>NC_092148.1:59569350-60821850 GCF_045791955.1 Oncorhynchus clarkii lewisi | reverse complement strand
GCATGAATGACACCCACACCAATAGCATGATTGCTTACACATTATACATATTGTATGATATTACACAAAACGCCAGAAGCACTGTGAATGGCATACATCTACACTAATAGATAGCACTGTTACTCCCTACCCAGTATATTACTTCAACTAGATATACTATTCCTCACATTTTCATTCACAATGTGCATGCTCTTCATGTTAATACATGAATTGGTGGTGCTGCAGTCCAAGTGTTGAGGGCACAGGTACACACACATATTTTAGTCATTTTTTATGATTATTTTTTTGCAGACACTCTTATACAGTATTTCCATACTGGTCCCCCTTGGGAATCAAACCCCCCCCCACACACACACACACACAGCTCCATTTCTTTATCTGTCTCTTTCTTTCTTCAAAAAAGGGATTTTTGTCATCAAGGCGCGGAGATTAATTCAGGCTAGAAGAGTGTAGACCAAATGACAATTGGTGAATGTCATAAAATGTTTTGGTGTTTTGTAACAGATACTGTATCTCTTTCCATTGGATGCTGGAATTATTAGAGTGGACGAACATGCACAGGTAGCCTACTTTTTGAAGTGATTTGTTTGACAACAAGATGAAAACATTATGATTGCTTGTGTTCATGCCAAATGAAAAGCTAATACATCTTTTACCTGTTAATGATGTCTTTACTCGGCCGATTAAAGACATGTAGTGCACCTGCAAGAGCACACACAGGATGTCCCATGAAAAAAAATTGAAAAGTACAAATCACACTGATATCAAACTGATAACTGATTCATGTTAACAGATGTCCCATCTGCACTGCTCAGGAATTACTGTCTGTTCACAAGAGAGAGGGAGAAAGGGAGAGGGAGAGGGAGAAAGTGAGAGGGAGAGGGAAAAGCGAGAGGGAGAAAGCGAGAGGGAGAAAGCGAGAGGGGGAAAGCGAGAGGGAGAAAGCGAGAGGGAGAAAGCGAGAGGGAGAAAGCGAGAGGGAGAAAGCGAGAGGGAGAAAGCGAGAGGGAGAAAGCGAGAGGGAGAAAGCGAGAGGGAGAAAGCGAGAGGGAGAAAGCGAGAGGGAGAAAGCGAGAGGGAGAAAGCGAGAGGGAGAAAGGGAGAGGGAGAAAGCGAGAGGGAGAAAGCGAGAGGGAGAAAGCGAGAGGGAGAAAGCGAGAGGGAGAAAGGGAGAGGGAGAAAGATACTACTGCAGATCTGAATGACGAAGGAGAAAATAACACATCTTTTGTAAGTCGATTTAAGCCTTGAAATTGTGGGAAAGTCATTAAAACGGGTTAAAATGCTAATCTAAAACATAACTGTCTGAATGATGATATATTACTTTAATATTTCAAAAGCTCTAATAAGGGTTTAAGTTCATAAATGAGCAATGTAAAATTTGGGATACGCACATTATTAACATTTCCTAGGTGTGCTTTTAAATGCAATTGCATATTAAATTGGGTTCCCAAGCTCTCCTGGGACTGTATGGGAAAGGCTCTGAGTTGCGGTAGACAGCAGCAGTCTCAGATATGATGTTCTTTTTTCTCCAGCTCTTGACGGCAGATCTGAGAGGTACCACTCTCTATTCCTCCACTCCTCCTACGTGTCTTTCCTTAGACTGTCACCCGCTGACAGTGCTACGGAAAACTATATGGGCCGCTGCTACAGTCTGTGTGTGTACATACTGCCACACACACACACACATTCTCACAAACAGATACACACACATAGAGCCACGTATGTATACATGTGCACACCTACAGCCTTATCTAAAAGTAATAATTTGTTTTATTTAAATGCACTTTCTTTCCTGCACGATACAACTTTACCCAGTTCTACACACTTACTTTGAATATGGCTACACTGAGGGTTTTGAGCTGAATCCAAACACCACCTACAGCAATGACTGACATACTGAAACTTGTTGTTTAATCAACTTTTATAGTTGCTGCCTGTCTGTGTTTTTCACAGTGGCTAGGTCATCTCTTCAAGGGATGTGGAGGGAGGTTGGAGGAAGGTTTTTCAGATTAATCCTTAAAGTCGCTGAGACAACAGAACAGTGAGATAACGGGAGACAGTGGCCAGTCCTGTCAGCTAGCGTGCGCTTGTCCATGCAGTCAGGGGGAATAGGGGGAATAAATAGCCCGTTGTCCACTTCATTTAGGCCTGGCTTTGGGGAGACGGGCTGAGACAGGTGATGCCTGTGTCCAAATCCCACTCTTCTTTTCTGCTTGGTTGGACTGTAATTTCCAGGGCTTTGGAGAGCAGGCTACGCTGGCCTGCACACAGGAAAACAGGTCTGATGTGCTTTTACGGTGCATGTGTCGCTATGATAAGCTGCTGCGGCCCCCCAACTCCACCATTACCCAACTCATCCCCAACACCACCCCCCCATCCTCTTGCTCCTACCCGCTCCTACCCCACAAGAATACCTACCTACATCAAACATTTAGCCACAAACATGCATGACTTGGTCACTCACCAGTGCATTTGTATGAGACCTGGGAAAATGTTGTTCTACAAAATGATTAATATGTTTGTAAAGCTAGTGGTTGTAAAGGTAGAGGTAAAGATTTTGGAAGAGATAAAGGTATTGGTAGAGGTATTGGTAGAGGTATTGGTAGTGGTATTGGTAGTGGTATTGGTAGTGGTATTGGTAGAGGTAGTGGTATTGGTATTGGTAGAGGTATTGGTAGAGGTATTGGTAGAGGTATTGGTATTGGTAGTGGTAGACATATTGGTAGTGGTATTGGTAGTGGTATTGGTAGTGGTATTGGTAGAGGTATTGGTACAGGTACTGGTAGTGGTATTGGTAGTGGTATTGGTAGTGGTAGACATATTGGTAGTGGTATTGGTAGTGGTATTGGTAGTGGTATTGGTATTGGTAGAGGTACTGGTAGTGGTATTGGTAGTGGTATTGGTAGTGGTATTGGTATTGGTAGAGGTATTGGTAGAGGTATTGGTAGTGTTAGAGGTAGAGGTAGTGTTAGAGGTATTGGTATTGGTAGAGTTATTGGTAGTGGTATTGGTAGTGTTAGAGGTAGTGTTAGAGGTAGAGGTAGTGTTATAGGTAGAGGTAGTGTTATAGGTAGAGGTAGTGTTATAGGTAGAGGTAGTGTTAGAGGTAGAGGTAGTGTTAGAGGTAGAAGTAGTGTTAGAGGTAGAAGTAGTGTTAGAGGTAGAGGTAGTGTTAGAGGTAGTGTTAGCGGTAGAGGTATTGGTAGAGGTATTGGTAGAGGTATTGGTACTGTTAGAGGTAGTGTTAGAGGTTGTGTTAGAGTTATTGGTAGTGGTATTGGTAGAGGTATTGGTAGACGTAGAGGTAGTGGTATTGGTAGAGGTAGACGTATCGGTAGTGGTAGTGGTATATGTATTGGTATTGGTAGTGGTAGTGTTAGAGGTAGAGGTAGTGTTAGAGGTAGAGGTAGTGTTAGAGGTAGAGGTAGTGTTAGAGGTAGAGGTAGTGTTAGTGGTAGAGGTAGTGTTAGTGGTATTGGTAGAGGTATTGGTAGTGGTATTGGTAGTGTTAGAGGTAGTGTTAAAGGTATTGGTAGTGGTATTGGTAGTGGTAGAAGTATTGGTAGACGTAGTGGTAGTGGTATTGGTAGTGGTATTGGTAGAGGTAGAGGTACTGGTAGTGGTATTGGTAGAGGTAGAGGGAATGGTAGAGGTATTGGTAGAGGTATTGGTAGAGGTAATGGTAGAGGTAATGGTAGAGGTAATGGTAGAGGTATTGGTAGAGGTAATGGCAGAGGTATCGGTAGAGGTATTGGTAGAGGTAATGGAGAGGTAATGATAGAGGTAATGGTATAGGTAATGGTAGATGTATTGGTAGAGGTAATTTTAGATGTATTGGTAGAGGTAATGGTAGAGGTAGAGGTAATGGTAGAGGTATTGGTAGAGGTAATGGTAGAGGTATTGGTAGAGGTACTGGTATTGGTAGAGGTAATGGTAGAGGTAATGGTAGAGGTAATGGTAGAGGTATTGGTAGAGGTAATGTTAGAGGTATTGGTAGTGGTAGTGGTATTGGTATTGGTAGTGGTAGTGGTAGTGGTAGAGGTAATGGTAGATGTATTGGTCGTGGTATTGGTAGAGGTAGAGGTAGTGTTAGAGGTACTGGTAGTGGTATTGGTAAAGGTATTGGTAGAGGTAGTGGTAGTAGAGGTAGTGGTATAGGTTGTGGTAGAGGTAGTGGTATAGGTGGTATAGGTAGATGTAGTGGTATTGGTAAAGGTATTGGTAGAGGTAGTGGTAGTAGAGGTAGTGGTATAGGTTGTGGTAGTGGTATAGGTGGTATAGGTAGATGTAGTGGTATTGGTATTGGTATTGACTGTGCCTTTAAACAGCTTGGAAAATTCAAGAAAATGATGTCATGGCTTTAGAAGCTTCTGATATGCTAATTGACATAATTTGAGTGAATTGGATGCACCTGTGGACGTATTTCAAGGCCTACCTTCAAACTCAGTGCCTCTTTGCTTGACATCATAGTAACATCAAAATAAATCAGCCAATACCTCAAGAAAGAAATTTAGACCTCCACAAGTCTGGTTCATCCTTGGGAGCAATTTCCAAATGCCTGAAGGTACCACGTTCATCTGTACAAAAAATAGTATGCAAGTATAAACACCACGGGACCAGGCAGCCATCATACCAGGAAGGAAGGAGACGCGTTCTGTCTCCTAGAGATAAACATACTTTGGTGTGAAAGTGCAAATCAATTCCAGAACAACAGCAAAGTACCTTGTGAAGATGCTGGAGGAAACAGGTACAAAAGTATCTATATCCACATTAAGACGATACCTATATCGACATAACCTGAAAGGCCACTCAGCAAGGAAGAAACCACTGCTCCAAAACCGCCGTAAAAAAGCCAGACTACGGTTTGCAACTGCACATGGGGACAAAGATAGTACTTTTTGAAGAAATGTCCTCTGGTCTGATGAAACAAAAATAGAACTGTTTTGCCATAATGATAATCGTTATGTTTGGAGGATAACGGGGAGGCTTGCAATCCGAAGAACACCATCTCAACCTTGAAGCACAGGGGTGGCAGCATCATCTTGTGGGGGTGCTTTGCTGCAGGAGGGACTGGTGCACTTCACAAAATAGATGGCATCATGAGGTAGATGGAATCATGAGGGAGGAAAATTACGTGGATGTATTGAAGCAACATCTCAAGACATCAGCCAAGAAGTGAAAGCTTGGTTGCAAATGGGTCTTCCAAATGGACAATGACCCCAAGCATACTTCCAAATTTGTGGCAAAATGGCTTAAGGACAACAAAGTCAAGGTATTGGAGTGGCCTTCACAAAGCCCTGACCTCAATCCTATAGAACATTTGTGGGCAAAACTGAAAAAGTGTGTGCGAGAAAGGAGGTCTTACAAACCTGACTCAGTTATACCAGCTCTGTCAGGAGGAATGGGCTAAAATTCACCCAACTTATTGTGGGAAGCTTGTGGAAGGCTACCCGAAACATTTGACCCAAGTTAAACAATTTAAAGGCAATGCTACCAAATACTAATTGAGTGTATGTAAACTTCTGACCCACTGGGAATGTGAAGAAAGAAATAAGAGCTGAATTAAATCATTTTCTCTGCTATTATTCTGACTTTTCACATTCTTAAAATAAAGTGTTGATCCTAACTGACCTAAGACCGGGAATTTTTACTAGGATTAAAGGTCAGGAATTGTGAAAAACTGAGTTTAAATGTATTTGGCTAAGGTGTATGTAAACTTCTGACTTCAACTGTATATGTGATGTTGAAAAATGCCATCTAATGTAATGGAAAAATTCCTTTGTCAAGAACAGGCAAAACTGTCAGTTGCTGTTAGAGTAGTCTTAATTTCATTATTCAAAGGCCTTGATTATGATTTAGTCTCAGATTTGATTTAGTCTCAGCAGTTTATCCAATTTGACCCAACAATGTAAGTGTACAACTTAATCTTTACAGTCATGTAGTCCTAAAAATGGAAATATTTTGCACAGACACTAGTGAGCTGCTATCATTTGTATAATATATTAATACTGTATCTTCCTACATCATGACAAGGTTCTATCTAAAGTTGCTATCCTAAGTTATTCTTCTGTGCAGAAATGTCCTCAACCCTGGCCCCTGGATTGATTAGGTTGTGAGTGCCCCGTTGCTTGGCCGTGTGCATTACTGCCAGTAATTCAGTGACTCTGTCGCCCGCTGTGTGGAACGGCCCATAATACACTCAGCTCGGCCTGCCTGAGAGCCAGGAAGGACAACTCTGCTTTCATCCACAGTCAGGAATAGATGGCTGGAGCCAAAGCTCTTAGCCCTGCGATTATGGCTGGACATTTACCACACAGAGGGTACGGGGACAGCTGCACATCTTGACATAGAGGTGGTACAAGATAGAGATGTCTGATCCTTCTTTACTTTGTTCAGATGATGTCTCTCCAACCGTGCATTTACAGTATGTAGGAAGGGAAATGGGCATGTATGACTATTCCTTTGATGTTAGCAGGCACATTTGGACATGCACTTTACCCACTTTTGTAGGTAAATCATTTCTCACTTTTCCCCATTTGATATACATCAGCTTCTCTATTACCACAGTGTCAGTCATGTAACGGTGGTTTATCGGGCATTACACCTGTAAATAGCCTATCACATTGGAGCTCATGGAAAATCTTTCAAGCAACAACTACTTTTCTCACCTTTGAATTAGTTTTTAAATGGACGGCCTTTAAGCACTCTGTGCACATCATCACATGACTGGGAAGATCTGACGCTGGCTCTGGGTCAGCTTGGGTAGTGCACGTAGCACACAAAAGGAGATGAGTAATACCTTGAGAGAGAAGAGCCATTTCTCTACCTTGAAACACCTTGGAAAGCCTTTGTGACTCTTTCAACACATTTCAGAGGAGGATTATTTTTATCTAGCCGCTTCTATAAAAGATTTCCGGCCCTATATCATTATCTGTCTACTATCATTTCATCCCCCTCCCATTCTATCTCTCTAAAGACTGGCTATTTATATCTACACATATCACAAGGTCTTCTTTATCTTTGATGTGATGAAGGACATTTCAAATACGGTTAAACTTTTTTACATTCTGGAGACAAAAAAAAACAAAGAATTTGCATATACATTTTTATCTTCAAAGCCAGTGTTTGTAAAAAAATAAAATGGTGTTACTCAATCTAAATTATTTTATACACCTGTTACATATTTAGGATGACAGAGAAGATTAATGAGGCCTTTGAATGACCATTATCAATAGCTGTTTAATCACAAGGTGTCTGGCCACCTGGACCGCGAACCTGAAAACCATGGCACCACTATGTGGGCAGATGATTCCCTCTCCTGTTGTGAAAAAATGAAACAGTCCTGTAGTATTCCCAAACAGCCTTTACAAGGCACAGCTTATGTGGAAATCATTATCCTGTAAACATCACCTGACAGATTTACTGGACATAAAGTGTTTGCAAAGTAGACGATATGTTAATAAAGTCACAATTGATTGAGCATTTTTCTAAGGCAAACAGCCTAATTTGTACCTGGAGCTGGATGATTGGGTAGTGATGGTTATGGATTAAGGTTAAAGGTTAAGTGATATGATTGGAAATGCAACAGTAGTCCAGCAGATAGACACAGCAGAGGACAACAGACCAGA
Organism: Oncorhynchus clarkii lewisi; assembly: GCF_045791955.1. Taxonomy (NCBI): domain Eukaryota; kingdom Metazoa; phylum Chordata; class Actinopteri; order Salmoniformes; family Salmonidae; genus Oncorhynchus; species Oncorhynchus clarkii. The sequence continues at coordinate 60,814,219 of NC_092148.1, read as the reverse complement.
CGGAGTTCTCACTCTGTCTCACCTGCATCTGCTGTGTTTATCCTCCCACCAGGGACACGACGTTTGGGATAGATGATCCATCTCTCTTTCCCTCACTCTTGTAAACACTCTCTTTCTCTCCCGCTCTCTCTCTCTCTCTCGCTCAATGTCGCTATCTTGGTCTCTCTATAAGTCCCTCTCTTCAATTCTCTCGGCATTGTCCTCTCAGTATGTCTCCCTCTGAGATTCAACAAGAAAACATGGCCAGGGAACTGTGAATAAGAAAAAAAAATGATATTTTTTTCAACAGAGCTCATATTTAGTGCTTTGTACTGTAGGTAGGCAACAGATGTGGACAGGAATTGTGGATTAGAGCCTTTCCCAGTGGGCCTGTGTGAAAAGCTGCCCTGAGCAGCCCTGACTGCATGAGGAACTAGAAAGCAGCACACCCTGTCTAGCACCAGAGATGCACAAACACAAGACGCTGTTGTTGCCAATGCAAGTGCTTTAGCTCACTGGACCAAAGGAGTTATTAGGAACCCAAGAGAGATATTATAAAAGAGACCGTCTTGAAATGGGAACTTCTACTCTGAAGATTGAGAAGAATGGCATTGTGGCAACATTATGATATTGATGCAATTTGATGCTAGATCTCAAGCATGTAAAGACTTTCTGTGTAGCAAACTCCCTTTTATCCGTTCTAAAATACAGAATACTAGAATAGTGGATTATGAAATTCCTTCAACAGACTGTGAACAGGTGTGAACTGAAATGAAGTCGAAGCCACATGGGCTTTTTCTCAGTCTGTTCTCCCTGTAGGCTACATTCAACACATCTCTGGCCAGGAGGTACAATTGGACGTTCTCCCTCACTTTTTGTTATTAGCCTCACAGCCAATTAAACAGTCCCTTCCTTCTGGTTTTCAAGGCTTTGGTCCTGAATACACTTCCATCCCTCTGTTTCTCAAAGACTTGGCCAGTCACACAAATCCTCCCTGCTGCTGCATTTGACAATGTGAAGGCAAAGTAGTGCTTTATGGAAAGTAGGAAATCCTCTCTCTCTGCCTCCAGGGGTGGCTGTTTTGAGGTCAGCCAATAAGTATATCCACTGAGGCAGGTTGTATGTGTTGGAGGTAGAGGTAGCTTTGAAACAGTCATAGCTGCAGGAGAGCAGAGCAGTCTCTATGGGATGTGAGGAGCGCGTGCAGCAGGCCCCCTTTCAATTCTCTGCAGTGCGGTGACTTGAATGCCTTCGAGGAGATGAATACAGAGTGAATCTCAAACGCGCTGAAATGGAGCGGCTTCCATATGCATGACCTGACTCTTTCAGCACTTCCATTCAGTCCTTTTTGAGTGTATTTAAGGTGGTGATAAAGGCCCAGCTCAGCTCTATGTCCCCCTGACAATGAGGAGAGCCCTACCCTGGTCCAGGCTAGGGCTGTTGAGGTGACTGTATTACTGCCACACCGGTAGTCATGAGTCAGTCAAACTCAATCCAAGCAGGGCCTAGTGTCTGCTGGTTTTTGGTTTATCCTTTCAATTAAGACTTTAGGCAACCAGGTGAGGAGAGTTCCTTACTAATTAGTGACCTTAATTCATCATTCATTCATTCAAACTACAAGGGAGGAGTGAAAACTCACAGACACTCGTCCCTCCGTGGAATGAGTTTGACATGTGCCGTTGAGTCACAGTAATCTTCTCTTATTCACTCTGGACATGTGTTGGTAGTAGAGGTCGACCGATTAATCGGAATGGCCGATTAATTAGGGCCGATTTCAAGTTTTCGTAACAATCGGAAATCGGTATTTTTGGGCGCCGATTTGCCAATTTTTATTGTAGGCAAGTCAGTTAAGAACACATTCTTATTTTCAATGACGGCCTAGGAACGGTGGGTTAACTGCCTTGTTCAGGGGCAGAACGACAGATTTTCACCTTGTCAGCTCGGGGGATCCAATCTTACAGTTAACTTGTCCAACGCAATAACGACCTGCCTCTCTCTCGTTGCACTCCACAAGGAGACTGCCTGTTACGCGAATGCAGTAAGCCAAGGTAAGTTGCTAGCTAGCATTAAACTTATCTTAGAAAAAACTATTAATCATAATCACTAGTTAACTACACATGGTTGATGATATTGCTAGATATTATCTAGCGTGTCCTGCGTTGCATATAATCTGACTGAGCATACAAGCATACAAGTATCTAAGTATCTGATTGAGCGGTGGTAGGCAGAAGCAGGCGCGTAAACATTCATTCAAACAGCACTTTCGTGCGTTTTGCCAGCGGCTCTTCGTTGTGCGTTAAGCATTGCACTGTTTATGACTTCAAGCCTATCAACTCCCGAGATGAGGCTGGTGTAACCGAAGTGAAATGGCTAGCTAGTTAGCGCTCTGAGCCTTCTAGTAGTTGTTCCCCTTGCTCTGCATGGGTAATGCTGCTTCGATGGTGGCTGTTGTTGTTGTGTTGCTGGTTCGAGCCCAGGGAGGAGCGAGGAGAGGGACGGAAGCTATACTGTTACACTGGCAATACTAAAGTGCCTATAAGAACATCCAATAGTCAAAGATTAATGAAATACAAATGGTATAGAGGGAAATAGTCCTATAATTCCTATAATAACTACAACCTAAAACTTCTTACCTGGGAATATTGAAGGCTCATGTTAAAAGGAACCACCAGCTTTCATATGTTCTCATGTTCTGAGTAAGGAACTGAAACATTAGCTTTCTTACATAGCACATATTGCACTTTTACTTTCTTCTCCAACACTTTTGTTTTTGCATTATTTAAACCAAAATGAACATGTTTCATTATTTACTTGAGGCTAAATTGATATTATTGATGTATTATATTAAGTTAAAATAAGTGTTCATTCAGTATTGTTGTAATTGTCATTATTACAAATAAATAAATAAAAATCGGCCGATTAATCGGTATCGGCTTTTTTGGTCCTCCAATGATCGGTATCGATATCGGCGTTGAAAAATCATAATCGGTCGACCTCTAGTTGGTAATACCCAACTCGCTAACGACCATCAGGTCGCTAATGGCCTGGTACATAGGGCGTTAATTGTCCCTATAATCATTCTGACATCAATGCAAATGTAATCGAAAATCATATCAAACACTTATCAAACAATATTGTGCTTTTAAAACTCACCTCACAGTATACATATTAAAGCCTATGCATATGCATAGGCATAAGCTGCCGCGATCATCCCCCTCTTCGAAGGGGGTGACACTCTAGACCCAAACTGTTACAGACCTATATCTATCCTGCCCTGCCTCTCTAAAGTCTTCAAAAGCCAAATAGATCACTGACCATTTCGAATCCCAGCGTACCTTCTCTGCTGTGCAATCCGGTTTCTGAGCTGGTCATGGGTGCACCTCAGCCACGCTCAAGGTACTAAACAATATCATAACGGCCATCGATAAAAGACAGTACTGTGACTGCCTCGCCGGGTTCATCAACTACTTCAGTGTGTCAAATCGGAGGGCCTGTTGTCCGGACCTCTGGCAGTCTCTATGGGGGAACCACAGGGTTAAATTCTCGGGCCGACTCTTTTCTCTGTATATATCAACGATGTCGCTCTTGCTGCTGGTGATTCCTTGATCCACCTCTACGCAGAGGACACCATTCTGTATACTTCTGGCTCTTCTTTGGACACTGTGTTAACAAACCTCCAGACGAGCTTCAATGCCATACAACACTCTTTCCGTGGCCTCCAACTGCTCTTAAACGCTAGTAAAACTAAATGCATGCTCTTCAACCGATCACTGTCCGCACCCGCCTGCCCGACTAGCATCACTACTCTGGACAGTTCTGACTTAGAATATGTGGACAACTTCAAATACCCAGTTGTCTGGCTAGACTGTAAACTCTCCTTCCAGATACATATTAAACATCTCCAATCCAAAATTAAATCTAGAATCTGCTTCCTATTTCGCAACAAAGCCTCCTTCACTCATGCTGCCAAACATACCCTCGTAAAACTGACTATCCTACCGATCCTCAACTTCGGTGATGTCATTTACAAAATAGCCTCCAACACTCTACTCAGCAGTCTATCAAAGTGCCATCCGTTTTGTCACCAAAGCCCCATATAGCACCCACCACTGTGACCTGTATGTTCTCATCGGCTGGCCCATCGGCTGACTTTTGACTTTTGGTCTTTCTTTATTGAAACATTCTCAATTCATTTAAAACACACCCCCCCACTCCTAAAATAAAAAAATAAATAAAAAAATAAATAAAAAATATCCTGTACTGCATTCATGTACCATACTCATCTTTCCATCTACCACATGATACAAAACACCATACACAAAAAACCCTCTCCTACAACCGTATATCCAAAACATCTTCCCCAGCAATACAGACAGCCCCCCCAACACACCATATCTCCTCAAACATCTCCACACATTTGATCATTTTATAGAACTCAAACTCAACCCTAAGGCGCGCAGAGACCATCCCATTAAACAGTAGTAAAGGGTCTGTTATCCCCCCACCTTTAACCCTGTTCCTCCTTGTTAGCCAAATAGCTAACTTTGCCTGAGCAAACAGAAAATTCAACAAAACACATTTTTCTTTCTCCTTACTCGAATACCTGTATCCCATTATAAACATCCCAACAGCAAAAACCACCCCCAACCTGTCACACAGACATTCCAACAGAGACATTAATGGCATTAACCTGGTGCACACAGAAAACACATGAATTACAGTTTCTTTCATTTGACAGAAAGGACACCCCTGCCCAATTCCCGGATCAACCCGTGCCAACCAGCTGTTAGTGGCCAGGGCTCCATGAAGAACCCTCCACTGGAGGTCCCCTGACCTCTTTGGTACTGGGGGTTTGTAGAGCGCCCTCCATCTAAAACCCACCATACTCTCCGCCCCACATACCCCCTGCCACTGATGTGCCTTCACTCCTGTTAGGCTTCTAATGCTCCTAACCTTAACGCAGAGGTTGTAGAGGGCTTTACCTCCCACCCCCTCAAACTCCCCCAGGCTCGGAGTGTTAAAATCTAACAAGTCCTCCAGACCCCCTTGCCAGTCTCCAGTCTCTGCCATCACCTGCAGTGGCGGGAACATTGGTGGCCCCTCTCCCTTTGGCCTCTCAAACACCCCCCTTACCGGCTCAGACAGTGCCTCCTGGACCTCCTCCAGGAATCTCTCCAGCAGCCTAAGAGACGTTATTCCTGTTTGTTGCGCCAAGACCTCCGGGGTTTTCCACCCCTCCTCTCCCAGCAGTCTCAGGTCACCCAGCCTTTGTAAACCCCCTGCCGTCAATTGCCTCTGCAGGGTGGCCGACTGAACCGATCTCAAAGGGATGGCTGGGTTGTGGAAGATAGGCTCCTCCCACACCCACTGCCCAGGCTCCACACCCCCTTCTCGTGTGGGCCTTAGCAGCTGCCAGGCCCTCAGCACCGCAGAGTAAAACTCTGAGAGACCTGCTGTACTCAGCCTCTCCAGCTTCATGAGGAACAGCTGCCGGTCCAACCCTAATCCGCCAGCTCTCCTCAGCAGCGCGCATGCTGGTTCCCTCCAGCCAACATCAGTGTGGTACAGCAGTCTCTGCACCGCCTTTAGTCGGAAAGCAGCCATCCTGCTCTCCAGCTCCACCAGGCCCTGTCCTCCTTCGTGGACGGTCATGTACAAAACTGCTGCCTTCAGCCAGTGATGTCCCGACCAAAAGAAGTCCACCAGCTTGCGTTGCAGGTCTGCAAGCAGACCGGCGGGGGGGGTTGAGGACAGCCAGTTTATGCCACAAGGAAGATGCCACCAGGTTGTTGATTATCAGCACCCTCCCTCTATATGACACTTGGGACAGGAGCCACCTCCACCTGGCCAGTCTTGACACCACTGCCTGTGACAGCCCCTCCCAGTTCTTGCTGACCCACCTCTCCGAGCCCAGGTACACCCCCAACACTTTAAGCCCTTCACAACCCCACTGCAAACCCCCTGGAAGCAGAGGAGGAGCCCTATCCCCCCATGCCCCACATAACAGAGCTTTGCTCTTTCCCCAGTTTACCTTAGCTGATGAAGCTCCCTCGTACACCTTCAGACTAGTCTCTAGTTCCTGCATATCTTGCCCATCCCTGACCATCACAGAAACATCATCTGCATATGCTGAGACTGCTATTCCTGTCACCACATCCATGCCTGTCCAGCACACTCCCCGCAGTCTCCTGCGTAGCAGTCCTAAAAAAGGCTCAATGGCTAGTGTGTACAGCTGCCCAGATAGAGGGCATCCTTGTCTAATACCCCGTCTCACCCAGACTGGCCTACTGAGCCCCCCTCCCACCTTAACCATACATGACGCCCCAGCATACAACAGCTTCACACAGGTCACAAACCTCTTCCCAAACCCAAACACAGACATCACATTAAACAGATACTCATGATCCACTCTATCAAAAGCCTTCTCTTGATCTAAAGAGACCAGTCCAAAGTTCACATTAGAACCTCTCGACAAGTCCAACATGTCCCTAATCAAGAACAAGTTGTCCGTGATTGAGCGTCCCGGTACACAATATGTCTGGTCCTTGTGTATTATAGAGTCCAGATGGGACTTCAGTCTGTTAGAGAGGACCTTGGCAAAAATCTTGTAGTCCGCACAGAGTAATGCCACAGGCCTCCAGTTCTTAAGTTCACACAAGTCCCCTTTTTTGGGCAGGAGAGTCAGAGCCGCCCGACGGCAGCTCATCGGCAACTCTCCTACCCCGACGCATTCACGCAACACGCAAAAGAAATCCTGTCCAATTGTTCCCCAGAATTTTTTGTAAAATTCCACTGGAAGTCCATCGACCCCAGGTGCACGACCGGGGGACATCTGGGTTACTGCCTCTGCCAGTTCATGTGACAACAGAGGAATGTCCATTTCATCCCTCTGTGCCCGAGAGAGCTTAGGGAGTCCTGCGAACAAGACCTGAGCACACATAGGATCACACATTTCTGCCCTATACAATTCAGTATAAAACTCCACAGTCCGCTCCCGCATCTCCCCCACCACAGAGGTCACCCGCCCATCAGACAGTCGTAGACAATGCATACCCTTGGCTTCACTGCTCTGTCTTTCCAAACCAAAGAAGAAGGAGCTGGGAGCATCCATCTCCTTGAGCATGGAGAACCTAGCTCTTACAAGTGCTCCCTTTGCTTTAACCTGGAAAAAACTGCCCAGGTCCCTACGTAATTCGGCTAAGTTAGCCTGGAGGCCTACATTGCCTTGCCCCACCATCTCTACCTCCATCTCACTAATACACCGCTCTAGTTCCCCCAATACTCTCCTAGCCTCTGAGGATGAGAGAGCAGTATACTGTTGACAGAAAAGCCTAATTTGCACTTTCCCCACATCCCACCATTGACTCAGAGACTCATACTCCTCTCTTCGCTGCCCCCATCTTTCCCAAAAAGTCTGGAAACCTGAGCAAAAAGTGGCATCTTGTAAGAGCTTTACATTGAACTTCCAATAAGATGCCTGCCGGGGCCCTGGTGAAATAGACAGCCGAGCCATGGTTATGTGGTGATCCGAAAACCCCACTGGGAGAATGGTAGCACCCAGTAGCCTATTGCTCTGATTCCTGGACATGTAAAAACGATCAAGTCGAGCTGCACTCACCCTAGCCCCAAAAACCTTCACCCACGTATACTGTCTTGTGTTTGGATGTTTAGTTCTCCAAACATCCACTAGGTCAAACTGATTAAAGATATCCCTTAACACTCCCACTGACACTGAATGAGGCTCTTCCCCATTTCTGTCTTTTGTAAAATCCATTGTACAGTTCCAGTCACCTCCGATCACCAGCGTCTCCTCAGGCGCTACTTGTGAGAGTTCCTGTCTAAGACTCCCAAATAGAACCCCTCTTTCTCTCCCTGTGTTAGGCGCATACACATTTATAAAGACAAAACACATGTTGTTAATTTCTGCTTTAACAACAAGCAACCTACCCCTACACACCTCCTTTGAGGAGCACATTTTTACAGCCAGACCCGGTGCAAAAAGGACTGCCACCCCTGCACTAAGATTTGTCCCATGGCTCAACACACTTGCCCCTTTCCACCAGAGCCCCCAATCAACTTCATTCACCACATCACTATGCGTCTCCTGCAGAAACAACACCTGTACTTTTTTTTGTTTTACATATTCACCCAACACACTCCTCTTTCCCGCATCTCTGGCGCCATTTATATTGAGCGAGCCTACCCGAAGAGTCTCCATAAGAAGTGGGAGAAAAGCCAGCAGAGAAATAGACCAATAGCAAAGCTCAAAAAGCCCCAGTGTCAGTAAGAAATTAAACATTTAAACAGTGTCTGAAGGTAAACCTTTACGCACTGTTGTGACCCACTTCCTCAACCTAAACCGTTTCCTGGGTGAGAGGACACCATGCCCCTCATTTCTCATAGCATGTTGTACTGATCTTACAAACTTTCTAGGATCAGGAAAAAAAGCCTCAAGATTAACTTTTTTCCCCTTAGTCTCATTCAGGAACCTTGTCAGTTCTCTCAACGTGTACTTAGACCCCTCGGGTTGACTGGCTGTCAGCTCCGGGCCAATTGAAGAGGAGTCTGAAAAAAATAACTCCTCATCCTCTTCCTCAGACTCACTTTCCTCCTCTTCTCTATCTCCCACCCTGACCACCTGCCCTTTCTCTCTGGTTAGGGCCTCACCCACAGCAACAGGCAACATTTCCATGGTGCCTTTGTCCACACCCTTTTTCTTTTTCCTCTTGACACCCTCCTCCTCCCCCCCTAATCTCTTACACTTCCCCACTATACTCTCCTCATCCACTAGAATAACCTGACTAGACGCAGTATCATCTGCACCACCCTCCATAGCATGACTAGGGCCAGCCTCAGCTACACCACCCTCCATAGCATGACTCGGCTCAGCATTATCTGCACCACCCTCCATAGCATGACTCGGCCCAGCATCATCTGCACCACCCTCCATAGCATGTCTAGGCCCAGCCTCAGCTACCCCACCATCTCTAGCCTGACTAGACCCAGCCTCTGCTTCTCCACCATCTCTAGCCTGACTAGACCCAGCCTCCACTACCCTACCATCTCTAGCCTGACTAGACCCAGCCTCTGCTTCTCCACCATCTCTAGCCTGACTAGACCCAGCCTCCACAACCCTACCATCTCTAGCCTGACTAGGCCCAGCCTCATCTACACCACCATCTCTAGACTGACTAGGCCCAGCCTCTGCTATCTGCATCTCCTTACCCCCTGCATTTTGACCTCGATTTCCCCCACCTGCCGTTGTACCCTCACCTTGTCTATGGCCTTTATGTTGGCACGCAAAACTCTTGTGCCCCAAATCCCCACATTCAAAACACCGTAGACTATCTGTGCTGGCAAAACCGGCATAGAGCCCCTCCCCATGCCTCACTTTAAAATGCACATTTAGCTGTTGCTCATTATTGTTCAGAAACATAAACACTTGCCTCCTGAACGAAACAACGTGCTTAACGGCATCTGCCTGAAAACCTGCTGACAGTACACGGAAACCGCTAGCAAACTTACCAAAACGACTCAGCTCTTTCCTAATTTGATCATCCGTAATAAACGGAGGCAAATTTGCCACTACAACTCTTGTTGAAGGGGTAGAGAGAGGTGAAATTGACACCAACACATCCCTTACAAATATTCCGCTAGCAATTAGCCTACCGACCAAATTAGCCCTTTTCATGAACACAACCACAGCTTTGTTCATTCTAGAAGCAGAATGTATAAACTCAGCTCCTACCTGTTCACCGACCGCGAGCAGAACCTCCTCCACCTTAACTCCGTTCTCAGGAACACACCTGAATCCATGCTGTATCGACAGCGTCTCCTCCGCGCTAGGCTGAGAAGCCATTGCGCACACTACACCTTCCAACCCCCAGGAAAGTTACTCTGTCCTCTTCCACCCTAACTTTGAAAAAAAAACTTTGGATACCGCTAAAAACAAATATTTCATTAACCCTCCACCATAGAAAAGAACATGTAAATAAAAGAATCAAGAAAGTTAGTTAGGATAGAGCTTTCCACACCAAACACTCAAACTCCAAAAAACTCCCAGCATGCACAGAGAGAGAGAGAGAGAGAGAGAGAGAGAGAGAGAGAGAGAGAGAGAGAGAGAGAGAGAGAGAGAGAGAGAGAGAGAGAGAGAGAGAGAGAGAGAGAGAGAGAGAGAGAGAGAGAGAGAGAGAGAGAGAGAGAGAGAGAGAGAGAGAGAGAGAGAGAGAGAGAGAGAGAGAGAGAGAGAGAGAGACACAGAGAGAGAGAGACACAGAGAGAGAGAGACACACACACAGAGAGAGAGACACACACACAGAGAGAGAGACACACACACAGAGAGAGAGACACACACACAGAGAGAGAGACACACACACAGAGAGAGAGACACACACACAGAGAGAGAGACACACACACAGAGAGAGAGACACACACACACAGAGAGAGAGACACACACACACAGAGAGAGAGAGAGAGAGACACACACACACAGAGAGAGAGAGAGAGAGACACACACACACAGAGAGAGAGAGAGAGAGAGACACACACACACAGAGAGAGAGAGAGAGAGACACACACACACAGAGAGAGAGAGAGAGAGAGACACACACACAGAGAGAGAGAGACACACACACAGAGAGAGAGAGACACACACACAGAGAGAGAGAGACACACACACAGAGAGAGAGAGACACACACACAGAGAGAGAGAGACACACACACAGAGAGAGAGAGACACACACACAGAGAGAGAGAGACACACACACAGAGAGAGAGAGAGAGAGAGACACACACACAGAGAGAGAGAGACACACACACAGAGAGAGAGAGAGACACACACACAGAGAGAGAGAGAGACAGAAATAAAAAAAATGGGGGGGTTAGTTTGAGATACTTTAAGCCTTTAAGCAATCCAAAGCCTTTTCTCCAAAATAGTTGATGTAGTTAGCAGCCAATTCTATGTAGCATTACGAACTGATTAGAGAGAAACAGAGGCATTTTAACATGCAATACATGGTGTTGCTTCTGCAGCTGTCTAACTCCCCTCATCCTCTGTGTTAGTGAGATAATGCTTGTTCAAAGTGTGTTTTAGTGGTTTCTGTAGTCCAGAGAGGGAAGCCAGTAAATGGCTCTCTGCATCTTAAGAGGAGCAGTCATTCTCATGTCAAGGTTACTGAGTATTTTCTTCTGAGTACGAGGTGTGTGCATCAGAAATTATTTTCATGAATGTTCATTTTAGGACCAAGGCCTTGGCAGGGGTCACGTTAGAGTTCAGAAATCTTAATTCTGACAGCACAGACTATCAAAAAAATATGCATTTTAAACCATTTCACCTGCGTTTTAGATTAAAAGTCAACAGTGTTTTTTTTGCTTCAATAGAGTGATCAGGGACGTGCAACTACAGTTTTCCTTCACAGAAAATACATTAGTACAACACATTCGGCAGAATATTGCTTCATTTCCATCAGATGACAACAGAAGTGCAACGCTATTTGGCTAGCAGCCACACAAGTAAATGAGCTTATAATGAAAAAGAAAGGTATTTTTTGCAAAAATGATGCATGGTCATCATATTTCTAAGGTTTATCATAGCTACATTTCCTAATGTTTTGCTTGAAGTTTAACTTGCATTTTACTGGAGAGAAATAGGCTACACCGAGGGAAAAGTACCAGAGCACTGTCTGCTGATGGAATGCCCATTTGTGAATTCTCATCATAGGGGAGAAGTGCAACTGAAGAATAAAATTAGTCTGATGACAAGCAGAAATGACAATAAGAAGCATTTTAGATCTGTGTTTACAAAATGCAGTAAGATATTTCTTATGCATTTTATAATTTCTTTCTGCGTGAAAAACGTGACCCCTGCTTGGGGAATGAGCTCAATGTGGGAGCTATCAATGGTACATGACTCAAACTGAGATGATGCATGGTGTTTTATTCACTATACAGTAAATGGTAGAGGCGACTCTTGAATGTTGAATAAGAGGGAAGCAGAAAGAACTTGCAAACCACTCAGAGAGGGCTGAACTATCATAAAGGAGAGCAGAGAGCTCTTGTGCAATTCCATGGAAACGGAATTACACTGAGACTCAGATTTTTCACTTAAAAATGAATGCCAAGCAAATATTGTTGAAGTTTTACAAAAACATATTTACAAGAAAACATTTACAGATAAAAAGTTTGGCAACAGAATAAACTGAGAGAGATTTTACTATAATTCTGTTCCAAAACTTTGCATCGGCTCAGTTTCCAGTAAATTAGTTTATTTATTTTACTGTGTAAATTGTTTAAGAAGTCATTGTGCATAGAGTTGTATGGTTTGTTAAACTTTGAAACCAATGGTTTTTGTTAGGTTTTTGTTAGATCCTTTACAGTGGAATTGCCCTCTTATGGCTCAATGTGAAATCTTTGGTCTCTTAGTGATAAAGATAGAGAAATAGAAATAGACCGAACCACTCAGAGAGAGGGTGGAGAGAGAAAGAAAGAGAGAGCGAGAGAGAGAGAGAATAAGGGAGAAAGAGAGACAGAGAGAGAGAGAGAAAGAGAGAGGTGAGTAGTCTGATCTCCACAGTTTGTGAAATCACGGCCAGCTCAGCTAATAAACATGGTGTAATGGCTTCAGAGTGATCATTTGCGAGGATGTGACAGCCAGGGATGTGCACAGGGTGTAATTTTCTCCCCAGCGAGAGAAGACCATCTTCTCTCATTCTCCCTGCCTTTAATAAGTAATTTCCCTCCAAATGAAATCACTGCCTCCTCTTACAAACATACCAATTTGCAACTTGAGGAAATATTTGGAGTGATCCGCGACAGAAACCGATACCTCATTTTCTTAACAAGCACGGAGTTGTGTACAGAATGCAATGCAGAGCCACTGGGCTTCCCATGGTAGCTAACTGCCTCCCTCTCAGGAATGGCACTGGGAAATTAGGCCAGCGTGGCTGTCATTGATTTAGTTTGAACTGTGAAGTTCTCTCACTGCCTTTGACTCGTTTTCTCAGGGAACCACAAGCTTGCAGAGAGCATTACCAGTCATTCAGCATGCAGATTTAGCCAAGAATGCCCAATGACTGTATTTTCAGTGTATTAAATTACAGTACATTTTATTTTTGTCTAGAATTCTCCATTAATGTTGACCCTTGGGCTTTAAGAAGTGATCTAGTTATCCCCAGGAGCATAAAGGGACTGAATGTACGGTAGGCTACAGTTCTTATGTGCTATAAGCTCCTACATATGCAGCACCCCTGCTCTATTCCTCTGTGGCCACAGGCTTTCATCCACTCTGAGATGCTACTTGGGCACGTGCCATGGCGACGCATGGGTGTGCTAATTCAGTCAACCCTACCGAACATGTGAGAGACTATGGGAGCAACATGTGTTTCATGGTCCCAGGTGTCTCTTTGAGAGAAAGAAAAAGAGAAGGATGAAGGGTTACACATTTGGAAAAGTGTTGTCCTACCTTGTGAAAGTTGGAAAGTTAATCTTACCATGCTTGGGTTCTGATGAATGCTTTGTAGGTTATGCGGGGTTTGTTGGCACGGACTGATCACATTTTCAATCATTGTAGTCTCTCTATTGTCTTCTACTTCAATTGACTTATTCAGCAGTATGCAAAGCCGTGTCTCACTGCGTTGCTTTAGCTGACTTGTCGTAGGGTTTCACCTATGATTTACGTTCTCTCGATTAGAGGTCCTGGGCTACAGACAAGTGCTTATTCCAAGTACTTAGAGATAAGAATCTCAGGTGATCTAAGGTCAAATGTTCTAATGCCCAATAAAAATGCTTGTCGTAAGAAGACCGCCTGATAATATGTAGAAGGTAAAGCGATGAGTTGAATCTGATGCCCAGAGTATGTATGAATAATGAATGTATATATACATAATGGATGTGCAGTCACACACTTCAGTGAGCAGTGGATGGTGTGGTTGCCTTCAGCTCTCTCATAATTCACTGGTCTCTCTCATTAATCTGGCCCTGGTTCAGAATGATGAGGAAATGAAGCAGGGAGCCGTGCTCCAGTACAGTCTCCAGTACAGTCTCTATGACATGGCCATCCACCGGCCAGAAGGGTCGTCTCACCTCGCCAGAGATATAGCTCCAGTCAGACTAATTAAGACAGACAAAGAAAGAAAGAAAGAAAGAAAGAAAGAAAGAAAGAAAGAAAGAAAGAAAGAAAGAAAGACAGACAAAATGAGCTTACGAAAGGAAGGGAGGAAGGAAGAAATGCAGTGCAGTACACATAAGTTATGTACACTGCATTTAATTGCGCTTCTCTGTACAGCACCAGGAGTGCTCACTTAGTCAGTGTAAAGGGCACTACACACCCTTCACAATATGGTCGGTTCCAAATATTTGAGCCACACAAAAGTACTTAGAACTATGTAGAAAATGGCACACCGTCACTGCGCTTGCATAGTTTATGCCAGCAGCATACCACCCTACATCCCACTGCTGGCTTGTGTGTGAAGCTAAGCAGAGTTGGTCTTGGTCTGTCCCTGGATGGGAGACTAGATGCTGCTGAAAGTTATGTAACAGGTTCCCTTTCCTCTGGTCAGAAAATATATATCCCAATTTAGTGATTGGGGATATTGTCCTGTGTAGGGTGCTGTCTTTTGGGTGGGATGTTAAACGGGGTGTCCTGACTCTCTGTGGTCACTGAAGATCCCATGGCACTTATCGTAAGAGCTAAATTCCCAATCTGGCCTTCATACCATTGTGGCCACCTAATCATCCCCAGTTTACAATTGGCTCATTTGTCTCCCCTCTAACTATTCCCCAGATTGTTGTTGTAAATGAGAATGTGTTCTCAGTCAACTTACCTGGTAAAATAAGGGTTAAAAAAAAGGTGTGTAGCAGCCTTTAACTGTGAGAGTAAGTACACTTGACAGAGTGTAATCAGCTGTCAGATATATGTAAGAAAAGGAATAGCTGAAAACAACAGGTAAATGATTTAATTTAGCTGAGGTGTGTTGGCTGCCGCTGAGCGACTGCCAACACAAAGGTGTTTTAAGGGGCAGGTGACGTTTGAGGTTGTTACAAGCATACGGTATTCACAGGCCAGTGTTTGAAGTCGGGCTTATGTAAGACGCTTTCTTTGTCTCCATTGCAGATGACGGCTCTGTTGATGTGATACATTCTCCAATGATCAGACGTAAGGTGCCTCGATCACAGCTAATGTTATCTTAGTCACTCAGACACGGCGTGCTGTGAGGTGTGTATGTCAGGGAGACTTTCAATAGGACTCACAGGGGGGCCTGTTTATAAATCCCTGTCTCTGAAAGAAACCTTTTGTGTCCCTAAATATCCCTAAATGAATGTGTTATCTAATTTAGCTGTTACCCTATTCATGTTGTGTGTGTGTGTGTGTGTGTGTGTGTGTGTGTGTGTGTGTGTGTGTGTGTGTGTGTGTGTGTGTGTGTGTGTGTGTGTGTGTGTGTGTGTGTGTGTGTGTGTGTGTGTGTGTGTGTGTGGGTATGCGTTTGTGTGTGTGTGTGTGTATGCTTGTCAGGATTAGTATATGTGTTTGATTGTTAAATTTTTTTTTTATGGTACTGGTACTCCCTATATATAGCTCTACTCTTGTGTTACTATTTTTCTTTTTATTATTATTTATTAACTCAACATCGTTGGACTGGTGTATAACATCGAGCAAACAGCCATGCAATCTTCATACACAAACATTGGCAGTACAATGGCCTTACTGAAGAGCTCAGTGACTTTCAACGAGGCACTGTTATAGGATGCCACCTTACCAACAAGTGAGTTTGTTAAATTTCTGCCCTGCTAGCGCTGCCCCAGTCAACTGTAAGTACTGTTGTTGTGACTTGGAAGTGGTAGGCCACACAAGCTCACAGATCGTGACTGTCGAGAGCGGAAGCATGTAGCGCGTAAAAAACATCTGTCCTCGGTTGCAACACTCACTACCGGGTACCAAACTGCCTCTGGAAGCAACGTCAGCACCATAACTGCTCATCGGGAGCTTCATGAAATGAGTTTCCATGTCCGAGCAGACGCACACAAGCCTAAGAGCACCAATGCCAAGCTTCTGCTAGAGTGGTGTCAAGCTTGCTGCCATTGGACTGCCAGTGCCCGACCTCACTAATGCTCCTGTGGCTGAATGGAAGCAAATCCCTGCAGCAATGTTCCAACATCTAGTGGAAAGCCTTCCCAGAAGGGTGGAATCTGTTAGGGCAGCAAAGGAGGGACCAACTCCATATTAATGCTCATGATTTTGGAATATGATGTTCGACGAGCAGGTGTCCACATACTTTTGGTCAATGTAGTGTATATCCTATATGTTTTTACGTTTGTTGCCTGTGTGTTTGCGTGGGACATGGTTTGCTGGAGAAGATTGTGAGTTTTCTCGTGTGAGCACCATTAGTTGAGAGTCAGCAGTTTCGCTGATGAAGACAGAGGTAGAGGAAATGGCCCCTCATAAATACCCTGCTACTGTACTGTAGTCTGTCTGTGTGCTGCTGATTCCCCAACGACTACACCGCCAAGAAGTGAGAAGAGGAGTTGATGATCTATAGGGCCATTAGGCCTCTAACCCCTAACTCTCTCACTTTACTTGCATCTCTGTCATTACTACCATTATGCCTTGTTCTCTGGGCCTGGGGCCCACCATTGGAGATAGAGGGAGAGAGGATGACCTGTGTGATAAAGCGGGGGAGTGGTGTCATGCATTACTGATACTGAGGGGAGCAGGAGCAGCTAATATGCTAGATAAGAGAGGAGTAGAGCACCGACACCACTCTCTGTGATGGATACCTTTGGTCTGGTCTTTCTGGGGAATTATCCTGTTAGCTATTCCTATTGGACAGCAGAGAGGAAGAAGGGGCATTCATTTGCTTATTGTGTGATAGGGTAGACAAAGGTGATGTTAGAATGACACAAATTATGTTATGTTTGAGAGCAGCTCCTTATGTTCATCTGTTGAAATGACACTGATCCAGTCTGGGATGTAACACTTTCAAGTACATGATGTCTTCTTAAGACAGAATCGTATATCTTAAGACAGGGCAGAGTGCAATGAGCATAATGAGTAGCTCTCCATATAAACTTTTACTCTTCAGCGTTGAAGTGGACGACGGATTAAAGATGTTAAATCGCTTGGTCGACGGGTGGATTTGAATGCTCAGGCACAATGACCACATTTACATGCCCACCAATATCCCGTTGTTATGCAAGATACTCAAGTATTCCATTTTTGAGTCGACGCAAATAAACATCATATCCTGTTTAAAATAACCCGAAAAAGCTTGTGTCCCGGATATGAGAAACCCGGATAAGATGCCTGGGACATGCTGATCTAAGACCGGATACTGTGGCATGTAAACATCTTATCCCATTTACTGTTGTTTTTGCAATCTGCACAAGCTCAGTTTCTCATATCCTGGGCGTTGTGTGATAATGTTTTCATCTGATTGCCAAACAGATAATTTAAATATTTAAATAGTAGGCTATACCTTATAATTTAGGCCATATTATAATTTCCGACATTTGTTTGTCAACTACAGTTTGATACATGCAGCTTATCTTCTGTCATAAATTGTTGCCCCAGAAGACTAAATAAAGTAATGCTCACCAGAATAACACCTTACATTGATAGAATGAATGCATTGGTAATCTAGTTAACACCGGTAAAGTTGTCTGTTTAGTTTAAGGACCTGCGAGAAAATGCAATAATTCCAAAACAGTAGAAAGATTGTTTTAAGCAAATGAAAGCTGAGAAAACGATGGAACGCAGTTCTGGTAAGAACTGTTCGTCTTGGGTACATATTTTATGTGATTGAAATTCTCTGCTTGCATAACAGTGTCAAAGATAACAAGTTACACGCGCATTCACATTTTTTCAAGAGACACTGAATGAAAGAAATCATATTTCTCCACCCCTGTTCCCAAGACAAAATGTATATTTGTTTTATAAATGTACTGCCAAAATGTCATATTATATGAGGCTACATGTGAGAGGTTATAGGCCTACAGTCAGTGTCCACATTTCAGTTACTATTCCATTTAACCTCGTGAGCGGGATATCAAAAGTGTATGTAAACAGTTTATCCAGAATAAGACCTTAAGCGGGATATAAGCTACTCTCCGTAATACTGTACGCATGTAAAAGTGGTCCCTGACTAAGAAGAGTCTGGGGCTCACACTCTGACTCTGAGTATTAAAGTCAGCTTGTTTGTGTCAGATGTTGGGATTTGTTTGTTTTGCCTGTGCTCTGCTAAGCTGGAGAGATTCCCCCGGTGAGGGGATGCCAGGCCGGGCCCATACTGCACCTTTAGGAGAGGTTGAATACATGAATAAGTGATACAGGCCTGTAGAGGGTCTTGAGGGGGGGAGGGGTTGGGGAGCAGGAGAGAGAGAGAGAGAGAGAGAGAGAGAGAGAGAGAGAGAGAGAGAGAGAGAGAGAGAGAGAGAGAGAGAGAGAGAGAGAGAGAGAGAGAGAGAGAGAGAGAGAGAGAGAGAGAGAGAGAGAGAGAGAGAGAGAGAGAGAGAGAGAGAGAGAGAGAGAGAGAGAGAGAGAGAGAGAGAGACAGAGAGAGAGAGACACAGAGAGAGAGAGACACAGAGAGAGAGAGACACAGAGAGAGAGAGACACAGAGAGAGAGAGACACAGAGAGAGAGAGAGACACACAGAGAGAGAGAGACACACACAGAGAGAGAGAGAGACTAATGAGAAGCACCACGGCACTGGGGGCTTACGTACAGTCTGTCTCCAGGAGCTCCAGGGGCCTCATTTATGCATGTTGGGTATCACCCAAAAATTTGCATTTTTAAAAAACTAAACATGAGAATGTGCTTGTCCTCCCACAAACTTTAGACCATGCGTACGCAGTTTCTAGTGGTTGAAGGATTGCGTTGCAAGAAGGCAAAAGTAGCCTTGTAGCCTTGTGCAAATGGGGAATATATGATGACATATTCATAACCAAAAAGTATATATTTCTGATTATTCTTTAAATTCCATAATCTGACTGATGGTTTCGTACAAAATGGTCATTAGGTCTACAACAAGTTAGGATAGGCTACCATTCATCCCATCTCTCATTGAACTGGACCCACTTCTCAGTAGTAAATAGATAAGCTGTGATGTCACATTTCTCGAGGAGACAATGTCTCATTTATAAAGGTAATATATATCATAAGCATTGCACCATTTCTGGCCATGATGAGTTCATGTTCCCCAAGTAGCCATACAACAAATGACCATGCATATTTCTAATTTAAATGATCCTATTAGATAGGTTATTATGATTTCAAGTTGTTGCTCTATGCATCGGAAAGGGAGCGTAGTTTATAACATAGGCTACAGTAAAATGTTGCAGGTGAACAGACAGTTGATATGTTGTATTGAAGTGTGTAGGCTACCACTGTAAGTAGGCCTAGTGTAGTTCAAACATTTTTCAGAGAATTCATGGGCATTGCAGCACATTTAGGTTTGGGGGAAAGTCAATGCAAAACATTATTGAATTCAGAATTCAGATTTCAGAAACGGTCCGATACAGCAAATGTCACTGCAAAAAAAAACAACTTCTGCCAACACCTCCAAAGACATTTGATCAAGTTCGCCATTGATATTTCCTATTATTTTCCTTTTAGATTTAATTTTTATTTATTTATTTCACCTTTATTTAACCAGGTAGACAAGGTAGACAAGTTGAGAAGAAGTTCTCATTTACAATTGCGACCTGGCCAAGATAAAACACGTGGAGTAAAACAAACATACAGTCAATAATACAGTAGAAAAATAAGTCTATATACGATGTGAGTAAATGAGGTGAGATAAGGGAGGTAAAGGCAAAAAAAAGGCCATGGTGGTGAAGTAAATACAATATAGCAAGTAAAACACTGGAATTGTAGATTTGCAGTGGAAGAATATGCAAAGTAGAAATAAACATAATGGGGTGCAAAGGAGAAAAATAAATAAATACAGTAGGGGAAGAGTTAGTTGTTTGGGCTAAATTATAGATGGGCTATGTACAGGTGCAGTAATCTTTGGAGTTTGTTCCAGTCATTGGCAGCAAAGAACTGGAAGGAGAGGCGGCCAAAGGAATCATTGGTTTTGGGGGTGACCAAAGAGATATACCTGCTGGAGCGCGTGCTACAGGTGGGTGCTGCTGTGGTGACCAGCGAGCTGAGAAAAGGGGGGACTTTACCTAGCAGGGTCTTGTAGATGACCTGGAGCCAGTGGGTTTGGCGACGAGTATGAAGCAAGGGCCAGCCAACGAGAGCGTACAGGTTGCAGTGGTGGGTAGTGTTTGGTGACAAAACGAATGGCACTGTGATAGACTGCATCCAATTTATTGAGTAGGGTATTGGAGGCTATTTTGTAAATGACATCGCCGAAGTTGAGGATCGGTAGGATGGTCAGTTTTACGAGGGTATGTTTGGCAGCATGAGTGAAGGATGCTTTGTTGCGAAATAGGAAGACAATTCTAGATTTAACTTTGGATTGGAGATGTTTGATGTGAGTCTGGAAGGAGATTTTACAGTCTAACCAGACACCTAGGTATTTGTAGTTGTCCACATATTCTAAGTCAGGTGCAGGTGCAGGCAGCGATCGTTTGAAGAGCATGTTTTTAGTTTAATTTGTATTTAAGAGCAGTTGGAGGCCACAGAAGGAGAGTTGTATGGCATTGAAACTCGTCTGGAGGGTTGTTAACACAGTGTCCAAAGAAGGGCCAGAAGTATACAGAATGGTGTCGTCTGCGTAGAGGTGGATCAGAGACTCACCAGCAGCAAGAGCGACATCATTGATGTATACAGAGAAGAGAGTCGGCCCAAGATTTGAACCCTGTGGCACCCCCATAGAGACTGCCAGAGGCCCGGACAACAGGCTCTTCGATTTGACACAATGAACTCTATCAGAGAAGTAGTTGGTGAACCAGGCGAGGCAATCATTTGAGAAACCAAGGCTATCGAGTCTGCCGATGAGGATGTGGTGATTGACAGAGTCGAAAGCCTTGGCCAGGTCAATGAATATGGCTGCAGAGTATTGTTTCTTATCGTTTAGGTTAAGATATCGTTTAGGATCTTGAGCGTGGCTGAGGTGCACCCTTGACCAGCTCTGAAACCAGACTGCATAGCGGAGAAGGTGCCGTGGGATTCGAAATGGTCGGTAATCTGTTTGTTGACCTGGCTTTCGAAGACCTTAGAAAGGCAGAGTAGGATAGATATAGGTCTGTAGCAGTTTGGGTCAAGAGTGTCCACCCTTTTGAAGAGGGGGATGACCGCAGCTGCTTTCCGATCTTTGGGAATCTCAGACGACACGAAAGAGAGGTTGAACAGGCTAGTAATAGGGGTTCCAACCATTTCGGTTAGATAATTTTACAAAGAAAGAGTCCAGATTGTCTAGCCCGGCTGATTTATAGGGTTCCAGATTTTGCAGCTCTTTCAGAACATCAGCTAGATATACTGTCTTGGCCTAATTCCAATACTACCAAAGTTTACAGCCAATAATGGCGATATTGTCACCATAAAAGGTGAATGATGGGCGTTAATTCAGGCAGAGTTTTAGTTCATGCTCATTCACACATGCACAATTTGACTACAGGTCTGATTTATAATGTGAAATGTGTATATACTGTATGGCAACTTCAACAGTGAAGAGGCGACCCCGGGATGCTGGCCTACTAGGCAGAGTTGCATAGAAAAAGCCATATCTCAGACTTTAAGATGGGCAAAACACCACAGACACTGGACAGAGGAACTCTGCCTAGAAGGCCAGCATCCTGGAGTCGCCTCTTCATTGTTGAAGTTGAGACTAGTGTTTTGCGGGTACTATTTAATGAAGCTGCCAGTTGTACGTGATCTTCAGTTCCTCTGCAATATCTCGGATGGAATAGCCTTAATTTCTCAGAACAAGAATAGACTGATGAGTTTCAGAAGAAAGTTATTTGTTTCTGGCCATTTTGAGCCTGTAATCGAACCCACAAATGTTGATGCTCCAGATACTCAACTAGTCTAAAGAAGGCCAGTTTTATTGCTTCTTTAATCAGGACAAGAGTTTTCAGCTGGGCTAACATCATTTCAAAAGGGTTTTCTAATGATCAATTAGCCTTTTAAAATGATAAACTTGGATTAGCTAACACAACGTGCCATTGGAACACAGTAGTGATTGTTGCTGATAATGGGCCGCCTCTGTACGCCTATGTAGATATTCCATTACAAATCTGCCATTTCCAGCTACAATAGTCATTTGCAACATTAACAATGTCTACACTGTATTTCTGATCAATTTCATGTTATTTAAATGGACAAAAAAATTGATTTTCTTTAAAAACAAGGACATTTGTAAGTGACCCCAAATTTTTGAACTGGTGGAAAAGGGCAGTGTGGAGTGCAATAGAGATTGCATCGTCTGTGGATCTGTTCGGGCGGTATGCAAATTTAAGTAGGTCTAGGGTTTCTGGGATAATGGTGTTGATGTGAGCAATGACCAGCCTTTCAAAGCACTTCATGTCTACAGACGTGAGTGCTAAGGGTCGGTAGTCATTTAGACAGGTTACCTTCGTGTTCTTGGGCACAGGCACTATGGTGATCTGCTTGAAACAAGTTGGTATTACAGACTCGGACAGGCAGAGGTTGAAAATGTCAGTGAAGACACCTGCCAGTTGGTCAGCGCATGCTTGCAGTACTCGTCCTGGTAATCCGTCTGGCCCTGCGGCTTTGTGATTGTTGACCTGTTTAAAGGTCTTACTCACATCGGCCACAGAGAGCGTGATCACACAGAGGATAGAGAGAGTTTTGTTGAGAATGGAATGTATATATTTAAATTTTTTCTTAGAAGGTTCTTTCAATGTTACAAATGTTTTTTCGCAAATGTTTTTTGGAAAGTTTTCTTAATGTTCTGAGAACATGAGGAAACACCTGTAGGAAACGTTATGCTGAAGTACTGAAATTCCCACAGAAGAACATTGTTTCTTAATGTTCTTTGATCAATTTTAGAACATTACTTTAAATAAAACCACAAGGAAATCTGTAGGAAACGTTATGCTGAAATACTGAAATTCCCACCTAAGAAACATATGGTTCTCAGAACGCTATCTTCTACCTGGGTGTCTTGTACCATTCCCAGAACATTGTGGGAAGGTTGTAGGCAAAATAACCGTAGGACAACCATGCTATCGTCAAGCTCCTGTGGTTTGAAGCTTTGTAGGACCTCTTCATATCTGAGGGCAGGCCTAATGTGTCCTCTCATTGTGTCTGCTCCTCAGTAACATGGCAGAGCAGCACAGGTCACTAACACCAGATCCATCTGCTCAAGTCAGGAACAGGAACTTACTAGCACTCGTTTCTCCTGCTGGTTGAGAGATTAAAATGACGGCCGTTAACTTTTATCACTGTCCATCTATTCATAAAATTATAGTCTCTGCTGCTGTAGTGTTGGGAAAGAGAGAGAGAACAGAGACAAATGAGTAGTACTCGATAGGCGCGACTCACCACTCTTTACATAGTTTACAGTTCTTTTAAGAATGGTGAAATATTGTAGTTACTGTTTTATGTGCTACCTGTGTGTGTGTGTGTGTGTGTGTGTGTGTGTGTGTGTGTGTGTGTGTGTGTGTGTGTGTGTGTGTGTGTGTGTGTGTGTGTGTGTGTGTGTGTGTGTGTGTGTGTGTGTGTGTGTGTGTGTGTGTGTGTTTGAGTTCGAGGATAAGTACATAAACTACTCTTGTTCATACAATATAGACTAGTTTTTGATTGAATTGCGCTTTTTCCGATACATTTATCTCTCAGACATGTAACAGACAATCAGGTATACTATGCTTTCACCTGTCTAAATGAATGTCATTCTGTATAAACCTTGTCATACCAGCTGTATAACTGAACTCCTGTCCTGACCTTTGACCCCTGTGTTTCCTGTCTGCAGCTGGAGGTGTCTGTGACAGACCTGAGTGGGAAGCTGGTGGAGGGTCCTGTAGCCCTGCTGGTGGACGTCAACGACCAGAATGACAACAGGCCCATCTTCAAGGAGACCCGCTACGCTGGGGAGGTGCTGGAGGGCTCACCTACTGGTAGGTGGCGGTACCCACTCTGCTTATCTATGGCAGTGTTGACCAGGGTCGTATTAATCAGTGCAAAAAATTTGCACTGATTAATCCCTCCACCTTTTGGGTAATTTGCTTCATTTTAGTTCCTAGTGAAGATGACCACGGTTAAGGGAAAGCTGGTATGAAGATAGTGATGCAGTGTCATCATCAGCCTGCCACTGTCAGCTCTGACCATTCTTTGACCCGACTTCATATTGCTGCATTAATGGTGGTCTGATGTCTGAGACGAGCTGAAAGCAGCTGAGAGGACAAAAAATGGTCAGGAAAATGCAGGAGTAATTATGGTGGCATATTGATTATTTGTGTTCCGTACTTAAGAACAGAATTGACTGTATCCTCAATTTTGAAAAACATCCACATAGACTGAACTTTGAAAAATATTCATCAAGAATCTCTGAAGAAAACATGTTTTCCCCCCATTAATGTGTCAGAATAATACACCTTGTCAGACAAGGTGACCATAGAAAGGTGAGCATCATCATTTGAGCTTTCATTCCTTTTTTTCATTTTACGGACTATTGTTGTTGTGTGTATGTTGTTTAATGACTCACACAGGAAGCAGACCATTTGGAGAGTGGATGACATCTCCTTTCTCCTCTCCTCTTCTGTGTGCTGCAGAAATAGATAAAAAAAAGTCAGGGAAACAGAGCAGAGCCTTTGGAGGTCTGAACTTTTTCCTCTGTTCTCCTGCTGGCTCTGCTGCTCTGCTATCCCGGGTCTGGTCCCTTGTCCTCATTCGCTCCTCAACCTCTCTGGGCTGGTTACCGTGACAACCTCAAACACTTCTGGCTTACACCAGTCACAGAGGACCTCACCCTCCTGTGCGTGTGCGTATGTGTTAGTGGGTGTGTAATCGCGTGTCAGTATTAGTGTGTGAGAGAGATAGCGAAAGAAAGACAGAGACAGTGAGTTTGCACAACACAAAAGGGTAATGAGACAGAGCAGAGATGATATCAGGACCGAACTCTGTAAAGAGCTGACTTGTGCTCATATCATTAGCACACAAACAAATATACTGTACATAACACTCAGTAGCAGCTGCAGCAGCAGCAGATAAGGCTGAAAAGTCGTCAGGCAAGAGACATTAATCACACAGTCAGTAGAGTAACACAGTGTTATTCCCCATGGTGACAAAAGTCTTCAACTGCAGTGTTTGGCTGTATGGATCTTTACAGCTAGGCTAATGAAAGCATAATGATGTGCTAGCTATCACCGGGGCTATAAAACAGTAGGCACAGGGCTTTTGGTTGCACATAGAACTAATATTGTGAACCAAAGCAGGTTTTTCTAATAGCCAAAGGGCCAAATGATGGAATTATTTTAGAGTTCCCTGTAGCTCTTTGTAAAGTTATGGCTTAAAGCCTCGCAGCGAATTGTGTGGGATTCAGGAATATGACAAATACCCAGCAGGCTAGGTTTTATTGGGTTATGGAGGTTTAGGCCAAAATACAGATGAATCATCTTAGTTTTAAGTCTGAATCCGTTTACGGAGACAAGTTAACTCAAGGTTTCGCAAACTCAGCTGCATTCACTTTTCAGAACTCATTTTCTGCCTAGTTTGGATTCAATTTTTATCTACAAAGTACATTCAGGTCCTCCCGTGACTCGGTTTAATAAGATGGATGCTGATTTGTTTTATTTGCAATTATATGTTTCATAGACACTCTGGTCTTGATTTAATTTCACTATGTCTTCATCTGACATCTCTTTGGAGCAGTTGCCATGGTAAATCAAATTGAAATGAGGGATAGGACTGATGATGTACAGAGGAGTCAATTCAATCCCTGCTCTCACTTCACTGCTGCACTGCTCATGGTTGGTGTGGGCTGGGGGGGGCAGGGGGATACATTTTCTGTCCATCAAATGTAATGAGATACATTTTGTGGCATTTGCCCCTGCTCCTGAGAGGCGGCATCAGGCAAGGTGGCCACATAGAAAATACTACCGTTTTCCATAGAATACTATAGTATTTCTATGGACTTCTGTAGTAAACTGTAGTATACTACACACTGTAGTATCCCTCAATCATCTGTAGTACTTAGTATAGAATGTTGTAGTATACTGTTGAATACTATGGTAAATACTACAGTATTATCCACAAAACCCTACAGTCCACAAAACTTGTTTTTTTAACTACAGTAAATACTACAGTATTTGTATATACCCTGCCAATTCTCCTTCTCCATAACCCAATTTGTGCCACATGTAAGTGAGAAACTAACATGCCAAGTATAGACCATCGGAAATATCCATTCAGAATCCAGTCCTAGCTACCTACTTACCTGTCTAACAACAGGTAATGGAAAATAGTATTTCTCCAGTTAAAAAACAGAAACACTTTAGTAAATGCGACAGTAATGTACCCAAAAACACTATAGTATACTACAGTTGTCACGCTCGTTTGTAGAGAAGGACCAAGGCGCAGCGTGATTACAATTCCACATAATTTATTAAAGTGAAACTATAAAACAAAACAAGAAACTAACAACGAACCGTGACTACAGAGGTGCTACGTACACTAACTCAAAATAATATCCCACAAACACAGGTGGAATAAAGGCTACCTAAATATGATCCCCAGTTAGAGACAATGATACCAGCTGCCTCTAATTGGGAATCATACAAAATCACCAACATAGAAAAACAAAACTAGAACCCCTCATAGAAATAATAAACTAGACTAACCTCCCAGTCACGCCCTGACCTACTCCACCATAGAAAATAAGGACTCTCTATGGTCAGGACATGACAACAGTTTGCTAAAATACTACAGTAAATATTACATTATACTTTACTGCAGTCTGCAAAAACACTAGAGTAAATACTACAGTATACTGTAGTATTTTATAGTATACTACACTAAATACTAAAGTCTGCAAAAAACACTACAGTGAATACTACAGTAAAGTCTGCAAAAATACTACAGTGAATATTAAAGTATTCCAACTATATTATACACTACAGTATTTTTTTCATGTAGGTGCACAGTTGCAGTGTAGCTATCTATGTGGGATCAGTCCCATATTTATGCCCTCTGCCAAT
Source organism: Oncorhynchus clarkii lewisi (assembly GCF_045791955.1). Lineage (NCBI taxonomy): Eukaryota > Metazoa > Chordata > Actinopteri > Salmoniformes > Salmonidae > Oncorhynchus > Oncorhynchus clarkii. Next base: position 60,787,142 of record NC_092148.1, on the reverse strand, counting down.
ACCTTCCTAATCAGGAACTCAGCATTTGTCCCCTGACCCCTGCCTCATTAATCACAGAGGTGGACGGGTCTTGGACTCCCAGTCTGTCCTGGCCTGTCAGTAATATGGCCCCTGGACCACACGCCACCAGGGCTAACCTTAACTCTCCCATACTTTACATTCATGTAAAACGCTGCCTATACATGAGTGTATTTGTGTTTTTCTTATGTGTGTGTGATTTGGATAACAATGTGTGAGCACCAATCATGTTTCTGTGCTTTGCCTTATTTTATTTACCTCACCCTTTAACCTGCATTTGTTCTGCAATATTCCACGCCATTTTGCTTCAAGAATAACTTAACTATACCATAGAAGCATCATTTCCCTAAACAAGCCCTCTAAACTACCATGGAAATTATGCAAATTGGATTTGTGTGTGTTTTACTGTATGGATATAGGAATTCAGTATGGTGGTCTGTGTAGCAGTGTGTGGTGGCAGTGTGGTGTGTTTGTCTCTGTTGTGGGGGACTGCAGCCATCAGGGGAGGCTGCACGGGACAATGTCACACCGTTTCTGACATTTCTGTGCAAACTGAGCAACCCTGAGCCCTCCTGACAAGCCTTTCTCCCCCTTCTGTTTACTTACCCACTCCTTTTCTGTTTCTTTTTGACTATTTTTCCCTCTATTTTAATCCTCTCTCTCTGCTATACATGCCCCAAGGCTTTACTCTCTCAATTTCTTCTCCTTTCTTCTCCCAAGCACCCCCTCTTTTTTGACAGCCTTGGAATAGTTGGTCTGCCTTGCTACAATTCCTTGGCATAGCCCTATACATTTACATCTTCATCTTCTGTTTGGAATCAAAGGCACATCTATATTGTCTATTTGCGTTCAGAATTCAGTGTTAGGGGTGTTTTTCTATATCAAATCAAATCATAGAAAATGTTATTAGTCACATGCGCTGAATACAACAGGTATGCTTACTTACGAGCCCCTAACCAAGAATGCAGTTTAAACAAATATTGATAAGAAAATGAAATTAAAGTAACAAGTAATTAAAGAGCAGCAGTAAAATAACAATAGCAAGACTATATACGGGGGAGTCAATGTGCGGGGGCACCGGTTAGTTAAGGTAATATGTACATGTAGGTAGAGTTACAGTGGCTTGCGAAAGTATTCACCCCCTTGGCATTTTTCCTATTTTGTTGTCTTGAAACCTGTAAGTAAAATTGATTTTGGGGGGGTTTGTATCATTTGATTTACACAACATGCCTACCACTTTGAAGATGAAAAAATCTTTTTTATTGTGAAATAAGACAAAAAAACTGAAAACTTGAGCGTGCCTAACTATTCACCCCCCCAAAGGCAATACTTTGTAGAGCCACCTTTTGCAGCAATTACAGCTGCAAGTCTCTTGGGGTATGTCTCTATAAGCTTGGCACATCTAGCCACTAGGATTTTTGCCCATTTTTTTCAGGCAAAACTGCTCCAGCTCCTTCAAGTAGGATGGGCTCCGCTGGTGTACAGCAATCTTTAAGTCATACCTCAGATTCTCAATTGGATTGAGGTCTGGGCCATTCCAAAACATTTAAATGTTTCCCCTTAAACCACCCGATTGTTGCTTTAGCAGTATGCTTAGGGTCATTGCTGGAAGGTGAACCTCCGTACCAGTCTCAAATCTCTGGAAGACTGAAACAGGTTTCCCTCAAGAATTTCCCTGTATTTAGCCCCATCCATCATTCCTTCAATTCTGACCAGTTTCCCAGTCCCTGCCGATGAAAAACATCCCTACAGCATGATGCTGCCACCACCATGCTTCACTGTGGGGATGGTGCTCTCGGGGTAATGTGAGTTGTTGGGTATGCGCTAGACATAGCGTTTTCCTTGATAGGTAAAAAGTTCAATTTTAGTCTCATCTGACCAGAGTGCCTTCTTCCATATGTTTGGGGAGTCTCCCACATGCCTCTTATTTCTTTCTTTAAGCAATGGATTTTTTTCTGGACTCTTTTCCGTAAAGCCCAGCTCTGTGGAGTGTATGGCTTAAAGTGGTCCTATGGACAGATACTCCAATTTCTACTGTGGAGCTTGGCAGCTCCTTCAGGGTTATCTCTTTGTTGCCTTTCTGATTAATGCCCTCCTTGCCTGGTCTGTGTGTTTTGGTGGGCGGCCCTCTCTTGGCAGGTTTGTTGTGGTGCCATATTCTTTTCATGATTTAATAGTGGATTTAATGGTGCTCCGTGGGATGTTCAAAGTTTCAGATATTTTTTTTCTAACCCAACCCTGATCTGTACTTCTCCACAACTTTGTCCCTGACCTGTTTGGAGAGCTCCTTGGTCTTCATGGCGCCGCTTGCTTGGTGGTGCCCCTTGCTTAGTGGTGTTGCAGACTCTGGGGCCATTCAGAACAGGTGTATAAATACTGAGATAGTGTGACAGATCATGTGACACCTAGATTGCACACAGGTGGAATTTATTTAACTAATTATGTGACTTTGACTGTAATTTGTTGCACAAGATCGTATTTAGGGGTTTCATAGCATTTTTTTTAAACATGTTTTTTTTTCTTTTTTTCACTTCAGTAATTTTGACTATTTTGTGTATGTCCATGACATAAAATCAAAATAAAAATGTATTTAAATTATAGGTTGTAATGAAACAAAATAGGAAAAACTGGGTGGGGGGGGGGGGGGGGGGGTAGCCATTTGATTAGATGTTCAGGAGTCTTATGGCTTGGGGTAGAAGCTGTTTTGGACCTAGACTTGGTGATCCGGTACCACTTGCCGTGTGGTAGCAGAGAGAACAGTCTATGACTAGGGTGGCTGGAGTCTTTGACTATTTGTAGGGCTTTTTTTCTGACATTGGCTGGTATAGAGGTCCTGGATGGTAGGAAGCTTGGCCCCAGTGATGTCCTGGGCCTTTTGCAGTACCCTCTGTAGTGCCTTGCAGTCGGAGGACGAGCAGTTGCCAAACCAGACAGTATTCCAACCAGTCCAGATCCTCTCGATGGTGCAGCTGTAGAACCCTTTTGATGATCTGAGGACCCATGCCAAATCTTTTCAGTTTCCTGAGGGGGGAATAGGTTTTGTTGTGCCCTCTTCACAACTGTTTTGGTGTGCTTAGAACATGTTAGTTTGTTGGTGATGTGGACACCAAGGAACTTGAAGCTCTCAACCTGCTCCACTGCAGCCCCGTCGATGAGAATGGGGGCATGCTCGGTCCTCTTTTTCCTGTAGTCTACAAACTTCTCCTTTTTCTTGATCACGGTGAGGGAGAGTTTGTTGTCCTGGCACCACACGGCCAAGTCTCTGACCTCCTCCCTATAGGCTGTCTCGTCGTTGTCGGTGATCAGGCCTACCACTGTTGTGTCATCGACAAACTTAATAATGGTGTTGAAGTCGTGCCTGGCCGCGCAGTCATGAGTGAACAGGGAGTACAGGAGGAGACTGAGCACGCACCCCTGAGGGGCCTCTGTGTTGAGGACTGTGGCGGATGTGTGTTGTAACCTGAGAGAGAGAGAGAAAGAAACACACTCACTTACACAAATAAATGGTCAGGGCAAAGCTCTTGTTTACACTTGTGCTCCATCCACTAACATTTGCGTGTAAATCGGAGGGCATGTTCTCCGGACCTCTGGAAGTCTCTATGGGGGTACCACAGGGTTCATTTCTCGGGCCGACTCGTTTCTCTGTATATATCAAATATGTCACTCTTGCTGCGGGCGATTCCCTGATCCACCTCTACGCAGACGACACCATTCTGTATACTTCGGTCCCTTCCTTGGACACTGTGCTAACTAACCTCCAAACGAGCTTCAATGCCATACAACACTCCTTCCATGGCCTCCAACTGCTCTTAAACGCTAGTAAAACCAAATGCATGCTTTTCAACCGTTCGCTGCCCGCACCCGCCCGTCTGACTAGCATCACCACCCTGGACGATTCCGACCTAGAATATGTGGACAACTATAAATACCTAGGTGTCTGGCTAGACTGTAAACTCTCCTTCCAGACTCATATTAAACATCTCCAATCCAAAATCAAATCTAGAATTGGCTTTCTATTTTGCAACAAAGCCTCCTTCACTCACGCCGCCAAACTTACCCTAGTAAAACTGACTATCCTACCGATCCTCGACTTCGTCGATGTCATCTACAAAATAGCTTCCAACACTCTACTCAGCAAACTGGATGCAGTCTATCACAGTACCATTAATTTTGTTACCAAATCACCTTATACCACACACCACTGCTATCTGTATGCTCTAGTCGGCTGGCCCTCGCTACATATTCGTCGCCAGACCCATTGGCTCTAGGTCGTCTATAAGTCTATGCTAGGTAAAGCTTCGCCTTATCTCAGTTCACTGGTCACGATAACAACACCCACCCGTAGCACACGTTCCAGCAGGTATATGTCACTGATCATCCCCAAAGCCAACACCTCATTTGGCCGCCTTTCCTTCCAGTTCTCTGCTGCCAGTGACTGGAACGAAGTTGGAGACTTTCCCTCACCAACTTTAAACATCTGCTATCTGAGCAGCTAACCGATCACTGCAGCTGTACATAGTCCATCTGTAAATAGCCCACCCAATCTACCTACCTCATCCCCATACTGTTTTTATTTCATTTACTTTTCTGCTCTTTTGCACACCAGTATCTCTACTTGCACATCATCATATGCTCATTTATCACTCCAGTGTTAATCTGCTAAATTTTAATTATTCGCTCCTATGGCCTATTTATTGTCTACCTCCTCATGCCTTTTGCACACACTGTATATAGACTTTCTTTTCTCTACTGTGTCATTGACTTGTTTGTGTTATTGGCTTGTTTATTGTTTACTCCATGTGTAACTCTGTGTTGTTGTCTGTGTCACACTGCTTTGCTTTATCTTGGCCAGGTCGCAGTTGCAAATGAGAACTTGTTCTCAACTAGCCTACCTGGTTAAATAAAGGTGAAATAAAATAAAAAAATAACACAAAAATAACACATTTCATCATCTAACATCAGAACATACCATCCATTACAAACCATTCATTGACACTCCATGCAATGATGCTAAATCAAATAGCACTATCCCATTATCCAATTAACTCCCATGTGAGGATACTCTGGAGTGTCCAGATATGCTCTTATTAATGACCCATTGTCCAGACTTATCCACAGTCACGCTGGGTTCGATGTTTAACTGATCTCTCTACTGCAGCCTAATCGGTGCAGCCCAACTTCCTCCCATGTAGTTCACCATCTGACTGAGACATTTCTGCGTCTCCTGCCTGTCACAACTGAACACGGAGCAGAAGAGCTGAGAGACTGCAGGGGTGTTGGGTCATCAGGCTCAGAAAATAAAAGGCAAACAAAATCAATACCTAATTGCCAAGACAGGCCTCCATGGAGGACTAGGGAGGCCAGAGCACAGATTGATCCAGGAGAGAAAATGATTGGGCCGAGGGTGACACTAATGCTGGCAGGTAATTTGTAGTATAATGGTGGCTTGTCTGTACCATTAGGATTTCCTCACACAGTCGTCTGGGTCTCTCACAGCACAGACCCACTACTGTTCACAACTCCGGGAGCGTTTCAATCCCACAATGCCTAATTATCTGTCCTTCAAGCCAAGCAGCCACCCAGCAAATTAATGTCTGTGGTATCAGTGGAGCCAGTGTGTTTAGGACTGTCATCTCTTAAAGTTCAGACACACTGGTAGGATTGTCAAACGTCTGCCTGCCGACAACACTTAGCTTGTCTGAACGGAGTGTCACACAGCAGAGACCTTGAAGTAATCAGCCAGCCTTAAAATACTCCAAACCATAAGGTGGCACTAGTGTTGTTGGGCAATGCATGTCCGTGTGTGTTGTTTTATGGTCTAGCTATCTGTGCTACTGTTGCTATTGCTGAAGAAAGCCCTTGGTGATACTAGCCAGATAGCCACAATAGTCACTCTCCATAATCGAATACAACCCATAGATATATTTTTAGATAGACGTGAACTAAATGGCTAGATACCATGATCCTATACGTTCAACAGCCAGTTTATTAGGTACATCCATCTAGTACCGGGTCGGACCCCCCTTTACTTCCAGAACAGCCTGAAGTCCACAGGGATGTTGGTCCTTGCTGACGTGATGGCATCACGCAGTTGCTACAGATTGGATGGTGGTACACCACCACCACCAGCCTGTACCGTTGACACCAGGCAGGATGAGTCCATGGACTATTGCTGCTTATGCCAAATTGTCACTCTGCCATCAGCATGATACAACAGGAACCAGGATTCATCAGACCAGGAAATATTTTCCACTCCTCAATTGTCCAGTGTTGATGATCGTGTGCCCAGTGGAGCTGCTTCTTCTTGTTTTTAGCTGTGTGGTCATCCGCTGCAATAGCCCATCCGTGACTAGGATCGACGAATTGTGCGTTCCAAGATGCCATTCTGCACACCACTGTTGTACTGCCCTGTTATTTGTCTGTTTGTCGCCGCCTATTAGCTTGCACGATTCTTACCATTCTCTTTCGACCTCTCTCACCAACAAGCTGTTTTCGCCCACAGGACTGCCACTGACCGGATGTTTTCTCAGGAAACCCTAGACACTGTTGTGCATGAAAAGCCCAGGAGGGCGGCCATTTCTGAGATACTGGATCCGGCGTGCCTGGCACCGACGATCATACTACGCTCAAATTTGCTTATGTCACAAATTTTTCCCATTTTAACGTTCACTGAATGTAACTGAATGTCTCGATTCCTTTCTGCCTGCTTTATACAAGCCATGGCCACCTGACTCACCATCTGTAGGAGCGATCCATTTTTGTGAACAGGCTGATAAACTGGCCGGTAAGTGTGCATTGTATATTATGAAGTGTGACTGGCTCATTTAGCAAGCTGCAAAGGGGTGGATGATGTCACTGAGAAAAGTTGCCTATTTTTTTCTACCTGTTGGTTTCCTTTCGGCTCCCCACTTGAGCTCTCTGATTGGCTCAAACTTGAAATGTCTCTACCGATTCACCTGGAAGAAACGGGAGAGAATGTCGCAATTCAGTCGCCAGTCAAACGCTACCGGCGTGTGGTCCCTATAGCACACCTCAGCGAACGAACGGCAGATAAACTTGAGAATGAACGGCAGACAGACAATCACAGTAATTCTCTACAGATCCTCTCAAGCTCTGTCAGGTTGACAGAGATGTTCGATCGGGTCCAAGTCCGGGCTCTGGCTGGGCCACTCAAGGACATTCAAAGACTTGTCCCAAAGCCACTCCTGCGTTGTCTTGGCTGTGTGCTTAGGGTCGTTGTCCTTTTGGATGGTGAACCTTCACCCCAGTCTGAGGCCCTGAGCGCTCTGGAGCAGGTTTTCATCAAGGATCTCTCTGTACTTTGCTCCGTTCATCTTTCCCTCAATCTTGACTAGTCCTTCAGTCCCTGCCACTGAAAAACATCCCGACAGCATGATGCTGCCACCACCATGCTTCACCGTAGGGATGGTGCCAGGTTTCCCCCAGACATGACGCTTGGCATTCAGGCCAAAGAGTTCAATCTTGGTTTCATCAGACCAAAGAATCTTCTCGCTGACCAAGGTCCTTCTCCCCTGATTGCTTAGTTTGGCCTTGTGGCCAGCTCTAGGAAGAGTCCTGGTGGTTCCAAACTTCTTCCATATAAGAATGTTGGAGGCCACTGTGTTCTTGGGGACCTTCAATGCTGCAGAAATGTTTTGCTACCCTTTCTCAGATCTGTGCCTCGACACAATCCTGTCTCGGAGCTCTACGGACAATTCCTTCGTCCTCATGACTTGGTTTTTGCTCTGACATGCACTGTCAACTGTGGGACCTTGTATAGACAGGTGTATGCTTTCCAAATCATGTCCAGTCAATTGAATTCACCACAGGTGGACTCCAATCAAGGATTAACAACCTATTTTCGCTTTGTCATTATGAGGTATTGTGTGTAAAGTATTTATTTGATTTAATCAATTTTAGAATAAGGCTGTAACGTAACAAAATGTGGAAAAGTCAAGGGGACTGAATACTTTCCGAAGGAACTGTATAAACAGTATATATAATTTTATTGCAGGACGTAATACATCAAATTAAATGGATGACGTAGTACACAATTTGATGCTCAGCTGGCCTACCTGGTTAATAAAAGGTAAAATATATATATATATATATATATATATTTTTTTTTTAAATGTAACATACTCAAAAATAAATGAGCGACATCTGGAACAGGTGCTGCAGGGGTCCTGATGTGTATCGTGGCGAATCCAACTGTCACTCATGGGTAGCTGAGCAAAGGCCTGTCTCCCCTCTAGAGAAACTCAAAACACTCCCTCAGAGTTTATTCATTCATTTGTTTGCCTTTGTCCCCAAAATACCAAAATTTGATTTGTCTGGAGCCATCATAAGTGAGCCATCTTCTTTTAAATTACCGTAGGGAGCAATATGACTCCACTGTGGGTTAAAATATTCTCAGTGTGATTTGATCTGAATATATGCGAATAGGGCTTTATTCCAATACATTTCATTGGTTTGGGGAAAATTAAACCACTATTTTAGTGGTTGATGTGGTGGCTCTTAAATCTTCTCTGAACTAAATGGCATCATTCTGGGCCTCTCTCTCTCCCTTGTATCTCTCTCTCCCTCTCTCCCTCTTTCCCTTTCTGTTGGTCTTGGTCATGCCTGAGTGCTATGCAGATCAGAGCTCTCTCCCAGACTTCCAGCAACAATCATACAGTACTGTGGATTGTGAGGTGTGGCCTTGGTCTCCCCTGTGGCGGTTCCACTACATGAGCGCTGCTAATCTAGTAAAGAGTTTCTATTCTCCTTCTGCCCTTCTGCACAGTCCCACATCAACTGGGGCTTGATTATCTGTCCCTCGCTCTGAGGGACGAGGGAACGCTGCTCTGACTCACACAGCACCACAGAGCCCACAGAGAGGGAGAGACCAGACAAACCAATCTCGCCCCCATCTTCTCTCCTCTGCCTTTCTGCCTCTGCTCTGACGGCCTGGGCCTGCACTCTTTCCAGTTCTCCAATTAAGTTTATCTGCCCTCATTGTTTCACATGAGCGTTTCCAGACAAGATAACCCCTTTAGGACTGGCCCCTCGTCTCCTAGTGGGGCTTTTAAAAAGGCTTATATTGAAGGTAGAGATGGTTTTTAAGGAGATAGCGTTTATAAAGAACTTGACTCATTTTGTTCTCCAGCTTAAATCAATGCTAGTCTAATCTCTGGGTCCTGGGCTAATAAAGATGTATAACTGGAGCCCTGGTCCTGAGGTTTTACTTCAGCTTCTCTGTTTGATTACATTTAAGTCATTTAGCAGATGCTCTTATCCAGAGCAATTAGGGTTAAATGCCTTGCTCAAGGACACAACAGACTCACCTAGTCTGCTCAGAGATACAAACCAGAGACCTTTCAGTTACTGGCCCAACGCTCTTATGCACTAGGCTACCTTCGTCTGAGAGGTTTAGTTTTCATGATGCCTTTCTCACCCAAGGCTGTTTAGAACGTTGCTATTGAGCCTTTGATGGTGTCTCTCTCTACGTCACCAGATAAAATGTCAAGTCAGATAGAACTGATTTGGAGTTGACCTGCAAAATGCCAAAGTGTCCTCCTCTTTCAGGTGAGCTTTATGGGGGAAAAGACTCATCTAAGTACACAGACTCTGAGTTTTCCCAGTGTACAGTTGTTGCTGTGAGGTTTAGAAGGTTTGATGCTGTTTTGGTTGTGTTTGTGTTTGATATCTAGTTATGATGTTTAGTGGGTAATTAATGCATCAGATGGCTTGATGATAAAAACCTAAAAGCTGGCAGTCCATAGACAATATGTGGTGTGTGTGACCCGAGATCCTGGAAGAGTTTAGAACAATGCCTCATTGTCTCATCTTCCTGGCATCTGAGAAACTACGCCGGATTGGGGGTAAAACACCATCCTGTGTAGATAACCATGGTTGCTTATGGGAGATGGAACCAGTCTGACGAAGCATTTTTAGGTCCCATATAATATCATTTTTTTTCATGTTGCTCAGCTCAACAGTCATGACTGTTGGGCTGACTGGTTTCATTATTGCAATAATTAATCGATATTAAATAAAGATGATTGTTTGAAGAAATTACCAAGTCTCTCTCAGTACTGAATTTCCAGAACACAGGTCATCTGATGCGGCACTCAATCACTCTCCCATGTATGAGTAGGTGTGTTTGTGTCAGCCCTTTGACTGTGACCACAGGGGCTGAGAAATAGATAACCGTAGTATAATCAGGAGCGACTGTAGAGGGCTATAATATTTCCCTCCTCGTTCTCTTTTTCACATTAAAAGTTGAAAACTATAAGCTTTCTTTGCTCAAGTCATTGATGCCGTATTCCAGACAGTCACCTGGGCAAAGAGATGATGAAATAGGACAAACTGAAAGCAGAAGTTTGCTCTGTGTCTGTCACAGACCTTCCAACTAGCACTACCTGTTCTTGCGTCTTTCAAATTATAGCAGCCAGGACTGTTTGAACAGAGAGACCTACATGGACATCAATATCTCAAACCAGTGTTCTCTCTCCATCAGTCGTGTCCTGGTCTGTGTTCTGTCTTTGTCAGAGGCATGTTCCACTTTGCTGAGATATAAAGAGCTCCAGGGCTCAGCTGCCACAGGGCACTATCACAGATTTGCTCCAGGGTATGAACTTTTTGATTGAGTATTGATTGGGGATTGTCAGATGAGCGGCCTGGACGTGGCCTGTACATGAGGACACACTGAGCCCTAGTGTGTTCCCAGTACTATAATCAAGTCTTGTGCTTGACACCAAAACAAAGAACTGATTACAGTGTCACAGAGTTGGAACAGGTGGTTAAGTTAGTACTGAGACAACCCACAGGGCAAAAACTGGTTGAATCAATTTTGTTTCTACATCATTCCAACCAAAAAAATCAATGTGAGGACACTGAATCAACGTGGAAAACTGATTGGATTTGAAAAAAGTCATCAACGTAGGGGCATTTCAGGGTTTTCTCACCCAACTTTTAACATAAATCCAATGACATGGTGACATTTTTTGATGATTTCACATTTAATTCCCTTTAGTTGACAACTCAACCAAATGTAAATCCAAACTAGACGTTGAACTTACATCTGTGCCCAGTAGGAAGACATAGCTCCTAGAGGCAATATGCCATGCAGATGACATTGGTTTAATTCCCAGTCAATCTAACATGGCATCAAAACATCAGGAGAATAAGTAACATTTACTGTGAACCAAACCAAAATTACAATCGGCATACCTCAGTCCATGTGTCTGTAATTGTATTAGCCCAATGTCCTAGTTGAATAGGCTACCTTTCATCTTCAAGCTAGAATCCTTATTTGAAACAATAACAAAGCGGTCACCTCGCCTGTGTTTTGGTAAAATGCTGAGTGATGGGCCTGGAGAAATGTAACCACTCTCAAATTCACAGGCAGAACTATGGATGCAAGGACTAACCATCCATGGTATGAAAATTATAGTTCTCTTTCAAGTATTCATTTCGGTATTTCACTTATGAGATACGCCCCCAGCGTATTCGTCAGAAGCCTTTATCAGAAGCTTACCTCAACATGACTAGGGCTGTGGCAGTCACAAAATGTCATCAGCCGGTGATTGTCAAGCAAATGTCTGTCATTCTCACGGTAATTGACGTTAATTAACATAAACATATTTAGTATCTCCTTCAGAATATATATATTTTAAAAAGTCTAATAAATCCATTTAAAACAGACTTCAACTTCACAATAAATATTTTTTTTTATAGACAGGTCTAAAGAAGAATGATATGAAGAAAATTATGTATATTTCAGAAGAACAGAATAACATACTCTGAGTTGTCCTTATGTTAGGTCCTGATCTGGCTATGCCAAATGCCTGTGAGCTACACTAGTTAATTTAGCCAACAAGATTTGCTTAGAATTCCGGGGAATTATTTTATAGTATGAAGAATGATTTGAAAAAAGTCGCTTGAAAAGCATGAGCTCTGCTTTGTTTTTTTTGCACAGGCTGTACACACTTTAATAGTCTCTCATTCACAATTTGACGAACACTTGATAACGCCTCAAATTTCATGGTGGCATCCCCTTTGTGTGGCTGTAATGCACTCAAAAATTAATCCATGCCTTTTGCTGCCAGTGGCAGTTGTGCCCTTGGCCCGGAGTACTGCGTTGTGCCCTTCTCCCAGAGTGCTGCACGCTCCGAAGCACCTTTCACTCACATGGCTCTCCATCAAGTGATCAGGTATTTCTCACAGGCTACAAGTGAAGACAGACACATCGGGGACGCAACTGTGCGTGTCCTTATCCAATTCCAAGGTGCATATTGAAGATATTGGAAGAATTGTCCACATTTACTTTTCGTCAGTCAACAAGATGAGTAGGCCTAATGAACAACAAAAGCACTAGCCTATGTCAATCTACTTTCCCCCATAGTACCAAAGCTGACCTATTCTGTGCGAGAAAATAAATATTCCAAAAATAGTCTGGGACTGTTGTGGAATGCGATAGATCCCAAATTAATACAACCACTAGCATCAAAACACAATGTGGCTGACGCAACAGATCATAACGTTTAACTTTAAATGTTGATAATTTTTTCACATTATTAGCTCAGCAATGCGCATATAGCAGTAGGCTATAAGCAGAAATGTTCCATTAGTGGGAAAACACCATTATCCAAAGTGACCGCAAATGTGATTATGCATGTAATGCTTTAATTATAAAGGTGCATTTTTATGGTGAAATTATCTTCCCCAAACTTGAAACTCGCGCTGCTTATGTAAGCTAGTTAGGCTCTACACCCCTTGTAAAGCGGATTAATGTGCTTAATTTTAAGAAGTTATTTGGCCACTTTAGTTGTGATACAAACCTTATCAAAACATATAGTTCTATGGGCTAGGCTATATGAGGTGTGTGACTATGATTCGAAAAGGTCGCAAAAAAAGGCATTGTTTCTTGCCTTGTGCTGGCCATAATTCACAAGTGATAGGCTAATATTGTCACCCATCAGACTATTCTTGATTTAATCTTGTCTTTACATATACTAAATCATATTTCTGTGAATTTTTTTTTGATTTAGAGAGGACCACCATCATGCACCTGTCTCGAAACAGGGGCAGCGGGAAAAAATACATTTCATCTATGCACTTAAATAGCGAATGGAGGACGCTTTTCCTATGGTTCATTTTCTTGCCAGCCAGTTAGGCTATACTCCCGGTGTAAAGATAAGCAATGTGCTTAATATTAAGAAAGTTGAGAAATAAATATAGCGGGCCTAGCCTATAGAAAGCTGATGGGATCCTCCTCTCTTTAATAGAGGCCATCACTCTGTTTTCTCGCGTTATTGCATAGCCTTTAGAAATGTTGCAAAATATGAGCTCATGGGCTCTCATGAAGTGTTTGATTAGATTTTCACGACATTTGCATTGATGTCAGAGTGTTTAGAGAGGCAATAGAGTGCTGAGTACCAGGCAGTTAGCAAGTTTGGTAGGCTACTAATGCCCATCAGCAGCATCAGAGCTTGGAGAAGCCTAATTACTGTGACCATTTAGGAATTTGACTGCGGTAATATGGTCACCCAACAGCCCAAGACCCGACAGCATTTTCCAGAATTAGTTGAACTGTCCACAGATGTGAGCTTATAACTCACTCACCGGGCGCTATTCCCGGGACTGTGCAGTGGTGGCAATTTTCCTTTTCCTTCACCATAGTTAGAGGAAAATTCTGAGAGGGAGGAACGTGTACAGCTGTAACATGGCTAACTCGTTCACGACCAAGTTAGCTGTATCCGAAGAGTGACTAGTCGTTAGCAAGCTAGCCACCACGCTAGTTAGCTTTTGTGGTTTTTACTTCGACAAGAAAAGTTTTTACTAGCTACACCAAGCTATCTTTTCTAAACTGTATTTTTGGCCATCACACCCACTAGTCACACCCACTAATCTCTAGCTATCTGACTAGCCTACCACGCTAGTTTCTGTCTGACAGCTAAAAACATAGCATGCCAGCTATGGTGACAAAAGCATCTCCTATCCAAAATGTGGAGAAGCTCTCAGCACTAATCTGCTCCTATGGAAACAAGATATCGGCCAAGGACACCTACTCGATTTGCTCTGTTTGCTCTGGGCTGCAACATACCCAGGAAGGGTTAGCTTCCCCCGGCTCCTGTCCACATTGTGCTTTTTTCACTGTGAAGAGCCTACGTCGCAGGCTAGTACGCCAAGATAGCCTGAGTCAACAGGACCCTAACATGGCAGCTGGCATGACCAATGGCTCATCAGAGGCCATGGATATCCCCACTGGGAATCCTGGAGTGAGAGCTATCACTAGCTGGGGTAACCAGCTCGATGCCATTGCCCCGCTGCAGGAGGACTCCAGCAACGACCTCCCTGCAGGGCTTCCTGATTGGAGACGACAACGACTCCATAGGGATTTCCGACAGCCTCCTTTCGGAATCATCTGACGGAGACGAAGACTCCTTCCTCCCCTCAGACCAGGCCTCCTGTCAGGGAATCCGAAACCGGACACGTAGGCGGAGCGCCATCCTGACCAGTTCTCAGTGTGGACCTGCAGGGCGTGTGCAAACCTGCTGCAGATAAATTGGTGATTCCCTGGCCCAATGCAGTAGTAGAGACCACCACATCCCGCTACGAGGGTTCGAGACTACCCAAAGCCAAACGGCCAGCTAGGCAATTACTACCAGTCTTCCCAGAATGCCCGGAGGAGGGTACCCGTACTTGGAGTACACCATTCTCTTCCAAAACCCATGTTGGGTCGGTGTTGGCCTGCTTTGACATGGAAGACTTTGTTCTTGCCCACATGCCCCCCATCAAACCACTTGTGGCTTTCCATCTACACCCCTGCCAGGTACGAGCGCTAACAGTTCTCCCTTGCAGAGAAGGTCTACAGTTCGGTCGCCACAGTGGTGAGGGCTCTTAGCACCACCTTCATGCATTCGGCATACCAAGCTGAGCTACAGGAGGAGATAGCTGTCACACCGGAGCCGGGTTTATGGGATGAGATCTGCATTGCCACAGACCTCAACCTGTGTCTGCTCAAAACCGCCTTCCAAGCGTAAGGAAGATCGATGGGGCTCATTCTATCCCAGGAGAGGGTGCAATGGCTCAATATATTCACAATAGTGAGAAGCTGATGATCCTGGATGCTCCAGTAGAACCTAAAGGCCTTTTTGGTCTCACTGTCAAAATGATGCAGAAACAGTGCGAGGACAAAAAGAGGGAGGGTGAAGCCAGATCTTTCTGCCCAGGAAGACACAGCCCAGTAACTCCCCTGTGCCTTGCCATACCTTTGCCCAGGCTGCATCAGGTCAATCCCCTTCGACCTTTAAGATCCCCAGATGCCGAGGCCCCCAGGCTGCGAGCCCAGGGGAGCAGAGTACCTCGGACCCTAAGGACCCCTGGTCTAAGAAGCCTCCCTTCCCACCCATGGCACCAAGGAGCCAGCCGGCCGATAACCCCACCCAGGGGGTAAGGAGGAATAAGTGAATGACCTAGCGGTGTCCCCTTCGCCAGAGAGGCGAAAATGGCCTCCCCTAAGCGCAGTTCTATCTTCTCTGCCAATCCTGAGCTTGTTCCAGTTCCCAGGCACCTCAGTTTTCTTTCCGGCTTACCGGCCAAAGTCGGTGGTAACAGAATACAGCCCAAAGAGGAGAAGAGACAATGTTCAGGTGGATGCTCCTACAAGACCACCCCTCTTGTCTCATAAACACTCCCCAATGTCAGTTCACATTAAAAATGTTAACACTAGCGCAAACTGGCTACAGGCCAAGGGCGCAGTCAGACAGGTTGTTTCTCACAAAATCAAAACAAACAAGGTGCTTTTCTATAACGCCAGCAGAGGGAGCTATCACTAGCATACACAGTGCGTCACAGACTGCCGTACACCCTCCCCCCGACAGAGGGTGCTGCTGCATCATATGTGGGGGGAATTCCCGTCAGCCCTGTCTCGGAGCAGAGAGAGAACTGTCGGGCATGCGCAGTGTCCAACTGGATACATGATAGACATGTATCCCATGCTAGACATGGGATACAGACTACAATTCACTGTCACCCCGCCTCGATTCAAGGGAATCATACACACTCAGGCTCAGGGAATCAGCGAGTGTCCTCCGGGAGGAACTCTCATCACTAATTGGGAAAAATGCAATAAGAAATGTTCCTCCCGAGCAAGATATTTCCCGGGTTCCAAAAAAGGGTGTGGCATACACCCAATCCTAGATCTACATGCTTTGAACAGGCACATGAGGAAGTACACGTTCAGAATATTGACACACACTGCTCCGCTAAGTTCTGTGCACCCAGGTGATTGGTTCGTATCCGCCAACCTGAAGGATACTTACATTCATTTCAATATACCCTCCTCACAGGAAATTTCTCAGATTTGCTTTTCTAGGGGTAATCTACGAATTTCTGGTCCTCCCTTTCGGCCTCTCACTGTCACCTCAGGTTTTCATGAAGTGTACAGAGGCAGCAATAGACCCCACTCAGAGAGAGGGGCATTCGGCTGATGATGTACATTGACGACTGGCTGCTGTGCGCTCAAACAAAACAAGATGTCTTAGAACACAGTCAACTGCATTTCTAGGTTTCAGAGAAACACGGTAAAGAGAGTTTTGATTCCCACGCGGACAATCTCTTTCCTAGGTTTAACCCTAGATTTGATGGCATTGGCTTTAGTAGTCATCCCATTAGGATGCCTGAATGTGAGAGTGTTTCAACGCTGGGTCTCTTCTCTAGGTCTGAGCCCATTACGCCACAAACATCACCGTGTACAGGTCTCCATAGATTACATGGTAGCACTGCACTCCTGGAGACACCCAACGTTTCTGTCACGGGTTGCCCAGATGTAGTCACAATGGTTGGTGTGCGACCCACGAGGGCAGAAGGGTCAACAGGGTGTGGGGACCCCATCTCCCCATCTCCGTACTACTCACATAAACTGCCTGGAACTCCTTGCTGTGTCCCTATCATTAAAGTTGTTTCTCCCATTTCTGCAGGGTCGTCATGTGCTGGTCAGAACAGACAATATCACCATTGTGGCTTACATAAACAGTCAAGGGGGACTGCGATCCCCTCACTTACACACACGGGCACACATACTGATTATGTGAAGCACTATGCATCTCCAGTCACTGAGATCTACTCATGTACCGGGAGTACTGAATCTGGGGGCGGATTTACTCTCCAGGGAGAACCACCTATGTGGGGAGTGGAAGCTCCACCCAGAGGTAGCCAATCTGGTTTGGATGCACTTCGGCATTCCAGCAGTGGATCTGTATGCATCAATGGAGAATACACAGTGTCCACTGTTCTTTTCTCTGAGGGATCAGGATGCACCGATGGGAGGGTACGCATTGGTGGACGAGTGGCCACGCGTCCCTCCAGTATGCATTCCCCTCACTGGCTCTGATTACCCCCACCCTACCCTAGCCAGGGTTTGGGAGAAGGGTCTATCTCTTATACTAATAGCACCACATTGGCCAGAGAAACGCTGGCTAGCGAAGATCACCCAACTACTATGAGGTCGACCATGGCCCCTCCCTCGGCGTCGGGACCTACTGTGCCAGGCGCACGGGAAGATTTTCCATCTTCACCCAGAACGGTTGGCACTCTGGGCCTGGCACGTGAACGGTTCAATTTGAACACTGACGGGCTTCCCCAAAATATAATTTAGACTATTCAGAGTGCTAGAGTATCACGCCCTGACCTTAGAGATCCTTTTTATGTCTCTATTTTGGTTTGGTCATGGCGTGAGTTGGGGTGGGCATTCTATGTTTTGGTGTTCTATGTTTTCTATTTCTGTGTGTTTGGCCGGGTGTGGTTTTCAATCAGAGGCAGCTGTCTATCGTTGCCTCTGATTGAGAAGCATACTTAGGTAGCCTTTATCCACCTGTGTCTCGTGGGTAGTTATTTTCTGTTTAGTGTTTTCTGCACCTTACCGGACTGTTTTGTTTTCGT
Source organism: Oncorhynchus clarkii lewisi (assembly GCF_045791955.1). NCBI lineage: Eukaryota > Metazoa > Chordata > Actinopteri > Salmoniformes > Salmonidae > Oncorhynchus > Oncorhynchus clarkii. The sequence continues at coordinate 60,769,196 of NC_092148.1, read as the reverse complement.
TTATTCACGTTGTTGTTTTGTGCTTTAGTGTTCATTGAAATGAACGTACCACGCTGCGCTTTGGTCCACACCTTCTTCATACGACGACCGTTACAGAACTACCCACCACAAACGGACCAAGCAGCGTGGTAACAGGGAGCAGAGGGTTCAGGACTCCTGGACTTGGGAGGAGATATTGGACGGACAGGGACCCTGGAGACAGGCTGGGGAATATCGCCGCCCCAACGAAGAACTGGAGGCAGCTAAAGCTGAGTGGCGGTGATATGAGGCAAGGCAGCACAGCAGGTATGAGAGGCAGCCCCCCAAAAAAATGTTTTGGCGGAGTCAGGCAATAGACCTCATCCAACTCCCCGTGCTTACCGGAAGCAGCGTGGTACTGAACAGGCACCGTGTTATGCGGTGAAGCGCACGGTGTCTCCAGTGCGTGCTCATAGCCCGGAGCGCTACATGCCAGCCCCCCGCAAGTGCCATGCGAGTCGGCATCCAGCCAGGGCGGATTGTGCCAGCTCAGCGCGTTTGGTCTCTGGTGTGCCGTTTCGGCCCAGGTTATCCGAATAGGGCATAGGGTTCAATTCGCCCTATGCCTGCGCTCCGCCCGTGCCGGGCGAAAGTTGGCAATGAGCCTAAGGGAGAGGTGTGAGGGGTAAGCACCAGATCTCCAGTGCTCCCCCACAGCCCGGTTCGACCTGTGCCTGCACTCTGGAGGGGCCGGGCTAAAGTGGGCATTCAGCCTGGAGGAGTGGTGCCAAGGCTGCGCTCCAGTGCTCCCCCACAGCCCGGTTCATCCGGTGCCTCCTCCACGCACCAGGCCTCCTGTTTGTTGTTTTGTGTTTTAGTGTGTTTTAGTGTTCAGCCAAATAAAAATCATGAACACATACTACACTGCGCTTTGGTCCACACCTTCTTCATACGACGACCGTTACATAGATCCTCATCCACCAGGTCCCTTTAGGATTGTAAATGGTGCGTGTTTGAGGAATGGTGCACTAAATCACAGACAGTACCATTCCAGTGCTCTGTCCTGTTAATCCTGTTGTTTCTACAGGAAATATTATACAAAGAAAAGTCTTTTTCTACTATTAAAGTACGTATATCTGGCAGCTATTTTGGCTTGGAAGAATGTGATGTGTTGCTTATTTTTGAATGACTCAGAGACGCTGCGTCAGATCTTTAATAAGGTAGGACGGACACCCTTCCCCGTAGCATTAGGACGTCTGTTTGTCTTGTCCTGTCCCGTCCCATGTATATATATTTTCTTTCTTCGTTTTTATATATTTTTTTTATCTCAATTTCCATCTACGGACTGAACATACTCTCCTGCAACCCGCCTCACTCAATGTGGTACGGATCTGCTCAATGTGGTACCTATCTTACACTTTAGAACCGGAACCCCTATCAGAAGCTAGCCAGCTAACTAGCTACGAGCTAGTAGTCAGTTAGTCACTACTAGAGGTCATCACCGTTAACTCGAGCATCAGCCAGCCTCAGCCCGGTCATTTCCTGCCAGTCTGCACAGCGCGATATCAACCCAAAGCATATCGGACTGCTTTTTCGCTACCTCATGTCCGGATTCCTACCGCAAGCTCTGAACTTTTACACCTGATCATCGCAGCTAGCTAGCTGCTATCTGAGTGGCCACTCCCGACTAACGTCTCTGTCTTGAAGCAAGCATCGACGTAACCGTCCGAGGGGGTTTCAACAGGCTCTTCCGTTGCAACGTCCCCCGAAAGCCCATCTACTAGCCTGCTAGCCCCGGCCTGCTAGCTGTCTGAATCTCTGTGTCTCCAGCTCGCCTAGCTACTCACTGGACCTTATGATCACTCGGCTACACATGCCTCTCCCTAATGTCAATATGCCTTGTCTATTGCTGTTTTGGTTAATGATTATTATCTTATTTCACTGTAGAGCCTCCAGCCCTGCTCAATATGCTTTAGCTAGCCCCTTTGTTCCACTCCCTACACATGCAGTGACCTCACCTGGCTTAAATGGTGCCTCTAGAGACAAAACCTCTCTCATCGTCACTCACATCCTACCATACCCTTGTCTGTACATTATGCCTTGAATCTATTCTTCTGCGCCCAGAAATCTGCTCCTTTTACTCTCTGTTCCGAACGCACTATTTTTTTTATTAAATTTTTGATTTCACCTTTATTTAACCAGGTAGGCTAGTTAAGAACAAGTTCTCATTTGCAACTGCGACCTGGCCAAGATAAAGCATAGCAATTCTACACATACAACAACACAGAGTTACACATGGAATAAACTAAACATAAAGTCAATAATACAGTAGAAAAAATAAAACAAAAAGTATATATACAGTGAGTGCAAATGAGGTAAGATAAGGGAGTTAATTTAAGGCAATAAATAGGCCATGGTGGCGAGGTAAATTACAATATAGCAATTAAACACTGGAATGGTAGATGAGCAGAAGATGAATGTGCAAGTAGAAATACTGGGGTGCAAAGGAGCAAGATAAATAAATATAGTGTGGGGATGAGGTAGATAGATGGGCTGTTTACAGATGGGCTGTGTACAGGTGCAGTGATCTGTGAGCTGCTCTGACATCTGGTGCTTAAAGCTAGTGAGGGAGATATGAGTCTCCAGCTTCAATAATTTTTGCAGTTTGTTCCAGTCATTGGCAGCAGAGAACTGGAAGGAAAGTTATTTGGCTTTGGGGGTGACCAGTGTGATATACCTGCTGGAGCGCATGCTACGAGTGGGTGATGCTATGGTGACCAGTGAGCTGAGATAAGGCGGGGCTTTACCTAGCAGAGACTTGTAGATAACCTGTAGCCAGTGGGTTTGGCGACGAGTATGAAGCGAGAGCCAACCAACGAGAGCGTACAGGTCGCAGTGGTGGGTAGTGTATGGGGCTTTGGTGACAAAACGGATGGCACTGTGATAGACTGCATCCAATTTGTTGAGTAGTGTTGGAGGCTATTTTTTAGATGACATCGCTGAAGTCGAGGATCGGTAGGATAGTTTTATGTTTGGCAGCATGAGTGAAGGATGCTTTGTTGCGATATAGGAAGCCAATTCTAGATTTAATTTTGGATTGGAGATGCTTAATGTGAGTCTGGAAGGAGAGTTTACAATCTAACCAGACACCTAGGTATTTGTAGTTGTCCACATATGTCAGAGCTGTCCAGTGTGGTGATGCTGGATGGGAGGGCAGGTGCGTGCAATGATCAATTGAATAGCATGCATTTAAGAGTAGTTGGAGGCCACAGAAGGAGAGTTGTATGGAATTTAAGCTTGTCTGGAAGTTAGTTAACACAGTGTCCAAAGAGGGGCCAGAAGTATACAGAATGGTGTCGTATGCTTAGAGGTGGATCAGAAAATCACCAGCAGCAAGAGCGACATCATTGATGTATACAGAGAAGGGAGTCAGCCCGAGAATTGAACCTTGTGGCACTCCCATAGAGACTACCAGAGGTTCGGACAACAGGCCCTTCGATTTGACACACTGAACTCTATCAGAGGAGTAGTTGGTGAGGCAATCATTTGAGAAACCAAGGCTGTCGAGTCTGCCAATAAGAATGTGGTGATTGACAGAGTCGAAAGCCTTGGTCAGGTGGATGAAGACGGCTGCACAGTAATGTCTCTTATCGATGGTGGTTATGAGATCGTTTAGGACCTTGAGCGTGGCTGAGGTGCACCCATGATCAGCTCTGAAACCAGATTGCACAGCGGAGAAGACCGAAAGACAGGGTAGGATAGATATAGGTCTGTAGCAGTTTGGGTCTAGTGTGTCACCCACTTTGAAGAGGAGGATGACCACGGCAGCTTTCCAATCTTTGGGAATCTCAGACGATACGAAAGAACAGGCTAGTAATAGGGGTTGCAACAATTTCGGCAGATCATTTTAGAAAGAGAGGGTCCCGATTGTCTAGCCCGGCTGATTTGTAGGGGTCCAGATTTTGCAGCTCTTTCAGAACAGAACCCTTTTTTCCTGCATTGTTGGTTAAGGGCTCGTAAATTAGCATTTCACGGTAAGGTCTACCTACACCTATTGTATTCGGTGCATGTGACAAATTACATTTGACGGGAGATCAAGGCCGACCGAGGTACTGCAGGCATTGTTTGCAGGAAACAAGATCCCCAATTATAGTGAATGGACAAATGTCAATCTTTGTGTAAATATATCTATCTTTATCTAAGACAATCATGGTACCAATAATAGCTTCTTAATACACCAGATGTATATCCTTGAACCAATTACAAAAAAATCACACACACAAGAAGTTATAAGGGTAATTTAGTTGCTAATGGCAGCCTGAAGTACTCCGGTCGACCTTAAACTTGAGTTTTTCAATGAGAGGGGGCAGCACTGACCTAGCCTGCAACGTCCCTTCCTGGAGTAGCTCAAACTGTGCATGTTATCTCCATAAGATGCCATTTTAAATGTCTTAATTTGGATTACATTTTCTATTGAGTCTTCCCATTGGAATGAAACTTGGCACGTGATTGATGGCTTTGTCCATTCATATATACTGTCATTTGTAGCAACTAAGGATTATAGCTTTAGGGATAGTTCACCCAAATAACAAAATTACACAGGTTTCATTACTTTGTAAGCAGTCCTTACTTTGTAAGCAGACAACAGCAATTCATGCTTTGGTTTAGTTTCCCTGTCACTGTTTCCACTTGCTAATGTTTTAGCATTTTTGGCACAAGTCCCATTTAAGTCATGGGACCGATATTAGCCCTTTTCACGCATAATGTCCAAATCATCCAAAAGTGTCTAAAATGTATTGTGAAGCCCAACAAAGTCACTCATAGATCATTTGAACATGATGCATGAACAATCCTAATATTGGTCTCATAACTTAAACGGGATCTGGGCCACAAATACTAAAATGTTAGCATGTGGAAACAGTGCCTCTCATACCTTGTCCATAGACTGCTTACAGGGTAAGGAAACCAATATGTAACATGGTAATTTGGGTGATCTATCCCTTTTAAGGCCCATGTGTACTTTTTTTGTTTGGTAGATCTTATTGTGCTTTTGATAAAACCATGTCAAGGGAACAATGTGAGTTGGCTGAATCATACAATATTGTCCCTGTATTTGGCTTTTAAGTAAGAAATAGGTAAGTAGTGCTATAGGTCATGGTGCTTGCTTTTGAGTCAGGAAATGGAAGAAACAAATCAATAGGAGAACAGAGATTGACTTTTCTGAAGTTGAAGGCTGGCTGGGGGGTTGAGAGTGTCCCTGAGAAGTCAGTATGGTGGGGGAAAAGGTTCACAAGACATTCTCAAATCCTTACACACTACATCCAAAACAACTTAGATGCATTGGCAGCCTAAATGGGTTTAGTCAAGTGAAAATCATGGACGTACATTATTTAAATATGTTTCCATGTATTCATTTCCATTCTCTTTGTAACAGCTTTGAAAAAGGAGATTCAAAAGAATCAAAAACAATAAAGCACTTGGAGCATCATAAGTTTGACTAAAATGAAATGCTGTCAGGATCATATTTCCCTAAAGTTTTTGTCAGGTAGTGCACCAGTTTGTTATGTCCCCTGGGGAAACATCAAACACAGCATTTAAGTTACAGACACAAGCAAAATAACTGCTTAATTACTTTTTGTTTTTTTTATGGCTTTGAGCGTCAACATTATTCCCAGGAGTTCTGGTCAATCTGTGTTTACCCTGTTTTATTATTAGCAGTGCATCTTAAGTTTCTGCTTTTGGAAAACAGACCTTCATACATTGATGACACAGGTTTTTGAATATTTATGGTGTGCCTTTCAATGCAGCTAGTATGTGTTTGAGATTCATAAACCAGTTAGTTGTCTTGATTTATCCTAACCCTATTTCTATGACTGTAATCTGTCTACTGCATATCTATCTATGGTATTTTAACTAAATATTTTAGATATATATCACATGAAAGATTCCAACCAGAAGACTATATCAGAAAGTCACCCCTGAAACCTTATGAAGTGCAAACTTTCACTTAAGAGTCAAGGCTTGCACACCTCCCACCGAATGTGGATCTAGTGTTCGCCTGCCGATCGATCGTTCAGGGCTCTGTTTTAGGGACAACCTGATGTAGACGTCTGACTGCCTTCATTTTCACACTATTCTACATGTAAAATCAGTGTGCACTCAGTTCACAAATTACAGCCGGCACTCTGTGCTAAGGTGGCGCTAAGTACTCTCGGCGTCCGGCAGGAAAACGCTATTGGTGTGTCTGAGCCTTAAGACAAAAGTCCAACAACACCAATATACTGTAACTGCACTCGTTGAAAAAAGCACTTTCAGTGTTTCATTTCTGCCTCTTGATTAACTTTTCTGACCCGTATTTCTCTTTGTGGTGAACAAAGTACTACTGATGTGTCCTCGTGGACCTCTCCTACTGTTGAACTCTGAACCTTTACTTTTCCTCTCTGAGCCTCTTGAAAAGGGCTGAATAATGCATGTAAAAATGTCAGCAACTTTCAGTTGAAGCCTACTGTAGGAGTATTATAATGCTGACACAGACATGACCTTGGTGAAATGTGTCACTGGAAAACTGGGAATCTGTTGAGATCAGGGCCCTTACAAAAGAGCCATAGAGACTGCACTGTATATGTCAAAGTTCTTGCTGTTGCTCCATTAGTATGGGAATGGGAACCCTTCATAAAGCATGTGGTGGTATGTTTTATTTTACATAGGTTAGGATTTCTCATTTTGTTAAAAATAAATATACAAAAAAATTATATGATGTCTTCTCAAGTGATTGAGTCTGTGTGTGTATGCGGGTGCGTTCAGTGGTAGCTGAATCAAAGTGTTAGTATTCTCTTGATTGGTCCTGAATTCCCCACTGCAATCACTGTGATTACTCCACACTGCAGCAATTAGATTACACCAAGTTACCTTACACTTTTACTGGCTCAGAGGAGCTATGGCTCCAAAGGAACACATGTAAATGAAATTATGGTAATAATAGGATCCAAAGACTTGACAATTATGACAATCATCCACATTTCGGTGATTATGCATGTTTATGCAGTTGAATGGTTTGAGTACAGCAGAAAGCAGCTCCCATTTTTGCGCTTATTGTGGATGTAAAATACATTTGGTTGTCCGTACAGTCAGTACACACTGAAACAATCTGCAGCATCTGATGGCTCGGGGGAATGCTGTAATTTGTTTCATAGTTCTGTGTTTTTGTAGAAGCAGAGATAAGTCAGATATGTCTGAGATATTTGTGTGACATTTTATCCTGGAAATCTAGTCTATCTTAATGAGATTCCTGTCCTTGGCGGCTTGGCTCTCTGTTTGATTGGTCTGTGGAAGGAGAGAGCACCCTGTCATGCTGGACTTGTGTTCTGACAGCCAAGGCTTACCAGTGGAGGCTGGCGCGGGCTGGCTGTCAGCTGACCTCAGTGTGCTATCTACTGAGTGGGCTTAAGACACCATCTCTCTGAGACCTGGCAGGGCTAAATACTGGGCTAAGGAGGTGGAATAAAAATCTGAACGTCTGACTCTGCCAGAATAACTGTATGGGTGTAGTCAAAGAGCCTCCCTCAATTGAATCCCTATGTTAATTAATTGAGAGTTATCAGATTTCCTCTTTTGAATGTATCCTGTCCAGTCACACAACTGGAAATTGTTAATAATAATAATTTAGATATATTTTTGACATCGTATGTGGATTAAATGTATGCATACCGGTATAGACACACGTTCCATCTAGCCGGACAAGTGTCTCCTCTTCATTGTGTATGCTCTGGCTCTGGCTGTAGATAGTGATTGAACGTGGCGTGTGGAGGGGAACTAGCAGTCTCTAGTTTCTACATTATGTACCTACCACCTGTCAGCATCAAACTGATGCTATATTGTTTAAAGGAGCCCAATAGCTGACTGTCGTCCCGAGGCTCTTGAAGGTAAGCTGGGGAGCAACAAGCTGTTCTGTCTATTGGGGTTCCTGGTACTGTACCCAGACAAGTCCGCTGCTGTGTACGGCAGAGCCACAGATAATGACTACCTATTTTTCGACCCTGTCTTGAATGCAAGGAGATGCAAAATACTGGCCCACTTTTTACATGCTCTTTGGTCTTGCTTCTGATTGCATCATGATTTAGGAATCCATGCCTAATATGATCCAGGAGAGTACAGAGTTTGAGGATTAAATGTAAAAGGTTGCTGTTTTTGGTTAGATTTGGCTCACTTTATGTTTCCAAGTACTTTTTGTGAGATGATGCCTCCTCTTAAAATGTTACTGGATGTCTAATTAGGTTTTTCAGACTTCAGGAAAAGAGAGAAGAGACAGTGCTCTTACAGAGTGAATACTGTATGTTATATCAAAATAACTTGGGATCAACGCGAACTCAAGTGCTCCTCATGTTGAACGAGGAAAGTTCTGGAGAAACTAAAACTTGCCTTGACAGGCATTCAGAAGCTCTCTTCAGAATCTCTTACATGTCATGCCAGTTCCTCATTTCTATTTACCCTGTTTCCATGGTACCTGTAATTGGAGAGATCATGGAAACCATTGTCTCTTTGACTGTTTGTTGTGTTTTTTTCCCATCTTTGTGCTGCAAGCGAAGAGCAGCATTAGCTCTAATTAACATTCACTTAAGCTTCCCCTTGCACCCTGGGAAAATGATTTGCTCTCACGTGTCATCATCTGTGGAGCGTTGTTGTGTTGAGAGCTTCACAAAGTGGCTCAGAGAGACTGGCTCAGAGAGACTGGCTCAGAGAGACTGGCTGGTTGTGGCAGAGAACAGACAGGGAGCTGGGCTAGGTTTCAAGTTTCACATTTTAATGTCACATGCAGTAGTACAGTGAAATGCCTTTCTTGCTAACCCAGCAATGCATTAATCAATAACAATGTATTGCTAAAATAAACACACAAGAAATAAGAATAGGAAATATGAAATACACAAAGTAAGTAAGTTAGTAAAAATACTATATACAGGAATTATTTTAAAAGTCAGGTGGAGATGAATGGGCTGAATGTTGATCTAAAGAGCACTCTGGGGGTACTCCAGCACAAGGCCACTCCCTTTCAGCAGCAAAGTAAAATGAAGCCCTATTGTGTGCTTTGAATAGAAAGGCTCCTCACTATCCTACACAAAGAGAGAACATCCATTTTACACTGACAAATAACATAGGCGAGACTGTTAATGACATCTCCCATGCAGTAATTGTGTGTTTGGAATAGCACACACTTGTACACAGTACACAAGTATAGATAGTTATTCAAGGGATGGAATGATATAAATAATGCATGCCATTGTTTCAAATCAGAATGTTTCTGTGAATATGCTTTCTATACTTTGATCCGCAGCTTCAAACATATTGTTTTAAGTGTAAATTGCCTCAAACCTGTCCATAGACTTCAAAGACTGGCATTGTTCTGAGTCAAGCACAAGGTTACATCCAGTGCATCATCATCTTGCCTGAGGCTGTGGGCTAAATTCCTCTTTGAAGGGTGCAAAGAGCAGACCATGACCGGAACCGAACCCTGACTGGAGACTGCTACTGCCACAGTTCTCTCACACACACATCAGATTGAACATTTTGAGAAAGGCAGCAGGAGGTAAATTTAGATATGGGGTTCAAGATGGGTCTAGTTGTTCTTTCAGGATGTTTATTAGCCACTTTGTGACTGCTGTTTGGGGCCGTTTGATGATGAAGCCATAGACTAGTTCCATGGTTCTATTACAAATTACTTTGCTAGCCTCTGCTAGCGGTCTTCACCTTTAGCTCAGACTCTTGCCGCCTTAGCCTGGATAGCCCGCATAATACATGCCAGTCTGCACAGCGCAATACCATCCCTGAGCATATCAAACTGCTTTTTCCACTACATCGCCGGATTCCCTGCCGCAAGCTCTGGACCATTACACCGGATCTTCGCAGTTAGCTAGTTGCTACCGAGGAGGTATTGTGGCTAACACCCTTGTCCAGAAGCATGCACCAGTTAGCACCGAGCTAGGCCCATATCCCGGCTAGCAAACAAAGTACACCAACTGCAACACTTCTCTTGCAAATTGGCATGGACCCTTTGTCGACTCGGAGCCGATTCATCACGACTGGTCTGCTGACGTAACTCGGCAGATGTGCTCTCTACCGGCCTCTGCGTCTTGGGTGTTTGGTGATGATCCATCTGCTAGCCCCGGCCTGCTAGCTCCTTGAACACCGTATCTCCCGCTCCCTCAACGTAGTAATCGACTACCGAACTGTTCCCTGTTCCCTATGATCACTCGGCTACACAGCCGATGCCTGCTGGACTGTCCATAAACACAAACCGGAACCCCCAACAGAAGCTAGCCAGCTAACTAGCTACTAGCTTATAGTCAGTTAGCCACTGCTAGCGGTCATCAGCTAACCTTTGCCCGGTCAACTCCTGCCATTCTGCACAGCACGATTCAACCCAGAGCATACCGGACTGATTTTTCTCCACCAAATCTCCATATCTCCAGATTCCTACCGCAAGCTCTGAACCTTCCCACCTGGATCATCGCAGCTAGCTAGCTGCTATCCTAGTGGCTACTCCTGGCTAACGTCTCTGGCCCGAAGCGAGCACCACTTAGCCTGGAACTAGCCTCGTGCTAGGCACATCTCCCGGCTAGCTGAAGAGGTCCATCAGCCACTCCTTGGGCTACAATACCTATTTTGCCAATTGGCCTGGACCGCTTTTACTGCCGACACAGAGCCCTGCCGATCCATCACGATTGGTCTACTATCGTAATCCAACAGAGGGGTTTCAACAGGCTCCTCCGTCACGACGTCCCCTGAAGGCCCATCCGCTAGCCTGCTAGCCGTGGCCCTCTAGCTGTCTAGAGCATACCGGACTGTTAGCTGAAGAGGTCCATCAGCCAATTTCTTGGGCTACAATATCTATTTTGCCAATTGGTGGCGACCCTTTTACTACATGGACCCCTGCTGATCCATCACAACTGGTCTGCTGACGTAACCGTCCGAAGGGGCTACAACTGAATTTTCCGTGGCGACGTCCCCCTAAGGCCCTTCTTCTAGACTGCTAGCCCCGGCCCGCTAGCTGTCTTAATCGCCAGCTTGCCTAGCTACTCACTGGTCCCTGTGATCACTCGGCTACGCATGCCTCTCCCTAATGTCAATATGCCTTGACCATTGCTGTTTTGGTTAGTGATTATTGTCTTATTTCACTGTAGAGCCTCCAGCCCTGCTCAATATGCCTTAACTAGCCCTTTTGTTCCACCTCCCACACATGCGGTGACCTCACCTGGTTTAAATGGTGTCTCTAGAGACAACCTCTGTAATCGTCACTCAATGCCTAGGTTTACCCCTACGGTATTCACATCCTACCATACCCTTGTCTGCACATGCCTTGAATCTATATTCTTCCTCGGCCAGAATCTATTCTTCCTCGCTATTCTTCCTCGCCCAGAAACCTGCTCCTTTTACTCCCTGTTCCGAACGCACTAGACGACCAGATCTTATAGCCTTTAGCTGTACCCTTATCCTACTCCTCCTCTGTTCCTCTGGTGATGTAGAGGGTAACCGAGGCCCTGCAGCGCCTAGCTCCACTCCCATTCCCCAGACACTCTCATTTGTTGACTTCTGTAACTGTAAAAGCCTTGGTTTCATGCATGTTAACATTAGAAGCCTCTTTCCTAAGTTTGTTTTAGTCATTGATTTAGCACAATCTGCCAATGTCCTAGCCGTGCCTGAATCCTGGCTTAAGAAGGCCACCAAAAATTCTGACATTTCCATCCCTAGCTATTACATTTTCCGACGAGATAGAACTGCCGAAGGGGGCGGAGTTGCAATCTACTGCAGAGATAGCCTGCAGAGTTTTGTCACACTATCCAGGTCTGTGCCCAAACAATTTGAGCTTCTACTTCTAAAAATCCACCTTTCCAGAAACAAGTCTCTCACCTTTGCCGCTTGTTATAGACCACCATCAGCCCCCAGCTGTGCCCTGGACACCATATGTGAATTCATTGCCCCCCATCTATCTTCAGAGTTCGTACTGTTAGGTGACCTAAACTGGGACATGCTTAACACCTTGGCCGTCCAACAATCTAAGCTAGATGCCCTCAATCTCACACAAATTAACAATGAACCTACCAGGTACAACACCAAATCTGTAAACATGGACACCCTCATAGATATCATAGATAGCATATCATCATGCTGTCTTCATTGCCTGCGTCCGTAGTGGGTCTGCGGTCAAGCGACCACCCCTCATCACTGTCAAACGCTCCCTAAAACACTTCAGCGAGCAGGCCTTTCTAATCGACCTGGCCCGGGTATCCTGGAAGGATATCGACCACATTCCGTCAGTAGAGGATGCCTGGTTATTCTTTAAAAGTGCTTTCCTCACAATCTTAAATAAGTATACCCCATTCAAAAAATGTAGAACCAGGAACAGATATAGCCCTTGGTTCACTCCAGACCTGACTGCCCTTGACCAGCACAAAAACATCCTGTGGCATACTGCATTATCATCGAATAGCCCCCACGATATGCAACTTTTCAGGGAAGCTTTTTGAAACAGAAATTTGCATCCTGTAGTACTAACTCAAAAAAGTTCTGGGACACTAAAGTCCATGGAGAATAAGATGCCCACTGCTCTGAGGCTAGGAAAAACCGTAACCACCGATAAATCCACTATAATTGAGAATTTCAATAAGCATTTCTCTACGGCTGGCCATGCTTTCCACATGGCTACCCCTACCCCGGTCAACAGCACTGCATCCCTCACAGAAACTTGCCCAAGCCTCCCTCATTTCTCCTTCACCCAAATCCAGATAGCTGATGTTCTGAAAGAGTTGCAAAATCTGGACCCCTACAAATCAGATGGGCTAGACAATCTGGACCCTCTCTTTCTAAAATTATCCACCGCCATTGTTACCCATATTACTAGCCTGATCAACCTATTTTTCGTATCGTATGAGATCTCCAAAGATTGGAAAGCTGCCGCGGTCATCCCCCTCTTCAAAGGGGGAAACACTCTAGACCCAAACTGTCACAGACCTATATCTATCCTACCCTGCCTTTCTAAGGTCTTCTTTCTAAAGCCACCATACCTTCTCCACTATGCAATCTGGTTTCCGACTCTGTCAATCATCACATTCTTTTTTGTTGTTGTTGAATTGTACCCCCTTTTCTCCCCAATTTCGTTAGTAGTTACTATCTTGTCTCATCGCTACAACTACCGTACAGGCTCAGGAGAGACGAAGTAGACCTGGCCAAGGCTTCCGACTCTGTCAATCATCACATTCTTTTTTGTTGTTGTTGAATTGTACCCCCTTTTCTCCCCAATTTCGTTAGTAGTTACTATCTTGTCTCATCGCTACAACTCCCGTACAGGCTCAGGAGAGACGAAGGTCGAAAGCCATGCGTCTTCCGAAACCCAACCAAGTCGCACTGCTTCTTAACATCCAATCCGGAAGCATCCAACCCGGAAGCCAGTCGCACCAATGTGTCGGAGGAAACACTGTGCACCTGGCTACCTGGCTAGCGTGCACTGCGCCCAGCCCGCCACAGGAGTCGCTAGTGCGCGATGAGAGGATATCCCTACCGGCCAAACCCACCCTAACCCGGATGACGCTAGGCCATCTCAAATCCATAATTAAATCTACAATCAGCTTCCTATTTCGCAACAAAGCATCCTTCACTCATAATGCCAAACATACCCTCGTAAAACTGAACATCCTACTGACTTCGGTGACGTCATTGACAAAATAGCCTCCAACAAATTGGATGCAGTCTATCACAGTGCCATCCATTTTGTCACCAAAGGCCCATATTTCACTGGTCTCCCCCAAAGTAATTTCCTAATTTGGCCGCCTTTCCTTCCAGTTCTCTGCTGCCGACTGGAACAAATTGCAAAAATCACTGAAGCTAGAGACTCATATCTCTCTCACTAACTTTAAGCATCAGCTGTCAGAGCAGCTCACATATCACACAACCCAACCAAGTGCCTGTACATAGCCCATCTGTAAATAGCCCATCCAACTACCTCATCCCCATATTGTTTTTTGTTTTTTTCCTTCTCCTTTGCACCCCAGTATCTCTACTTGCACATTCATCTTCTGCACATCTATCACCCTGGTGTTTAATTGATAAATTGTTATTACTTCGCCACAACGGCCTATTTATTGCCTTACCTCCCTAATCTTACCTCATTTGCACATACTGTATATAGATTTTTTCTATTGTGTTATTGACTGTACTCTTGTTTATTCCATGTGTAACTCTGTGTTGTTGTTTGTGTCACACTGCTTTGCTTTATCTTGGCCAGGACGCAGTTGTAAATGAGAACTTGTTCTCAACTGTCCTGCCTGGTTAACTAAAGGTGAAATAATAAAATAAAAATTCCCAAGTTAGTCTGCGAGGGCATTCTTAAAATACCACCCAGATAGTGATGCCCAGGTGAACTATAGAGTGTCCTGTGGGTGACAAGAGAGACAGACTTCACACAAATCCATGATGGTTAATAGAGGAAACACTACACGCTAGAGCAGACACACAGTTGCTCTTTAGTAGAACGTTGCCGTGCTGCGTATGACAATTTATAGAGTACTTGTGTTTCATCTCCCATTGAGTTTGAACATGGCCTTGCATCATGTTTTCCTGCCTGCTCATCAGGGTTCCTGCACTGATTGCTACTGAGTGTTCACCTGTTCGTTGCTGTCTTATTTCCCTGTTGTTTCCTGTTACTTTCCGGACGTTACCCTGTTATTTCAACACCGTAAACTAAAGTGCTACCATCTTTGTCTGATGTTTTCTTGGAAAGAAGACTATTTTTTCTTCCAATGTCACAATGCACAGCAGTCAATCACATCACAAGGACAAGTTTAATGACAATTTGAATTGTCATTCTCTTTAAGTTGATATACGGAAAGTAGGCCATGAGATGAAGCTCAGTTTCTTCACAAACAGAGCAGTGGTAAACATCTATGTTTATTGTGTAAACAGGAAGAGAATTTGAGTGACAGCTACTCACCTTACTTAGGTTTGAGCTGGACCGCTGCCTCTCTCTCGCATATTGATTTTCATTATCTAGAATGAAAATCAAATGAATGTTTGTTTGTTTGGTGATATGCTTGATATACTGTCTATTGCTTGTTTTCATGTTTTTTGTCTTCGTCCCTCTGTGTTTATTCTTGCACACTTAGTATATCAAAGTGTGTATTTTACCCTCAAACATTATTCACTCCTCATAAATCTCTGCTTACTGAGGAAACCAATATCAAAGTTTTGCAGCTTGGATTACAGTGGCTTGCGAAAGTATTCACCCCCTTGACATTTTCCCTATTTTGTTGCCTTACAACCTGGAATGAAAATAGATTTTGGGGGGGTTTGTATAATTTTATTTACACAACATGCTACCACTTTGAATATGCACAATATTTATTATTGTGAAACAAGCAAGAAATAAGACAAGAAAACTGAAAATTTGAGCATGCATAACTATTCACCCCCCCAAAAGCAATACTTTGTAGAGACACCTTTTTGCAGCAATACAGCTGCAAGTCTCTTGGGGTATGTCTCTATAAGCTCGGCACATCTAGCCACTGGGATTTTTGCCCATTCTTCAAGGCAATAAATCAAATCAAATCAAATGTATTTATATAGCCCTTCGTACATCAGCTGATATCTCAAAGTGCTGTACAGAAACCCAGCCTAAAACTCCAAACAGCAAGCAATGCAGGTGTTGAAGCACGTTGGCTAGAAAAAACTCCCTAGAAAGGCCAAAACCTAGGAAGAAACCTAGAGAGGAACCAGGCTATGAGGGGTGTCCGGGTGGAGATTATAACAGAACATGGCCAAGATGTTCAAATGTTCATAAATGACCAGCATGGTCAAATAATAGGTCTGGGACAGGTAGCACGTCCGGTGAACAGGTCAGGATTCCATAGCAGCAGGCAGAACAGTTGAAACTGGAGCAGCAGCACGACCAGGTGAACTGGGGACAGCAAGGAGTCATCATGCCAGGTAGTTCTGAGGCATGGTCCTAGGGCTCAGGTCCTCTGAGAGAGAGAAAGAAAGAGAGAATTAGAGAGCGCATACTTAAATTCACACAGGACACCGGATAAAACAGGAGAAGAACTCCAGATATAACAAACTGACCCTAGCTCCCCGACATATAAACTACTGCAGCATAAGTACTGAAGGCAGAGACGGGAGGCGTCAGGAGACACTGTGGCCCCATCCGATGATACCCCCGGACAGGGCCAAAGAGGAAGGATATAACCCCACCCACTTTGCCAAAGCACAGCCCCCACACCACTAGAGGGATATCTTCAACCACCAACTTACCATCCTGAGACAAGGCCGA
This sequence comes from Oncorhynchus clarkii lewisi, assembly GCF_045791955.1. Lineage (NCBI taxonomy): Eukaryota > Metazoa > Chordata > Actinopteri > Salmoniformes > Salmonidae > Oncorhynchus > Oncorhynchus clarkii. The sequence goes on along the minus strand of NC_092148.1, from coordinate 60,752,926 downwards.
GTATAGCCCACAAAGATCTCCACCACGGCACAACCCAAGGGGGGGCGCCAACCCAGACAGGAAGATCACATCAGTGACTCAACCCACTCAAGTGACGCACCCCTCCTAGGGACGGCAAGAAAGAGCACCAGTAAGCCAGTGACTCAGCCCCTGTAATAGGGTTAGAGGCAGAGAATCCCAGTGGAAAGAGGGGAACCAGCCAGGCAGAGACGGCAAGGGCGGTTCGTTGCTCCAGAGCCTTTCCGTTCACCTTCAAACTCATGGGCCAGACTCCACTCGATCATATGACCCACTGAAGAGATGAGTCTTCAGTAAAGACTTAAAGGTTGAGACCGAGTTTGCGTCTCTCACATGGGTAGGCAGACCATTCCATAAAAATGGAGCTCTATAGGAGAAAGCCCTGTCTCCAGCTGTTTGCTTAGAAATTCTAGGGACAATTAGGAGGCCTGCATCTACGTGTAGGTATGTACGGCAGGACCAAATCAGAGAGATAGGTAGGAGCAAGCCCATGTAATGCTTTGTAGGTTAGCAGTAAAATCTTGAAATCAGCCCTTGCCTTGACAGCAAGCCAGTGTAGGGAGGCTAACACTGGAGTAATATGATACATTTTTTGGGTTCTAGTCAGGATTCTAGCAGCCGTATTTAGCACTAACTGAAGTTTATTTAGTGCTTTATCCGGGTAGCCGGAAAGTAGAGCATTGCAGTAGTCTAACCTAGAAGTAACAAAAGCATGGATACATTTTTCTGCATAATTTTTGGACAGAAAGTTTCTGATTTTTGTAATGTTACGTAGATGGGGAAAAAGCTGTCCTTGAAACAGTCTTGATATGTTCGTCAAAAGAGAGATCAGGGTCCAGAGTAACGCCAAGGTCCTTCACAGTTTATTTGAGAACACTGTCAACCATTAAGAATAATTGTCAGATTCAACAGAAGATCTCTTTGTTCCTTGGGACCTAGAACAAGCATTTCTGTTTTGTCCGCGTTTAAAAGTAGAAAGTTTGCAGCCGTCCACTTCCTTATGTCTGAAACACATGCTTCTAGCGAGGGCAATTTTGGGGCTTCACCATGTTTCATTGAAATGTACAGCTGTGTGTCATCCACATAGCAGTGAAAGTTCACATTATGTTTTTGAATGACATCCCCAAGAGGTAGAATATATAGTGAAAACAATAGTGGTCCTAAAACGGAACCTTGAGGAACACCGGAATTTACAGTTGATTTATCAGAGGGCAAACCATTTACAGAGACAAACTGATATCTTTCCGACAGTTCAGATCTATACCAGGCCAGAACTTGTCCGTGTAGACCAATTTGGGTTTCCAATCTCCAAAAGAATGTGGTGATCGATGGTATCAAAAGCAGCCCTAAGGTCTAGGAGCACGAGGACAGATGCAGATCCTCGGTCTGATGCCATTAAATTTACCACCTTCACAAGTGCAGTCTCAGTGCTATGATGGGGTCTAAAACCAGACTGAAGCATTTCGTATACATTGTAATATTGCAATACTGCTCCAGCTCCTTCAAGTTGGATGGGTTCTGCTGGTGTAAAGAAATATTTAAGTCATACCAAATATTCTCAATTGGATTGATGTCTGGGCTTTGACTAGGCCATTCCAAGACATTTAAATGTTTCCCCTTAAACCACTCAAGTGTTGCTTTAGCAGTATGCTTTGGATCATTGCTGGAAGGTGAACCTCCGTCCCAGTCTCAAATCTCTGGAAGACTGAAACAGGTTTTCCTCAATTTCCTGGTATTTAGCGCCATCCATCATTCCTTCAATTCTGACCAGTTTCCCAGTCCCTGACGGAAAAAAACATTCCCACTGCATGATGCTGCCACCACCATGCTTCACTGTGGGGATGGTGTTCTCGGGGTAATGAGAGGTGTTGGGTTTGCGCCAGACATAGTGTTTCCTTGATGGCAAAAAAATCAACATTTTTGTCTCATCTGACCAGAGTACCCTTTTCAATGTGTTTGGGGAGTCTCCTACATGCTTTTGGCGAACACCAAATGTGTTTGTTTATTTTTCTCTTCAAGCAATGGCTTTTTTTCTGGCCATGCTTTCGTAAAGTCCAGCTCTGTGAAGTGTACGGCTTAACGTGGTCCTATGGACAGATACTCCAATCTCCGCCGTGGAGCTTTGCAACTCCTGCAGGGTTATCTTTGATCTCTTTATTGCCTCTCTGATTAATGCCCTCCTTGCCTGGTCCGTGAGTTTTGGTGGGCGGCCCTCTCTTGGCAGATTTGTTGTGGTGCCATATTCGTTCCTTTTTTTAATAATGGATTTAATGTGTTTATATACTGAGATCATGTGACAGATCATGTGACATTTAGGTTGCACACAGGTAGACTTCATTTTACTAATTATGTTACTTCTGAATGTAATTTGTTGCACCAGATCTTATTTAGGGGCTTCATAGCAAAGGGGTGAATACATATGCGCACACCACTTTTCCATTTTTATTTTTTAGAATTTTATGAATCAAGTTATTTTTTTCATTTCACTTCACCAATTTTGACTATTTTGTGTATGTCCATTACATGAAATCCCAATAAAAATATATTTAAATTACAGGTTGTAATGCAACAAAATAGTAAAAACGCCAAGTTATAAGAACTGTTATACTTAAATATCTCAAAGCAGTAGCATTCAAATAAAGTTTTACCCAGTAATAATAAATCAGAAGTTTGTGAAGAGGCAGCCACACCCATCCCTATAGAGTAGGCTCCGCATTGGAACACATTGGGATTTACGTCAGTAGAATAACCCCGTACAGGTCCTTGTATTTCTGCTGCTGGTCCTGCTCTCTATCTGTGTGCAGCATACCACCCTGCATACCACTGCTGGCTTTCCTCTGAAGTTAAGCAGGGTCGGTCCTGGATGGGAGACCAGATGGTGTGGGGTGCACTCTTCCCTCTGGTCTAAGGATTAGAATTTTTATTAGGATCCCCATTACCTAACACTGTAATGTTAACTAATCTTCCTGGGGTCCAACACCAATTAATAAAACATTACAAACAATTAAAAATGAAGACTTTACAAACATTTACCAAGTAGACAATACTGACAATTAAAATACCTGACAGGAAATACATTAAACATTCAGTTGATGCCTTTTATTTCCTGTACAGTCATATGGTCTATCGCATTAGTTTACTTTTTGCCTGAGAAATATGGATTGGTAAAGAGTTCCATTCAGCTATGGCTCAAAATGAAACTGTAGATTTAAGTCGATTTGACCTTGGCTTCAGTTGTCTTAGCTGCCCTTTATGAAAACGTGAAAATGACCTTAGCTGTGTTTGAACACCCATACTAACATACTGTATACTACATACTTAATGAGTATATGCTTGACTGTTGATATACTATTCGTTCATTATAGTATACTGCAAACGAATGGTATCGTTTCAGTTGAGCGTACTAGCTATTCGCCTGTCTACCGGAAGCTGATGTTGTTGCTTTGCAACCTCTTGCAAGATTGTTAGCATAACAAATGACTAGCTAGACATTAAGATTTCGGATGTGTTTGTAAATTCAATCTGGAGTGCCAGAGTGTGCTCTGGGCGTTTGTAAATCCATAAATCCTAGCGTAGGCCCATTGTTCCCCACTGTGGTTTGGGTTAGTAATAATTAGTTTTCCCTCAGCATGCATCTAAAAAATACATATGTTGATCTGGAATATGAGCACAGAAATGCTGGACATTTTGAAGTGTTATTATGGGGGTGATTTGACAAAATAACAATCTTGGTCTTGATTTGCATTTTTCTTGTCTCAGACTTGACTCGGCCTCGAACCCCTTGTCCCCTTCCTGGTCTCGGTCTTGACTCGGACTTGATTTACTCCGGTCTTGGTCCTGAATCTGTCTCGCTTTAGGTGTTCTCGAACACAACACTGCCCTACTGTACTATTCTTAGCTCAACCTGCCGTTTGCCCTGCTACTCTCTTACTTTCTTATTTGTCTGCTGTCCATCTCCTATCTCTCTCTCTTTCTCTTCCACACACATCTTGTCTTTGTGGTTCATTTCATTTTACTCCTCTCACTGCTTCCCTGTCACACGCTCCCATCTCCCTGCCACATATCTGCCCTGTATTGATTGCTTCCTGTTCTTTGAGCTGCTCGGACGAATAGCGGCTAATAGGTTTTCAGTTTCATTCACTGCTCTGGTGTTCAAGAATTAGAGTGAGTTTCCCAGAATAATTAATAGACGTGTCTCTTCACCGGGCCCACTTTTTACCTTGTCTTGATTTAGAGAAGCTAATGGCAGGATTGCCTTAGTGAGTCTACTCAGAACAGAACAGCCGATCACAGTGTAGCTCTGGACTGTTCCTGTGCAGCTGAACACACTTGAAAACACCTGAGATTTGAAAACACCCCTTTTCACTCAATGCACTTGACAGTTCCCTGGTCCAACATTCTGTACAGTAGTTACATGTAAGACACAGGACGTTGGTGGCGCCTTCATTTGGGAGAATGGGCTCGTGGTAATGGCTGGAGCGGAATCAGTTGTATGGTATCAAACACATGGTTTGATCCCATTCCATTCGCTTCGTTCCAGCCATTATTATGAGCTGTCCGCCACTCAGCAGCCTCCACTGATGTAAGGACACTCTATAACTAATGCCATAGCCTGCGGGTACAGTACAGTAGTTGTGTCTGAGTGCAGCGGCTCAGTAAGATGATACAGAGATGTCAGATATTTGAGACATATGTCAGTTACAGATGTTGTCAGTTCTGTACCAGAAGCCTCCCTTTCCACATCACTGCAGCCCAGCAGGCTCAGAGTTTGAGAGCGCTTATACGAGACTGACACGTGTCACATCAAATCAAAATGCATTTGTCACATGCGCCGAATACAACAGGTGTAGATCTTACAGTGAAATGTTTACTTACAAGCCCTTAACCAACAATGCAGTTTTAAGAAAAATAAGTGTTAAGTATTTACTAAAATCAACTGAAGTGAAAAATAAATAAAAAAATAAGAAAAGAGAAAAATAGCAAATAATTAAAGAGCAACAATAAAATAACAGTAGCGAGGCTATTTACAGGGGGTACCACTACAGCGTCAATGTGCGAGGGCACAGATTAGTTGAGGTAATTCCTGTTTACAAGTAAAAACTAAAGCAGGAAGCACCAGTGACTCGGTCAATAAAGAAGTAGTCAGATGACACAGATGCTAAGCTACCGGTGTTACGATCTACTAGGTGTGGTGGGTGGAATCAGGCGCAGAGAGCAGGTTCAGTCGTTTTCCTCAGATTTATTCCCCAGCGCAACAAAAACAGTCACGCCAACACACAGGGCGTAAATACGTTGCTAGTCCAAAACAACTACAGGACTAAACAGTCCGGAGAATAAATACAATAATAAATCACACCAACAAAACACAGAGTAACAAAAACAAGCCCGCACAAATACCCAGCGGGCCTAGTGCCCTTAAATACCCTACAAACAAATCCTAATACAAAACAGGTGTACCCAATTAACCAATAACCCAAAACAAACGGAAAGGGAATCGATGGCAGCTAATAGGCCGGCGACGACGACCGTCGAGCACCGCCCGAACAGGAAGAGGCACCATCCTCGGCGAGGTTCGTGACAGTACCCCCCCCCTGACGCGCGGCTCCCGCAGCGCGCCGACCCCGGCCTCGAGGACGACCCGGAGGACGAGGCGCAGGGCGATCCGGGTGGAGGCGATGGAAATCCCTCAAGAGGGAAGGATCTAAAATGTCCCTCCCCGGTACCCAGCACCTCTCCTCCGGACCGTACCCCTCCCAGTCCACGAGGTACTGCAGGCCCCTCACCCGGCGTCTCGAGTCCAGAATAGCTCGTACTGTGTACGCCGGGGACCCCTCGATGTCCAGAGGGGGTGGAGGGACCTCCGGTACCTCACCGTCTTGTAGGGGACCAGCTACCACCGGCCTGAGGAGAGACACATGAAACGAGGGGTTAATACGATAATAAGAGGGAAGTTGCAATCTATAACACACCTCGTTTATCCTCCTCAGGACTTTAAATGGCCCCACACACTGCGGCCCCAGCTTCCGGCAGGGCAGGCGGAGGGACAGGTTTCGGGTCGAGAGCCAGACCCTGTCCCCTGGTGCGAACACCGGGGCCTCACTGCGGTGGCGGTCAGCGTCTCTCTTCTGCCGTTCACTGGCCTGCCTGAGAGAATCCTGGACTGCCCGCCAGGTCTCTCTAGAGCGCTGTACCCACTCCTCCACCGCAGGAGCCTCGGTCTGACTCTGATGCCACGGAGCCAGGACCGGCTGGTAACCCAGTACACATTCGAATGGCGACATATTCGTGGACGAATGCCGAAGAGAATTCTGGGCTAACTCTGCCCATGGGACGTACCTTGCCCATTCTCCTGGCCGGTCCTGGCAATACGACCTCAGAAACCTGCCCACTTCCTGGTTTACTCTCTCCACCTGCCCATTACTTTCGGGGTGATAACCAGAGGTAAGGCTGACCGAGATCCCCAGACGCTCCATAAACGCCTTCCAAACCCGAGATGTGAACTGGGGACCCCGATCGGAGACGATATCCTCTGGGACCCCATAGTGCCGGAAGACGTGGGTAAAAAGAGCCTCTGCAGTCTGTAGGGCCGTAGGGAGACCAGGCAATGGAAGGAGACGGCAGGACTTAGAGAACCGATCCACAACGACCAGAACGGTAGTGTTCCCCTGAGAAGGGGGAAGATCAGTAAGGAAATCTACCGAGAGATGGGACCATGGCCGTTGTGGAATCGGGAGGGGCTGTAACTTCCCTCTAGGAAGGTGCCTAGGAGCCTTACTCTGGGCGCATACCGAACAGGAAGAGACATAGAGCCTCACATCCCTAGCTAAGGTGGGCCACCAGTATTTCCCTCTAAGACCCCGCACTGTCCTATCGATCCCCGGATGACCCGCAGACGGTAGTGTGTGAGCCCACCGAATCAACTTATCACGAACACCAAGCGGTACGTAACTTCTGCCAGTCGGACACTGTGCAGGCGCAGGTTCAACCCTCAACGCCCGCTCGATGTCCGCGTCCACCTCCCATACCACTGGGGCCACCAGCCGAGAAGCAGGAAGGATGGGAGTGGGTTCGATAGACCGGTCCTCGGTGTCATAGAGACGGGACAGCGCGTCGGCCTTAGTGTTGAGGGAACCTGGTCTGTAAGAGATCGTAAATCTAAAACGTGTAAAGAACATGGCCCACCTAGCCTGGCGCGGATTCAGTCTCCTCGCTGCACGAATATACTCCAGATTACGGTGATCAGTCCAGATGAGAAAAGGGTGTTTAGCCCCCTCTAGCCAGTGTCTCCACACCTTCAGGGCCTTTACCATAGCTAGTAACTCCCGGTCCCCCACATCATAGTTCCGCTCTGCCGGACCCAGCTTCTTAGAAAAGAAAGCGCAGGGACGGAGCTTCGGTGGCGTACCCGAGCGCTGAGACAGCACGGCTCCAACCCCAGCCTCGGACGCATCCACCTCCACTATGAATGCTAACGAAGGGTCCGGATGCGCCAACACGGGAGCCCCAGTGAACAGTGCCTTCAACTGGTTGAAGGCTCCATCAGCCTCTGCTGACCACCGCAAACGCACCGGCCCTCCCTTCAGCAGTGAGGTAATGGGCGCCGCTACTTGGCCAAAACCCCGGATAAACCTCCGGTAGTAATTGGCAAACCCTAAAAACCGCTGCACCTCCTTTACCGTGGTCGGAGTCGGCCAATTACGCACGGCGTTAACGCGGTCACACTCCATCATCATCCCCGAGCTGGAAATGCGATAACCCAAGAAGGAAACGGCTGGTTTGGAAAACACACATTTCTCAGCCTTGACGTATAGGTCATGCTCCAGCAGTCGCCCAAGAACCTTGCGCACCAGGGAAACATGCGCGGCGCGTGTGGCAGAATAAATCAAGATGTCATCAATATAGACTACCACACCCTGCCCGTGCAAGTCCCTGAGAATCTCATCTACAAAGGATTGAAAGACGGCTGGAGCATTTTTCAACCCATACGGCATGACGAGGTACTCATAGTGGCCTGATGTGGTACTAAACGCTGTTTTCCACTCGTCTCCTCCCCGAATACGCACCAGATTATACGCGCTCCTGAGGTCCAGTTTTGTGAAGAAACGCGCTCCGTGGAATGATTCCACCGCCGTAGCGATGAGAGGTAGCGGATAACTAAAACCCACTGTGATCGAATTGAGACCTCGATAATCAATGCACGGACGCAGACCTCCCTCCTTTTTCCTCACAAAAAAGAAACTCGAGGAGACGGGTGACATGGAGGGCCGAATGTACCCCTGTCTCAGAGCTTCCGTGACATATGTTTCCATAGCCAGCGTCTCCTCCTGTGACAGTGGGTACACATGACTCCGGGGAAGTGCAGCGTTCTCCAGGAGGTTTATCACGCAATCCCACCGTCGATGGGGTGGTAATTTGGTCGCTTTCCTCTTACTAAAAGCGATAGCCAAATCGGCATATTCGGGGGGAATGCGCACGGTGGAAACCTGGTCTGGACTCTCCACCGTCGTGGCACCGATGGAAACTCCTAAACACCTCTCTGAACACTCGTCTGACCACCCCTTAAGAGCCCCCTGTTTCCAGGAAATAAGGGGATTGTGAATAGCCAGCCAGGGAACCCCCAACACCACCGGAAACCCAGGTGAATCAATAAGGTAGAAACTGATCCTCTCCCTATGATTCCCCTGCGTTACCATGTCCAGCGGAATCGTGGCCTCCCTGACCAGCCCTGACCCTAGCGGTCGGCTATCTAAGGAGTGCACGGGGACAGGTGGGTCTATCTGCACTAACGGAATACCCAATTTACGGGCGAGTCCACGATCCATAAAACTCACAGCTGCGCCTGAATCGACTAGCGCCTTATGCTGAAGAGAGGGGAAAAATGCAGGGAAAAAAACTAACAAAAACATGTGACCAACAGGGAGCTCTGGGTGAGTTTGGTGCTTACTCACCTGGGGTGGCCGAGGAGCGCTCTGCCGACCATCTCGACTCCCAGAGGGACTCCTCCAACACCGGTCCGAAGTGTGTCCTCTCCGTCCACAATAGGAGCAGGAGGAGCCCCCTCTGATCCCCCTAGATGCAGCTCCTCCCAACTCCATCGGAGTGGGAGTGGGAGAGCTGGACGGTGGAATTAACAGGACCCCTTCTGAACGCCCGCGGGCAGCTAGCAGGTTGTCCAATCGAATAGACATGTCTATTAGTTCATCCAGGGAGAGAGTTGTGTCCCTGCAAGCCAGCTCCCGGCGGACGTCCTCCCGGAGACTACACCGGTAATGGTCCATCAGGGCCCTGTCATTCCACCCAGCACCAGCAGCTAGGGTCCTAAACTCCAACGCGAAGTCCTGCGCGCTCCTCGTCTCCTGTCTGAGGTGGAACAGTCGCTCACCCGCCGCTTTACCCTCTGGTGGATGATCGAACACTGCTCGGAAACGGCGGGTGAACTCCAGGTAGTTGTCCCGAGCTGAGTCTGGACTGTTCCATACTGCGTTAGCCCAGTCCAGGGCCCTGCCCGTTAAACAGGAGACGAGGAGGCTCACACTCTCCTCACCCGAGGGAGCCGGACGCACGGTAGCCAGGTAGAGCTCCAGCTGGAGCAAAAATCCCTGGCACCCAGCAGCCGCTCCATCGTACTCCCTCGGGGGGGAGAGACGTAGTGCGCCGGACCCAGAGGACGATGTAGGTGGAGTAGGTGGTGTCGGGAGTGGGGGAGCTGGGGTAGATGTCGGGAGACCACTCCTCTCCCATCGTTCCATCCTCTCCATCATCTGGTCCATCGCGGTACCAATCCGATGGAGGACAGCTGTATGGTGATGAACGCGCTCCTCCATAGTGGGGAGAGGAGTGGTCGCTGCTCCTGCTGACTCCATTTCAAGGGGTGCGGGCTTCTGTTACGATCTACTAGGTGTGGTGGGTGGAATCAGGCGCAGAGAGCAGGTTCAGTCGTTTTCCTCAGATTTATTCCCCAGCGCAACAAAAACAGTCACGCCAACACACAGGGCGTAAATACGTTGCTAGTCCAAAACAACTACAGGACTAAACAGTCCGGAGAATAAATACAATAATAAATCACACCAACAAAACACAGAGTAACAAAAACAAGCCCGCACAAATACCCAGCGGGCCTAGTGCCCTTAAATACCCTACAAACAAATCCTAATACAAAACAGGTGTACCCAATTAACCAATAACCCAAAACAAACGGAAAGGGAATCGATGGCAGCTAATAGGCCGGCGACGACGACCGTCGAGCACCGCCCGAACAGGAAGAGGCACCATCCTCGGCGAGGTTCGTGACAACCGGACTGTTTTGTTAGCACAGACTGGAATATGTTCCGGGATTCTTCCGATGGCATTGAGGAGTACACCACATCAGTCACTGGCTTCATCAATAAGTGCATCGATTACATCGTTCCCACAGTGACTGTACATACACACCCCATCCAGAAGTCATAGATTATGGCAACATCCGCACTGAGCTAAAGGGTGAGCTGCCACTTTCACGGAGCGGGACTCTAACCCGGGCGCTTATAAGAAATCCCGCTATGCCCTTCGACGAACCATCAAACAAGCAAAGCATCAATACAGAACTAAGATTGAATCGTACTACACCGGCTCTGACGCTTGTCGGATGTTGCAGGGCTTGCAAATGATTACAGACTACAAAGGGAAGCACAGCCGAGAGCTGCCCAGTGACACGAGCCAACAAGATGAGCTAAATTACTTCTATGCTCGCTTCGATGAAAGCAACACTGCAACATGCATGCGATCACGCTTTCCATAACCGATGTGAGTAAGACTTTTAAACAAGTCAACATTCACAAGGCCGCAGGGCCAGACGGATTACCAGGACATGTACTCTGAGCATTGCGCTGACCAACTTGCAAGTGTCTTCACTGACATTTTCAACCTGTCCCTGACTGGTCTGTAATACCAACATGTTTCAAGCAGACCACCATAGTCCCTGTGCCCAAGAACACTAAGGTAACCTGCCTAAATGACTACCGGCCTGTAGCACTCACATCTGTATGAAGTGCTTTGAAAGGCTGGTCATGGCTCACATCAACACCATTATCCCAGAAACTCTAGACCCACTCCAATTTGCATACTGCCCCAACAGATCCACAGTGGATGCAATCTCTATTGCACTTCACACTGCCCTTTTCCTCCTGGACAAGGAACACCTACATGAGCATGCTATTAATTGACTACAGCTCAGCATTCAACACTATAGTGCCCTCAAAGCTCATCACTAAGCTAAGGACCCTGGGACTAAAAACCTCCCTCTGCAACTGGATCCTGGACTTCCTGATGGGCCGCCCCCAGGTGGTAAGAGTAGGTAACAACACATCTGCCATGCTGATCCTCAACACAGGGACCCCTCAAGGGTGTGTGCTCAGTCCCCTCCTGTACTCCCTGTTCACTCATGACTGCATGTCCAGGCACGACTCCAACACCTTAAGTTTGCCGACGACACAACACCGACAATGATGAGACAGCCTATAGGGAGGAAGTCAGAGACCTGGCACTGTGGTGTCAGGATAACAACCTCTCCCTCAATGTGATCAATACAAGCAAGATGGCTGTGGACTACAGGAAAAGGAGGACCAAGCATGCCCCCATTCTCATCGACGGGGCTGTAGTAGAGCAGGTTGAGAGCTTAAAGTTCCTTTGTGTCCACATCACCAACACACTATCATGGTCCAAATGCACCAAGACAGTTGTGAAGAGGGCACGACAATGCCTATTCCCCCTCTGAAAAGACTGAAAAGATTTGGCATGGGTCCTCAGATCCTCAAAAAGTTCTACAGCTGCACCATTGAGAGCTTGCTGACTGGTTGTATCACTGCCTGGTATGGCAACTGCTCGAACTGCGACCGCAAGGCACTTCAGACGGTAGTGCATATGGCCCAGGACATCAATGGGGCCAAGCTTCCTGCCATTCAGGATCTCTATACCAGGCAGTGTCAGAGGAAGGCCCTAAAACTTGTCAAAGACTCCAGCCACCCTAGTCTTAGAATGTTCTCTCTGCTACTGCACGGCAAGCGGTACCGGAGGGCCAAGTCTAGGTCCAAAACAGCTTTTTAACAGCTTTTACCCCCAAGCCATAAGACTCCTGAACAGCTATCAAATGGCCTCCCAGACTATTTGCATTGTCCCCCCAACCCGTCTTTTACACCGCTGCTACTCTCTCTTTATTATCTATGCATAGTCACTTTAACTCTACCTACATTTACATATTACCTCAATTAAAAAATCTAATCGAACTACAGTAGTACAATTCAATCTTTATCCTGTATTGACGCTTTGCCTGTTTGATGGTTTGTCAGTGGGCATTGCAGGATTTCTTATAAGTGTCTGGGTTAGAGTCCCGCTCCTTGAAAGCGGCAGCTCTACCCTTCAGCTCAGTGAGGATGTTGCCTGTAATCCATAGTTTCTGGTTAGGGTATGTACGCACGGTCACTGTGGGGACGATGTCATCGATGCACTTATTGATGAAGCCAGTGACTGATGTGGTGTACTCCTCAATGCCATCGGAAGAATCCCAGAACATTTTCCAGTCTGTGCTACCAGTCCTGTAGCTTAGCATCCGCGTCATCTCACCAAGGATGTATTGAGCAAGTCACTGGTACTAACCGGCTTTAGTTGTTGCTTGTAAGCAGGAATCAGGAGGATAGGAATCAGGAGGATATGGTCAGATTTTCCAAATGGAGGGCGAGGGAGAGCTTTGTACGCTATGAAAAATTTAGATAACCACACTATTTACCAAGAGAATTTTCAACAGGCTATCGTGAGATACTCTACCTGAAGCGAGCAAAACCTTGAGACTTCCTTAATATTATATTTTGTGCACCAAATAGACACGGACCACCACCCCTTGTCTTACCAGAGGCAGCTGTTCTATCTTGCCGATGGCCCGAAAACCCAGCCAGCTGTATGTTATCCATGTCGTCATTCAGATACGACTCTGTGAAACATAAGATATTACAGTCTTTAAATGTCCCGTTGGTAGGATAGTCTTGATCGGAGCTCATCCATTACATTATCCAATGATTGCACGTTGGCTAATAGGACTGATGGTAGAGGCGGATTACCCACTCGCCGTCAGATCCTTACAAGGCAACCCGATCTACGTCCCCGATATCTCTGTCTCTTCTTCATGCGAATGACGGGGATTTGGGCCTTGTCTTGTGTCTGTAGTAAATCAATCGCATCTGACTCGTTAAAGAAATAATCTTCGTCCAGTATGAGGTGAGTAATCGCTGTCCTGATATCCAGAATATCTTTCGGTGACAGAAACACTATGTTTAAAAAAAGTTACAAATTACACGAAAAACACACAGCAGCACAATTGGTTAGGAGCCATCTCCTCCGGCGCCATTCTCTGGGACACAAACACAAGCATGCACAGTCACGCACGCACACACACACACACTCACACACAGACACACACACACACAAACAGTCTATGAACCCTCGTGTCATGTCACACATGCATGCACTATCATGCAGACACACACACACAGTCTGCAAACCCTCTTCTGTCATGTCCATCATCAAAACCAAATTTAGTGAAGTTAGTGTGTGAATTTTGTAAAGTTAGTGTGGGAGAGGTGAAAGAAATGCTGTTATTGTTCTATAATGACAAACCTCCTGGCATTGAAACCTTAGATGGAAAGCTACTGAGGATGGTAGCTGACTCTATAGCCACTCCTATCTGTCATATCTTTAATCTGAGCCCAGAGGAAAGTCTTTGTCCTCAGGCCTGGAGGGAAGCCAAAGTCATTCCACTACACGAGTGGTAAAGCGGCCTTTCTTGGTTCTAACAGCAGCTTGCTGCCAGCTCTTAGCAAAAATGTTGTTTGACCAAGTACAATATTATTTCTCTGTAAACAAATGAACAACAGATGCTTATAGAGAAGGGCACTCAGCATGTACTGCACTGACACAAATGTCTAATGATTGGTTAAAAGAAATTGATCATAAAAATATTGTTAGAGCTTTACTGTTAGATTTCAGTCCAGCCTTTAATATTATTGACCATAACCTGTTGTTGAGAAAACATACACTACCGTTCAAAAGTTTGTTGTCACATCGAAATGTCCTTGTTTTTGAAAGGAAAACACATTCTTTCCGTTAGAATAACATCAAATTGATTAGAAATAGTAGTACACAGCGTTGTATGAGATCTTCAGTTTCTTGGCAATTTCTCGCATGGAATAGCCTTAATTTCCCAGAACAAGAATAGACTGACGAGTTTCAGAAGAAAGGTCTTTGTTTCTGGCCATTTTGAGCCTGTAATCAAACCCACAAATGCTGATGCTCCAGATACTCAACTACTCTAAAGGCCAGTTTTATTGCTTATTTAATGAGCACAACAGTTTTCACCTGTGCTAGCATAATTGCAAAATGGTTATCTAATGATGAATTAGCCTTTTAAAATGATAAACTTGGATTAGCTAACACAGCGTGCCATTGGAACCCAGGAGTGATGGTTGCTGATAATGGGCCTCTGTACGCCTATGTAGATATTCCATAGATTTTTGCCGTTTCCAGCTACAATAGTCATTTTCAACATTAACCATGTCTACACTGTATTTCTGATCAATTTGATGTTTTTTTAATGGACCAAAAATGTGCTTTTCTTTCAAAAACAAGGACATTTCTAAGTGACCCCAAACTTTTGAACGGTAGTGTATGTGTTATGGCTTTTCTACCTCTGCCGTATCGTGGACTCAGAGCTATCTAATAGAACTCAGAGGGTTTTCTTTAAAGGATGCTTCTCTAATGTCAAACATGTAAAGTGTGGTGTACAGCATGGCAGCTCTGTGCCCTCTACTCTTTTTAAATGTTTTTACCAATGACCTGCCACTGGCATTAAACAAAGCATGTGTGTACATGACGATTCAACCATATACGCATCAGCAACCACTGCTAACGTTGTTACTGAAACCCTTAACTAAGAGTTGCAGTCTGTTTTAGAATGGGTGGCCAGTAATAAACTGGTCCTGAACATCTAAAACTAAGAGCATTGTATTTGGTACAATTCATTCCCTAAGTTCTAGACCTCAGCTGAGTCTGATGAATGGTGTGGCTGTTGAACAAGTTGAGGAGACTAAATTATTTGGTTAAATTACACTTGTAAACATGGTCAAAACATATAGGTTCAATGGTTGTAAAGATGGGAGAGAGGTCCGTCCGTAATAAAGAAATGCTCTGCTTTTTTGAAACCACACTCCACAAAGCAAGTCCTGCAGGCTCTAGTTTTATCTTATCTTATCCAATCATATGGTCAAGTGCTTCAAAGAAAGACCTAGTTAAGCTGCAGCTGGCCCAGAAGAGAGCGGCACGTCTTTCTCTTCATTGTAATCAGAGGGTAATATTAATAATATGCATGCCCATCTCTCTTTTCACAGTCCACAGGTCGAGAACAAATTCAAGGAAACTTACACCGTTATACAGAGCCATGATGTAACGATGTTCAGGGAGTGAGTGTTTTAATAAATAAACACAACATAATACAAAATAGGAAACACGGAAACGCACAGACATGCGCCGGGAACAGAAACAATAATGCCTGGGGAAGGAAACAAAAGGAGAGACATATGTAGGGAAGGTGAGTCTGATGCACGTAACGATGGTGACAGGTGTTCGCCATAGCGAGCAGCCTGGTCACCTAGAGGCCAGAGATGGAGTGCACGTGACACATGAGTGCATGGAACTCCCTTCCATCGTATATAGTGCAAGTGATTGTTGCGTGTATAAAATGACATGTACAATTGAAGTCAGAAGTTTACATACACCTTAGCCAAATACATTTAAACTCAGTTTTTCACAATTCCTGACATTTAATCATAGTAAAAATTCCCTGTCTTAGGTCAGTTAGGATCACCACTTTATTTAAAATATGTGAAAGGTCAGAATAATAGTAGAGAGAAAGATTTATTTCAGCTTTTATTTCTTTCATCACATTCCCTGTGGGTCAGAAGTTTGCATACACTCAATTAGTATGTGGTAACTTTGCCTTTAAACTGTTTAACTTGGGTCAAACATTTCAGGTAGCCTTCCACAAGCTTCCCACAAAAAGTTGGGTGAATTTTGGCTCATTCCTCTTGACAGAGCTGGTGTAACTGAGTCAGGTGTGCAGGCCTCCTTGCTCGCACACGCTTTTTCAGTTCTTCCCACAAATGTTCTATAGGATTGAAGTCAGGGCTTTGTGATGGCCACTCCAATACCTTGACTTTGTTGTCCTTAAGCCATTTTGCCACAACTTTGGAAGTATGCTTGGGGTCATTGTCCATTTGGAAGACCCATTTGCTACCAAGCTTTAACTTCCTGACTGATGTCTTGAGATGTTGCTTCAATATATCCACATAGTTTGCCATCCTCATGATGTCATCTATTTTGTGAAGTGCACCAGACCCTCCTGCAGCAAAGCACCCCCACAACATGATGCTGCCACTCCAGTGCTTCACGGTTGGGACGATGTTCTTCAGCTTGCAAGCCTCACACTTTTTCTTCCAAACATAACGATGGTCTTTATGGCCAAACAATTCTATTTTTGTTTCATCAGACCAGAGGACATTTCTCCAAAAAGTACGATCTTTGTTACCATGTGCAGTTGCAAACCATAATCTGGCTTTTTTATGTCGGATTTGGAGCAGTGGCTTCTTCCTTGCTGAGTGGCCTTTCAGGTTATGTCAATATAGGATTATTTTTTACTGTGGATATAGGTGTAGATTATTTTGTACCTGTTTCCTCCAGCATCTTCACAAGGTACTTTGCTGTTGTTCTGGGATTGATTTGCACATTTCGCACCAAAGTACGTGCATCTCTAGGAGACAGAACGCATCTCCTTCCTGAGCGGTATGACAAATGCGTGGTCCCATGGTGTTTATTCTTGCATAGTATTGTTTGTACAGATGAGCGTGGTAACTTCAGGTGTTTGGAAATTGCTCCCAAGGATGAACCAGACTTGTGGAGGTCTACAATTTATTTTCTGAGGTCTTGACTGATTTCTTTTGATTTCCCCATGATGTCAAGCAAAGAGGCACTGCGTTTGAAGGTAGGCCTTGAAATACATCCACAGGTACACCTCCAATTGACTCAAATGATGTCAATTAGCCTATCAGAAGCTTCTAAAGCCATCATTTTCTGCAATTTTCCAATCTGTTTAAAGGCACAGTCAACTTAGTGTATGTAAACTTCTGACCCACTGGAATTGTGATACAGTGAATTACAAGTGAAATAATCTGTCTCTAAACAATTGTTGGAAAAATTACTTGTGTCATGCACAAAGTAGATGCCCTAACCGACCTGCCAAAACTATGCATGGTTAACAAGGCATTTGTGGAGTTGTTGAAAAACTAGTTTTAGGCCCTCCCGGGTGGCGCAGTGGTTAAGGGCGCTGTACTGCAGCGCCAGCTGTGCAATCAGAGTCCCTGGGTTCGCGCCAAGGCTCTGTCGTAACCGGCCGCGACCGGGAGGTCCGTGGGGCGACGCACAATTGGCCTAGCGTCGCCCGGGTTAGGGAGGGCTTGGTCGGTAGGGGTGTCCTTGTCTCATCGCGACTCCTGTGGCGGGCTGGGCGCAGTGTACGCTAACCAAGGTGGCCAGGTGCACGGTGTTTCCTCCGGCGCATTGGTGCGGCTGGCTTCCGGGTTGGATGTGCGCTGTGTTAAGAAGCAGTGCGGCTTGGTTGGGTTGTGTATCGGAGGACGCATGACTTTCAACCTTCGTCTCTCCCGAGCCCGTACGGGAGTTGTAGCGATGAGACAAGATAGTAGCTACTACAACAATTGGATACCACGAAATTGGGGAGAAAAAGGGGTAAATTAAAAAAATACATTTAAAAAAAAAAAACTAGTTTTAATGACTCCAACCTAAGTGTATGTAAACTTCCGACTTCAACTGTATGTGTAACTGATAGATGCACACACACACTACATGTTTTTAAATGTATGTAAAATCTTTTGTCTGTAATGTCTTTTTCATTATGTGTTTGACCCCAGTAAGACTAGCTGTTGCCATTGGTGTCGGCTAATGGGTATCCTAATAAATCATATCAAAAATCTACTGCAATGCCACATTTTCTGCTCTGACTCTTGTGCTCCCTACTGAATGTCAACTGAGTCAAAGGGAACTGAAGTCTATTACATGCTCTTTTATAAAGATTTCTGAGCGTGTTTGGAAATATTGCTAGATTTTTTTTGTTGTTGAGTATGGTTAGAGATTAGTTCAACCACTGACAGTAAGGTCAGCTCACATAATAAAGATTTGATGTATTCCTCAGAGTCGTACAGTTTTCAAATATGACAGAGTGCCATGCGGGAGTTTCAGGTAAATCTGCAGCATGTTTTTTTCTCCTGAGAATATATATATTTTTAAAATTCATAATATCCTTTTAATTTCATTCATGTTGGTGTGTATTATTTTGGTGGAGTACTTTTGGAGCAGCACGTTAAATGTCTTGTTCTGATCATATTCACGTAGTGTTATTTGAATATCACAGAGCTGTGGTACTATATGTCTAATCTCAGAATGGGTCTTGTCAAAAAGAGGAGGAAGGAGGGGGGAACTGTGTTTTTGACATGCTTCTTCAAAGCACTTTGTTGCTTCACATATCCCCTCTCCCCTGTTTTTTGGTTGCATCCAAATGAATGACTTTAGTATTCCAGTTCCACTGTACCTGAACTGTAACGGAAATCCTAAATGCGTCATACTGTTGTTGGAATCATGCCATAAAGTAAACTTTCACAATTCCTCTGAAAGACGGAAATAGTTGACTCATCAAGTGGTGTGCAGTACAAAGGAAAGCTCTTTAATTGAGTTCAATCTAAGTTCTTTAAATCTATCTGCCAATGATAACGAACATCCTGTTTAGAGACATTCAATTATTTCAATTTCTGAGATTTGTTATCATTTCTAGCCTGATGTTTATTTCTTCTTTACCAACAAATAGTCTAGACCTTGAATAGTCTCTCGAGACATTGAAGTGAGTCTCCTGATTCATTCCATCAACCCTTCAATCAAGCTGACAGTTATCATGAACTGTTTCTACCCTCTTATTTCTTTATCCTGTGTCTGAATGGTCTAGACTTTGAAAGTAGTCTGGTTTGATTCAAACCAGTCACAGCAACACAGGTAGGGATGGAGGGAGAGAGACAGACACAGACACGGAGATAGATAACCTCTCATGAAAGACAGTGCGGAGGGCCTTCAGATCTAATCTGTTGTCTGAAGATGCGGGTCATTAAAACATTGATACATTAAAACATGTCTTATGGCATGAAGAAATACATTTTGTATAATTATGAAAGGGTCTACCATAGTTTCCCATCTTTTTCTCAATCAATGTTAAGAAATATAATTATTTAAGGTTGTTGATTGCTGTAGAGTTACATCTGTGTCAATCTAAATGGCAGATGCAAATTGAAGGCATTCATTCCACTGCTTGATGCATCGTCTGAGTCTCTTGTGAGGTGAGGAGGAGTCAGTCTTTGAAATGGTTGAATTGCAGTGCTCTCTCTCTCCCATGTATCTCAATCCTCTCTCTCTGTCTGTCTCTCTCCATCGTTCTCTCTTTCTTTCTTTCTCTCTCATTTCCTCTAGCTCTATGTTGTAACTCTTGCCCTACCTGCCTGCCTGGAGAGGCCCCTGAGAGGCAGCAGACCTGAATATTATCCTCTGTGCAGTGTCTCTCAGCCAGGGCCTTGACATTTGGCTTCAGTATGGGCTCTGTACTGTACAGTGAGACTGGGAGGGGGCATAGGCAATCAGCCGAGATATGCACAGAGCAACTCTGACATTGAAAGCCATTCAGGAGAGGTACAGAGAGAGAGAGAGGAGAAATAATGGGCCATGATCTCCCCCCCCAGTCTGATGTGATGTAATTTTATCCTAATAATCACTTGTGTGTGTGTGCGTACCTGTGTGTGGCTGTGGCTCTGTCTGTGTGAGAATGTACAGTATGTGTCCCCTTCCGTGCATGATATAGAGTAGCAGCCAGGAGCAGAAGCTGCAGCTCATAGGAGGAGGACAGAAAGACAGACAGACTGGTGTGTGATTGTGTATGGGGACAGAGAGGTGAGATGGAAATCACTGGGAGGGTTTAGTCTTTGGTCCAGGCTTTCGTTACCTGCCCATTCCTAATCAAAGCTCCCAAACAGAGGGAATAGAACAGAGCAGATGCCAGGGATCAGAACACATACGATCTGATTCGATACTTGTCATTTCATTTGTTTTGTGGGGTTGCTGTGGCTCTCTCTTTTGAGCCAGGGGATAGAGGTGTTCGGAGTTGCCATAGCTGTTGGTTAAGTCCGAGTTAAAAGCATCTTCAGTGACGGATCCAGTCTTTCCTCAGACATGGGGGTGGCTGCATCATGTTATGGGTATGCTTGTCATTGGCAAGGACTAGGCTTTTGTTAAGAATACAAATAAACAAAATAGAAATAAGCACTGTCAAAATCCTAGAGGAAAACCTGGTTCAGTCTGTTCTCCAACAGACACCGGGAGACAAATTCACCTTTCAGCAGGACAATAACCTGAAACACAAGGCCAAATATTTACTGGATTTCCTTACCTAGACGACATTGAATGTTTCTCAGTGGTCTAGTTACAGTTTTGACTTAAATCGTCTTGAAAATATATGGCAAGACTTGAAAATGGCTGTCTAGCAACCAACTCGACAGAGCTTGAAGAGTTTTTTAAAAGAATAATATGCAAATATTGTACAACCTAGGTGTGCAAAGCTCTTAGACTTACCCAGTGTAGATGGGGGATAAGAAAATCAGGCTGTAACACAACAACGTGTAGAATAAGTCAAGTGGCATGAATACCTTCTGACTGGTCAAACAAAGATGATAATGTTGCCAAAAAGAGGGAGCTGGTAGAACTTCTGACATGATGGAGGCAGTGTATGTAAATAACCATGGTGTTTTGGGGTTTAGTGCTTTTTGCATAAAAAGGGGATGATATACTACAGTTTATAAGCACTTCTGCCTAATTAATTTCACAGACACTGACTGAATTTGGCAATAGTGGCTTTTTTACTCCATGCTGCATTACTAAAATCCAGAATAAGCTCTGTCAGTTGTTATCTAAAAGTGGGTATTGAATGATGGTGGACATCCCAATACTCAACCCATGAACACTGTAGGCATGTCACTGCCCAGTGGTTTCTCAGGGGTAGCCTATGTGAGGTGTTGCAGGTGGGCTGTCTGTTGGGGCAGCCTATGTGAGGTGTTGCAGCAGTAGGCTGTCTGTTGGGGCAGCCTATGTGAGGTGTTGCAGGTGAGCTGTCTGTTGGGGCAGCCTATGTGAGGTGTTGCAGGTGGGCTGTCTGTCGGGGCAGCCTATGTGAGGTGTTGCAGGTGGGCTGTCTGTTGGGGCAGCCTATGTGAGGTGTTGCAGGTGGGCTGTCTGTCGGGGCAGCCTATGTGAGGTGTTGCAGGTGGGCTGTCTGTTGGGGCAGCCTATGTGAGGTGTTGCAGGTGGGCTGTCTGTCGGCAGCCTATGTGAGGTGTTGCAGGTGGGCTGTCTGTTGGGGCAGCCTATGTGAGGTGTTGCAGCAGTAGGCTGCCAGTGTTAGTTGTTGGCCCATTGTCTGTTTGTCTGTCAGTCCGTCTATCTGTCAGTTAGAGGGTTTCAGAGCTGTTGGATGGATGACATCAGACACAGATGAGTATGAGGTGTGGGGAAGTGACTAAACCATGAGAACTGCTTAAAACTGACCAGGGTTAGTATCTGACAGGCACGGAAAACTACACACACTTCAGAATATAAAATCACATTTTATTTGTGACATGCGCCGAATACAACAGGTGTGGACTTTACAGTGAAATGCTTACTTACAAGCCCTTTCCCAACAATGCAGAGTTAAAAAGTAAACAAAAATGGCTAAATAAAAAATGGAAATAGTAACACAATAATATAACAATAACGAGGCTATATAGAAGGAGTACCAGTACCGAGTCAATGTGCAAGGGTATGAGATAGTTGAGGTAATTGAGGTAATATGTACATGTAGGTAGGGGTAAGAAGCGACTAGGCAATCAGGGTAGATAATAAACAGAGAAGCAACAGCATATTTGCAGAGTGTAACAGTGTGTGTGTGCGTGTGCGTGTGTGTGTGTGGCGTCAATACGCATGTGTGTCTGAGCGTATGTAGTGTGTGGGTTGGAGTGGCAGTGTAGTATGAATGTGCATAGACCAGTGCAAGAGAGGGGGTCAGTGGGTTTATAAGCAGCGTAAAGGAGGATACAGGGAAAGGGGGACACCTAGTCAGTTGTACAAATGAATGCATTCAACTGAGATGTGTCTTCCGCATTTGAACCCAAACCCTCTGAATCAGAGAGGTACGGAAGGCTGCCTTAATCGACATCCACATCTTTAGTGCCCGAGGAACAGTGAGTTTAACTGCCTTGCTCAGGGGCAGAACGACAGATTTTTACATTGTCAGCTTGGGGATTCGATCCGGCAATCTTTCGATAACTGGCCCAACGCTCTTACCCACCAGGCTACCTGCCGTAAACCAGAGAAAGTTGGACTGTAATCAAAGTGTTAAAATACAAATATGCACTTAAAAATATATATTGTGTTCTGAACTAGAAATACCAGTGACAGCTTTAGTCAGCGCTCTACAGAATATGATATCTGTAAGCAGCTATTCCCAGCAGACTTGAAGTGATTGATGGAGGATACACACCGAGCTGATTGTAATGAAGACTGTGTCTGGAGGAGATGTCTGATAACAATAACGCAGCCTATTTATCCTATTTATCCCCAAAAAATTCACTTTTTTATCACTGTAACCTTAAATGTATTTATTCTAATAATTTAAAATATTATTAATTTGTTTGACAATGGAAGGAATTACATTTAATTTAATGATCTAACATAATTTACTTTCAAATATTTCCTTTGATAAAAAGAGAGGCTTTTGGCTCGTTGCTTGTTTGAAGGGGCCGGGATCCATTTTACTGTTGCTGTGAAAGAATCCTCTTGTTCTGGGCACCAGCAGACTCTAAGGTACTCTGAGATGCAGTAGAGGGACAAACACTGAAGCAACTAGCCTCTCATGTTGTATTTCTTCCTCTATTCTCTCACTTCTACCTCCACCTTTCACCACTGTATTGATATTGGTAAGTGCCATTTGCTGGCCCACCAGAATGTGTAATCCTTTGACAGGAAGTGTGTTTATGTGTGCTGTTTGAGCTTGGCTCTGGGTGCCAGGTTGGGTTGGGTTTGTGTGCCTGTGTGCAGCGAGAAGAGGGCATGGTTCACTCCACTGAACATCACAGCCAGGGATCACGTCACCTGGGCAGATGTTATCAGAATGATACAGTGGAGTTTATTTGCTGTGTATTGCTGTGGGATTTGTGGCATGCTGCTGTATTGTAACTGAAGCAGAGATAGCAGCAGATTCCAGCAGACATTTTGTTTGTGTGTTTCATATCAGCTCTAAAAAGTCATTTTTTGAATTCCACAACCCTTTTTTCATAATTTCTCCCACCATCGGTCAATGTTATGTTCCATTATGACATTAATCTCAATGGCATTCTTCAGTCAGATAACTCCATACCTAGCATTCCATGTTCCCTTTATACTAAAATGCACCATCAGGCTGATGAATTCTGATGATTCTCTTCTCTGGTAAAAATACATGAAAAATACATATATTCCATAGATCAATAATTTACATTCTTTATCTGCCAACCCCTGTGTTCTGGAGTGAGTAGTCTAGACCTTTAAAGACAATTAGGATGTGATGAGCGGTGAGAAGTTGAGGAGGAACTATTTGAGTCAATTCCCCTCACTGTCAGCTCAGTAGTCATTAAATCCCATTGTGTTTCAGCATAGCAATCTGGTCTGGAGCTCCTAGACTCCTACTTATGCTACTGCTGCTTCCATAGCAGGTCAATTATTTCCACTAACCCAAGTGCTGTAAATGAATCAATGGGAAAAGTTTTTGTTTAACAGTTGTAGACTGTGTGGTTTTTGGTACTTGGAGAAGGGCCTCTAATTCTCCACAGATTGACCCTCACAGTTTAACAGATTACGTTCTGATTGTTGTGCCTAATTGGTTAATTGTTAATTATTGCAACTAATTACAGTGCATCCAAGATGGTGACACTATTTCTTTGTTTTCAAGCACTTTGGAGGTTTGCAATGAGAGAATCCTGAGCAACAGAAATGTTTGGTTGTGTTGCTAGTTTATTTGAATGGCAGTATACTGCACATGCTGAGGGAGGATGAGAATTAACCACCACAAGATCAGATAACAAAAGGGACAGTGAAGATATCCTTGGTTATGGCCATAAAGCAGCAGTAGGCAGCAGGCAGCTGATGGCTTCTTCAGTAGAAGTGTGTGTCTCTACAGTGGAATATTCATTTTTTTCCCCACTTCCCATAGGTAGTGCACAATGGACTTAAAGCATGAACGATAGAAGGAGGTACGTTTAATATTTGTTGTGGCTGTGTTTTATTTTGGGCTCTGCTTATGGAAGCATGGGCTAAGGAATGGAAAAACCTTGGCGGTAAACTGCCAAATGCCCCTGCTGCGGGTATTCGGCAGAGAGATCCAACATAAAAAATACATGGTACTACTACTATAAGTGTTCTTTCTGAATAGCAGCAACAGCAACAACGTGGAAGAAGGTAAAGTGTATCTGCTTTCTGCATTGACTAAGCTCATTCAGAACCAGCCTATTCAGTTAGTTCACCCGCTCTCCCTCGCTCTCCTCATTTCCCATTGAGCTATTAGTGTTCTTACAGTGGATTGCTCAGTGAGATGGAACAGTCAAGAGGCATTTCAACGTCATAGCCTTAGCCGGTGGTAACTTGTGGAATTGACACCAGCTGGAAAGCGATGTACGGTATAATTAAACTAATAATAAACTCACCAAAAGGAGAAACGTCTTCACTGTCAACTGCGTTTATTTTCAGCAAACATAACGTGTAAATATTTGTAGGAACATAACAAGCTTTAACAACTGAGACATAAACTGAACAAGTTCCACAGACATGTGACTAGCAGAAATGTAATAATGTGTCCCTGAACAAAGGGGGGGTCAAAGTAACAGTCAGTATCTGCTGTGGCCACCAGCTGTATTAAGTACTGCAGTGCATCTCCTCCTCATGGACTGCACCAGATTTGCCAGTTCTTGCTGTGAGATGTTACTCCACTCTTCCACCAAGGCACCTGCAAGTTCCCGGACATTTCTGCGGGGAATGGCCCTAGCCCTCACCCTCCGATCCGACAGGTCCCAGACCTGCTCAATGCGATTGAGATCCGGGCTCTTCGCTGGCCATGGCAGATCACTGACATTCCTGTATTGCAGGAAATCATGCACAGAACGAGCAGTACTGCTGGTGGCATTGTCATGCTGGAGGGTCATGTCAGGATGAGCCTGCAGGAAGGGTACCACATGAGGGAGGAGGAAAACCTGCTACAGAGGGCTCAGGATCTCAGACTGGGGCAAAGGTTCACCTTCCAACAGGATAAGGACCCTAAGCACACAGCCAAGACAACGCATGACTACGCGTGGCTTCGGGACAAGTCTCTGAATGTCCTTGAGTAGCCCAGCCAAAGCCTGGATTTGAACCCTCTTTGCTGCACATCCAACCTGACAGAGCTGCAGAGAAGAATGGGAGAAACTCGAGACTAATTGCTGCCAAAGGATCTTCAACAAAGTACTGATTAAAGGGTCTGAATACTTATGTAAATGTAATATTTAAAAAACTTTTTTTTTTAATACATTTGCAAAAATGACTGAAACACTGTTTATGCTTTTTAATTT
The DNA here is from genome assembly GCF_045791955.1 of Oncorhynchus clarkii lewisi. Taxonomy (NCBI): domain Eukaryota; kingdom Metazoa; phylum Chordata; class Actinopteri; order Salmoniformes; family Salmonidae; genus Oncorhynchus; species Oncorhynchus clarkii. The sequence continues at coordinate 60,727,115 of NC_092148.1, read as the reverse complement.
TGGGGTATTGTGTGTAGATTGATGAGGGGGAAAACATTTTTTTTTAAGCCATTTTAGAATAAGGCTGTAACGTTAAAAAAAATGTAGAAAAAGTCAAGGGTTCTGAATACTTTTACGAATGCACTGTAACTGCGAACAGGGAACTTGGGCCCAGGCCCCTCTGCCTCATTGTAGAGAGAGATGGAGAAAGGGAGATAGGGACAGATGGAGAGGTGGGAATGGAGAAAAGTGTGTAAAATATTTGCATAGACATTTTCCCACAAATCTATTCCATTGTTTCTTCTCCATTTCTCCCAGTCTCTGGCACGGAGAGGAGAAATGAGGAGAGGAGCCCCTGGCCTGTGTGAGTTGATCTCATCCTCTCTAAATGAGGGATGTTGTGTATCTCCAGCCATTTCAGACCCTCCCATTAACCATCAAATGTAGTTAACATTGATTCAACTTTGGCACTGGCGAGAACATGGGCTTTATGAGGGATGACAATCAATCAATCAAATGTATTTATAAAGCCCTTTTTACATCAGCTGATGTCACAAAGTGCTGTACAGAAACCCAGCCTAAAACAGCAAGCAATGCAGATGTAGAAGCATGGTGGCTAATGACTCCTCACTAAATCAAGGTAGGTGTAATTGGCTTATCATTAGGTTCTGGCAATCATCTATTGCTTTATATCTAGTTCCATTACTCAATCATCCCTAAAAGTGCAAACATATTTTTAGCTAAAAAAGCACCGACAGGGGTCATTGGTAATGATTGCAAAGACACTGTCTCACCTTTATTTAACCAGGTAGGCTAGTTGAGAACAAGTTCTCATTTGCAACTGCGACCTGGCCAAGATAAAGCGTAGCAATTCGACACATACAACAACACAGAGTTACACATGGAATAAACAAAACTTACAGTCAATACAGTAGAACAAAAGAAAACAAAAAATATATAAACAGTGAGTGCAAATGAGGTAAGTTAAGGAAATAAATAGGACATGGTGGCGAAGTAAGTACAATATTAAACACTGGAATGGTAGATCGGCAGAAGAGCAAAATAAATAAATACCAGTATGGGGATGAGGTAGGTAGATAGATGGGCTGTTTACAGATGGGCTATGTACAGGTGCAGTGATCTGTAAGCTGCTCTGACAGCTGGTGCTTAAAGCTAGTGAGGGAGATGTGAGTCTCCAGCTTCAGAGATTTTTGCAATTCATTCCAGTCATGGGCAGCAGAGAACTGGAAGGAAAGACGACCAAAGGAGGAATTGGCTTTGGGGGTGACCAGTGAGATATACCTGCTGGAGCGCGTGCTACGAGTGGGTGCTGCTATGGTGACCAGTGAGCTGAGATAAGGCGGGGCTTTACCTAGCAGAGACTTGTAGATAACCTGTAGCCAGTGGGTTTGGCGACGAGTATGAAGCGAGGGCCAACCAACGAGAGCGTACAGGTCGCAGTGGTGGGTAGTGTATGGGGCTTTGGTGACAAAACGGATAGCACTGTGATAGACTGCATCCAGTTTGTTGAGTAGAGTGTTGGAGGCTATTTTATAGATGACATCACCGAAGTCGAGGATCGGTAGGATGGTCAGTTTTACGAGGGTATGTTTGGCAGCATGAGTGAAGGATTCTTTGTTGTGATATAGGAAGCTGATTCTAGATTTCATTTTGGATTGGAGATGCTTAATGTGAGTCTGGGAGGAGAGTTTACAGTCTAACCAGACACCCAGGTATTTGTAGTTGTCCACGTATTCTAAGTCAGAGCCGTCCAGAGTAGTGATGCTGGACGGGCGAGCAGGTGCGGGCAGTGATCGATTGAATAGCATGCATTTAGTTTTACTTGCGTTTAAGAGCAGTTGGAGGCCACGGAAGGAGAGTTGTATGGCATTGAAGCTCGTCTGGAGGTTAGTTAACACAGTGTCCAAGGAGGGGCCAGAAGTATACAGAACGGTGTCGTCTGCGTAGAGGTGGATCAGAGAATCACCAGCAGCTAGAGCAACATCATTGATGTATACAGAAAAGAGAGTCGGCCTGAGAATTGAACCCTGTGGCACACCCACAGAGACTGTCAGAGGTCCGGACAACAGGCCCTCCGATTTGACACACTGAACTCTATCGGAGAAGTAGTTGGTAAACCAGGCGAGGCAATCATTTGAGAAACCAAGGCTGTTGAGTCTGCCAATAAGAATGTTGTGATTGACAGAGTCGAAAGCATGACCAGCTCTGAAACCAGATTGCATAGCGGAGAAGGTATGGTGGGATTCGAAATGGTCAGTAATCTGTTTGTTAACTTGGCTTTCAAAGACCTTAGAAAGACAGGGTAGGATAGATATAGGTCTGTAGCAGTTTGGGTCTAGGGTGTCACCCCTTTTGAAGAGGGGGATGACCGCGGCAGCTTTCCAAGGTTGCAAGTTCAAATCCCAGAGCTGACAGGCTGCCCCTGAACAGGCAGTTAACCCACTGTTCCTAGGCCGTCATTGAAAATAAGAATTTGTTCTTAACTGACTTGCCTAGTTAAATAAAGGTAAAATAAAACATTAGTAGGGGTCCAGATTTTGCAGCTCTTTCAGAACATCAGCTATCAGGATTTGGGCTTTGGTATCATCTACTGAAGGGATGAGGTCAATGTCATTCCAGGATACCCCGGCCAGGTCGATTAGAAAGGCCTGCTCGCAGAAGTGTTTCAGGGAGCGTTTGACAGTGATGAGGGGTGGTCGTTTGGTCGCAGACCCATTACGGATGCAGGCAATGAGGCAGTGATCGCTGAGATCTTGATTGAAAACAGCAGAGGTGTATTTGGAGGGCGAATTAGTTAGGATGACATCTACGAGGGTGCCCGTGTTTACTGATTTGGGGTTGTACCTGGTAGGTTCATTGATAATTTGTGTGAGATTGAGGGCATCAAGCTTAGTTTGTAGGATGGCTGGGGTGTTATGTATGTCCCAGTTTAGGTCACCTAGTAGCACGAGCTCAGAAGATAGATGGAAGGCAATCAATTCACATATGGTTTCGAGCGCACAGCTGGGGGCAGAGGGGGGTCTATAGCAAGTGGCAACAGTGAGAGACTTGTTTCTGGAAAGGTTAATTTTTATAAGTAGAAGCTCAAATTGTTTGGGTACAGACTTAGCCTGCAGAGTTCTGTATTACTATCTATCTTTGCAGTAGATTGCAACACCGCCCCCTTTGGTAGTTGAACGTTATAGTTAGCAATGGAAATTTCCGGGTTTTTGGTGGTTTTCCTAAACCAGGATTCAGACACGGCTAAGACATCTAGGTTGGCAGAGTGTACTAAAGCAGTGAGTAAAACAAACTTAGGGAGTAGGCTTCTAATGTTAACATGCATGAAACCAAGGCTTTTACGTTTACAGAAGTCAACAAATGAGAGCACCTGGGGGGTGGGAGTGGAGCTAGGCACTGCAGGACCTTGATTAACCTCCACATCACCAGAGGAACAGAGGAGAAGTAGGATAAGGGTACGGCTAAAGATTATACGAACTGGCCGTCTAGCACGTTCAGAACAGAGAGTAAAAGGAGCTGGTTTCTGGGCACGATAGCATAGATTCAAGGCATAGTGTACAGACAAAGGTAAGGTAGGATGTGAGTACATTGGAGGTAAACCTAGGCATTAACCTGTTGTGACGACCAAACCCGGATCCGGGATTCTATTTATAGACCTAAGCTCATTACCATAACGCAACGTTAACTATTCATGAAAATCGCAAATGAAATGAAATAAATATGCTATCTCTCAAGCTTAGCCTTTTGTTAACAACACTGTCATCTCAGATTTTCAAAATATGCTTTTCAACCATAGGAAAACAATCATTTGTGTAACAGTAGCTAGCTAGCGTAGCATTTAGCGTTAGCATTAGCGTTAGCATTTAGCAGGCAACTATCACAAAAACAAGTAAAGCCTTCAAATAAAATAACTTACCTTTGAAGAACTTCTGATGTTTTCAATGAGGAGACTCTCAGTTAGATAGCAGATGCTCAGTTTTTCCAAAAATATTCTTTGTGTATTAGAAATAGCTCCGTTTTGTACATCACATTTGGTTACCAAAAAAAAAAAAACGAAAATTCAGCCCTCAAAACGCGAACTTTTTTCCAAATTAACTCCATAATATCGACTGAAACATGGCAAACGTGGTTTAGAATCAATCCTCAAGGTGTTTTTCCACATATCTCTTCAATGATATATCCTTCGTGGAAGCCTGGTTTCTCCTTGCTCTCAAATGGAAAAATAATTGCACCTGGCTTTACGCTCCAATTTCGACGCAGGGACACCAGGCGGACACTTGGAAAATGTAGTCTCTTATGGTCAATCTTCCAATGATATGCCTACAAATACGTCACAATGCTGCTAACACCTTGGGAGAACGACAGAAAGTGTAGGCTCATTCCTTGCGCAATCACAGCCATATAAGGAGACAATGGAAAACAGAGCTTCAGAAATCTGCTCATTTCCTGGTTGACGCATCATCTTGGTTTCGCCTGTAGAATGAGTTCTGGGGCACTTACAGACAATATCTTTGCAGATTCTGAAACTTCAGAGTGTTTTCTTTCAAAAACTGTCAAGAATATGCATAGTCGAGCATCTTTTCGTGACAAAATATCGCGCTTAAAACGGGAACGTTTTTTATCCAAAAATGAAATAGCGCCCCTAGAGATCAAAGAGGTTTAAGTAATGAAGAGAGAGATATAGTCTCTATAGATGTTTAAACCAGGTGATGTCATCGCATATGTAGGAGGTGGAACAACATGGTTGGTTAAGGCATATTGAGCAGGGCTAGAGGCTCTACAGTGAAATAAGACAGTAATCACTAACCAGGACAGTAATGGACAAGGCATATTGATATTAGAGAGAGGCATGCGTAGCCAAGTGAACATATGGGTCCAGTGAGCTGGTTGGGCTGGCTGGGGACACGGCAATTCAGACAGTTAGCAAGCGAACAAGCTAACAGTTAGTAGGCAGGGGCTAAACAAGCTAGCAGCTAGTAGACCGGGGCAAGCTAGCAGTTAGCAGGCAGGGTTAGCAAGCAAGCAGTTAGCATGGGCTAGCAGTTACAGACCGGGCAGGTAAGCTAGCAGTTAGCAGGCCGGCAGCTAGCAGTTAGTAGACCGGGGCAAGCTAGCAGTTAGCAGGCCGGGTTAGCAAGCAGTTAGCAAGGGCTAGCAGTTAGTAGACCGGGCAGGTAACCTAGCAGTTAGCAGACCGGACCTGGCAAGCTAGCAGTTAGCAGACCGGGTTAGCAAGCAAGCAGATAGCAGGGGCCAGAAAGTTAGCCTTTGGGGGACGTCGCGATGGGGGTAAGTCTGTTTTTGCCTCTTCGTGCGGTGACGTCGATAGACCAGTCGTGGAATTAGTAGGGTTCCAAGTAGCTCTAGGTAGCTAGCAGGCCTAGCTGGTTAGCATAATGGGCCTTCAGCGGGCGTCGCGCCTGAGGGGCCTGTTGGAGTCCTCGGGCAGATTATGTCGGTATTCCAGTCGTAAGGGATCTGCGGGGTTCCATGCCCCGTACCGGCTGTATAAGGGGTCCGGATATTGTAGCCCAGGAGTATACTTCGGTGGTAGCACAGGAGCCCTGGCCGGGCTAGCTTCAAGCTAATTGGTGCTTGTTCTGGGATGGAGACACTAGCCAGGAGTAGTCATCCGGGATTGCGGTTAGCTAGTTGTGAAGATCCAGATGAGAATGTTCAGTTTGCGGTAGGAATCCGGGGATAAAAATAACAGGTCCGTTATGCTCTGGTTAGAGTCACGTTGTTCGAACTGGCGAGAGCTTTCCGAGCTGAAGGTTAGCTGATGACCGCTGGCAATGGTTTGCTGACTGATAGCTGGTAGTTAGCTGGCTAGCTAATACTTTAGGGAAAAAAAGAAGATCCACACCACATTTTGTGAGGCGGGTTGCAGGAGAGTATTTAGATGTTCATGTTTAGCAAAATATTTTAAAGGATATGCGACGAAAAATATATATACAAGGGACACGACAGGACAAAGACGTCTGACTGCTACGCCATCTTGGATTCAGTCTGTCAAGCAGTAACACTTATTATTTTATTAACCTTTTGTTACACAACCTAAATTGTTTAAATTCCCCCAAATAAGCATATATGTAAACATTTTCACACATTTATAGTCACATTTGATGTTTCAAAATATGTATATACTGTATATTTATGTTTTTCATATTATGAACAGATATTTTGATACATTTCATCCATAGCTACTTTTTATGAACGTTGTTATGTTATTCATTTAAAGTGTTGTGTTTCTGTGATGGTCAGAGGCTGAGAAATTGGCGATTTAGCAAATCTTATATACCGGTACGACCTAAGAGGGCCATTGTTAAGGGCATCAGACCTCAAACTGCTATGATCTATCAACTCAGTTCCAGTTGCATCTGAAAGATGAGACTCTCCACTTCGTATAGAAACATTGACTGAAAGCAAAATATATATATTTTTTTTGTGTGTTATTTTTTAATTGTAATGTCTCCCACACCCCAACGGGGCCAAATCTAGGTGGCTTCATATCTGTATATTGTCAGGGTACATACATCTACCTCTCTGCCAAATGTTGTGCTTTTTTTCTCACAAAGTTTACTATTGAGACCACATTTTCAGCTTAGCTGTGCACCACTAGTATACAAAATAGAGATTATATTCCATTGCTCCCTATTGACACATGAAATCGTGGTACGTGTTTATTTAGGACTAGTTGATTGACAAAGTCCTATAATTTCAGAAGGATCAGAAATTATTACATTTTTGGACAAAATTGAACCCCTTTAGTGCTTTTAGGGGTGTGTGTGTGTGTGTGTGTGTGTGTGTGTGTGTGTGTGTGTGTGTGTGTGTGTGTGTGTGTGTGTGTGCTGATAGTAGCTGGTTGCTATCTCCCTGCATGCGCATATTGATAGTAGGTACCTCTGTCATTCCTTTCAGTCTGTCTGAGCAGATAGGCCTAAGGTCAATGGGGGTCAGTATGGGTTAATCACATCAGGAGCCCAGTAATTTGACCTTTGGCATGCAACCAGGTGACGTATAGAGGGTTTGGAGACAACTCACAGGAGCTCTTCTACAGTTATATTGGCTTAGTTTATTAGGATCCCCATGCTGCACATGCATTAGCTACTCTTCCTGGGGTCCACATAAAACGTACAAATACATGACAAAGTACAGAACAGTAATAGACAAGAACAACATAAGATATTACATTAAATTCAAAATAAATAAAACATGTTTTATCTAGGAAAGACAACAAAAATACTATTTAAACACTATTCATATACATATTCATATTCGTATATACAGTACAGTTAAATTAGATCTTTAGAAAGAGGAGAGGCGCTGTGTTACAATGTGGGTTTTTTTATCAGTTTTTTTATAGCTAAGCTTGCTTAGCCATGACGGACCCTCCACCTCCAAATCGATCCCGCTCCAGAGTACAGGCCTCGGTGTGACGCTCATTCCTCATTCAAACGCACATCCGACCAACACCCCTGGTGAGACAAAACCGAGACTCATCAGTGAAGAGCACTTATTGTCAGTCCTGTCTGGTCCAGCGACGGTGGGTTTGTGCTACAGCAGGCCTACCAGCCCTCAATCCAGCCTCTCTCAGCCTATTGTGGACAGTCTGAGCACTGATGGAGGGATTGTGCGTTCCTGGTGTAACTTGGGCAGTTGTTGTTGCCATCCTTTACCTGTCCCGCAGGTGTGATGTTCGGATGTACCAATCCTGTGCAGGTGTTGTTACTTGTGGTCTGCCACTGCGAGGACGATCAGCTGTCCATCCTGTATCCCTGTAGCACTGTCTTAGGCGTCTCACAGTAAGGACTTTGTAATTTATTGCCCTGGCCACATCTGCAGTCCTCATGCCTCCTTGCAGCATGCCTAAGGCACATTCACGCAGATGAGCAGGGACCCTGTTCATCTTTCTTTTGGTGTATTTCAGAGTCCGTAGAAAGGCCTCTTTAGTGTCCTAAGTTTTCATAACTGTGACCTTAATTGCCTTCTGTCTGTAAACTGTTAAGTGTCTTAACGACAATTCCACAGGTGCATGTTCATTAATTATTTATGGTTCATTGAACAAGCATGGGGAAAAGTGTTTAAACCCTTTACAATGATCTGTGAAGTTATTTGTATTTTTACGAATTATCTTTGAAAGACGGGGTCCTGAAAAAGGGACGTTTCTTTTTGTTTAGTTTAGATTTAACAAGTGGTTAGGCATTTTCAACACAGAAATGTTTCTTAAAAATATATTTTTTTTTCATTCCCCCAAAAACATGTACATACGACCAGTAACTTACAGACACGTACAAACAATGACTACATCTCATCTGCCCAGACCCGCCTGCTCACATCCCCATCCATAGTGCCTGTATTATTGTTTGCCATTTTTTGTACCAATTTGTTTTTGTCACCCATGCTATTTAAATATTCCAATAATATTCCAATAATATATCATTTGATCATTTGATTAATTGACTCCCAAGTTTTTAGTGTATGTTTTTTTCAAATAAGTGATGAGCCCATTGGTTATCTCACTACATATAATACATATACTCTCTGAGTTCTATTGGATAAGTAACTGTCCAACCATGTGATGGCAGGTGATGTAAAGCCATAATAAGTGAGTTTTTACAATAGCAAATGATGATCATGTGGACGCCTTAACAGTTCTCACAGTTTCCTAACAGGAGCATGTATTTATCAGATTCACTTCCCGAGTTATCTCTATCTTTATCACTACACGCAGAAGGTGAGATCTTTGTTTAGAGAGTCACGATTAATGATTAGAAGTAGGATGTCTATGTGTCATTTGCATATTTATATTCACAAAACACTCAGTATCTTGATTAACTCTGCATTGTAGAAGTGATCTTTAACATTTAAACTCACTCTCTATCAGTATTGGCAATCATGGCTTGGTCTGGTGCACAACTTTAGAGCTTCTAGCCAAGTAACATGTACAGTATAGGGAAGACAGTGAATAATCCTGGTCCACTGGAAATAGCAGTGGATAGAATAAGGAGCTGTGTAATGGGGAGCTGTGTAACCCATGGGCCTCTCTAGCCCAGTCAGTAGAGATGGCTGCATCAGCCAGGGACTGTGTAGTGTGATGGTCTGTGAAATTACTGTGCCGGAGCACCACCCATCAGTCCTCGACTCTGTCTGTCCTAACTGACAGATCCTATAATTAAAACAGAGACATTAATTATTCTGGAGGGATATGTCAGCCATGGTCACGAGTTCAATGGATGACAGCTTGTGTGTTTTGAGTGTATGTTTGAGTGAGTTACTCACTGTGTTTAGCTCTGTGGCGTATGTGGATGTGGGGTGTCTGTTAGCCAGTTACTGAATGTGTGCGTGTGGAATGGTAAAGAGATTGTCTGTCTATCTGTCTGTCTGCTGAGAGCTCTGTGACACACAGGGCCTCTGTAATTAGCCTGTAGAAGGATTACTGCTATACCCACTACAAATGGTTCAGCTTACACTTCAAACACCTGCCAGGGGATCAAACCCATACCTCTCTGCCTCTCTGCCCTCCATTTAATACTACTGACCATATGTCCATTTACACTAAAGCAACTATTTACCATACTTGATGCAGTCTGATGCAGTTTTTGCACTTTTGGCTAATTTGTTGCTAATTTGACTGAGTTCCGGGCTAATACTCCATAGCAAAGAATCATCAAATATGAAGGTGAGTGGACAAATCAAATGTTATTTGTCACAAACACAGTTTAGAGCAGTTCAAACGTGTAGTGAAATTATTGTATGCTAGCTCTCTCAACATTGCAGTACAATAATCAATAATAAAGAGTCAAATCTAAAATAACAAGTAATAGAAGAGGTCATAGTAATAGGCTGATAAGAATGACGACTAAACCTTTTTTATTGGTACTATGACTCTACAGTGGTCCAAACTAAATTCCCAGGCTCCACAGAGATGTCTTGCTGTTTTCATATGAGATGTGTGTAGTGAGAGAATACGAGGTGGGAGAGAGATTGCCGTCCCAGCAGCTAACAAATTTGCTTGCCTTTAGAGTGGAAGTGTGAGGCTCATCACTGAGACATGATGATGGAGCGTTGAAGAGATGTCAATGATTGACTGGGATTTCAGTTTAGACTGCAGGGGGGGCTCTCCGTTCCTGTTCCATTACCAAATCACATGTGGTGTATCGTTCTGACCAGCATTAGGGAGAAAATGCATTAGTAAAGGATGTGCGTTGCAGAGTGAGATTCTGACTAATGCCCGTCATTATTCTTAGCCTTTGTCTCAGTCCTTGTTGTTAGATCAGCGTTGAACAGGCTCATATTTTCATCATACTTGTGATTTGGTAACTCAATGTACTTTCATGTGATTGACAAAGTGACTGACTTTATCGGTCTGGAATGCTTATCATACAGATGTAGGATCTTAATTTGATCACCCTGTTGCAGGAGAACTTTCCTGCAACGCAGTAAAGTTTAAAAATGTATTATATCTGAGGTTTAAAAAGGCTTCTGAAGTTTGTAATTTCCACTTTTAAATTTCAGACTTGATTTTCCCTTATGAAAAATCAATCCCTTCAAAAATGTCCATTAAATATAATCCACAAAATAATTCATATTTCCAGTTGCTGCAAGATAATTTTCCTAATGTAGAAAACTGGCTCAAATTAAGATCCTACATCTGTAGGTTGTGCCCAAGATAGTGCTGTAAACTTTTAACGAACTTGTGTCTGTTTCCATAGGAACTGTGGTGATGACGATGACAGCAGAGGATGCTGATGACCCCAGGTTGCAGAACGCGGTGCTGCGTTACAACATCGTGAGGCAGTCGCCCGATAAACCCTCGCCCAACATGTTCTACATCAACCCAGAGAGCGGAAACATTGTTACTGTGATCTCCCCAACGCTGCTGGACAGAGAGGTGAGTGTGCTGGGCTGGGCTGGGAGCCTCTCCAGACTGATCTAATGGGGCCTCAAAACACTGCTGCTGTCTCACTGCCTCACTGCCTCACTGTCTCACGACCATGATGTTTTAAATCACTGTTGTTATTGTCAGTAAAGAGACTGTAGATAGGTGAATGAAGGAGGCGGGAGAGGGGGTCACTGTGCTGGGGAGATGAGGGGGGTGAGGGAAGGCGGGGGGTGATTTCTGTGGTGCATTCTAATGAGCAAGCGGAGGCAGCATCGCCCCATTCCTTAACCGGAGCGAGACAACGGCATGATTGCTTTTTCAGCGGGGTGACGAATGCCAGAACATCGATTCACTGTGCTCGTGGAAGAGGAATATTAGCTGTTGTCAGACACTTAGAGCTTGGTTTAATTGAGGTGATACACACTTATCCACCAGCATCGGCTGTGTCCAACAAGTCCAACAGAAACCTCTCAGCTGGAACAGGGAAATCACTATCAAATGGCAATGAGTGGATCTCTGAGCTATAACTCTCATAGATGATTAATTGATAAATGTGTTAGTACTGTGTGTAATTCAAACATTGAGCGCCTGGTCTGTGTGCTCATGAAGGATGCTATTGATTTCTGTTGAGTTAGAAATTGCATGATTAGTGGGTTGTATTGAATGTGATCACCCCTTTATTGCATGTTTATAGTTCATACATGTGTCTGTGTTATAGACAAAATCCCATATACAGGTAACTGCCAAAATAATGGAAAAACTTTAGTAAATGATGGAAACGCTTTAGTAAATGATGGAAACACTTTAGTAAATGATGGAAACACTTTAGTAAATGATGGAAACACTTTAGTAAATGATGGAAACACTTTAGTAAATGATAGAAACACTTTAGTAAATGATGGAAACACTTTAGTAAATGATGGAAACACTTTAGTAAATGACGGAAACACTTTAGTAAATGACGGAAACACTTTAGTAAATGATGGAAACACTTTAGTAAATGATGGAAACACTTTAGTAAATGATGGAAACACTTTAGTAAATGATGGAAACACTAGTAAATGATGGAAACACTTTAGTAAATGATGGAAACACTTTAGTAAATGATGGAAACACTAGTAAATGATGGAAACACTTTAGTAAATGATGGAAACACTTTAGTAAATGATGGAAACACTAGTAAATGATGGAAACACTTTAGTAAATTATGGAAACACTAGTAAATGATGGAAACACTTTAGTAAATGAGGGATACAAAGTATATTGAAAGCAGGTGCTTCCACACAGGTGTGGTTCCTGAGATACTTAAGTAATTAACATCCCATCATGCTTAGGGTCATGTAGAAAAAGCCATTATTTTGGCTCCCATGACAATGCACCCATCCACAGGGCATGAGTGGTCACTGAATGGTTTAATGAGCATGAAAATTATGTAAACAATGGATAGGCAACTTCAGTGCTCGGTGGCCTGATTGGTGTCACACTTTTGCCCCAGCCCCAGCTAACACACCAAAAATCAACTAATCATTGTCTTTAGAAGCCTTTTTAAACATCGAATACACTGCAAGTTTGCATTACCTGCTGAGCAGGAAAATCTCAGCAACACAAAAGATCCTACATCTGTATCTTCTAGGTGTCTGGAGAGCTTTAAACCTTGGCTACTTCAGCAGATACTCAGAAGTATGTATCGCACGCCCTCCGTCTGGCACACCAAACTACTTTTTTTTGCTGGATGAAAAACGTTGTTCCTCCACCCTGTAAATGCATTGGACATAATTCAGGTTGAGCTGTAAGTGTATTTAGATGGACATTCCATGGTACCACGGGAGGCAAAGCAAAGCAGTCCATCGAAAATTGGAAAATCTATTTTGTCACATTGAAATCAAGTTGATTTTCCCTCCACCACTCTCACTCAGGTGTTAAATTCTGTCTTGATATGCACATCTATGTCCTCCGTATCTATTTTTCCCTCCACTTTGTCTGCTCCTCTCTCCTTTCTTTCCGTCTCTCACTTTTTGGATCAATGGCAGACTATATTTTTGACAGCTAATATCGTACACAGAAGGGGCCATTTTCCTAGGGGCTGTGAAGTAGCATATACTGTATGTAGCCCATCAGACAGGAAAGACAGACTTTAGAGATCGGATCTCTCTGTCTCTGCAAGCCTAAGAGCAGTAGTCTATCAGTAGTCAATCTGATGGACACACAGTCTCACAGACGCTGGCCAGAACTACACAACACTCTCATGCTCAGACATTTCAATCATGGCAAAAATCAATTGGTTAACATCAAATGCTTTCACTTGTTCTTCAGAAAGGAATCAACTTTAAGCTGCTGTGGATGTAAAGGTATGTTTGCATTTTTAAGCCGGTGTACTACACATGGCCTTTCCAGTGGCAGATGTGATTGGTTGATTTGACAGGCACAATGTGTGAGTTATACCAGCTGTCTGTCAGATTGATAGCCCTGAATAATGGGCTCTGTGTGTGTTTTTATGTGGGTTTGTGTGTGTGCCTACGTGTATATGTTTCATGTTAGTGTTTAGAGCTGTTGTCTCAGTCTCCTGGCTGTGGGGCATTGTGATTAATGGACTTTCCAGTCCATTGTGCTGTCACGGCCTGCCTCCCCTCGTCAAACGACCAACCTCCCCTCCCCTCATCGCGACGATCTTACATCCTGTCCACAGTCATCAGTACCTGCAGCACAGCGGAGTAGAGCTTCCTCTCTCCTCTCCTCCGACAGACAATTTCACCTTGGACCTGCCCAGGACCCGGAGGCCATCACTCTTCAGCACACAGATGCACTGTCAGCCCAAGCTTTATCTGGCCTACACCCCTGTTTCAGTACCAGCCAGCTTTTCAGATGAATCGGGTTCATGGCGTGTGGTCATCATGGCACTGTGAAGTTTATCAACTCTCTGTGTGGTGTCCCTACAATTGCTGTTATGTTAAAAAAAAAGTGGTGAAAAATGATTATCCCCTATTGATGTCACTTGTTAAATCCACTTAAATCTGTGTAGATGAAGGGGAGGAGACAGGTTAAAGAAGGATGTTTAAGCCTTGAGACAATTAAGACATGGATTGTGTATGTGTGCCATTCAGAGGGTGAATGGGCAAGACAAAGTATTTAAGTGCCTTTGAATGGAGTATGGTAGTGCGCACTACCAGGCGCACAGGTTTGTGTCAAGAACTGCAACGCAGCGCAACAGTTTCCTGTGTGTATCAAGAATGGTCCACCACCAAAGGACATCCGGCCACCTTGACACAACTGTGGGAAGCACTGGAGTCAACATGGGCCAGCATCCCTGTTGAACAAGTCCATGTCCCGACTAATTTAGGCTTTTCTGTAGGAGTGGAGGTGCAACTCAATATTAGGAATGTGTTGCTAATGTTTGTACACTCAGTGTACATTCCCACATTCCTCTATCATTTGAAATTATTCAATTCAATTATATGGTACATGCTGTGTGCATGTACCATATTTAGCGAAGGCTTTTGGTCTATACTTGTCTCCACAACACATCTCCACTCATCTCCCCTCATTACAGCCTGTGATTCCTGCTGAAGCACAATGAAAGGTCAGCTGGAGGTCGTGTGTATAATGATGTGTTGCTACTTATCTCCTCTGGATCTCCTCTGACCCATGCTGCTGCTGCTCTGAGGATGTATTGCACTCTGAGTGACTGACAGGTGTTGTGTAGTGTGTTGCTATGCTCTTAAACCCATTGGGGACCTCCACGATGGTTTATAATGCCAGCACTTTCATTAGTGAGGCTTGTGCTCTGTTGCTTAAGCACAGAGCAGTGTAAAGCTCTTTAGGTTAGCACAAAGCAGTGAGTAGTAATGCACATATTATTAAATGTGAGTCAAAAAGAAAATAACATAATGGAAAGTCATATTTGCTTCTAGTATGTGCCAATAAAAAGCAAACGTTGTAGGTTTGAATCATCAACACCCTGCTATGATTATTTGAGCAGCTCTGATATGTTTCAAGCTGTGTCTTTAATCTAGTTTACTCTGCAATGGCTTTGCCAGGTGTCACTGACACACGCACGCACGCTCGAACACATGTATACATACACACGCACGCACACACACACACACACACACACACACACACACACACACACACACACACACACACACACACACACACAGAAAGGCAGACTAATGTGATTGAGGAAGTAGTGATGGGGGTGTAGATTACGATGTACAGGCCCATGGTGCTGCTGGTTTGGCTGGGACCTAACTGGTGTGGGCAGACTCTTAATGATGGTGACTGTGGATTTCTAATTCTCTCTGGGCAATCTGGGACCTGTCACTGGTAACGGCAGCCAATCGATATGCCTGGCAGCCCCTCCTCCTTCTCTTCCATACGGATGAATTACAAAGAGCCAAAATCAACGTTCAAATCAATGTCCTCTCTTTGTGGGGTCTGGGGAGCAGAGGTCTGTCCACATTCACTGTTCTTGTTACCTCTGAGAGTGAGCCAGCTAGGAACATGACCTATCCTGAATGCTCCAATGGCTCTGTTGGTCCATCCATCCGTCTATCCATCTGTCTGAGTTTAAACAGATGGGTTATCAGAGCTACTTGTTAAATTCATATCTCTGTCAGACACAAAATAACACTTAACAAGAAAATGGTACAATAACAAGACATTTATTTAAGAGTGACAAG
Organism: Oncorhynchus clarkii lewisi; assembly: GCF_045791955.1. Classification (NCBI taxonomy): domain Eukaryota; kingdom Metazoa; phylum Chordata; class Actinopteri; order Salmoniformes; family Salmonidae; genus Oncorhynchus; species Oncorhynchus clarkii. Next base: position 60,711,551 of record NC_092148.1, on the reverse strand, counting down.
AGGACAGACAAACGTTATTTTCTGGGTTTGTTGTACCTGTGTATCTATCTCGTTATAACCAATCATGTTGATACGATGGCCATGGTAACTGGTATTCCCCTTCTTTGTTCTATGTTCTTGATGTGACAAATGGATGTTTACCTTCCATTTGTCACCGCGGTCCTCCTAGTTATACATGAAGGTACATGGTATGAATGGAATCCATAGCGCTCAGCTTGATCAGCAGTACATAATGAGTAATGGAGGCGTGGGAGAATGACCCCGTTTATTAGTTTTGACCTTGCCAGTGTGATCTCATCATGGTGTTTGGGCTGATTAGAAAGCAGTGCTTGTGAAATGGTTTATTTGGCTTGGGGATGAGATAGGCTGTGTGTGTGTGTGTGTGTGTGTGTGTGTGTGTGTGTGTGTGTGTGTGTGTGTGTGTGGAACTCTGGCTTTGACAAGTTGTCCTCATCACAAGTCTACCATTCATTCTGCCTGCCTGTCAGTTTTTCCAACTCCCAATAATGCCTCCTCAATTCCTCACCTCTCTCTCTCGCTCTCTCTCTCCAACTTTAATATAATAATAATATACTGTATGTAATAATATATGCCATTTAGCAGACGCTTTTATCCAAAGCAACTTACAGTCAAGCATGCATTTTAAGTATGAGTGGTCCAGGGAATCGACCCCACTATCCTGGCGTTGCAAGCACCATGCTCTACTAACTGAGCATCTCTCTCACTCTCTCTGTCTCTACCTCTATTTCTCAGCGCTTCACTTCGGACATCCAATTACTCCCGGGTCATAGCGTAGTGATTTCATTCAGAGCAGCAGCATTCACCCCCGCCCTGAAACAGCCATTCAAATTACCGCCCCGCCTGTCCTCCACCGCCCGCAAAATGTTGTTTTCAGACATTCCTCGTCCGCCACCTAATCTGATCCCTCAGACATAATTGAATGTCAGTCGCCACATAAAGATTCCTTCCTCTCCTCAATTAGCAGCTGCTTCCCTCTGTCACCACAATGAGACAAAGCAGACAGAAAAATATTTACTCTTCCTCCAGGTAGGGGAGAGAGTTATTATATTATGTCATCTATATGCAAATAATACATCGGCGACTTCAATTGGTAGAATGTCATTACTGCAGATCTGATGTGTGCACTCCAGTTTATAAACTCCCTTTTATTTCCCTATTATGATCCAGAGATTGAGGCACCTGGCTTCAGAAATAGAGTTGTGATGCTCTAAAGGGAGCTCTGAAGAGAGGGAGAGAAGGAGCGGCGTTCTGAGATAGAACGGAGGGAGGGGTTCTTCTCTGCTGCCTTACTCTTTCCTTTCTCCCCTTTTCTCTTTCTCCTTCTCTTTCTCTCCTCAGCCCTTTCATCTTCTGACATCGTAATGCACCTTTAGATTGGCTTCTTGGGACTCTCTATGCTTCCAGGCTGCCTATGATCAGAATGTCAGGTCAGAAAACTTTTACAGAGGTCTACTGTTTTACAGAACGGATGATTTTCAGCCAAATGCCCAAATATTCTCCCACAGTGTACACTCTTAGAAAAAAAGCTGCTATCTAGAAGAACCCTTTGATGAACTGTTTTTGGTTCCAGGTAGAACCCTTTTGGGTTCCATGTATTATTATTTGACCCTGCTGGTCATCTATGAACATTTGAACATCTTGTTCTGTTATAATCTCCACCTAGCACAGCCAGAAGAGGACTGGCCACCCCTCATAGCCTGGTTCCTCTCTAGGTTTCTTCCTAGGTTCCTGCCTTTCTAGGGAGTTTTTCCTAGCCACCGTGCTTCTACACCTGCATTGCTTGCTGTTTGTGGTTTTAGGCTGGGTTTCTGTACAGCACTTTGTGACATCAGCTGATGTAAGAAGGGTTTTATAAGTAAATTTGATTTGATGTAAAACCCTTTCCACAGAGGGATCTACATGGAACCCAAAATAGGTCTACCTGGAACCGAAAAGGGTTACACCTGGAACCAAATATGATTATCCTATTGGGACCCTTTTTTCTAAGATCAAATCAAATTAAAATCAAATCAAATGTATTTATATAGCCCTTCGTACATCAGCTGATGGGCTAGACTACACTCAATCATATGACCCACTGAAGAGATGAGTCTTCAGTAAAGACTTAAAGGTTGAGACCGAGTTTGCGTCTCTTACATGGGTAGGCAGACCATTCCATAAAAATGGAGCTCTATAGGAGAAAGCCCTGCCTCCAGCTGTTTGCTTAGAAATTCTAGGGACAATTAGGAGGCCTGCGTCTTGTGACCGTAGCGTACATGTAGGTATGTACGGCAGGACCAAATCAGAGAGATAGGTAGGAGCAAGCCCATGTAATGCTTTGTAGGTTAGCAGTAAAACCCTGAAATCAGCCCTTGCCTTGACAAGAAGCCAGTGTAGGGAGGCTAGATCAGGGTCCAGAGTAACGCCGAGGTCCTTCACAGTTTTATTTGAGACGACTGTACAACCATTAAGATTAAGTGTCAGATTCAACAGAAGATCTCTTTGTTTCTTCGGACCTAGAACAAGCATCTCTGTTTTGTCCGAGTTTAAAAGTAGAAAGTTTGCAGCCATCCACTTCCTTATGTCTGAAACACATGCTTCTAGCGAGGGCAATTTTGGGGCTTCACCATGTTTCATTGAAGTGTACAGCTGTGTGTCATCCGCATAGCAGTGAAAGTTAACATTATGTTTTCGAATGACATCCCCAAGAGGTAGAATATATAGTGAAAACAATAGTGGTCCTAAAACGGAACCTTGAGGAACACCGAAATTTACAGTTGATTTGTCAGAGGACAAACCATTCACAGAGACAAACTGATATCTTTCCGACAGAAAAGATCTAAACCAGGCCAGAACTTGTCCGTGTAGACCAATTTGGGTTTCCAATCTCTCCAAAAGAATGTGGTGATCGATGGTATCAAAAGCAGCACTAAGGTCTAGGAGCACGAGAACAGATGCAGAGCCTTGGTCTGATGCCATTAAAAGGTCATTTACCACCTTCACAAGTGCAGTCTCAGTGCTATGATGGGGTCTAAAACCAGACTGAAGCATTTCGTATATATTGTTTGTCTTCAGGAAGGCAGTGAGTTGCTGTGCAACAGCCCTTTCTAAAATTTTTGAGAGGAATGGAAGATTCGATATAGGCCGATAGCTGTTTATATTTTCTGGGTCAAGGTTTGGCTTTTTCAAGAGAGGCTTTATTACTTTTACTTTTAGTGAGTTTGGTACACATCCGGTGGATAGAGAGCCAAGCACAGGAAGCAGCTCTTCCAGTATTTTAGTTGGAATAGGGTCCAGTATGCAGCTTGAAGGTTTAGAGGCCATGATTATTTTCATCATTTTCATCATTGTGTCAAGAGATATAGTACTAAAACACTTGAGCGTCTCTCTTGATCCTAGGTCCTGGCAGAGTTGTGCAGACTCAGGACAACTGAGCTTTGAAGGAATATGCAGATTTAAAGAGGAGTCCGTAATTTGCTTTCTAATAATCATGATCTTTTCCTCAAAGAAGTTCATGAATTTATCACTGCTTAAGTGAAAGCCATCCTCTCTTGGGGAATGCTGCTTTTTAGTTAGCTTTGCGACAGTATCAAAAAGGAATTTCGGATTGTTCTTATTTTCCTCAATTAAGTTAGAAAAATAGGATGATCGAGCAGCAGTAAGGGCTCTTCGGTACTGCACAGTACTGTCTTTCCAAGCTAGTCGGAAGACTTCCAGTTTGGTGTAGCGCCATTTCCGTTCCAATTTTCTGGAAGCTTGCTTCAGAGCTCGAATATGTTCTGTGTACCAGGGAGCTAGTTTCTTATGAGAAATGTTTTTAGTTTTTAGGGGTGCAACTGCATCTAGGGTATTGCGCAAGGTTAAATTGAGTTCCTCAGTTAGGTGGTTAACTGATTTTTGTCCTCTGGTGTCCTTGGGTAGACAGAGGGAATCTGGAAGGACATCAGAGTGTATAGGAGGTTTATGGCCTTTCATTGTTATAATACGTGCATTTTGTGAGTTGGACACTAAAAACAGATTACCTAGAAGACAAATTAACTGACCTGAGAGAAGAATCACCTACTTTACTACTTTACATCAATGTCAATTAGCATCTAAGAGAAATGGGTCAGTCCACATTCAACAAACACTCTCTCTGATTTATCCTTCCTTATTCCACCCTTTTCTCACACACCCACACTCCTTTTCTCTGACACACAAGCACACACTTTGTTGGACACTACTTTGTCTCTCATACTATTTGCTCTGATACTGGTTCTCTAGAGTCTAGGAGAGTGAAGTACTATGCTGATTCTATTCCATATATTCCATGTAAGCAGATGCTTCACTCACAAGGTCCTGATCATGCAAAGCCTTTCCTGAACTGATCCTATGGCTATGGTGTGATGTTTGTGTGAAAGTAAGATGTCACATAGCCAGTGTGCCAGCGGTTGTGGACAATGCCCCCTGTCTAGATCCCCCTCTCGCTCTGGTGGGATGAATACGGTGGACACAGTTCACAGACAGTGATGGAATATGGCACCTCCCCCCCCCCCCTCCTCTGGGCTCTCCTCTTCTCCTATCCTCCTCCCCTCTGCCGCCCTCCTCCATCACGGCTCTGTCCAGTTGCATTAGGTCGGAAATGAGATTCCACTAATTAATTAGATCTCAGAGTGCTAAAGATGAAGATTACATCCCAATGAAGGTTAGGAGTGTCAATCACTTTTTTTCAAGCTGTGAATTCCTGTAGATAAATTGAGCCCCCTGGGTATTGCGGGTTGTTCATCTTTTCTTGTTCTTCTTTTAATTAATTGAGTCTCACAGACAGAGTGGCTCAGTCAATAGGGGCCTGGGACAACTTAGCCCACATCAGCATTGTCTTCTCCGGAGGAGAACAGAGAACATGGATGGAACAGAGAATAGGGAAATTAAGAGATGAGAAATATTGCCATTAAGAGACAGATGGAAGAAACTGACAGGAATAAGGAGAGAGAATCGCCGCAAGGGAGAGAAATACACTGAGAAGGAGAGAGAAGCAGAGAAAGACTGAGTGACTTCATTAACCCCGCAGAAAACTGGAGAGCACAGTATAATTTACAATAGGCCTACATGAATCATTTAAAGCAGACCCGCTCTTGATGTTGACGTGTTGCGCTTACTTGAATGTCATTTTCCTGTAACAATATGCCTATAAAACGAACCAGGAACAGTGTAGACGTATTCCCCTTGACTGAGCAGTACTGTAATTTGACAACTGTTGTGAAGTTAAAGCTATCAGGAAAAAAGTTTGCCAAAGAAAATACTTATTTATGTACTATTTCAAAGAATCAAATGTATTTTTTCCTATTCAAGGAAACAATTTGACATAATTAATTTGGGTCCCAAAGCCAATTGGGTAATATCTCCTTCCCTGGACAAGTGAACATACAGTATACGCTATGAGCTGGTGGGTTTCCAGGAACTGTGGCACCAGCTCTCAATACTTCAAGTACACATCTTTTATTTTTCAAATGGTAGAGGAGTAGAAGCAATTTAAGAGCAATCTGTCCAGAGAATGGCTTAATATAATGGGTAACTGTCATCATAAAAAGCGGACAGGTAAGTGGTAGCCTCGAACTCTCAAGTCAAGGTTGTTACTTGCTAATTCAGAATAAATGTCTCAAATTACCTTGTGCCCTTATATTCTGAAAGGACATGGAAAGCTGGGCATTATAAATATCCCTAGTCCCAATAATCAATGTGTATTAGTGCCACGGTAAAGTGAGGCCATGGCTGAACGGCAAAGAATAAAATGCCACAAAGTGATGTGGGCCATATTCCATTGCAGTACCAGGCAAAAAAGGGTATGTTCTCTACTCAGTGGTGAATTGGAAGTCTGAACCTACTGCAGTTAGTGCTTATCTTGGTAGGGATTGTGGTTCAGTCTAGTGTTCCTGCATGGATGTATGGGTACATCTGAGGACTAAGCAGAGATAGGCTATCTGACAGGATTAGGACGACACTCAGATGACCAATGAACTGAGAGATGGTCCCCTGACTTGACCAGATGTGAAGAGAGAGAAGGAAAGTGTATTTATCCTATGTTCTCAGCATTGTGTATTTGTATTTCTCTCATCACCATGGTCCTTTACTCAGAGATGAAGACAGGATTCTTTCAAAGTGTGACAATTTGGTTCACTGATCACCGTTTTCTTCTAGTAATTGGTAATAGTGGGGCTTTACATTGCCTATTACTGTAACCCGGTTCGAAGATGCAGTAGAATAAATTGTCTGCTAGCAGATATTGGACTGCTATTGGATATTCGACTTTTCTCCACACCAAATACCAACATACACATACAAACAGCAACCCTCAAATGCACACAAACAACGGCTACATCTCCTCTGCTCACACCCCCCGTCCCTAGTGCCTGCATTATTGTTTGCCACATGGCCTTAAACTGTACTAATTTGTTTTTCTCGGTTGTCCATGTTTTTTTTAAATATTTAAGTACATGTGTTAGATTGATTGATTTCCAAGTTTTTAGTAAACGTTTTTTCATGACAAGATCATTTTGTAGCCCATTGTGTCTCACTACACCCCCCATAAACCATGTCTTACAAATGCAAACAGGCGGATTAAAAGTAAGTTCATATTGTAATACTTCTGACAGCCAACTTTCTAACTCATTTTTAGTATTACACTTAAGACATGACTCTGCCATTGTGCTGTGGAATTAATGAATTTTGTCTCCTGTATCATACATTCTATGCATTATTAGTTTATACTGGATTAAGCATAACTTTTCATTAACTGTCATTTCTGGTAGTTTCTCCAACATTCCCTCCATGTTGTGCCAACATCGTTTATTTAAGTCTTGGATCCAATAGTAAATAATGTTTTTAAGATATATGCTCTCTGCAAGGTTTTGTATATCTTCGCTATCATATGAACATCATTTTCTCACACAAATACAATTCACCAAAGGTCTAAAAGATTTCAAATCGAAATTTTGTGATATTTAACTTTTAAGTTGCATGTATTTGAAGAAAAAAAAATACATAAAAATAAATCTACATTGGTCAGTCAAAAATGGCCTTTTAATTCTGTCATGGAAATACATGTATTTCATATTACCAAGTCATTTACGGTTTCTATGCCTTTAGAATTCTGAAAAACTATCCAAGGACTGTTCCATAGGGTTGTGCTTTTAAGGGAGTAATATTGGTTCATGTAGAATACGTTTCATTTTCTTCCATATTGTTGTAGTGTTCGTAACTCTGAAGTTGTTCATGTTCTTAGCTTTATCCTTTTGAAAATAAGAACAAAAATATGATTGGGATGAGCATGTACATCTTCAATATGTACCCACTGTTCCTCTTTAGTGCACTAAACTATATGTCACAAGTAAAAGCCCTGGGTGGTGAGTTGATACAATTCCAAGTCTGGGAGGTTATTTTCCGTATTGACTGACCTTCATGTCTTAAAGTAATAAAGCTTGTCGAGAGAATGCCAAGAGTGTACAAAACTGTCATCAAGGCAAAGGGTAGCTACTTTGAAGAATCTCAAATATAAAATATATTTAGATTTGTTTAACACTTTTTTGGTTACTACATATATGTAGATATGTGTTATTTCATAGTTTTGACGACTTCACTATTATTCTACAATGTAGATATTAGTGCAAATAAAGAAAAACCCTTTAATCAGTACTGTAGGTGTGTCCAAACAAATGGACTGGTACTGTATTTGTTGTTTGTCGTCACTTATTAAGCATCCTAAGTGTTTAATATTTTTTGTGGTCCACTTAAAGGATAGATCGTGAGTTATTTTTCATTTTTCCTATTGCCATTATTTTGTTTTTTTCCACGAGTATTCTGAAAATATTTTTAGCAAAGGGGCCATTGAGTTTTCAGTGTTGGTTCATTTACAGTGCCTTCCGAAAGTATTCAGAACCCTTGATTTTTTTCAACAAAAAAAATACATTACAGCCTTACTCTAAACTGGATTAAATATAAAAGAATATTCTCAGCAATCTACACACATTTATAAAAAGTAAAAAACAGAAATACCACATCCTGTTTCATTTGATCATCCTTGAGATGTTTCTACAATTTACCTATGGTAAATTCAATTGATTGGACACGATTTGTAAAGGCACACACCTGTCTATATACAGTGCCTTGCGAAAGTATTCGGCCCCCTTGAACTATGCGACCTTTTGCCACATTTCAGGCTTCAAACATAAAGATATAAAACTGTATTTTTTTGTGAAGAATCAACAACAAGTGGGACACAATCAAAAGTTCAATTTTGGTTTCATCTGAACAGAGCACCTTCTTCCACATGTTTGGTGTGTCTCCCAGGTGGCTTGTGGCAAACTTTAAATGACACTTTTTATGGATATCTTTAAGAAATGGCTTTCTTCTTGCCACTCTTCCATAAAGGCCAGATTTGTGCAATATACGACTGATTGTTGTCCTATGGACAGAGTCTCCCACCTCAGCTGTAGATCTCTGCAGTTCATCCAGAGTGATCATGGGCCTCTTGGCTGCATCTCTGATCAGTCTTCTCCTTGTATGAGCTGAAAGTTTAGAGGGACGGCCAGGTCTTGGTAGATTTACAGTGGTCTGATACTCCTTCCATTTCAATATTATCACTTGCACAGTGCTCCTTAGGATGTTTAAAGCTTGGGAAATCTTTTTGTATCCAAATCCGGCTTTAAACTTCTTCACAACAGTATCTCGGACCTGCCTGGTGTGTACCTTGTTCTTCATGATGCTCTCTGCACTTTTAACGGACCTCTGAGACTATCACAGTGCAGGTGCATTTATACGGAGACTTGATTACACACAGGTGGATTGTTTTTATCATCATTAGTCATTTAGGTCAACATTGGATCATTCAGAGATTCTCACTGAACTTCTGGAGAGAGTTTGCTGCACTGAAAGTAAAGGGGCTGAATAATTTTGCACGCCCAATTTTTCAGTTTTTGATTTGTTAAAAAAGTTTGAAATATCCAATAAATGTCGTTCCACTTCATGATTGTGTCCCACTTGTTGTTGATTCTTCACAAAAAGTTTTATATCTTTATGTTTGAAGCCTGAAATGTGGCAAAAGGTCGCAAAGTTCAAGGGGGCCGAATACTTTCGCAAGGCACTGTATATACAGTGCATGTCGGAGCAAAAACCAAGCCATGAGGTTGATGGAATTGTCCGTAGACCTCCAAGACAGGATTGTGTCAAGGCACAGATCTGGGGAAGGGTACCAAAAAATGTCTGCAGCATTGATGGACTCCAAGAACACAGTGGTCTCCATCATTCTTAAATGGAAGTTTGAAACCACCAAGACTCTTCCTAAACTGAGCAATCGGGGGTGAAGGGCCTTGGTCAGGGAGGTGACCAAGAACCTGATGGTCACTCTGACAGATCTCTAGAGTTCCTCTGTAGAGATGGGTGAACCTATGGTAGAGTGGCCAGACGGAAGCCACTCCTCAGTGAAAGGCACATTACAGCCTGCTTAGATTTAGCCAAAAGGCACTTAAATACTCTCAGACCATGAGAAACAAGATTATCTGGTCTTATGTAACCAAGATTGAACTCCTTGGCCTGAATGCCAAATGACACAGCTAGAGGAAACCTGGCACCATCCCTACGGTGAAGCATGGTGGTGGCAGCATCATGCTGTGGGGATGTTTTTCAGCGGCAGGGACTGGGAGACTAGTCAGGATCGAGGCAAAGATGAACAGAGTAAAGTACAGAGAGATCCTTGATGAAAACCTGCTCCAGACCGCTCAGGACCTCCGACTGGGGTAAAGGTTCACCTTCCAACAGGACAACGACCCTGAGCACACAGCCAAGACAAGGCAGGAATGGTTTCGGAACAAGTCTCTGAATGTTCTTGTGTGGCCCAACCAGAGCCCGGACTTGAACATGATCGAACATCTCTGGAGAGACCTGAAAATAGCTGTGCAGCAACGCTCCCCATCCAACCTGACAGAGCTTGAGAGGATCTGCAGAGAAGAAATGAAGAAACTCCCCAAATACAAGTGTGCCAAGCTGGTAGCGTCATACCCAAGAAAATTCAATGCTGTAAATGCTGCCAACAATGTAAATGTGATATTTCAGTTTTTTATATCTTTAATACATTTGTAAATATTTCTATAAATCTGTTTTTGCTTTGTCATTATGGGGTAATGTGTGTAGATTGATGAGGAAAAAATACAATTTAATCCATTTTAGAATAAGGCTGTAACGTAACAAAATTTGGAAAAGGTACTGATGCCTGTTATTTTTGGGTCCTGTCTAATTATTTCTGCAATCGGTTCAATTACCAATGCAAACAGGAGTGGGAGCGAGGACATCAACAGCCATTCTTGATAAATCTATATCTTGTTTTTTTGCATATTGTATTAAACTGAAACATGGTCTTGTATTTCTTAGTTAGTGTCTATTTTTTATAAACCCTGTTTGATTGATATGTATCAAGTCTGGTAACAAGTTTGCCATTCTATTGCTTGTAAGCGTTGTCACAATTTATTCAACTTATGGGTCTATAATCAGCAGCGGACTTTACTTTTTCCCTGGTTTTAATATAACTTTAAAAAAACAGTTTGAAACATGGAACAATGAAGTACTGAATTGAGTGACGTGTGTTGGTTGTCATTTCTGTAAATAGGGGCGCTACTTTTTCCAAAAAGAGAATTCTATGGAAAAGTCATCCATTTCCTGGTGCTTTTCTCCGCGTGAATGTTTTCACAGTATCTAATATTACTTTTTGGGTGATCTATGTTTTTAGTGATTATATTTTGTCTGCTGATCATTTGAGTCTGAGAAAGCTATAGGATCCATCCAACTGTTGTTTAATTCAGATTTGTATAAATGTTCGTTGAAGCTTTTAAAATTATAATTAATCACTTTGTTGTTTCTAATGCATTTTTATATTTATCTTAAAAAATGATAACTGGTTTAGCGTGTATTTGTTTTGTGAGAGCTGTGATATATTTACCAGGTTTATTTGCCATAAAGTAATATGTTTTATTTGAGTTTAGTTGTTGGCTCCCTTCAAAAATCAAAGATTGTATTCCTGCTTAAGTTCAGAAATTGTATTTTATTCTTTACTTTGTAATTTTTTTTCTGTTTTTTTTTCTAAGATAGTGATTTCCTTTTCTTTCATTTGTAATTCTAGGTCTGGATTGGCCTGTTTCATCACCCAGCGGTACAGTGGATTGATGGCTCGTCTTAACCACTGCATTAGAGAGATGTGTGTGTGTTTCTCTGCATTTGACTAAACACGTGTTTATAGCTGATTATTCACGTATACAATGTAACGAGACCAGACTGCTACAGCAGTAATAGGCCCAGTTAGGCTTGAGGGAAATATTGGGTCAGCAGTCAGTTGATCTGGTCTCAGTTGATATGTTTAATAATGGGATGTTTATTCTCACAGAAGATGTTAAATCATTTGGTTGTGATTATGTGTGTTTTAGACACCCATAATGAACGTGTAGATTGTTTACGTGATCAACATAGTTAAGTGGCTTCAAAACAGCTACTAAAATATTGATGTTCTTGAATTGGTATTTGGGAAAAAAATATTATAGAGACCTTTTCGAAATTCAAAAGCAATCTCTGTTGCTATAGCAGCTTGACTTTATCTCTTTCCTAAGGAGCAACTGAAGGGCAGTAGAGAAAGGGGGGCAGATAGCGGAAGAGAGGGTGGGAAATATTGGGAGAGGTAGAGGATGGAATAATAACCAGGTGTGGATCCAGAGCATGCATCAGACCGAGGGCTGCTTTATGTGGCAGTGAGTGCCTCAGCAGCATGGTTATGGTAAAGTGCTGTCATTAGCCTGCTGCAGAGAGAGACTGCACGCCCGCTCACTTCCTCTCTCTGCTTCTCTCTCCATCTCTGACCCAAGACAGAGGGTCAGTATCAACAGCCTTATTTCTCCTGTGAACTTCCGCCCCTCCATAAAAGTCCTCAAGTTATGAATCCATTTGGCTTCCTGGAAAAAAACGTGTATTGATTTGAAAAGTTTGTTGGGTAGTGTATACTTTTTATTGTTCTCATTTTCTTTTTTGTGAGGAGATACCAGCTTGGTGCATTTTTATTTTATTTTTTTATTTCACCTTTATTTAACCAGGTAGGCTAGTTGAGAACAAGTTCTCATTTGCAACTGCGACCTGGCCAAGATAAAGCATAGCAGTGTGAACAGACAACACAGAGTTACACATGGAGTAAACAATTAACAAGTCAATAACACAGTAGAAAAAAGGAGAGTCTATATACATTGTGTGCAAAAGGCATGAGGAGGTAGGCGAATAATTAAAATTTTGCAGATTAACACTGGAGTGATAAATTATCAGATGGTCATGTACAGGTAGAGATATTGGTGTGCAAAAGAGCAGAAAATAAAATAAATAAAAACAGTATGGGGATGAGGTAGGTAAAAATGGGTGGGCTAATTACCGATAGACTATATACAGCTGCAGCGATCGGTTAGCTGCTCAGATAGCAGATGTTTGAAGTTGGTGAGGGAGATAAAAGTCTCCAACTTCAGCGATTTTTGCAATTCGTTCCAGTCACAGGCAGCAGAGAACTGGAACGAAAGGCGGCCAAATGAGGTGTTGGCTTTAGGGATGATCAGTGAGATACACCTGCTGGAGCGCGTGTTACGGGTGGGTGTTGCCATCGTGACCAGTGAACTGAGATAAGGCAGAGCTTTACCTAGCATGGACTTGTAGATGACCTGGAGCCAGTGGGTCTGGCGACGAATATGTAGCGAGGGCCAGCCGACTAGAGCATACAGGTCGCAGTGGTGGGTGGTATAAGGTGCTTTAGTGACAAAACGGATGGCACTGTGATAAACTGCATCCAGTTTGCTGAGTAGAGTGTTGGAAGCAATTTTGTAGATGACATCGCCAAAGTCGAGGATCAGTAGGATAGTCAGTTTTACTAGGGTAAGTTTGGCGGCGTGAGTGAAGGAGGCTTTGTTGCGGAATAGAAAGCCGACTCTAGATTTGATTTTCGATTGGAGATGTTTGATATGAGTCTGGAAGGAGAGTTTACAGTCTAGCCAGACACCTAGGTACTTATAGATGTCCACATATTCAAGGTCGGAACCATCCAGGGTGGTGATGCTAGTCAGGCGTGCGGGTGCAGGCAGCGAACGGTTGAAAAGCATGCATTTGGTTTTACTAGCGTTTAAGAGCAGTTGGAGGCCACGGAAGGAGTGTTGTATGGCATTGAAGCTCGTTTGGAGGTTAGATAGCACAGTGTCCAAGGACGGGCCAGAAGTATATAGAATGGTGTCGTCTGCGTAGAGGTGGATCAGGGAATCGCCCGCAGCAAGAGCAACATCATTAATATATACAGAGAAAAGAGTCGGCCCGAGAATTGAACCCTGTGGCACCCCCAGACTGCCAGAGGACCGGACAGCATGCCCTCCGATTTGACACACTGAACTCTGTCTGCAAAGTAGTTGGTGAACCAGGCAAGGCAGTCATCAGAAAAAACGAGGCTACTGAGTCTGCCGATAAGAATATGGTGATTGACAGAGTCGAAAGCCTTGGCAAGGTCGATGAAGACGGCTGCACAGTACTGTCTTTTATCGATGGCGGTTATGATATCGTTTAGTACCTTGACCGTGGCTGAGGTGCACCCGTGACCGGCTCGGAAACCAGATTGCACAGCGGAGAAGGTACGGTGGGATTCGAGATGGTCAGTGACCTGTTTGTTGACTTGGCTTTCGAAGACCTTAGATAGGCAGGGCAGGATGGATATAGGTCTGTAACAGTTTGGGTCCAGAGTGTCACCCCCTTTGAAGAGGGGGATGACTGCGGCAGCTTTCCAATCCTTGGGGATCTCAGACGATATGAAAGAGTGGTTGAACAGGCTGGTAATAGGGGTTGCGACAATGGCGGCGGATAGTTTCAGAAATAGAGGGTCCAGATTGTCAAGCCCAGCTGATTTGTACGGGTCCAGGCCTCAGGTAAAGTCGGCAAGTGGCACTGCCATCCAAGGCATATTTCAGCAGGTGACCCACCTCTACAAGCAGGCCTTATAGATGTCCACATATTCAAGGTTGGAACCATCCAGGGTGGTGATGCTAGTCAGGCGTGCGGGTGCAGGCAGCGAACGGGCACAAACTAGATGAATCGACATTGTTTCAACGTAATTTGTCAATGTATTGGGACGTTGCATCTATGTGGAAAATACAATGGATTTGAAAAAAGTAATCAACGTAAATTAAAGTTCAGGCTGTCTTACAAACTAATATAACATTCAACCTGAAAATTAGTAACACATCCAAGGCCACATTTCAAAGTTACTGTAACTATAAATGTATTGTATCATCATATAAAGCGTTCATGTTCAAGGTTGTCGCAGGTCTGTGGAGATCTTCACAATTGTGGTTAGAATCTGCACAGAATCTCGAACTGCATTGATGACTTGCACCATGTACTTTTAATGTAATCTCATCTGCAATCCAAGTCATGTAGTTCTGCTATTAAATTAAGCACAGTGATAAGTAACACATTAATAAACAAACAAAATATCTGACATTGTATTCCCATTAGAATTATTTCATGGTTGAAAGCACAGTGATATAGACATTTAGGCTCTAAACCAAATCTCTGACATTGGTTTTTCATTGGAATTTGGTTGTGCCTTTTAGATGGTTGAAACTATAGTGATAACAAATTGGAAATTCAACTAGTGCATGAGGATAGGTTATAATCTCAGTGATCAATGTCTCAACCAAATATTACCCAATTATCCACATATTTTTTCAAGGAAGACCTTCCTCTCTGAACATAACAGCCAATGAGACCATATATATTTCTACAGATGCTACAGAGAATATACTGTAGGATCCATGGGGGAGTATAGAGTATAGAAGATCACCACATACTTTGTGCTTTTTTTATCTTTGATCTGTTAAGCCCCAGTGGCCTTGAGTTGTAAAAACAACAATGGAGAAACTGCTACTGTATCTTCAAGCATTTCTACATATAAGGGCTGATGATTCCATAACTCTGGGATGGTTTGTGCTTTACTACATTCTTTCATGCCTTTAGCTTTCCCTACTCTCCCTCTCTCTGTAGCAGGGGGATGCTACCCGTTCTTTCATTACTAGAGGAGATCATAATGTATCAGAGGAAATGAAGAAAATATCACTAAATGGTAAGGAATGCTCCGGGCATGGAACTAGATCAAGAGCATTTGAAATAACGTTACATGCAAGGCAACCCTAATGACACACATGTAACTGCCAAAATAAAGGAAACACTTGAGTTAATAAAACTAATATCACATAGGATTCACGGTATTTAGCCGGCACATTTTTTCTATGACCCCCTTACAATCAGACCAAATTTTTACCACATTCTTGCCTGCATACACATTTTATAGCTCCCATGCTCTCACCAGCATGCCAGGGATGAGTGGTAGATGTGTGTGGAGATCTATTTCAATAAATCCATTGAGAATATACACCTTAAAAAATAAATGTATTGATTTGTTTAGGCAGATCCTAAGAAAGAGAAGAATACAGACTATAAATGTATTTTCAACAGAATAAATAGCATTTTTTGGTTTAATTAGGCCTATATTACGGTTCTGTTTAGCCATGACTGCACTATCCAAATTAATAGATGTGAGGGAGCAGGCATAGGGTACTGATAGAAAATGATAGCAATCCTATTTTCAAAAGCATTCGAGTTTCATTCATATTTCACAACCTCTGTGGGATTTTGGAGTTGCCTATATGCGATTAAGCAAAATAATTATACAAACCTCCACTAATTATACAACCTCTACTTATTATGCCACCTCCACTATTTATACAACCTCCACTTATTATACCACCTACACTAATTATACCACCTCCACTTATTATACCACCTCCACTCACTATACCACCTCCACTTATTATACCACCTCCACTTATTATACCACCTCCACTTATTATACCACCTCCACTTATTATACCCCCTCCACTTATGATACCACCTCCACTAATTATACCCCCTCCACTTATTATACCCCCTCCACTTATGATACCACCTCCACTAATTATACCCCCTCCACTTATTATACCCCCTCCACTTATTATACCATCTCCACTTATTATACCAACTCCACTTACTATACCACCTCCACTTATTATACCACCTCCACTTACTATACCACCTCCACTTACTATACCACCTCCACTTACTATACCCACTCCACTTATTATACCACCTCCACCTACTATACCCCCTCCACTTATGATACCACCTCCACTAATTATACCCCTTCCACTTATTATACCCCCTCCACTTATTATACCACCTCCACTTATTATACCACCTCCACTTACTATACCCCCTCCACTTATGATACCACCTCCACTAATTATACCCCCTCCACTTATTATACCCCCTCCACTTATTATACCACCTCCACTTATTATACCACCTCCACTTAATATACCACCTCCACTTATTATACCACCTCCACTTATTATACCACCTCAACTTATTATACCACCTCCACTTACTATACCCCCTCCACTTATTATACCACCTCCACTTATTATACCATCTCCACTTAATATACCACCTCCACTTATTATACCACCTCCACTTACTATACCACCTCCACTAATTATACCACCTCCACTTATTATTCCACCTGAACGTATTGGCCCAACAAGAAACCAGTTAACCAAACAAACGGAGATTCCGTGAAACAAAATCACATTGATTGATTATCAGACAAGTCAGTGAAGTCACAAGGTTTTGGTTGGGAGTAGGCCTAGGCTACTAAACGACTGAGTAAAGAGCAAAATAATCTACTTGTTAAACTAAATAACATGGCAAAATGTTGTAATAAATGAGCCAACTTGACAAGATGATCATGGGCAGCCCTCACCTCATCTTAGCTAAGAATCTCCCATCCCAATTGTAGCCTAACCAATATCAAAACGGAGATTCAGTGAAAACAAAAATCAGACATTTATTGATGTTTCAAAATGAGTCCCCACTCGTGTCTCAAAGCACACATGGTTAGGTTATCGCTTCAAATGTATTACAAGGATGACATCATTTTGATACACGTCTTCAATTGCATTAGCCTACTTTTCCCCAATATTTACGGCATCCTGTGATATTTATTCCCACCGTAATTCTTTATGTATCCATCCAGTTGTGGTTAAGAAAACAGTGCATACTTAGTGGTGGGCTATGAGAAGAGATGGGTGAAGTGACATGCCTCGCAAAGTTTAGACCTATCAGGAGGATGGTTAACGGGCGCTGCCTAGTAAGAGTTCAAGAGAGTACTACATGTCAATGCCGCCTCAACATTACGGCTATGTTTCATTTTACCTTTGTGTCTTAAAGTAATGATGGACTTTGCTTCTCTTTGTGTCACGCCCTGACCTTTTTAGACGTTTTATTTCTCTATTTGGTTAGGTCAGGGTGTGATGTGGGGTGGGCATTCTATGTTTTGTTTTCTATGTTTCTTTATTTCTATGTTCTGGCCAGGTATGGTTCTCAATCAGGGACAGCTGTCTATCGTTGTCTCTGATTGGGAATCATACTTAGGTATGTGGTGTGGGTAGTTAACTTTGTTAGTGGCACTTAGCCCTGTAAGGGTCACGGTTGTTGTTTCTTGTTTTGTTGGTGACATTTCTTAAATAAAAAGAGAAATGTACGTTCACCACACTGCACTTTGGTCCACTTCTTTTGACGGCCGTGACACTTTGCTTATTTGAGCTGTTCTTGCCATAATATGGATTTGGTATTTGACCAAATAGTTCTTCTGTATTCCACCCTAACCTTGTCACAACACAGCGGATTGGCGCAAACACATTAAGAAGGAAAGAAATTCCACAAATTAACTTTTGATAAGGCACACCTGTTAATTGAAATGCATTCTAGGTGACTACCTCTTGAAGCTGGTTGAGAGAATGCCAAGAGTGTGCATCACTGGCATCAAGGCAAAGGGTGGCTACTTTGAAAAATATAAAATATATTTATACCCTGGAATGAGTTGGTGCATCCAAATCTTTGACTGGTACTGTATATATTCTGATCTCTGACATTGCTCATTCTGATATTTCTGAATTTTTCTGGATTATATGTGTATTGTTTTTATTTATTTATTGCTAGGTATTACTGCACTGTTGGAGCTAAAAAATAAAAAAAAAATAAGTATTTTGCTGCACCTGCGATAGCATCTGCAAGTCTGTGTGTGAGACCAATGACGTTGATTTGATTTACATTATGGACACTGCAGGGATCACGGCCACATTGAAAACATATCTGTAATATTCACATTGTGGCTACGACACTCTTTATAATGTCAAGCATTCAAAGTGCAAGCATACAGCAGGAGGAGTGGAGGGACGGAGGGAGAGAGCCAGATGGCTGTGGGCAATCTGATCACTATAAAACCTCCCCACACGCAGCCAGCCCAGACCTGATTTATCAAACCCCAGTGAGGAAGAGAGACAGAGAGGATTCACCTCAGGGAAACAAAGGTGAGGGCTGGGGAACCTGGGCTATGGCAAATAACTCCTGCTGCCAATTAACACTGGCCAGGGAACTGTGGGGAGCACTAGCGCTATGAGGTACACTGTACATTTTGGGAGTTATAGCTGCTCACAGTAGGGAAGCTTAAAGGAGGAACCACATGACACATTTGATTATTTATGCCTGACAGTTGTCACCCTTCAAGTTGATGAGACAGGATTGTACAGTACTTTGTGTCTGTAGATGGCTACTCCTTGGAAGGTTTTTTTAGTCTAAAGCTCTGGCCAAATGATTTACATTAAACTGCCTTGATTCACTCATCTCTGTCTCTAAGGGGGGTCAAGAAACAGGCACCTCCTTTCCTGCAGCAGCCCAGCTGTAAGTGCCTGCCAGTGGAATGAGTGTTGGTAGCTAGCCTCATCCTCAACACTGTGGGTACTAATGAGATTAGCATAGACTGGCCTTTAGAGGGGAGATTTACCCTGAGCAAAGCAGAGCAGAGAGGAGCAGCCAAGGACTGGAGGACTGGAGGCTAGCTATCAGACATGCTGTGGAGGTTAACATGGCACAGGGCACATGTACTCCTCTGTCTCATTTCTCAGAGAGAGAGAGAGAGAGAGCGAGAAAGAGGCTGCCCTGCTTTCTGTTCCTTAGCTCTCCTAGGGCTGGTACTATGGAAATATTCTGCATGGAGGAATGGTCTAAGATCCCTCCCAATTTGTTCTCCAATCTCATAAAACATTTTAGAAAAAGGTTGAGTGCTGTTATCTTTGCAAGGTGAGGTATCCAATCATGCCAATCATGAGCGAGAGAGAGGCTGCTGCTGGCGGCCTTGCTCTCTGTTCCTTAGCTCTCCTGGGGCTGGTACTATAGTGTCTGTGTGGGCTACAGCAGACTCTCAGGGAGATTGATGAATGGCTGTGATAAGAGCTGTGGGCTCTGGGACTCCAAGATAAGCATAGCCCCCTAGCAAAGGAAATCTGCAACTCATCCACCGCTCTTGTCCCCACGCCTGCTCCCTGACAGCGCCCCTCGAACCGCCACACGCCTCCCAACCGGCACCAGCTCACTGCGCCGCGCCTGGCATTTCGTGAGAAATCTGATTATCTGTGTCTCATCAGCCGTGTGACTCAAAGCCCTGAATTTCGGTGAAAGGAAAAAGAGAGATGAAGTAAAGGAATGAGGGAGTGAAGGATGAGGAAAGAATAGCTGAAGTGACTGTGTTAGAGAGGATAGGATGAAAGCTTCTGTGTGGTATCCGTGAGGGCCATTACAGACCCTGGCATGATGACATTATAGGAAACCTCTCCTCTTCGTGAGTAGAATTCTGCAGGATCAATAAACGTGCCAGAGCATTTCCCGGGCAGGACCTGGGTGTAGCCCACAGGGCTTTGGACAAAGCCAGCGTAGCATTGGGCTTAATGACAGTACACTAGCCATAAGCAAGACTAGCCAGACACTCATTACACTGTCACCATGGTAACTGATCTGGCTGTCAACAAGAGGGATTACCATCAGGTGCTATTTCACCAAACAGTAACTGATGTATTAATCATGCCTTGAGGGAGCACATGCAGTGGTGTAACCACTGCCTGTTATGGTTATATGAGCAGCCCTATATGATAATCCTATAGGTCATGTTTCATATTTGTGTGTGTGCGTAACTCAGACTTTCAAGTCGATCATTCATTGATGTCAATGGGATATGTGCATATATAGTCAGGTCCAGAATTATTGGCACCCTTGATAAAGAATAACAAAATAGACTGTATAAAACAAATAAATCAAATACTGAGCTGTATTATATATTTTTTTAAATAAAGGAAAATGTTATAATTTTTTACTAACACGATTTTAAAAGATTTAGTATAACAAATAATAATGGGCAAGGAGCACTATTTTCATCTCATCCAACAAATGTTCGAACGCCATTGGCACTTGACTTGGAACCCTTGCTTTGGTCAGATGACATGAACATAGAGCTCATTGGCCGTGCACACCAGTGGTGGGTTATGCATCAAAATACAGACGCTTAAGCAGAAAATAACCTCATACCTACTGGCAAATATGGTGGTGGATCTTTCATGTGATTGGGCTATTTTGTTTCCACTGGTCCTCGGGTTCTTGTTAAGGTCAACGGCATCATGAACTTTACTCAGTACCGGGACATTTTTAGCCAAAAACCTGGTTGCCTCTGCCAGGAGGTTGACACTTGGCTGCAAGTGGATCTTCCAGCAAGACAACAGCCCCAAGAACACATCAAAACCCACCAATAAATGTTTAATTGACCACAAAATCAACATTTTGCAATGGCCATCTCAGTCTCCGAACTTGAACCCGATTGAAAACATGTGGTTTGAAAAGAAGAGGGCAGTCCATAAGCACAGACGATGGATATCAAGGATCTGGAAGGATTCTGTATGGAGGAATGGTCCAAGATCCCTCCCAACGTGTTCTCCAACTCATTAAACAGTTATCTTTGCAAGGTGAGGTATCCAATCATGCCAGTCATTTAATTAAACAAAATATCTTTCTCCGAGCAATTGTATTTGTATAAAATAATATAATTTTATTTAGGAACAGTGGGTTATAAAAAAAACAAAATGTAGCACACAATATAGCTTGTTGAGTGCAACAGAGAGTGGCAATTGAATACATTGCAACCACAAATACATTAAAATTGTTCAAACATTTCTAGCCTGTCTATCTATGGGTAACGGCGTTGACTTGTATGCTCGACCTGCTCTGATTTCTGCCACAAAAAAAACTTCACTATATTAAAACGAGAGTTATGTACATGTAACAGGGGTGACCTTAAAATGATGGACAGACATAAATTAATCATTAAATAATGAATAATCTTCAGAAATAACTAGGGCTTTACAATGACAGTGAAAACGTCTTTATTGAGTTCTCCATGTAGTCTATATTAAAGGGCCCTTCATTTAATATAACAGGCTTTTAAAAATCAATATCGGTGCCCAATTTCTACTTAAAATATCAGAGGGATGCAATACACTCTTTTAGTGGAATGACCCATCTAACATTTCCCACAGATAGCTCTATTCTTAATGAACAGAAGACCATAACATTTCAACACAGATAGCTCTATTCTTAATGAACAGAAGACCATAACATTTCAACCCAGATAGCTCCATTCTTAATGAACAGAAGACCATGACATTTCAACCCAGATAGCTCCGTTCTTAATGAACAGAAGACCATAACATTTCCCCCAGATAGCTCTATTCTTAATGAACAGAAGACCATAACATTTCCCCCAGATAGCTCCATTCTTAATGAACAGAAGACCATAACATTTCCCCCAGATAGCTCCATTCTTAATGAACAGAAGACCATAACATTTCCCCCTGATAGCTCCATTCTTAATGAACAGAAGTCCATAACATTTCCCCAGATAGCTCCGTTCTTAATGAACGGAAGACCATAACATTTCCCCCAGATAGCTCCATTCTTAATGAACAGAAGACCATAACATTTCAACCCAGATAGCTCCATTCTTAATGAACAGAAGACCATAACATTTCAACCCAGATAGCTCCATTCTTAATGAACAGAAGACCATAACATTTCCCCCAGATAGCTCCATTCTTAATGAACAGAAGACCATAACATTTCCCCCAGATAGCTCCATTCTTAATGAACAGAAGACCATTACATTTCCCCCAGATAGCTCCGTTCTTAATGAACAGAAGACCATTACATTTCAACCCAGATAGCTCCGTTCTTAATGAACAGAAGACCATAACATTTCCCCCAGATAGCTCCGTTCTTAATGAACAGAAGACCATAACATTTCAACCCAGATAGCTCCATTCTTAATGAACAGAAGACCATAACATTTCAACCCAGATAGCTCCATTCTTAATGAACAGAAGACCATAACATTTCAACCCAGATAGCTCCATTCTTAATGAACAGAAGACCATAACATTTCAACCCAGATAGCTCTATTCTTAATGAACAGAAGACCATAACATTTCAACACAGATAGCTCTATTCTTAATGAACAGAAGACCATAACATTTCAACACAGATAGCTCTATTCTTAATGAACAGAAGACCATAACATTTCAACCCAGATAGCTCCATTCTTAATGAACAGAAGACCATGACATTTCAACCCAGATAGCTCCGTTCTTAATGAACAGAAGACCATAACATTTCCCCCAGATAGCTCTATTCTTAATGAACAGAAGACCATAACATTTCCCCCAGATAGCTCCATTCTTAATGAACAGAAGACCATAACATTTCCCCCAGATAGCTCCATTCTTAATGAACAGAAGACCATAACATTTCCCCCAGATAGCTCCGTTCTTAATGAACAGAAGACCATAACATTTCCCCCAGATAGCTCCATTCTTAATGAACAGAAGACCATAACATTTCCCCCAGATAGCTCCATTCTTAATGAACAGAAGACCATTACATTTCCCCCAGATAGCTCCGTTCTTAATGAACAGAAGACCATAACATTTCAACCCAGATTGCTCCATTCTTAATGAACAGAAGACCATAACATTTCCCCCAGATAGCTCCGTTCTTAATGAACAGAAGACCATAACATTTCAACCCAGATTGCTCCATTCTTAATGAACAGAAGACCATAACATTTCAACCCAGATAGCTCCATTCTTAATGAACAGAAGACCATAACATTTCAACACAGATAGCTCTATTCTTAATGAACAGAAGACCATTACATTTCCCCCAGATAGCTCCATTCTTAATGAACAGAATACCATAACATTTCAACCCAGATAGCTCCATTCTTAATGAACAGAAGACCATAACATTTCCCCCAGATAGCTCCGTTCTTAATGAACAGAAGACCATAACATTTCCCACAGATAGCTCCATTCTTAATGAACAGAAGACCATAACATTTCCCCCAGATAGCTCCGTTCTTAATGAACAGAAGACCATAACATTTCCCCCAGATAGCTCCGTTCTTAATGAACAGAAGACCATTACATTTCAACCCAGATAGCTCCATTCTTAATGAACAGAAGACCATAACATTTCCCCCAGATAGCTCCATTCTTAATGAACAGAAGACCATTACATTTCAACCCAGATAGCTCCATTCTTAATGAACAGAAGTCCATAACATTTCCCCAGATAGCTCCGTTCTTAATGAACAGAAGACCATTACATTTCCCCCCAGATAGATCCATTCTTAATGAACAGAAGACCATAACATTTCAACCCAGATAGCTCCATTCTTAATGAACAGAAGACCATAACATTTCAACCCAGATAGCTCCATTCTTAATGAACAGAAGACCATAACATTTCCCCCAGATAGCTCCATTCTTAATGAACAGAAGACCATTACATTTCCCCAGATAGCTCCGTTCTTAATGAACAGAAGACCATTACATTTCCCCCAGATAGCTCTATTCTTAATGAACAGAAGACCATAACATTTCAACCCAGATAGCTCCATTCTTAATGAACAGAAGACCATAACATTTCAACCCAGATAGCTCCATTCTTAATGAACAGAAGACCATAACATTTCCCCCAGATAGCTCCATTCTTAATGAACAGAAGACCATAACATTTCCCCCAGATAGCTCCATTCTTAATGAACAGAAGACCATAACATTTCCCCCAGATAGCTCCATTCTTAATGAACAGAAGACCATAACATTTCAACCCAGATAGCTCCATTCTTAATGAACAGAAGACCATAACATTTCAACCCAGATAGCTCCATTCTTAATGAACAGAAGACCATTACATTTCCCCCAGATAGCTCCGTTCTTAATGAACAGAAGACCATAACATTTCCCCCAGATAGCTCCATTCTTAATGAACAGAAGACCATAACATTTCCCCCAGATAGCTCCATTCTTAATGAACACAAGACCATTACATTTCCCCCAGATAGCTCCATTCTTAATGAACAGAAGACCATAACATTTCCCCCAGATAGCTCCATTCTTAATGAACAGAAGACCATTACATTTCCCCAGATAGCTCCGTTCTTAATGAACAGAAGACCATTACATTTCCCCCAGATAGCTCTATTCTTAATGAACAGAAGACCATAACATTTCAACCCAGATAGCTCCATTCTTAATGAACAGAAGACCATAACATTTCAACCCAGATAGCTCCGTTCTTAATGAACAGAAGACCATTACATTTGTCATGAAATCTATAATATTCGAACATCTGCTGTTATAAAGTTTGTATTGGCTCGTGCACAGACATACAGACAAGTATGAGTAGGCAGTGCTTGTTTGGTGTCAGATAGACTAGGGGGTGTAGGTGCCTGGGTGCAGTCAGACACTACTGAGTTTCCCTGCTGAGAGGCACAAAGACCCCCCCCCCCCCATCATGTCTCTCCATCCTCACACCCCACTAATAGAATTAAGGACAAAGAATGCTGTGTCATTAATGAGCTTAGTCCACAAATTGTTTATTCAAGATGAAGCGTGTCAAATCTGCGTGTTTGATTTCCCTAATACCTCATATTAATGAATTAAATCTATTTAATTATTTATTTTGTACAATGCTATTAGAGTCTGAAGGCTGCTGGAGATACTCTAAAGGATATCTGTTTGACATTGGGGAATATTTCCGTGCAGGTGACATTTAGGCTTCTTTTCTGAGGTGATATAAAGTAAATCATGTGTTCTCTCAGTGCCCATTACGTCTGCTGTAATATGTCCCTTCTTTCCATTACCACTGTTAGGTTCTAATTCCCAGAGTAAGAAACTCTACGGACACTATGAAAGCTTAACCAAGTTTATTCTTCCCAGAGGATCAATAGAGCTGCATTAGACAAAACATGTTTCCACCAAGACAAGTATATATACTCCAATTCATGGAGCGGCAGGTAGCCTAAGAGCGTTGGACTAGTAACTGAACGTTTGCCAGATCAAATCCCCGAGCTGACGAGTTAAAAATGTGACATTCTGCCCCGGAACAAGGCAGTTAACCCACTGTTCCTAGGCCGTCATTGAAAATAAGAATTTGACTTGCCTAGTAAAATAAAGGTTAAAAAAACAACATGTAGATGCACTCCCCCTTCTCTCCAACCCTTACATATGTTATGGTTCAACAGGAAGTCGAATTGATGGGGTAATAAATCGTTCCTTCTCCCTTAAGGTGGCCTGACCTGACCTCAACCCCCTTGATGCCTAATCCAAAGCTTCTCCCCCTTATCAATGCCTGCCACATGTGATCGCTTCCCTGCACTCAATATTTCAATAGGATCCCTGACATAATGTAAACGTTATACATTACCCTCACTCCCTCAGTGACATGGATAAGTATGTTTCATATTCTCAGAACCCAACACCACACTGAACAGATGATGGGCTGTCAATATTCAATAGTAACATGATAATAAAAATTAAACCCACTACAGTCAATTAAATGTTGCTACTTTGCTATTTGCTATTTTGACCCGGAAAATATATGACCTTCTGAGACTGAGCGATTCTGAAACAGGCGTGAAATCTCTATTCAACGCCTGCTAACAACGTTTATACATCCGTCTTAAACCATAGAAATAGAGTCTAATGGAATCTTCTGGATTATATTTCAACATCTTAGACTCTTCCCCTGTGCTTGAAAGAAAGAACCACTTGATATAGCCTTTTCAGTGATGGTAGAAAAATAATAGGGACAAAGGAGAGCTCCAGTAAAGTAAAGAAAATACATGCCAAGGGCAAGTATTTGAAATATAGATTCCATCAGTTCTCTCGTCTCCTTTCATGTGTGTGTGAAGAAAAAGGGAAGACATACTTGGCAGACCATTATGAGATGTTCATGACTGCCGTTTAGAGCCGGGAAAGCACATCCTTATTCAGTCAGTAGAGCCTCCCAACTGAATGTGACATACTGATGATGTGCCTGTTGTGTTCAGGGCATAGAGGGGTGGTTCAGTGGTGGTTCACAGAAACGTATGGGGTCCATGGAAACACATCAACTACCAGGTACTTCACTACAGGCTTTACAGAATAATTCTGCCTCCCGGACAAGACTCATGACAATAAACGTCAACCTGCTGTTTTGTCAGCAATATGGCTTGTCCTGGGGGGGGGGGGGGGGGGGGGGGGGGGGGGGGTCACTCAAAACATTCTCGGTAACATAATGTTGCTGAAATGAATCTTACAACCACTAGAGGGTTTTAAAAGTTAACATCACATGGTGGTGATAATTTGGGGTGGTCTAATTCTGAATATTGATTGATATCAGATTGCCCCAGCGTGAAAATCAATGCATCTAAGGAATGGAGCTGCATGGTAGCAGACAAGTTGTTGTGCTGTTGCTCAGTGGGCAGACGTGAGTAGTTTCCCTAACTATTAGTCTATTATTGTGCATTAGTATTCCCATCTTGTAGCTCAGCAGATGCCTTTACCCTCAGCGCTATACAGTTTTACATATTATTTATCCAAACAGGTGGATATGAATTAAGATGAAGTGTGAAGTTAGGCTGGTCAAGTGCCTCATTGGAACATACACAGGAGGACTATCGGTAGGGAAATGAACCTGGCATTTTTTTTTCCACACCTCTGCACTGCAGCTAGTGTCTGTCTGTCGGCTTGTCTGTCGGTCGGCTTGTCTGTCTGTCGGCTTGTCTGTCTGTCTCTCTGTCTGTTGGTTTGTTATGACGTGTGTCTGTCTCTCTGTCTGTTGGTTTGTTATGACGTGTGTCTGTCTCTCTGTCTGTTGGTTTGTTATGACGTGTGTCTGTCTCTCTGTCTGTTGGTTTGTTATGACGTGTGTCTGTCTCTCTGTCTGTTGGTTTGTTATGACGTGTGTCTGTCTGTCAGCTTGTCTGTGTGTCTGTCTCTCTGTCTGTTGGTTTGTTATGACGTGTGTCTGTCTCTCTGTCTGTTGGTTTGTTATGACGTGTGTCTGTCTGTCAGCTTGTCTGTGTGTCTGTCTCTCTGTCTGTTGGTTTGTTATGACGTGTGTCTGTCTCTCTGTCTGTTGGTTTGTTATGACGTGTGTCTGTCTGTCAGCTTGTCTGTGTGTCTGTCTCTCTGTCTGTTGGTTTGTTATGACGTGTGTCTGTCTCTCTGTCTGTTGGTTTGTTATGACGTGTGTCTGTCTGTCAGCTTGTCTGTGTGTCTGTCTCTCTGTCTGTTGGTTTGTTATGACGTGTGTCTGTCTCTCTGTCTGTTGGTTTGTTATGACGTGTGTCTGTCTGTCAGCTTGTCTGTGTGTCTGTCTCTCTGTCTGTTGGTTTGTTATGACGTGTGTCTGTCTCTCTGTCTGTTGGTTTGTTATGACGTGTGTCTGTCTCTCTGTCTGTTGGTTTGTTATGACGTGTGTCTGTCTCTCTGTCTGTTGGTTTGTTATGACGTGTGTCTGTCTCTCTGTCTGTTGGTTTGTTATGATGTGTGTCTGTCTGTCAGCTTGTCTGTGTGTCTGTCTCTCTGTCTGTTGGTTTGTTATGACGTGTGTCTGTCTCTCTGTCTGTTGGTTTGTTATGACGTGTGTCTGTCTCTCTGTCTGTTGGTTTGTTATGACGTGTGTCTGTCTGTCAGCTTGTCTGTGTGTCTGTCTCTCTGTCTGTTGGTTTGTTATGACGTGTGTCTGTCTCTCTGTCTGTTGGTTTGTTATGACGTGTGTCTGTCTCTCTGTCTGTTGGTTTGTTATGACGTGTGTCTGTCTCTCTGTCTGTTGGTTTGTTATGACGTGTGTCTGTCTCTCTGTCTGTTGGTTTGTTATGATGTGTGTCTGTCTGTCAGCTTGTCTGTGTGTCTGTCTCTCTGTCTGTTGGTTTGTTATGACGTGTGTCTGTCTCTCTGTCTGTTGGTTTGTTATGACGTGTGTCTGTCTGTCAGCTTGTCTGTGTGTCTGTCTCTCTGTCTGTTGGTTTGTTATGACGTGTGTCTGTCTCTCTGTCTGTTGGTTTGTTATGACGTGTGTCTGTCTCTCTGTCTGTTGGTTTGTTATGACGTGTGTCTGTCTCTCTGTCTGTTGGTTTGTTATGACGTGTGTCTGTCTCTCTGTCTGTTGGTTTGTTATGATGTGTGTCTGTCTGTCAGCTTGTCTGTGTGTCTGTCTCTCTGTCTGTTGGTTTGTTATGACGTGTGTCTGTCTCTCTGTCTGTTGGTTTGTTATGACGTGTGTCTGTCTCTCTGTCTGTTGGTTTGTTATGACGTGTGTCTGTCTCTCTGTCTGTTGGTTTGTTATGACGTGTGTCTGTCTGTCAGCTTGTCTGTGTGTCTGTCTCTCTGTCTGTTGGTTTGTTATGACGTGTGTCTGTCTCTCTGTCTGTTGGTTTGTTATGACGTGTGTCTGTCTCTCTGTCTGTTGGTTTGTTATGACGTGTGTCTGTCTCTCTGTCTGTTGGTTTGTTATGACGTGTGTCTGTCTCTCTGTCTGTTGGTTTGTTATGATGTGTGTCTGTCTGTCAGCTTGTCTGTGTGTCTGTCTCTCTGTCTGTTGGTTTGTTATGACGTGTGTCTGTCTCTCTGTCTGTTGGTTTGTTATGACGTGTGTCTGTCTGTCAGCTTGTCTGTGTGTCTGTCTCTCTGTCTGTTGGTTTGTTATGACGTGTGTCTGTCTGTCAGCTTGTCTGTGTGTCTGTCTCTCTGTCTGTTTGTTTGTTATGACGTGTGTCTGTCTCTCTGTCTGTTGGTTTGTTATGACGTGTGTCTGTCTCTCTGTCTGTTGGTTTGTTATGACGTGTGTCTGTCTCTCTGTCTGTTGGTTTGTTATGACGTGTGTCTGTCTCTCTGTCTGTTGGTTTGTTATGACGTGTGTCTGCCTCTCTGTCTGTTGGTTTGTTATGACGTGTGTCTGTCTGTCAGCTTGTCTGTGTGTCTGTCTCTCTGTCTGTTGGTTTGTTATGACGTGTGTCTGTCTCTCTGTCTGTTGGTTTGTTATGACGTGTGTCTGTCTCTCTGTCTGTTGGTTTGTTATGACGTGTGTCTGTCTCTCTGTCTGTTGGTTTGTTATGACGTGTGTCTGTCTCTCTGTCTGTTTGTTTGTTATGACGTGTGTCTGTCTCTCTGTCTGTTGGTTTGTTATGACGTGTGTCTGTCTCTCTGTCTGTTGGTTTGTTATGACGTGTGTCTGTCTCTCTGTCTGTTGGTTTGTTATGACGTGTGTCTGTCTCTCTGTCTGTTGGTTTGTTATGACGTGTGTCTGTCTGTCGGCTTGTCTGTCTCTGTCTGTTTCTCAGGATGTATGTCTGCATCACTCTCTGTCATACAGTATTTCAAAAGTGTATGTGCTGTAATTCTTGTCAGTTTGTGATTTTGTGTTCAACCCTTTATAGTAATAGCATGTGTATAGCCTGTGAATTAGTTGTGTGTGAGTATCACACTGTTGAGTAGCAGCAGATGAGCAGACAAACAGAGAGCTTTCAGCGTCATTGACTGTTTCATTAGTCTCTCGGGGAGGGGGGGGGGCTTATCCCTCATATCACCCCCTGCCACGCTGACACCCAGCTGGGCCTGGCCGGCATCAACGCTACACTGAAATGAGAATGCATATACTGTAGAGGACACAGGTGGGCTGAACACGACAGTTCACTCCCTGCTCTACCTACCTAGCATCCTCACCTCAACTCGCCATCCACACCGACAGCAGTGTGTTAACTTTGGTGTAGTTATGAAATACTTTTTTAGCCGGGTTAATGATTGTCACGCCGCAGAATATTTGTCTGTGTTCCACTTTAGAAGAACTTAATATTTTCCCAGAAATGTGCATGTGCATGTGTTTATGTGGGGAAATTGAGTGGAGTGGTGTGTGAGAGCCACATTACCATGTGGTGCCTCATTAAATATTCACTCATCAAGGGGCCTTTTTTAGTTGGTTTCCTTTCGCAGAAGTACAAATCGTTGGTAATCAGCCGTGGTGACATTTTCCAGCAATTATGCCCATGCCATCTACGCTTCCTAAGGAGTTGAGACAAATCACTCCATTTGCCTCTGCCACCATGACAAGATGTTAACACCTTCCTTCCCAGGAGAGAAAGTGAGTGAGAAGGAGAGAGGGGGGGGGGGGGAGAAAGGGGGAGAAAGAGGGAGAGAGCGGGAAAGAGGGGGAGAGAGAGGGATAGAGGTGGAAAGAGACAGGGAGACAGGGAAAGAGAGAGGGGGGGAAAGAGAGAGACATTTAGAGAGAGAGAGTGATGGAAAGAGAGTGAGGGAAAGAGAGTGAGAGGGGGAAAGAGAGAGGGGGAAAGAGATAGTGTGAGAGAGAGAGAGAAGGCTAGAGAGAGAGAGACAGAGAGAGAAGGACAGACAGAGCGAGAGAGAGAGAAGGACAGAGAGAGAGAGAGAGAAAGAAGGAAAGACAGAGAGTGACAAAGAAAGAAAGAAAGAAAGAAAGAGAGCAGGAGAGGTTGACCCCATCTGTTGAAGAATCAAAGGCTTTATCTACAATCAAGGCCCTATTCTCCTCATCCACCCACTTCCCTCACCAGAAATGACTGTATACTAAACAACACACACCGTCGTACATCCCTAAGCACATGTCTGTATGTTTGTATGTATGTAAGCTGTATGTATGAATGCAGTTTGCTTAGGGATGTACAACGGTCTATGACTCACTGGAACAAAGGCACAAATCCAGATCTGTCCTCTCCCTGCAGAGGGGATGGACTTGACAGATCACAGATGAGAGAGAAATGTGTCTGTCTTATCCTAAAGTATCCCAGCTCGTATAGGCTGCTCTGTGTCTGAACACTTAGAAGTGTCCCAACTCCTATAGGCTGCTCTGTGTCTGAACACTTAGAAGTGTCCCAACTCCTATATGCTGCTCTGTGTCTGAACACTTAGAAGTGTCCCAGCTCATGTAGACCGCTACTCTGACTGTGTGTGAACAGCTGGAAGGCTCCTGTCTGTTTACTGCCTCCTGGGGGAGGCATGAGAGAAGCTCCAGCCTGTTTGTTCCTCTCACAGAGAAAGCAGCCCTCTCTGAAGAAAAGCCTGGAACAGATTTGATACGTCAGACAGACTTTAGCTCTCAATGTGTGGTCTTGGCTTCACATTTTCTCTCTTCTCTATGTTGATGGAGTTACAGCCAACACAGAGAGAGGAAAACAAATACATTTCTGCTTCTTCCTGGCCAGGTCTCCAAGACTTTGTTGCGCTTTCTCTCACTACTGCAGCAAGATAGTGTGTAGCTTACAGCTGTGAGTGGCGGTAAAGAATATTACCCTTCTATTCTTGCCCATAGGCAGTGTTAGTTTGACCATTACCATGGCAGTGGAATTAAGGTCATTGCTCTGATTATTTAAGCAGCCTCTGGCTTATGGTCATGAACGTTGATTTAATATCCTGTTCTACACGTTTATGGCTGTACTAATGATCATGATTATTAAAGCAGCACACAAGTTATAGTCACCATTCCTAATGTGCTAGCACCCTCTGGCCCCCTTCAACAGCTGAGCTATAATTGTGACTCTTCCCTCCTTCTCCACTCTTTATCTTCAGTCAAAAGTATATCATCTATCACAGATACATAGTCACACACACACACACACACACACACACACACGGAAAGAGACAGCAACAACACACACACACACGTGCTTGAACACCCACTCTGCCAATCCCCATAGCATCTCTATAATGTTGTCCCAGGTCCGCATGGTAAATGGGGGATGTGTGAGAGGACAGGGGGGTTGAGACAGGGGCTTTGCCAGTGCTCAGTGTCGCTGTGTGAAACCAGGTGAGCAGACACTGATACCACATAAAGGCTAATACCTGCAAAGCCAGACCTGTCTACCACGGCTAGCAAAATATTGAACCTTGCTAAGCTCCTTTCCTCACACACACATGCGCACACACATGTACGCACAAGCATGCACAGACACACTGACACACACACATGGAAGGACACAAACACACTATCAGCAGGGGATAAAGATCGTGCATTTCACTGCTCCGTTACTGTGACAATTGTCTCACGAGAAGGGAAGAAGACACAGACAAACAAACAAACAAACGGTGTGTGTGTGTATGTGTTTACAAGCATTTTGCTACACCCGCAATAACATCTGCTAAACGCGTGTATGTGACAAATAAAATTAGATTTGATTTGAAACAAACAGGGAACCTCTAAGGTCGGATGCTGCAGTACGATGTCATCCACTCCAGAGGCTGATACGTGATGTGCCATTAATGTGTCGTGTCGTTGACGTGGCATGTGGCAGTCCCTTGCTGCATGACTGCTGCTCTGAGGGAGCTCTGAGGGAGCTCTGGGGGAGCTCTGGGGGAGCTCTGAGGGAGCTCTGGAAGAGCTCTGGGGGAGCTCTGTGCTCGGCAGGGTTTGTTTTCTAACTGAGTGAGTGAACTTGGGGAAGGTGTCTCCCACACATGGTTTCCCTCTACCAGCTCCAGCTTCTGAGAACCAGGCCCATAACTCTAGTTCCACCACTCCCCAACAGGATTTTTTACTTTAGTTTATTTAGTAAATATTTTATGAACTCTATTTTCTTAAAACTGCATTGTTGTTTAAGTTAGAATTCCACGGTAAGATATGTTGTATTCTGTGCATGTGACAAATTAAAATGGATTTGATTAGACACCACTGAGATCCTCAAAAGATTTAGAGCACAATACATAGAAGAAGAACAACTCAGGCCTCTTTTTTTTGAGCATGATTTAGATATGTTTTCTGCTTATAATTTCTGACATTTTGGTAGGCTGTTTGTGAGTCAACTTGTCTATAATTAGATGCATGCAGCTTCTCTTCAGTCATTAAATGTTGCCCTAGAAGACTAAATAAACCCTTGCTCAACTGAACAATGTCATAGATCGATAGAATGAATGCTTCAATCTAGTTTACATCGGTAAAATTTTCCCTGTCATCTTTCGCGGAGCAAAGTTGTTTAGGGACTGGGGAGAATGCAAAAAAAACAACAGGAAGGTTTTCTGTGCAAAATGTCCAAATGACATCAGTTTGACCGGTTGTAAGGGAAAAGAAAGCTGTAAAAATGACCAAAATAATTTCTGATAAGATTTCAGTTGGCTTCGATGCATGTGGTTGAAATAGAAAAAAAATACATTTAGTGGACAGTCTGATCCAGAGAGATTTATAGTAGCAATTAGGGTTAAATGCCTTACTCAAGGGCACATCGACAGTTTTTCCCCTTGTGGGCTCGGGGTTTCAAACCGGCCACCTCGGTTACTGGCCCAATGCTCTTACCCCCTTTTTATTAGGAAGACAGCACCTCTACAGATGGTATCTAACTGAGCAGTGCCTTCTCTCAAGGTGCAGAAATAAATCTATCATATTTCTCCACTCCTGTTCCCAAGTCAAAATTGTGCCTAGATTTGGTGTATAATTTTCCTGCAAGAAAGGCTACATTCTGCAGGAGATATTATTAAGGCTATGTGAGAGGTTATAGACCTACAGTCAGTGTCCAGATTTCAGTTTCCATTTAAACCATCTAACAGTAGGCTACAGTTCTGTCGAATTTGTACAGCGCCTCACAATCATCACACATTGCACTGCTATCATCTTCTTTTACCACTTCACCAAATCTTTCCCAAACATTACTTTTCTAGCCCTCCCTTCTCTTTATTTTCAACTTTCCTTTTACAGTTTTTGTGGATTGAAGTGAACTTTATCTGCCCGTTCCCAAAACCATTATTTGTCAATTGGCTGTGTAGGCTAATTGGCACGTATACAGTTAAGCCCTAAACATTCCCAAACCAGAAACCGTGGATTGATGGCAGCATTCACACGAAACTGAAAGCGCAAACCACTGCTTTTAATCAGGGCAAGGTGACCGGAAACATGACCGAATACAAACAGTGTAGCTATTCCCTCCGCAAGGCAATCAAACAAGCTAAGCATCAGTATAGAGACAAAGTAGAGTCGCAATTCAACGGCTCAGACACAACAGGTATGTGGCAGGGTCTACTTTCAATCACGGATTACAAGGATGGACCAGGATGTCTTGCTCGCAGACAGACTAAATAACTTTTTTGCTCGCTTTGAGGACAATACAGTGCCACTGACACGGCCCGCTACCAAAACCTGCGGACTCTCCTTCACTGCAGCCGACGTGAGTAAAACATTTAAATGTGTTAACCCTCGCAAGGCTGCAGGCCCAGACGGCATCCCCAGCCGCGTCCTCAGAGCATGCACAGACCAGCTGGCTGGTATGTTTACGGACATATTCAATCAATCCTTATCTCAGTCTCCTGTTCCCACATGCTTCAAGAGGGCCACCATTGTTCCTGTTCCCAAGAAAGCTAAGGTAACTGAGCTACACGACTACTGCCCGTAGCGCTCACTTCCGTCATCATGAAGTGCTTTGAGAGACTAGTCAAGGACCATATCACCTCCACCCTACCTGACACCCTAGACCCACTCCAATTTGCTTACCGCAGCAATAGGTCCACAGACGACGAAATCGCAACCACACTGCACACTGCCCTAACCCATCTGGACAAGAGGAATACCTATGTGAGAATGCTGTTCATCGACTACAGCTCAGCATTTAACACCTGGGTCTCAACCCCGCCCGGTACTGGACTTCCTGACGGGCTGCCCCCAGGTAGTGAGGGTAGGTAACAACATCTCCACCCCGCTGATCCTCAACACTGGGGCCCCACAAGGGTGCGTTCTGAGCCCTCTCCTGTACTTCCTGTTCACCCACGACTGCGTGGCCATGCACGCCTCCAACTCAATCATCAAGTTTGCGGACGACACTACAGTGGTAGGCTTGATTACCAACAACGACAAGATGGCCTACAGGGAGGAGGAGAGGACCCTCGGAGTGTGGTATCAGGAAAATAACCTCACAATCAACGTCAACGTTGCCAGCAAGGAGATGATTGTGGACTTCAGGAAACAGCAGATGGAGCACCCACCCATAGTAAGTTAAGTTCCTTGGCGTACACATCACGGACAAACTGAATTGATTCACCCACACAGACAGTGTTGTGAAGAAGGCGCAGCAGCGCACTCACAAACTTCTACAAATGCACAATCGAGAGCATCCTGTCAGGCTGTATCACCGCCTGGTACGGCAACTGCTCTACCCACAACAGTAAGGCTCTCCAGAGGGTAGTGAGGTCTGCACAACTCATCACCGGGGGCAAACTACCTGCCCTCCAGGACACCTACACCACCCGATGTCACAGGAAGGCCATAAAGATCATCAAGGACAACAACCACCCGAGCCACTGCCTGTTCACCCCGCTATCATCCAGAAGGCGAGGTCAGTACAGGTGCATCAAAGCAGGGACCGAGAGACTGAAAAACAGCTTCTATCTCAAGGCCATCAGAATGTTCAACAGTCACCACTAACATTGGGTGGCTGCTGCCAACAAACTGACTCAACTCCAGCCACTTTAATAATGGAAATTGATGTAAAAAATGTATCACTAGCCACTTTAAACAATGCTTACATACCCTACATTACTCATCTCATGTGTACAGTGGGGAGAACAAGTATTTGATACACTGCCGATTTTGCAGGTTTTCCTACTTACAAAGCATATAGAGGTCTGTCATTTTTATCATAGGTATACTTCAACTGTG
This sequence comes from Oncorhynchus clarkii lewisi, assembly GCF_045791955.1. Classification (NCBI taxonomy): domain Eukaryota; kingdom Metazoa; phylum Chordata; class Actinopteri; order Salmoniformes; family Salmonidae; genus Oncorhynchus; species Oncorhynchus clarkii. The sequence goes on along the minus strand of NC_092148.1, from coordinate 60,675,557 downwards.
AGAGACGGAATCTGAAACAAAAATCCAGAAAATCACATTGTATGATTTTTAAGTAATTAATTTGCATTTTATTGCATGACATAAGTATTTGATACATCAGAAAAACAGAACTTAATATTTGGTACAGAAACCTTTGTTTGCAATTACAGAGATCATACGTTTCCTGTAGTTCTTGACCAGGTTTGCACACACTGCAGCAGGGATTTTGGCCCCTCCGCCATACAGATCTTCTCCAGATCCTTCAGGTTTCGGGGCTGTCGCTGGGCAATACGGACTTTCAGCTCACTCCAAAGATTTTCTATTGGGTTCAGGTCTAGAGACTGGCTAGGCCACTCTAGGACCTTGAGATGCTTCTTACGGAGCCACTCCTTAGTTGCCCTGGCTGTGTGTTTCGGGTCATTGTCATGCTGGAAGACCTAGCCACGACCCATCTTCAATGCTCTTACTGAGGGAAGGAGATTGTTGGCCAAGATCTCGCGATACATGGCCCCATCCATCCTCCCCTCAATACGGTGCAGTCGTCCTGTCCCCTTCGCAGAAAAGCATCCCCAAAGAATGATGTTTCCACCTCCATGCTTCCCGGTCGGGATGGTAGGACCTCTACATGCTTTGTAAGTCGGAAAACCTGCAAAATCGGCAGTGTATCAAATACTTGTTCTCCCCACTGTATATGTATATACTGTACTCTATATCATCTACTGCATCGTTATGTAATACATGTATCACTAGCCACTTTAAACTATGCTTCTTTGTTTACATACCCTACATTACTCATCTCATATGTATATACTGTACTCAATACCATCTACTGCATCTTGCCTATGCCGTTCTGTACCATCACTCATTCATATATCTTTATGTACATATTCTTTATCCCTTTACACTTGTGTGTATAAGGTAGTAGTTGTGGAATTGTTAGGTTAGATTTCTCGTTGGTTATTACTGCATTGTCGGAACTAGAAGCACAAGCATTTCGCTACACTCGCATTAACATCTGCTAACCATGTGTATGTGACAAATAACATTTTATTTTATTTTATTTAAAGTTTAGGCTTGCTAACTAATACAAGATAGCCTAAAATAATGGAAGAAAAACCTTTTTTAAAAGCCTATATAAATTGCACATAATTATACATTTATGGATTTTTTAAGGTATCGTTTCTCTTTATTAAACCCGCCCTCCACCCACCCGACCTTCAGCTACACAACATTTTGTGACCCTAAACCCGTCTGCCCCGCGGATTCCGAGTCAACCCGCTCATGTAGACGGCCTGGCTTCTCCTTGGTTACTACCAGAAAAGTCTGTCATCAGAAAGCCTCACCATGCTATTGACTCTCTCATAGACGGTTTAGCTGACAACGTCACAGAAATGATGTGCGCATCGATGTGGCCGGAAGATGTGCATTGTTATGAGTCTGAATTGTTAGATAGCTAACAACAATGACACAAAGCTGCCATGGGGGGAATTGTAGGTGGTTCGTTTCAGCTCGTTGGATCTTGTTATTGATACCATGTCTTGTTTTGAGGGGTTTCGACAGATGTCAAGTGTATACAAAAATTCACTAGCTAGCTAATCAGCAACTGTAACCATGTATTTATGTTTTCAATAAACATTTGGAGACAAAATATAGTTAACATGTTGTCAACACTGTAATCCAACCATGTCTCTTTTGCCCTATACATATCGGTTTTGTTGTTAAACTACCAACCTGTCTATAGGCATGTTCCACTACAAGGCTCCATGCCAGCTTCAGGGGATCAAAGGAAATAATTCCTTCAGCTGATTAATTAATCCTAATTGGTGGTTGAGGAGGAGTTGTTGGACCCCAAGACTCTGCTGTATGTCCCCTCCACCTCCGCTCCCTGGCGAGCAACGCCCCTGTTTGATCTGCACTAATCTAATTAACACTTAAACAGGAACACCTGTGCTCTTCACTCGAAGTGCCACCTCCCAGATGGGCCTTTGATGGCTGTGATGGTGGAGGGAGAGCCGGCGGCGAGGGAGGAGAGCTGTTACTCTATCTCTCTCTCTTAACAGGGGCAAGCGTAGCCTAATGGGGCCTATTTCAGTCCCCAATATGTCTGTAACTGGTGGGTAATTGACAGCGATTAGGCTGTGGTCTGATGATGCACCTGATTAGATTACTGTAGGTATTTTTCTGCTCGGTTTCACCGCACCCCTTAAACCAAACCTTGACCCCTATTAGCCCCACACTCATCAGGAAGAGCTGGGGGACACCAGCATCACCAAGCTTATCATCAGCATCTAATTGGGCTGATGAGTCACGATAAATATGGTCAATGCCGCTATGTAATTCCCTGATCAATGTGAAGGAGTGTGCATGTGCCTGTGTGGGTGTGTGCATATGTCTATTCATATGAGGAGGATTAAGAGTGCTTCCATTATACATTTCTACCTGTTTCAAGGAAAATGCACTTTATGCGCCTGTAGATATTCTTCAGTTTTCATTATTTCTGATTGCTCGCCTCTTCAATAGCTAGCTTTCCAAGACGTTAATTAAAGAGGAATAAACTGATTCTTGCTTTATCCTTCAATCTCTTATCAAGTCAGGATTTCCTAGGAGTCTTTCAAGCTGGTGAATTTGAAGCGTGTGAATCCTACAGACTTATCCTTGAGAGCGCTGCTCAACTTTTGACAAATCAAGGCTTTGCATCAAATATTTGTTTTTCTAACAACCACATTCATCTGGCCACATTCATCATTTGACTCCCTTTTGAAATATCTGAACATTCTGCGGTTTACCATTAGCTGGTTAGCACTAGAAAACAGACTATTCAACTTGTTCTGGTGTGCCAAAGGGATGAATCATGTTATTAGCATGGCATATCCAGGGAAAAAAACCTTAATCAATACTAGTCAAAGATCAGAGAGACTCAGGCAGGAAACGGAAATGGACAGAGAGGACAGAAGAGAGAAAATAAATGGAGTACCCTCTGTACTATATGTGCCTCTTGAATGACTTGCTGGAACATTGGGACTTGTTTCACCCTCTTAAGGGTTCAATGGCTCTCTTGTTGTGTGAGGTTTTCTGACGGAAGATCCTTTGATCTCACTGTCATCTTCTCCCACAGAGGGTTTTTAATTCGGAGTTACCAAGCACCACTTTTGCCAAAATAGCAAAGGTTTACATAGAGCATCTATTGTTACCTGCCGACTCATTCCCCTGATGATCCCCTAAATTGAAACGGTATGACATCATGGAGTGGTTTGGAGCCAAATCTGTGAAGCAGCAGTTGACCCATGGGGCCAATCATTCTGGCAGCATGCTGGCAGATTGTGTGCCTGTGGAATAAGAAAAGTGTCTTCTAAACAAGCCTCCTCCTTGGCAGTCGGGGCACCATGAGGTCTGATGGATATGTTTGGACCAAACCGACAGTCATGTTTGCTCGTCCTGAATCATTATGTTTGGTATATTTTTTTATATTGCTGTGTCAGAGCCTCAGTGCCTTAGTCGTTGGGGCTGTTAGTTCTGCATTCCTCTTCATCTCTCAGACTAATTATCGTGTACCTCATGACTCATACATGCTACGTAGCTATGGCTCTGCATGTTTAGTAGGCACTTCCTGAATCATTCCAAAAGTTCCGGAACCACTTGGACATGAAGTGCGTTTACTTAATGAGCTGAAAGTAAGCCAGGAAAAACATCTCTGTGATTCTACAGTGTCTCAAAATCTCTAGGTTCTCGTGATATGTTCATAACATCAATTTTAAGATTGCCACAATGTGTACGACCTCATCTGACAGACTCGATCCAGAACTGGTAGTTGTGTAACAACAGGATGCCAACTGAGTTTGTACGTAGAAGTTTATGATGGAAAACCTAGAGTAATATAATTTTCTCCATTTAACATTGTAGCATAAAAAAGTTTTGACTGAACAAAAACAAACAAAGTATTTCTCAATGACCTTGCAGAGAATTGGAAAAAGATGGGATAGACATGGGATCTAGTTCCATTGTAGAAAACATAAAGAAGTAGAGTGGACCTTGTGGTTCAGCTCGACAGCACTTCAATTTGTGCTTCTAGTGCGTCAACAACTACAATTCTTGTCCTTTTCAACTCAAAACATTATCAAATAGAATGTTTTCTTTATGTTTCATTATTGTGTCGTAATTTCTTTTACCTCTCAAGTGCCCTGAAAAGAGCCATGTGATGTTGGCATGGCGAATAATCAAATATATGTTGTGGTGCATGCTGGGTACTGGGAGCACACCTATACACTCCTGCCTGTACTATGTATTTTTTTTCAGAGAGAGAGAGAGAGTTTTGTTATAGCTAAGGACAGTCAGCTTTTGTTTTCAAAGGCCCCTCATTACGTTCAGGTAGTGCAGAGAGCCAAGTAAGCTCTCCTGGGTAAACAGAGAGGGGCTGCGATATCTCCTACCTGTCTCTCAGCCATCTCCGTTTTTTATAAAAACAATGCTGCCATGTTGCTATTGCTGGTATGGTATCAAGCCCTCTTCAAGGTTGTGAGAGCATTGTGTGTTACCTTCTAGTGTTCAGAGTGATGTGCCTGAGCTGGATCCCATGGTGTGATTCGCTCACTGCCTATCAGGCTGGCTCCCCTCTGAGCAGATCCAGATGGGGCTGGCTGGAGACTACAGTATATGCCATGATCTGATGAGCTGAGCTGTGATATTGTGTACTGTATTGTCCATTAATGCCTCTCTGGGCCTGGACCTGGGCCATTGGCAGTAACTTTGTTATAGATAAGGTTAAAATAAAGGTTGATTGAGAAAAACAAACTACTAATATGGTATAAGTAGTAACCAGAGATCTGGGTTTATTCTCAGATCAATGCTCTTATTCCTATTCATATCAAGTCCAGAGAGTGAAAGAGCCTTGCACAAGGGTACAACAACAGATTTTTCAACTTTTAGGTTCAGCGATTCAAACAAGGGACCTTTTGGTTACTAGCCCAATGCTCAAACCACTAGGCTACCTGCTGCCATGAATGCCAAGAGTTTTATATTTCTGTGGAAGATGGCACAGTACTAGTAGAGGATGGAGTAACTGACAGGGATCATTTTTACTGCATCCTTCCTTCTCTTTCTCTCTCTCGCTCTCCATGCTGATCTACCAAAAGGACGGACAGTGAATGTGTTTTACAGTCTGACAGCGGTTTCATATCAGCAGCGATACAAAACAAATCTTCAGCTGGCTACCACTTCCGTACCTCAGCAAAACCTCGGGATAAAGGTGCTTGGTTAATGACAACACTGAAGAGATGGCATTATACATGTCATTTGTTTTACCCCTTTTTCTCCCCAATTGGTAGTTACAGTCTTGTCTCATCACTGCAACTCCCTTACGGACTAGGGAGAGGCGAAGGTCAAGAGGCGTGCATCCTCCGAAACACAACCCAACCAAACTGCTTCTTGACACAATGCCCGCTTAACCAGCCGCACCAATGTGTCGGAGAAAATACCGTAAACCTGGCGACCGTGTACTGCACCCAGCACGCCACAGGAGTCACTAGTGCAGGATGGGACAAGGACCTCCCTGCTGGCCAAACCCTCCCCTATCCCAGATGACGCTGGGCCAATTGTGTACCCATGGGGTCTCCCCATCGTGGCCAGCTGCAACAGAGCCTGGACTTGAACCCAGAATTTTTAGAGGCACAGCTAGTACTGCTATGCAGTGCCTTAGACCACTGCGCTACTCAGGATGATACATGTAATTTGGGGGGGGGGGGGGGTGGGTGATCAGAAGAATATGTCAGTGAAGATATCAGAAAGACTAGCAGAAAGGATGTACCCTGTTTTACGGAATACAACACAGAGAACGCTTGAGGGGTAGCTGACATTCAAAGAGATACAGTAGGCTGAACAAAGATGGAATCACAGAGGGAAAAGTAAATAAACAGACAGCATAGGGAATGGGATATGATTAAAGGAAAAGAGAAAGGTAAGAAAAAAGTCATATTCAAAAGCTTAGAACTTAGTTAAGCCAAGTTAGACTTTATTTGCTTAGACAGTGAGAAAGTCACTGGAAAAACATTACATTTTAACAATGGTATGAATTCCATGAAAGACAAGGAGAATAGGGAATAAAAGGAGAGGCGAAATAGTGTTGCTCTGTGAGACAGAGTGTCTTTAGGGATATTCATATGATTTCAGTTGGATTTTCTAAGCCTTTTGTGTCTGTCATTATGTTCCTGGGCACTGAAAGGAGGACAGAAGAATACCTACAGGGTTGGCAAGGGGAGCCATCTTCTTTTGAAGGGCCTAGAGTGAACAAAAAGAGCTCTGGAAATGTAGTAATGGCATCACACCTATTCAAGAAGGTAATGCGGTATCTGAGACAGTGGATCACAACCCGTCTGTCTGACTCTGAGCTCCCATGTCTACCTCCTTTGTGATGGAGGAGACATTATTCCTGAAAGCTGTGGAATTATTTTAAGAGAAAATCAGATGACCACATGATGGGATTCATATTTCTAAAAACCTGTCAGTTAATTTGATATGTTCCATTTCATTTAAGTTTTGTATCAGTCCCATGGCTGGCTGCTTTAACTGCAATGACCCATGTTATTCTTTATTTCTTTGAAAAAATATGATTGCTGCATTGACAGAGAACATGTCATCTCCACTTTAAAATAATCGCTGGCACACTGAGATCTCATTCGTGAAAGCTCTTTAAATCAAATCAAATGTGATTGGTCACATGCACATATTTAGCAGATGTTATTATGGGTGTAGCGAAATGCTTGTGTTCCTAGCTCCAACAGTGCAGTAGTATCTAACAATTCACAACAATATACACAAATCTAAAAGTAAAAGAATGGAATTAAGAAATATATAAATATTAGATTGAGCAATGTCGGAGTGGCATTGACTAAAATACAGTCATTTTGGTAATCAGGCCTCTAACTGTTGTGTCATCTGCAAACTTGATGATTGAGTTGGAGGCTTGCGTGGCCACGCAGTCATGGGTGAACAGGGAGTACAGGAGAGGGCTGAGCACACACACTTGTGGGGCCCCTGTGTTGAGGATCAGCGAAGTGAAGGTGTTGCTTCCTACCTTCACCACCTGGTGGCAGCCCATCAGGAAGTCCAGGACCCAGTTGCACAGGGTGGGGTTCAGACCCATTTCCCCGAGCGTAATGATGAGTTTGGAGGGTACTATGTTGTTCATTGACTATAGCCTAGCATTCAACAACATTCTTACATAGGTATTCCTCTTGTCCAGATGGGATAGGGCAGTGTGCAGTGTGATGGCAATTGCATCGTCTGTGGATCTATTGGGACAGTAAGCAAATTTAAGTGGGTCTAGGGTGTCGTAAGGTGGAGGTGATATGATCCTTAACTAGCCTCTCAAAGCACTTCATGATGACAGAAGTGAGTGCTACGCGGCGATAGTCATTTAGTTCAGTTACCTTTGCTCTCTTGGGTAAAGGAACAATAGTGGACATCTTGAAGCAAGTGGGGACAGCAGACTGGGATAGGGAGAGATTGAATATGTTGGTAAACACTCCAGCCAGCTGGTCTGCGCATGCTCTGAGGACACGGCTAGGGATGCCGTCTTGGTTGGAAGCTTTGCGAGGGTTTCCAATCTTTAATGTCTTACGTCGGCCACGGAGAAGGAGAGCTCATAGTCCTTGGTAGTGGGACACCTCGGTGGCACTGTGTTATCCTCAAAGCAGGTGAGGAAGGTGTTTAACTTGTCCGGAAGAAAGATGTCGGTCTCCGTTACCGGGCTTGTTTTCCCTTTGTAATCCGTGATTGTCTGTAGACCCTGCGTCTTGAGTCTGAGCCGTTGAATTGCGATTCCACTTTCTGTGCTGACATTTTGCCTGTTTGATTGACTTACGGGAATGTGTAACGAATCTCGTCCTCCTCTTCTGAGGAGGAGTAGCGAGAAGGATCGGAGGACCAATTTGCAGCGTGGTAAGTCTTCATTATGTAATATTTAATGAATCAAACTTAACACTGAAATACAAAAAACAATAACGGGAACGAACGAAAACCGAAACAGTCCTGTCTGGCGACATACACAAAGACAGAAAATAAACACCCACAAACACAGGTGGAAAAAGGCTACCTAAGTATGATTCTCAATCAGAGACAACTAATGACACCTGCCTCTGATTGAGATCCATACTAGGACGAACACAGAAACCAACATAGAAAAACAAACATAGACTGCCCACCCCAACTCACGCCCTGACCATACTAAAATAAAGACAAAACAAAGGAGCTAGGGTCAGAACGTGACAGAATGACTACACTGTTTGAATTCGGCCATATTCCTAATCACCTAGCCATGGTTATAATGCAGTGGTTCGAGCTTTCAGTTTTGTGCAAATGCTGCCATCTATCCACGGTTTCTGCTTTGGGTAGGTTTTAATAGTCTCAGAGGGTACAAATCTCCTATACACTTTCTGATGAACTCAGTCATCGTAACAGTGTATTCGTCAATGTAAGCACATTTCAAGACATAACCGTATATTTCACTGACCCTCTTATCATAGAAAGTGTCCCAAGTTAGTGAAGTATTTCCAGAGATCTCTAATAGCGTAAACTTGAGAGACACTGGTCATTAAGAAGTTGTCACGCCACTTTAGGACTCAGTCAGATGAAGTGTCTCTGAGCCCACTTTTCCAGGTGGAGGATGTATGGAGCGGGGTTTTTTCTCCACTCACAGGTCTGTGGAAGACCATCTGTTCATGAGGGTTTGATATATCCTCAGCAGTCTGTCACAGACACTTCTGTCACCTACTATCTGCAAGGTGAACACCTCCTGTTCTGCTGCCTCCTGTGTACATACTGTGCGTCTGAAATGGAACCCTATTCCCTATAGTGCACTACTTTTGACCAAGGCCCGCATAGGGCTCTGGTCAAAAACAGTGCACTAAATAGGAAATAGCATGCCATTTCAGATGCAGCCATACAGTACACCCACCCTGGGTGGACAGAACAGAAACCAGGGAGGAGTCTGAGGCAGACAGGGACACCAGTACAACAGCTTTTTGTTTATTAGAGAGGGATGAAGATTTATGTCTGGCACTGGGTAGAGCGTTGGGCGTGGGAGTGAAAGAGCGGAGTAGAGGAGGAGAGTGGTTAAGTGGGTGGGTCAAAGGAGCCTAGATTTACTGCAGATTGATGTGAAGAGTCTCCTGCTGTGCTAAGCTGTGCCATGTTTACAAGCTGCCTCCCTGGTATTGCAAGGAGAGAACACTCTGTGGAGAACACACAGTGGAGAACACTCCGTGGAGAACACTCCGTGGAGAACACACCGTGGAGAACACTGTGTGTGGAGAAGACTCTGTGGAGAACACACAGTGGAGAACACACAGTGGAGAACACAATGTGGAGAACATACAGGGACTTGTAATAAGATACAATAATAGGACAGTTCCTGTTGCATCATACATGGGAGAGCTCAGTGTTTGTACTGTATATCACATCATAATCACGGCTAGAGGAGTGGACTCCAAAATATATAAATATGGGTTGCACTGTACTGTATTCTCTAACGTTACAGTGCTGTAAGAGTGCCACAGTCAACTACTTTGTCTGATTATAGGATGCTGTAATAAAGCAGCTTATGTTTCACCATAATAGAGAAACATGTGTTTCATATACTGTATAACTATACATACCCAGTAGGGAACTTCCAGTAAGACTTTCTGTACTGTTTCCAGTGTCTATGTTACACTATCACTCTATGTGTTGACATGATTATTAAAAAGCGCCTGAGGGGCATTGATCGTCTGGTGTCCCCCTGCCTGGGGTGTGAATGATCCCAGTGTTATCAGTGATGGGAGCAGCATACTGCCTCATCTCCTCTCCTCTCTGGGTCTCAAGGATACTGCCTGGCACCCCTGTGGAGAAGCCCCGTTTTAGGCTGTTACTCCCAGGCTATGTGAGAGATCTGTGAGGCGTGAAGAGGAAAATGAGTTTTAAAAAGAGAGAGAGTGGAGACAAAGAGCTTAGAGGATGCAGGTGATATCACACTATTGTCCAGTGATGAGCCATTGCAATTGTGTGTGTGTGTGTGTGTGTGTGTGTGTGTGTGTGTGTGTGTGTGTGTGTGTGTGTGTGTGTGTGTGTGTGTGTGTGTGTGTGTGTGTGTGTGTGTGTGTGTGTGTGTGTGTGTGTGTGTGTGTGTGTGTGTGTGTGTGTGTGTGTGTGTGTGTGGTTCGCATAGAGCATCTCTAATGAGACCAGTGGAAAAGCAGAGACAGTAGAGGGGTTGGTCAGGGTTGGGGACGGGGGCGGGGTCGTCACACAAATGGCCAATTAGAGCTAGTATTAGTAGTTCCATTTCCCCATCTCATGACTCTCAATTTCATTACAGAATGAAAATGAATGGAATAGTATAGTGATGATGTCTTTGCTTTGAAACATTTCTGTGAATAGATTGTATAGCTTCATCTCATAGTGCCTTTTAGTGACTGATGTGCTGTGGTGTTCCGAGCTGGCAGGGAAGGGAGATGAAGATGGGAGGGTGTGGTGCATTGTGGGTAAGAGAGAGAGGAGATGCCGAGATGTGGGCTTCTGGAGTGTTTTAGTGAAACAGATGGATGACATATTAGTATTGTGATTCTGAAAATGATTAATACCCTTTGCTTTGTAAAGTTGCAACCAAATAATCTATGCTGTATGCACAGCTTCGTATCCCAAATTGAACTGGACTTTTAACCTGCACCTCAATCACACGCCACTTCTCCAACTTATTCTAATGCTTCTTAGCTGACTTGCCTAGTTAAATAAATTAAAGCTGGGAGTCTACAAAAATGTAAAGAAAAATGTTAACGCTTTCATGTCTGCCAAGCATACAAACCTTAACTTCATGTCTTCTGAGTCATTGAAGGAGACACATTGAAACGACCCACCCCCCTGGCTAAGTGTAAACATAAACTACTGTCTGTCATACTTCCATACATCTATTTACAATCATGTGTGCTGAAAGGTGTTCTGCACAGACTGTACATTGTTTCATCTGGTTTACACAAGACATGGATGCCTGACTTTGTCAAGAGATGATGTGTGTGTGTGTGTTGATTTCTATAATGTGATGCACTTTGATTATAACAGACACTTGACATCTGCTTAGTTCTATTTAAATGTATATTAGGAAAAGGTTGTCATGTTGGAGATGTACAGTCACCCACAGAGTACTGCACTACCACCCCCAGACAGGAAACCATACTAGCAACTCTACTTGGTTCTGAGTAGATCTATAATACGCTTGCTCTGAAATGAATCCACACCAACGTTACAATCATGCAGTCTCAACTACATCTTAATTGCTTTTTCTCAGTCAGTCAGTGAATAATTTGTTAGCATTTTGTACTCAGTGGATTCATTTGATCTCCCTCAACGAATCCTGTGCCTAATGATGATTGTGTTGTGTATAACCCCAGAAATGAATGGTTGATAATGACAGGCTTTATGACCCTGTGTGTATCTGTGTGTTTGTCCCTCCAGACGCTGCCCACCACGCAGTACGAGCTGGAGATCGTAGCCCAGGACATGAAGGGAAGAGACGTGGGACTGACAGGAACAGCCACGGCAACCATCACCATCACAGACAAGAACGACCACGCCCCAGAGTTCACCCACTCACTGGTGAGTACCTGCACCGCTGCCTGTTCCCCGCACCCCTATTCCCTGTCCTCTGTCACTTGGCCCCTGTCCTCATTGTTGTCCAAAGGTGGATAAATGTCAAATAACTCAGTGTAATGATGACCAGATGGAGTTGTCATACAGACTAGTGTGTGTATTGAGTTATATAACAAAGTAAATAGTGAGGTCTTGAGATGGGACCACTGCTACCAGTTCTTATCATCCTCCCTTTCTAGTGCTCCTGTTCTGCAGGCAGGTTCACCAGTCCTTGTAGTCCTCCAGTCCCAGCAGAGACCATCACTCCTCAGTCAGATAGACAGACCTTGGAGAAAAACAGCCCCAGTCACATCTATCACTGTAATCGCAGACGCAGCTGGTGACGGGCGTGATTCACATACAGGTGATGGAGTAGGTTTCACACACATAAACACACACATACCAGCAATCAACCAGTTATCCTCCCTGACCTCTGCTTTTCCATTTAAAATGATTGTGTTATAATTCTCGAAGCCTGCCCTAGGAAAGGCACAGTGCACATCAGTCGCTGGCCTGTGCGTGTGTGTTTATGTATGTGTGTGTGTGTGTGTGTGTGTGTGTGTGTGTGTTCACATGTAATGAACAACACATCACAGTAGTCAGGTGGTATGGGTGCACAAGGGAGATAAGGGAGTGTGTCTGTGAGTTTACGCTGCTATGATCATGGTGTTGGTTTCCTTTGTCAGTACAGCCTCAAGGCTCTAGTAGAAACCCTGTATAGCACCCATAACCCAATACAATCGAGGACAGGCTAACCGAATGAACAACAAAGACAACATGAAAGTATGAAAAGGAATTCAAATAGTTTGGGGAGGGGCCTCGTCCCCGAGGGATGATCCTCTGAGCCAGATGCTGTGATGCCGGTAGCCCTATGCGGGGTAGCTGGCATCACAACTACTCCCCCATCTGTGAGAAAGAGGATCCGGTGATCAGCTGGTGGCGTTGGGGAAGTGAAGGGTCGGCTGTGAGCCTTTTGCTGTAAGACGCAATTGAGAAATATCAAAATAGATAATAAACTGAACTTCAATGGCTGTGCTTTTGCAAAGATAAAGACATTTCAACAGATAATGTTTTTTTTTAACGCAAACTGAACCATTTTATTGTCGAAAGTCATATCTTATAAATGTTCTATTAAATCTGTCCTGCAGAGTGTGCTGTCCTTTGGTCTGATATGCGTGTTCAGAAACATGCTTCAGGGCTTGATTTAATACGGCGGGAAGATCAAGAATCAGCCTCCAACTTGTACACAAAACGCATCCTCCTAAAACCTGAAAGCCTCTTACAGGACAGTACTCATCCTGGTGGGATAATAAAATTGATCTGAATCTGAGAGAAACGAGTCCTTCATTTAAGTACATCACAAGATGTATTCCCATTGATCAGAAGAGAGCAGTTCTTAGTGAGCATGTAAAAAGAACATATAGGTAGTGGAGCCAACGTTGAAGAGAACAGCTATGAGTTAGCATGATCCTGATGTTAGCTCACCCTTTTGAAAATGAAAGCACCAGAGCACGCAATGCTTTCAGAATGAATATACGATTTGACAAATCATTTACTCAAGGCAGTCATGGAAATCCAAAATCGTTGAATGAGCACTCAAGTAATCTTGAAGCTTGAAGCACTGGCCCCAGATGTGGAAAGCAGCACGGTTCGCGCTGAACTACTTTGGCTGTTAACTACGAGACTTCAAAGACAAGAGGCATGAAGTTCAGCAAGAACACGTTTAGTGACAAGAGATTGTTATAGAAGTTGTGCCAAGCCCAAGCTATCAGTGGCATGACTGTGCGACAACCAATGAACGATAATCATGCTAGTGACTTTGACATTGTGTGGGGTAGACTGATAGCCAACCAGCCTAATCATGCTTTTTGGAAGATACAAGCATGAAGGGAGATATCTGATTGCTACCAGTAGTTGTGGTATGACCGCCAATGAATTAACATTTATGAAAATGCCTAGAGTGATGAGAAAATAGGCGTACTGAGCTCAAGCAGCACGAATGAAATATTCCCCACTGAAAAAAATGATTTGATAAAATAACAGTGCTATTACAAAGCACCACTTTAAGGTAAAGCTACAACAAAGACAACAAAAGTAACCTACGCAATTAGCCACGATAGGCAAAGGCATGTCCATGTATCTGAACAGAGCGAATGTGGATGAGTCTGCTGTGAACCTTCTGCTGTAAGACGTAAGTGAGAGAACCATTGGTGAATAACAATTGGTGGGAAGAGAGGCAAGGTCCTTATTGCCCAGGTATGCCCATGAGTTGTTTAGCAAGCGGTAAAGTTGCATTATTCAGCTATGCTCATTGGCCATAGGGTAATAGGTGATTAACATTCTGCACGTGTCTAATTGATATAGTAAAAGTGACATGACACTGTGCTGTTGATGAGAACATATCGACAACAGATATAAATTCCTGCTGTGCCCATGGAAAGGAAACAATGTGAATATGTCATGCTTACGGGAGGGAAGGAGCAAGCCATTCAGACTGCCTTACTGATTGAACCTACTCTATCAACCTCATTACCCACCAGCCACACTGTCTCTATTTTTCAGGATCTTAGTGCACACAGAAAACTGCACTTAACAAACTTAACCTATTTGCCTGTTTGTGCAAACTCATGATGCATTTGTCAAAAACTGCAACTGTTGCGTTTTTCTAAAAACTGCAACTGTTGCGTTTTTCTTTTTCTTGAGGTGAAGAAAAAGGCATTAGGCCCTTAAGCAGAGGTCGTAATGTTGAGTTGTGTGGTTTTTAATGGAAATGCCCAGCGCTGTTGTCAGGGTTCGAGACACATCACCTTGAACTTCCGCCAGGCTGGCTCCCATGATGCATTGCGGTGTCAGGGAAGCGTTGTAAGAAGTGGATCTTCACACTGAAATGTTCCGGCTGAGGAGGCATGCTGGGGCCATGCTGAGTGCACTCCGTCCCTGTCCTTACTTAATGTCTCCCATCTTTCTTCTGGGGATCCATTAAACAGCGTGGAGAAATGTATGTCTTTTTTTAAACATAGCCATTTACGTCGCTAAGCTTAAAGTCCTCAACCTGCTCAGCAGCCTCTAACCTGGAATCATGAATCATCTCTTTATGACTTCATACTATTGTGTGTGTGGGTGTCCATGAGTGGGCATGGTTATGTGAATGTGAGCACATTCATAGATATTGAATTCCACTCTCTTGGAAAACCTTTTTAAATAATAGATCCCACTGGGCACAGATGGCAATTCAATGTCTATTCCATGTTGGTTCAACGTCACTTCATTGAAACTACGTGGAAACAACATTGATTAAACCAGTGTACCCAATGAGATCCTTCCGGATATAATATTGAATGTTTTCCAACTGAAAACTCTGTCTATCAACATAATTTCTAATAGAAAATAAAAGCATCTCCTGTTCGTGCTGCGTTCAAGCAGAGAGGAAGACATGTTCTGGTTTACCTTTCATTATTCATCAAGCGGAGAAGAGCTAGGCTGCCTACCCTCCAGAACGCATAGGTGCTGATAAAGTGTTGGCATGACTCCACAACACTGTTGTCTACTTGAAGATGTGCCTAAGTCAACCAGTTGGGATTCACAATGTACCCTGCCTCCCCCATGCTGTTGAAATAGACTTTAGAGTAGTGAGATATAATAAAGCCCCCCAAAGACAAACATGGCTTGTAAGGGATCACACATCCTCTACTGCTCTGTAAACACCATTCAAAAGACGACGTTCAGTTGGATTCGTTTTTTCCTCTGTGTTTCTCTCTTACACTGTGTGAAACATCCCCCTGAAATGCAGTTACCAAGTTCAGATAGATTCTAACTCATTAGAGATTCTGAGTGAAATTGACTCACACAGGTGCTGTCTCCTGTAGCTGGAAGGCAGGCTGGGGTCATCATAGAACAGAATTGTTTCATGTCTGTTAATGATGGAAAGTCTACAGTATGTTACAGTGAGTCAGTGGTAAACCTATCATAGTGTTCCTAGTTTACTTAGACCCTGTACTGGCCATCGGTGGGTGCATACAGATTCTATACACTTAGACCATGTACTGGCCATCGGTGGGTGCATACAGATTCTATACACTTAGACCATGTACTGGCCATCGGTGGGTGCATACAGATTCTATACACACTCATGATTCTGTCGAGCTGCACTAATATTCTCTTTACAAAGTTTCTCTGAGGACCCTGTGTAAATCCAAACTTTTTTCATCTAAGACTAAGTTGCTCTTTCATACTTGGGAATGTATTGCATTCTGTGAAGCATCTTTAGGGGATTGGGCTCCACAATGATTAACTAATCCAATTTTTATAAGAGTGGAAACAAGCAAAGATGATTGGGAATCGCCTGATTCATTTAAAGAATGAATATGTATGCTTGATAGTAGGAGATTAATACCACTCCTGATGAAAACCAACAGCAGTACACCACAGGCTTATGTTGTCTTACATTATGTATGTATTCTATAATCTAATACTGTGCTAATATCTAAGCATCATATTTGACAGATACTTCTGTTGAACCTTGTTCCTATTTGGGCCGCATAGTGTAAAAATAGAACACCAACCAATACCACAACTAGCTACTCCACACAGTGTATGTAATTGGGTATTGTCTGTATGTGTGTTTATTGACCAATGCCGTTTACTGACCAGGGGACTCGGACTATCCCTTTCACTATACATGTCAGCCTTGATCACTGTTCAAGGCTGCTACTCCAGTACAGCACTGACCACTGATCCACAGCACCAAAACACAAATAAAACACAAATAAGGAAAGGTTATACACCCAGTATCAGCCCCCATGACATAATCTCTACTTGTCCTGATGTCTCTCTAACTAAAGTCTGTGGTGACACAGAAAGGAGAGGCTGGTGACACTGCTGCCTGGTACAAGGGGAAAATGTACACCTGCCACCCCCCCCCACTCCCATCTCACCCCCCTCTGGCCCTGGATGATAACTGGCATCTAATTTCTGACTAGCCCGTTCCATTGTCCCATAGCAGCCACTGATCTGGCTTATCAGTCTTGCCACTCAGGGAGACTGACAGCCAATCCATGCCCTCGCTCCCCTGTGGTGACAGGAGAATATGCCCGCCGTCCAAATGATAATGATATTAACAGTGATGGCTGAGACATGGAGGTCTGTCCAACCCAGGGCCAGGCTGAGCTCTCTATCAGGGCTGGGCTGTGTCTCACAGAAGGCTGCCATACGTGTGTCAGGGATTAGAACTGGGCTGCATGATTGCTCCACTAGCTCAGAGATATCTGTTTGTCTGGGAATGTCTGTCTGTAGCTGGGGTGAAATGGTCTATGTCTGTGTGAGAGAAGAGAGTGATAGAGAGGGGCAGGAGGGAATCTGGGGTTAGGACCACTTCAAATGCCTTCTTTGTTTCTGCCTGAATCCTTTGTGCTGACAAAGATATCCAAATACATCAGATTTGGTATTTTCTTTGGGTATAACCTATCAAGGTAGATAAGAGAGTCAATACATTTGGCTTAGCCTTCCCTTTCTCTATCATATTCAGACAAGAGAAGCCATTTGGCATGAGAGTCCATTGGTCATGGTAGGAGACCATGGGGTGTATAACAATTATTTTACATAATTGTGTATGAAGAGATCTGCAATCCATGGATCTCATCATGTCATTTAGATGTTGAGATGAATAGGTAACCTCTCATTTTACCAGACTCTCAGACAGACATAAAGGGATGATTAAGCTGAACAAAATGTGTTTTAGCACCACAATTGTCACAGAACACGTCAACTTTGTTTACATAGCACAGATGACAAGAACACTCACTTGGTTATAATGTCCTCCAAAATGGGACGCATTAGCTCATCACACCATTGACGTAGCCACGGACGCTAAAAGTTAATTGAATCCCATTGTGACGCATGAGGGGACATGATTTGGCAGGCGGACAGTATGCGGCATGATCGGACCTCCTGAAAATGGCTAGAGTGTATGAACACTTGAGTGGATTGTTCGTCCTTCAGGTCTGAAGCATGGAGAGGAGAACAGAAGACACCTCTTCAGGGAGCACTGAAGGGTCACCATTCAAATAGCTCATAGCCTTTTGGTCTCTCTAGTTTTCAAATACAGACCTACCACCAACAACTTAGTCATTCTGTACCATTTCATGAAGTTACACATTTTATTTGGATTATACCACAAGTTCACATTTCAAGGGATGTGACTAAGCATCTCTACAGGCTATCCATTCGTAAAATGAGTAATGTATATGCAAGTATCCGACCATTGTTGGACTGTAATAGATCTTTCTGGACCTTTCTGGACCTTTCATCATCCAGTCAGTATGCCTGTAACGTATGCCTTTTCCCTTTGTCACAAAGCATGTAACATTGAGGGCCATTTCCGTGTTGTTATCTCCGGTATGTCATCTCCGGTTTCATTAAATATTGTAGTTGCTGTTATTGCCTTAAACCATAGCTGATCCTTATCTGACATTCAAAATATAACAGTTTTTCAGCAAGTGGATAGTCAAAAAGCTTTATTTCTGAACTTTGTTCTAACATAATTTACATACTCTGTGCCTAGAGGGTGTTTAGACTAAATCTCAAACTAAATCATATTAAGGTTGTTGTCTTCCTTCCATGTTGTCACTCTTTTAGTGGAGCTCTTAAGGGCATTCCCACTGAGCACTTTTACACTACATGGTGGCAAACTGTAGCCAGTGGTGTAAAGTACTTATGTAAAAATACTTTGAAGTACTACTTAAGTAGTTTTTGGGGTATCTGTGCTTTACTTTACTATTTATATTTTTGACTACTTTTACTTCACTACATTCCTAAAGAAAGTATGTTATTTTTACTCCATACAAAGATAGAGGTGAAGGGTAGAAGAGAAGTGAGTGAATGAGGAGAGAGCGAAAGAGAGAGAGGGGGCCAAAGGAGAGAGTTGAGGAGAAAAGAGTGGAAAGAAAGGAGAAGGACCTGAGCCTAGCTCGTCATGCTGGCCTCATCTCAGATGAGTAGACTTGAAACTTCTCAGATGAAGTTTCAAGTCTACTGCAGCGCCATCTCTTGACTGGCTCCATCACCGCTTGGTATGGTAACTGCTTGGCATCCGGCGACAAGGTGCTACAGAGGGTGGGGCCGATGTCCCTGCCTTCCATGACCTCTATACCAGGTGGTGTCAGAGCAAGGCTCGGAAAATTGTCAAAGACCCCAGCCACCCAAGCCATAGACTATTCACTCTGCTACTGCACGGCAAGTACTGGAGCGCCAAGTCTGATCAAAAGGCCCCTGAACAGCTTCTACCCTCAAACCATAAGTCAGCTGAACAGTTAATCAAATGGCTACCCTGACTATTTGCCTTGACCCTTTTTTGCATTGACTCTCTTGCACTGACGCTATACACACATACACTTGACTCTGTCCACACTCCAACACACACACACACACACACACACACACACACACACACACACACACACACACACACACACACACACACACACACACCCTAGTGCTACTCTGTTTATCTATCCTTATTGCCTAGTCACTTTTACCCCTACCTACATGCACATATTACCTCAACTACCTTGTACCCCTGCACATTGGCTCTGCACAACAACTCCTTTTATACAATATAGTTAATTCTTTACTATTTTAAATTTTTCTTTGCTAATTTTCTTACTTTTTAACTCTGCATTGTTGGGAAAGGGCTTGTAACTAAGCATTTCACTGTAAAGTCCACACCTGTTGTGTTTGTCGCATGTGACAAATAAAATGGATTTGATTTGAAGTGAAGTGAGAGTAGAAAGGCTGCATTTTAGCCCCAGTCCCTAGGAACGGTTGACACACTCTTTCACTAGACGTGACTTTCTAGCAGTGGTATAAAGAACTTAAGTAAAAGTACTTTAAAGTACTACTAGGTCATTTTTTGGGGTACCTGTACTTTACTATTTATATTTTTGACTACTTTTAATTCACTATATTCCTTAAGAAAATATTGTTGTTTTTACTCCACACATTTTCCTCAACACCCAAAAGTACTCGTCACATTTTGAATGCTTAGCAGGACAGAAATGGTCCAATTCACACGCTTATCAAGAGAACATCCCTGGTCACCCCTACTGCCTCTGATCTGGCGACTCACTAAACACAAATGCTTTGTTTCTGAATGTTGGTGTGTGTCCCTGGCTAGCCGTAAATAAAAAAAAACACTAACAATTGTGCCAACTGGTTTGCTTAATATAAGGAATTTGAAATAAGTATTACAATTATAAATGAAGTATATTTTAAACCAAATACGTTTAGACTTTCACTGAACTAGTATTTTACTGGGTGACTTTCACTTTTACTTAAGTCATTTCTTTAGGACAATTGGGTACTTTTTCCACCACTGCCTTTAGAAGGTTTTGAGTAGGGATGCAAAGGGAAAGTATATTACTGGAAACTTTCTAAACAAGCAGAATTTTGGTAACTTTTAAGTGTCTTTGGAATTTATCAGATGGCCTTATTATCTCTGGCCCTCTGTGAGACCATATCACATGTCAAATGTATAAAATAATAAAATAAGATGATTTTAAAATAAAAAAATTGAATGACAAAGCTGTAAAACAAGGTCATATCTACAGTTGAAGTCAGAAGTTTACATACACTTAGGTTGGAGTCATTAAAACTCGTTTTTCAACCACTCCACAAATTTCTTGTTAACAAACTATAGTTTTGGCAAGTCGGTTAGGACATCTACTTTGTGTATGACACAAGTAAAATTTCCAACAATTGTTTACAGACAGATTATTTCACTGTATCACAAATCCAGTGGGTCAGAAGTTTACATACACTAAGTTGAATGTGCCTTTAAACAGCTTTGAAAGTTCCAGAATATGATGTCATGGCTTTAGAAGCTTCTGATAGGCTAATTGACTGCATTTGAGTCAATTGGAGGTGTACCTGTGGATGTATTTCAAGGCCTACCTTCAAACGCAGTGCCTCTTTACTTGACATCATGGGAAAATCAAAAGAAATCAGCCAAGACCGCAGAAAAAAGTTGTAGACCTCCACAAGGCTGGTTCATCCTTGGGAGCAATTTCCAGATGCCTGAAGGTACCACATTCATCTGTACAAACAGTAGTTAACAAGTATAAACACCATGAGACTACGCAGCCGTCATACTGCTCAGGAAGGAGAAGGGTTCTGTCTCCTAGAAAGGAACGTACTTTAGTGCGAAAAGTGCAAATCAATCCCAGAACAACAGCAAAGGACCTTGAAGATGCTGGAGGAAACAGGTATAAAAGTATATATATCCACAGTAAAATGAGTCCTATAACGACGTAACCTGAAAGGTCGCTCAGCAAGGAAGAAGCCGCTGCTCCAAAACCAGCATAAAAAAGCCAGACTATGGTTTGCAACTGCACATGGGGACAAAGATCGTACTGTTTGGCCATAATGACCATCGTTATGTTTGGAGGAAAAAGGTGGATGCTGCAAGCCGAAGAACACCATCCAAACCATGAAGCACGGGGGTGGCAGCATTATGTTGCGGGGGTGCTTTTCTGCAGGAGGGACTGGTGCGCTTCAAAATTGATGGCTTCATGAGGGAGGAAAATTATGTGGATATATTGAAGCAACTTCTCAAGACAACATTCAGGAAGTTAAGGCTTGGTCGCAAATGGGTCTTCCAAATGGACAATGACCCCAAGCATACTTCCAAAGTTGTGACAAAATGGCTTAAGGACAAAGTCAAGGTATTGGAGTGGCCATCACAAAGCCCTGACCTCAATCCTATAGAAAATGTGTGGGCAGAACTGAAAAAGCGTGTGCGAGCAAGGAGGCCGACACACCTGACTCAATTCACCCAATTTATTGTGGGAAGCTTGTGGAAGGCTACCCAAAACGTTTGACCCATGTTAAACAATTTAAAGGCAATGCCACCAAATACTAATTGAGTGTATGTAAACTTCTGACCCACTGGGAATGTGATGAAAGAAATAAAAGCTGAAATAAATAATTCTCTACTATTATTCTGACATTTCATTCTTAAAATAAGTGGTGACTTCAACTGTATGTACCATCAACTCAGTGAGTACCAAGTGTTTATTTTTAAGTCAATAGTCAATAGTTGGAAGAGGTACAGAGTTCATTGTTGATTAGATTCTTTTTTTCATTAATTTGGCTATTTTCTCTTGAACAATATGGTCTATCCACTAGAAACTCATGAACACAGATTAAAAAAGCAATACATTTTTAAAAAGTTATTCAAGTATGAATTACCAAAGTTACCATAAATTGCCATATATTACCTGTTAATTACCAAAATGACCAAAGATTCCGGTATGAGGGCACAAGGCGAGACCCAGATGCAGACACAGGAGGCAGATGGTTTGAGTCTTTGATATTTATTAATAATCCAAAAGGGGTAGGCAAGAGAATGGTCATGAACAGGCAAAAGGTCAAAACCGGTTCAGAGTCCAGGAGGTACAGTGGGGCAGGCAGGCTCGAGGTCAGGGCAGGCAGAATGGTCCAGAAAACAGGCAAGGGTCAAAACCGAGAGGACTAGCGAAAGAGAATAGAAAAGGCAGGAGAACGGCAAAAACCACGCTGGTTGACTTGGAACAAACAAGACAATCTGGCACAGACAGACAGAAAACACAGGTTTAAATACCCAGGGGATAATGGGGAAGATGGGTGACACCCGGAGGAGGTGGAGACAAGCACAAGGACAGGTGAAACAGATCAGGGTGTGACATCAGGTAACCTTGGTAAATTAGTGGTAGCTTTGCAACCCTAGTTGTGTGATGTAGAACTTCTTCTTTGTGTGCCTGTCTTTTCCATGAGGTTAAGGAAAGAGTTGGCAGTAGTTTGTACATCATTTTCTCAAATAGGGCTATCTTCTGTATACCACTTCTACCTTGTCACAACACAACGGATTGGCTCAAACGCATTAACTTCTTGATTCTACTTGAGACGCATATGTCTCAAGTAGGCACCTGGAAATGCAAATGCGCTACGCTAAATGCTAAATGTACTCGTTTAAACTCAAACCTTGATCAAAATTCACAAGCAGGGTATTGAATTAAAGCTACACTCGTTGTGAACCTAGCCAACAAGTCAGATTTTTAAAATGCTTTTCGGCGAAAGCATGAGAAGCTATTATCTGATAGCATGCACCACCTGAAAATGCCTGAATGCGACGTAAACAAAGACTCTGCTTATCCAACGCAGCACAAAACGCAGAAATAAAATATAAAACATTCATTACCTTTGACGAGCTTCTTTCTTGGCACTCCTATATGCCCCATAAACATCACTATTGGGTCTTTTTTTTGTTTAAATCGGTCCATATATACCCAAAATAGCTTTCTATGGAAGCTGTGTCATTCAGAAAAAACATTGTTTTTAAACGCTGCGTAATTTTTTAAAATTAAAAAAGTCGACGATAAACTTTCACAAAACACTTCGAAATCCTTTTGTAATCCAACTTTAGGTATTAGTAAACGTTTATAATCTATCAAAATGATTACAGGGCGATGTATATTCAATAGCTCCTCGTTTGCAAATCAATGGCTGCCAATGTCCACATTAACAACATCCGGGTGGAGACTGGAAGAAACGGAAGCCAGATAGATGGATTTTCCAACAAAAAATTCAATTGAAAATGACGACAATGGCGACATCATGTGGAATTTGTATGAATTGCATGCAGGTCGATATTAAATTTTGTCCTCTTTTAACAACCCATGGAAGTGACTTATGGAAATTATTTTTAGCTTTCAGAGAGCAGTTTTTCTTGCGTTTTTCAATGAAACACACGATCTGTTATAGTCACAGCCGTGATTTAACCAGTTTTAGAAACTTCAGAGTGTTTTCTATCCACACATACTAATCATATGCATATACTATATTCCTGGCATGAGTAGCAGGACGCTGAAAAGTTGCGCGATTTTTAACAGAATGTTCGAAAAAGGAGGGGGTAGAAGTAAGAGTTAAGAAGGAAAGAAAGTCCACAAATGAACTTTCAACAAGGCACACCTGTTAATTGAAATGCATTCCAGGTGACTACCACATGAAGCTGGTTGAGAGAATGCCAAGAGTTTGCAAAGCTGTCATCAAGGCAAAGGGTGGCTACTTTGAAGAATCTAAAATGTATTTTGATTTGTTTAAAACTTTTTTGTTGGTTACTACATGATTCCATATGTGTTATTTCATAGTTGATGTCTTCACTATTATTCTACAATGTTGAAAATAGTAAAAAAATTAAGAAAAACCCTTGAATGAGTAGGTGTGTCCAAACTTTTGGCTGGTACTGTATGTGTGCGGTGTGTTTGTGGACGTGCTGTAGGGGTGGTTGGGAGTCAGTGGTGTTAAGAGTGAGGATAGGTTATTATTGAGCAGTATTTCTAAAGCAGGTATATTGTTCAGAGTATAAAGTACAGCTTGTAAATGTTTGATGTTTGGCTACAGTATATGATGCAGTGTCGTTGAGAATAGATGTTATTTCACTCTCTAGATAAATGCAATGGCTAGAGCCAATTTAACTGTGTTAACTTAATCACATTTGAAAGGCAATGGCAGTTTTATGTACCATATGTTCAGCTGAAGTGTATCTATGGGAACAGCTTGAGCTGGAGCTCTTCAAATGTAATAATAGTGCAGGTATTGTCATTAACTTCCTTGGCCCATGTATGTAGGAGAGAGATGGGGTGTATGTGTGTGTATGCGTGTGTGTGTGCACATGTGAATGAGTCTGCGCACAAACTATTTTAGGTGTTCATTCTGTCTGAAGGATGCACATCAATCAGATGAGATAAGCAGCTTTCATAAGCAAGCTGACTGGGTAAGAGAGAGAACTGCTGAAAGATTAATAAGATTTTTATTTTGCACCTGGGAATAATGATATTTTAGCATGTAGGAGAATATTTTCTCTCAACGTACTGCTAGCTACCCAGATGTGAATAAGTAGCATGCACTGTTCAAATGAATCATCCTATCAAAAGTAGTGTATCAAACTAGAGTAATAACGATACAAGTTCAAGCATAGGATCTTTCTTTGGGGGCTTTTCAATTGTTTTTGTGAAGTCAAATCAAATCAAATGTATTTATATAGCCCTTCGTACATCAGCTGATATCTCAAAGTGCTGTACAGAAACCCAGCCTTAAACCCCAAACAGCAAGCAATGCAGGTGTAGAAGCACGGTGGCTAGGAAAAACTCCCTAGAAAGGCCAAAACCTAGGAAGAAACCTAGAGAGGAACCAGGCTATGTGGGGTGGCCAGTCCTCTTCTGGCTGTGCGAGATTATAACAGAACATGGCCAAGATGTTCAAATGTTCATAAATGACCAGCATGGTCGAATAATAATAAGGCAGAACAGTTGAAACTGGAGCAGCAGCACGGTCAGGTGGACTGGGGACAGCAAGGAGTCATCATGTCAGGTAGTCCTGGGGCATGGTCCTAGGGCTCAGGTCCTCCGAGAGAGAGAAAGAAAGAGAGAATTAGAGAGAGCATATGTGGGGTGGCAGTCCTCTTCTGGCTGTGCCGGGTGGAGATTATAACAGAACATGGCCAGAACAGTTGAAACTGGAGCAGCAGCACAGCCAGGTGGACTGGGGACAGCAAGGAGTCATCATGTCAGGTAGTCCTGAGGCATGGTCCTAGGGCTCAGGTCCTCCGAGAGAGAGAAAGAAAGAGAGAAAGAGAAAATTAGAGAGATCACACTTAAATTCACACTGGACACCGAATAGGACAGGAGAAGTACTCCAGATATAACAAACTGACCCTAGCCCCCCGACACAAACTACTGCAGCATAAATACTGGAGGCTTAGACAGGAGGGGTCAGGAGACACTGTGGCCCCATCCGAGGACACCCCCGGACAGGGCCAAACAGGAAGGATATAACCGCACCCACTTTGCCAAAGCACAGCCTCCACACCACTAGAGGGATATCTTCAACCACCAACTTAACATCCTGAGACAAGGCCGAGTATAGCCTACAAAGATCTCCGCCACGGCACAACCCAAGGGGGGGGGGGGGGGGCAACCCAGACAGGAAGATCACATCAGTGACTCAACCCACTCAGGTGACGCACCCCTCCCAGGGACGGTATGAAAGAGCCCCAGTAAGCCAGTGACTCAGCCCCTGTAATAGGGTTAGAGGCAGAGAATCCCAGTGGAAAGAGGGGAACCGGTCAGATGATGCCAGCCAGCAGAAAGAGAAAGAACAACACTGTCTGTAGAAAGACGTACTGTCCCTTTAAGAGTCTACACCTCTGCTGTGATGTCACAGCTCCTTAGGGGAATAGTGTTGTCTCCTCAGGGAGTAAAGTGACATGGCACTGTGTGTTTGCTGTCAGCTCAATCTATGATGCCACAGAGATGTCACAAAGCACTTTCCATTAGGACAAATGAACAGCTGCTCTGCTGTACTCTCTCCCTGCATGGCTGTCTCTCTGTCAGACCAACCAAATCAAACCACGTTTAAATTCATAAGCCATTCTGTCTGACTGTCCGGGACCACTGTAAGTTTATCTCTCTTTTCTGTGGTCTGTCAGATGATGGGGGGATGGTGGGCTGCCGAGTAGAAGGGGTGGTGGAGGTGTAAAAAGATGAGTATGATGAGTGTGTGACGGTACAGTTTTTATCACTGTGAGCAGAGAGCGGGAGAGGGAGAGAGAGATTTTCTTTCTCCTCTTCACTCCACTTATTAACGTTAATGCAGGATGAGCTGCCAATCGCCATATCCTAATCACATGTGGAGAGGAAGGCCAGGGACAGACCGACAGGCAGTGGTCATTGACAGCACATAGAGTGGATAACTCAACAAAGGCAATACATTCAGGGTCGTTGGCTTCCAACAGGCTCATAGTGCCAGCTGGCGTAGAATGATTGGAAAAGTTAAAAAGAAATAGGAAGTCATTTCCAAAGTGGTGTTAATGAGGTTTGATATTGACCCCCTGCTCCCATTATATCCCCATATTAGATCAATATGCATTGTCAGCAACAAGTGGGAAATGCACAGTGAGATATGCCAGGCCATTTTCATAGTAAACAAGAAGTATGCATTGTATGATGGCCCTAAAGACAATCTCTGCCCACTGGACACAGACATCAGTTCAACGTTTAGTTTTTGAAAAAAATTGAGGTTAAAATTTGGGTGAAAGAAATACGAAATTCCCTTACGTTGATTCCTTTTTTCAAATCCAATCAGTTTTCCACATTGATTCAACGTCATCACATTGATTTTCTTTGTTGCGATGACGTGGAAACAACGTTGATTCAGCCAGTGGGTGGATTTCAGAGTGGCTGCTTCCTCCCTCCTTCACCTGTTGATGGTCTGTTGAATCTACAGTTGTGTCTCTAACATTGTTATTGTGATGGGCCCATATCATATGAAATGGGTAGTGCTAGTGTTCACCACAGAGCTGTCAAACTGTTATCAGCAGGTCAACTCAATGGGATCATCCAGTCAGCTGATATGAGTCCCAATATGACAGCTGGTGAATGTATGGCTCTAATCCCTAGCAGGCAGCTAAGTTAAATCAGAGGGTGTATGTGTTTCTCCTCTGGCCTGCATTAAACTGCCCTGGTTTGGCCTCTACTGACCTGGTCATCCCTTCACTGTGCGTTAACAGAGCTCCCTTGCTCTATAATTGGTTCTGGGGCTGGCTCTGGGTCTGTTTGTCTCTCTCTCCGATATACACAAGAACACACACACACACCACAAGAACACAAAACAAGAACCCAGGGTCACGCACACGCGCGTGCACACACACACCCTGTCTGTGTGTGTATGACACACCAGGGCCAGTCTGAGTTAGTGGTTATTTCCCTCATCCTCTCACACCGCTGGTTACTTTGTGTCCTCAGAGGTATTGGGGTCTTATCAGTAGCAGGGCAGGGGCTCAGTGGTAACGGGCGACAGAGATTGAATACATCCTTCTGACCGCATGGCTGCTTGAGATGATTAAATGAAACCCGAATGGCCAGTGATCTTTCTCTGTGTGTGTGTGTGTGTGTGTGTGTGTGTGTGTGTGTGTGTGTGTGTGTGTGTGTGTGTGTGTGTGTGTGTGTGTGCGCGCTTTTAACAATTTGTCCTCCTCAAATCTTTCAATGCACCTTGAAGAAGGATCCCAAAAACCTGTTTACTATTCGTACACTCCTCTATTCACTGGAGGAGTGTGGCTATCCATTTACTCCTGCAACAAAATCACTATTTAAGCAGAAGAATATTCAAGGCAGCTCATTATTAGAATTCTTCAGGGATCCCTGATCAGTGGGACATCCCTGATTCCGTGCTCTGTCTGTGGTAATGGCTTTTGTGGGTTGTCTTATGCCTGTGGAATGGGAATGTTCCCTCTCCGCGGTGCACCGCACAGCCGCAGCGCTACGATCCACGGGGGTTCTTGGGGAGGGAGGGAGGCTGAGGTCTGGTCTGCAGCTACAGCAGCCTGCTATCCTGCTAATCAGCGTGTAAGTAGTGTGTAACTGTTGTAATCACAGGGGGAAAGCAGCCATAGAACAGGATGTCATGGTGCTTAGCAACAGGCCATGTTCCCTCCCATTGAGGATGCCGTTTGAGGTTTAACATTAGAATAGGGTTAGGTTTGTAAACTAGCTGTGTTACCCCAGGTATATTTTTCTTTCCCTCTTTTTCTCTGTTTCTTTTTCTTCCTTTCTCTCCTTTAGAAGAACATTTTGCTGCTGTCCTCTGTAGCCTAAATGACTGAGTTGTGTAAAGTTTGTTTTTGAAAGGACTCTATTCCAACAACCAATGCATGGTGTTGGGAAGAGCGAGCGGTAATCTGTGACCCAAAATACCATCCTGACAAAAAACACCATCATCTGGAACACAGCACTGTCCTTAAACAGGGCGTTGTGTGCCTGATAGATTACTCTGTAAACTGTGATACAATAATGGTCCTGACAGAGAGAGAGGGAATTGCTTTCGGCTAGATGCATTAAGGCTCCTAGAGTATTCCTCTGCTTCACAATGCACACTACAACAAAGTGGCTGCCAAGCAGAATACATTCCTGATATGAATCAGATTAAGGGTTCTCTACAACAATAGGGTAGGAGTGACAATGAGAAACAAATGGAGATTCTGTGGGAAGGGCATAGGATAGAGCTCACTGGCATGCATGCACATCTGTATTTCTTTCGTTCCACACAAACTAGTTTTTTTGGTTGAGTCCTGCTGACTTACATATACAAAATGTATTGCTGCTGCTGCTTCACTCCGGATAGCCTCAGTGCTGCTTCACTCCAGATAGCCTCAGTGCTGCTTCACTCCAGACAGTCTCAGTGCTGCTTCACTCCGGATAGCCTCAGTGCTGTTTCACTCCAGATAGCCTCAGTGCTGCTTCACTCCAGATAGCCTCAGTGCTGCTTCACTCCAGACAGTCTCAGTGCTGCTTCACTCCGGATAGCCTCAGTGCTGTTTCACTCCAGATAGCCTCAGTGCTGTTTCACTCCAGATAGCCTCAGTGCTGCTTCACTCCAGACAGTCTCAGTGCTGCTTCACTCCGGATAGCCTCAGTGCTGCTTCACTCCAGATAGCCTCAGTGCTGCTTCACTCCAGATAGCCTCAGTGCTGCTTCACTCCAGATAGCCTCAGTGCTGTTTCACTCCAGATAGCCTCAGTGCTGTTTCACTCCAGATAGCCTCAGTGCTGCTTCACTCCAGATAGCCTCAGTGCTGTTTCACTCCAGATAGCCTCAGTGCTGTTTCACTCCAGATAGCCTCAGTGCTGCTTCACTCCAGACAGTCTCAGTGCTGCTTCACTCCAGACAGTCTCAGTGCTGCTTCACTCCAGATAGCCTCAGTGCTGTTTCACTCCAGATAGCCTCAGTGCTGTTTCACTCCAGATAGCCTCAGTGCTGTTTCACTCCAGATAGCCTCAGTGCTGCTTCACTCCAGAGAGCCTCAGTGCTGCTTCACTCCAGACAGTCTCAGTGCTGCTTCACTCCAGACAGTCTCAGTGCTGCTTCAGCCCGGACAATCTCTGTGCTGCTTCACCCTGGACAGCCCCAATGCTGCTTCAGCCCGGACAGTCTCAGTGCTGCTTCACCCGGACAGTCTCAGTGCTGCTTCACCCCGGACAGCCTCAGTACAGCCCTCAGACTGCTTAACCTGGCATTCACAGACACATAGTCTGCATCCCAAATGGCACCTTTTGTACCCTGGTCAAAAGTAGTGCACTATAAAGGGAATAGGGTGGGGATCACTTGATGATGATTATGGTTTTACACCAATGTCACAACATACACTGAGTGTACAAAACATTAACACCTTCCTAATATTTAGTTGTTAAAGGTGTTAAAAGCGTTCCACAGGGATGCTGGCCCATGTTGACTACAATGCTTTCCACAGTTGTGTCAAGTTGGTTGGATGTCCGTTGGGTGGTGGACTATTCTTGATACACATGGGAAACTGTTGAGCGTGAAATACCAGCATTGCAGTTCTTGACACAAACTGGTGTGCCTGGCACCTACTACCATACCGCATTCAAAGGCACTTAAATATGTTGTCTTGCCCATTCACCCTCTGAAAGGCACACATACACAATCCATGTCTCAATTGTCTGAAGGCTTAAAACATCTTCTTTAACCTGCCTTCTTCTACATGATTGAAGTGGATTTAACAAGTGACATCAATAAGGGATCATACTGTAGCTTTCACCTGGTCAGTCACCTGGTCAGTTCTAATTTTAATTTGGGACACAGTGTCAGAGCCCCCTGACCACATATACTCTGAGTCAAAAAAGTGAATGCAAAAAAGGTCAGTGCAGATACTCCAGCTAGCTATTTGGTTAACGATTTAACATACTATTTAGCAGTCTTATGGCTTGCGGTTAGAAGCTGTTCAGGTTCCTGTTGGTTCCAGATTTGGTACAACGGTACAGCTTGCCGTGCGAGAACAGTCTATGACTTGGGTGGCTGGAGTATTTGAACATTTTTAGGGCCGTCCTCTGACACCTCCTGGTGTAGAGGTCCTGGATAGCATGGAGCTCGGCCCCATGATGTACTGGGCCGTACGCACTACTCTCTGTAATGCCTTGCGGTCGGATGCCAAGCAGTTGCCATACCAAGCAGTGATGCAGCCAGTCAAGATGCTCTCAATGGTGCAGCTGTATAACTTTTTGAGTATCTGAGGGCCCATGCCAAGTCTTTTCAGCCTCCTGAGGGTGAAGAGGCGTTGTCTTGCCCTCTTCACGACTGTGTTGGTGTGTGTGGACCATGATAGAGCCTTCGTGATGTGGACACTTGAAGCTCTTGAACCGCTCCAGAGAGAGGAGAGAGAGGAGTTTGACACTGGATTCAACTCAATAGCACTTGAGAGATGTAAATGATGTAAGTGAGATAAAACGTTATGCTTTTAATAGCCTCTAGATGTGAGTCACATTCGAGAGGAGCGGGATTCAGACTGGGCAACCTATCTTGAGAAACACCATACTCTATTCCTCACTTGTCAGTCCCAAGTCCACTGAGGTGATGATGATGATGTTAATGATAAAATCCCTTATTTTTTTAAACCTAAAATCAAGGTTAAACCACTGTCCAACTGAAAGGCTGAACATGTTACTACAGTAAATAACAATTTGTTGAACGATTTGAATGAACATTCCAAAATGTTACGGTGAACCCACAAGCAGCTAACACAAAATAAATGGAATGTCTTAGTTAACTGTAGCTTACTTTTGCAAACTATTTCCCTTGTTGAACGTACGTCTGCTATCTGTATGTGTGTTGACCAGTAATGTCTGTGTGTCTTGTTCCAGGCCATTGAATAGAAACCACTTGTTTAGAATAAATGTGTGACAACCAGTAATGTCTCTATGTGTCCAGGTCAATACCTCTATAATGACACAAGTGTTGACCAGTCTCATCCCTCTGTCTCTTTCTGTCCCTCCAGTTCCAGGCCAATGTGGACGAGGGCTCCACAGGTGTGGCGGTCAACCTGACGGTGGATGACAGAGATGACCCGGCGACGGGGGCGTGGCGAGCCATTTACTCCATCATCAACGGTGACCCCACTCAGAACTTCGAAATCCAAACCAACCCAGACAACAACGAGGGCATGCTCTCTGTTGTCAAGGTAACCACAGGGCCCTAAAGTTCTCTCAATTGACCCTTCGCTAAGCCCTGCCCCAGAATTTTGGGCAACCAATTCCAGCGCTCCTGTGGATAGCAACTGTCGTTGAGTCCAACACCTCAGATAAGCTTATGTTTAAAACCCATGGATCCGATGAGGGAAATGGAAAAACTGAGAGTTTTCATTAAAAAAAATACATGATTTAAATGGCTAAATAATTGAACAGTGCAACAGGGGCACTCACAACTATGTAGGATGTTTACCCCTAAAGTAATTTACTAAGCTAGCAGACTGAATTTCAATATCTACCATTCATGAAAGCAATCTGTTCCAGTTTTCATGGTGTATTTCTGAGTCTTTCCATTGCCCCTCTCAACTTAGATTGATCACCAATATAGCCAATGAAAGCCAAGGATCTGGAGATGAAAATAATGAGTGTATCATGTTGATGTTGATTGGTCCAAAGTGCAGAAACACCTCCAAATGTTGCCATCTCCCAATGCCGAAAATGGGAGAGCTACAACCAAGAGCGACGCAGTCTAAACTAGCAATGGTCATAACAAACTAGCGTTCTTATTTCATTGACACTGTTAAGTACAAGCATTATATTATAGTTATAATATAGGTTGTAATATTGTAGAGAATAAACTAATGAATAATTATATGGGATTTACAATGGCATAGTGCAAAGAAAACTACATTTTGACATTAATTTATTAGCAAAAATTGACCAATTTCCCCCCTACATTCTAGAGCATTGAGTGAACACCCTAAATACTATGACACCTGAAATACAGAGCCCATTGAAGTCTTTTTTGATTCCGAAATTATACTATTGTTGCATTGATTGATTCCTAGCTGATTAGCTAGCTCTCCTTGAAAACATTGCTAGTTAGCTATGATTAGTTTTCTCTGAATGTATGTTGCCTTCAGAAAGTATTCATATTCAGCCCTTGACTTAGCCCATTCCCTCAGCCCATTCCACAGTGTTGCAGCCTGAATTCAAAATGGATTACACACATCTTTTTCTCTCACACATCTACAAACAGTAACCGTAATGACAAAGTAAAAACATGTTTTTAGAAATTTTTGATAAAAAAAAAAAAATGAAATGAAGAAATATCAAATTTACATAAGTATTCACAACGTGTTAGATTCACATTTGGCAGTGATTACAGCTGTTGATTCTTTCTGGGTAAGTCTCTGCAACATTTGTCCATGTAACGGCTTTCTTTGGGTGAAGTAGAGTCGGACCAAAATGCAGCGTGGCTATTGCGATCCATGTTTATTTAATAATGAAGAAACACGAACTGTACAAAAACAATAAACGTAATGTGAAAACCGAAACAGCCTAAACTGGTGCAAACTAACTCTGCGACAGAAACAAGGACACTAAGGACAATCACCCACCAACACACAGTGAAACCCAGGCTACCTAAATATGGTTCCCAATCAGAGACAATGACTAACACCTGCCTCTGATTGAGAACCATATCAGGCCAGACATAGAAATAGACAAACAAGACATCCAACATAGAATGCCCACCCAGCTCACGTCCTGACCAACACTAAAACAAGGAAAACACACACGAACGATGGTCAGAACGTGACAGTACCCCCCCCCCCCTCCAAGGTGCGAACTCCGGATGCACAACCTAAACCTATGGGGGAGGGTGTGGGTGGGCATCTGTCCGCGGTGGCGGCTCTGGCGCTGGACGTGGACCCCACTCCATAATAGTCTTAGTCCACCTCCTTAGCGTCCCTAGATAGGTTACCCTCCTTAATGGCAGCTCGGGACAGAGGGGCAGCTCGGGACAGAGGGGCAGCTCGGGACAGAGGGACAGCTCGGGACAGAGGGACAGCTCGGGACTGAGGGGTAGCTCGGGACTGAGGGGTAGCTCAGCACTGAGAGGAAGCTCAGCACTGAGAGGAAGCTCAGCACTGAGAGGAAGCTCAGCACTGAGAGGAAGCCCAGGCAGGTAGTTGGCTCTGGCAGATCCCGGCTGGCTGGCAGTTCTGGCAGATCCCGGCTGACTGGCGGATCCTGGCTGACTGGCGGATCTGGAAGATCCTGGCTGAATGGCGGATCCTGGCTGAATAGCGGATCTGGAAGATCCTGGCTGACTAGCAGCTCTGGCTGCTCCATGCTGACGGGCAGCTCTGGCTGCTCCATGCTGACTCATGCTGACTGGCAGCTCTGGCTGCTCCATGCTGACTGGCAGCTCTGGCTGATCCATGCTGACTGGCTGCTCTGGCTGCTCCATGCTGACTGGCTGCTCCATGCTGACTGGCGGCTCTGGCTGCTCCATGCTGACTGGCGGCTCTGGCTGCTCCATGCTGACTGGCGGCTCTGGCTGCTCCATGCTGACTGGCGGCCCTGGCTGCTCCATGCTGACTGGCAGCTCTGACGGCATCCTGCAGACTGGCAGCTCTGGCGGCTCCTTGTAGACTGGCAGCTCCTTGCAGACTGGCAGCTCCTTGCAGACTGGCAGCTCCTTGCAGACTGGCAGCTTCTTGCAGACTGGCAGCTCCTTGCAGACTGGCAGCTCCTTGCAGACTGGCAGCTCCTTACAGACTGGCAGCTCTATGCAGACTGGAGACTCCGGGCAGCGCTGTAGAGACGGAAGGCTCTGGCAGCGCTAAGCAGGCGGGAGACTCCGGCAGCGCTGGAGAGGAGGAAGGCTCTGGCAGCGCTAAACAGGCGGGAGACTCCGGCAGCGCTGGAGAGGAGGAAGGCTCTGGCAGCGCTGGACAGGCGAGGCGCACTGTAGGCCTGATGCGTGGTGCTGGCACTGGTGGTACTGGGCCGAGAACACGCACAGGAAGCCTGGTGCGGGGAGCTTCCACCGGAGGGCTGGTGCGTGGAGGTGGTACTGGGTAGACCGGACCGTGCAGGCGCACTGGAGCTCTTGAGCACCGAGCCTGCCCAACCTTACCTGGTTGAATGCTCTCGGTCGCCCTGCCAGTGCGGCGAGGTGGAATAGCCCGCACTGGGCTATGCAGGCGAACCGGAGACACCGAGCGCAAGGCTAGTGCCATGTAAGCCGGCCCAAGGAGACGCACTGGAGACCAGATGCGTAGAGCCGGCTTCATGGCACTTGGCTCGATGCTCACTCTAGCCCGGCCGATACGCGGAGCTGGAATGTACCGCACCGGGCTATGCACCCGCACTGGAGACACCGTGCGCACCACAGCATAACACGGTGCCTGCCCGGTCTCTCTAGCCCCCCGGTAAGCACAGGGAGTTTGCGCAGGTCTCCTACCTGGCGTAGCCATACTCCCTGTGAGCCCCCCCCCCAAGAAATTTTTGGGGCTGCTGCTGCCTCTGTTCCTTCTCCTGCTGCTGCTTTTGCCGTTGCCCGTTACCACGCCGCTTGGTCCTGTTGTGGTGGGTGATTCTGTAACGGCTTTCTTCTATCTCCTCCTCTGACGAGGAGGTGTAGCAAGGATCGGACCAAAATGCGGCGTGTAGATTGCGATCCATGTTTATTAAACTGAAGCAACACGATTCTAAATACAAACACTACAAAACAATAAACGTAACGAAAACCGAAACAGCCTAATACTCGTGCACATAAACACAGAACACGGACATCAGGACAATCACCCACCAACACACAGTGAAACCCAGGCTACCTAAATATGGTTCCCAATCAGAGACAATGACTAACACCTGCCTCTGATTGAGAACCATATCAGGCCAGACATAGAAATAGACAAACAAGACATCCAACATAGAATGCCCACCCAGCTCACGTCCTGACCAACACTAAAACAAGGAAAACACACACAAACGATGGTCAGAACGTGACAGTCCATTATTCTTTTAAAAAATCTTCAAGCTCTGTCAAATTGGTTGTTGATCATTGCTAGACAACAATTATCAGGTCTTGCCATAGATTTTCAATTACATTTAAGTCAAAACCTCAGTCATTCAGGAACATTCACTGTCTTCTTGATAAGCAACTCCAGTGTACATTTGGCTTTGTGTTTTAGTTTTTAAGCAGACTGAACCAGGTTTTCCTCTGGGATTTTGCCTGTGCTTAGCTCCATTTTATCCTGAAAAATCCACAGTCCTTAAAGATTACAAGCATACCCATGACATGATGCAGCCACCGCTATGCTTGAAAATATAGAGAGTGATACTCAGTAATGTTGTATTGGATTTGCACCAAAGATAACACTTTCTATTCAGGACAAAAAAGTGAATCACTTTGCCACATTTTTGCAGTATTACTTTATTTCCTTGTTGCAAACAGGATGCATGTTTTGGAATATTTTTATTCTGTACAGGTGTCCTTCTTTTCACTCAGTTAATTATACTGAACCAAAATATAAACACAACATGTAACAATTTCAACGATTTTACAGAGTTACAGTTCATATAAGGAATCAGTCAATTGAAATGCATTTATTTGGCCATTATCTATGGATTTCACATGACTGTGAATACAGATATACATATACAAAAAAGGTAGGGGTATAGATCAGAAACCCAGTCAGTATCTGGTGTTACCACCATTTTCATTATGCAGCGTGACACATTTCCTTTGCATAGAGTTGATTAGGCTGTTGATTGTGGCCTGTGGAATGTTGTCCCACTCCTCTTCAAAGGTTGTGCAAAGTTGCTGGATATTGACAGGAACTGGAACACGCTGTCGTATACATCAATCTAGAGCATCCCAAACATGTTCAATGGGTGACATGTCTGGTGAGTATGTAGGCCATGGAAGAACTGGGACATTTTCAGCTTCCAGGAATTGTGTACAACGACATGGGGTCATGCATTATCATGCTGAAACATGACGTGATGGCGGCGGATGAATAGTATGACAATGGGCCTCAGGATCTTGTCATGGTATCTCTGTGCATTCAAATTGCCATCAATAAATTTAAATTGTGTTCGTTGTCCGTAGCTCATGCCTGCCAATACCATAACCCTACCGACACCATGGGGCATTCTGTTCACAACGTTGACATCACCAAATCGCTCACCCACACGATGACATACACATGGTCTGCGGTTGTGAGGACGATTGAACATACTGCCAAATTCTCTAAAACGACTTTGGAGGCAGCTTATGGTAGAGAAATGAATACATTCTCTGGCAACAGCTCTGGTGGACATTCCTGCAGTCAGTATGCCAATTGCACGCTCCCTCAAAACTTGAGACATCTGTGGCATTGTGATGTGTGAGAAAACTGCACATTTTAGAGTGGCCTTTTATTGTCCCAAGCACAAGGTGCACATGTGTACTGATCATGCTGTTTAGCTTCTTGTAATTCCACACCTGTCAGGTGGATAGATGGTCTTGTCAAAGGAGAAATGCCCACTAAAAGGGATGTAAATAAATGTATGCACAACATTTGAGAGAAATAGACGTTTTGTGAGTATGTAACATTGGGACCAACACTTTAAATGTTGCATTTATATTTTTGTTCAGAGTAGGTTTGTTTGTGGAGTAATTACAATGTTGTTGTTCCATCCTCAGTTTTTTTCTTTCACAGCCATTAAACTCTGTAATTGTTTTAAATTCACTACTGGAATCATGGTGAAATCCCTGAGCGGTTTCCTTCCTCTCTGGCAACTGAGTTAGGAGGGACGCCTGTATCTTTGTTGTAGCTGGGTGTATTGACAAACCATCCAAAGTGTAATTAAGGGATACCAGGGATATTCAGTGTCTGCTTTTTTAGAAATAATTTACCTATCTAATAACAGGTACCCTTCTTTGTGAGGCATTATAAAACCTCCCTGGTCTTTGTGGTTGAATCTGTGTTTGACATTCACCACTCTATTGAGGGACCTTACAGATAATTGTATGTCTGGGGTACAGAGATCAGGTAGTCATTCAAAAATCATGTTAAACACTATTACTGCACACAGAGTGAGTCCATGCAACTTATGTAACTTGTTAAGCGACATATTTACTCTTGAATTTATTTAGGCTTGTCATAAAAAAGCGGTTGAATACTTATTGACTCAAGACATTTTAGCTTTTCATTCATTTTGTATTAATTTGTGGAACATAAAAAACAAACATAATTCCACTTTGACATTATGGGGTATTGTGTGTATGCGAGTGACAATTTAATCCATTTTAAATTCAGTCTGTAACACAACAAAATGTGGAAAAGGTCAAGGGGTGTGAATAATTTCTGTAGGCACCCTCTATTGGCGAGCTACTGTAAATTGGCTATATTAGGAATATAATTCTCTCATCTACTGTCGACATCAGCAAACAGTTTGAGAGCACTGTTAGCTCCAAAAATGGTTAATAGCTATGAATTCATGCACAGTGCATTCAGAGCCTCCTATGTGTAGAAAAACACTGCTTTCACAAGCCCCATGTCGGCATAAAGAGGGTATTGATCTACAGGTAAGTCTCTAGCATAAACACACGGGGAGCTCTTCAAAATTCTAAATGACGTCACGTGTGACATGCGGTGCATTCAATCGACTCTTTAAGAACAAACACACTTTGACAGCATTGTGATTGTATAAAAAAACAATACTCTCAGTTAGTATTAGATATAATGTCACGGCCCCGCTCGCCTTGGGGGAAAACATTCCATGGTTACCTTGGTTACCCTATTGGCTCACAGAAAAAACTTGACCTTTTTAAGTAAAGTACAACATGTCTAAAAATGGATGGGGTCAATTGAAAATAATGGACCTACATTTACAGTCTCTTCACTCTGTCCAGCTTGGTAACAGTCATTGCGACAAAAGCTAGACAGTCAGGGATCATCAGAAATTCCAAAAGCAATGGATTGTTGCAGATTTTGATGGCAAGGAAATATATTAGTATTTAAGTGCGGTCTGTGAACACCGATTATGGCCCCTGGGGGAAAATGAGTTGCACACCCCTGCTATAGTGGTTTGAAAGGGGAATTGGGCTTCCCTGGAAAATGTTGACCGAGGTTGCAATAGTATAGGGGGCGGGGCTTAGCAACGGGTCAAATATCTCTCTCAATTATCTCTCAAACTTAAGGGCGCTGTACTGCAGCGCCAGCTGTGCCATCAGAGTCCCTGGGTTCGCGCCCAGGCTCTGTCGTAACCGGCCGCGACCGGGAGGTCCGTGGGGCGACGCACAATTGGCCTAGCGTTGTCCGGGTTAGGGAGGGATTGGTCGGTAGGGATCTCCTTGTCTCATCGCGCACCAGCGACTCCTGTGGCGGGCCGGGCGCAGTGCGCGCTAGCCAAGGTTGCCAGGTGCACGGTGTAGCCTCCGACACATTGGTGCGGCTGGCTTCCGGGTTGGATGCGCGCTGTGTTAAGAAGCAGTACGGCTGGTTGGGTTGTGTATCGGAGGAGGCTTGACATTCAGCCTTCGTCTCTCCCGAGCCCGTACGGGAGTTGTAGCAATGAGACAAGATAGTAGCTACTACAACAATTGGATACCACAAAATTGGGGAGAAAAAGGGGTAAAATTTAAAAAAAAATAATAATAAAAAAAAAAAAAATTATCTCTCAAATGACTCTCCTATCTCTCTCAATCCTCTTAATGATGAATGAGCTAAAACAGGTATTGTTTGTGGTATCATTACACAACGGGTGGGTCTAATCTTGAATGCTGATTGGTTAAAAAAAACGCATTCCAGCTGGTGTCCCTTCCACAAGTTACCACCAGCTAAATCTATGACGTTAAAATGCCTATTTACTCTGTTCCATCTGACTGCACAATCCACTGTCTCATCAGCCCAGCCAGGCAATGTATAAACTTGATCTCCACTATAAAAAGCATCTAGACATTATCTCCCATTTTCTTTTAGACTAACATTTAGTTTAACAGAGATTTGTATAAACCTTAATGTCTGTCTCTCCGACATTTGCAACATTGTTTCAATATTCAAATTAGATATCCATCTGTCCCATAGTAATGAACATGTTGGGAGTCAGGACGAGACAGAAAGGCAGGCAGCATTTCTCAGCCGGTCGAAATCATGAATCAGCTGGCATCAATTTTATGGATATATACAAAGAAATTCAATTGAAAAAAAGGTCAAATGAAACGCCGCTAATTGGCAGCTTTCCAGCTTCAGTTTGAAGTGATTGTGTTCCTGTAACTGTGTTGTTGGCGAACTCCTCTGAACAACAGTGTCCTGACGAGTGAGCACATTCTCTATGCCAGGCAAAATCGCACCTCATTAGCTCATTGTTATGGATGAATTTAAATAAATGTCACTAGAAAAAAGCTTAAACAAATGCAAATGCAGCTACTTTTCTGTTATTCTGTCTGAACTTTTTGACGTGACTGTAAATTAGCCGTAGTTGACTAGCTAGCAAGCAAGGGATAAGAACGTTGCCAGCCAGTTTGGCAATGGAACATTTAGAATGAACGACTGGGTTGTTTCCATAGATACAGAACAAAAAGACTGAACGACTGGGTCACTTCTTTAGCAACCCTAGATTTGTGTCGGGACTATATCTTGTGGAAGGATGAAAATGTGCTTTTAATGAAAATATGTCAATCATTATTTGAATATGTTGGTAACCCGTTGTATAACAGTTATAATGCCCTCAAAGTCGGTGTTTGGAGGATATATTGGCACGGTCTTGGGCCTAACAACACCTGTGCCAATATATCCTCCAAACACAGGCTTCTCGGGCATTATGACTTAATTATAACAGGCAGGGTGGATGGTGATATTTCTGCACAATCTGGCCTATTCACTGGAGATATGAACATACAGGTTGCACACTAAAGATCCTGTAACACTCATAGCTTTTATTGCTCTCATTATTCCAATAAATCCATACAATTTAGCAAAATATATAGGATACAGGACTACAGAATAGCTGTAACCTTACTAACATTTTATATTTTTTCTCTAGCACACTGCAGTTTGGCTCTTTACTCAGTTTGCTGCTGTCCTCCATTTTCCCACTTTTTCTTAAAAATGTACTCTCCCCTTCACCTCTTTGTTGCTGTCCTACCGGTCTTATCATCCATTGTCTCCCTTCTGTTCCTTACATGTTTTCTCTTCTCACCTCCTTCACTTCTTTCCTCTCCCCCCAGCCTCTGGACTATGAGAGTGTAGTGTTCCACACGCTGCTGATCAAGGTGGAGAACGAGGACCCCCTGGTGCCAGATGTGGGCTACGGCTCCAGCTCTACGGCCACCGTACACATCACTGTCCTGGACGTCAACGAGGGGCCCGTCTTCTTTCCTGACCCCCTCCAGGTCACTAAGATGGAGAACATCCCCCTGGGCAGTTTTGTGGCCTTGCTCAACGCCACTGACCCAGACGTTCTCCAATCACAGAGCATCAGGTGAGTGATGAGGTCATCAACCTCTGGCCAGGAGTCCTGGCTTTGGTTGTAACCTGAATGTCATCTCATGGATATTGAGGTCCACACTGACTGTCAGCTTGACAACAATGAGCTGTGTGCAGGTCTGTTTATGTGCAGTAAATCTCATAAGGCTTTGATTCCACAGATGTTCCTCACAGTTATTGATTGAAAGTTGTCAAGGGAGACAATCAGGGTTCAACTTAGTTTGACAAACAACAATGATGTACAATGAATTTGTTCTTACCCTTTTAATCTTTATCCTCACTCACCTTCAGAGTTTGTCTATGGTGTTGAAAGAAAGAGATTCTTCACAGTGAGCTCCTCTATGTTAGTGTGACAAGGTGATTTAACAAAGACAACACATCGGAAGCCATGACAGCACACCTCTTGGTTTCCAGACATCTCTCCGTCTGTTCTGGCTCACACCTCTCTCCATCCCTCTATCCCTCAGTTGTCCCTCCCTGTCTGTCACCAGACACACTATTAATGGACATCTTATACATGTCAGCAAACCGCATTCGCATAAAACTGCCTGTCTGGCTGTCAACTTTTTGTAAACACTCAAATTATTCCTCTGTCGCCGGGGTGGCCTATTACTATAGAGGTGTGTTCAGGTCAACTGTTTTCACCCCAGTCAAATCATACCTGGCCCACTTTAGAGCCTCATTAACTTTAACTATGTGTAACACTCTAATCATTCCCACACTGTCTGTCTAGGAGGTCCATTACGTTTTGCTGTGTGTAACAGTCAAATCGTTCCCTGGCAGCCCTGGAGAGCCATTAGGTGAACTTCTCTTGCTTTACAAGAGGGGAAAGTCGTGATTGCTTTATGGGCTTTTAGCACAGATTTATGCTCAATTTGGGATGCTCCAGTTAGCGAATGGTTGGTGTTACATAATATTTAAAAGAGTTTTATGTAAATATATCAGGCCATAAATGACCCCTGAAATAAAACGCAGCAGATGATGACATTACAGCTACTATATGATTATTGTTTCTTGTAGTTTATGAGCAGTAAAACCTCCTCACTGTATTACAGCCAAATGCAATAGGTTGGCTTTACTGTATGTCGCCTGAGTAGGATTTTGCTAAACTCTGGGTTTGAATTATTCTCACTGTCCTGGTTTTGGTATTACCCTGTGTGTAATGAGTGCGCTGAGAGTCGGGAAGCAAGTTCAGGGAGTGAGTGTTTTAATAAATAAACGTAACATAATACAAACCAAGAACAACGCACAGACATGAAACAGAAACAATGACGCCTGGGGAAGGAACCAAAGGGAGTGACATATATACAGTGCCTTGCGAAAGTATTCGGCCCCCTTGAACTTTGCGACCTTTTGCCACATTTCAGGCTTCAAACATAAAGATATAAAACTGTATTTTTTTGTGAAGAATCAGCAACAAGTGGGACACAATCATGAAGTGGAACGACATTTATTGGATATTTCAAACTTTTTTAACAAATCAAAAACTGAAAAATTGGGCGTGCAACGATGGTTACAGGTGTGCGCCATAATGAGCAGCCTGGTGACCTAGAGGCTGGAGAGGGAGCACACGTCACACTCTGGATATGGGCATAAATATGCATGTTTGGTGAAAAAGACCAACAAGCAGTAATGATTCTTTCCATCCCCTCATTTCTTCTGAAGAGTTCTGATGTTGTTGGACCCTCTTTTCCTCCGTTCATTCCTCTCCTTTTAGTTAATATTTATTTATCCTCTATTTCCTTCTTCAGATGAGGCACTCATGCCCTTTTCTTTCATTATCATTCAAAAACAGCCGATCCTCTTCCACATTTCACCTCTCCATCATACCCTCTCCTCATTTGCGCTCTCTGTTCTATATCGCTGGTACTTGATCTTTCTCTATTCTATGCCATCCTTCCAACAGATGAAATTATTTAAATATTCTTTCATTCACTATAGGATTACATGTGTCCTCCACTTCTTTGCTCTCATCCCTGAGTTAAATCCTGTCTTTTTCTCTCTGTTCCATGCACATATATAAAGGTTCAGGGGATTTGATGTGTACTGTGTGGTGAGTGTGTTCTGGATGTTAGTGCAGACTTTGGGAGTGTCCTGTGATCCTGTTATACAGGTCATTTTGATTTATTCGTGCCCATAGAAGAGTCTGTATTCCAGCAACTACACTCTTAGAAATAAATGTGCTGAGTAGAACCATACAGGTTTCTTTGGTTTGACTCCATAGGGGAACCCTTTTTGGTGCTGGGTAGAACCCTCTATGTAGGGTTCTTCAAAGAACCCCCTTTATATGTTTTTTTACCTAGAACCCTCAAAGGGTTCTGTCTAGAACTGTCTATAAAGGGTTCTACCGAGAACCATTTTATCTTTGGATGGTTCTTACTAAACTCAGACAAAAAATAAACGTCCTCTCACTGTCAACTGCGTTTATTTTCACTGAGAACTTAACGAGCTGGTTTGAGCCACAGCATTTTATAGCAAAGTCCATTCTCCTTCAGTCTACATGACACACAACAGATGGTTCTCCATCTACATCGCTTGCTGTTTAGGGTTTTAGGCTGGGTTTCTGTCTAGCACTTTGTGACATCAGCTGATGGGCTTTATAAATACATTTTATTGATTGCTTGATTGGAATGGGTCACAAGGTTAAGATTTGTATGAAGATACTTAGAATTCACAGCAGACAGTATCTGCTGTACAAACAGTTAGCATTGTGTAGAGACCAGTGTCTGGCCCCTCAACTCTAAACTGGAGCCATCTCCCCCAATAACTCATGCTCTGGAATGCGGTATCCCCAAAGACATCGTAAATCTCCTGTCAGTGTTATCTCCCAGAGGCCCACTTTCAGTTCACACAGACACAATAGAGTTATAAGAACCCTCTATTCTGTTGCATAAAACCATTTGATGCAATAAAAGTATTATAACATAATCGTGTAATTTCCAACATACCCACCAGCCTTGTTAAAATGTAGTTCTTTATGACAGTACATTACATACTGTATATCATAAGGTATTTCTTTGAGGGCCTAGTTATACCCTAACATAGTGGTGTTAGGAATCTCCTGGTTTGCAAAGTGATGTATAATTCCAATTGGATCCAGCCAGAGTTAGGATATACAACAAGTGGAATTGTTAATCATCCGCCACCTACATTCAGAATGACTGCCAGGGTAGGGAAGATTGAATACTGAGAATACCTCTGCCAGGGTAGGGAAGATTGAATACTGAGAATACCTCAATCTAAACTGGAACAACCATCTCAATAACGGGTGCAATACATCCAATTACTAACAGATTGGATTAGTTTAGAAAACTGTCTGTTATTTATCTTTGTGTAGCATAACATTGGTCAACCAATCAATGTACATGCAAAAACACATATACAGTTTTACAGTAAAACGAGCATGCTGGGAAATATTAGATATGGTTCTATGTAGAACCCTTCTTGCCTTCCAAATAATTATTCTTTGAATTCTTCCCTTTCTTCCAAAAATTGTTCTTAGGATGTTAAAGGTCCTAGCTAGAACCATTTGACTTACAAAGAACTCGTCTTCCAAAAAGTGTTG
Organism: Oncorhynchus clarkii lewisi; assembly: GCF_045791955.1. Lineage (NCBI taxonomy): Eukaryota > Metazoa > Chordata > Actinopteri > Salmoniformes > Salmonidae > Oncorhynchus > Oncorhynchus clarkii. Next base: position 60,631,024 of record NC_092148.1, on the reverse strand, counting down.
TTCTGATCAAAACGATTCTTGGTAGAACCCTATCCCTCTGCAAATAACCCGTTTGGAACCCTTTTTTCTAACCCGTTTGGAACCCTTTTTTTACCTATGGCATAGTCATCTTACAAGTGGCCTGCTTCTTACTACCTCGCTCTCTTCCTCTCTCTTGTATCTGTTTCTCTCTGTATTCATCCCTCTCTATCTCTCTTTCTGGCTCTTTTATGTCTTTTGATCACCTTTTGCCAGTGAAACGGATTTTGAAGTGCCATAGCCTTAACCTAAGGCCAGAGGAGAATGAGGACAGGGGAAGACGTTGGGAGCTGGAGATAGGGAAAGAGTATATAGAGAGCAGTGACGGAGAAAAATGGGGAGAAGGCAGCACATACATGTTCTGAGTTCCTGCTAGTTGTTCTCCCCACTATTCTAAGCAGGAATGACTGAAAGTTGACTAATTTGAAAAATAATCAAAGAAGGCTGATGAACTACTAATACGTCTATTCAGATAGTGTGTGCAAAGACTAAAGATCAGCCTTCAAAACAATTTTTCCTTTTCATTAGTCCTACCTTGTAACCAATGTTAATTGTGGATCCATCACATTCCCTGATTATTTTCAAAGACTGAGCCTGCTGGAGGTTGTTCCATACGAGCTAGGACAAGAACGCGTCGTGCAGAAGGAACAGGGTTCCCATTGATCTCAGTGCCTCACTCTTGTTCTTCCCTTGATGATTTGGAGGAAGTCTAATTCTGAAGATGTAATTAACAGCTATGACAAAAAATGTTCACAAGACTAGCTAACGCTGAGTAGATTCAACCTGCGCCCAATGGATCTATAAATAGTGCTTTTTGATGTGGCTAACAGCATTCATTAGAGTCATATTGTGTCTGATACTGTGAGTAATGGAAGATGAGCTTCTCCATCTTACTCCTTAGGAGAGGTAAGTGCTGTAGAAGCTTTATGGATTGTGTAATAAACACTCATGGGAAATTAGAAAAATGTATCAGACAATTTTGTCGGCCATGATCAATAAAAGTACAGAACTATAATACTACACTTATTGTTTATGTCAGTGTTCATCTGCTCTACTTCTCTAACTTGTATTAATCAGATAGTATATCGCCACTGTCTGACGAAATTAAACATTTTTGCAAATTGTAATTTTTGTAATTTTTACATTTATTAAAAGCAATAACTCCCCTTAATGTTGTCTGAACATTTCATGACTCTAGGACCAAGAAAATGTATTGAAAATAGCTTCTGAAGTTTCATAATTGTATGTTTGTTAATGGGAAAATATGGTCATTTTTTCAACTTCCTGAAAGGATTAGGTTATCAGACAGCAATGATATATTTGATTGAATTTGAGAATCTAAAGAACAGTGTCATACTGTATTTTATAGGGGTGAATATGCAATACAAGTCTAACTGAATCGACAGGTTGGCAAATATTATGGTAACATAATAAATAGTATGCTTTGGACTTTCTCAAATGTTTTTGCTGATCTGATGCTCTTCTCTCTCTAGTCCCCCAGGCTGTTTGTAAGGTAGAGTTGGCCCTGAGTAACGGGAGCCTTGCTTTAAAGGGTTCCTCAGGAACATCACAAATATAGATACACCATTGGAATTCTGGGATACATAGCCTAGTGAAGTGAGAGGGAATGCCCTTGCATTCCTGGCAAACTTTTCCACAGATCATTTTAGTTTGGTGTATTGTTTGATGTGTGTGTGTGCTGTTTTTTGTGTGGTTGTTTTCTAGTGATTTTGAGGAAAACATATCCTGGAAGAAGGTACAATTTGTTGACTTGAGTATTGACATACAGTACGGCCTGCACCTTCGCTTGCATCTTGTCTGCACTTTACTGAATATCATCAGTATGTACTTTAAATACTTACTTTGAATCAATAATACATATTACAAGAATGATAACCGTATTTGCACCTAATATGACCCACATAAAGTCCTAGCTTAGTTCTCCCTAAAGTTCAATTTATTGTATGAAATTAATTTATAAGAATCAACTTAATCACATTCACCACAGCCTCCTGCCAGCCAGACTGAAAGGAAGTCGAAGCAGCCCAGACAACCCCCAGTGGAGTCATGCAAAGAACCAACTCCTTTGCCTTATAGACAGACCCGCTCCTATCCCTTAACCCATATAATTTTAACCTCTCTGCGCACAGAACCCGTTAGCGGGATGAAATTCGACAACATACGGTGACCGCCACATAAATAGTCATATTAAACATTCATGAAAATACAAGTGTCTCACATGTTTCGAAAGCCTAGAATCTTGCTAATCCAACTGCGTTGTCAGATTTAAAAAAGGATTTACTGCGAAAGAATACGATGCGATTATCTGAGGATAGAGCCCCATAAAAAAAAACTTCAACCAGCACAGGTGTAACAAAATCACAAACTGCAATAAAATAAATTGTTTACCTTTGAAGATCTTCCTCTGTTTGCAATCCCAATGCTCATTGTTACACAATGAATGGTCTTTTGTTTGATAAAATCCATTTTTATAGCCTAACACGAAACATTTTGTGAACCGCTTGTGTCGTGAATTCAGTCTCATTCCATTTTCGACGACACATTCGAGGTAAATACACACACAAAATGTTTGGTTTCATTGCAATCAACTGGTTTGTTTGTAACACAACCTAACACGATGGGTCATTTCGCGGGACGTATTGACTGAAAGAACCCGATTTGAAGAGAACAAGTAATCACATCATTGTGCACCAATGATTTGCCCGCTGTTTCGTTGATTTACTGTATTTTAACCCAATGACCACTGATCTTGAAATCTAGCTGGGTAGATAGCCAATGAGCGGAGGTAAACAGCAATATGTAATGTTTATGTGTTGGAAGACCAACCCATGTAGTAAACTCCGGCGTAAAGAGGTTCATTCGCCATTGACGATTCATACCGGAAGAAGCCACGCAAGTTGCGCACAGCATTGTTTTGGTAAAGTGCATATTCAGCTGTTTATATATCAATCAGTATGGTGACTAAGTCAGGGAAAGCTAAATCTAAGTTTAGATATACAGATGTACACACAATTTTAGAAGAAATTGATCGAGGACGATTCATTTAGCGATTCCCAAATGGAGGAATATTTTTTGAATGGAGAGGACATCGTTTTGGACTGGTAAGTTCTTCTCATGCTAATGCCGTTGTTTGAAATTAATCATATAAAATATTATTTGTGAAATGAAATAGCCTATTTGAGGCTGTTGAGGGGAGGGGAGGGCAGGCCCACAACAATGGCCAAAGCGAAATGGAGACAGTAGATACAGCTGGTCTGTTGTAATATAATAAAGACAGTAGATCTAGCTGGTCTGTCATAATATAATATAGACAGTAGATCTAGCTGAAATGTCATAATATAAATGAGACAGTAGATCTTATGTTCCCTGTACTCTATATACAGTATATATGTTTATTATACCTGTTGATACAGGGCTCATATGTGAAACTATTCTAACTGAACATTTTATTTCACAGTGACACTGACTCCAAATGGGAGCCCCCAGTGCCAAGGTGTCCATCCCCCACTGAAGCTGGTTCATCCAGCTCCTGCCACAGGTGGTGTTCATCTGCCCAAATGTATTTCTGCAGGCATGGATGTGCTATGGCACCTGGCATCAGCAGCACAATATTGTGTAGAGGACTGAGGGTCTTCCAAATATTGAAAGTGTTATTTTGTAAATGTATATTATTTTATATTCATGTTTTTTCTCAATTTTTTGGGAGGGTGTGTTAGAATACCATTTTGGTATTTTGTATATAGTTATTCCATTCTAAATGTTTAACTTCACCAATTTGGCCACTTCATTTTGGAAGTTATCATTCTGAAACTTTACACAAGTACTGTTGCCCTCTTATGTTTTTCACTGAAATTGTCCCCATCATCCTATCTGAATGTTTGTTTTATCTTGTTCATTTTAAAGATGATGATACAACAATAAAAAAAACATGTTTTTTTTCATTGTATTATCTAAACCAGATCTATTGCGTTATATTCTCCTACATTCAATTCACATTTACACAAACTTCAGAGTGTTTTCTTTCAAATGGTACCAAGAATATGCATATCCTTGGTTCTGTGCCTGAGCTACAGGCAGTTAGATTTGGGTATGTCTTCAGGTGGAAATTGAAAAAAGTAGGGTTTTAAAAGAGTTTTAAAAGACATAGTTGGTTTGTTTTTTCCTCCCTTGAAAGTACAAATGGGGTCTCAAACAGAACAACTTATCCATAATTTAAAATTCCCCCTCTCTTTTGCCATATCAAATTAAAAGTGCTGAGGCTTTAAAGGAGTGGAAGGCGAGTAAGAGGCAGAGGCATGAAGAGACGTTAAGGAAGGAGGAGGAAGATGGAGAGCGGAGAGAGATGGATGTAGTTGGAGAGACCATGTGAAGGAGAGGTGTAATGAGCAGCGTAAAGGCCCTTATCTGACAAGGTCAGACAGGGTGATAACATGTCTCTCTCACTCTCTCCTCAGCACTGCTAAGTCTGACTCCCCCTCCATGCAGTCAGCACACGAACGCAGGCACGCACGCACGCACACACACACACTGATCTACTGGAACTAGTCAACAGGGCCAAATCTACAGCTGTACAAGTCTTTGCAATACGCTCTGTAATAAACGCTGAATTCAGATGTGTCTGTCGTGACACATCACATGAGGGCAGACGGATACTGTATAACTTTATGATATAGTTATCCTATTGGGACTCCGTCTGCTTTCTGTGGTGCTGCTTTTGTTCGCTTCAGAGACATGGGATTATGTAATGGACTACATAGAAAGACCCCCCTGTACATGTTCTGTACATGTTGACCCAGTTGAGAGCTGTGAAACAGGAAGGCCAGCTGCAGGATGACAGACCGCCCTGTACTGGACCTGCTACCAGGCATTCTGCTGATGTGCTGCAGCTCCAGTGGCTCTCACACCATCTGGACATTCTTAATGACACTGCTGTCACTCCACAGGAACGGCTGCCCACCTGGAGTGACATCTTTGGAACTCTCTTTCCTGGAACTATTCCAGGAATGTCCCGCACTGGTTTATCATAGCTGAAGAGTAGATAGTATTTACCCATATTCTTCAGGCACCTGCAAATAGTACCAGTACACTGTAGCTCAGGACAATGCATGTAGTTTGTGCTTTTTGGGTGGACATAGAAGAAGACCTGGGTAATGGGGACATGGATTTAATTGCCCTTTGGAGTTGTTCTCCTGCAGTGGCATTTTTCAGAGAGCTTTTCTTTAATCATTCTTTCTTTCATCACGTTCTTGTCCATTCTTTCTTTTCATCATGTTCCTTTTTGAGACGGTGAACATTGTCAACTTCAAGACAATGTCATAATAGTGCAGATGTCTCGGTGGTGCGTCTTGCCATTTTATCTTGCCAAATGTAGTATGGCCCCAGAGCAGAAGGCAGACGTTTTACGTGCCCCCAACCGATTGTGTATTTTTTTTGTTTATCTGCGTTGTTTATAAATTATTTTTTTTACTATTTTTGTACATAATGTTGCCGCTACTGTCTCTTATGACCAAAAATAACTTCAAGACATCAGGACTGCGATTACTCACCACGGAATAGCAGAATCCTTTTTCTTTTTTCACGACTCTGACGAGCCCTAGGAGAAGGATATATGGCTCCCTCTGGAACAGGACCCGACCACAGTGATCTGCGTGAAGAGGAGGCGGAGAAAGAGAGGAGGGCGGGCTTCCTTCTGAGGAGTCTGAGGCGATCGAAAAAAAACCCACCCCCCTCAATTCTGATAGCAAATCTTTGGACAATAAAATGACCGAGTTATTGGGAAGATTAAACTACCAATGGGACATTAAAAACTGTAACATCTTATGCTTCACGGAGTCGTGGCTGAACGATGACAATACCAACATACAGCTGTCTGGTTACATGATGTCCCGGCAGTATAGAACAGCACCGTCTGGTAAGACAAGGGGCGGCGGTCTATGTATTTTTGTAAACAACAGCTGGTGCACGATATCTAAGGAAGTCTCGAGCTATAGCCCACCTGAGGTAGAGTTTCTCATGATAAGCTGCAGACCACATTACCTATCGAGAGAGTTTTCATCTATATTCTTTGTAGCTTACATACCACCATGTGTAACCAAAGGGAAAAGAACTCTGGACCACCTATACTCCACACACAGAGAGATGCACAGAGATGCATACACCCTCCATTTGGCAAATCTGACCATAATTCCATCCTCCTGATTCCTTCTTACAAGTACAAATTAAAGCAGGAAGCACCAGTGACTATATCAATAAAAAAGTGTCAGATGAAGCAAATGCTAAGCTACAGGACTGTTTTGCCAGCACAGACTGGAATATGTTCCGGGATTCCTCCAATGGCATTGAGGAGTACACCACATCTGTCATTGGCTTCATCAATAAGTGCATCGATGATGTCGTCACCACAGTGACCGTACGTACATACCCCAACCTACCGGACGAGCTAAACTACTGCAATGCTCGCTTCGAGGCAAATAACACTGAAAAATGCATGAGAGCACCAGCTGTACTGGAAGACTGTGTGATCGCGCTCTCCTAAACCGATGTGAGTAAGATCTTTAGAAAGATTAATCATTCACAAGGCCTCAGGGCCGGATTTATTACCAGGACATGTACTGCAAGCATGCGCTGACCAACTAGCAAGTGTCTTCACTGACATTTTCAACCTCTTCCTGTCCAAGTCTGTAATACCAACATGTTTTAAGCAGACAACCATAGTGCCTGTGCCCAAGAACACTACGGTAGCCAGCCTAAATGACTACCGACCCGTAGCACTCACGTCTGTAGCCATAAAGTGCTTTGAAAGGCTGGTCATGGCTCACATCAACACCATCATCCCAAAAACCCTAGACCCACTCCAATTTGCATACCGCCCAACAGATCCACAGATGATGCAGTCTCTATTGCACTCCACACTGCCCTTTCCCACCTGGACAAAATTAACACCTATCTGAGAATGCTATTCATTGACTACAGCTCAGCGTTCAACACCATAGTGCCCTCAAAGCTTGTCAATAAACTAAGGACCCTGGGACTAAACACCTTCAGCTGCACCTGGATCCTGGACTTCCTGACGGGCCGCCCCCAGGTGGTAAGGGTAGGTAGAAACACATCCGCCACGCTGATCCTCAACACAGGGGCCCCTCAGGGTTGTGTGCTCAGCCCCCTCCTGTAATCTCTGTTCACTAATGACTGCGCGGCCAGGCACGACTCCAACACCATCATTACATTTGCTGATGACACAACAGTGGTAGGCCTGATCACCGATAACAACGAGACAGCCTATAGAGAGGAGGTCAGAGACCTGGCTGTGTGGTGCCAGGACAACAACCTATTCCTCGATGTGATGAAGACAAAGGAGATGATTGTGGACCACAGGAAAAAGAGGACTGAACATGCCACCATTCTCATCGACGGGGCTGCAGTGAAGCAGGTTGAGAGACTCAAGGTCCTTGGTGTCCACATCACCAACAAACTAACATGGTCCAAGCACACCATGACAGTCGTGAAGCAGGCACAACAAAACCTATTCCCCCTCAGGAGACTGAAAAGATTTGGCATGGGTCCTCAGATCCTCAAAAGATTCTACAGCTGAACCATCGAGAGCATCCTGACTGGTTGCATCACTGCCTGGTATGGCAACTGCTTGGCCTCCGACCGCAAGGCACTACAGACGGTAGTGCGAAAGGCCAAGTACATCACTCGGGCCAAGCTTCCTGCCATCCAGGACCTCTATACCAGGCAGTATCAGAGGAAGGCCCTAAAAATTGTCAAGACTCAAGCCACCCTAGCCATAGACTGTTCTCTCGGCCACCACACGGCATGTGGTACCGGGGTGCCAAGTCTAGGTCCAAGATGCTTCTAAACAGCCATAAGACTCCTGAACATCTAGTCAAATGGCTACCCAGACTACTCGCATTGTTCCCCACACCTCTGCCACTCTCTGTTGTCATCTATACATAGTCACTTAACTATACCTACATGTACATACTACCTCAACTACAGTGAGGGAAAAAAGTATTTGATCCCCTGCTGATTTTGTATGTTTGCCCACTGACAAAGAAATGGTCCGTCTATAATTGTAATGGTAGGTTTATATGAGCAGTGAGAGACAAAATAACAACATAAAAATCCAGAAAAACGCATGTCAAAAATGTTATAAATTGATTTGCATTTTAATGAGGGAAATAAGTATTTGACCCCCTCTCAATCAGAAAGATTTCTGGCTCCCAGGTGTCTTTTATACAGTGCTCCTAATCTCAGCTTGTTACCTGTATAAAAGACACCTGTCCACAGAAGCAATCAATCAATCATATTCCAAACTCTCCACCATGGCCAAGACCAAAGAGCTCTCCAAGGATGTCAGGGACAAGATTGTAGACCTACCCAAGGCTGGAATGGGCTACAAGACCATCGCCAAGCAGCTTGGTGAGAAGGTGACAACAGTTGGTGCGATTATTCGCAAATGGAAGAAACACAAAAGAACTGTCAATCTCCCTCGGCCTGGGGCTCCATGCAAGATCTCACCTCGTGGAGTTGCAATGATCATGAGAACGGTGAGGAATCAGCCCAGGACTACACGGGAGGATCTTGTCAATGATCTCAAGGCAGCTGGGATCATAGTCACCAAGAAAACAATCGGTAACACACTACGCCATGAATGACTGAAATCCTGCAGTGCCCGCAAGGTCCCCCCCCCCCCCCCCCCCCCCGCTCAAGAAAGCACATATACATGCCCGTCTGAAGTTTGCCAATGAACATCTGAATGATTCAGAGGGCAGCTGGGTGAAAGTGTTGTGGTCAGATGAGACCAAAATGGAACACTTTGGCATCAACTCAACTCGCCGTGTTTGGAGGAGGAGGAATGCTGCCGATGACCCCAAGAACACTATCCCCACCGTCAAACATGGAGGTGGAAACATTATGTACTGGGGGTGTTTTTCTGCTAAGGGGACAGGACAATGTCACCGCATCAAAGGCACGATGGACGGGGCCATGTACCGTCAAATCTTGGGTGAGAACCTCATTCCCTCAGCCAGGGCATTGAAAATGAGTTGTGGATGGGTATTCCAGCATGACAATGACCCAAAACACACGGCCAAGGCAACAAAGGAGTGGCTCAAGAAGAAGCACATTAAGGTCCTGAAGTGGCCTAGCCAGTCTCCAGACCTTAATCCCATAGAAAATCTGTGGAGGGAGCTGAAGGTTTGAGTTGACAAACGTCAGCCTCGAAACCTTGATGACTTGGAGAAGATCTGCAAAGAGGAGTGGGACACAATCCCTCCTGAGATGTGTGCAAACCTGGTGGCCAACCGCAAGAAACGTCTGACCTCTGTGATTGCCAACAAGGGTTTTGCCACCAAGTACTAAGTCATGTTTTGCAGAGGGTTCAAACTTATTTATAATTTATAACATTTTTGACATGCGTTTTTCTAGATGTTTTTGTTGTTATTCTGTTTCTCACTGTTGAAATAAACCTACCATTAACATTATAGATATTTTTTTTGTCAGTGGGTAAACGTACAAAATCAGCAGGGAATCAAATACATTTTTCCCTCACGGTAACCTGTCCCCTCACACATTGACTATGTACCTGCACCCTCCTGTATATATTGTTATTTTTTACTGCTGTTCTTTAATTACTTCTTACTTTTATGTCTTATTCTTATCCGTATTTTTTAAAACTGCACTGTCGGTTAGGGGCTCGTAAGTAAGCATTTCACTGTAAGGTCTACCTACACCTGTTGTATTCGGCGCATGTGACTGATACTTTTGATTTGATCTTTGAGGGTTTCTCATGTCCTTTTGTGTATTAAATCAGATATGAAACCTGCTCCTCTGATTTTCCCTGCTCTCTTTATGGATGAGAGCCTACATATGAGTGGGGGAGTTCTGGTGTACTAGAGAATGTAGATGGACAGCTCAGGGAAACTCCCTACGATGAATGAGGGAAGGGTAAAGAAAGGAGCGATAAGGGTAGAGTTGGATGGAGGGAGGAATAGAAGGTTTTGGGAGAGGATGGAGAGTGAAGTGGAGGTTGGTAATGAGAGAGAGGGTTGAGGAGAGAGAGGTATAGTGAGAGAGGAATAAGTGGGGGGAATAGTGAAAAAGGGATGGAAAAAGAGTTATACAGTGAGAGAGGTATGAGCGGGTGGATGGCTGTGTTTAATAATGCAATAGTGCTATCTACAGCCAGCTATAATTAATGGAACCTGTGCTCTGATGGTTTCCTAGAGGAACGTACAGTCTGGTCATGCCGTACCCCAGAGTTGCAGGAATAGAGACCTTTCAAAAAACACAAAATATCTGCTTCCTACAAATCAGATTTACCATGGTGCAGAACCATTACTCTTGTAGGAGGTTGTGTGGCATCAAGCAAAGGGAGAAACCAGGATAAGTGCTTTGACTTTTGAGACAGCCGCAACTTCTAAAAGGTTTCAAGTGTCGTTGACTGTTCTGGAGAAGCTTTGCTGTTCTCTTGGTATTACCCAGCATCATACTTATGTTGTTGTTTAAGAACACTGTCACATTGTTACTCTAGCATCATATCTCTGACTATCAGGTGTGTCCTTTCTAACAGCTCTGTCAGCCCCCCCTCTTCTCTTTGTGTTCCTGATATATTCTTCCTTCTGGGTTGAGTGAAGGCAGATTGTAGTCCAATCAGTTGTGTACTTTAGTTTCTCATTTTAGATTCAAAGTAATGGGGTGCCAAATATGTGGAGGGGGAAGGCTAAAGACACAACCATGATTCCATGAGATAATTAAAACCATCCCAAATGTGCCAAGAGGAAGGGAGAGAGAGACTGCGCTGCAAGGCCTCACTGAAGCGCAGATAAATTGCTTTTCTCCATGTTAATTACAGGGTTATGATTTTCAGCTGATGCAAAGAGCTACGTTTTGTGCTTTATTATGATCATAAATGTCATTTGATGTGTTGCGTTGCTCAGGCATGATAATTTATGGAAATGTGCTACAGCGGCTGCTATTACCCTCACAGAGAGATGGGTGTGCGTAGACTTGTATGTGTCTGTGTGTCTCTATGTGTCTTGTGTGTGTGGTTCATTCGTCCTCTCTGTCGCTGTCATTTTTGCTTAGGGGACCTGATGGTGGAGGTGCCACTGGGCTGAGAAGCCTGAGCTGAGAGGCCTCTGTCTAAATGACTGTAGAGTATTAGACCAGGAGAGGGGGAAATACTACCCTTCTTACTGAGTTAATTGAAACACGGGGAGAGTGCCTGCTTGAGCTCCAACTTTAAAGCTGATATTCCAGGCTGTGATCATGTCACTTGGAGTGACAAATAGGAGTGAGATCAGAGCAAACTGATTCCCCCCTAGCCTGTGACTGCAGCAGTGATAGTGATACTGACTAAGGTGAGTTTACTGCTCGGTGAGCTCAGTCCCACTGTGTATCAAAAACACATCTTCCCCTGACTCTAATGTACTGTATCAACTGTTTGTTTCTATTATATCTGTGGTATCTGTGCTGTAGTCTAGTCTACCTTCCAGTCCCAGTGTATTAGGGTCAGTCCTGGACTGGAGAGAGAAGGTTGGGTGGGTTTGTAAGTGGGTCCTCTCCTATCAGACCCTGATTGATGGATGTATAGGGAGTGACAGCCAGAGTGTCAACAAGGCATTAATGAATAGCAGACCCAAACGATGCCTGGTGCGACGCATGGTGGCGGGACTGACACACAAGATGCTCTGACACCCTCTGTCACTGCACCAAATACCTTGGTTTCAGACTCTTAGCTATCCCTACACCTCTGAAGACTCTAGCCACTTCCATGCCAGTCGTAAGAACTTAGTTAACCTGATAGTCACTCCTGAACATTGTTACTGCACCCCCGCCCTCTCCCTTTATTGTCACAGCCCCCCACTCCCTGAACTTGCTTCCCGACTTTCAGCGTACATCGTTACAGAATGACGACTCGTCAAAGAGAAGCATCAGGGAGTGTTATGTTTTGTTTTTGTGTTGGGGGTGACGTCGGGAGCTACCTGGGAGGCCTCAGCCGAGGCAACCGGGGAGGTCTCAGCCGGGTCATCAGGTTTACTCCTCAGCCAATTCCTCAGGTTTCTGCGCCTCAGTGGTGGCGACCGGTCTGCTCCGGATTCCCGTGATCGTCCCTGTGGTTGGCGTCCTGCGGCTGGAGCCTAACATGCCGGGAAGAGGGTTTTGTCACGTATGCTCTCACTCCGGCGCTCTAGGTCGTCATGCTCCTGCGCCTCAGCTGGATCGACAGGTTATCGCGGGGGTACTGTCACGTGTGCTCCCTCTCTGGCCTCTAGGTCACCAAGCTGCTTGTTAGGGCGCACACCTGTCACCAGCGTTAGGCACATAATGACACTTAATTTATTACATTTTTTCACTCCGTGAACTTGCTTGCCGACTTTCAGCGTATATTGATTCACCCCCTACACTATGGGTGCTAATTCTGTATAAACATGCTTTATTTGTCAAAAAAGAAGAACAAGTGGTGTTCAAATGTCAAATGATAAAATGAAACATCTCCAAAAAGACCCAATATCAAGTAATTTGTCCAAAAATAAAAAATAACTACAAGTAATAAAGCGTAGTAAAAAGAAGAGTGTGATGTTCTGTGGTGTGTACAGTTGAAGTTGGAAGTTTACATACATTATATTGACATACAGTTGAAGTCGGAAGTTTACATACACTTAGGTTGGAGTCATTAACACTCGTTTTTCAACCACTCCACAAATTTCTTGTTAACAAACTATAGTTTTGGCAAGTCGGTTAGGACATCTACTTTGTGCATGACACAAGTCATTTTACCAACATTTGGTTACAGATTATTACACTTATAATTCACTGTATCACAATTCCAGTGGGTCAGAAGTTTACATACGCTAAATTGACTGTGCCTTTAAAGAGCTTGGAAAAATCAGGGAAATTTCACCATGGCTTTAGAAGCTTCTGATAGACTAATTGACATAATTTGAGTCAATTGGAGGTGTACCTGTGGATGTATTTTAAGGCCTACCTTCAAACTCAGTGTCTCACTTTCTTTCAAAAGAAATCAGCCAAGACCTCAGGAAATACATTGTAGACCTCCACAAGTCTGGTTCATCCTTGGGAGCAATTTCCAAACGCCTGAAGGTATCACGTTCATCTGTAAAAACAATAGTACGCACGTATAAACACCATGGGACCACTCAGCAGTCATACCGCTCAGGAAGGAGACCCGTTCTCCTGGAGATGAACGTACTTTGGTGTGAAAAGTGCAAATGAATCCCAGAGCAACAGCAAAGGACCTTGTGAAGATGCTGGAGGAAACAGGTACAAAAGTATCTGTATCCACAATAAAACAAGTTCTATAACAACATAACCTGAAAGGCCACTCAGCAAGGAAGACGCCACTGCTCCAAAATCGGCATAAAAAAGCCAGACTACAGTTTGAAACTGCGCATGGGGACAAAGATTGTACTTTTTGGAGAAATGTCCTCTGGTCTGATGAAACAAAAATAGAACTGTTTGGCAATATTGACCATCATTATGTTTGGAGGAATCACGGGGGTGGCAGCATCATGTTGTGAGGGTGCTTTGCTGCAGGAGGGACTGGTGCACTTCACAAAATTCTGTGGATATATTGAAGAAACATCTCAAGACATCAGTCGACAGGGTAGCCTAGTGGTTAGCGTGTTGGACTAGTAACCAAAAGGTTGCAAGGTCAAATCCCCGAGCTGACAAGGTACAAATCTGTTGTTCTGCCCCTGAACAGTTCACTGTTCCTAGGCCGTCATTGAAAATAAGAATTTAACTGACTTGCCTAGTTAAATAAAAGGAAGTTAAAGCTTGGTCGCAAATGTGTTTTCCAAATGGACAATGACCCCAAGCATACTTCCATAGTTGTGGCAAAATGGCTGAAGGACAACAAAGTCAAGGTATTGGAGTGGCCATCACAGAGCCCTGACCTCAATCCCATAAAAAATATGTGGGCAGAACTGAAAAATCATGTGCGAGCAAATTCACCCAACTTTTTGTGGGAAGCTTGTGGAAGGCAACCCAAAACGTTTCACCCATGTTAAACAATTTAAAGGCGATGCTACCAAATACTAATTTAGTGCATGTAAACTTCTAACCCACTGGGGTGGGTTGTAAATGTGATGAAAGAAATGAAAGCTGAAATAAATCATTCTCTCTACTATTATTCTGACATTTGACATTCTTAAAATAAAGTGGTGATCCTAACTGACCTAAGACAAGGAATTTTCACTAGGATTAAATGTCAGGAATTGTGAAAAACAGTTTTTAAATGTATTTGGCTAAGGTGTATGTAAATTTCCAACTTCAAGTGTATATGTAAGGGTGGGTGAATGAGTGGGAGTTGGTGAAAAAAAGTATTTTGAGTAGGTGTGAAGAGTAAAAAACATTTGTTAAACAGAAAACCCAAACCTATGGCAGCAGATCCACGAGGTCCTCCATGAGAGGTGACTGTACAGTTTCCTAAAAGAAAAGCATCTTTAGTAAATCCGCTTCCTCTGTGAGAGCTTCCCATGTATGGAATACACTGCCATCAGACACATATAACTGCACCACCTATCACACGTTCACAAAAAACATGAAGACATGGCTAAAGGTCAATCAGATTTGTGAACATAATCCCTAGCTGTGTATTGCCGCATTCCATGTTGTCTGTTGTCTGTAGCTTGTGAGGTGTGGACACACTTTTCTGCCGATATAGATTTTGTCTTGTTGCTTTTTGTGCGATGTTGCTCTGTCTGTATGCTGTGTCTTGCTTGTCCTATGTTGCTCTGTGTCTGCTCACTGCTCAATGATTGTCTGTATTGTAATTGTTTTTAATAACCTGCCCAGGGACTGCGGTTGAAAATTAGCCGGATGGCTAAAACCGGCACTTTTACTGAAACGTTGAGTAATGTGCACTGTCCCTGTAAAAATAAAATCAACTCAAATAGTCTCTAAAGTGCAGGTGATTCTCTGTGGTCAGATGTTCTGGGCAGGGCCACTGTGGATGTGGATGGTCCCCCCCCCCAATAAGAGCCCTTCTTCTCTAGTCTCCTGACGCAATCAGGTACTCCGGGGAGAGCCAGAGTGCGGAGGTTATTGAAAATGCATCCCGGTACTCCTCCAATGCTGATTTGCAGCTGTCTGAGAAGTCAGTGTGGTTGTTATTGTTATACTGTATGCATCAAAATCACTGAGAACATTTTAAGATGTAGAACTATGTTACAGTCAGTCCATGTCTTTATGGGACGACTCACCTTCAAACTCTGCTATGCTGTACTCTCCATCTGTGTCCCTCAGTGGAGGCTGCTGATTGGAGGACAGCTCATAATAATGGCTGGAACGGCGTAAATTAAATTGATCATATTTATTCCACTACAGCCATTACCTTGAGCCCGTCCTCCCCAATTTGTGCCACCAACCTCCTGTGGTGTACCTTCATCTCAGCTGACGACCAGCAGACAGTACACGGGTATTGTGCAGACTGAGACATGACATAGAAAAAACAGGAAATTAAGTTTATGCATGATATTCGCACCACTATTTCATGTAACATATTTGAGAATGCTAAGATAACCGTCATACAACAACCTGCCCTGATTTCGGTGGGTGGACTTTTTTCCCCCTGAAACTTTATTTTGTCAAATTCAAAGTCATAAATAAATACATTCACTTTTCTATAGTTGTCCTCCTTGCCAGCATTAATGTGTTACTGCCCGCTATTAAAACAGAAAATACCATCATTAGCAAATTAACAGGATTCAAATATTCAACATTAGCTGCCACCAATGTGCAAGTTGTAAAAGTTAACATTGAACTTAGGGATATCTCATTCTGTGTTGCTCGACAAACGCCCATTCCCGCGCAGTCGCTAGAGGAGTGCTCAGCTGGAATTGCTGCTGCTATTGTTGTTGGAAGAGTTGAGTCAGCCTTTCGTTCATACCCCCGTGGCATCTGATTCAGCCTGGCCATGAGTTGTTGGAAATCCATGCCCTCGTTTGGTGAAGCTAGCTTGTTTTTGTCAAGACAGCAATGTGCAATTTCATACGCCTACAACTTAAATCCATGTAACATGATCATGTTAACTACAAAGTTTGGTAACTAGCTATTAATGTTAGCTATTGGCTGTAGTAATTTAACTTAGTTGGCTAGCTAACATTACAGCTGCTACAGGGTCGTCACTAGTTCCCATAGTCACAAAGTCAGAAGGCCCAATCAAATGAGGGAGTGTGATGACTCGTATGCCGGATCAGAAGGCCCACCTATCCGACCAATCAGATGAAGGAGTGTGATGACGCATTTGCCGGGTTACGTTATATTTTGAGGCCAAACCCGAGGTCCAAATAACTAAATACATTCAGGAACAAGAATTGGAAACGTCACAAAGTGTCATAACATCGAGAAAGGATAAAAGTTTGAGGCAAAAAGGTATTTGATTACAAGCACAGAGGAGTTATTATATTTGATAGAGCAACACTGTTAGTTTCCCTACAAGCCTTTAATTCTAGTAGAAATATATCATATTATTGACCTTCAACAGATGCACAGCTTCTGCACAGCTCCCAAAACTCAGTTGGGAGAGTAAAAGTCTCCCATTCAATGGTGTTTCCTTTTAAGTTGTGGGCACTTTGGTTTTTGCCCTAGCACTACAGAGCTGATTCAAACAATCAAATATGGATGATGAGTTGGTTGTTTTAATCAGTTGTATAAATGTCAAGGTAAGGTATGCAGTGCTTACCGTGAATACAGTCACTGCTAAAGTGGGAACATTGCCTTTAAATTTCAATCACGCTGTAAAGCTGAACTTCCCTAATGCGGATTAAATAGAGCCCCTACTGTAGGTGTATTCATAGAATGACATATAGAATGTCTATTAAAATCATATGATCGCTGTTTCTCTAGTAGGCCTAGTAAAGAATTGTCAGAAAACTTTGAACATGTATTACCTTTTAATAAGGCATAAACACAAACAGTCGTAATGTTTTCATCTGATTGTAAAACAATCTCTTCAAAAAGGGGCTCCTATAGGCTACCCGCTCACGTTCATCCACTCACAAAATTATTCCAGCATCAAAACAATGCACTGTGCAGCCACAATTTGATGAATGGAAAGAGACATCTGTTACAAAATGACATGTATTGTAATGACATTCTGGGATTGTCATTAAGCCTACACTTATAGGACTGAATTTTTTTTTAAAAATTATTTAACTAGGTAAGTCAGTTAAGAACAAATTCTTATTTTCAATGACAGCCTAGGAACAGTGGGTTAACTGCCGGTTCAGGGGCAGAATGACCGATTTGTACCTTGTCAGTTCAGGGATTTGAACTTGCAACCTTTCGGTTACTAGTCCAATGCTCTAACCACTAGCCTACCCTGCCACCCCGAGCTGATGCGTCCACTGCTATCCATGCGCGTCTCGAAACACAACACAATTTCGAGCGTATACACCCAGTTTCAAGTAAATTTGCAATTTTTTTATGTGGCTGACATGTGGAAATGTTTACTAATGGTCTAATAGCCTTTAGTTTTCTTGGCATTCTGGGTTAAATATTGTGATAGGTTCATATTTTACATGTATGTCATATCCCCACTGGATTCCGAACTGGACCGTACTGCCATTTCTTTCACCGCTCCGGGTATCTCACTGCACCCTCATATGTCATGTCTTGAAATATGCAGACAGACAGATAAAAAGTACATTTATCCTACATGTTTCTGATAAGTCTTGTAGGATCAATATCCTATTAGAACTTTATTGAACCTATTAAGTTATAGTTTGTTGTCATTATTGCAAGTACAACACAACAATATTAACTGCTACATTTTTGTTGATCTGAAACAACATTAATTTCTGTTTTTTTCACCAGAAAGAACGCCTGTCCCTTTAAAAGTGACTGAAGACTTCAATGCTAGCACAAGTTCCCAGTGTTAACCCTTTAGACCCCAATATAATTCCTAGAATGCTGCTGTAGATTTCTGAAAATTTGAAAGATAAAAATAATTTTCTCACACATTTAAAAAAACAAAAACAGACACAGCTCAAAAACAAAGAACAAATGACAATTCCAAGTTAACTTAACTTAACTTAACTCCCTGACTATAGAGAGCCTTTTTTTCTCTATGGTATAGTAGGTCAGGGCGTGCCTGGGGCTATTCTAGTTTATATTTTCTATGTGGAGTTCTAGTTTAGTATTTCTATGTTGATGATTTGTATGATTCCCAATTAGAGGCAGCTGGTAATTATTGTCTCTAATTGGGGATCATATTTAAGTAGCATTTTTTCCCATCTGTATTTGTGGGATATTGTTTATGTGTAGTTGCATGTTAGCACTCCATTGTTGGCACGCTTTGCTTAAGTTTCACTTAGAAATAAAGATGTGGAACTCAACCGCCGCTGCGCCTTGGTCCGTCTCTACACACGGTCGTGACACTTAGTTTTAAAGAGCACAACCTCTTCTCTAATATGACACCACATTCATGTCGATAGGAATAACACTCATGTTGTCTTTCATTGTATAAAGACAATCACTATAAAAAAACGATTAATACTCAACACAACAAAAAAACTGAGAGTATTTAAATTGTAGTACATTACTTTGACTAAATTACTCACTCAAAATATACCAAGTATAATATATTATACTTATAAATATTAATAAATTATAAAAAATGTGACCATAGAACAATATTCAGAAACTATTTTAAAACACAAGTATTTGACTGTCAACAATTCTTACTTCTGTAACAATGTAAAAATGCAAACAACTATTCAGAGACTATTTCAAAATGGAGATAACCTCTTTTAAATAAGATTTAGTACAGACCAGGCCTGACACAAAATCTAGAAATATTAGTCTACTTGACAACAATTCAGTCAATTCCACAAGTATTAAGTAGAGATAGATAAACAGAGAAGATACAAAGTACAACAACTGTTCAGAGACACAATTTACCCCCAAAATTTGTAGACAAAATCTTATTTCACACTGTTTGCATTTAGCCTACAACATGTCATGGAAGTTGTAGAAGTACGGCCGCATCTTGCAAAGTGGCACAGAACACATAGGAGGTTTCTACACATCTCCCACTCTTTGCCCTGTGTCAACTCTGGTTTGTTGTTTTGAAAAGTTTGTGGTTTGAAAGTGTGTTGGAAAGTTAGTAGCTAGCTAACTTTTGAGTTTGGATCCCGCGACACAGTTGGCATCAGTTGCTGGGACTGCTAATCTCTGTTCAGTGATCCTGCCGACCAAGGCCGGGTCTGAGGAACTATTTGACGTAGCAGATAGGCAGTTAACTAGTAACTAGGCTATCAAGCTATCAAGGTTTTCTTGAGGGCTTGAACACAGCCCACAATGCGGTTAGCCATTGTGGCTGGGAACGTGGATTGTACCGGGTTTGTGGCTGTCTGGATCCCTGCTGTGGTTTTCAATCTTCCCTGTGACCTGCCCTGTCTGGAACTGCGAGGAGTAACAGCGTTACTTAAGTTGCTAGCTACCATGACAAAGACCAAAGCCGGCTGGAGTACCGTTGAGGACAGTGGTATCTCTCTATCACACGTGAAGGATTTTTTAAACAAACAAAACGAGTTCTACTAGTTGTTAAAACAAGAAAATAGCTTCAAGTGTTTTGTCCAAATACTGGTGAATTCAACTAATAAAAGAATGGACGACCTGACTAGAGAGGTCCAGGACCTGAACAGTTTGCAGTTCTCCCAGGGTCAGCTCAATGAGTTGAAACCAGAGAATGGCAAGATGACAGCAATCTGTAAGCCTTTGAAGAGGACATCAGTTCTGTGTGTGAATCCATGATAACAATGACTGATAAATCAGACTATCCCAAGGGACAATCAAGACGGAACAACATGGTTGTGGACGGAATTGCAGAATCTCCATGAGACCTGGACGGAGTCTGAGGAAAAAGTGAGGGAATTGATCTCTGAGAAATTGAAGATGGACCACAGGAAGATTGAGGTGGAGCGCGCCCACAGGACTAGAAAACCCACCACCGGCCCAGGTGACAGGCCCAGGCCTATAGTGGTCAAGTTCCTGAAGTTCAAGGACAAGGTAGCTGTTCTGGAAGAGACAAGAACTTGAGAGGAACGTATATCTTTCTCAACGAGGACCATCCTGAAGCTGTGCGCCAGAAGAGGAAAGAACTTATCACTGCCATGAAAGCTGCCAGAGCGCGTGGGGACATTGCTTACATCCGCTATGACAGGCTCATTGTCCACCCTCCCTCCCAGAAGACTGGAAGGGATGAGAGAGCCAAGCATATGGGTTCGCAGTTTCAACTCCGCAGCACACACACACACATCAATTGATTAATGGAATGCTGAATGTATATATATATTTTTATCTTGCTTTGTTTGCTCTTTGCCATATTGTCTATCTCTGATAAGCTACCCAGGAAAGGGCTGAAAATAAGATAACATATTAGCCATTTCTTAGACTCACTTAGATAATTCATTTGATGATACAGCAGTAGCAATACAAGGATATAACTTCTATAGAAGAGACTAAAATGCTTATTGGGGAGGTGTTGCTGTATATATTCAGAGCCATATCCCTGTCATGCTTAGAGAAGACCTTATGTCAAGTGTGATTGGAATGTTGTGGTTGCAGGTTCACTTGGCACAGATAAAAAGCCTTTTATTTTGGGGTGTTGCCATAGGCCACCAAGTGCTAACAGTCAGTATCAGACAGTCAGTATCTATCTAAATAACAGGTGTGAAATGCTTGATAGTGTATGTGATGTAAACAGAGAGGTCTACTTTCTTGTGGACCTGAATATTGACTGGTTTTCATCAAGCTGTCCGCTCAAGAGGAAGCTTCTCACTGTAACCAGTGCCTGTAATCTGGTTCCCTTATTAATCAACCTACCAGGGTGTTTACAAACACTACAGATTTTGGGGGGGGTTGTATCATTTGATTTACACAACATACCTACCACTTTGAAGATGCAAAATCTTTTTTTATTGTGAAACAAACAAGAAATAAGACAAAAAACAAGGGTGCATAAATATTCACCCCCCTAAAGTCAATACTTTGTAGAGCCACCGTTTGCAGCAATTACAGCGAAAGTCTCCTGTGGTATGTTTCTATCAGCTTGGCACATCTGGCGACTGGGATTTTTTCCCATTCTTCAAGGCAAAACTGCTCCAGCTCCTTCAAGTTGGATGGGTTCCGCTGGTGTACAGCAATCTTTAAGTCATACCACAGATTCTCAAATGAACTGAGGTCTGGGCTTTGACTAGGCCATTCAAATACATTTAAATGTTTCCCCTTAAACTACTCAAGTGTTGCTTTAGCAGTATTATTAGGGTCATTGTCCTGCTGGAAGGTGAACCTCCGTCCCAGTCTCAAATCTCTGAAACAGGTTTTCCTAGAGAATTTCCATGTATTTAGCACCATCCCATCATTCCTTCAATTCTGACCAGTTTCCCAGTCCCTGCCGATGAAAAACATCCCCACAGCATGATGCTGCCACCACCATTCTTGGTGCTCTCTCTCGGGGTGATGAGAGGTGTTAGGTTTGCGCCAGACATAGCGTTTTCCTTGATGGCCGAAAAGCCAATTTTTTTCTTTAAGCAATGTTTCTTTTTGGCCACTCTCCCATAAAGCCCAGCTCTGTGGAGTATACGGCTTAAAGTGGTCCTATGGACAGGTACTCCAATCTCTCCTGTGGAGCTTTGCAGCTCCTTCAGGGTTATCTTTGGTCTCTTTGTTGCCTCTCTGATTAATGCCCTCCTTGCCTGGTCCGTGAGTTTTGGTGGACGGCCCTCTCTTGGCATGTTTGTTGTGGATTTAATTGTGCTCCGTGGGATGTTCAAAGTTTCTGATATTTTTTTACAACCCAACCCTGATCTGTACTTCTCCACAACTTTGTCCCTGACCTGTTTGGAGAGCTCCTTGGTCTTCATAGTGCCACTTTCTTGGTGGTGCCCCTTGCTTAGTGGTGTTGCAGACTCTGGGGCCTTTCAGAACAGGTGTATATATACTGACATCTTGTGACAGATCATGTGACAACTAGATTGCACACAGGTGGACTTTATTTAACTAATTATGTGACTTCTGAAGGTAATTTGTTGGGTGCTTCATTTAGGGGCTTCATAGCAAAGGGGGTGAATACATACAGTGGGGCAAACAAGTATTTAGTCAGCCACCAATTGTGCAAGTTCTCCCACTTAAAAAGATGAGAGAGGCCTGTAATTTTCATCATAGGTACACTTCAAAATTAAGAAAAGAAATCCAGAAAATCACATTGTAGGATTTTTAATGAATTTATTTGCAAATTATGGTGGAAAATAAGTATTTGGTCAATAACAAAAGTTTATCTCAATACTTTGTTATATACCCTTTGTTGGCAATGACAGAGGTCAAACGTTTTCACACACCGTCTTCACAAGGTTTTCACACACTGTTGCTGATATTTTGGCCCATTCCTCCATGCAGATCTCCTCTAGAGCAGTGATGTTTTGGGGCTGTTGCTGGGCAACACGGACTTTCAACTCCATCCAAAGATTTTCTATGGGGTTGAGATCTGGAGACTGGCTAGGCCACTCCAGGACCTTGAAATGCTTATTACGTAGCCACTCCTTCGTTGCCCGGGCAGTGTGTTTGGGATCATTGTCATGCTGAAAGACCCAGTCACTTTTCATCTTCAATGTCCTTGCTGATGGAAGGAGGTTTTCACTCAAAATCTCACGATACATGGCCCCATTCATTCTTTCCTTTACACGGATCAGTTGTCCTGGTCCCTTTGCAGAAAAACAGCCCCAAAGCATGATGTTTCCACCCCCATGCTTCACAGTAGGTATGGTGTTCTTTGGATGCAACTCAGCATTCTTTGTCCTCCAAACACGACGAGTTGAGTTTTTACCAAAAAGTTAGATTTTGGTTTCATCTGACCATATGACATTCTCCCAATCTTCTTTTGGATCATCCAAATGCTCTCTAGCAAACTTCAGATGGGCCTGGACATGTACTGGCTTAAGCAGGGGGACACGTCTGCAGGATTTGAGTCCCTGGCGGCGTAGTGTGTTACTGATGGTAGGCTTTGTTACTTTGGTCCCGGCTCTCTGCAGGTCATTCACTAGGTCCCCCCGTGTGGTTCTGAGATTTTTGCTCACCGTTCTTGTGATCATTTTGACCCAACGGGGTGAGATCTTGCGTGGAGCCCCAGATCGAGGAAGATTATCAGTGGTCTTGTATGTCTTCCATTTCCTAATAATTGCTCCCGCAGTTGATTTCTTCAAACCAAGCTGCTTACCTATTGCAGATTCAGCCTTCCCAGCCTGGTGCAGGTCTACAATTTTGTTTCTGGTGTCCTTTGAAAGCTCTTTGGTCTTGGCCATAGTGGAGTTTGGAGTGTGACTGTTTGAGGTTGTGGACAGGTGTCTTGTATACTGATAACAAGTTCAAACAGTTGCCATTAATACAGGTAATGAGTGGAGGACAGAGGAGCCTCTTAAAGAAGAAGTTACAGGTCTGTGAGAGCCAGAAATCTTGCTTGTTTGTCGGTGACCAAATACTTATTTTCCACCATAATTTGCAAATAAATTCCTAAAAAATCTTACAATGTGATTTTCTGGATTTTTTTCTCATTTTGTCTGTCATAGTTTAAGTGTACCTATGATGAAAATTACAGGCCTCTCTCATCTTTTTAAGTGGCAGAACTTGCACAATTGGTGGCTGACTAAATATTTTTTTGCCCCACTGTATGCAAATCAAATCAAATGCTGCACCTTCTTCACCACGCTGTCTGTGTGGGTGGACCATTTCAGTTTGTCCGTGAGGAACTTAAAACTTTCTACCATCTAAACCTCTGTCCCGTCGATGTGGATAGAGGGGTGCTCCCTCTGCTGTTTCCTGAAGTCCACGATCATTTCCTTTGTTTTGTTGATGTTGGGTGTGAGGGTATTTCCCTGACCCCACACTCCGAGGGCCCTCCTCCTTGTAGGCCGTCTCGTCGTTGTTGGTAATCAAGACTGACACTGTAGTGTCGTCTGCAAACTTGATGATTGAGTTGGAGGCGTTCATGGCCACGCAGTCGTGGATGAACAGGGAGTACAGGAGAGGGTTTGGAACGCACCCTTGTGGGGCCCCAGGGTTGAGGATCAGCGGGGTGGAGATGTTGTTACCTACCCTCACCACCTGGGGGTGGCCCGTCAGGAAGTCCAGGACCCAGTTGCACAGGGTGGGGTCGAGGCCCAGGGTCTCAAGCTTGATGACGAGTTTGGAGGGTACTATGGTGTTAAATGCTGAGCTGTAGTCGATGAACAGCATTCTCACATAGGTATTCTTCTTGTCCAGATGGGTTAGGGCAGTGTGCTGTGTGATTGCGATTGCGTCGTCTGTGGACCTGTTGGGGCAGTAAGCAAATTGGAGTGGGTCTAGGGTGTTTTTAATTTTTTTATTTCACCTTTATTTAACCAGGTAGGCTAGTTGAGAACAAGTTCTCATTTGCAACTGCGACCTGGCCAAGATAAAGCGTATCAATTTGACACGTACAACAACACAGAGTTACACATGGAATAAACAAAACATACAGTCAATAATACAGTAGAACAAAATAAAACAAAAAGTCTATATACAGTGAGTGCAAATGAGGTAAGTTAAGGAAATAAATAGGCCATGGTTGCGAAGTAATTACAATATAGCAATTAAACATTGGAATGGTAGATCGGCAGAAGATGCATGTGCAGGTAGAGATACTGAGGTGCAAAGGAGAAAAATAAATAAATAAATACCAGTATGGGGATGAGGTAGGTAGATAGATGGGCTGTTTACAGATAGGCTAAGTACAGGTGCAGTGATCTGTAAAATGCTCTGACAGCGGGTGCTTAAAGCTAGTGAGGGAGATGTGAGTATCCAGCTTCAGAGATTTTTGCAATTCGTTCCAGTCATGAGCAGCAGAGAACTGGAGGGAAAGACGACCAAAGGAGGAATTGGCTTTGGGGGTGATCAGTGAGATATACCTGCTGGAGCGCGTGCTACGAGTGGGTGCGGAGTATGGTGATCAGGGAGCTAAGATAAGGCGGGGCTATACCTAGCCGAGACTTGTAGATAACCTGTAGCCAGTGGGTTTGGCGACGAGTATGAAGCAAGGGCCAACCAACGAGAGCGTACAGGTCGCAATGGTGGGTAGTGTATGGGGCTTTGGTGACAAAACGGATGGCACTATGATAGACTGCATCCAGTTTGTTGAGTAGAGTGTTGGAGGCTATTTTATAGATGACATCACCGAAGTCGAGGATCGGTAGGATGGTCAGTTTTACAAGGGTATATTTGGCAGCATGAGTGAAGGATGCTTTGTTGCGATATAGGAAGCCGATACTAGATTTAATTTTGTATTGGAGATGCTTAATGTGAGTCTGGAAGGAGAGTTTACAGTCTAACCAGACACCCAGGTATTTGTAGTTGTCCACGTATTCTAAGTCAGAGCCGTCCAGAGTAGTGATGCTGGACGGGCGAGCAGGTGCGGGCAGCGATCGATTGAAAAGCATGCATTTAGTTTTACTTACGTTTAAGAGCAGTTGGAGGCCATGGAAGGAGAGTTGTATGGCATTGAAGCTAGTTTGGAGGTTGGTTAACACAGTGTCCAAGGAGGAGCCAGAAGTATACAGAATGGTGTCGTCTGCGTAGAGGTGGATCAGAGAATCACCAGCAGCAAGAGCAACATCATTGATGTAAACAGAAAAGGGAGTCGGCCCGAGAATTGAACCCTGTGGCACACCCATAGAGACTGTCAGAGGTCCGGACAAAAGGCCCTCCGATTTGACACACTGAACTCTATCTGAGAAGTAGTTGGTAAACCAGGCGAGGCAATCAATTGAGAAACCAAGGCTGTCGAGTCTGCCAATAAGAATGTTGTGATTGACAAGAGTCGAAAGCCTTGGCCAAGTCGATGAACACGGCTAGACAGTAATGTCTCTTATCGATGGCGGTTATGATGTCGTTTAGAACCTTGAGCATGGCTGAGGTGCACCCATGACCAGCTCTGAAACCAGATTGCATAGCGGAGAAGGTATGGTGGGATTCGAAATGGTCAGTAATCTGTTTGTTAACTTGGCTTTTGAAGACCTTAGAAAGACAGGGTAGGATAGATATAGGTCTGTAGCAGTTTGGGTCTAGAGTGTCACCCCCTTGACCGCGGCAGCTTTCCAATCTGTGGGAATCTCAGACGATATAAAAGTGAGGTTGAACAGGCTAGTAATATGGGTTGCAACAATTTCGGCAGATCATTTAGAAAGAGAGGGTCCAGATTGTCTAGCCCGGCTGATTTGTAGGGGTCCAGATTTTGCAGCTCTTTCAGGTATGCGGCTGTGATTATAATCGAAGAGAATTCTCTCTGTAGATAATGCGGTCGGCATTTGATTGTGAGGAATTATAAGTCAGGTGAACGGAAGGACTTGAGTTCCTGTATGTTGTTATGATCACACCACGTCTCGTTAATCATAAGGCATACACCCCTGAAAGATGCTTGTTTCTGTCGGCACGATGCATGAAGAAACCAGCTGGCTGTACCGACACCGATAGCATGTCTCCGTGAAACAAAGAACGTTACAGTCTCTGATGTCTCTCTGGAAGGCTACCCGTCTACCTTGTTGTCAAGAGACTGGACATTGGCGAGTAGTATGCTTGGGAGCGGTGCGCGATGTGCCCATCTACGGAGCCTGACCAGAAGACCGTTCCCTCTGCCCCTTCTACGGCGTCGTTGTTTTGGGTCGCCGGCTGGGATCTGATCCATTGTCCTGGGTGGTGGGCAAAACAGAGGATCCGCTTCGGGAAAGTTGTATTCCTGGTTGTTATGTTGGTTGACGTTGCAACGAGTTGACGTTGCTCTTATATCCAATAGTTCCTCCCGACTGTATGTAATAAAACCTAAGATTACCTGGGGTAACAATGTAAGAAATAACACATAAAAAAACGAAATACTGCATAGTTTTCTAGGAATGCAAAGCGAGGCGGACAGTTATTTATTTTGTATTTTTTTGAAACAAGTTACATTTCACTTCACCAATTTGGACTATTTTGTGTATGTCCATTACATGAAATCCAAATAAAAATCTATTTAAATTACAGTTTGTAATGCAACAAAATAGGTCAAATGCCAAGGGGATGAATACTTTTGCAAGGTACTGTATATCCAGGAGAGCCAAAGTTCCAAAAGCTGGGCCTAAAATAGTGTATAAGAGATCATACAAAATATTTTTCTGTGACTCTTATGTGGATGATGTCAAAAATATTTGTTGGTGTGATGTGATTAATAAGGAGCATCCAGATGCTGCACTTGATGAATTTATGAAATTGCTTCTTCCAAATATTGATAAACATGCACCTGTTAATTAAGAAACTGACTGTTAGAACTGTTAAGGCTCCATGGATTGATGAGGAATTGAAAAACTGTATGGTTGAATGAGATGGGGTTAAAGGAGTGGCTAATAATTATTTCTGCACATTTGACTGGCTGACTTACTATGAATTGAGAAATTATGTGAGTAAACTCAACAAAAAGAAGAAGAAACTGTAATATGAGGCCAAGATCAGTGATATAAAGAATTATGTAAAAAACAACAACTTTGGAGTATTTTAAATGAAATTATGGGCAGAAAGGCAAATTCAACTCCATCTTTCATCGAATCAGATGGCTTATTCATCACAAAAACCATTTGATGTTGCCAATTATTTTAATGATTACTTCATTGGCAAAGTGGGCAAACTTAGGCAGGAAATGCCAACAACTAACAGTGAGCCATCATATTCATACATTTAAAAAAAACTAATAATGAAAGAAAAGCATTGCAAGTTTGAATTTTGTAAAGTTAGTGTGGGAGAGGTTTGAAAATTATTGTTATCGATCAAAAATGGCAACCCTCCTGGCATTGACAACATGGATGGAAAGCTACTGAGGATGGTAGATGACTCTATAGCCACTCTTATCTGTCATATCTTCAATCTGAGCCTAGAGGTCTTTGTCCTCAGGCCTGGAGGAAAGCCAAAGTCATTCTGCTACCCCAGGGTGGTAAAGCGGCCTTTGCTGGTTCTAACAGCAGACCTATCAGACCTATCAGCTTGCTACCAGCTCTTAGCAAACTGTTGGAAAAAAATGTGTTTGACCAAATACAATGCTATTTCTCTGTAAACAAATTAGAGAAGGGCGCTCAACATGTACTGCCCTGATACAAATTACTGATGATTGGTTGAAAGATATTGATAAGAAGAAGATTGTGGGAGCTGTACTGTTAGATTTCAGCCTTTGATATTGTTGACCATAACCTGTTAAAATGTGTTATGTGTTATGTCTTTTCAACATCTGCCATATCGTGGCTTAAGAGCTATCTATCAAAGAAAACCCATAGAGTTCTATTAAACCTTTTCACACATACCAACAAATCAACCAAGAACTTCTCTCTTTTTTATCTCTATTTAATACTTGTTGCATTCAGTGAATTGTTGTCAAAGTATGCTAATATTTATACATTTTGTGTCAGGCCTGATCTGTACAAATCTTATTGAGAGAGGTTATCTCCATTTTGAAATAGTCTCTGAATAGTTGTTTGCATTTTTGTGTGGGTTTTGAAATACTTTCTGAATATTGTCCTCTGGTCACATTTTGGTACATTTTTGTAATATTTATAATATATTATACTTGGTACATTTTGAGTGAGTCATTTAGTCAAATGTACTACCACTTAAATACTCTAGTTTTTTGTTGTTGTCGCTATCATGTCAAAGCGCAAGGCAGGTGGTATCAAACCTAAGACTTTTGATATCACATGAAAGAGTGTGGCCACTGCCACAGACCTTTGGGAAAGATATCATACTATGAACATAATGCTAAGTTCTATGATAATGCTAAGTTCTATGATAATGCTAAGTTCTACGTTAATGCTAAGTTCTACGTTAATGCTAAGTTCTATGATAAATTAACTCATCAATAGACAGTTGAACAGCAAGAATTGGAATTGCCATTGCAGCAAAAATTATTTTGGCTGGGTGAACATGGTACGTGTATATATTTTATATGGAGTTATGTGTGTTTCCTCTGTAAAAGCGTTCATTAGCTTGTCCCCCTAACTAGTGTGCATCAATAATATATCATAACAATTTATAAAGTTGGCTACTTTATTGCCGGGCCTTTCAGACCCCTTTTTTATTTTCAATGTCATTCTAATAGAAACGTTTATTAGAAAAGATTACCCTATCATGCACTGGACGGACAATCTTGTACTGCAACGCAAGAATAAAGTTCACAAAATGCAAGGGAGCATGTGGACACAGGTGAAGATCAAGGCAGAGGAAAACTAAAGAGACTAAAACTTGGGCCAGATTCTCTGAGCTATTTAAAAAGCCATATTTCATGCCCATAGACATGGCTGTAGTGGATCCTATGCATAATCTTTTACAAAGGACAGAAAAACACGTTTTTTACCGTCTGGAAGAATATTGGTTTGCTGGATGATGGAATACTAAGAATCATTCAGCTTAAAGTTGATGCACTGAATGCACCTGCAGGCCAACTACCCTCTAAAATCTCATCAGGGTTTTCTCATTTCAGTGCACAACAATGGAGAATTTGGAGTATGCGTTTACTCCTTATTCACTCTTAAGGGACTTGAGGAGGATGTCCATTATGATTGCTGGACCCATTTTGTCAAAGCCTGTATCACCTTATGTACAAGATGTATTACAATGGAGCAAGTTGGAGAGGCTAATCGCCACATGCAACAGTTCAGTGAGAGCTTTGCAAGGTTTTATGGAAAACGGTATTGCGCACCAAATATGCAACTCCATAGTCACTTGAAGAAATGTGTTTTGGACTATGGTCCAGTATATGGTTTCTGGTGCTTTCCGTTTGAACGAGCAAAATGGTTTCATAGGTAAACAGAACACCAACAATTACAGCATCTCAGTTCAGTTAATGAGAAAAGTTTTAACTTCCCAGGAGTTTAAGTGGTTAGTCTGGCCAACTTTGATGAAATTAAAAACTTGTTAGCAGGCGGTCATGAGAAAGATGACATGCATGTAGGTCCTGATGCTACCAAGTACCGGTGTTGAATTTGCAGTGAGCTCAGACATTATTCACCTGCACCCTAAACAGCTGTTTGTCATAGCAAGTGAAGGTAGAAATGATCTGTATAGTGTCTTCACATGAATGTAGCCAAACAAGGATCTCACCATTGTACAGCTGACAGAAAAGCATGATATCAAATCAAAGTTTATTTGTCACGTGCGCCGAATACAACAGGTGTAAACCTTACAGTGAAATGCTTACTTACAGGCTCTAACCAATGGTGCCAAAAAAAGGTGTGTGTGTGTGTGTGTGTGTGTGTGTGTGTGTGTGTGTGTGTGTGTGTGTGTGTGTGTGTGTGTGTGTGTGTGTGTGTGTGTGTGTGTGTGTGTGTGTGTGTGTGTGTGTGTGTGTAGGTAAGTAAAGAAATAAAACAACAGTAGAAAGACATTTGAAAAAAAGAGTAGAAGGCTATATACAGACACCTGTTAGTCAGGCTTATTCAGGTAGTATGTACATGTAGGTATCGTTAAAGTGACTGTACATATATGATGAACAGAGAGCGTAAAAATAGGGGTTGGCGGGTGGTGGGACACAATGCAGATAGCCCGGTTAGCCAATGTGCGGGAGCACTGGTTGGTCTGGCCAATTTAGGTAGTATGTACATGAATGTATTGTTAAAGTGACTAAGCATATAAGATAAACAGAGAGTAGCAGCAGCGTAAAAAGAGGGATTGGGGGGGCACACAATGGCCTGGGTAACCATTGGTTGAGTCTTATGGCTTGGGGGTAAAAACTGTTGAGAAGCCTTTTTGTCCTAGACTTGGCACTCCGGTACCGCTTCCCATGCAGTAGTAGAGAGAACAGTCTATGACTGGGGTGGCTGGGGTCTTTGACAATTTTTCAGGCCTTTCTCTGACACCGCCTGGTGTAGAGGTCCTGGATGACAGGCAGCTTTGCCCCAGTGATGTACTGGGCCGTACGCACTACCCTCTGAAGTGCCTTGCCTCTGAAATGCTCTCGATGTTGCAGCTGTAGAACCTTTTGAGGATCCGAGGACCCATGCCAAATCTTTTTAGTTTCCTGAGGGGGAATAGGCTTTGTCGTGCCCTCTTCACGACTGTCTTGGTGTGTTTGGACCAATGTAGTTTGTTGTTGATGTGGACACCAAGGAATTTGAAGCTCTCAACCTGCTTCACAACAGCCCCGTCGATGAGAATGAGGAAGTGCTCGGTGATCCTTTTCCTGTAGTCCACAATCATCTCCTTAGTCTTGGTTACATTGAGGGATAAGTTGTTATTCTGGCACCACCCGGCCAGGTCTCTGACCTCCTCCCTATAGGGTGTCTCGTCGTTGTCAGTGATCAGGCCTACCAAATTTAATGATGGTGTTGGAGTCGTGCCTGGCCGCGCAGTCGTGGGTGAACAGGGAGTACAGGAGGAGACTGAGCACACACCCCTGGGGAGCTCCAGTGTTGAGGATCAGCGTGGCAGATGTGTTGCTACCTACCCTCACCACCTGGGGGCGGCCTGTCAGGAAATCCAGGATCCAGTTACAGAAGCATGAAGCATGTTGGTATTACAGACTCAATCAGGGACATGTTGAAAATGTCAGTGAAGACAGCTGCCAGTTGGTCAGCACATGCCCAGAGCACACGTCCTGATCCCGCAGCCTTGTGTATGTTGACCTGTTTAAAGGTCTTACGTCGGCTACGGAGAATGTGATCACACAGTCGCCCGGAACAGCTGATGCTCTCATGCATGCCTCAGTGTTGCTTGCCTCGAAGCAAGCATAGAAGTGATTTAGCTCATCTGGTAGGCTCGTGTTACTGGGCAGCCCGCGGCTGTGCTTCCCTTTGTAGTCTGTAATAGTTTGCAAGCCCTGCCACATCCAATGAGAGTCGTAGCCGGTGTAGTATGATTCAATCTTAGCCCTGTATTGACGCTTTGCCTGTTTGATAGTTCGTCGCAGGGCATAGATTTCTTGTAAGCTTCCGGGTTAGAGTCCCGCACCTTGAAAGCGGCAGCTCTACCTTTTAGCTCACTGCGAATGTTGCCTGTAATCCATGGCTTCTGGTTGGGTATGTACGTACAGTCACTGTGGGGACGACATCCTCAATTCACTTATTGATAAAGCCAGTGACTGATGTGGTATATTCCTCAATGTCATCGGAAGAATCCCGGAACATGTTCCAGTCTGTGATAGCAAAGCAGTCCTGTAGTTTAGGATCTGCTTCATCTGACCATTTTTTTTATAGACCGAGTCACTGGTGCTTCCTGCTTTAATTATTGCTTGTAAGCAGGAATCAGGAGGATAAAGTTGTGGTCAGATTTACCAAATGGAGTGCGAGGGAGAGCTTTGTACGCATCTCTGTGTGTGGAGTACAGGTGATCTAGAATTTTTTCCCTCTGGTTGCACATTTAACATGTTGATAGAGATTTTGTAGAACTGATTTAAGTTTCCCTGCATTAAAGTCTCTATCCACTAGGAGCGCCGCCTCTGGGTGAGTGGTTTCCTGTTTGCTTATTTCCTTATACAGCTGACTGAGTGCGGTCTTAGTGCCAGCATCTGTCTGTGGTGGTAAATAAACAGCCACAAAAAGTATAGCTGAGAACTCTCTAGGCAAGTAGTGTGGCCTGCAGTTTATCACAATATACTCAACTTCAGGCGAGCAAAATCTTGAGACTTCCTTAGATTTCGTGCACCAGCTGTTGTTTACAAATATGCACAGACCACGCCCCCCCCCTCGTCTTACCAAAGTGTGCTGTTCTATCCTGCCAGTGCAGTGTGTATCCCGCTAGCTGAATATCCATGTCGTCATTCAGGATATTACAGTTTTTTATGTCCCGTTGGTAGGATATTCGTGATCTTATCTCGTCTAGTTTATTGTCCAATGATTGCACGTTGGCGAGTAATATTGACGGTAACGGCAGCTTTCCTAGTTGTCTTCTGCGGGTCCGGACGAGGCATCCGGCTCTTCGTCCTCTGCGTCGCTTCCTCTTGCGAATAATTGGGATGTCTGCCCTGTGGGTTGTTTGGAGACATGTTTGGAGAGCTTGTAAGCACTGATCAAAGTAGAAGTTATCGTTCATGTGTACTTGCAAAGTGGTTCACCACTGACAGACAGATGCAGAGTTAACTTCTTGACGCTACCCATCCCTTTAGTGGGAGAATTGTCATCAACAACCGCTGAATTGCATAGCGCCGCATTCAAATAATATTACTAAAAATATTTATATTCATGAAATTGCAATATAGCAAAACACAGCTTAGCCTTTTGTTAATCCACCTGTCGTGTCAGATTTTGAAAATATGCTTTTACAGCGAAAGCAATCCAATTGTTTGTATAAGTTTAAGTTTGTTCACTCGACAAAACATTATGAACACCTAGCATCAAGTAGCTTGGTCACAAAAATCAGAAAAGCAATCAAATGAATTGTTTACCTTTGATGATCTTCGGATGTTTTCACTCACAAGACTCCCAGTTACACATTAAATGTTCCTTTTGTTCCATAAAGATTAATTTTCTATCCAAAATACCTCAGTTTGTTTGGCGCGTTTTGTTCAGAAATCCACAGGAAAGAGCGGTCACGACAACGCAGACATTACAAATAGTATCCGTAATGTCCACAGAAACATGTCAAACGTTTTTTATAATCAATCCTCAGGTTGTTTTTAAAATATATAATCGATAATATATCAACCGCAACTTTTTTTTTCAGTAGGAGAGGGAGAGTAGCAATGGCTGCCCAAACTCTGTTGCGCCAAGCAAAACGCTGCTGGCACCTGGCCATACAATGATGCGATGTTATCTTTCTCGCTAATTTTTCAAAATAAAAGCCTAAAACTATGTCTAAAGACTGTTAACACCTTGAGGAAGCGATAGGAAAAGGAATCTGGTTGATATCCCTTTAAATGGAGCAAAGGCAGGCTATGGAACATGGAGTTTTCAAAATAGGGTTTCGCCTGCAGTATCAGTTCTGTTATACTCACAGACAATATTTTGACAGTTTTGGAAACTTTTGGAAACTTTCAACATCATTTCAAGGACCCTGTTGAGGTTTGGGGCACAGCATTAGGATCTATACCAGAGGCACAGTGTATTCCAGTTCAAAGAATTATGAAGCTCTGTGCATATGCCGGTATAAAGTGCAGTTTGACAGGACTACAGAGACAGTAACTGGCATTAGGCTACTTGGAGGGAAAACTATGAGAAATCAAGGGGCCTAGCATTGGGAATTTGAGAGCAAAGCTACTGTTTATTTCTTAAATTGTAGCGGTAAGAAATATTTGATTACTCATCATTGTGTTTATTTTATAAAGTGTATCATATCTTCTATATGTTTTATTATCCATTTTTTATATGGAAATGTGCATTGTCCTGTGAAACTGCTTGGGATGTTAAAATTCCATTTGTCAACCAGCCTTTTTAGCTTAACATTTAATCAGTGACGCCTTTTGTGTTTTACGTTTTCTGATAGCATTTTATGTATTTTATTGCTGTGCTTGTTTTTTTGTTTTATTGTTTTAAGTGTGTTGCTATTTTAAATGTAAGTTTGATATTGGATCTTCAATTGACGATTGTATGAATCTAGACTCTAGACTATGAACTAGGTTATAGGCCTACTAAATGTATGTTTGGGGTAGATTGCTTGCTGAGTTGAACTGGGGCGTAATATGAGGACAATAGACAAGGTGTTAGGGCTTATTAGCATGTGTAAAGTTCCATGACCTTCCAGAGCCATCTAATCAAGAGCGATTAAGCTCTGTTTTTATTCTGACTTCTCAATACTGAGCTTCTACTTCTTATCATTAAACATATTCTGACTTACATGTACTCACTCGGAAACAGGCCATATTACGCAGTGTGTCTGACAGCTGATTGATGGCCAGTCACATTGTGTTTATTTTGCCCACTCGGCCCGTCACATTTACTTCCTTACTACAGCCCTGCTATTGTGCTGATATGGAATAGAAATATGACCTGGTGTGACAAAGGCAATTTCTCCTGTGGGCCAGAGCAGAGCCGTGTTAGGCTGGGCAGCATGGGGGCACATGTGGCTGTAATTTTCCTATCAGACCCTGAGTGGATGTCTTGATGACAAAGTTTTCTGATTATAGCTGCAGTTCTCTCAGGGGCAGACTAGATCAACGCCAACTGACATCTCTCTCTTTTCACCCTTTTATCAACTAACAAGTAGGCATGTTTTTTCACAGTCCTGCTTAGACATCCGAGGTTATTAGACTCATTGTCAGCAGAGTAGCAGACAGTCAGAATGAAATGAAGAGAGCGTGAACAAGGTAGTGGAGGAAGAAGGCAAAGAAAGAATGAAGAGAGTGCTGCCCGGCACTCTGTAATTATTCCTTCATCCACAGTCCTCTGCACTGTTATCTCTTCCTCCCTCATTCCTGCTCAGCGAGTTCTGAATTCTGATGAAGTCTACAGACTGCCGAGGCCCAAAAACAGGTCCTGAACTTCTGGGGAATTTCAAATGTACTAATGGCTGCCCTCAAATGTCTTTTTCACATACAGTAGCTCACTGATAGAGGGTAGTATTATCATTGGCTTCTTGCCCTCTGATTCTTTCAGCCAGTAAGTCACTGATCACTGCTGTCTGGAAGTGGAGAGAGGGAGCATGATTAGTGGCTTTGAAGTGTGCTGCCAAAACATCAGACCTCAGAAGTATGCACTTGTCTAAGTCACAGTGCACTCAGGATAGTCAAGGTGAGGTACATTGGCACTTTGAATCACTTCCAGACAGGTTGTGTGAGCGTGTGTGTGTGTGTGTGTGTGTGTGTTTGTGTGTGTGTGTGTGTGTGTGTGTTTACCTGTGTTTGCCTGTGTTGAATCCAGTTAGCAACGTGCATGACCCGCCCACCTGAGGATCTGTCTTTTTCTGGCATCTATTTCCTGTGTTTGAGGGACGCAAAATCCACTTGTCACTTAAATCTCGCTGGATTGATTGCTTTCATTTTACTCCTGCGACACTTTCATACTCCTGCTTGTGCCAGACTTTTTTTCCCGTTAATGTTACGACTACGTACACGTTTGTAATGACCAGTCAAACACACCCCGATAATAGCTGAAATGGGCTCAATACATTGTCTTTCTGTTGCATCTATAATGCTATAGCTTCGTCTGGATTTAAGGCATCGCCTCGACACATCATAAGACGAGAAGAAAGATAATTTTATTTTAATGGGTGTACATTTTTTGTGGAATTGAAAAAAGTTACAATTGAATACAACTGAAATGTTTCCATATTAGATGTCTTGAAATGAAAGCAACTTCTGAAAAAGAACACTCGGTTTATAGTGACATTATGTCTAATATCTGAAAACATTTAAAGTATGCATAGATAGGAGCAAACTAGAGCCTAGCGTGTTGATTTTTAATCTGAGGGTATCCTGCTATTGACACACTTGTTTAATTATGCAAGAGAACATGACAACAACAGTAATTAATGAGGCAGTCTAGACAGCGCAGTGAGTGCAGGTACAGTAGGGTAGACAGAGAAAGTAGGGTAGATAGAGACAGCAGTCTAGACAGCGCAGTGAATGCAGGTACAGAAGGCCTAGACAGAGCAGGTAGAGTAGACAGAGCAGGTAGGGTAGACAGAGCAGGTAGGATGGGCAGAGCAGGTAGGGTG
This sequence comes from Oncorhynchus clarkii lewisi, assembly GCF_045791955.1. Classification (NCBI taxonomy): domain Eukaryota; kingdom Metazoa; phylum Chordata; class Actinopteri; order Salmoniformes; family Salmonidae; genus Oncorhynchus; species Oncorhynchus clarkii. The sequence goes on along the minus strand of NC_092148.1, from coordinate 60,594,343 downwards.
GACAGAGCAGGTAGGGTAGACAGAGCAGGTAGGGTAGACAGAGAAAGTAGGGTAGACAGAGACAGCAGTCTAGACAGCACAGTGAATGCAGGTACAGTAGGCCTAGACAGAGCAGGTAGGGTAGACAGAGCGGGTAGAGTAGACAGAGCAGGTAGGGTAGACAGAGCAGGTAGGATGGACAGAGCAGGGAGGGTAGACAGAGCAGGTAGGGTAGACAGAGCAGGTAGGTAGACAGAGCAGGCAGGTAGACAGAGCAGGCAGGGTAGTCAGAGCAGGCAGGGTAGACAGAGCAGGTAGGGTAGACAGAGCAGGTAGGGTAGACGGAGCAGGTAGGATAGAGAGAGCAGGTAGGGTAGACAGAGCAGGGAGGGTAGACAGAGCAGGTAGGGTAGACAGAGCAGGTAGGGTGGACCGAGCAGGTAGGATGGACAGAGCAGGTAGGATGGACAGAGCAGGTAGGGTGGACAGAGCAGGTAGGGTGGACGGAGCAGGTAGGGTGGACGGAGCAGGTAGGGTAGACAGAGCAGGTAGGGTAGACAGAGCAGGTAAGGTAGACAGAGCAGGTAGACAGAGCAGGGAGGGTAGACAGAGCAGGTAGGATGGACAGAGCAGGTAGGATGGACAGAGCAGGTAGGATGGACAGAGCAGGTAGGGTGGACAGAGCAGGTAGGGTGGACGGAGCAGGGAGGGTAGACAGAGCAGGTAGGGTAGACAGAGCAGGTAAGGTAGACAGAGCAGGTAGGGTAGACAGAGCAGGGAGGGTAGACAGAGCAGGTAGGGTAGACAGAGCAGGTAGGGTGGACAGAGCAGGTAGGGTGGACAGAGCAGGTAGGGTAGACATAGCAGGTAGGATGGACGGAGCAGGTAGGGTGGACGAAGCAGGTTGGGTAGACAGGGCAGGTAGGATGGACAGAGCAGGTAGGGTGGACGGAGCAGTTAGGGTAGACAGAGCAGGTAGGATGGGCAGAGCAGGTAGGGTGGACAGAGCAGGTAGGGTAGACAGAGGAGGTAGGGTAGACAGAGAAAGTAGGGTAGACAGAGACAGCAGTCTAGACAGCACAGTGAATGCAGGTACAGTAGGCCTAGACAGAGCAGGTAGGGTAGACAGAGCGGGTAGAGTAGACAGAGCAGGTAGGGTAGACAGAGCAGGTAGGATGGACAGAGCAGGGAGGGTAGACAGAGCAGGTAGGGTAGACAGAGCAGGTAGGTAGACAGAGCAGGCAGGTAGACAGAGCAGGCAGGGTAGTCAGAGCAGGCAGGGTAGACAGAGCAGGTAGGGTAGACAGAGCAGGTAGGGTAGACGGAGCAGGTAGGATAGAGAGAGCAGGTAGGGTAGACAGAGCAGGGAGGGTAGACAGAGCAGGTAGGGTAGACAGAGCAGGTAGGGTGGACCGAGCAGGTAGGATGGACAGAGCAGGTAGGATGGACAGAGCAGGTAGAGTGGACAGAGCAGGTAGGGTGGACGGAGCAGGTAGGGTGGACGGAGCAGGTAGGGTAGACAGAGCAGGTAGGGTAGACAGAGCAGGTAAGGTAGACAGAGCAGGTAGGGTAGACAGAGCAGGGAGGGTAGACAGAGCAGGTAGGATGGACAGAGCAGGTAGGATGGACAGAGCAGGTAGGATGGACAGAGCAGGTAGGGTGGACAGAGCAGGTAGGGTGGACGGAGCAGGTAGGATGGACAGAGCAGGTAGGATGGACAGAGCAGGTAGGATGGACAGAGCAGGTAGGGTGGACGGAGCAGGTAGGGTGGACGGAGCAGGTAGGGTAGACAGAGCAGGTAGGGTAGACAGAGCAGGTAAGGTAGACAGAGCAGGTAGGGTAGACAGAGCAGGGAGGGTAGACAGAGCAGGTAGGATGGACAGAGCAGGTAGGATGGACAGAGCAGGTAGGATGGACAGAGCAGGTAGGGTGGACAGAGCAGGTAGGGTGGACGGAGCAGGGAGGGTAGACAGAGCAGGTAGGGTAGACAGAGCAGGTAAGGTAGACAGAGCAGGTAGGGTAGACAGAGCAGGGAGGGTAGACAGAGCAGGTAGGGTAGACAGAGCAGGTAGGGTGGACAGAGCAGGTAGGGTGGACAGAGCAGGTAGGGTAGACATAGCAGGTAGGATGGACGGAGCAGGTAGGGTGGACGAAGCAGGTTGGGTAGACAGGGCAGGTAGGATGGACAGAGCAGGTAGGGTGGACGGAGCAGGTAGGGTAGACAGAGCAGGGAGGGTAGACAGAGGAAGTCTTTGGTGTTTGCAGCCCTGTTCCACCCTTTATGTTAATTTAGAATACATGCAAATACACCCAGTGTATTTATTCAAAGTAGGCACATATAATTGTTTTAGTATAACACAAAACACAAATACAATACCTGATATCATTACAAAATGTATATATGAGTGCATTCTTAGAATAGAAAAGTGGCATTTTACAATTAATGTCATTCCTGAATTCCTGCCAAAATCCCTGAACTCCATTAATTATTTGTCCAGTAAAATGTTTGATGTGCTATAATTCAGTCAATATCTGATGGATAAAAATAAATCATCCATTGTCCAACTGTTGCCCCTATTAGAATTGTTTTTAAAACCTTTCAACAATTTTGATGAACATTGGATTTGCAATCTTGATCATCGCAGTCCTCCCATGTTATTTAAAATGGCTGATATATGTATTAGCATCTCACCCCATACAACACATCAGTGAGGAAGCCTGTAGCATTATCCCTTCCCCACTTCTTCCACCTGTACCAGCAGCAAACAGCCCCCAGGCTCCAGCGCCCCAGCCTGAGACGGAGAGGCACAGAGGGGGGCATCAATATGCAACACACCTCTGGAAATCTACTTGGTTGACACAGCGTAAAAAAGCGCAAGGGGGACAAAGATAAATGAGTTAGTGCCTATTTCAGCATTTTTTACTGGAGACCTAGCAGATCTGTGGCTTGTAGATGTGGACCTGTGCATGGCTCCCTGAGCAGGCCAGGGGTTTGGTGTTGCACTGATTACTGTCTCCTAGCTCTACCCATCTAGCACGGGGGCCGGATTAGGAGGCGCGCAGAGCAGAGAGTAGTGGGGTCTGTCAGATGGGATGTGACGTACAGTAGGAGTCAGCGTTTCCCTCCAGCTGCTGGGGACATTTACAACATCACTCCTGTCACAGGAAACACTAATGAACATAGGACCCCATGCTGCACTGGAACAGATGTTAGATACACATCCATACTGTAGCTATACACTTACTAACTTACATACACACATCCATACTGTAGCTATACACTTACTAACTTACAGCATACACACATCCATACTGTAGCTATACACTTACTAACTTACAGCATACACACATCCATACTGTAGCTATACACTTACTAACTTCCATACACACATTCTGTACTGTATTTACAGGTGTGGTCAAATATATTGGCACCCTTGCTGCATGATTCAATATTTATTCTAAAAACGTTTGGTGTTTACACATGTATTTGTGTGATTTACAACGAAACAGGAACAAGAAAGAGGAAAAATCTAAATTGAAATTGAGATTTTTCACTTTGAAGTCAAAAATGGCCTGGACTAAATTATAAATCATTCTAATTAATTATAGTTTACTGTGTAATTTATCTCACCTGTGGTAAGTTGCAGATGCCTACAGTTAAAAAATAGTAATTCAACCAGTTTTGAAAATAAAAATATAACATTTTCTCTACAGTGCACTTAGTCTTTAATTTAACAAATGGTCTTATCCAATGCACTTACGATAAGTGTATTTGAATGAGGATTTACTTAGTACAAGCTTTCTCAGAAATACTTACTGTCAGTAACAATGGTACCAATCAGATCTCTCTCTCTCTCTTTTCCTCTCTCTCTCTCTGTCTGTCACGCACACACACGCACGCACGCACGCACACACACACACACACACACACACACACACACACACACACACACACACACACACACACACACACACACACACACACACACACACACACACACACACACACACAGGCATACTGTATGCATAACCATATGCATCTGATGCAATGGTAGTGTAATAGTTGATCCTAAAGGGGTCTCAACCTCATGCAGAGATAGCTATGTGAACTGTGTGGGTGAGCAGATTTCTCATAAAGAGTGCTGCTGCGTTGTCTTAACGTCCTCTCTCAGGGTGTCACCGTCGTTATCCTAGAATAGACTGCATCTTCCTGTGATGTAGGAGAAGCTCCCTTGACTGGGCTGTCCTGGGTCCTGAAAGATCTGAGTCCTATAAGGTGGCCCCAGGGAGGCTCTAACCGTCAGACTCAGTTCTCGGTAGAGTAGGGTCAGGCCTGGATTTGCCTTACAGCACCGGAGAGGAATTCTGCCGCTCAAGCAGAAATAATGTGAGCAAATCAACTTGCTATTGGGTATTTTACAGTGCAAGCAGAAAGTACAGGCAATTTCTGGCTCCAATCTTTTCTCATTTGTGTGTGAGCGTGTATGTGTGTTTGTAGTGAGCGAGAGAGAGAGGCAGAGGAGGAAGAGAGAGAGAAGGATAAAAGGAAAATTCTAGATGTAGATGTAAGTGATTATTTGGACAATTGGCTGTGACAATTTGCAATGTTGCTGATAAACATGTACCCTGTATGAGAAAGATGTTTTTTTTATTTGCATAATGTCTTTTTAATGTCTCTCTAATGACCTTAAGAGAAGGTTAATGGTCCCTGTGTTTGTACACGTTGTGCTGCCTCATTTGTGGTTACCATGGAGCGAGGGTGATCCAGTACCATAACCTGGCCTCACAGGGCTGCTCTTAATGCTAGGCACTCACTATAGAGACTAGAGAGGTAGCGAGGGAACATGTTGTGCATCACCAAGGTGTACAATAATATTACAGTATGTGTTGGTGTCACTTACTGTATGTCTAGAGCAGGGGCGTGGAAGGAGAAAGCATCTGTTATGCATTACTACTACTAAGTTTGTGTTTGAGTCCCTCTGCTGCTTATGCATTAGAAATCTGAAGTTTACGTACACCTTAGCCAAATACATTTAAACTCAGTTTTTAACAATTCATGATATTTAATCCTAGTAAACATTCCCTTTCTTAGGTCAGTTAGGATCACCACTTATTTGAAAAATGTGAAATGTCAGAATAATAGTAGAGAGAATGATTTATTTCAGCTTTTATTTCTTTCATCACATTCCCAGTTGATCAGAAGTTTACATATAACTTCAACTTTACATGGGAACTGAGGTTTAAATTCCTGGAAAGAAAATAAATAATGGCATACGATTTTGTTGAGTGATTGGTTTGGAGTGTTTTTATGCTGTATTTGTGGAGGTCCCCCTCTCATAGCATCATTCTGATACATACTGTATCTGATTAGCATCAGTGGCTGAGACTCTGATGTGTCAGAGCCCTGTCTCTGTCCTGTCTGATGTGGCAGAGCCCTGTCTCTGTCCTGTTTGATGTGGCAGAGCCCTGTCTCTGTCCTGTCTGATGTGGCAGAGCCCTGTCTCTGTCCTGTCTGATGTGGCAGAACCCTGTCTCATTCAGCTGGAGAAGACAGACAGTAAGACAGGGCCATCCCCAGCTGGAGCGGACAAAAAAATAGGACAGACAGGGCAGATCAGGGTAGGCAGGGAGGGCAGAGCAGAGCAGGGCAGACCAGGAGCAAGGCAGACCAGCCTAGATTGGTTCTCAATTAGAGGCAGCTGTCTATCGTTGTCTCTGAGTGGGAACCATATTTAGGCAGCCATATTCTGTGGGTATTTTGTGGGTGATTGTCTATGTCTATGTTAGTTGCTTGTGTCAGCACAGTTCTTATTATAGCTTCACGGTCATTATTCGTTTATTGTTTTGTATTCAGTGTGCAGTGCTTTCTTTATTAAAACATCATCATGAACACATACCACGCTGCATTTTGGTCCGCTTCTTACGACGATCGAGACAGAATCACCCACCACTACAGGACCAAGCAGCGTGGTGACAGGCAGCGGCAGCAGGAGCAGCGTAATCAGGACTTGGGAGCGAGATCTGGACGAGGTCACTACTTGGGAGGAGATAGACAGGTGGGCGGCCGACCCAGGGAGAGTGCGGAGCCCACCTGGGATTCTCTGGAGCAGTGTGAGGAGGGATACTGGCGAATGGAGTCAGCGGTAGGAAGCCCGAGAGGCAGCCCCAAAAATGTATTGGGGGGGGGGGGGGGGGACACAGGGAGTGTGGCTAAGGCAGGTAGGAGTCCTGCGCCAGCTTCCCGTGCTTACCGGAGTGAGAGAGGGCGTTGTACTGGTCAGGCACCGTGTTATGCGGTGGAGCGCACGGTGTCCCCAGTACGCGTGCTTAGCCCGGTGCGGTACATTCCAGCTCCTCGTATCGGCCGGGCTAGGTTGAACATTGAGCCAGGTGCCATGAAGCCGGCTAAACGCATCTGGTCTCCAGTGCGTCTCGTTGGGCCGGCATACATGGCACCAGCCTTGCGCATGGTGTCCCTGGTTCGCCTGCACAGCCCAGTGCGGGCTATTCCACCTTGCCGCACTGGGCGGGCTACGGGGAGCATTCAACCAGGTAAGGTTGGGCAGGCTTGGTGCTCGAGACCTCCAGTACGCCTTCTCGGGCCGGTCTATCCGGTGCCATCTCCACGCACCGGCCCTCCGGTGGCAGCCCCTCGCACCAGGCTTCCTGTGCGCGTCCAGAGCCCAGTACTCCCTGTTCCTCCTCCTCGCACTCGCCCTGAGGTGCGTGTCCTCGGCCCAGTACCACCAGTGCCGGCACCACGCACCGGGCCTACAGTGCGCCTCGTCTGTTCAGCGCCGCCAGAGCCTTCCTCCTGTCCTGAGCCGCCAGAGTCTCCCATCTGTTCTGAGCCGCCAGAGCCGCCAGTCTGCAAGGAGCCGCCAGAGCCGCCAGTCTGCAAGGATCCGCCAGAGCCGCCAGTCAGCCAGGATCCGCCGGAGCCGCCAGTCAGCCAGGATCCGCCGGAGCCGCCAGTCAGCCAGGATCTGCCAGAGTCGTCAGCCAGTCCGGAGTTGGGTTGCCAGTCCTAGGTTGGCGGCGAGGGTCGCCGTTCCTAGGAGACCACAAAAGCGGACTAAGACTGGTGGAGTGGGGTCCATTTCCAGCGCCAGAGCCGCCACCATGGACAGACGCCCACCCAGACCCTCCCCTATAGGTTCAGGTGTGCGGCCAGGAGTCCGCACCTTTGGGGGGGGGGGGGGGGGGGTACTGTCACACCCTGACCTTAGTATTCTTTGTTTTCCTTGTTATTTTGGTTAGGTCAGGGTGTGACATGTGATGTATGTGTTTTGTCTTGTCTAGGGGTTTTGTATGTTTATGGGGCTGTTTCCTTTCTAGGTAAATTGTATGTCTATGGTTGCCTAGATTGGTTCTCAATTAGAGGCAGCTGTCTATTGTTGTCTCTGAGTGGGAACCATATTTAGGCAGCCATATTCTGTGGGTATTTTGTGGGTGATTGTCTATGTCTATGTTAGTTGCTTGTGTCAGCGCAGTTCTTATTATAGCTTCACGGTCATTATTCGTTTATTGTTTTGTATTCAGTGTGCAGTGCTTTCTTTATTAAAACATCATCATGAACACATACCACGCTGCATTTTGGTCCGCTTCTTACGACGATCGTGACAAGAGCAGGGCAGACCAGAGCAGGGCAGACCAGAGCAGGGCAGACCAGAGCCACACTGGCCACACTCATGTAGATATAGAGAGACATATCATACATATCTGTCTAAATCAGACAATCAGGTGGAAGAATGACTTCCTTTCTAGGCTCCAATCCTTCAAAAACACAGTGATGTTTCGGAAAACGGGTGGGGGAAAACCTTTTATATGTTTTATCATTTAAGCTGCAACCGAATAGATTCTATCAACAAATAGGCTTGCAGTCAATACAAACCATTGAACAATGTATTACTGGATCAAGTGACTATCTGTGTACCCAAAGCAGCAGGATAATCATCTTGTTTTCGCCTCTTTCCAAGCAATGAGCTTCTCTGTGTGTGTATGTATTGTTGTGTGATGCCTGGTGGTGATGGAGGACTGATAACCAGGAAGTAAGTGTGTGTGTGTGTGTGTGTGTGTGTGTGTGTGTGTGTGTGTGTGTGTGTGTGTGTGTGTGTGTGTGTGTGTGTGTGTGTGTGTGTGTGTGTGTGTGTGTGTGTGTGTGTGTGTGTGTGTGTGTGTGTGTGTGTGTGTGTGCGTGTGTGCGTGCGTGCGCGTGCGTGCGTGCGCGCGCGTGCGTGCGCGCGCGTGCGTGTTAGATGTGTTTACTGATGGGAGAATGGGGACATATTGGGGTTAATGACCTGTGAGAATGTTTAAGCTGGGTTCTGATTTCTCATTCTACTATAAAATGAGCTGTGTGCACAGTCCGTGTGTGTGTGTGTGTGTGTGTGTGTCAGTCTGTTTGTGTGAAAGTATGTGTCTGTTTTGTTTCTTGCTATCTCTTTCCATATGCATGCAATCTGTCTGTGGTAATGTGTGTGTGGGTGTACACTGTACAGTACTGTATATCCGGTCATGTCAGGTGCATGCGTTTTAAATGCGGTATGTTGTTGTGGTAATTTAATAGGTGCATGGTGGGAGATAGGAATAGGGAGATAGAGGAGAGGTGTTATTTCTCTTGTGGTGTAGGTGTGAGTAGAGGTTGATTACAAAGCCATTTCCAAGGCGTTGTCTCGCTCTGTTAGCAGAAGAGCTCAGTTTCAAAGACAATTTGTCTATCACTGAGAACACTTTGTGTGTTTGCCGGGTGTGCTTGCGTGCTTGCGTGTGTGTGTGTGTGTGTGTGTGTGTGCGTGTGTGTGTGTGTGTGTGTGTGTAAAAGCACAAAGGTGCATGTGGAGTGTTTACTGGTAAACTTAAAGGGGTAAGAGGTGCTAAAGAGAGCGTGTGTGTGTTTAGTACCTCTGGGTGTGTGTATGGGATGGGGATTGGCCACTAAATCAGCGGTGTGTGACATGAACACAGATGAGAAGCCCCAGAGGCATGTCTCCATTCCCTAGCCAATCACAATGCACCTCCCATCACCTGGCGCTCAGGATCACATTAGCAGGGTATTGGAGGCCTCATACTTCAGCCACTTTCCACACAAACTAGGTCATTTTTCTCTGAGAAGGTACCAGAGTTCATTCATCAAACTCACAGTCCAACTACAGTGTCCACAGACATACACAGCCGTCCACTCAACCTCACCCTCACCTCATACACACTTCAGATACAGTACATGCAGTCTTGTCATGCTGTGATTCAAAAGCTTTGTATCTTTGATAGTTATTGTCCACTCAGTATCTCTTCATAGAAAAATTGATTATTTTTCAATTGCACTTACTATTTATTATCGGATAGGCATGTCTACAATGCTTGAATATATTGTATAGTGTCGTACCATGGTATTACCCTGAATATATTCTGATCAGCTGTCATCTGTTCCCTGTTCAGGTTTGCGGTCCTGAGAGACCCGGCTAACTGGCTCAGCGTGAACCCAGTCAGAGGCACGGTGAACACCTCCGCCAATCTGGACCGCGAGTCGCCTTACGTTCACGACAACAAATACACAGCCATCTTTATGGCCACAGACAACGGTAAGTGATACATTCAATACGTCTCTGTTCATTGTGATTAAAAGTCCTCATACAAATGCTGTAGTACAGGGGTGTCAAACTCATTTTGACCTGCGGGCCCATTCGGTCCTCACCGGGCCGTACTTTACCCTCATGGTAACACTTTACTTCACACCCAGCAGAATAACACATTATGACTCTGTCATAACCATTTCATAACGGCTGACATAACTTGTCATAACCTGACATAATATGGTCATAACACTCTCATGACCCATATATTTACACCTGTTATATTGCGTTATGAATGCTTACGACACCTACATAAGAGTCAAAACCCACATTTATTCAAATCTCTTTTTTCCCTGCCAAGAAGTTTCATTTTGTTTGAGAGTTTGTTTCTTAAGTCCTTTGTTGTTGTTGTAATGAATTGTTTACAATCATGTTTTTTTCCCTCATATTTGAAATAACTTGTAGAAATAAACTTTATGACACTTTCATGAAGCATTATGACCATCCTGTGTCACTTTACTTGGACTAAGAAAATACACTTTATCACACTGTCAAGAAGCATTATGACCATCATTATCATATAAACCAGAATGGCCTATCACATACAACCCCTTATGTCAGTCATCAATCCACGGTCTCATCTACCCAGCCAGGCACTTTATAAACTTGATCTCCACTATAAAAAGCATCTAGACATTATCTCACATTTATTTTAGACTAACATTTAGTTTTTAACAGTGGAGATTTGTATAAACCTTGCTTTCTGTCTCTCTGACAATCGCAACATTGTTTCAATATTCAAATATCCAGCTGTCCCATAGTAATGAACGTGTCGGGGTCGGGACGAGACAGACAGGCAGCGCTTCTCAGCCAGTCGAAATCATGAATCAGCTGGCATCTTTTTTATATAAAGAAATTTCAATTTAAAAAAGGTAAAACCAAACGAAGTGAAGCTAGTTGCAGTCTTTCCAGCTTCAGTTTGAAGTGATTGTGTTAGTTATGCTGTTGGCTAGCTCCTCTGAACACCTGACGAAATCACGCCACATTAGCTCATTGTTATGGATGAATTTAAATAAATGCCACTAGAAACAGCTTAAACAAATGCAAATGCAGCTATTTTGCTGTTATTCTGTCTGCACTGTTTGACGTGATTGTAAATTAGCCATAGTTGACTAGCTAGCAAGCAAGGAAGAATAACGTTGCCAGCCAGTATGGCATTGGAACATTTAGAACGAATGACTGGTTCGTGTCCAAAGATACAGAACAAAAAGTCTGAACGATTGGGTCACGTCTCTAGCAACCAAACCAATAAAACGAACGACCAGCCGGCTTGGGTAGCAACCCTAGATTTCTGTCGGGACTATATCTTGTGGAAGTATGAAATAGTACGAATAAATTCATCAAAATAACGTTTTTTATGTAAATATGTCAATCATTATTTGAATATGTTGGTAACCCTTTGTATAAAAGTGATAATGCCCTGCCAATATATACGTGCCTATATATCCTCCAAACACCGGCTTCGAGGGCATTATCACTTAAATTGAATGTTTTGCCTTGTGTGGTATGTTTTGTGAGTTTTGAAACTTTTATGTAACCAATCAAAAAATAAATACCATGGTAGTTTTTGTGGGTTTTGACAGTCTTTTGTAGGTGTCATAACCAGCCATAAAATAACGCAATATATGTCGCAATAGGTCTAAATATATGTGTCATGAGAGTGTTATGATCACATTATGACAAGTTAGGTCAACTGTTATGACATATTATGACATGGTTATGACCGTGTTATAATGTGTTATGACGCTGGGTGTCAAGTAAAGCGTTAACAAATGGGGATAATATTTCCTCAATAGTCCTCTATCTGCTTTGGGAATTGTCTGTGCTCCCTGACTGGCTTTCGTTTCGATGACTGTTAGCAAGCTGGACAGAGTGAAGAGACTATAAATGTAGGTCATTATCGTTTCTACACAGTTTCAATTTGGTTTTAGTCATTTCAATGTCGATTAAGATCATTTAACTCTGAAAAAAATTATCTTACAAAAGACAAATGTTTGACACCCCTGGTGCAGTGGATTATCCATTTAGCATCTGGAGAGAGAATGTATTATAAGGAATATTGCAAGAAATGTCATGTTTAATTCTTAAATGATACCCTCACAACAACGTCATCGACTTTCTTTAATATGTCAACACAGAAAATGATTATCTGAAGGAGTTTTGTAGACGCGATGGCTTAAATCCAGACAGTATCAATGAAAGATGTAAAGTAAGATAAATGCATTATTATATCCTCTTCCATGTGGTGTATAACCATGGTTTTACTCTCGCTCTTGGAGTTTTGACATCCAGGTATAGTCAGTTAGTAGAACCGTAATTTGTCTCACCTGGCACAGCCCAGCTTTAATTAACCTCAAGGCAATGTGATGTTCTTCTCGCTCTATCATGGACTGTGGCTTTGAGAGGCACACTCTCACAGCACTCAAGTCTTTTTAGAGAGGGAGGGAAGTAGAGAGAGAAGTAGAGACAGAAGAGGGAAAGGATGGATAGATACATAACCAAAGACAGAGTGATGGATGGAGGAACGAGGTGAGAAAGAAAGATATGGAGAGAAAATGAGGAGATGAGGAAACGAGATTGTGATGATAGTACAGTAAGCCAAAGAGTGAGAGACCTGGCTCTCAAGAGAAGACAGGCTATGTGAACACTGCCCAAAAAATGAGGTGGAAACTGAGCTGCATTTCCTAACCTACTGCCAAATGTATGACTATTTTAGAGACACATATTTATCTCAGATTACACAGAAACATTCATTCAGACATTCAATACTGCCTTGCACACTTTTGCCTGCATCTAGCTGATCTAGGGTGTAATCATTAGTCCAACAGTTGCAAATGAGAGTTATTTTTTGACAAATTCTGGAACCAACTGACAAGTGTCTTCACTGACATTTTCAACCTCTCCCTGACCGAGTCTGTAATACCTACATGTTTCAAGCAGACCACCATAGTCTGAAACCGAAGGAAACTTGACTAAATGATTACCGCCCCGTAGCACTCACGTCGGTAGCCATGAAGTGCTTTGAAAGACTGGTAATTTCTCACATCAACACCATCATGCTGGAAACCCTAGACCCACTCCAATTCGCATAGCGCCCCAACAGAGCCACAGATGACGCAATCTCAATCGCACACCACACTGCCCTTTCCAACCTGGACAATTGAACACCTGTTTTAGAATGCTGTTCATTGACTCCAGCTCAGCTTTCAACACCATTGTGCCCACAAAGCGCATCACTAAGCTAAGGACTCTGGGACTAAACACTTCCCTCTGCAACTGGATCCTGGACTTCCTGACGGGCCGCCCCCAGGAGGTCAGGTTAGGCAACAGCACATCTGCCACGCTGATCCTCAAAACGGGGGCCCCTCAGAGGTGTGTGCTTAGTCCCCTCCTGTACTCCCTGTTTATCCACTACTGCGTGGCCAAGCACAACACCAACACCATCATTAAGTTTGCTGATGACACAACACTGATCACCGGCAACAATGAGACAGCCTATGGGGAGGAGGTCAGAGACCTGGCAGTGTGGTCCCAGGCCAACAACTACTCCCTCAGCGTGAGCTAGATAAAGGAGCTGATCATGGACTACAGGAAAAGGAAGGCCGAACACACCCCCATTCACATAGATGGGTGGAGCGGGTAGAGAGTTTCCAGTTCCTTGGTGTCCACATCACCAATAAACTATCATGGTCCAAACACACCAAAACAGTCGTGAAGAGGGCACGACAATTCTTTCCCCCTCAGAAGACGTACAGCCCAGTACATCACTGGGGCTAGGCTTCTTGCCATCCAGGACCCATATACTAGGCGTGTCAGAGGAAGGCCCCAAAAATTGTCAAAGACTCCAGTCACCCAAGTCATAGACTGTTCTCTCTACTACCACACAGCAAGCGGTACCGGAGAGCCAAGTCTAGTTCCAAAAGGCTCCTTAACAGCGTCTACCCCCAAGCCATAAGACTGCTGAACAATTAACAAATTGCCACCCGGACTATTTGTTTTTACACCGTTCCTACTCACTGTTTACCATCTATGCATAGTCACTTTACCCCTACATACATGTACAAATTACCTCGACTAATCTGTACCCCCTCACGTTGACTCGGTACCGGTACTCTCTGTATATAGCCTCATTATTGTTATTTTATTGTCACTTTTTCTGCATGTGACAAAATGTTTATTTTGATTTGATGTCATGCAGTGACATTAGTGTATTGCCAGTCAGTAAGCAGTTTAGCAGTTACACCAGCGGGCCTCGGTGGCAATAGATTTGTAAAACCAAAATCTTACCTTGACTTGGAAGAGTTCCATTGTTGTGTGGGATTGTCATAGTCAGCTAGCTAACATAGCATTCCTCTGTTTGAGCAGGGTGTTTGATTAGGTTAAACTAGCTAGCTGCAGTAGCTCGCAAAGTAAGTGAAACTGAAAGTGAAAATGTCTTTCTCTCTCTTGCCTCTTCTTCAGAAATGAATTTGTTCAAAACTGTTCAACTATTGTCTTTCTCTCTCTTTGAGTCAACTACTCACCACAGTTTATGTACTGCGGTGCTAGCTAGCTGTAGCTTATGCTTTCAGTACTAGATTAATTATCTGCACCTTTGATTGGGTGGACAACATGTCAGTTCATGCTGCAAAAGCTCTGATAGGTTGGAGGACATCCTCCGGATATTGTCATAATTACTGTGTAAGTCTATGGAAGGGGATGAGAACCATTACCCTGCAAGGTTTGTTTTCTATTGATGTCAATGTAACCAGATGAGGACAGAAGCTGGTTGTCCTCCGGCTATACCATAGTGCTACCCAACAGAGTGCTGCTGATGCAACTCTAGAACTTCATTGTAAAAGAGTGTGTTTTAATCAATTATTTGGTAACGTGAATATATTTAGTATGGTTTTTATCTAAAATTGATAACTTTTGAAATCTTTTACCATTTTTAATTTTATGACATTTACTGAGGAGGATGGTCATCCGCTTCCTCTTCTGATGAGCCTCCACTGGTAGACAGCCATTATATCACCTTTGAAATGTATTTTTTCATTTGAAACTTTTGTGAGTGTAATGTTTACTGTTCATTTTGATTGTTACTTTCACTTTTGTTTATTATCTGACAATGTACACGTTTCCCATGCCAATAAAGCCCTTTGAATTGAATTGAGAGAGAGAAAAAGAAAGAAAGAAAGAAAGAGATCGAGAGAGAGTAGAAGGGGCTTCGTCTTCTCTACTAGGATGACTCCCCTCAGGGAACTTCTGACAGATCCATTAACAGATGTGTGAGATTCTATTAACAGGGCTGGAGAGCAAAGCAGCACTGTGGTGCTCTGCGGTTTGCAGAGAGGGCTGGAGGAGGCAGAGGAGGCCAGTCCCATCATGGTGCTCTGGGACTGCAGGTCTGGGGTGAGCCCAGGTGCCCACCAAACTCAGATGAGATCTTAGCTGCAGACAGAAATATTATATCTATTCATGTGTTACCAGCACTTTTCGCTCAGTCTGTGTCTCTGTATCCACTTCTCACCCTCTCAGTCCCACTCCTTCTTTTACAAGCGAGGGAGGGATGGAGCGAAGGAGTTGTGATATGAACATTTGGAAGAACAGGCATGTGAAATGACAGACCTTCTGAGAGGCAGACGATGGGGATGAGATTGCAGGAGAAAACTAATAGAAATGATCTGGAAGATGGGGTAGGGTGGTGTAGCTAGTCGTTGCCAGCATGACTAATGAGTTGACATTTTGCGCCAGCAGTGATTGACTCATTAAAATGGGGAATGTCAATAAAGGGGTTTAATATTCTCTGATTCCAGCTGTACTCTTTGGACCATTGCTGTCAATAGTGTAGTTGTGACTATTATTTCTCTTTTTTTAACTGCAGGTTTCTGTAAAATAATTGCCTGTTATGATGTTCATGCACTGAGCAGTCTAGCAGCTGCAGTAACCTGCTAGTAAATCATAGTTTATGAAGGCAATTTGAGCCATGTGTTGTATGTCTAAGAACATGCCCTCTGGGTATTTGCTGGAGTAATGGCCCAGTCTCTGTCTGTGCACTGCATGCCATGCTCAGCTTCTGTGTGTGTGTGTGTGCATGTGTGCGTGTGCTCGTGCGTGCGTGTGTGTACCTGTCTGTATATGTTTTCTTGTTTTTCCATTGTGGTCGTGATGGCAGCAGAAGGCAGATTTCTGCTGTGTGTGTGTGTGCCTTTGTGGGAAAGTGCTCTGTCATGGACAGGCTGAAGCTTGTCTGCAACAATATGTTAGATGATTGCATGACAACACACCTACGCCGGCTACTAACAGGGTATCGATCTAACAACATCTTTATCTGGAGCACTCCAATGAATGTTCCAGCCCTCCCACTGACCAGCGCAGGTTAGCGTTTTTCATCATGAATCTTGTTCTGGAGGCATTTCTGCAGAGTGGCAACTAGCTGGCACAGCCACAGAGTCATCAAATCTGATTTTTAACCCTAACCTTAACCACACTGCTAACCCTAACCTTAAATTAAGACTGAAAAGCAAATGTTTGTTTTCATGAATGTCTACAATATTGGCAATTTTGAAGCTGGCCTATCTGAGGGGAAATAGCTCAGTCCTGCCTCCAGGACAAGACTCAATGTCACTCCTGCTCCCGCTCCCCCTTCCTGGCGCTCGAAGGCCACCATCATTATGCACACCCGCCTTTCCCCGTCACGCGCATCAGCAATTATTGGACTCACCTGGACTCAATCACCTGTGTCATTACCTCCCATATATCTGTCTGTTCCCAAGCTCTGTTCCCAGCTTCAGGATGAATGTTCGTATGTCATTGTGCTGACGCTATTCCTGTCTTGTTTAATGTCTGTGCTATGTTAAATGTTGACTCCCCGTACCTGCTTCTCATCTCCAGCGTCAGTCCTTACACTCATGACAATAAACGTCAACCTGCCTGACCAGCAGAGATCTCCGGCTGAGAGGGAGGAAGGGAGGCAGAGAGCAGGAGAGAGAGAGAGAGAGAGAGAGAGAGAGTAAGAGGGAGAAAGGGAGGGAGGAAGGGAGGGAGAGAGAGGGAGCAAAGAAGAGCGAGAGTGTAACTCCTGTAAAGGTGGAGAAAAAAACGTAAAAGGTTGCTTTGAATAAAAGCATCTGCTGAATGGTTCATTATTATTAAAGGTAGACTCAGTGATATGACGTAGATGCAGAAAGTAAACAGCATAGTAGGTTAATTTCCACAACGACTAAGAGCTTTGAAGTGTGAGGCTTAACTTCTCTGCTGTTTTGGTCCCCTGGCTACCACGCTGTAACAGTGTGAAGCGAGACCGTGCACATATACTGTGTCAGATTGACAGAGCAAAGTCTTGCATCTCACTCATCTCAATATCTGCAGTGCTCCTCGTGACAACGTCATTTCACTGAGTCTACCTTTAAGTATTAACTCGGTGTGAAGACATACGCAATCAATACATCTTATTTTTGTATTTTGTATTAATTAGAACATTTTTCTATAATTTTACTTTGACTTTTAAAATGTGGAGTAGGTTTGGTAGATCGGTAGGGGAAAAAATGAAATGTAATCCCTTTTCAGATAACATTTTAGGACAACAAAATGTGAAGACTGCAAGGGGTGTGTAGACTTTCACTAGGCACTGTATTTACAGGGGAAAGTGAGGAGAAAGTGATTTGGGAGAGAGTGGGAAAGAGAGGAGAGATATATAAAAAATATCAGACTGTATATAATTATATGAATAAGGGCTGGGGGGTCTGAGTGAGAGGGTAGAGGAAGTCATTGTGATGTGTTTCGAGGGGCAGCATACATTCTCCTTATTGATTTCCTCGCTCTACTTCCTCCATGACTTTTACACTTCAGTACTTCTTAACTTTTCAGCCAGGAGCTCACTTTTTAGGTTCTAGTATGTTAGGAAAGGAAGAGAGACGAGAGAACTGATGCAGAACTGTTGTTGATACAATAAACCCAGCTGACCCCTTAGCTGGAGTAAAACCCTGTCCCTGAGGGAATAAAGAAAGTTGTATCGAATTGAACACCCACATAGCAAAAACAACAACCAGGGGCCATAGGGACATATTGTTCCTGGCTTCATCTGCTCTCTGCATAAACATCAGGTCAGGTCAAGCCTCCCTCACCAGCAAAGAGAGGTACAGAGGGAAGGAGAGATGGAGAGAAAGAGGAAATACACAACATCACAAAAGTATGTGGACACCTGCTGGTCGAACATCTCATTCCAAAATCATGGGTATTAATGGAGTTGATCTCCCCCTTTTTTTGCTATAACAGCCTCCACTGTTGAGGGAAGGATTTGAGGGAAGGATTTCCACTGGATGTTGAAATATTGCTACGGGGACTTGCTTTCGTACGAACCAGAAATAATGCAACAATATGTCTGTGAAACTCTATATTCACAGTATTCTGAATGAATTGTGTTTTTTTTGGTAGTGTGACTGATTTTACTAATTGCATTAGTACTGTACAAAGTTAGAGGCACGCTATGCCCTGTGCCGTCCTGGGAAAGATGTGAGGGTGAGGTAATATGAGCCGTCCCCATGTCACCTATACCTAAATCCGCCACTGGCGGCGAGTTTTACACCACTCCAGCCAACGCTTGGCATTGCGCATGGTGATCTTAGACTTTTGTGCGCCTGCTTGGCCATGAAACCCATTTTATGAAGGTCTCGACGAACAGTTCTTGTGCTGACATTGCTTCCAGACCAGTGGGGGATGCTGAGGGGAGGACGGCTCATAATAATTGCCAGAACGGAAATCATGTGTTTGATGTATTTGATCCCATTCCACTTATTCTGCTCCAGCCAATTCCACAAGCCTCTCCTCCCCAATTAAGGTGCCACCAACCTCCTGTGTTCCAGAGGTGGTTTGGAATTTGGTGGTGTTGCAACCCAGGACAGACCAAAAAAAATTCAGCACTTGGCTGTCACGTTCTGTGAGCTTCTGTGGCCTACCACTTGCGGCTGAGCCATTGTTGCTCCTTGACGTTTCCACTCACCATAACAGCACTTACAGCTCTAGCAGGGCAGACATTTGACAAACTGACTTGTTGGAGAGATGGCATCCTATGATGGTGCCACGTTGAAAGTCACTGAGCTCTTCAGTAAGGGCATTCTACTGCAAATATTTGTCTATGGAGATTGCATGGCTGTGTGCTCGATTTTATACACCTGTCAGCAACGGGTGGGGCTGAAATAGCAGAACCCACTAATTTGAAGGGGTTGTTCACATACTTTTGTATATCAAGTGTGATTAGAATTCTCATAGATCTCCTGGCTCTAAAGGTTAGGGGCCACCTCACCAGGGTACCCTCCAGTCGCCCTGCAACCAGTCAGAGAGCAGTGAGGTGAGCACCGTGCTCAGTTTGCGTGGCCGAGCCATTGTTCTACCAGAAGGAGAAATAAATGGATTCATTTTGCACTCGTTGGGGTGTGAAGTTGCAGATTCACCTGAATTACCTCACCCTTGACTGTGTTCCAGCAACACTGTCAAACATTTCTCTGCTTGTCGGAAAAAACGCTCAATCTTTCTTTTTGGAATTAATGGGTGAATTCCACAGAGCTTTGCCTCACTACAACACCTTCTTGCCTTCCACAGTGGAGCTATCAGAAAGATTAAATTAGATGAGAGATACTGTTTTAACTAGAAGAGAAGAGTGGCTGGGTATTTATTTGGACTCCCTTGTCAGTGGGGCTGCAGGTTGAATCTCAGACAGATTTTCTCCTGCTCTCTGATTCCCTACTGAGACACCAGATGTTCTCTCTTTCAGTCCTCCTTGAGAATGTACAGTTGAAGTCGGAAGTTTACATACACTTAGTTTGCAGTCATTAAAACTAGTTTTTTAACCACTCTACAAATTTCTTGTTAACAAACTATAGTTTTGGCAAGTCGGTTAGGACGTCTACTTTGTGCATGACACAAGTAATTTTTCCAACAATTGTTTACAGACAGATTATAATTCACTGTATCACAATTCCAGTGGGTCAGAAGTTTACATACACTAAGTTGACTGTGCCTTTAAACAGCTTGGAAAATTCCAGAAAATTATGTCATGGCTTTAGAAGCTTCTGATAGGCTAATTGACATAATTTGAGTCAATTGGAGGTGTACCTGTGGATGTATTTCAAGGCCTACCTTCAAACGCAGTGCCTCTTTGCTTGACATCATGGGATAATCAAAAGAAATCAGCCAAGACTTCAGGAAGGAGAAATTTCCAAACGCCTGAAGGTACCACGTTCATCTGTACAAACACTAGTATGCAAGTATAAACAACATGGGACCACGCAGCCGTCATAGCGCTCAAGGAGGAGACACGTTCTGTCTCCTGGAGATGAACGTACTTTGGTGCGAAAAGATGCTGGAGGAAACAGGTACAAAAGTATCTATATCCACAGTAAAACAAGTCTTATATCGACATAACCTGAAAGGCCGCTCAGCAAGGAAGAAGCCACTGCTCCAAACCCGCCATTAAAAAAGCCAGACTACGGTTTGCAACCGCACATGGGGACAAATATTGTACTATTTGGAGAAATGTCCTCTGGTCTGATGAAACAAAAATAGAACTGTTTGGCCATAATGATCATCATTATGTTTGGAGGAAAAAGGGGGATGCTTGCAAGCCGAAGAACACCATCCCTACTGTGAAGCACAGGGGTGGCAGCGTCATGTTGTGTTGGTGCTTTGCTGCAGGAGGGAATGGTGCACTTCACAAAATGGATGGCTTCATGAGGGAGGAAAATTATGTGGATATATTGAAGCAACATCTCAAGACATCAGTCAGGAAGTTAAAGCTTGGTCACAAATGGGTCTTCCAAATGGACAATGACCCCAAGCATACTTCCAAAGTTGTGGCAAAATGGCTTAACCTTTCTAGCGCAGGCTCGACAACGTTCCGCTGAAAAGGCGGATGAACGTGGTGCGAAATTCAAAAATATTTTTTAGAAATATGTAACATTCACACATTAACAAGTCCAATACAGCAAATGAAAGATAAACATCTTGTTAATCTACCCATCATGTCCGATTTAAAAAATGCTTTACAGCTAAAGCACAACATATGATTATGTTAGGTCATAGCCGTGTCGAAAAAAACACACAGCCATTTTTCCAGTCAAAGATTGGAGTCACAAAAAGCAGAAATATAGATGAAATTAATCACTAACCTTTGATGATCTTCATCAGATGACACTCATAGGACATCATGTTACACAATACATGTATGTTTTGTTCAATAATGTGCATATTTATATCCAAAAATCTCAGTTTATATTGGTGCCTTACGTGCAGTAATATTTTGATTCCAAAACATCCGGTGATTTTGCAGAAATACTCATAATAAACATTGATAAAAGATAAGTGTTATTCACAGAATTAAAGACAGACTTCGCCTTAATGCAACCGCTGTGTCAGATTTTTTTTAAACTCAACAAAGTCAAGGTATTGGAGTGGCCATAACAAAGCCCTGACCTCAATCCCATAGAAAATGTGTGGGCAGAACTGAAAAAGTGTGTGCGAGCAAGGAGGCCTACAAACCTGACTCAGTTACACCAGCTCTGTCAGGAGGAATGGGCCAACATTCACCCAACTTATTGTGGGAAGCTTGTGGAAGGCAACCCAAAATATTTGACCCAAATTAAACAATTTAAAGGCAATGCTACCAAATAACAATTAAGTGTATGCAAACTTTTGACCCACTGGGAATGTGATGAAAGAAATTAAAGCTGAAATAAATAATTCTCTACTATTATTCTGACATTTGACATTCTTAAATGAAGTGGTGATCCTAACTGACCTAATACAGGGATTAAATGTCAGGAATTGTGTAAAACTTGAGTTTAAATGTATTTGGTGGCAAAGGTGTATGTAAACTTCCGACTTCAACTGTATATACCCTTGTTTGTACTGTATATTCTTTTGCGACTCTGAATTTCCAAAGATTTGGCCTGAATCCTGTCTGCGCATCCAATATTGGGCAACATAATGGCTTCACTCCCAAAACCCCCTACCACTATTTGAGATATTAAAAGCTACCAAAACGCGCATGTTTATGAGAATGCTCTACTTAAGGGCTTAGTCCGAGGTGATTTGCAATCTCAGTGCTGCTATTTAATGTGCCGCCAACGTCTGTCCTGCATGTTGTTGAATGGCTGTTTTCACTGCTCTTTATTTAAATGTTAAACACTCTCCTGGTGGGCTGCACTTGTCATTTAGAGTGATGAATACATTATCAAAGCCCTGCGCCGGCCGCCAACCGCCACCGTGCCTCATATCAGCAGCTCTTTATGTATGCATGAGGGAGCAGAGCACTGTTTGTTTTGAACACTGACATACGGTGAGGCGACCTCAATACAGACGCTATTTAGAGGGAGGGCCCGCTCAGAATGCTGCACCACTCGCCCACCCAGGGATATTATCCACACATGTTTCGGCAGGGTGATGCCTCGGTATTCATCAGAGCAAACTGGCTTCCATTCTAGTGTAATTGAAAATCTAAGACGGAGCAGCGAGCATGGTGTCCATGTGTTTTGTCTCTCAGCTCTAGTGCACAGCTCCATAGAGGCCTGATAAGCTTCAATGACTGCTCATTGGCTGAACAGAGGACCTGTCAATCATCTGCTGCACTGTCTGC
This sequence comes from Oncorhynchus clarkii lewisi, assembly GCF_045791955.1. Classification (NCBI taxonomy): domain Eukaryota; kingdom Metazoa; phylum Chordata; class Actinopteri; order Salmoniformes; family Salmonidae; genus Oncorhynchus; species Oncorhynchus clarkii. Next base: position 60,572,122 of record NC_092148.1, on the reverse strand, counting down.
ACTCTTTAACTCAAAGAACAACAATTCCATCCCCCTTCTTCACTTGGAAAGAAAAGCAGTGCTCTGTCCCTCCACTTACTGTAGGCCTCTACTATCCTTACAGTACTTCAGATTACGACTGCTCTGCTTGTCCTGCTTCATTGCTATGCTAAATGCTGAGATGAGACTTTTGTCCCTGTAATGGCCTGAGTAATTTCCAGCGCTCAGAACTGTTCTGATAGAGTGATTTAGAGCTAAATCTGCTCCACACCTCCAGGTAGTCAGTCTGTGGTGAATCAGGCAGAGGGAGATATTGAGATGGATTAACGTTAACTAGCGGATTACATGGAGATGGGCTCCGTGGGGATAGCATCGTGACTCATCATGTCAGCCCACTGCACTGCATCTGGGGCTTCATTCTAGATCAGTCACCACTGACAATGCATTAGTCTGACAGATTACAGATCTACATTCTATAGATCTGTGTCTGGCTGGGTTTTTACTGCTTAATGTAGAACTCACTGAGGGCTGTGATTCAATTATTGACGAATCAATGCCCAGCTAATTTGGGATTTGGGACTGACTGTGCTCTTAACAGATTGAAGCATTCTGAATAGGTTAGATCAGCTCCAGGCTAGCTGACTGGATGCACAATTAAGGGTGTTTAAAAGGCTTCAGCTTCCCCTCAATAACGAACACCAAAATACTCTGTCTCAGGTCCTTCCAGCAGCCAGATCTGCAGAGCACAGGCTCCCATCCAAAAGAGAGAGATGGAAGGATGAGCCAGGTTACCTCCTTCCTCTGAGTGTACTGAGTGCTGCTTTTGATTGCATCCTGTGTGTTTCAGTCAGAGCTGTCCCTTTATGAAGAGGAGAGCTGCGGGTGAAGAGGTTAACTACGTAGCAGACATGTGTTTCTACACAGCCAATCAATTATGACCCAGGGCTTCAAAGCGGGCCGCACAGGGGAGGGGAGAGGGAAGAGGAGCCGGCGTCCGGCCCCGGATAATGGCGCTGTAATGGGATATGGTCGGGGAAGCGGAGGAGATCACAGCCTGCCGTTGCCTCGCCTTCTGTTTTCTCCTGTTTCGCCTCTCTGTCTCATTAACCTTGACGCTCTCTCACCCTCTTTCTCCCTCCCACTCTCTCTCCCGCTTTCTGACCAAACAAGTTGTTTTCATCCTCGCCAGAGCGAGAGAGAGCCCTTAGAGAAGAAAAGCAGTCGTCCTTCAGATGTTCCCATGTCTGTGATTAAAGGACACTTTTAAATTGGCAAGAGAGAAAAGTTTGCCTTGTTTGTTGTTACAAATCTGTCTACACTCTTAGAAAAAAAGGTGCTATCTAGAACCTTTAACGTTTCGTCGGCTGTCCCCAGAGGAGAACACTTTGAAGAAATCTTTTTGGTTCCAGGTAGAACCCTACTGTCACGTTCGTCATAAAGATGAGACCAAGACGCAGCGTGGTAAGCGAACAACTACACATAGACAATAACCCACAAAACCAAAATGGAAAATGGCAACCTAAATAGGATCCCCAATCAGAGACAACGATAAACAGCTGCCTCTGATTGGGAACCAATTCAGGCCACCATAGACCTACATTTACCTAGACAAACCAAAACCCCATAGATATACAAAAACCCTAGACAAGACAAAAAACACACATACCACCCTCGTCACACCCTGACCTGACCAAAATAATAAAGAAAACAAAGATAACTAAGGTCAGGGCGTGACACCTACTGGGTTTGATGTTGACCCTTTCCCCAGAAAGTTCTACATGGGACCCAAAAGAGTTCAACCTAGAACCAAAAAGGGTTCTACCTGGAACCAATTTGGACAGCCAAATAACACTTTTGGAACCCTTTTTTCCTAAGAGTGTGGTGTCCATGGTGAAAGTAGTTTGCCATGGTGAAGATGTGACTATAGTCATTGAACGGAGGCTGTGTGTATAAACTGTATGTTGTAGTGTAGTATAGTATAGATTTTCCTCTTGTGGGACAATAATACGAGATTCTGATAAGTTGTAGTGTGCTGTACTGTTTATCCCTAGGTGTTTCACTGAGCTTTTGAACCACTTTTTTTTTTATGTAATTGAAATTGTATAAGACACTACAGAAATACAAGTGTAGCACCTTACATATGCATCACCTGTCACTGTGAGGAGAAAAAGGCCTTAATTGTGTCATTTTTGCCTTTGGTTTTAAGGTCATTTCAAAGACAGCACAAAGCTGTGGCATCGCCGTGGGCGTTAGTGATGAAAGCTGCCAGCCAGGGTGTTGGTAAAGTGGGGTGACTGACTCATCCTCCTAGTTTGTCTCTCATTAGATGGAAATGGGAGACCAATCAGCTGCTTTGGTCTTAGAGGGAGGCATGGCCAATAGGCCGGCAGGCTACAGTTTAATGGTTTGTCTCTGCCATGGTAGGTTCCAACAAGCCCCCTAGTTAGAAAGACCACTGATATTAACGACGGATCAGTTTCCTGCTATGTTGAAATCACCAGAGATACACTGTGTTGAACACTTTATGTATGGTGACCTTAACATACCCCTTGAACTATGAGATATCCATTTAAGTGATAATGCCAGAGTAGCCGGTGTTTGGAGGATATATTCATCTCGGGCCAACAAACCGTGCCAATATATCCTCCAAACACTGGCTTCGGGCCAGTAACAGGTTACCAACATATTCAAACAATGATTGACATATTTTCATTAAAAATGTTATTTTGATTAATTTATTCATACTATTTCATCCTTCCACAAGATACGGTCCTGACACAAATCTAGGGTTGCTACCTAAGCCGGCTGGTCGTTCGTTCTATCGGTTCGGTTGCCAGAGATGCGACCCAGTCATTCAGTCTTTTTGTTCTGTATCTATGGACACGACACAGTCGTTCGTTCTAAATGTTCCATTGCCATACTGGCTGTTCCCTTGCTTGCTAGTTAGCCAACAATGGCTAACTTACAGTCATTTCAAACAGTGAGGCCAGAATAACAACAGTAGCTACATTTTAATTTGTTTAAGCTGTTTTATTGTGACATTTATTTGGACATGTCCATAACAATGAGCTAATGAGGTGCGATTTCGCTTGGCATAGAAAATGTGCTTTCTCGTCAGGACATTGTTGTTCAGAGGAGCTAGTCAACAACACAGCTAACACAATTACTTCAAGCTGAAGTTGGAAAGACTGAAAACTAGCTGCACTTCATTTCGTTTGGCCTTTTTCAATTTACATTTCTTTGTATATCTCCATAAAAATGATGCCAGGTGATTCATGATTTCGACTGGCTGAGAAAAGCTGCCTGTCTGTCTCCTCCTGACACGTTCATTACTATGGGACAGCTGGATATCTAATTTGAATATTGAAACAATGTTGCGATTGTCAGAGAGACAGACAGCAAGGTTTATACAAATCTCCGCTGTTGAAAACTAAATGTTAGTCTAAAATAAATGTGAGATAATATCTAGATGCTTTTTATAGTGGAGATCAAGTTTATACATTGCCTGGCTGGGCTGATGAGGCAGTGGATTACGCAGTCAGATGGAACAGAGTAAATAGGCATGGATGGCCTCTGTCCTTTCTCCTTGGCTCGTAATTAGAATTGATTCATATTAAAAGATCACATACATGTTTGTAATTAAGGCACATTAAAGTTCACATATTCAAAAAGGCATTTTTGCATACAATAATTATAATAATGATGATTTCTTCGAACGGCCCTCCTGTGAAGTAGGAACTAGCGCCAAATGCCTGTGATCCTGTAACCAGTCACAAATTAGGTATCCATTGCTTAAATTGTATTTACAGTAAGTACTGTGGCTCATGCCATTGTACCATGTTATAGTAACGCCATGATGGCTGAGCTTGCTTGAAGCCGAGTGAATAGTATGCTTTTGCTTTTGTTTTTTAGTCTTGCCAGTAGCCTTTCCAGTAGCTTGATAGAATGAAATGACAACCAGAAGTCGCTTTTGAAACTAATTTTTCAAACTAGCAGTGCACCTGTCCTCCTCAGTTGTCTCCCTGAAGTCATCCTTCTTAATAACACCCTCCCATTGCTAAATTGGCTGTGGCTGGGCTTATTTACAGCAATGATCAGCCAATCAGATTAGCATGAAGCTATAGTCTTTCACATCATCCACTAGAGAGAGAGTACGAAAGAGAGAGAGAGAGAGAGGGGTGTGTGTGATTTAGTGAGTGAAGGGCCTTATCTAGGGAGACTAAACAAGACCACTCTATGCAGCGCATTCTCTACCTTCTGGCTGTGTGAAGAGGGGATATAATGGTGTATAAGTACCCTTTTTGCATGTGTTATCATTCTCAAAATAGATTGTTAAATTGGCTCTCATCCACTTCTCTCTCATTTTGTGTTTTCATTCTCCTTTTACCTGCGTGCGTATCCACCTGACATGTTCCACTCACACCTCTCTCTCAGGGTGTATAGTGCATTTGGAAAGTATTCAGACCCCTTGATTTTTCCACATTCTGTTACCTTACAGCCTTATTCTAAAATTTATCATAAAAACATCTTCAATCTACACACAATACCCCATAATGACAAAGCAAAAACTGTTTTTTAGAAATGTTTGCATATGACATCATATTTACATAAGTATTCAGACCCTTTACTTTGTTAAAGCACCTTCGGAAGCGATTACAGCCTCGAGTATCTCCCATTCTTCTCTGCAGATCCTCATAAGTTCTGTCAGGTTGGATGGGGAGCGTTGCTCTCAGAAAAGGATCTCTGTACTTTTCTCCGTTCATCTTTCCCTCGATCTTGTCTAGTCTTCCAGTCTCTGCCACTGAAATTCATCCCCACAGCATGATGCTGCCACCACCATGCTTCACTGTAGGGATGGTGTCAGGTTTCCTCCAGACGTGATGCTTGGCATTCAGACCAAAGAGTTCAATCTCCGTTTCATCAGACCAGAGAATCTTGTTTCTCATGGTCTGAGAGTCTTTAGGTGCCTTTTGGCAACTCCAAGCGGGCTGCCATCAGGTTCTTGCTCACCTCCCTGACCAAGGCCCTTCACCCCCGATTGCTCAGTTTGTCCGGGCAGCCAACTCTAGGAAGAGTCTTGGTGGTTTCAAACTTCTTCCATTTAAGAATGATGGAGGCCACTGTGTTCTTGGGGACCTTCAATGCTGCAGAATTTTTTTGATACCCTTCCCCAGATCTGTGCCTCGACACAATCCTGTTTCACGGCTCTATGGACAATTCCTTTGACCTCATGGCTTGGTTTTTGCTCTGACATGCACTGTCAACAGTGGGACCTTATATAGACAGGTGTGTGCCTTTCCAAATCCTGTCCAATCAATTGAATTTACCACAGGTGGACTCCAATCAATTTGTAGGTCCATCTCAAGGATGATCAATGAGGCTCTTAGCAAAGGGTCTGTATACTTATGTAAAAAAGCTATTTCTCTTTTTTAATTTCATAAATTTGCCAACATTTCTAAAAACCTGTTTTTTCTTTGTCACCGTGGGAAATTGTGTGTATTGATTGATGAGCAAAACAAATAATTTCCTCTATTTTAGAATAAGGCATAACAAAATGTGGAACAAGTCAAGGGGTCTGAATAGTTTCCAAATGCATTGCACCTCTCCATTCTGAAATCTGCCCTTCTTGCTCCTGACATCCTACTCCTTCATGCCTTTGCTTATTCTTTTCTTCCTCTGCCACCTCTCTTCTCCTTCTCTCCCCTCCTCTTTTCTAATAATCTCTATTCCCCCTTTGCTTTGCATCTGTGAATTTGTTTCCCTGGCTGCATGGGAGAGTGTGATATGTTGTGACATTTTCTGGCAATGCTATTTCTCATCCACCTTGTGATTATTTTTCTTTCGGTTTTCTCCATCAGCTGCTTTAGTAGAAAATAATCACAATAATAATCACAATAATAAGCATTTCCAGCCAAGGCCCCCCCCACCCGTGGCTGGTATTTTAAATAATTCCTACAGTTAATGGGTGTTATAATGAAAAGAAGCAGCAGCTAGCCAGGTAAGACTGCTGTGAGGTCTTAATGTCCACAAACATTCAGCTCCCAGTGGAATGTGAGTAGGGCCCTATTCTCCACAGACAGGCCTATGTGTTTGGAGAGGTTATTAAGAAGAGAGCAAAATCACATGTTGCTCTTAGTAGCCCTCAACAGTAACCCTCTCACGTAATAAATAAAACTCCTTTGACTGAGCACTGGAATATTCCATTTCATTTGAACCAATGTGAAGTTGTTTTTCTTACCAATCTTAAGTACGTACTGCTCCACAAAGCCTGTTTCCCAGATTAAATGGGCAGCAGAACTAGATTATAGATCGTATGCCCATCACATTGTGTGCCAGGGAGAAGCTCCACTAACTCCATTTCAAACTGCTGCTGGTCTCAACACAGCCCTGTCCCTCATTTCCTTCCCAGAGATGGGAAAGAGAGAAACAAGGAAGTGTGTTAGCCTCCAGACAATGTCTGGGGAAGAGAAAGAAGAAGGGAGCATCTCTCCTCACAGCCTGCAGCAGAGGATTAGCTTCCCATCCCAGCTCCACAAGTCAACCAATCCCCATCTCACCAGCTCCCCGTCTACTTCTCATCTCTGGGCTGCTACAGGAGAATAGCAGAGCTGCAAGGCCAGGGGCGTACAGACAGGGCACTGACAATAGACCAGATAACTGAACTGACTGAGTCCACTCACATCCCAGAACAGATTATTCATGATGGCTGCCCCCCCCCCCCCCCCCCCCTATCTCGTTCTCACTTTCTCTCTCTCGTTCTCGCTTTGCCTGTCTCAAAAGGAACCTTTCTGGTTATTGCATATCATAACAACGTGCTATTTAAAGTGATGCATATCAATTACACAACAGCACTCAGACTTGTAGAGTATCACAGGTCAATATTCATTTCTGAAAATACAATAATTTTATTGCATTGCTAGGAAAAACACTTAGGGATAACCACTTGGCCCTATATTGCACAGTATAATATTTAATGGTCAATTATACAGGGAAATTATACAAGTTGCTATGAAGTATTAGCAGTATCCTTAGGCAAGTACTGCATAGAAACTTTTGGCAGTACTATTCCTAACTTACTGGTTTGATGTACAATCTCTGTATAATGATGTGGCATAATGAAGATTGATCTGTCTGAGTCGTTGTTTGGTGGAAGTAAAAAGATGACGATCAGTCAGTAGAAAGTAAACAGCCAATGTCAATGGTTACAAAGATGAATTTAAACTCTCAGTCAACTTTTACTACCAACAATAGGTTTTATTGTTACTCTGTTGTAGCATTAATTCCTTTAATGTAATGCTGAAGTGTGACCAAATTGCCTATTAATGAATGCGAGATGAGCTTGAATGCAAACAAACTGTACACTGGGTAATGATTTAATGCCTCTCAACACACATATGAGTTTAACTTAATCTATCTGACATAGCAGAGTGAAGTAGAGGACAAAAGATGAGCTCAGTTTGTGCTGAGACATGTTGATGTGGATGTGATGATAATGAAGATGACGAGGAGGAGGGAAAGAGGGAGAGAGAGTGATTATATGAGGGAATATGCATTTTAGATGCCAACAGAAGACAAACGGCTTCATTAAACTCTAGCCAAGCACAGCGTCTGCTTGTCTCACTATAAATGGGCAGAATTTACATGTTTCATGCGACATCTGTTTTTGCTGGGACACATGGGGAGAAGAAAACGCAGTCTCTATAGTGTTGATGGGTTGAAATAAATACAGATAATCACAGGCCCTTGTCCCCAACAACCTCCATCTTCATCAAAACTAAAAATTCTAATCGCACCCTTTAAATCAAAATCAAGGGGCTGCTACAGCAGCGTGCTGTACCTGTTACTGAAACGTAACTCTTTAAGGCCCTAAACTGAACTCTGTTAGATGAACCACACCCAAATGCTTACAAGTAACCTATGAAAGTAATCATCCGTGAAAGTGATCTCTTTCTCCTGATCTAACACTAACACCCACCTGCTATAAACACATTAACAATGAGAAAAAGTTCGACAAAATGACCAAAGATCTTTCCCCTTTAGAGCACAAATCATCATTCATTTCCACATTTGTTCCATCTGTATGCTCATGTTTGTTTAGTTCAGATTGAGCAGCTGTTGTGCCTGATTGTGTCTCATCAGCAGTGCATCTCCAGATCCAGGAGCCTTTTCTTTGTCCCAGTGTGAGCTATAGCAACTGTTTTTCTGTTATCACGACACAACACTGCTCTGTTGGCTTTAATCTGGGTACCGGTACTTCAGTTCTCCACCCGTAATGCTCTTGTTCGTGTTGTGACAGATGGTAAAGAGTGTGTTTTCTGGTGTTAAAATGATATTGTCCTTGAATATGGGATTGTTGTTGAATTGATTGTTGATGTGCAGACAGAGCTATATATCCATTCTCAATCGCATAACAAGGTTTTGTCTGGAAGTGTTTTGTTTCCATTTGATACCACACATTGATGTTGTGTATGGGTTTGTGTGTCTCCAGTCTGAGGTGATAGGTCTAGATCTGCTGGGATTTTTATAGCAAAAGGAACTTTATAGGTGATTTTGTTTTTCGGTTTACGGAGAGTCATAAGGATTATCTCTCTCCGTTTTAATCTTTCACTAGAGGAAAATGCCCCCACTCAAAGCGCCACCTCCCTAATAACACAGCAATGAAAATTAAACCGGCTCTCGTTTGAACAGTTTGACATTTATGACACATGCATCTTGACACGTTCACCTCCCCTCCACTCAAACTCTTCCAGGTTCCTGGAAAGCGCATTGTGGTGAGATGATTCTCTAATTGCTGATTTTGCCATGTGTGGGTAATTGCCAGTGACCTCCAGGGCTATTTTGAATGAAGCTGCTTTTCAATCCCCTCTAATCTCTAAGCAACAGAAAGCTTGCACCCCAAATGACACCCTATTCCCTATATAGAGCCCTAGTACAACAGCAGACAAAATACCACACAGCCATGCCTGCCTCATACAGCACAGCCATGCCTGACTCATACAGCACAGCCATGCCTGACTCATACAGCACAGCCATGCCTGAATCATACAGAACAGCCATGCCTGAATCATACAGCATAGCCATGCCTGAATCATACAGCACAGCCATGCCTGAATCATACAGCACAGCCATACCTGGCTCATACAACACAGCCATGCCTGAATAATACCACACAGCCATGCCTGAATCATACAGCACAGCCATGCCTGGCTCATACAGCACAGCCATGCCTGGCTCATACAGCACAGCCATGGCTGAATCATACAGCACAGCCATGCCTGAATCATACAGCACAGCCATGCCTGGCTCATTCAGCACAGCCATGCCTGACTCATACAGCACAGCCATGCCTGGCTCATACAGCACAGCCATGCCTGGCTCATACAGCACAGCCCTGCCTGACTCATACAGCACAGCCATGCCTGACTCATACAGCACAGCCATGCCTGAATAATACCACACAGCCATGCCTGAATCATACAGCACAGCCATGCCTGGCTCATACAGCACAGCCATGCCTGGCTCATACAGCACAGCCATGGCTGAATCATACAGCACAGCCATGCCTGAATCATACAGCACAGCCATGCCTGGCTCATTCAGCACAGCCATGCCTGACTCATACAGCACAGCCATGCCTGGCTCATACAGCACAGCCATGCCTGGCTCATACAGCACAGCCCTGCCTGACTCATACAGCACAGCCATGCCTGACTCATACAGCACAGCCATGCCTGAATCATACAGCACAGCCATGCCTGGCTCATACAGCACAGCCATGCCTGACTCATACAGCACAGCCATGCCTCCCTCATACAGCACAGCCTTGCCTGACTCATACAGCACAGCCATGCCTGACTCATACAGCACAGCCATGTCTGACTCATACAGCACAGCCATGCCTGACTCATACAGAACAGCCATGCCTACCTCATACAGCACAGCCTTGCCTGACTCATACAGCACAGCCATGCCTGACTCATACAGCACAGCCATGCCTGACTCATACAGCACAGCCATGCCTGACTCATACAGCACAGCCATGCCTGACTCATACAGCACAGCCATGCCTGACTCATACAGCACAGCCATGCCTGGCTCATACAGCACAGCCATGCCTGACTCATACAGCACAGCCATGCCTGAATCATACAGCACAGCCATGCCTGACTCATACAGCACAGCCATGCCTGAATCGTACAGCACAGCCATGCCTGAATCATACAGCACAGCCATGCCTCCCTCATACAGCACAGCCATGCCTGAATCGTACAGCACAGCCATGCCTGACTCGTACAGCACAGCCATGCCTGACTCATACAGCACAGCCATGCCTGACTCATACAGCACAGCCATGCCTGACTCATACAGCACAGCCATGCCTGACTCATACAGCACAGCCATGCCTGACTCATACAGCACAGCCATGCCTGACTCATACAGCACAGCCATGCCTGGCTCATACAGCACAGCCATGCCTGAATCATACAGCACAGCCATGCCTGACTCATACAGCACAGCCATGCCTGAATCGTACAGCACAGCCATGCCTGAATCATACAGCACAGCCATGCCTGAATCATACAGCACAGCCATGCCTCCCTCATACAGCACAGCCATGCCTGAATCGTACAGCACAGCCATGCCTCCCTCATACAGCACAGCCATGCCTCCCTCATACAGCACAGCCATGCCTCCCTCATACAGCACAGCCATGCCTGACTCATACCGCACAGCCATGCCTGACTCATACAGCACAGCCATGCCTGACTCATACAGCACAGCCATGCCTGACTCATACAGCACAGCCATGCCTGACTCATACTGCACACAGTCGTGCCTGAATCATACAGCACAGCCATGCCTGACTCATACAGCACAGCACAGCCATGCCTGAATCATACAGCACAGCCATGCCTGAATCATACAGCACAGCCATGCCTGACTCATACCGCACCGTGCTGTCTCTCTGCGTCATTCAATAAAGAGTAATCTCATCTACACAACACAGGGACCTGCTCTGCCAAGCCACATCTCTCTCAACCATGATCCAAGTGATTCATGTTCCTTTGATCTGGAAATGACACACAGTTTGTTTTGTACAGTTCTCTATTAAGTTGATTGAAGCTCAGAGTCAAAGGAAAGAGAGAAGTTTATCACATAGCTAGTATCTGGAGACCTTGGAGCCGCCTGAATCAACCCTGTATTGAAGTGGAAAGAAACTGATACTTGGTAAATCTGAAATGGAAATGTCCCAAGCCATCAGAGAAATGTGTATAGCTACAGTACTCACAACAGTGCCTCGTGTTTGTAACAGAGAGAGCTGTGTTGTTGATGTTTTTCTAACAGGTGTGTATTGTGTCCTACTCACAGGTAGTCGCCCAGCCTCTGGTACTGGCACTCTGGTCATCCACCTAGAGGACTACAATGACAATGCTCCCTACGTTCACCCATCTGTGGTACGGGTGTGTGAAGACACCAAGGACAGTGTGGTGATCGTGGGGGGGCGGGACAGGGACATCCACCCCAACGCTGGGCCCTTTAAGATCGAGCTGGGGAAGCAGCCAGGGCTGGAGAAGACGTGGAAGGTCTCCAGGGTCAACAGTGAGTTCAGACTGTAACCTACAGTACACCCCCTAGACTGATACAGGCACTCACAGTACATTTTAGCAGTACAAGCCCATGTTTTGTGATGGGTAAAGTGGGGAATTATAGGGCTATTTCATACGGTCTCCTCTCCCATATCAAGTGAGAAGACTTGTCATTAGAAACATGGGGGTGGGGGGGGGGGGTCTGCCATACATCCGTTGAATGTGCTTCTTCGGTTATTTCTGTGTGTGTGTGTCTCTGGGGACAGGCGTTAGACAGTAGGCCTACTGTTCTCTGCAATATGTCTCCGTAATGTCAGGTTCTATGGGTGGCCTCAGTGGGACAGCAGGGCTGTGGAGGAGAGGAGCTGCAGACATGGAGCACAGACATTGATTCAGGATTTGCATCATGTCTGCCGGACCTGCTGCTCCTCTGATTGAAGGACTGACTGACAGAGGCTAAAGCCTGTGCAAAAGCATTGCATGTGGGTGACAGGGTGAAATGCCCTTCAATCAACTCTGCTGGGATAGATAGGGAGCACAAAGAGACAGGTTGACGCGAAATGGATATACAGCATTCTAGCTAGAATGATCCTGGCCATGACCTATGTGTGTTTACTTCTGTTAGTCTGGTCTGTGTTTGTTTGTGTGTGTATGTGTGTGTGTTTCTGTGTGTGTGTGTGTGTGTGTGTGTGTGTGTGTGTGTGTGTGTGTGTGTGTGTGTGTGTGTGTGTGTGTGTGTGTGTCTGTGTGTCTGTGTGTGTCTGTGTGTGTCTGTGTCTGTGAATTAATTTGCTTCTAGTTTTCAGTTTACTGAGATACCATTTTTTCAATTACTAAAATTGACCCCATCCCTGCTGCGTGCATGTGTGCTGTTTATGCATCTCTATTCATTTGTCTGTTTAATTAACTGTCATGATTGTACAGTGTGGCCCATGCTCCAGCATGTAAGTATATAAACATCATTATCTTGTCAGTTAACCTCATTGCCTGGTCTCTATTTCAGACACACATGCCCAGATCATGCTGCTACAGAGTATGAAGAGGGCCAACTACCAGTTACCCTTGGTAGTGACAGACTCTGGCCTGCCTCCACTCTCCAACAGCACCGAGATCAAGGTCCAAGTGTGCACCTGTAAGAAGAACAGAATGGACTGTAGCAGTGCTGGCTCTGTATGCTCCAACCTGATGATGCTGCTGGCTCTAGTCCTGCTCTCCCTATTCTGTGAGTATACGGTATCTCTAGTCCTGCTCACCCTATTCTGTGAGTATACGGTATCTCTAGTCCTGCTCTCCCTATTCTGTGAGTATACGGTATCTCTAGTCCTGCTCTCCCTATTCTGTGAGTATACGGTATCTCTAGTCCTGCTCTCCCTATTCTGTGAGTATACGGTATCTCTAGTCCTGCTCTCCCTATTCTGTGAGTATACGGTATCTCTAGTCCTGCTCTCCCTATTCTGTGAGTATACGGTATCTCTAGTCCTGCTCTCCCTATTCTGTGAGTATACACTAGCTCTAGTCGGTTGTGACTATGTGGTATACAGCTATGGGCAAGTTTACCATTAAACTACCACAATAATTTGGACTTTGGTTTTGTAGCCAGATGATGAGTCAGAGTCGTTGTCGGATTTTACTGTTAGTTTTATATACAAAATAATTGTACAGTTTCAGTTAATAAAACGGACAATTGTTTATTTTTGATGTAAGTACTGATGATGAGTGTACTGTTACTTGTATGTGTTGTATGCGTTGTATGCATATGCTTGCTGTAATTGTCACCCCCTGATATTGGCTACACTAGCTATTTCCCACACCGCTGCGGGACATCAGTGCACTGTTGTGGGACAATACAATCCTGGGAGGGAAAGATTGGCCACGTTACTAGCTACTGCTGGCGACACAGTAGCTGCCCAGTGGGAAGCATCCCACGTCGGCAAGCACAACGGTGCACTGGTCATTTGCTTGCCTTGTCGCCTTGCTTACAGGGGTGCAGTAACGTTAGCTAATTGGCATGTCACTGTGACATCCATATGAACACTAGCTAGCTAACATCCGGCCAGATGATTGGGGAAACCAGTTAGTTAAAAGTATATGAAATGAATTTAGATGATCTCATACTTATTTTTTATTTGTATTTTTACCCCCTTTTTCATGATATCAAATTGTGATCCAGTCTCATCGATGCAACTCCCCAACCGACTCGGGAGAGGCGAAGGTCGAGTTTATGTGTCCTCCGAAACATGACCCGCTAAACCACCCTTCTTAACATCCGGCCACTTAACCTGGAAGCAAGCCGCACCAATGTGTCGGAGGAAACACCGCTCAACTGCCGACTGAAGTCAGCCTGGCCCGGCCTGCCACAAGGAGGCGCTAGAACGTGACGAGCCAAGTAAAGCCCCCGCGCCCAAACCCTCCCCTAACCCTCCCCAACCCTCGCCAAACCCAGACAACGCTGTGCACCGTCGTATGGGACTCCAGGTAACGGCCTGATGTGAAACAGCCTGGGATCGAACCCGGGTCTGTAGTGACGCCTCATGCACTGCAATGCAGTGCATTGGCCCGCTGCGCCACTGACCACATACTTTTTCATAGGTCTGCAGCACACTAAATGGAGACTTAACGAACACCCCTACGCATGATGAAAGTGGTGCTAGTTTCCCAGCCAGGGGTGATACAGTATATATCAGACACAATCTCATCCATAATGTTCTAAAACTTTTACACCGCAGATGTACAGTTCTATCCAGACTCCACATTCCTCTGCCTCAAACGTTAATGGTATATGTGCTTGTTGATGGTAAAATTGCTGCTGCTACTGCTGCTGCTGCTGCTGCTAATATCGACATGCCTTGGGCAGAATATGCGCTAATTTAATCTCAGGCGTCTTTACAGCGACTTTTAGACCTGTTCCCAGCGTCTCTTCTGTTTGTGTTGGTGTGTCTGTGTCTCCCCCACCGTTAATCTAGCATCCCTCGCTACAGCCAGGAGCTTCCCAGGGACTCCTGTTGGGAGCTCACACTGTATATCTCATTTATACCATTGGTGATACATGAATAATTTACTCCTCCAAAGAGAATGGGAGGCATAATGGTGCACTTCTAACAGCCAGTCTTCTGGAGGAATAAAATAACTTTCAACTGTTAAATATATGCCTATCCTGGGTTCAGAGGGGGATTGTGGGCTGGGCTGGTTTTACGGCTGAGTTCCGTGCCCACGGCAGTGTTCTGCAGGAGGGGAGCCAGAGAATGGAGGGAGGGAGGAGGGGGAAAGGGAGGATGTCCCATCTGTAATTCAACGCATAATGGAGCCATTGAGAGTGTTGAGCAAAAGACGCCTGCAGGCCTGATCATACCAAGCAGCCACTAACTTTCTCCCTCATCAGTCCCTCTCTCTCTCTCTCTCTCTCTCATCACTCTCTCTCTCTATTCGCTCACCCGCTTCCATTGCCCTTCTCTCTCAGTTTTTCTCCTTCTCTATCACTCATTCATTCACTCTCTCTCTCTTTATCTCTCAATCTTCAGGCATCCCTGATTTACAATCACAATCTCTTTTCCTCATCTCCTAATTTTCTCTCCATATCTCTCTATCTCACCTCGTTCCTCCATCCATCACTCTCCCTTTGGGTATGTATCTCTCCAGCTGTCCTCTTTTCTGTTTCACTACTTTCTCTCTCTCCCCCTCTCTCCCCCTCTCTCTGCCTCTCTAAGGCCAGCTGTGAGGCCAGGGGCATACAGACAGGGCTCTGACAATAGACCAGATAACTGAACTGACTGGGTTCACTCAGTGGACCTGAGGAGGGATCTAGACATTCAACCTGACACATCCCAGAGATGATTAATCATGATAAGCCTGCTTTTTTTCTTTTCTCTCTCTCTCTCTCTCTCTCTCTCTCTCTCTCTCTCTCTCTCTCTCTCTCTCTCTCTCTCTCTCTCGTCTATGTGTTAGATGCTTTGTTACCAGTGGCCAATGTGGAAACAGCCGGTGTGTGTATGAGCCCAGCTAATGTTAATTGGGTGGCATGCAGAGCTTCTCATTGGCATTCATTATGACACACCATCATGTACTGATAGACCTCGGCATTCATTAACCAACTAAAGCATGTCGTTTCATTGGCCAAAACCAAAGCTGAATGGGGTGTGTTATGTGGAGTCGCAGTATAGCATCAACAGCAGGCACTGCAGCATATTATTAAGCTGAGCTCTGCAGCACGGAGAGACAGTTAGTGATATATGGAGAGAGGTCATCTCCAGTGGGAGCTGGTGAGAAGAGAGCTGGGCCATAGAGGTCCCCTCTGTATCAGAGTCGGTACAGCGATACACAGAGAGAGATGACTTCTGTCAGGCCACATCAGCCAGACCCAGGCTCTACCGCTCAGGCACAGATAGAGGAGACTGATCACTCTTGTAGCGGGGCCAGATAGTGAGAGAAGTCGAGGAGAAAGATACTGTGATTTCAATTCCCTTATCACCAGGCTGAACTCTGACCCCTCAGCAGAAAGACAGTGAAAAAATAGAAAGAGCTCAAGGCAAGTGACAGAAGAGTCTGAGAGAAGAAAGGTGTGAGGAGATTAGACTGTCTGTACCCCCTCTGACACGAATCACACACGCACACACATATCCAATCTCATACTGTACGTGCATGCTGTCTAACACCCACACTCCCTCCCTTCCATACTGTACTTACCACAGGCAGGTTGGGAGGACGGGCTCATAATAATCACTGGAATGGAATTTATAGAATGGTTTCAAACACATGTGTTTGTTACTATTGTTACCTCCCCTCACCAGCCCCCTGTGGTACGTACATTTATGTGCCTTCACCCACACACTGTAAAGACACAATTTCTGAACACATTCACACACATGTACTTTCTGTAGAATTGACATTTACACTGCATCTGCCTGCAGGCCTTCTATAGCAGGCTCTATGTATGGGAAGGAAAGGTCTGAAACACTGTATGGGTGGTGGAGCTTGCTGTAAGTTCACCAGAGAGGACTGCACTCAACCTAAGGAGAGATGCTGCTCCATCATATTGTTGGGCAATATTACGATAGTAACAGATATCGAAGATGATTGACAGCCATCTAATTATTTTAAAATCCACATTTTCTCTTTTCTCTTCATTTGATATGAACATAACTTCTGTTTTTATGCATGCTGTCTTCTCTCGCCTCCTCCCGCCCCGCTACTTCATGATCAAACAATTTATTTATTTAACAGAGTCCTCCAAAAGTTTTAAGTTGTTTCTGAATAACCTAGAAACATGACAAGCCTAAGGTAATAATGAGATAGTTATAACAAACAATAGCAATAGAGAAAAATCGAACGAGTAGTTTGAACAAATCTTACAGTTGAGCAAAGCTTAGTCTAAAAGAAAGAAGGCAACAGTAAACATGTCGTTCCCCATGAATGATGCAGGGCCAGTGGTGTCTGAGATATTACGTTGACAGACCATTGTCCATGGATGCCGCCTATACAGTTTCGTGCAGATCAGTCATTCAGTGCCAGAAGAGTAGCATTTTTCACAAAATTCTAAATGGCAGAAAATCTGTCATGGTGGACCTTATGGGTCCCTAGTCAAATTTCTTCCTTGTGAGGAGAGGGACCTATGTACCGAATTCCATGACTAAAGGTCAAATGGGATGAGGGGCGTGACCTTTCAAAGGTAGCATTTTCATTCTGTTGTTATAGTGACCCCATCTGGCCAATCAGTGTAATTTAGTAAATTCCGGATCTCTATGGCAAGACGCATCATTCACCTAAGTTTTGTCAAAATCGGGCGAGTGCTGTTTTGAGATATCACGTGTGATAAACGCACTAACGTACTAACAGACGGAAACAGATAAACAGTCCCCTCCCAGACTTCATCGTGTGGGACAATGATGCATGCATCCCTCCTCCTTGCTGTTCCGAACCAAACGGCCAAAGCCAAATCCTACTAATTAAAATAGCCCATCAAAAGCATTAAGAAAAGTTAAAGTTATTAAGAGTATTTCTCAAATAGGCTATTCTAATTAAGTGTTTAATGTCCTAGTTGCAGCTTTCAAATGGGAACAATTGTGAAAGTCAGAGTCTATAGGTGATTCTTTATCACAGCTTTATTTTGAATGAAAGATTTTAAAGGCAACAAGAAATGACATTGAGCAAACAATACCAATATGGAAAAATCTAATGAGAAGTCAAAAGAAAACTTACAGCTTAGCAAAGCTTATGAGATAAGCAATGTGTAAAGTAGGCTATTTCCATAGGCTATTATTAGCAATGTATAGAAGCGACCTACAATGTACAGAAGCCTAGACCTAATAACAGTGGAAGGTTAGGCAAACAGTTGCATGTTTTGCAGCCAGGTTGTCATGATATCATATCAAATAAAATCAAATTAAAATGTTATTTGTCACATATATAACAGTGAAATGCTTACTTACATACAAGCCCTTAACTAACAATGCAGTTTTAAGAAAATACCAACAACAAAAAAGTAAGAGATAAGAAAAACAAATAATTAAGGAGCAGCAGTAAATAACAATAGCGGGGCTATATACAGGGGGTACCGGTTCAGAGTCAGTCTGTCTATGTGCGGGGGCACCGGTGTTGAGGTAATTGAGGTAATTATGTACATGGAGGTAGGGTTATTAAAGTGGCTATGCATAGATAATAACAGAGAGTAACAGCAGCGTAGGGGGATGGGGAGGGGGGGTGCAAATAGTCTGGATAGCCATTTGATTAGCTGTTCAGGAGTCTTATGTCTTGGAGGTAGAAGCTGTTTAGAAGCTCTTGGACCTAGACTTGGCGCTCTGGTACCACTTCCGGTGCGGAAGTGAGAGAATAGTCTATGAATAGGGTGGCTGGAGTCTTTGACAATTTTTAGGGCCTTCCTTTGACACTGCCTGGTATAGAGGTCCTGGATGGCAGGAATCTTAGCCCAGGAGATGTACTGTGCCTTGCGGTCGAAGGCCGAGCAGTTGCCATACCAGACAGTGATTCAACCCGTCAGGATGCTCTCGATGGTGTAGCTGTAAAACCTTTTGAGGATCTGAGGACCCATGCCAAATCTTTTCAGTATCCTGAGGGGGGATAGGTTTTGTCGTGCCCTCTTCATGACTGTCTTGGTGTGCTTGGACCACATTCGTTTGTTGGTGATGTGGACGCCAAGGAACTTGCTCCACTACAACCTGCTCCACTACAACCTGCTCCACTTTCCCACATACCTGTAACTCATGAGGCCTCAAATCCCACCTTGAGTTCTGCTGTGTGTGCCTCTGTTAACAGAGCCTAATTGGACAGGGTAGATTTCATGTCAAGCAACATACAGATGTAGCGTGTGTGTATTGTTTTGTTTGTTTGTGTGTGGTGGATTAAATTATCTGGACAGTGCTTACTGTTTGAAGGCAAACAAAATAATGGCCATTGTTAGTAAGAGTACTAATACATGTAGGATAGCTAATTTGTTGAGGAAATTCTCTCATTTAGATGTAATACCAATTTGCCAGTTTGACAGAGATGACCACAGTGCCCCCTGTCTCACTGTCAGTGAATGGCCTGACTGACTGACAGAGTGTGTTTGAGTGTATTTGTATTACAGTCCCTCCAGTATTTACAAAATCAACAATTCCCTGAATATTATGGCTTGCAAATTTGGCCAATAACTGCACTATTACTGCATAAAACTGTCAAATCATTGCAATATTACTGCGGATAACTATCCGATCACTGCACTACAAAAAGGGGGTGCGCAATTGTAACCAATCACCTTACTTTTATTGCATAAAATGGTTCAATCAAGCAACACGTCAACAAACCTTCCACCACATTTTTTGTGATAAATCAGACAAAATCATCTCAACTTGCCATGCAAAATTTAAAAATTGCCGCAACAAAATCAAGCATTTTGTCCCGCAACTATCACAAAAGAATGCTGCAGAATCCTGAAGGGACTGGTACTATCTTTCTCCAGCAGGTTCTGGCAGGTCTGAAATGGAAGTCTAGCATCATGTGATGTTAGGTCTGTCGGAGCTGCTGGATGGACAGCAGCATGTGAATACAGCAAATAGAGTTGTTTTTTTCACATGAGCGCTGTGGGCACCACTGGCCTTTTAAGATAATTGTGTTTCTTAGCTTATGAGGGAAACACATGTGAGTGGAGGTGATAAAGTGAAAGGCATGGGTGAACGAGCAGCTGCAGTATTAAACCAGTTGACATTTCCTCTCCTACTCCCATTGGGCTGTCTCAAGGCTCAGTCACCCTCCTGCAGCCACCCTCCTGCAATCTCCCCTATGCCCACAGCCCATCACTGCCTGTTCTGCTGTCTAACATATATCCTGGGCTGTGTACTAGTTACAGTATAATGTTGGCCGCATTGGGACACATTCACCATGATGAGCCAGTTATCAGCTATCAGTTAAAGGCTAAAATGTTGATGAGGGTCCTCAAGGCATATTTGACATTTATTCCCTGTGTGGGTGTGTTGTTGTTACTGTTGTTCTCAGAAGCTCAGGTGAGCACTGTGGGATTTTAGAAGCTGTTGGAGATTTGATAAAGAGCTGCTGCCGAATCTCAGAGAAAAGGCAATTAATCCACAAATAGGGAAATAAACCCAGGCAGATAGCCTGCCTCGGTCAGCCAACGTGCATCCATCCTCCCTGATGAGTACACACACACACACACACACACACACACACACACACACACACACACACACACACACACACACACACACACACACACACACACACACACACACACACACACACACACACACACACACACAGTGTGGTTTAAATCCCCTTTTCTGCCCAGACAGCCACTTTCCCTGCTCTAATCCACTCGGTAACAGGAGCAGGTTATTTAGGAGGAGGAGAAATGGGATCCGCCTCCTCCTTGGTAATGTTAATTATTCCTCTTTTAATCCCTTTGTTTTGATTGAATAGGTATGACATTACCTGGTTGATAAACCCTCTTCCCCTCCAATTAAAGATGCTAAAATCTTTGTTTGCCAATGTCATGTTTAATACTGTGTCTAGCCTAGTCACGACTGTTTTACTGAATTATGGCACTTGACATTTTGAGATATTTCATCAAATCAGCGAAGTGGGTGTGTTGTTTCCTACCTTCACCACCTGGAGGCGGCCCGTCAGGAAGATCAGGACCCAGTTCCACAGGGTGAGGTTCAGACCCAGGGCCCCGATCTTAATGATGAGCTTGGAGGGTACTATGCCACTGAATGTTGAGCTACAGTCAATGAACAGCATTCTTACATAGGTATTCCCCCAAATGGGATAGGGCAGTGTGCAGTGCGATGGCGATTGCATCATCTGTGGATCTATTAGGGTGGTAAGCACATTGAAGTGGGTCTAGGGTGTCAGGTAAGGTAGAGGTGACATGATTCTTAACTAGCATCTCAAAGAACTTGATGACAGGCGTGAATGGTTCGGGACAATAGTAATTTAGTTCAGTTACCTTTGCTTTCTTGGGTACAGGAACAAAGGTGGACATCTTGAAGCAAGTGGGTACAGCATAATGGGATTGGGAGAGATTGAATATGTTCGTAAACACTCCAGCCAGCTGGCCTGCGCATGCTCTGAGGATGCGGCTGGGGATGCCGTTTGGGCTGGCAGCTTTACGAGGGGTAAACACACTTAAATGTCTTCATCATGCCGGCTACAGTCCTTTGGAGCGGGCCGTGTCGGTGGCATTGTGTTATCCTCAAAGCGGGCGAAGAAGGTGTTTAGCTTGTCCGGAAGCAAGACTTCTGTGTCCTTGACATGGCTGGTTTTCCCTTTGCAAACCGTGATTGTCTCGTGTCTGAGCCGTTGAATTGCGACTCCACTTTGTCTCTGTATTGAAGTTTTGCCTGTTTGATTGCCTTATGGAGGGAATAAGTACACTGTTTTTATTCTACCATATTCCAGTCACCTTGCCATGGTTAAATGCGGTGGTTTGCGCTTTCAGTTTTGCGCAAATGCAGCTATCTATCCACGGTTTCTGGTTTGGGTAGGTTTTAATAGTCACCGTGGGAACAACATCCTCTATACACTTCCTGATGAACTCAGTCACCGTGTCCGTGTATACGTCAATGTTATTCTGAGAGGCTACCCGGGACATATCCCAGTCCACGTGATCAAAACAATCCTGAAGCATGGATTCCGATTGGTCAGACCAGCGTTGAATAGACCTTAGCAGGGTACTTACTGTTTGAGTTTCTGCCTATAGGAAGGGAGGATCAAAATGTTGTGATCTGATTTGCCACGGGGAGGGCCTTGTAGGCATCTCAAAAAGGGGGAGTAGCAGTGGTCTAGTGTTTTTCCAGATTGAGTACTACTGTCAATGTGTTGATAGAACTGGTAGTGTTTTCCTCAAATTTGCTTTGTTAAAATCCCCAGCTGCAATAAATGTGGCCTCAGGATATGTGGTTTCCAGTTTCCATAAAGTCTAATGTAGTTCCTTGAGTGCCGTCGTGGTATTTGCTTGAGGGGGAATATAAACGGCTGTGACTATAACCGAAGATAATTATCTTTGGAGGTCATACGGTTGGCATTTGATTGTGAGGTATTCTATGAAGAAACGGACTTGAGTTTCTGTGTGTTATCAAAATCACACCATGAGCCATTAATCATGAAACATACACCCCCGCCTTTCTTCTTCCCGGAGAGTTCTTTATTCCTGTCTGCGCGATGTACTTAGAACCCAGCTGGCTGTATGGGTGGGGACAGTATATCCCGAGAGAGCCATGATTCTGTGAAACAGAGTATGTTACAGTCCCTAATGTCTCTCTAGAAGGAGATCCTCGCCCTGAGCTCATCTACTTTATTGTCCAGAGACTGAACATTAGCAAGTAATATACTCGGAAGCAGTGGATGGTGTGCACGCCTCCTGAGTCGGACTAGAAGTCCTCTCTGAATACCTCTTCTCCTCCGGCAGCATCTTGGATTAGCCTCTTGGATAAATTCAATTGCCCTGAGGGGTACGAACAAAGTATCATGGTCATAATGCTGGTGAGTTACTGCCGCTCTGATATCCAAAAGTTATTTCCAGCTGTACGTAATAACACAAAAAACATTATGGGCTAATAATGTAAGAAATAACACACAAAAAAACGAAATACTGCAAAGTTACTTAGGAGCTGGAAGCAGAGCTGCCATGTCTGTCGGTGCCATGTCAGTTTGGCAAAGGATAATTTGAACAGCACATATCTTTTTATCATACTATAAAACGCAAATGTTTCTAGTTGTTCTAGTTGTCAGAACTACTCACTTTAAAGTCATAATGGGAAGCAGAGAGTGACAGTGAGGGTTGTTGCTATATGATTAGACTTTCAAAGGGCAAACTTTACACTCCTCCTTCTCTTTACAAATGGAGCAGATATTGGATATGGCTCACTGTATGCTGTGAGACGTGTCTCCTGACATATTGACATTGAGAATGAGATGAAGATGGAGGAGAGAAGGAAGGGTAGATCCACAGGCAGGCAGGGAGGATGGTAATTATTCTGGACTGGATTTTACGAGTGCAGCGTGTGAGTTATTATGTTTGCCCCAACTCCAGCTGACTTCTGCCAGTAGCACTTTCACCCAATTAAGGTGATGTTGATTAGATCAAACAGCCCTCTGTCTCCCTCTATCCCTCTCTCTCTCTGCCTCCTATCCTTCTTTCCATCTTTTTCTCTCTCTCTCTCCCTCTTTCTTTCTCTCTCCATCATTCCCTCCACATCTCAGCCTCTCCAGGTACAGCAGGTGTGCTGGTCACATTTCCCTTCCCATTTTCACTCAGATTGGTGGGGGTAAGGGTCTCTTATCCGCTCCATGCCTGACTTTATTGCCTCCATGTGAGAGCTGAGGTGAATTGATTTAGCTGTTTATTTTCATTTTTCAGGCCGTGAGTTTTTAGCCAGAGGGGAAAGAATTGGTATGTTTCAAGGCCTGCACACGTGGATAAAGGTTCCCAGAGTCTCATTACATTCGCAAAACACATCTCTGAAGCATGAGTGTCTTCGCTGTGCTCCAGAGTGTTATTCAACTTATAGTTCCTTTTCAGAATCACTTAGAGCAGCATAGTAGAAAATAGGCCCAGTGAAAAACAACTGTGAAAATAAAAAAATCTATAGTTCCTCCCATTAGATATATCCCCCATCAAATCAGGCCCACTTCGATCGTTTCGAAATTTTGGGATGTCTAAGGGCCAATTCATTTCAGAATGTCTCACAAAATTACAGTTCACATTTCTCAAAACCACTCTCTAAACTTATTTTGAGGACACAGTGGAGAGAGAGGAGCAAAGACAGATGGAAAAAGAGAAAGACATATTTCACTTAAAAT
Source organism: Oncorhynchus clarkii lewisi (assembly GCF_045791955.1). Taxonomy (NCBI): domain Eukaryota; kingdom Metazoa; phylum Chordata; class Actinopteri; order Salmoniformes; family Salmonidae; genus Oncorhynchus; species Oncorhynchus clarkii. Next base: position 60,548,246 of record NC_092148.1, on the reverse strand, counting down.
AAAACAGAAACGTTTTCATCCCCCCACACACACACACACACACACACAAAGGGGAAAGGGAGCTGAATACAAATCAGTGAAACTCCTGAACATGTAATAAAATGGCTACCCAGACTATTTGCATTACCCCCCTCTTTTACACCACTGCTACTGTCTGTTGTTATCATCTATGTATGGTCGCTTTGATAACTCGACTGGCCCGGTGCCCCCTCGCATTGACTCTGTGCCGGTATCCCCCTGTATATGGTCTCGCTGTTGTTATTTTACTGCTGCTCTTTAATTACTTGTTACTTTGATTTCTTATTCATATTTTATGTAATATAGATATTTTTAACTGCATTGTTGTTTAGGGGCTCGTAAGTAAGCATTTCACTGTTGTATTCAACCATGTGACTAATACAATTTGATTTGATTTGAATCTAACTGTGTATACCCAATTTATCTAGGAAAGTAAGTGGTGGAATCATTTTAATTTACATATCTCTTTTTTACACTATTTTGTACTGCATGCATTTTACTTGTCGATCAGCAGTGAAGGAAAATCTTTTGACGTTTAGTTTGCTAAAGAAAGCTGGACCCTTGAGCACATCATGAACTTAACTCTCCATGTATAGATGGGCAATCTCATCTCTTTCTGTAGATCAGATATAAAATGCCTTTTCTATGGGCTAAAGAAATGGCCGCTACAATACCTCCCCATTCTAATAGCAGAATCTGTGTAACATACAGACCTTGAGCAACAGCACGGCTGCTCTGCAGCAGAGAGAGTGCCTGTCTCCACTAGCAACAGGAATGACACACTCCTACACGAGCTCAGGCATCAGTCCCATGGTCCTGAGGGGCTGTCCTTACTGTCCAGACACGGCTGAAAAACAACCATACTCATACAGCGGCTACATGTCATAATGGAGAGAGAAAGACAGAGACGGAGTTCTGAGTAGAGCCCACAGTGACAGAACAGAGGAATGAGAGATGGCAGAGGGAGACAGACAGCTGGATCGATAACAACTCACATTTCATAATGCTGTGTGTGTGGAACACATGTCTGTGTGAAGAAAGGATTAGCTAGCAGCACTAACTGTACCCAAAGTCTGTGCATCAATCTGATTTATTTCACCATAAGATATATATATATATATTACCCTACTTTTATGTAACTTCTTATAAATGACTCTGTGTACATATAAAGGCACCAGGCTGCAATTCATGTGTGTTTTTCCTGCTAGCCTTGGGACTTGTGTGATACATACAGTGCACTCGCAAAGTATTCAGACTCCTCAACTTTTTCCACATTTTGTTACGTTACAGGCTTATTCCAAAAATGGATTAAATAGCTTTTTCCATCACCAATCTACACACAATACCACATAATGACAAAGCAAAAACAGTCTTTAGATATTTGTGCAAATACAAAATAAAAAACTGCAATATCACATTTACATAAGTATTCAGACCCTTTGTTGAGGCACCTTTGGCAGCCATTGCAGCCATGAGTCTTCTTCGGTATGACGCTACATTCTTCTCTGAAGATCCTCTCAAGCTCTGTCAGGTTGGATGGGGAGCGTCGCTGCACAGGTATTTTCAGGTCTCTCCAGAGATGTTCGATTGGGTTCAAGTCCAGGCTCTGGCTGGGCCATTCAAGGACATTCAGAGACTTGTCCCGAAGCCACTTCTAAGTTGTCCTGGCTGTGTGCTTAGGGTCATTGTCCTTTTGGATGGTGAACCTTCACATCGGTCTGAGGTCCTGAGCACTCTGGAGCAGATTTTTATCAAGGATCTCTCTGTACTTTACTCTGTTCATCTTTCCCTCAATCCTGATTAGTCTCCCAGTCCATGCAGCTGAAAAACAACCCCACAGCATGATGCTGCCACCACCATGCTTCACCCTAGGGATGGTGCCAGGTTCCCTTGAGACATGACGCTTGGCATTCAGGCCAAGAAGTTCCATCTTGGTTTCATCAGACCAGAGAATCTTGTTTCTCATGGTCTGAGAGTCCTTTAGGTGCCTTTTGAAAAACTCCAAGTGGGCTGTCATGTGCCTTTTACTCGGGAGTGGCTCAGTCTGGCCACTAACATAAAGGCCTGATTGGTGGAGTGCTGCAGAGATGGTTGTCCTTCTGGAAGTTTCTCCCATCTCAACAGAGGAACTCTGGAGCTCTGTCAGAGTGACCATCGGGTTCTTGGTCACCTCCCTGACCAAGGCCCTTCTCCCCCAATTTCTCAGTTTGGCTGGGCGGCCAGCTCTATGAAGAGTCTTGGTGGTTCCATACTTCTTCCATTAAAGAATGATGGAGGCCACTGTGTTCTTGGGGACCTTCAATCCTGCAAAAAAATGAAATGTTGGGACACTTCCCCAGGTCTGTGCCTCGACACAGTCCTGTCTCAGAGCTCTACGGACAATTCCTTCGACCTCATGGCTTGGTTTTTGGTCTGACATGCACTGTCAACTGTGGGACCTTATATAGACACGTATGTGCGTTTCCAAATCATGTCCAATCAATTGAATTTACCACAGGTGGACTCCAATCAAGTTGTAGAAACATTTCAAGGATGACCAATGGAAACAAGATGCACCTGAGCTCAATTTCGAGTCTCATAGCAAATGGTCTGAATACTTATGTAAATAAGGTATTTTTTTATTTATTTTTTACACATTTGCAAATAATTCAAAAAACTGTTTTCACTTTGTCATTATGGGTTATTGTGTGTAGATTGCTAAGGATATGTTTTAATGCATTTTTAGAATATGGCTGTAGTGTAACATAATGTGGAAAAGGTCAAGGGGTCTGAATAGTTTCCAAATGCACTGTAACCACTATAGAAAATAAATACATGTTCCATTCAGCAGGGCGTGACAGAGGAGCACATGTCATTGTCAAGCTCTCAAATGTTTCCATGGCCATTTTACACAGACCAATAATTGAGTCTCTTTATTCTGTCTAAATGTGTACCAAGGGTGTATATTTCAATCTTCTCTGTCCTCTCCATCCTGAATGTTTAATGTAGGATACCTATCACCTGTCTTGTGTAATTGATTGCAACTGATCTGTGTTGACGATGCCCTTGACTATCTGTGTATCTTTCTCTTCCTCTCCCTGTCATTCTCTCTTCTGCTTTTTCACTTTCTATCCACTATTCTCTCTTTTCTTACCAGGCCTGTAAATTGTGATGAAACCTACTTGTAGTCTACTTGCAACACTGAAGAGAAACAGCATATCTCACCTACGCCATCAAGCCTAAGGAGAGAAGACCTCTCACCATAACTAAAACAACTAGCAAACAATTACACAAAAACACAATTCAAACTGGCCCTCTGTGGTATTAAGCTTCTTGGGTTTCTCACATTATCTTACCCAGCCCCCCCCCCCCCCGTTCCCCACCAGCTTTTAGTTACCACCCTTCACCTCTACCCCACCCCTCTCTCCGTCCACTACCGCCCCTAGCTCTGTTCCCCCTCTCCTGAACAGTTGTCCTTGCCCCTGGTCTTCTCCCTCGCCCATCCTTCTCCCACCCCTCGCCTGCCCGTCTCCTCCGTCCATCTCTGTGGGTTCTGTTGTCACGGACACCACCGCCTGAATGGACTCTTTCGCTGGGCAAGGAAACACTGCATAGTCTGAGCTACTGGATACTGGATGAGGAACAGCATTGACTTTTTGATGTATTACTTTATTTTCTCGTCACAGACGAGTGTATTTGATCTTGTTTCCTACTGTAATGAGAGAAAAAAAAAACAGTTTTTGTCTGCAGTGGTTGTGGTTAGGGCAAGGTGGTAGCCATAAGCCTTCTCAAGTCAGAAGTTTCTGGAGTCTTTTTTGATTCGTTCTGTTTCTATTGCATTAGTTGTCATGGAGTGGAAAACAATATATCTTTATAGTAACGGTGTGAAACTTACAAAAAAGTACACTATATATATTTTATTTTTTACCATTGTACAAATATATTAATTAACTTATGTATTTGGACTGCCGGCTCTTCAATTACCCCCACAGAAAAAAGATACAAATTTTTGTGGACTTTAGGCACTATTTCTAATGCTATCGATGTGTTTTACTATTTTTAATGTACATCTCCAGTTTTTTGAGAATCTGTGATTAATTTGAATCTGGAGTCTTGAATTGCTTTGCTGATTAGCAATCTGTCTGCCTTGTGTTACATGGTTTTGTTTCTCTGACACTAGTACCGCCTCCCCCTGAGTCACACAAAGAGGTCAAGGAAGGTAGTGAATTGGTGGTTCGTTTTTTTTGCACTCGTAAAAAAAAAAAGTGTGTGTGGGTTTGTGTGGAAGACCCCATGAGTCACGATAAAGCAAGAAAAATGTGACATTTTGAGTGAGTTATGTCTGTCTTTTGCACTAATTTAATAAAGCCGTTACTGTAATTGCCATCACATTAAGTTTTATTGCTTGTAAGAGCCCATACAGGGCTTGTAAGTGTGTTTGCCAACTGGTTTTGACAGCAAAACGGAGACCCAAGGCTTCTCACAGACATCCTACTATTACTTATTCATACTCCTTCACACATGGATACCTACATGACAGAGCTCATTTACATAGAGACCACATGTATAGTACTTGATGAAAGCAGGCATCCCAAAGATGATGTGTAGGTAGGTGTGTGGGGGGGGATACTCTGTGATTGCCTGAGACAACTCATTGGTTGTGTCTGGCTGGTAGCCTAGTGGTTAGAGCATTGGGCCAGTTCCATTTCCCGAGCCCGAGAAGGTGAAAAATGTGTCAATGTGTCCTTGAGCAAGGCACTTAACCCTAATTGCTTCAGGGTCGCCGTTGATAATGGCAGATCCTGGCCGTGACCCCACTCTCAGAGTGTGTCTCATGGAGAGTTGAGATATGCAAAAAACACATGTCAATTTAAAAATCAAATAGGACAAATATACTGTATTCACCCACCAAATGATTATTACTTACAATTATTATTATTATTTGTTTAGCCTTATCTATGAACACATTCTAAAACACATCCTTCTATTCAAGCCGTATCGCAGAAGTTCCCATTTTAGACTGCATTCACGCTAAACGCTGCACATGTCGGCTCAATTGGAAAGTACCTTTACCTTTCTATTACGCAATCTGTAACGTTTCAGCGATCCAGATTGAACAGAGCACTTCAATTTATTTCTTACACATCCTCTGACAATGTTCTGTGTGATTGCTATTGATTGCTCTTGCTCTCGTCTTGTCTAGACTGCACAGTCATTTTTTGGGACTTATAGTCTTATATGACTTATTTTTTATGTTGATTATAGAAGACCCCTTGTTCTATCTCTCGTTAATGCATTTGACAGCATTAAAGCCTTGTTGTCAGCCACCTTGAGTGACAGGCTGCTGCTCATTAGGTCTGGGAGTGTAGATCACAGACAGAATACGGACTCCTCAGTCCTCATAGACACACATACACAGACTTTACTAATGGGTCGTTCCACTAATTTACAGACGTAAATTAATCACTAATCACATTAAATAAATAATCATCTTCAGAAAAGGCTTTGTCAAAGCAACAAAATAACTTTACAATGACAGGGAAAACTTGGATACATTTTGGGGTTAAGTGGGTTAAAATCTGCACAGAGGGACAAGTGAAAATGCTTAATTTTTGGTACTTTACATTTATTTAATTCCCCATGTGTTCCATATTAAAGGGCACTTCATTTAATTTAATAGACTTTTAAAATTCAATATTGGTGCACAATTTCCACTTAAATATCAAAGGGATGCAAAGACACTCATTTCGTGGAACGACCCTAATACACTCCAGTCACTAAATGAACACTGAGGGGATTGGTCATGGTGGTGGAAAGCAGTAGTACGGTAAGTTCACCTGAGGTCAACGTCATGTTACCACATTCAGAGCTCTCTGGTGCCAATACCTAACTCAGGTTAGATTCTGCTGTCTTTCCCACTCTCACAGTTGATTTCCATGGGTTTGTTTTTCTGCACTTTGACATTTCCTATTCTGCCAGTGCTGCTTACTGTAGAACGTGGACGGGAATGCTAAAGAAGTCTTCTCACACAGGATACAGAGCCCACTGGGCACAAAGTGGTTGAATCAATGTTTTTTCAATTTCATTTGTCAATTTATTGTGATGTGGAATACACGTAAAATACATTGGATTGGCAAAAAGTCATCAACGTAAACTGTTGTTTTGAGGGTGAAATTTCAACCACAGAATTATGCCATCATGTTACCCAATTGTTCTATATATGTTAAATTTGTACTTTTGAAACATCGTCAGATCTTCAACGTTATATCCGCTACAAGAAACAAATTGTCCAGGCAGCACCTCCTACAGGACAGTTGATCTATCTACAACTACCCCTTTGGTCTCCCATCAAGGCTTTTACAGAACCCAGACTGCTTAGCTTTGATATAGTCTCTGACTATTACCAATGTGCTATCGTGAGAATGACTGTTTAGGGGTTTCCACTTCAAAACTAAATAGGTTCACTATTTTGTTGCTATTTTCATTGCAATGGCAAGGTTTAACAGAGCAAATGAACTCATATTTTATCAAGGTAATTATATTTCATAAATTATTCAGGCCTATATAGCATTTGTGAAAAGTAATCAACATCTATTGTTTCAAATTAATCCAGTATTCAACTAAAAATAGACAGTACATGGGGTGTCAAGCGTTTGGTTGATTTCAAATGTAATTCTAACGATAGCTTGCTAATGTTAGCTAGCTAGCCAGCTACCTATGCAAAATCCTCCAGCAGAATACCAAAAACTAGCTGATCATGTTCCTTTTCAATGTAAACACTAGCTAACTTATTAGTGTTGGCAAGCACCATTATTAGTATAATTCTAGCTGGATAATACAACAAATAGGTAACCCGGCCTATCTTTAGGCCTAAACACTAAATTACAGAACTCATGTTAATTATGATTAACATGGAGAAAGGTTTATATACCGTGTCTGATTATGGGTAGCTAGTAACCTAACGTAGCAGGCGTAAAAGAAGCGCCTGAAACTAGATCCCCTACATACCGTTCTTGACTAGAAGGAGGTTTTCTTCTGCATTGTTGCCTTGTTAACATCCAGAAGTGGAAGTCGCACCCATTTCCCCTGAAAACCGGAACATCCGGTTGTTGGGGACTAGGCAGAGGCTAGCTAGCTAGTAACATTAGACTAATTGTAGAGCCTACCACAGATTCCCACAAAGTCTCAGACTCCAGGACGCGCAAATGCTTATAAGAAAGAAACAAATGAAGACACAAACGTTATCGATTTCAATTGTTACTTGTAATGTAAAAAGGGGAGAAAAAGACAATCATATGTTCTCTGAATTACCTATCTAGCTAGGTTACTCACCATATTTATAGGATGCAGTTTTGAGTCACCACTAAAATAGTTATTTTGTGTTATTGAGAATCCCTATATGTTTGTTTAATCTAATTATGAATCCAAAAATAAAAATCCTTATTATTCTGTAAGAAATATAAGGTATTTTTATATGTTGCAATAAAGTTGACTAAAGTAGAAGCTTATGCTTTGCAGGTATTTTTTACTTAGTAATGAGTAGTAAGTATAGTGGCTATAGAAAATCTACACCCCTTTGAATTTTTTTCACATGTTGTTGTGTTACAAAATGGGATTCAATTGGAATTCATTTTCATTTTTTTCAAGATCTACACAATATACTCTGTAATGTCAAAGTGAAAACATAAATAAAACACTACTGTGCAGTACCTCAATTAGACAAGTATTCACCCTCTAAGTAAATACCTGTACATGTTAGAAACACCTTTGGCAGCGATTACAGCGATTACAGCTTCTTGGATAAGTCTTTTTGCACACCTGTATTGTGCAATATTAGCCTATTATTGTTTTCAAAAATGTTCAAGCTCTATCAAGGTGTTGAGGATCATGGCTAGACAGCAATTTCCAAGGATTTCAATAGATCCAAGCAGATTTATGTCAAAACTGTAACGTGGCCACTCAGGAACATGCACTGTTTCTTGGTAAGCAACTCCTGTGTAGATTTGGCTTTGTGTTGTCGGTTATTGTCCTGTTGAATGGTGAATTCCTGTCCCAGAGTCTGGTGTAAAGCAGACTGAAGCAGGTTTTCCTCCAAGACTTTGCTTGTGCTTAGCTCCATCCTGTTTATTTTTATCCTGAAAAACTCTGCAGTCTTTGATGATGTCAAATATACCCATACCAGAATGCAGCCACCACCATGCTTAAAAATAAGGAGGCAGTACTCAGTGATGTGTTGTGTTGGATTTACCCCAAATATTAGGCTTTGCATTTAGGCCAAAAACTGTATTCCTTTGCTGTGTTTTTTTGCAGTATTACTTTATTGCCTTCTTGCAAACAATGGTGACCTACCGGCTTGATTCGGTCTTATGTAGCAACATTTGAAATTGTATTTTTACATTGGATAAAAGCAAAGAGTCAGAGCTAGAAAATTGTATATCATTCACTACAGTTGAGGAACAATGGGAAAGTAATTCTGCTTTGAAAGTTGATAAACTTGTAACTTCACTTTTAAGAAAATGGACCTTTAATGTTTCGGTACCTACTGGAGAGCTCTTCTTTGTCTACACCCACTCAGCATCGTTCACACCATTTTAAGCTTTAGCCCCACCCATCTCTTCACATGTGAGGCTATGTACAAAACAACCAAAGATTTCAAGACTGAAGGCTGGTTTATACTACGGGTGTGTTCGTGAATTTAATCTGGAGTGCCAAAGTGTGCCCTGGGTGTTCATAAACTCAGAGCGTTGTCAGATTGTCCGTTCGTAATCTCAGAGTGTAGCTAGCCAGAGTGAATTTACCAGATACGTCTATCGATAGTTGTTGCAGTGACATCGTAAACATTCTATTGAAATAGTTACTTGCATAGTGGAGTCTTTTGTTTAGACATGTAGCTACCTAAACAATTAACCATAATCCCAACTCATAACGTTACTACCCTGCATGAATCTGCAGGTAGCTAACCAACTAGGTTCAATGTTAGCTAGCTAACATTAGGCTACAACTAGCAATGCAAATGGCTCTGAGATATTAATAATATTACTACACAGATCATACACGTAACATTAGCTAATAGCCAGGCAGCTAACGCTAGCAAGCTATCTAACAGTACACTTTAACATGAAATGAAAACGACTTTCTGACAAAATTAGAAACGTGTAATATCTGAAAATGTAGCTAGCTAGACTCTCTTACCCATATACAAGGATGGACGCTTCTCCCTCTCTGTCATGGATGTCATGGTTGCCCTTCTGTATGTTATCTTTTCAACTCCTTCTGCATATTTGCAATCAAACACCAGAATTTTCTCAATTTCCTTAGCTAAATCCACTGATTTCAAAACCCGGTCCTCCAGAGAGTGGATAGCAACACTTTTGCAGTTCTACTACGTGATATCTTTCTTTTTTTAAAGCTGCGCTAGAAAGGATTATCTACACATACTGACCAGCTCATATTATAGACAGAAGCATGGCAGACCAATCCTAACTCATCTCTCGGCATGTCCAGCCCACTCATTATCTCAGCCAATCATGGCTAGCAGGAAGGTTGCTGGCTTTTTCTATGGCTATGACTAAACCAACTAGGCTCGTAATTTAACAATTTTATTTGTATTTACAGATGGCATACACATTTGTAATTAAGGCACATGAAAGTTCACATGTTCCAGAAGGCATTTCTACAAAAAACGTTTACGTTTAAGTTTACGTTCAAATGTCGCTCCTGTGAAGTAGTGACGTGTGGCACATATGTATGTTTTGGAATATTTTTTTTTAAATATTTTTATTCTTATTTTCAATCTGTCATTTAGGTCATTATTCTGGAGTCACTACAATGTTATTGATCCATCCTCAGTTTTCTCCCATCACAGCCAATTTAAGTCAAAACTGTAACTAGGCCACTCATGAACATTCAATGCCGTCTTGGTAAGAAACAGTGTATATGGCCTTGTGTTCTATGTTATTGTCCTGCGGAAAGGTGAATTTGTCTCCCAGTGTCTGTTGGAAAGCAAACTGAACAAGGTTTTCCTCTAGGATTTTGCCTGTGCTTAGCTCTATTCTGTTTCTTTTTATCCTAAAAAACTTCCTAGTCCTTACCGATGACAAGCATACTCATAACATGATGCAGCCACCACCATGGTTGAAAATATGATGAATGGTACGTAGTGATGTGTTGCATTGGATTTGTCCAAAAAACTCTTTGTATTCAGGACATTAAGTTAATTTCTTATCCTTTTTTGTTGTTGCAGGTTTACTTTAGTGCCTTATTGCAAACAGGATGCATGTTTTGGAATATTTTTTATTCTATACAAGCTTCCTTCATTTCACTCTGTCATTTAGGTAAGTATTGTGGACTAACTACAATGTTGTTGATCCACCCTCAATTTTCTCCTATCACAGCCATTAAACTCTGTAACTGTTTTAGTCACCATTGGACCTCAGTGGTTTCCTTCCTCTCAGGCAACTGAGCTCGGAAGAATGACTGTATCTTTGTAGTGACTGGGTGTATTGATACACCATCCAAAGGGTAATTATTAATGTCACCATGCTGAAAGGGACATTCAATGTCAGATTTTTTTTTTTTTACCCATCTACGAATAGGTGCCATTGAAAATCCTCCCTGGTCTTTGTGGTTTGAATTGAGGGACCTTACAGATAATTTTATGTGTGGGGTACAGGGATTGGGTAGTCATTAAAAAATCATGTTAAACATTATTATTTCACAAAGAGTGAGCGCAACTTATTATGTGAGTTGTTAAGCGCATTTCTACTCCTGGATTCACTTAGGCTTAACATAACAAAGATGCTGAATAGTTATTGACTCAAGATATTTCAGATTTTCATGTTTATTTATTTCTTTATTAATTTCTAAAAACATAATTCCACTTTGACATTATGGGGTATTGTGTGTAGAACATTGACACAAAATCTACATTTTATCAATTTTAAGTTCAGTCTGTAACACAACAAAATGTGAAAAAAAGTCAAGGTGTGTGAATTTTTTCTGAAGGCACTGTAGGTACACAATAATTACAAATAGGTACCCCTGAAAATACACCTCTTTTTAACTAACTAAATCCTGTTTAAAACCTAGTAATTACATTGTCATAAGACTGATACATTAATACATGTACTCTGTGGTGTACTAGTGGGTTTTTTCTCCCACTATGATGGCAAGGATGTTCAAGTTGTGATATTGGGTAATATACACATTAATTATGAATTCATTAAAAAAATTAGAATCTGTGATGAAACCCGTATGCCGTTTAGTAAGGTTGACTAAATCAGATCTGTCTCTGGAAACTCAACCAAGTTAACCCATATTGTACACTTTTTTGGGGCAAGTGCGAGCAACACTGAGTGGAGATTTTGAAGAGTGCATTCATGGATAGGTAATTAAAGCCTATTGATTCTCCAACCTTTGTAATCTTGGACAGCCAGCAAATCTGTCCATTAGAGATGACAACGTTGTGACAGTTGTTACTGAATCAGATGCAGCTGAGAAGGAACAAAACACAAAATTGGTGAATTTAGTGGAAAGTAGCCCATTTGTAACAAGCATGGTAACAAGCATCTGTTGTTACACCTCTGTAATTACAGACTGTAATTCAAATCAAAATCAAATGTTAATTGTTCATGCACCGAATACAACAGGTATAGACCAAATCAAATCGAATCAAAATGTTATTTGTCACATATATATAACAGGTGTAGGTAGACCTTACCGATAAATGCTTACTTACAAGCCCTTAACCAACAGTTCAAGAAATAGAGTTAAGAAAATATGAGTTAAATAAACTAAAGTAAAAAATGTAATAAAAAATGAACACAATAAGATTACGTAACATTAACGAAGCTATATACCACCGGTAACATGTTATTATTACAGTGTACGTTTGAGTTTTTACAATCAACTACAAATATTTTCTACAGTGTAATTACATGTGTAATTAGGATCCCTTAAAATGAAGAGTTTCCATTGGAATTTGGATGTACTTCTAAATTATTAAAGGCATAGTGATTACAAATTAGAAATTGAACAAACTTTTTGCTGTCTTTTAGAGTGAGTGTATATACAGTGCCTTCGAAAAGTATTACAAATAAAACAGTGAAATAACACATTTACATAAGTATTCAGACCCTTTACTCAGTACTTTGTTGAAGCACTTTTGGCAGCATTAAGTCTTCTTGGATATGACGCTACAAGCTTGGCACACTTGTATTTGGGGAGTTTCTCCCATTCTTCTCTGCAGATCTTTTCAAGCTCTGTCAGGTTAGATGGGGTGTGTTGCTGCACAGCTATTTTCAGGTCTCTCCAGAAATGTTTGATCGGGTCCAAGTCCTGTCTTTGGCTGGGCCACTCAAGGACATTCAGAGACTTGTCCGGAAGGCACTCCTGCCTTGTCTTGGCTGTGTGCTTAGGGTTGTTGTCCTGTTGGAAGGTGAACCTTCGCCCCAGTCTGAGGTCCTGAGCACACTGGAGCAGGTTTTCATCAAGGATCTCTCTGTACTTTGCTCCGTTCATGTTTGCCTCGATCCTGATAAGTCTCCCAGTCCCGCCCACTGAAAACATCCCCACAGCATGATGCTGCCACCACCATGCTTCACCGTGGGGATGGTGCTGCGTTTCCTCCAGACGTGACACTTGACATTCAGGCCAAAGAGTTTAATCTTGGATTCATCAGACGAGAGAATGTTGTTATGTTTAATCCTTTAGAATAAGGCTGTAACGTAACAAAATGGAGAAAAAGTCAAGGGGTCTGAATACTTTCCAAAAGCACTGTAGGTTGTAATCTCATTAATCTCATTGATCAACGTTTCAACCAAATATTACCCAATTGTCCACATTTAAATTATTTTGTGTCACAGTGGGAAGCCTCTCTAAGCTAGGTATTATCTAAGGCTCCTGTCGGAAAGAAAGGCTCTTAGGGGGGTATTCAGACCCGAGTTACGCACGTGTAAATTGAACTTAATTCACTTTTTAAGCATTTTTCCTCTCTATGTGTGTAGGTGTACTCTGACTTTGAACTTAAGTGTGGGGAAACACATGCTAGCCAGCTATACAATTGGGGTGGAGATCACAGAACTCGAGTTGTGGCAGAGGTCTGTCTACACATACCCGTATTCTGACCTTGACTTAATGCCATGTTCAAGACAACTCGGAATCTTGGAACCTCCAAGTTAATATGTGCATAAGTTTTTTGCATAGAGCTTCCTGTTGGTTGATTCTGATACATTCCAAGTGGGAAATTGGAGCTTTCTACGACTAGTTTCCAAGTCAAACATTTCAAAGTTTCCAAGTTCTGAGTTGGCTTGAACACAGCATAATTCCCTAATAATTTCACCACCTTTACAAACCATTAATAAAAGTTGAGCAACCTGTCGGTTTCAAACATCTACTTAATGTTTTCACAGATGGAAATAACACCATTCTACATGCACTATAATTTATACATTGATAAGAGCTGTTATAGCTAGATAAATGAGTAATCAGTTTGGAGAAGGAGATGATAAATACAAATACTGGAAACATCAGGTTTTAAAGACCCAGATGCAGACACGTCAACTTGACAATGGTTTAATATTCCAACAGCGGCAGGCAATAGTCAGTTCAAGGCAGACAGGGGTCAGTAAACCAGAGGTGGGGCAACGGTACCGGACGGCAGTCAGGCTCAGGGTCAGGGTAGGCAGAGGTCAACAATCCAGAGGTGTGGCAAAGGTGCAGGACGGCAGGCAGGCTGAGGGGCAGGCAGATTGGTCAGGCAGGCGGGCTCAGAGTCAGGACAGGCACGGGTCAAAACCAGGAGGGCGAGAAAAAGAGAGACTGGGAAAAGCCGGAGCTGAGAACAAAAACGCTGGTTGACTTGACAAACAAGATGAACTGGCAACAGAGAACACAGGTATAAATCCACAGGGGATAATGGGGGAGATGGGCGACACCTGGAGATGGGTGGAGACAATCACAAGGACAGGCGAAACAGATCAGGGTGTGACAGGAAATGCATAGTGATTGATTTGAATTGTTTTCCCTTATGATTGCTGAAGACAAAATCATATCAACATTTCGGACCCGTTTCCACAGTGAAGTAGGCCTATAAATAGTTGTGCCATTATCAGAATTTTTATTATTTGGCCTTGTAATTTGTGGGATATAAAATGTTGGAGACCCAATCCAAATAGGCTGTAGACTATGGAATGAATTGCACAATGATAGGTTCGCCGAACCTACCAAGTTTTTTGTGCGCTCTAGAATATTTTCTAATACTTTTTTATTTTCTACAATTTGTATCATGTCAAATATTGGCCACTATCTGTAGCCACCATCAGTATTAACCAGACACATTTATAAACTATCACTGTAACGGTCGTCGTCGGTGGAAGAAGGTGAGGACCAAGATGCATCGTGGTATGTGTCCATATCTATTGGAATGAACATGGAAATAACAAAATAACAAAGGGAAACGACTGAAAATAGTTCTGGCTGGTGCAGACATACAACAGAAAATAAACACCCACGAAACAAAGGTGGAGAAAGGCTACCTAAATATGATTCTCAATCAGAGACAACTAACTACACCTGCCTCTGATTGAGAACCATACCAGGCCAAACTCAAAACACAACATAGAAAAACGAATATAGACAACCCACCCAACTCACGCCCTGACCATACTAAAACAAAGACATAACAGAAGAACTAAGGTCAGAACGTGACAGTACCCTCCCCCCAAAGGTGCGGACTCCGGCCGCAAAACCTGAACCTATAGGGGAGGGTCTGGGTGGGTGTCTGTCCGCGGTGGCGGCTCTGGCGTGGGACGTGGACCCCACTCCACCATAGTCTTTCTCCGCCTCTTTACACGCCTCCGTGGCCTTTCGGCAGCACAGGACGGACGGGAGATTCCGGCAGCACCGGACAGGCAGGAGACTCCGGCAGCTCCGGAGTGAAGGGCGATTCTGGCAGCTCCTGGCTGACTGCCGGCTCTGGCAGCTCCTGGCTGACTGGCAGCTCCTGGCTGACTGGCAGCTCTGGCAGGTCAGGACATACGGGCGACTCTGGCAGGTCAGGACATACGGGCGACTCTGGCAGCTCAGGACAGACGGGCGACTCTGGCAGCTCAGGACAGACGGGCGACTCTGGCAGCTCAGGACAGACGGGCGACTCTGGCAGCTCAGGACAGACGGGCGACTCTGGCAGCTCAGGACAGACGGGCGACTCTGGCAGCTCAGGACAGACGGGCGACTCTGGCAGCTCAGGACAGTCGTTGTCAAAAGTTTTGAGAATGACACAAATATTAATTTTCACAAAGTCTGCTGCCTCAGTTTGTATGATGGCAATTTGCATATACTCCAGAATGTTATGAAGAGTGATCAGATTAATTGCAAAGTCCCTCTTTGCCATGCAAATGAACTGAATCCCCAAAAAACATTTCCACTGCATTTCAGCCCTGCCACAAAAGGACCAGCTGACATCATGTCAGTGATTCTCTCATTAACACAGGTGTGAGTGTTGATGAGGACAAGGCTGGAGCTTCAAAAGGAGGGTGGTGCATGGAATCATTGTTTTTCCTCTGTCAACATGGTTACCTGCAAGGAAACACGTGCCGCCATCATTGCTTTGCACAAAATGGCTTCACAAGCAAGGATATTGCTGCCAGTAAGATTGCACCTAATTCAACCATTTATCGGATCTTTAAGAACTTCAATTGTTGTGAAGAAGGCTTCAGGGCGCCCAAGAAAGTCCAGCAAGCGCTGGGGCACCACCAGTATAGAGCTTGCTCAGGAATGGCAGCAGGCAGGTGTGAGTGCATCTGCACGCACAGTGAGGCGAAGACTTTTGGAGAATGGTCAAGAAGGGCAGCAAAGAAGCCACTTCTCTCTGGGAAGAATATCAGGGACAGACTGATATTCTGCAAAAGTGTCACGGGAATTTTTATCCCAATGGTTGAACTCAACTATCACTATAGCTTTGACCAATTCCCCCTAGGTTGTAAAACTGGGGTTAATAAGAATTAGGCAAAGTCCCAGATTTCTGCAAAAGGTTGTTTTTTTATTCAGAGAACGTCCCCCCCCCCCCCCCCACACACACACACACACACACACATCACTTTCCTGCCAGCCTTGGCAGTTTCTCACCGTTCCTCTACTCCCTAGAAGGGCCCTCTTTCCTGTTGTCAGCTTTTTCATGTGTAGTCTACCAGCCTATGTTTTCTCAACCATACATTTCTCCCTCTTAACTTGTCCCACACATACATTATTGGATTATAGTCTTAGAATTCTAATACATTTCACACTGTTAAATACGTTTCAGGGTGGAATTCTTTAGTCATTACTTTAAACATATAAATTCCCTTATCAAAAAGGTACAGGGATTGGACTGCTGAGGACTGGGGTAAAGTTATTTTCTCTGATGAATCCCCTTTCCGATTGTTTGGGGCATCCGGAAAAAAGCTTGTCTGGAGAAGACAAGGTGAGCACTACCATCAGTCCTGTGTCATGCCAACAGTAAAGCATCCTGAGGCCATTCATGTGTGAGGTTGCTTCTCAGCCAAGGGAGTGGGCTCACTCACAATTTTGCCTAAGAACACAGCCATGAATAAAGAATGGTATCAACACATCCTCCGAGAGCAACTTCTCCCAACCATCCAGGAACAGTTTGGTGACGAACAATGCCTTTTCCAGCATGATGGTGTAAAAGTGTTAACTAAGTGGCTCGGGGAACCAAACATCGATATGTTGGGTCCATGGCCAGGAAACTCCCTATACCTTAATCCCTTTGAGAGCTTATGGTCAACCCTCAAGAGGCTGGTGGACAAACAAAACCCCACAAATTCTGACAAACTCCAAGCATTGATTATGCAAGACTGGGATGCCATCAGTGGCCCAGGATGTGGCCCAGAACTTTATTGACAGAATGCCAGGGCGGATTGCAGAGGTCTTGAAAAAGAAGGGTCAACACTGCAAATATTGACTCTTTGCATCAACTTCATGTAATTGTCAATAAAAGCCTTTGACACTTATGAAATGCTTGTAATTATACTTTAGTATTCCATAGTAACATCTGACAAAGATATCTAAAGACACTGAAGCAGCAAACTTTGTGGAAATTAATATTTGTGTCATTCTCAAAACTTTTGGCCACGACTGTGGTGGATATTATTCAACATATTACAAGTTGTGTAATAATTTGGGACATGTAGCCTATTAGAATAATAATGGAACGTGGCAGGTTGAACATGGAACCTGGCGCACAGTTAACAAAGACGGGACAAGTTGTCATTACAGTTCCAAGATCAATGGTCGCTGTATAGGACTGTTCAATCAATTTTGTACCCTTTTCTCCCCTTCCAATATTTCATGGATTGAACAACTGAAAATGGTCTACAAGGCGTCAAAAGCATCTCATAGGGATGCTGGCCCATGTTGACTCCAAAGCTTCCCACAGTTGTGTCAAGTTGGCTGGATGTTCTTTGGGCGGTGGACCATTCTTGATACACACGGGAAACATGCAGAAACATTGCAGTTCTTGACACATTCAAAATTGTGCACCTGGCACCTACCACCATACCCCATTCAAATGTAATGAAATATTTTGTCTTGCCCATTCACCCTCTGAATGGCACACATACACAATCCATGTCTCAATTTTCTCAAGGCTTAAAAATAATTCTTTAACCTGTCTCCTCTACTTCATCTACACTGATTGAAGTGGATTTAACAGGTGACATCAATAAGATATTATAGCTTTCACCTGATTTCACCTGGTCAGTCTAGGTCATAGAAAGAGAAGGTGTTCGTAATGTTTTTTTTTACTCACACAAACATCAAAGACGTCATACCGGCCCAGACCCACCTCTTCTCACCCCTATCTCCAGTGCCTAATGTTTTGTACACCCAATGTATGTCAATGACTGTTCTATTTATATGTGTGTGTGGGGGTGCGTGTGAGTGTAGATGTGTGTGTGTCTGTATATGAATGGGAGTGTGAGGGCGGAGTGAGGGATGGTGAATATGAATATGTCTAGAAGGCTGGGAGAGAATGGGTGTGTGGATGGATGGGAATAAGTGTGTCTGAGAGGAAGTGAGCTTGGCTTGGATGGGCAAGGATGGGATATAGGGACAAGCTTGGCTTGGGTGGGATAAAGGGGGAGAACTGTGAGGGGGAGGTGGAGAGTTTGCCATAATAGCTAAGATTCAATGGTGGATATTGGTGATACTGGAGAAGGGACGGGTGTCTGGGAGGGCCTTCAGTGAAGCATCTGCCGTACCTCCACTTATCTCATCTGATGGACCCACTCTTCCCAGGTAGACCCTCACCCGCCACTATGTTTTATTTTAAGCAGCACTCCATCACTCTCCTTCTTGGTCAAATAGCCCTTACACAGCCTTTAGGTATATTTTGGGTCATTGTTCTGTTGAAAAACAAATGATAGTGCTAATAAGCAAAAACCAGATGGGATGGCATATCGCTGGAGAATGCTGTGGTAGCCATGCTGGTTAAGTGTGCCTTGAATTATAAATAAATCACTGACAGTGTCACCAGCAAAGCACCTCCACACCATCACACCTCCTCCCCCATGCTTCACGGTGGGAACCACATATACAGAGGTCATCCGTTCAACTACTCTGCGTCTCACAAAGACACGGCTGTTGGAAACAAAAAATCTCAAATTTCATCAGACAAAAGGACAGATTTCTAATGGCGCCAATGATAATAATGGCGCCAGACAGGATGGCTGCCATTTTATGGGCTCCTAACCAACTGTGCTATTTGCTCATTTTTTCGCATTGATTGTAACTTATTATGTACATAAAGTTGCTGCAACCGTTCCTTATGATCGAAAAGAGCTTCTGGACATCAGAACAGTAATTACTCACCTCGAACTGGACGAAGATTTTTTCTTTAATGAGTCTGACGCAAAGGATATACTGCTTTCAGGAGAACAGGTCCAATTCCCCGTCATTTGCGTGAAGAAAGGGCAAAGATACCGATGGAGAAGGTCGGGTTGCCTTGCTAGGATGAGTAAATCCCCATTCGGGTTGCCTTGCAAATGAGTAAATCCCCAGAAGGTCGGGTTGCCTTGCAAATTAGTAAATCCCCATTATCATTGGTTCTATTGGCCAACGTGCAATTGTAACTGGAAAACAAACTGGATAATCTATGGTCGAAGACTATCGCACCAACGGGACATTAAAAACTGTAATATCTTATGTTTTACCGAGTCGTGGCTGAATGACGACAATGATAATATAGAGCTAATATAGAGTAGCTACATCTGGAGAGACGTGGGGCGGGGGTGTGTGTCTATTTGTCAATAACTGCTGGTGCGCGATGTCGAATGTTAAAGAAGTCTACAGGTATTGCTCGCCTGAGGTAGAACACCTCATGATAAGCTGTAGACCACACTATCTACCAAGAGAGTTCTCATGTATTTTATTCGTGGCCGTCAATACACCACCACAAACCGATGCTGACACTAAGAATGACCGCACTCAACGAGTTGTATAAGGCCATAAGCAAACAACAACATTTTCATCCAGAAGCAGCGCTCCTAGTGGCAGGGGAAAGGCAAACCTAAATCTGTTTTACCTCATTTTTACCAGCATGTCACATGTGCAACCAGAGGGAAATACATTCTATACCACCTTTACTCCACACACAGAGATGCATACAAAGCTCTCCCTCGCCATCCATTTGGAAAATCTGACCATAACTCTATCCTCCTGATTCCTGCTTACAAGCAAAAACGCAAGCAGGAATTACCAGTGACTCGCTCAATACGGAACTGGTTGATGACACGGATGCTACACTACAGGACTTTTGCTAGCACTTTTGCTAGCACAGACTGGAATATGTTCCGTGAATCATCCAATGGCATTGAGGTGTATACCACCTCAGTCACCAGCTTCATCAATAAATGCATTGAGGGGTTCGTCCACACAGTAACCGTACGTACATTGGTTCCTCCTTTAAAAGTTGTGAGCTTACACCGCTCGACTTTAGGTATCCAGCGTCATGGCTTCATTGCTCCAGACCACCACAAGGAGGAGTTAGAGCACTCATTATGCATTTGGGTCCCAAGGTTTTTGATCAATCGTATCGAGTGGTTCCAATGACAAATTTGACGCGAGCCACTCCTCCTTTGTGACTTTCTTCAGCAGAGATGGCTACAGGAGTCAAATGTAAGTAGTTATAACGTCATAACGAGTACAATGTACAATTGGGAGGAATATGTTAGAGACAAATGATTGTGCATATTTTTTTGTCATAAAGTACATTTAGGAAAATGGCTATTTTGCTAGTTTTTTTCTGTCATATCCAATACCAGGTGTATCAAACTCCATTCTGTGAATGATGCTGTATTTGCATATATGTATTGCAATTTTACACTTCAACAGTGTTTACCACTCCTGCTCCTGGGACATAAATGATTAAACATTGTAACTATGCACTAGACTAGAAACATGATTTTGTAATTCATATATACAGAATAAAAACAGTACATCCTGCTGGCACGCCCACAAGCGTGCTGAATGATGCGTGGAGGAGAGCGAGGAATGAGATGGGAGTAACAATCCAGGCTATTTGATCTGAGATCTACATAATAATGTAATGAAAC
Organism: Oncorhynchus clarkii lewisi; assembly: GCF_045791955.1. Lineage (NCBI taxonomy): Eukaryota > Metazoa > Chordata > Actinopteri > Salmoniformes > Salmonidae > Oncorhynchus > Oncorhynchus clarkii. The sequence continues at coordinate 60,527,640 of NC_092148.1, read as the reverse complement.
AAGCAGGGAGCAGGTTTCGAACCCTCAACATTCTAGTTTACAATCAGTATTTGGTAGCATTGCCTTTAAATTGTTTAACTTGGGTCAAACGTCTCATGTAGCCTTCCACAAGCTTCCCCCAATAAGTTGGGTGAATTTTGGCCCATTCCTCCTGACAGAGCTGGTGTAACTGAGTCAGGTTTGTAGGCCTCCTTGCTCGCACACGCCTTTTCAGTTCTGCCCACAAATTTTCTATAGGATGAGGTCAGGGCTTTGTGATGGTCACTCCAATACCTTGACTTTGTTGTCCTTAAGCCATTTTGTCACAACTTTGGAAGTATGCTTGGGGTCATTGTCCATTTGGAAGACCCATTTGCAACCAATCTTTCACTTCCTGACTGATGTCTTGAGATGTTGCTTCAATATATCCACATAATGTTCCTCCCTCATGATGCCATCTATTTTGTGAAGTGCACCAGTCCCCCCTGCAGCAAAGCACCCACACAACATGATGCTGCCACCCCCGTGCTTCATGGTTGGGATGGTATTCTTCGACTTGCAAGCTTCCCTCTTTTTCCTCCAAACATAATGATGGTCATTATGGCCAAACAGTTCTATTTTTGTTTCATCAGACAAGAGGACATTTCAGTTTTTAAGTCTGTCTTTTTCAAGATAATTGATGAGAAGAGTATGGTCCAACCCATCAGGTATCTCACTGCACCCTCTTATGACATTTCTTGAAATATGCAGACAGACGGATTAAAAGTAAATTTCCATTGTTATACTTCTGACAACCAACTTTCTACTTCCATCCATAACTGTTGGACTGGAAAGCCTATCTGCAAGGTTTTGTATATCTTACCTATCATATGAATATAATTTTCTGACTCAAATAGGATTCCCTCAAGATTGCTCTGATGTCCAAAAGATTTCAAATTGACATTTCGTGATATGAAACTTTTAAGATGAATGTATTTGAAAATATCTAACGGTTTGTGTTCCATAATGATTTAAAAAGTCTGCATGTTATGATTTATTTTTACTACAATTTGTATTTTGTCTTAATTAAATATTTTCCACTATTACTTGACCCTCAGTAACAACCACATGTACGTGACTGTGTTTACAGAGGAAACAAAAAAAAGGTAGGTTTATTCAAACAATGGAATGGAATGATAACAAGGTAGGGTAGGGCCTACCTACGAACACTAAATTGGCAGTTAAATATACGTAATTATTACTTGTGGTCGCTACTGATAGTGGCTAATAATATTTAACATATAACCTACAAATTGAAGGAAATACGAAAAGTTGGGGCATATGATTAAAACGTTCTAGACAGCACAGATGTTACATTTTGTGTGACTCTTTGGCTTGTCATCTCATTTGGCTTGCCTATCAAAATGCATTCCCTGCAATTAAAAAAGCCATACAATTAAAATTCTGCATAATGGCACAGCATTTCATACTTCACTGTGGGAGTGGCATAAAAAGTTTCCTGACATATGAATGGTTTCCAGCAATCATAAGGTAAAATAGATCTTATATCAATTACAGTTGTAATTTAGCCTGTATTATCTAAACGGATTACTCATTTAGCTAGCTCTTATCAACAGCTCTTATCAATTTATAAATTACAGTGCATGGAGAATGGTGTTATTACTATCAGAAAAAAGAAAGAATATGTTTTCTACTTGGAACTGACAGGTTTGCTCGACCTTATTCATGGTTTCCTCATGCATAAAGGTGGTGGAATTACGAGGGAATTAAGTCAAGGTCCGAATATGGCGTATCTGTGGACACAACTGTGCCACACTTCCATTTCTGTGAACTCCACCCCAAACGGGTACCTGGTTGGCACTGGCTTTTTCCCATGCTTAAGTTCAAGGTAAGAATACGCATAGAGAGAGTGCATAAAAAAGTGCATAAAAAAGGTATTTAAGTTCCATTTACGTGTGTGTAACTCAGGACTGAATTACCTTAGAGAAGAGAGGAGAAGGTCTTGTTCTATTTCTACTTGAGTTTATTTCAGAAAAAGTTTCCTCCTAAAAAGACAACTCACTTAATTACAGGTTATATTTTGTATTTTTATTAAAAAAATGTAATGAATTATTTTTTCCCCATGTTTGCTTGCTTTGCCCATCAGATAATTGGTCTACAATCAGATAATGAAAGATCTGCTATGTAAAATGGAGGAGCAGCTGAAAAGGCTGAGAGGTTTGTTGATTGATTAGCTTTGTCATGGTATAGGGCAGGGATGAGCAACTTTGATGGGGGTGGGGGCCACAAAAAATCTGAACTCATCAGGCCTGCATACCCACATCCATACCCACACATGCAGTCAGAGCCAGCTCGAGCCTTTAGGGGCCCATAGTGAAATGTTGTTGGCCCCCAGTTAATTTCCTGCAATTCTACACATGGGCCATTGAAAGAAAATGCTGCTGTTTAAAGCAAATTTGCTGCAATTCTATTTTAACTTGTGGCTGAGAGAAGATTTTGCAATTTTATAACTAATTTCATTTTGCCAAATCAATGGTGGCCGCCCGGTCGGCAATTCGACCATGATTACTCTTAAATTCAGATAGCTGGCTGCTAGACTAACTTACCGATCTAAAAAATGTTAGCTGACAAGGGCTAATTGTGTGACTGTCAGTGACTGACATAAGAGGAAAACTATTGATGCACAACCAAATTTCTACGTTAGTCGGTTGCTCAGCTGAATGCATTCAATAGAAGTGTGTCTTCCCGCATTTAACCCAACCCCTCTGAATAGGGAGAGCTGCGGGGACTGCCTTAATCGACGTCCACATCATCAGCTCCCGGAGAGCAGTTGTTGTTTAAGTGATAATGCCAGAGAAGCTAGTATTTGGAGGATATATTGGCACAGGTGTTGTTAGGCCCGAGATGCGGTCGAGGGCATCATCACTTATCACCAGCTTCGAGGACGTTATCACTTTTATACAACGGGTTACCAACATATTCAAATAATGATTTATATATTTTCATTTAAAATTTTTTTTTGATTAATTTAATAATACCATCTAATCCTTCCATGAGATATAGTCCCGACAAAAATCTAGGGTTCCTACTCAAACCGGCTGGTCGTTCATTCTATCAGTTTGGTTGCCAGAGAAGCGACCCAGTTGTTAAGTCTTTTTATTCCAAATCTATAGACAGCCGTTCGTTCTAAATGTTCCGTTGCCATGATGGCTGGCAACATTATTATCCCTTGCTTGCTAGCTAGCCAACGTTGGCTAACACAGTCATGTCAAACAGTACAACCAGAATAACAGCAAAGTCGCTGCATTTGTTTCAGCTGTTTTCTGGATACATGCATAACAATGAGCTAATAATGTGCGATTTCACATGGCATAGAACATTTGCTCTCTCGCCAGGCCACTGTTCAGAAGAGATTGTCAACTACACAGCTAACAAAATCACTTCAAACTAAAGCTGGAATGACAGCAAACTAGCTCCATTTAATTTTTTTCTTTTAACATTTCATTGTCTCTATCCATATAAGTGATGTTGATTCATAATTTCGACTGACTGAGAAAAGATGCTAGCCTGTTTGTCTCGTCCCATTCATTACCATAGGAGATCGAATTTCAATATTGGAACAAAGTTGCAAATGTTGGAGAGACAGACAACAAGGTTATTACAAATCTCCGATGTTGAAAATCAAGCGCTAGTCTTAAAGAAATGGGAGATAATGTCTAGATCATTTTTACAGTGTTGATCTAGAATATACAGTAAATTGCCTGGCTGAGCTGATGAGACAGTGGATTGCACAGTCAGATGGAACAGAGTAAATAGGCATTTCAATGTCATAGATTTAGCCAGTGGTAACTTGTGGAATAGACACCAGCCGGAATGTGTTTTTATACAATCAGCACCTAGGATTAGACCCGCCTGTTGAATCATGGGGGTTATCTGCCTTGCAGAACAGCAGAGTTTTTGGCAGATTTTTCAGGTTTTGGATTCAAACAAGCAATCTCTCAGTTACTGGCCCAATGCTCTTAACCACTAGGCTACTACTCTAACTCTTAACAGTTAGTTGAGTCCCCTACTGAGTATTTTGTGGGGGCAGGGATATTTGATCTGCGAGACTACAAAAGGGGGGCTCTGGCAAAATAATGTTCTTGTTTTTTCAATTTACGGACAGCCAGAGGCACACTCCAACACTCAGACATAATTTACAAATGCAGTATTTGTGTTTAGTGAGACCGCCATATCAGAGGCAGTAGGGATGACATTGTGTTATATTTATGTGTGTGAATTGGACCGTATTGCTGTACTGCCTGAGCATTCAAAGTGTAGTACTTTTGGGTGTCAAGAAAATTCTATGGGAGTAAAAAGTACATATTTTCTTTAGGAATGTAGTGGAGTAAGAGTACTTACAGAGGGATTAACTGCCTCTCTAAGGCCAGCTATGAGGCCAGGGGCATACAGACAGGGCTCTGACAATAGACCAGATAACTGAACTGACTGGGTTCACTCAGTGGACCTGAGGAGGGATCTGGACATTCAACCTGACGCATCCTAGAGATGATTATTCATGATAAGCCTGCTCTCTCTCGCTCTGTCTCTCTCTCTCCCGCTCTCTCTCTCTTTCTTTCTGTCTGTCTCCCCTCTCTCTGTGAGGAGAAGAGACGTGATGTATTTTATTTGTTACAGGTGCTATGGTGAAGCTGCTCTGGAGGATGCAGCGGTACTGGTAGGTGTGTGTTTGACGTGACATGTGAGTGCCCTGGGGGCAGATAGATGCTTCCTCAGTCAGGAAGAGAACCAGAGCAGTCAGACACCTAATTGTTCCTGCAAGGCTCCTGATGGGGAAAAAAGGGGCAAGATGGCCTCTAACCTGACTCCTAGAAATCAGGCAGCTCAATGTGTCAACACAATGCTCTCGCAAGGGTGTGTGTCTATGTGTGTCTGTCTGTCAGTGTGAGAGTGTATGTGTGTACTGTACACTGAGTATACCAAACATTAGGAACACCTTCCTAATGTTGAGTTGCACCCCTCCCCTTTTGCCCTCTGACCAGCCTCAATTCATTGGGGCATAGACTCTACAAGGTGTCGAAAGCATTCGACAGGGATGCTGGCCCATGTTGACTCCAATTCTTCCAACAGTTGTGCCAAGTTGGTTGGATGTCCTTTGGGTGGTGGATCATTCTTGATACACAGGGGAAGCTGTTGAGCATGAAAAACCCAGCAGCGTTGCAGTTCTTGACACAAACCAGTGCGCCTGGCACCTACTACCGTACCCCGTTCAAAGACACTTACATATTTTGTCTTGGCCATTCACCCTCTGAATAGCACACATACACACACACACACATACATGTCTCAATTGTCTCAAGGCTGAAAAATCCTTCTTTAACCTGTCTCCTCCCCTTCATCTACACTTATTGAATTGGATTTAACAAGTGACATCTTCACTTGGATTCACCTGTTCAGTCTATGTCATGGAAAGAGCAAGTGTTCTTAATGTTTTGTACACTCATTGTGTGTGTTGGCTGTGAGGAAGCAATATGGATTTTTGCCCCATGTTTTTTATTTTTTATACTGATATCCTGCGGCAGGCAGAAGATGGAAACCTTTTTAACCTGCTGGTCCTATGGAGTTAATTAGCATGTCATAAATACCCTTCTTTGGCTTCTTGTACAGGACACGGCTGATAACAGATACAGAAAGCAACTGGCAACTACCTATAACACTTTCCTGTTGGAGGACACCTGTGGGCCTGTAGTTTAATACCTACAATTGAGGTCAGAGAGTGTCACTATCTTTGAAAAAGCTTCCCAACACATAGAAGGTTGTCCTCCCACTGTCCCAAGGCTCCTCTGTCAGACAAACTGTGAGTCATCCATGTTTCATCTTCACCACAGGCTGAACACTGGGATGGGATTCTAAACGTACTCAGAAAAACACACCACCACTCCTAGGCACTGTGTTCCCCTCCTCTGTACGTGTCCTTACAAGAAAAATAATCAACACCACCTGTCTCATCTCTCTGCACACACACACACACACACACACACACACACACACACACACACACACACACACACACACACACACACACACACACACACACACACACACACACACACACACACACAGATAGTTGTGTATTACTAAACATGTGAGGACATTTTGTGGACCAACCGTTGATTCCCATTCAAAATCCTATTTTCCCCAACTCTAAACCTAACCCTTACCCTATCCTTAACCCTAACCTTAACCGTAACCCTCAATCCTAATCCTAATTCGAAACCTAACCCCTAACCCTAATTATAACATTAACCCTTAAATAGCCTTTTTCCTTTTTAGGACCGGCAAATGTCCTCACTTTTACGAGTTCTCATTGGTTTACTATTCTTGAGAGGGACTCTGGTTGTGGAGGTAATTGACTGTAGGGGAGAGAATGTGTTAGTGTCTCCATCTGTCTCCCTCCCTGCTCCTGTGTTGTTCAGTGTTGTGTGGCCTGGGAACAGTGGAGAGCGGCCCTCTCTCCCAGTATTGACTCATGAATTATTGAACCCAACGGGATCACCTGGGTGATCTCATTATGGAGGTGCCAGAGGAGAGAGGGCTGCAGTATGGTAGGCATGAGACTCCAATCAAACAGCCAACAGCATGAGGCCGGCTACTCTACCACATCTCCACCCCAATTATCGCTTTAGAGCCAATGTAACACACACACGCAGGCACACACTGAGTTTGTCTCTCGCTCTGTTCTCTCACACAGTTAATCCAACATGACGATATACACACTGTGACAAACAGTAGCTGTTTTTACAGGAAGTCACATCCCAGCTAGCACATTTGGTTCCTTGGAAGTTGTGGGAATGTAGTTTTTGGTTTTCCATTGCTTCTGGGAACGAAGCCATACGTTTCCTAACTAGTAAACAGTTTTTTAAACGTTCTGAGGATGGAAGTGAAAGTTTTGCCTGTTTTGTGAATGTTCATTTTTAGGTTTCAGGGAGGTTCTGGAATGTTTTAGTATGGTTCCCAGAAAGTTTCCCTGGGAGGTTTTATTAACATTCTGAGAATGGAAATTAAAGGTTATTCAATTTCTGATGTTGCGCATAAGACATTCCACTCTGACTTGAAGGAGAGCGAGTGAACAAATTGTTGTGAGTGAATTGTTTGTTGCTAAAGGTTAAGTTTAATATTCTAGAGTCTGTTTGTTGCAAAAGGTTAAGTTGAACATTCTAGAGTCCATTTGTTTGATTACATTTTTTCATTTGGGTGTATTTTCCGATGGACTACATATTTATTCATTGGATGGTTCTTCCATTGATCGGGTTCCCGCCTACAAATATCTGGACATTTGGATTTAAAAAGACTTCCTGTTTAAAAAACATACTGATGAACTAGTTAAAAAGCTAAGATTTAAAGTGGGCTTATTTTTTTTAGAAATAGATCTTGCCTCTCCCTAAATAGCAGGAATCAGATTGTACAGTCAACCTTCCTGCCAGTTCTTGATAATGGTGACACCATTTACCAGATTGCAACAGCCACTACTCTTAAACCTTAGGATGCTGTCTAACATGGGGCCATTCATTGTATTACTGGTGACAGGTTTAATACTCACCACTGCATCCTGTATCAAAAGGGTGGCTGGTCCTCATTAAAGTCACATAGATCAATGTATTACTCCCATTTTGTTTACAAAGCCCTACTACACAAGATTCCAACTTACCTAACTTCATTGCTAACGTATAACATATTGGGGCAGCAGGTAGCCTAGTGGTTAGAGCGTTGGGCCAGTAATTAAAAGGTTGTTGGATTGAATCCCTGAGCTGACAAGGTAAAAATCTGTCGTTCTGCCCCTGAACAAGGCAGTTAACCCACTGTTCACCGGTAGGCCATCATTTTAAGTAAGAATTTGTTCTTAATTGACTTCCCTAATTAAATTTAGGCAGTGGTGTAAAGAGCTTAAGTAAAAATTATTTCAACTACTGCTCAAGTAGTTTTTTGGGTATCTTTACTTTATTTTTATATACTTAAGTATATTTTAGCAACTACATTTACTTTTGATACTTAAGTTAAGTAAATTTAAAGCCAAATACTTTTATACTTTAACTGAAGTAGTATTTTACTGGGTGACTTTCACCTTTATTTGAGTCATTTTCTATTAAGGTATCTTTACTTTTACTCAAGTATGATAATCAGGTACTTTTTACACCACTGAATTTAGGTAAATCCTCCTTTAGTTTTTGAGCCCCCCATTGTTGGAATAACCTAGGTGCAGCTTGTCACACCCTGATCTGTTTCACCTGTCTCCACCCCCTCCAGGTGTCGCCCATCTTCCCCATTATCTCCTGTGTATTTATACCTGTGTTCGTCTGTTGACGGTTAATTTTGTTTTGTCAAGCCTACCAGCGTTTCCCTCTGTTCCTGTCTCTCGCTTGTTCCTGGTTTCTAGTTTTTCCCAGTGTTGACCTTTTCTGCCTGCCCTGAGCCTGCCTGCCGTCATGTACCTTTGTACCTTTATCTGGATTACTGAGCCCTGCCTGCCCTTGACCTATCTTTTGCCGGCTCCTGTTGGATTAATAAACTGTTGTTACTTTGACGTTGTCTGTATCTGGGTCTTACCTGAAACGTGATAGCCGTTGGGGAAGTTTAAGACTCTGGTGTCGGATTAATTCATTAGGGATTGCAGTTGTTTCGATTGATTGTAGTGGTTTATTTGTTGAAATTGTGGTGTTGAGGTTGTGCCTTGTGGTTATTATTCTTCTGTTGTCGTGGAAATTCTTACACAGGGGCACTCAAAGTAAATTTTAAATTACTCATTCTTTGTCACCTCGCTGGAGTGGTTCCACCAAACTTGATGCACCATAGTGAACGTCTGTCAGGAGTTCTCCTTTCCTATTAGTTCTCATATATACCGCAGACAAGTCATATTTGCATGATTTAGCTTATTCATAATTAATTCATCACTAACATTTGCTTCATTCTTGTGACCGACCAATACTGGGTCATGGATATGACAGACCAATACCTCACGAGGCTTCTTCTCTCTAAGGGTCTGGGAGTACTGGCATTCTCAGTACTCATTCTCAAAACAAGGGTCTGGGAGTACTGGCAAAAACTACAATGCTATACTACTATAACCGCTGTACTATACAGTTGTGAAGATTCAGAGCAGGAGCGGTAACAGATTCACAGCAGCATTGTGGTGTCTAGTTGATCACTTACTCTTGCAATTAGCCACATTTGTGTGTGTAAAGTTATGAATGCAATTTATTTAGTTTTGCTGCTACGAGGATGCTATACATCACATTAACACATTGTGGAGTCATCTAATGGTTTAACAACTTCGTAATGCTTTTGAAATTGAAAATGAAGAGAAAATCCTGCAAAGGATCCTCTTGCTCTTTCTTTTCACTAACTCACACTCTTTCTATCATACACACCCCCCTTCTCTCTATCTCTCATCATACATTATATATATTTTTAAACACAAAGTAAATTAAATTTAACACGTAGTGAAATTAAAATGTATGAAAATATGCATACTTAACAGCACTCACTTGCCACACATCTTGACATCACTTTATTGGTCAATTGCACACAAGGTCCAAACAAAATTTGACTTCTGCTTTTCACCCAACCTATCCGAAAGACACGGGAGACGCGGGAGACTGTGGCAGCTCTGGACAGGCGGGAGACTCTGGCAGCTCTGGACAGACGGGAGACTCTGGCAGCTCTGGACAGACGGGAGACTCTGGCAGCTCTGGACAGACGGGAGACTCTGGCAGCTCTGGACAGACGGGAGACTCTGGCAGCTCTGGACAGACGGGAGACTCTGGCAGCTCTGGACAGACGGGAGACTCTGGCAGCTCTGGACAGACGGGAGCACCTGTAGGGCTAAGACGGAGAGACAGCCTGGTGCAGGGAGCTGCCACCGGAGGGCTGGTGCGTGGAGGTGGTACTGGATAGATCAGACCGTGCAGGCGCACTGGAGCTCTTGAGCACCGAGCCTGCCCTACCTTACCTGGTTGAATGCTCCCGGTCGCCCTGACAGTGCGGCGAGATGGAATAGACCACACTGGGCTGTGCTGGCGAACCGGGGACACCATGCGTAAGGCTGGTGCCATGTATGCCAGCCCAAGGAGACGCACTGGAGACCAGATGCGTAGAGCCGGCGTCATGGCACCTGGCTCGATGCCCACTCTAGCCCGGCCGATACGAGGAGCTGGTATGTACCCCACCGGGCTATGCACCCGCACTGGGGACACCGTGCGCTCCACAGCATAACACGGTGCCTGCCCGGTCTCTCTCGCCCTCCGGTAAGCACAGGACGTTGGCGCAGGTCTCCTACCTGGCTTCGCCACACTTCCTGTGTGCCCTCCCCCCAATACATTTTTGGGGCTGACTCTCGGGCTTCCATCCGCGCCGCCATGCTGCCTCCTCATACCAGCGCCTCTCCGCCTTCGCTGCCTCCAGCTCTTCTTTGGGGCGGCGATAATCTCCTGGCTGTGCCCAGGGTCCTTTCCCGTCTAGGATCTCCTCCTAAGTCCATTTCTCCAAATAGTGCTGCCTCTCCTGCTGCTGCTGTTGTTGCTGCTGCCTCTCCTGCTGCTGCCTGCTACCACGCCGCTTGGTCCTTTTGTGGTGTGGGTTCTGTAACGGCTTTCTTCCGTCGAAGGAGAGGAGGACCAAAATGCAGCGTAGTTCGTGTTCAACATGTTTAATAAAAGACGATAACGTGAACACTACACAAATACAAAATAACAAACGTGGCAAAACCCGAAACAGTCCTATCTGTTGCAGAGAACACAAAGACAGGAAACAATCACCCACAAAATACCCACAGAATACGGCTGCCTAAATATGGTTCCCAATCAGAGACAACGATAGACAGCTGCCTCTAATTGAGAACCAATCTAGGCAACCATAGACCTACAAACTACCTAGAAAGGAAACAGCCCCATAAACATACAAAAACCCCTAGACCAGTCAAAACACATAAATCCCCCATGTCACACCGTGACCTAACCAAAAGAATAAAGAAAACAAAGATAACTAAGGCCAGTGCGTGACAAATATAAAATATATTTTGATTTGTTTAACACTTTCTTGGTTACTACATGATTCCATATGTTTTATGTCATAGTTTTGATGTTTTCACTATTATTCTACATTGTAAAATAGTCAAAATAAAGAAAAACCCTTGAATGGGTAGGTGTTCTATAACTTTTGACTGATTGTGTACAGATATAGATTTTTGGAGAGGTGCGGGGGGCTGCCACACTGGGTACTCGGGGTGCTGTTGTTGTGTGCGGGCATCTAGTATTTCATCATACCAGCAACCCTTCGGTTGCTAGCTCACTTCCAAACAGATTTTTCCACTCTGAAAACGATATTCAAACTGGCAAGCCAACCTAACCACTAGGCTACGTGCCGCCCATAGAAACCAGTAGAAAAAATCTTAAAGTTCAAACAAAGGTAAGTAAATGCTAACACCTCTTTCCATTCACACTAATGTGCATAATCGCATGTTACATGCAATTATGTACATTAATATGAAAGGAAATCAGTGTTGGCGTTTAATTACTTACCTTCTTCTGAACTGTAAGTATTTTTGTACTGGTTTCTATTTCTAGCTAAATGGTTAATTAGTCAGTTTGGACTGTATGTGACAGTTTTACTCCATTCATTAACATTTTTTATAAGTGTACAGTAGTGTACTGTACTGTAGTTAGTTACACTGTATTGCTCATTAATATCCCTTCAGTGCATACCCACAATGTTTCAAAGGTTGCTGAAATATTATAGCAATTACCAGTTTCTCCTACTTTAGGCATTGTAATATGTATGTGCATTCAATGCAAATCACAGAATAGTGTAACTCAGCACTTGACCCATGTTCTCAACCCTTAGCAGAGATGAAAATGAGAATTAAAAACATGTTCAGCCCCTGGTTTGACCGTGATCTTGCAGAGTTACTTCACCTCAAGAATTGCATTTGGCGAAATGCTCGGCACACGCATACTCAGGCTGACTGAGAAATAAGTGCACTCGGGCTATCTGGAAGGCCAAAATTAGATACTTTAAGGAGCAGTTCTCTCTCTGTGGGTCTAACACCAAGAAGTTCTGGAAAACAGTTAAAGACCTGGAGAACAAACCCTCCTCCTCACAGCTGCCTATGTCCCTTGACATTGATGATACTGACAAGAAGCATATGGCTGAGCTCTTTAATCACCACTTCATTAAGTCCTATTCCTATTCGACTCCTATTCCTCCTTGCCCATCCAACATCTCCTCATCTCGCACCTCTTCTAATTTGACTATCCCCGATGCTTCTACCTCTTTTCCCCCTGCCCCGCTACAAAGTAACTCCCTGCAGGCAGTCACTGAGTCCAAAGCTCCTGAAACTTGACCCCAAAAAAACATCAGGGTCAGATGGTTGCTGCCCCTATCATCGCCAAGCCTGTCTCTCCTTTCTGGGGAGGTTCCCATTGCTTGGAATGCATCCACGGTTCGTCCTTTATCTAAAGGGGGAGATCAAGCTGATCCTAACTGTTAGGCCTATTTCTATTTTTCCATGTTTATCAAACGTGTTAAAAAAAATGCTCAGGTTATGGATGTGTCACTGCAACCTTAAAGGTCCTCAATGATGTCACCATTGCCCTAGATTGTAAACAATGTTGTGTTGCTATTTTTATTGACTCGGCCAAAGCTTTTGATATGGTAGACCATTCCATTCTTGTTCGTCGGCTAAAGAGTATTGGTGTCTCCGATGGGGTCTTTGGTCTGGTTTGCTAACTACCTCTCAAAGAGTTCAGTGTATAAAGTCAGAAAATCTGCTGTCTCAGCCACTGCCTGTCACCAAGGGAGTACCCCAAGGCTCGATCCTAGGCCCCACACTTTTCTTAATTTACATCAACAACATAGCTCAGGCAGTAGGGTGCTCTCTCATCCATTTATATGCAGATGATACAGTCTTATACTCTGATTTTGTGTTAAATGCTCTACAATAAAGCGTTCTTCGTGTCCAACAAGCTTTCTCTACCCTTAACCTTGTTCTGAATACCTCCAAAACAAAGGTCATGTGGTTTGGTAAGAAGATTGCCCCTCTCCCCACAGGTGTGATTACTACCTATGAGGGTCTAGAGCAGGGGTAGGCAATTCCAGTCCTCGAGGGCCTGATTAGTGTCACAGTTTTTCCCCAGCCCCAGCTAACACACCTGAGTCCAATAATCACCTAATCATGTTCTTCAGTTTAGAATGCAATTAGATTAATCAGCTGTGTTTGCTAGTGTTAGGTTCTTATATTTCTGAGTAAATAACTCGAAACAAACACTAGAGAAGCTTAACCAATTGTAATTCTTCCCAAAGGGTTGACACAGCTGTATTCAGACAAAAAAAACATTTCTCACCATCACAGGTATATATATATACCCCACTTTAGACACTCCTCCTTATCTCCAATCCTTACATCTTATGGTTCCACAGGAAGAGGGTAACAGGATAATAAACCCTTATTAAACCCTTAGATGTCCATCTGCTTCCCCTATAGCAATCCTGTGATCTCCTCCCGTCCACCCAGCACATTCCACAGCCACTCTGTCATTCTACAGATCTCAGTCCTTTATATACTATGCGTCTGATCTATCATGTCTTTAATATCTCAATGTTTTCTAGGGATGGAGAAAAAGTGTAACACCAATCAGGCCCTCAAGGACTGGAGTTGCCCACCCCTGGTTTAGAGCTTGATATAGTCACCTCATTCAAGTAGTTGGGAGTATGGCTAGATGGTACACTGTCCTTCTCTCAGCACATATCAAAGCTGCAGGCTAAAGTTAAATCTAGACTTGGTGTCCTCTATCGTAATCACTCCTCTTTCACCCCAGCTGCCAAACTAACCCTGATTCAGATGACCATCCTACCCATGCTAGATTACGGAGACATAATTTATAGATTGTCAGGTAAGGGTATTCTCGAGTGGCTAGATGTTCTTTACCATTCGGCCATCAGATGTGACACTAATGCTCCTTATAGGACACATCACTGCACTCTATACTCCTCTGTAAACTGGTAATCTCTGTATACCCGTCGCAAGACCCACTGGTTCATGTTTATTTATAAAACCCTCTTAGGCCTCATTCCCCCCTATCTGAGATATCTACTGCAGCCCTCATCCTCCACATACAACACCAGTTCTGCCAGTCACATTCTGTTAAAGGTCCCCAAAGCACACACATCCCTGGGTTGCTCGTCTTTTCAGTTCGCTGCTGCTAGCGACTGGAACGAGCTGCAACAAACACTCAAACTGGATAGTTTTCAAAGACTCAATCATGGACACTCTTACTGACACTTGTGGCTGCTTTGCGTGATGTATTGTTGTCTCTACCTTCTTGTTCTTTGTGCTGCTGTCTGTGCCCAATAATGTTTGTACCATTATTTGTGCTGCTACCATGCTGTGTTGTCATGTGTTGCTGCCTTGCTATGTTGTTGTCTTAGGTCTCTCTTTATGTAGTGTTGTGATGTTTATCATGTTGTGATGTATGTTTTGTCCTATATTTATATTTTATTTTTGTATTGTTAATCCCCCGTCCGCGCAGGAGGCCTTTTGCCTGTTGGTAGGCCGTCATTGTAAATAATAATTTGTTCTTAACTGGCTTGCCTAGTTAAATAAAGGTTAAATAAAAAATAAAAAAATGAACAGAAGGAATAATATAAATCATTTTGGCAATGTTCTGTATGTGCTGATGAGTGAGTGCTCCACTTTTCCTTGTGGAGTATGGTCTGGTGATTATGATGGCCCTGTAAAGAGCCAAGAAAAATTGCCCCACTGAACTATTTTGACCATAGTCACTCACAGCATGCTCTCTGAGTACCATGTGGTCTATGGTATCAGAAACATTATTTTGTTGATATATAATTTGATCTCTAAGAAATTAAGCTAATTGATTGCACCCAAATTGGCCATTTGAATTGATAGGATTCAGATAATTGTCACGCCCTGACCTTAGTTTTCTTAGTTTTCTTTATTATTTTGGTCAGGTCAACGTGTGACGAGGGTGGTTTGTTAGTTTTTGCATTGTCTAGGGGTTTTTGTATGTCTAGGAGTTTTTGTGAGTCTAGGTGTTTATATGTCTATGGTTGCCTGAATTGGTTCTCAATCTGTGGCAGCTGTTTATCGTTGTCTCTGATTGGGGACCACATTTAGGTAGCTATATTCCTTGGGTAGTTTGTAGGTTCTTGCTCTATGTTTAGTTGCCTGTGTGCACTACGCATATTAGCGTCACGGTTCGTTTTGTTGTTTTGATAGTTTGTTCTGTGTTCTTTCTTTAATAAAGAATTATGTATGCTTACCACGCTGTGCCTTGGTCTCCTCCATATGACGACCGTGACAGAAGAACCCACCATAAAAGGACCAAGTAGCGTGTTCAGGAGGAGCAGACATTATGGACTTGGGATGATATTTTGGACGAAAATGATCCTGGACATGGGAGGAAATACTGGATGGAGCAGGACCCTGGACGCAGCCTGGGGAGTATCGCAGTCCTAAGGAGGTATTTGGAGAATGGAGGAACGGCGACAATATGAGGGTACATGGCTAGCACGGAAGCCTGAGAGGCAGTCCCAATATTTTGTTGGGGGGCACACGAGGAGATTGCATGAGTCAGGTTGGAACCCTGAGCCAACTCCTCGTGCTTACTGTGGGGAGCGTGTTACTGGTCAGGCACCGTGTTGTGCACGGTGTCTCCAGTGCGCTATTCTAGCCAGGTGTGCTCTATTCCAGCTCTTCGCATTTGCCGGGCTAGAATGGGCATCCATCCAGGACACATTGAGCCAGCTATACATTCCAGATCTCCAATGCGTCTCCGTTGCCCAGTGTATTCTGTGCCTGCTCCCCGCTCTTGCCTTGATGTGAGTGTCACCAGCCCAGTACCACCAGTGCCGGCACCACACACCAGGCCTCCAGAGCGCCTCCAGGGTCCAGTACGCCCTGTTCCTGCTCCTCGCACTCGCCCTGAAGTGCGTGTCCCCAGCCCGGTACCACCAGTGCCGGAACCACGTACCAGGCCTACAGTGCGCCTTGGCAGTCCAGTACGCCCTGTTCCTGCTCCTCGCACTCGCCCTGAGGTGCGTGTTCCCAGCCCGGTACCACCAGTGCCCGCACCAGGCCTACAGTGCGCCTCAGCAGTCCAGAGTGTCCGGCGACAGTACCCGGTCCAGAGTGTCCGGCGACAGTACCCGGTCCAGAGTGTCCGGCGACAGTACCCGGTCCAGAGTGTCCGGCGACAGTACCCGGTCCAGAGTGTCCGGCGACGGGCCACAGTCCGGAGCCTCCAACGACGGTCCCCAGCCCGGGCTCTTCGGCAATGATCCCCAGTCCGGGGCCTCCGGCGATGATCCACGCAGTGATGGTCCCCAGCCCATGGTCTCCAGCGATGAGCCGCAGTCCAGATCCTCAGGTGATGATCCACGGATCAGTGCTACAAAGGCGGAGGGAGCTGTATAAAAAAGGGGGCGGCGTCCAGAACCAGAGCCGCCACCGAGGGTCGATGCCCACCCGGACCCTCCCCTATAAGTTCAGGTTTGCGGTCGGGAGTCCGCACCTTTGGGGGGGTACTGTCACGCCCTAACCTAAGTTTTCTTGGTTAAGTCAGGGTGTGACACGGGTGGTTTGTTAGTTTTTGTATTGTCTAGGGGGTTTTGTAAGTCTAGGTGTTTATATGTCTATGGTTGACTGAATTGGTTCTCAATCAGTGGCAGCTGTTTATCATTGTCTCTGATTGGGGACCATATTTAGGTAGCCATATTCCTTGGGTAGTTTGTGGGTTCCTGGTCTATGTTTAGTTGCCTGTCTGCACTACGCATATTAGCTTCACGGTTTGTTTTGATAGTTTGTTCGGTGTTCTTTCTTTAATAAAGAAGTATGTACACTTACCACGCTGCGCCTTGGTCTCCTCCATATGACGACTGTGACAATAATATAGAATAAATATAGTTCCCAACATCCGATTTGTGCCACATTTCATCCTACCAATGATTAAGACATGAGGAACCCCCCCCCCCCAATGTGAAAAGCTACCAATGGAGCCACCACACTGATGCCAATCCCACTCCAACAACCAGTATACAGAATGAGTTCTCTGTTTGACAAGTAATATGAACCTGTTGCTTGGATTATTGCTTCTCCGTAGTAAATCTATTCCCTGTGAATCATGTTTTTTCCCACATTCACAGACATTTGTAATTGAAGTCACTTGCATTATATACCGTAAATCAGTGTGAAAGTACCACATTTTAACCAACAGATGCCACTGATCCTGCTATACCGCCTCACTTTTTATCAATTTCACTGGTCTCCTGTGTTCATTAAATATCCGGAATAAAAATATAAATGCAACGTGTAACAATTTCAAGGATTTTACTGAGTTACAGTTCATATAAGGAAATCAGTCAATTTAAATAAAATTAGGCTATAATCTATGGTTTTCACATGACCGGGCAAAACTCTGAACTAACTATATAAAATTTGGGGACAGGTCAAAAAGCATTGAACATTCATAGCAATTTAGCTAGCTTGTTATTTTACCTGAATTAAATCAAATCAAATGTATTTATAAAGTTCTTTTTACATCAGCCGATGTCACAAAGTGCAATTCAGAAACCCAGCCTAAAACCACAAACAGCAAGCAATGCAGATGTAGAAGCACGGTGGCTAGGAAAAGCTCCCTAGAAAGGCAGGAACCTTGGAAGAAACCTAGAGAGGAATCAGGCTCTGAGGGGTGTCCAGTCCTCTTCTGGCTGTGTCGGGTGGAGATTATAACAGTACAGGGCCAAGATGTTCAAACGTTCATAGATGACCAGCTGGGTCAAATAGTAATGATCACAGTGGTTGTAGAGGGTGCAATAGCTCAGGAGCAAATTAAAGTTGGCTTTTTTTATAGCCAATCATTCAGAGTTAAAGACAACAGGTGCGGTAGAGAAAGAGAGTCAAAAACGGCAGGTCTGGGACAAGATAGCACATCCGGTGAAAAGGTCAGGGTTCCATAGCCGCAGGCAGAACAGTTGAAACTGGAGCAGCAGCACGACCAGGTGAACTGGAGACAGCAAGGAGTCATCAGGCCAGGTAGTCCTGAGGCATGGCCCTAGGGCTCAGGTCCTCCGACAGCAAAGAAAGAGAAAGAGAGAAAGATAATTAGAGGGAGCATACTTAAATTCACACAGGACACCGGATTAGACAGGAGAAATATTCCAGATAAAACCGACTGACCCTAGCCCCCCGACACAAACTATTGTAGTATAATTACTTGATGCTGAGACAGGAGGGGTCAGGAGACACTGTGGCCCCGTCTGACTATACTCCCGGACAGGGCCAACCAGGCAGGATATAACCCCACCCACTTTGCCAAAGCACCGCCCCCACACCTCTAGAGGGATATCTTCAACCACCGACTTACTACCCTGAGACATGGCCGAGTATAGCCCACAAAGGTCTCCCGCATGTCACGAACCCGAGGGGGGAGACAACCCGGACAGGAAGATCACGTCAGAGACTCAACCCACTCAAGTGATGCACCCCTCCTAGGGACAGCATGGAAGAGCACCAGTAAACCAGTGACTCAGCCCCTGTAATAGGGTTAGAGGCAGAGAATCCCAGTGGAGAGAGAGGAACCGGCCAGGCAGAGACAGCAAAGGTGGTTCGTAGCTCCAGTGCCTTTCCGTTCACCTTCACACCCCTGGGCCAGACTACAGTCATTCATAGGCCCTACTGAAGAGATTAGTCTTCAATAAAGACTTAGTCTCTCACATGGATAGGCAGACCATTCCATAAAAATTGAGCTCTATAGGAGAAAACCCTGCCTGTTTGCTTAGAAATTCTAGGGACAATAAGGAGGCCTGCGTCTTGTGACTGTAGCGCACGTGTAGGTATGTACGGCAGGACCAAATCGGAAAGATAGGAGCAAGCCCATGTAATGCTGTGTAGGTTAGCAGTAACACCTTGAAATCAGCCCTAGCCTTAACAGGAAGCCAGTGTAGGGAGGCTAGCACTGGAGTAATATGATCACATTTTTTGGTTCTAGTCAAGATTCTAGCAGCCGTGTTTGGCACTAACTGAAGTTTATTTAGTGCTTTATCCAGGTAGCTGGAAAGTAGAGCATTGCAGTAGTCTAATCTAGAAGTGACAAAAGCATAGATTCATTTTCTGCATAATTTCTGGACAGAAAGTTTTGTATTTTTGCAATGTTACGTAGATGGAAAAAAGCTGTCCTTGAAATAGTCTTAATATGTTCGTCAAAAGAGAGATCAGGGTCCTGAGTACCGCTGAGGTCCAGTTTTTTTTAGACGACTGTACAACCATCAAGATTAATTGTCAGATTCAAAAGAAGATCTCTTTGTTTCTTGGGACCTAGAACTAGCATCTCTGTTTTGTCTTGAGTTTATAAGTAAAACATTTGGCGCCATCTACTTCCTTATGTCTGAAACACAGGCTTCCAGGGAGGACAATTTTGGTGCTTCACCATGTTTCATCGAAATGTATAGCTGTGTATCGTCCGCATAGCAGTGAAAGTTAACATTATGTTTCAGAATGACATCACCAAGAGGTAAAATATATAGTGAAAACAACAGAGGTCGTAAAACAGTCCTCTTGTAACGAGTGCGCTGAGAGTCAGGAAGCAAGTTCAGGGAGTGTTTTAATAAATAAATGAAACAATAAACACGCAACACAAACAACGCACTGACATGAAAACAGAGTCAATGACACCTGAGGAAAGAACCAAGGGGAGTGACAGATATAGGGAAGGTAATCAGGGAGGTGATGGAGTTCAGGTGAGTCTGAGGATGTGCAGGTGCGCGTAAAGATGGTGACAGGTGTGCGCCACAACGAGCAGCCTGGTGACCTAGAGGCCGGAGAGGGAGCACACGTGACACCTCTACTCTGACAATTAATCTACATATAAAATGTTAAACCGAGTTTGTTTCTAGTAATCTCTCCTCCTTCAGGCTTCTTCTTCTTCTTTGAACTTTATATGGTGGTTGGCAACCAACTTTTAGGTGCATTACCATCACCAACTGGACTGGGGTGTGGACCTCAGTTAATCTTTCAATTGTCCACGTGGGTATATGCTATTTTTTTTACCCTTGATGCTCTGCAAGTCATTGCCTCTCCCATCTCCTCATTGGTTTTTAGGAGCATATACCCACGTGTGTGATTGAAAGATGAACTGAGGTCCACACTCCAGTCCAGTTGATGGTGGTAATGCACCTTAAAGTTGGTTGCCAATTGCCATAAAAAAGTCCACAGAAGAAGATGAAGAATAAGAAGAAAGAGGAGAGATTACTAAAGCTAAACTAGGTTTTCTCTTTTATCTGTGGAGTAGAGAACACACGATTTTGTGTGACTCCAAATGGAGGGACCTTGTGCATTAAGGTAAAATAGCAACCCAATGTTTATATCCCAGGACAAATGAGCTAGCAACAGCATGCTAGCTAGCTAAATGGCCATGAATGTTTCATGTGTTTCGAACTTTCCCCAAATATTATATTTCAACCTGCGTGTTCTAATCGCATCTGGTAGGGATGGACAAAATCAACACACACACGTGGACACACGTGCATGCCCGGTCTAGTCAGCGTGTTAGAGAACATAGAAGCCATTAGAACTGCTGTAGCCTAAGGGTTTGCTTGTTCACCAGGAATGGTCTAGCAGTAACTAATCCACACCTTTTTTAAGGGAATAAACCATACACAAAGGGGCTGTTTCCTGGACACAGATTAAGTGAAAAAAGAAGAACAAACTGATTTGCTTTCATGGAGGGCTGGCTTGAATTGTGAGGATGACCACACACTGTATTGTAACCATGAGCCAAATCCATTGGTTTTCTACCCAAAGTTGCAAAGAAAATGTGATCTATTTAATAAACACGAGACCAGCTAAATGGATAATAGAGTGTGGTGGTATGGCAGGATGGTGGTCAAAACCTGGTACTTTCACACTACTTTATGGTAAATAAGGCAACCAACTTCAATTACTAATTTCTTTGAACAGGGCGAAAAAAGCATTACCAGATTCACAGGGAATATGTTACATAGTATGGAGAAGCAACAGTCCAAGCCGCAGCAGAACTGATACTGTATACTGGTTGTTGGGGTGGGATAGGACTGAGTGTGGGGGGTCCGTGGGTAGCTTTTGACTATTTATTTGGATTCCTCAGGTCTACCTCAATAGTAGGGAGAAGTTTGGTCCAATTTGGATGTTGGGCACTATATGTATTGAATATTATCTGAATCCTATAAATTCAAATAGCCAATTTTGGTCCATTCAATTAGTTTAATTTCTCAGAAATGTAACAAAATGTAAACAAATTAATGTTTCAGGAATACCAATCTTACATGTTTCTAAGTACAGAAACAATTTCTGAAAAATCTAAGATGGTGGGTGTCATATGGATATGACGATGTTTCACTATCCCAAATGCCATGCTAATGTAAAACATTACATTAGCATGTCATTCTCCCTTCCTTCACTCCCCCAGCCTTCTCCCTTCTCTCTTTCTTTCTTTCTTTCTCTCTCTCTCTCTTAGAACTCAGTGGCAGGGTGCCCCTCCGCCATGTTCTTTTCTGTCCTCTGCCACCAATCTCATTACCTGCTGGGCCTGTGCATAGTCAGCCCTAACAGAGACATACTGCACAATTACACACACTTTCACTGCTAAACATCTGAAATGCCATTACCCAACAGCATCTCCAGGCTGAATATTAAATAGGGTTGTAGCCAAGCTGAGAGGAGACAGAGGGAACAGGAGGAGGACTTTAAGAGCCCTGAGAGGGGGTAGAGGGAACAGGAGGACTGTAGGAGGCCTGAGAGGCCTATGACTATGCAGTGTGGTTCCACTACATTATTCTCCCCATTAAACCTGTGATCTTGGAACTTGAATACAACTAGAATACTGTATTCAAATCAGCCGAGATGGCTAGCCAATGGATATTATAGGCCAGTTGCCCATCGTAAGAGGCCCCATCCATATAGCAGGTTGGAATTTATTGGTATGAATCTTACCCTGGAGGCAGCTCTAGAGAGTGGACACAAGCTGGCACAGACACAAAGTCAAAAAGCCCTAAACTTGATCCTAATGTTAACAACACTGCTAAACCTAATGCCTAACCTTAAATTATGAACAAAAAGCACATTGTTGTTTTCAGGAATTTTTACGATATAGCCGATTTGGACTTTGCAGCTGGCCCGTCTAGCGGGAATTAGTTCTGCCTCCAGGGCAAGATTCATGACAATAAATATCAACCTGCATCCAGCAATCTCATTTTGTATTTTTAACTAGGCAAGTCACTTAAAAACAAATGATTATTTACAATGACGGCCTACCCCAGCCAAACCCCGACAACGCTGGGCCAATTGTGCTCCACCCTATGAGACTCCCAATCACAACCGGATGTGATACAGCCTGGATTCAAACCAGGGACTGTAGTGAAACCTCTTGCACTGAGACACAGTGCCTTAGACCACTGCACCACTCAGGAGCCCATATAAGGCATCAAGCAGCCATGGTCCAGAAAGAGAGAGAGTGAGAGAGAGTAGAGGAGGAGGGGTGGAGAGAGAGGTGGAAGAGTGTGACTGGACCATCCTGTCTGGTTAATATGTGTAGAGAGTTCAAAGCCAGTCCAGCGGCTCCTCTCGCAAAGCTTCGTTAAGCAAAGTACACACACAACCCTGGTTCACAGACTAATATTCCTCCTCATCCATGCTGTTTACATGCTCATCCTGGCGAATTGCAGGGTTGCATTGCATGTTTAATTCACTTGTTGAGGATGCGCTGGAGTGAACAGACAGACAAAGGCTTACTGTGAGCGCTCAAATCCTCCTCGCCGCCCATCCTCAAAGCGGCTGTGTATGTCCCAACATGTATCATGTTATGGCTCGACATTTCCCATTTCACTAGATTATTCATTTTTTTGCCATTTCCTCTTTGTTTGGGCAATTGAACATTGTTATTTAAATGTTCACCTTATATTCTCCTGGGGTGTGAATACCGAGACTATACTGTACAGTATATACATCTTGAGAATGAGAACAGCATGGGAAATGTTCTAATTCCGTTAAAAACCATCCCATTCATTCCTTGTGTTCACTATGTCCAAGCACAGCTGTTCCCAGAATTCAATACAAACTCTTATCAAATGGATTACTCTTCTCTCCAGGCTCCACCATTTTAGCACCTATTAGGACTGCAGTGTATAAAGGCTGTTTGAGTCAGCCAGCTGACAGACAATTGGAATGCAGGAGTTGCAGTACTGTAGCATGCTGATAACAAGGTTTGAATTACCATTATACTCCACGAATGAGACATTATATCTCGTGATGGGGTTGAAATCTCCGCCTGCCACCACAATGGCTGAGACAGAGGAACACAATACAGTGAGTCATGTAGAGGACAATAAAGAATAGAGTTACAATATGTATCTGAATAAGTGGAACTGTTTTCTCCTGAACACTTCATTATTGAACTGAGCTCGATGATTGTATTCTCAGATTTGATACAACAAGGGAGAAAAAACAAATTAGTCTCTGCTGGTGTGAATAACATTCATGAATATCATCAATCCCAAGTTCTCAAAAACCACTGTGGTGTTTGTCAGCAACATATACTCACTCGGTGATTCCTTCATGTGACGTCTTTAAATGTGAGGCTCAACAATTCAGACAGAAAATCCCCTAAAATGTAGTTATTTACATGGCTCGTCAAACATCTCAGCATCATGGGTATTAATATGGAGTTGGTCCCCCCTTGATGCTATAATAGCCTCAACTCTTCTTCTAAGGCTTTCCACATTGCTGTAGGGACTTGCTTCCATTCAGCCACAAGCATTAGTGAGGTTAGGCACTGATGTTGGGCGATGAGGCAAACCATTTCTGTATCAACCTCGCTTTGTGCACGGGGGCATTGTCATGTTGAAACAGGAAAGGGCCCCAAACTGTTGTCACAAAGTTGGAAGCACAGAATAATCTAGAATGTCATTGAATGCTGTAGCATTAAGATTTCCCTTCACTGGAACTAAGGGAGTGTAATTGTTTTTAGGCCAGCTGTTTTTAGTCAAGACATTCGTGTTTTTAATGTAAAATGTTTTTGTTGTAATGTATGTGTGTTTATAGTTTTGTTTAATGTTGTGTTAGTGTATGTAAGTTGTTTTGTCTGAAACATTGTTCCTCCTGCTGCTATTGGACCGGGTCTATCTTGGAAAAGGGATGTTATCTCAATGAGAAAAACCTGTGTAAATAAAGGTCAAAAAAAAACCTGAACCATGAATAACAGCCCCAGCCCCAGACCATTATTCCTCCTCCACCAAACTTTACATTTGACACTATGCATTTGGCCAGGTAGCGTTCGCCTGGCATCCGTCAAACCCAGAGTCGTCCATCGGACTGCCACATGGTGAAGTGAGATTCATCACTCCAGAGAACACGTTTCCACTGCTCCAGAGTCCAATGGAGGCAAGCTTTACACCACTCCAGAAGATGCTTGGCATTGAGCATGGTGATCTTGTGTTCGGCTGCTCGGCCATGGAAATCCATTTCATGAAGTTCCCGACGAACAGTTGACTGACGTTGCTTCCAGAGGCAGTTTGGATCTCTGTAGTGAGTGTTGCAACCAAGGACAGACGATTTTTAAGCGCTGCGTGCTTCAGCACTTGGCGGTCCCGTTCGGTAAGCTTGTGTGGCCTACCACTTTGCGGCTGAGCTGTTGTTTCTCCTAGACGTTTCCACTTCACAATAACAGCACTTACAGAAGACCGGGACAGCTCTAACAGGGCAGAAATTTGACGAACTGACTTGTTGGAAAGGTGGCATCCTATGATAGTGCCACACTGAAAGTCACTGAGTTCTTCAGTAAGGACCATACTGCCAATGTTTGTCTATGGAGATTGAATGCCTTTGTGCTCGATTTAATACACCTGTCAGCAACGAGTGTGGTGGAAATTGACAAATCCACTCATTTGAATGGGTGTCCACATCATTCTGGCCATGTAGTGTATATCTATTTTTGGTACTACTGTGCAGTGCTGCTGAGAGTGTAAGACTGGACGTGACTGTGCAAGCCTATAGACGCTCAGTTCTGAATGCTCTGCTCTTCACACAGCTTAAAGCTCTATGCCTGACTGCCTGAATGCCTGGCAGTGGCTCCCCATCCAGAGAAACACAGACAGAACCACTTGTCTGCTGCTTAAACACTGGCGCAGGACTCAAAACGTGAGAGTAAAATGATGTTGTATGTGTCTCATATCAGGAACAACATTGGATTTGGCAACTGCCCTTCCACAATATGATATGTCATATTTCAATCACCAAGGTTGAGATAAGGTAACATACTGGAGTTGTTCTCGAAGGTAGAAGCCTATAGCCATAGTTGGAGAGAGAGGAAGTCATTCTGAGGGAGCTAATAACAACAACCTTTTCTCAGAAATTTAAGGCATCTCCAAGACTCTGTTACAGTTGTTTTCTGTTCTTTTTTTTATTTGACCATGTCTTCTCACATGCGTATGTTCCATTCTCACACTTTCCCTCGGGTTGTCAGTGCTGCCATGTAAATTGTTCGGCATTCCCTCATGCTGCATACCTGTGTGATAATTTTGTTTCATTCCCTATCGGCACATACTGTACCACCGTGTGAGGAAAGGTGATTGAATTAGATGTTTTTGACTGACCTCAACAGGATTCAGAGAAAATGAGGGAAGTGATGTTAGTTATTCATAGACTTAGTGTGATTGGCTGGTCCCTCTGGCAACACATCAAACACTACCAGAGACTTTAATTACATCTGCAATTCCTTTGTCATGGGAGAAAACAACAGTGACGTTGTTAATTTTGACAGAAAAATGAACTCATCTCCCTCAGAACTAGCAAGCGATTAGTAAACAAATTCTCAGCCATGATGTGACTCTGCTGTGCAACCACTCGTGCATTCAAATGTTATATCGACAAGGACAGAGGGAGATGTGAATGCAGTGGCACAAACAGAATTCCTTGCGCTAAGCTTTGTCCTCAATCTGTTCTTCAGTCCCTGAAACGGGGTACTTAGTGAGGAAAAAATCATGTTTTCTTTGGCTGGATTATTACTCTTAATCTGAGACATAAATGAATCATCTCAAGCATCGTAACTTTCCAGAGGGGTAACTATACAAAGGAAGTAAATGTCACAAATATTTCCACTTCCTCCCTAGACGCATGTATTCTATAAGAGCACGTCTTATGTCTCAGCAGTTAGCTACCCTCCTCAACACACTCTGTGAGTCTCAGAGATGTTTATCCCTGGAGAGGAGCAGCCCGACCAAGGATAACAAGAGGTCATTAAATACATTTACTTTCTGCAATTGTTGCCTTCCGCTTGTTTCTCAGTGTGAAGCCTTGTGTGATATGGATTGTTTTCAAGTAACAGGCTGTGGAAATGGATGGCTCATTATTTTTAATAGGGATTTGAGATGGGCCCATTGCAGAAGCGTGCTGTCATTTAGCTGCCCAGGCACAGCACAGGATTAAAGGGAGAAACAATGAATGAGGTGCCAGGGGAAATGGGCCCAATTCAGAGGCAGATCGGCATGCTCTGTGTCCCAACACCTTTTCATTCTGGTGGTGGGAGAGCATAATAGCTCGTGGTCGGTTCTGTTGCCATGAGAATATTCTAATGTGTTTACTTTGATCACTGGGCTTTAATTTACCAGAGAGATTTGTTTTATCTGAAACCTAATGGTGTTTGTGTCTGGCCATGACCCAAGTGGCCACAGCACACTAATTGTGATCATTTTTCAATTTACATTAGTCAGTTGGTTAGTGAGCCCCTCTCAAGTTCCCCCACACCTTGATTATATATCTCCTAAGTCCACAGCACCTTAATAAAGGGCATTTCCCCCCTGCATTTTCCATCTAGATGAGTTTTAATTAAGTCTGCTCTCCATGGTCCCCTGTGGCTGTTATAATCAAACCACGAGAGCGTCCCTTCTTCCTCTGCTGTTTTCTAAGGGATCGTGTAGCATCTGCTTGGGTTTCTTGCTCAGATACTCCCTATACTCATGTTGGGAGGGTGGCAGAGCAACATGAGCTCCGAATGTATCACTTACACTGAGAACATCTCATTGGAAATACTTTACTCTGAGATACAGCTTTAAGATATTTGTCAGATTCGTGACATGATGAGAATATGATGACATACTTGTCATCGAAGATGTAGTGTAGAAAACTGTCCATTTTACTTTAAAATAATGAGAAAAAATAAGAAACCTACAAAACCACTCTTGATAATATCACTGCTCTTTAATAAGCTTTACGTATCAGCTTCAGGGCCTTCGTCAGAGCTTTACGTAGCTGCCTCAAGGCCTTCGTCAGAGCTTCTATGTGCGGGCTTTTTCTTTTTTCGCATTTTATTAAACTGTTACCATGCACCTGCAAAAAAGATAGCTCGGACGTGCACGTGCCGTTGGACTTTAAAATAATGGACATGGACCTCTGTTCCTCTTTAGAGACACCCACATGTACACAACCCCTAGAAAACATTACAGACATTGGTAAACAATTAGATATCACATAGAAATTAAGCTCTAGGCATACCATAATGTAAATAATGGTGGTGACACGATACAACCAATCATCATAAACAATAGATTGATATTTAGGATATGATTTAATTGAATGTGATTCTGCCAGTGTAGTTTTTGTACTGTTTTTGCAGGTGTTCAGGTGTTGCATTCTAAACTAAATTTGCTTGGAAGTCAGGAGCAATATGCAGTTTCACAAGATTTAATCTGGCCCTAACAAGGAAACGTTTGAAGTAAATCTGTAGTGACTTTTTTGTGCCATGTCTAGTTTTCAGAATAGTTACTGTCCACAAAGCTGATAGAGGTTCACAACAACATAATGTGGAAGTCATTGCTGAAGCGAAGATAATTCAGACACAATTACCTGAAGAAAAATGTTTATTTTTGTGTAATTGAGTCATGGAGCCACAGAGAAAACAAAGTACAAGAGTAAGAATGTTTGATCTCAGCCTGGCAAGAGCACTACATTAGTTGAGGTGAATGTATGTAACATTCTTATAATTATGAATGATCAGAGTTTTCCATGAAGACACCAGCAGTGGATGGGTTTAAATCCTGCCTGGTTGACCCTGTCCAGTGGGTATTTTCTGACTGGGCTACAGTGTCCACCGACCCTCCCTGTCTCCAGTATCTATACTGCAATGTCCCGGGGGTCTGGGGTCAATCTGTTCTATCTGGTGTAATTATCCTGACTTATCTGGTGTCCTGTGTGATCTTAAATATGAGCCCTCTAATTCTCCCATGTCTCGCTCTCCCTTCCCTTCTGGAGGAACTGAGCCCTAGGACCATGCTTCAGGACTACCTGGTCTGACGACTCCTGGCTGGTCGTACTGCTGATCCCATTTCTGCTGTTCTGCCTGAGGCTATGGAACTACCTGTTCACTGGATGTGTGCTACCTAGTCCTATACTTGCTGTTTTGACCCTCACTCTACATATCCATCACACCACCCTCTCTCACTACATTAGTGAGGAAAGAAAACAACCTATACACAACCTGTTTTATAAGAAAAGGGGCTGCTGTTGGGAGTTCATTGTATATAGTACAATCATTTTACTCATTTACTCCTGAGGTGCTGACCTCTTTAATCACTGTGATTATTATGAATGTTTGAACATCTTGAAGAACGATCTGGCCTTAATGGCCATGTACATTTATCATCTCCACCCAACACAGCCAGAAGAGGACTTAGCCACCTCCTCAGAGCCTGGTTCCTCTCTAGGTTTCTTCCTAGGGTCCCTCCTTTCTAGGGAGTTTTTCCTAGCCACAGTGCTTCTACATCTGCATTACTTGCTCTCTGAGGTTTTAGGCTTGTATAAGCACTTTGTGACATCTGCTGATGTATAAAGAATACCTGGTTACATTTGATTTTATAATAAATGTTTAAAGGGCTTTATAAATGCATTTGACTAAAGTGAGTCTTGAGAATTCAACATGTCAGAAGAGCAGGATGGAGACCAGGGTGGCGAGATCGGTGAACTACAGAAAGAGAGATGAAAGGAGAGCCATCCACACCGTGCATTTATATCAAAACACAGATAATTGTTTGTATTGTTTTAGGTCTATTATTAATAATTGATGCGATAGAAGGATAAAGGCAGAAACTATAGCTCCATTAAAAGTTTGTCTTAGTGGGTCCAGTCAAAAGATATTTGCACTGAACTTTTTTTCAATGAGAGAACAACTACTTCAACAGTTGGAAAGGAATGAGATAGATTTTTCACAAAGATATTATTGTATTCTCATAATTGTATTCTTTATCATAAAAGGATGGTGAGACAAAATCCAATTTGAGATGCTTGGGTAGCTGCAGTTATCTTTTATATATTTTCTCTCTTGCTGCCTGATTTGTGTTATGTTCCTTGACGATTTAATCTGTTGGAGCTCTCTCTCTCTCTCTCTCTCTCTCTCTCTCTCTCTCTCTCTCTCTCTCTCTCTCTCTCTCTCTCTCTCTCTCTGATTGCTCTGGAAATGCTTACATAGAAACTTCACTGGGAGGAGGAAGATGTAGGATCTTAATTTGATTACTCTTTTGAGTGATCATGTGCGGTTCATGGATCATAGGGGTCTTACCAGAGGCATGTATGGCTCTAAAAAGGGCCTAAAATTGTCACTTTCACAAAAAATGGTTTGTGATACAAATGTAAAAAGCATACAGATATAGGATCTTAATTTGACCTATATTGTGCTATAAATATGGAGTATGGAGTAAATATTACTATGAAAAGTACCCTTCTTTAAAAAAAATGGACCCCCTTTTCTCCCCAATTTCAATTTCAAAAAGACTGATTTAAGCTATCTTTGGTACGTAATTCGTCTAGCCTAAATTAAACAAATTCAGAGCCTACAATTCTAGTGAATATGTATTTGTTTTGAAGAGCCTAGTAATATGTCATTGTTTATATTTTCATAAATAATAGGCTGACAAATTACCTTTAGCTACAGAATTCCTCACCACCATGCTTTCCATATCCTCCCCATTCTCCTTCATTCCTTTCTCCAGCGCACAGAGAAATGGGCTGTCAACAGTTCAACAAAATATGTTTTGTTATCAATATTCCTGAACACTTCACTTCGTTTCCTAAATTAAGCACTGGTTAGCTGCAGGAACAGCCTTGAAGAGCCCATGGCATACAGAGTTTGGGTGGAATATCGCCTGTCGCACAGCAAAATAACCAGAGTAGCCTACCTGGCGTGTTTTCTTCCCCCTGCCTCTGTTCCTGCCCATTTGATAATGGGACATTCTAAATTGAAACTAGTTGTACATATAAATAAAGATTCAATTGAGAATAGACTGATGGGTGAAAATATGATCACTTGATGAGAGAACAGTGATGGCAGCCTGAGGCAAGGAACAGAGCACAATATTTTTTTGTGACTTTCTCATGTAATCGATAGACTATAGTCGCATCATGCAGCCCATATATTTTTGGATTTCTAAGGCATTATATGGTTTGTAGCATTCCCAACTACAGTTGCCAAATAAATCTAAATCTAGCACATAGGACTTGTTTCAAATGATCACTTTTACGCTCAACATAGCCTCTTCATATGTGCACTCTCTGAAATGGTACAAATATACTTTCTATTTTATTCAGCTCGGTGTTCAATTATATTCTTCTTACTATAAACTCATATAATATAAAATAATGGCACGGTACTTAAAGCATATATTGTCTGCTAAATAAACATGCCTATAGTCTATGGTATGGCACATAGCAGGATAACATACAGTAGGCCAACTCATATTCTGTTCTTCCAACTCAATACATTTTCTTCATATCATAATGTTTCTTTAGACCTGCATAACATAAATAATGGATTTATTGTGATGGTGTATATTAAATTCATTTATTAGACTTTGATGTTCCAAAGACACGCATCAGCAGCTTGAATGCAGCTCGTCTGTATGGAGGACTGGAGATGCTAAACGTGTTTATGTTAGTTAACGATCAATTACCATCTTTTGCATGACAATAACCATCTGACAAAATGTCATGACTGCACTGACATAATTATGACACCTTTCTGTTTTGTCAATGACAATGCTTGAGTTTGTTCCAACTGAGACCACTATGATGATACACCAAATGCGTTTCATGGATCCTTTAGGTGTCCTTCTAATGGTTCTTAAGGGGAAAGCAATCCAAAAGTTACGTTACTGATGCCAATTTTGGAAAGGTAAGTAGTTACTGTAACGGATTATAATGGTGTCGGAGGGGATGGCTGCCGTTTTACAGGCTCCTAATCAACTGTGCTATTTTATTTGTTTTTTCGCATTGATAAAAGCAAGATGGCGTAGCAGTCAGACGTCTTTGTCCTTCGTCTTGTCGTGTACCATGTATATATCTTTTATATATTTTTCTTCGCATATCTGTTTAGATTTTTTCTAAACCTCAACTTCAAAATACTCTCCTGCTAAAGTATTTTTAATTACCTCGGAACCGGAATCCCCCAACAGAAGCTAGCCAGCTCACTAGCTACTAGCTAATAGTCAGCTAACCACTGCTAGCGGTCATCAGCTAACTTTTAGCTCGGAAAGCTCTAGCCAGTTTGTACAACGCGACTCAAACCAGAGCATACCGGACCTATTTTCTCTCCATATCCCCGGATTCCTACCGAATGCTCTGGACCATCGCAGCTAGCTAGCTGCTATCCAAGCGACTACTCCTGGCTAACGTCGGTCCCGAAGCAAGCACCAATTAGCCTGGAGCTAGCCCATGCTAGGCCCTTTCTCCCGGCTAGCTAAAGAGGCCCATCAGGTCAAGGTCACAACTTGCAGACTTGTTTTCGAGTTGCTGTGCGTTTTGTTGCCAACCTATTTTGCTACCTGACAATTTTACGGTTTTTACTTTTTAATTACTGTTTATATTTTAGTTTTTTTTCCCTCAACTTTTTCACTCCGGATGCTTTATCTGGACACGGTTCGTCAGGACCTCCAACAGCCGAAGCTAAGTAGTAACATTAACATGATGCCTTCTAATTGCAGTCGCTGTACTCATAATATACAGGAGAATGATCGCCTTACGGCGAGGATAGCTGTGGTACAAGCCCAGCTTCAGACGCAATCGTTAGGCAAGGGTAATTTCAGTGTAGGAAAGGATGAAACAGCGTCTGTGCCACCAGTAAGTACAGATAGTAGTATAAATCCCCTGGCACAGTCCCCGCAGCCGGACAACTTTCTCACGGTTTCTGGAAGGAAATGCTGTAGGAACGCTCAACCGGTGTCGCTCATTCAGCCGACAGAAACTTTCAACCGGATTTCCCTATTAAGCAGCGAGTCAGAGTCAGAGGCCGAGTCTTCTCTGGTCTCTACTCCTACCGTTACGGTGTCTGAGACGCCGAAGCTTCCCACCATTAGCTCTGCCGAATTGAAAACTCTAGTCATTGGCAACTCCATTACCCGCAGTATTAGACTTATAACGAATCATCCAGCGATCATACACTGTTTACCAGGGGGCAGGGCTACCGACGTTAAGGCTAATCTGAAGATGGTGCTGGCTAAAGCTAAAACTGGCGAGTGTAGAGAGTATAGAGATATTGTTATCCACGTCGGCACCAACGATGTTAGGATGAAACAGTCAGAATTCACCAAGCGCAACATAGCTTCTGCGTGTAAATCAGCTAGAAAGATGTGTCGGCATCGAGTAATTGTCTCTGGCCCCCTCCCAGTTAGGGGGAGTGATGAGCTCTACAGCAGAGTCTCACAACTCAATCGCTGGTTGAAAACTGTTTTCTGCCCCTCCCAAAAGATAGAATTTGTAGATAATTGGCCCTCTTTCTGGGACTCACCCACAAACAGGGCCAAGCCTGACCTGCTGAGGAGTGACGGACTCCATCCTAGCTGGAGGGGTGCTCTCATCTTATCTACCAACATAGACAGGGCTCTAACTCCTCTAGCTCCACAATGAAATAGGGTGCAGGCCAGGCATCAGACTGCCAGCCATGCCTGCCAGCATAGTGGAGTCTGCCACTAGCACAGTCAGTGTAGTCAGCTCAGCTATCACCATTGAGACCGTGTCTGTTTTATAGCTACTGTTTACAGGCCTCCTGGGCCATATACAGCGTTCCTCACTGAGTTCCCTGAATTCCTATCGGACCTTGTGTCATAGCAGATACTATTCTAATCTTTGGTGACTTTAATATTCACATGGAAAAGTCCACAGACCCACTCCAAAAGGCTTTCAGAGCCATCATCGACTCAGTGGGTTTTGTCCAACATGTCTCTGGACCCACTCACTGTCACAGTCATACTCTGGATCTAGTTTTGTCCCATGGAATAAATGTTGTGGATCTTAATGTTTTTCCTCATAATCCTGGACTATCGGACCACCATTTTATTACGTTTGCAATTGCAAGAAATAATCTGCTCAGACCCCAACCAAGGAACATCAAAAGTCGTGCTATAAATTCACAGACAACACAAAGATTCCTTGATGTCCTTCCAGATTCCCTCTGTCTACCCAAGGACGCCAGAGGACAAAAATCAGTTAACCACCTAACTGAGGAACTCAATTTAACCTTGCGCAATACCCTAGATGCAGTTGCACCCCTAAAAACTAAAAACATTTCTCATAAGAAACTAGCTCCCTGGTACACAGAAAATACCCGAGCTCTGAAGCAAGCTTCCAGAAAATTGGAACGGAAATGGCGCCACACCAAACTGGAAGTCTTCCGACTAGCTTGGAAAGACAGTACTGTGCAGTACCGAAGAGCCCTTACTGCTGCTCGATCATCCTATTTTTCTAACTTAATTGAGGAAAATAAGAACACTCCGAAATTCCTTTTTGATACTGTCGCAAAGCTAACTAAAAAGCAGCATTCCCCGAGAGAGAATGACTTTCACTTTAGCAGTGATAAATTCATGAACTTCTTTGAGGAAAAGATTATGATTATTAGAAAGCAAATTACAGACTCCTCTTTAAATCTGCGTATTCCTTCAAAGCTCAGTTGTCATGAGTCTGCACAACTCTGCCAGGACCTAGGATCAAGAGAGACGCTCAAGTGTTTTAGTACTATATCTCTTGACACAATGATGAAAATAATCATGGCCTCTAAACCTTCAAGCTGCATACTGGACCCTATTCCAACTAAACTACTGAAAGAGCTGCTTCGTGTGCTTGGCCCTCCTATGTTGAACATAATAAACGGCTCTCTATCCACCGGATGTGTACCAAACTCACTAAAGGTGGCAGTAATAAAGCCTCTCTTGAAAAAGCCAAACCTTGACCCAGAAAATATAAAAAACTATCGGCCTATATCGAATCTTCCATTCCTCTCAAAAATTTTAGAAAAGGCTGTTGCACTGCAACTCACTGCCTTCCTGAAGACAAACAATGTATACGAAATGCTTCAGTCTGGTTTTAGACCCCATCATAGCACTGAGACGGCACTTGTGAAGGTGGTAAATGACATTTTAATGGCATCAGACCGAGGCTCTGCATCTGTCCTCGTGCTCCTAGACCTTAGTGCTGCTTTTGATACCATCGATCACCACATTCTTTTGGAGAGATTGGAAACCCAAATTGGTCTACACGGACAAGTTCTGGCCTGGTTTAGATCTCATCTGTCTGAAAGATATCAGTTTGTCTCTGTGAATGGTTTGTCCTCTGACAAATCAACTGTAAATTGCGGTGTTCCTCAAGGTTCCGTTTTAGGACCACTATTGTTTTCACTATATATTCTACCTCTTGGGGATATCATTCGAAAACATAATGTTAACTTTCACTGCTATGCGGATGACACACAGCTGTACACTTCAATGAAACATGGTGAAGCCCCAAAATTGCCCTCGCTAGAAGCATGTGTTTCAGACATAAGGAAGTGGATGGCTGCAAACTTTCTACTTTTAAACTCGGACAAAACAGAGATGCTTGTTCTAGGTCCAAAGAAACAAAGAGATCTTCTGTTGAATCTGACAATTAATCTTAATGGTTGTACAGTCGTCTCAAATAAAACTGTGAAGGATCTTGGCGTTACTCTGGACCCTGATCTCTCTTTTGAAGAACATATTAAGACCATTTCAAGGACAGCTTTTTTCCATCTACGTAACATTGCAAAAATCAGAAACTTTCTGTCCAAAAATGATGCATAAAAATTAATCCATGCTTTTGTCACTTCTAGGTTAGACTACTGCAATGCTCTACTTTCCGGCTACCCGGATAAAGCACTAAATAAACTTCAGTTAGTGCTAAATTTGGCTGCTAGAATCCTGACTAGAACCAAAAAATTTGATCATATTACTCCAGTGCTAGCCTCCCTACACTGGCTTCCTGTCAAAGCAAGGGCTGATTTCAAGGTTTTACTGCTAACCTACAAAGCATTACATGGGCTTGCTCCTACCTATCTCTCTGATTTGGTCCTGCCGTACATACCTACACGTACGCTACGGTCACAAGACGCAGGCTTTCTAATTGTTCCTAGAATTTCTAAGCAAACAGCTGGAGGCAGGGCTTTCTCCTATAGAGCTCCATTTTTATAGAACGGTCTGCCTACCCATGTAAGAGACGCAAACTCAGTCTCAACCTTTAAGTCTTTACTGAAGACTCATCTCTTCAGTGGGTCATATGATTGAGTGTAGTCTGGCCCAGGAGTGGGAAGGTGAACGGAAAGGCTCTGGAGCAACGAACCGCCCTTGCTGTCTCTGCCTGGCCGGTTCCCCTCTTTCCACTGGGATTCTCTGCCTCTAACCCTATTACAGGGGCTGAGTCACTGGCTTACTGGGGCTCTCTCATGCCGTCCCTGGAAGGGGTGCATCACCTGAGTGGGTTGATTCACTGATGTGGTCATCCTGTCTGGGTTGGCGCCCCCCCTTGGGTTGTGCCATGGCGGAGATCTTTGTGGGCTATACTCAGCCTTGTCTCAGGATGGTAAGTTGGTGGTTGAAGATATCCCTCTAGTGGTGTGGGGGCTGTGCTTTGGCAAAGTGGGTGGGGTTATATCCTTCCTGTTTGGCCCTGTCCGGGGGTGTCCTCGGATGGGGCCACAGTGTCTCCTGACCCTTCCTGTCTCAGCCTCCAGTATTTATGCTGCAGTAGTTTATGTGTCGGGGGGCTAGGGTCAGTTTGTTATATCTGGAGTCCTTCTCCTGTCCTATTCGGTGTCCTGTGTGAATCTAAGTTAGACATCACCAGGTTTAAACGTCTCTAGAGACAAAATCTCTCTCACCATTACTCAATGCCTAGGTTTACCTCCAATGTACTCACATCCTACCATACCGCTGTCTGTGCATTAGGCCTTGAATCTATTCTATCGCGCCCAGAAACCTGCTCCTTTTACTCTCTGTTCCAAACACACTAGGGGACCAGTTCTGATAGCCTTTAGCCATACCCTTATCCTACTCCTCCTCTGTTCCTCTGGTGATGTAGAGGTTAATCCAGGCCCTCTGCAGTGCCTAGCTCCACTCCTACTCCCCTTGGTTGCATTCATGTTAACATTAGAAGCCTTCTCCCTAAGTTTGTTTTATTCACTGCTTTAGCACACTCTGCCAACCCATGTCTAGCCGTGTCTGAATCCTGGCTTAGGAAGACCACCAAAAACCCTGAAATTTCCACCCCAAACTATAACATTTTCCGACAAGTTAGAACTGCCAAAGGGGGCGGTGTTGCAATCTACTGCAGAGTTGGCCTGCAGATTTCTGTCTTACTATCCAGGTCTGTATCCAAACAATTCGAGCTTCTACTTTTAAAAATCCACCTTTCCAGAAACAAGTCTCTCTCTTTGCCGCTTGCTATGGACCACCCTCTGTCCCCAGCTGTGCCCTTTACACCATATGTGAATTGATTGCCCCCCACCTATCTTCAGAGCTCGTGCTGCTAGGTGACCTAAACTGGGACATGCTTAACACCCCAGCCATCCTACAATCTAAGCTTGATGCCCTCAATCTCACACAAATTATCAATGAACCCTCCAGATACAACCCCAAATCCGTAAACATGGGCACCCTCATAGATATCATCCGAACCATCTTGTCCTCCAAATACACCTCTGCTGTTTTCAAATAAGATTTCAGCTATCACTGCCTCATTGCCCGCATCTGTAATAGGTCTGCGGTGAAACGACCACCCCTCATCACTGTCAAACGCTTCCTAAAACACTTCAGCGAGCAGGCCTTTCTAATTGACCTGGCCCGGGTATCCTGGAAGGATAATGACCTCATCCCGTCAGTAGAGGATGCCTGGTTATTCTTTAAAAGTGCCTTCCTCACCATCTTAAATAAGCATGCCACATTCAATAACTTTAGAACCAGGAACAGAAAAAGCCCTTGGTTCTCTCCAGACCTGACTGCCCTAGACCAGCACAAAAACATTATGTGGCGTTCTGCATTAGCATTGAGTAGCCAGTGTGATATGCAACTTGTCAGGGAAGTTAGAAACAAATATAAACAGGCAGTTAAGAAAGCTAAGGCTATCTTTTTCTAACATAAATTTTCATCCTGTAGCACAAACTCAAAAAAGTTTTGGGACACTGTAAAGTCCATGGAGAATAAGAGGACCTCCTCCCGGCTGCCCACTGCACTGAGGCTAGGAAACACTGTCACCACTGATAAATCCACTATACTTGAGAATTTCAATAAGCATTTCTCTACGGCTGACCTTGCTTTGCACCTGGCTACCCCTACCCTGATCAACAGCCCTCCACCCCACAGCAACTCGCCCAAGGCTCCCCCATTTCTCCAGATAGCTGATGTTCTGAAAGAGCTGAAAAATCTGGATCCCTACAAATTATCCGGGCTAGACAATCTGGAGCCTCTCTTTCTAAAATGATCTGCCGAAATTGTTACAACCCCTATTACTAGCCTGTTCAACCTCTATTTCGTATTGTTTGAGATTCCCATAGATTGGAAAGCTGCCGTGGGCATCCCCCTCTCCAAACTGCTACAGACCTACAGTGCCTTGCGAAAGTATTCAGCCCCCTTGAACTTTGCGACCTTTTGCCACATTTCAGGCTTCAAACATAAAGATATAAAACTGTATTTTTTTGTGAAGAATCAACAACAAGTGGGACACAATCATGAAGTGGAACGACATTTATTGGATATTTCAAACTTTTTTAACAAATCAAAAACTGAAAAATTATTCAGCCCCTTTACTTTCAGGGCAGCAAACTCTCTCCAGAAGTTCAGTGAGGATCTCTGAATGATCCAATGTTGACCTAAATGACTAATGATGATAAATACAATCCACCTGTGTGTAATCAAGTCTCCGTATAAATGCACCTGCACTGTGATAGTCTCAGAGGTCTGTCAAAAGCGCAGAGAGCATCATGAAGAACAAGGAACACACCAGGCAGGTCCGAGATACTGTTGTGAAGAAGTTTAAAGCCGGATTTGGATACAAAAAGATTTCCCAAGCTTTAAACATCCCAAGGAGCACTGTGCAAGCGATAATATTGAAATGGAAGGAGTATCAGACCGCTGCAAATCTACCAAGACCTGGCCGTCCCTCTAAACTTTCAGCTCATACAAGGAGAAGACTGATCTGAGATGCAGCCAAGAGGCCCATGATCACTCTGGATGAACTGCAGAGATCTACAGCTGAGGTGGGAGACTCTGTCCATAGGACAACAATCAGTCGTATATTGCACAAATCTGGCCTTTATGGAAGAGTGGCAAGAAGAAAGCCATTTCTTAAAGATATCCATAAAAAGTGTCATTTAAAGTTTGCCACAAGCCACCTGGGAGACACACCAAACATGTGGAAGAAGGTGCTCTGGTCAGATGAAACCAAAATTGAACTTTTTGGCAACAATGCAAGACGTTATGTTTGGCGTAAAAGCAACACAGCTGAACACACCATCCCCACTGTCAAACATGGTGGTGGCAGCATCATGGTTTGGACCTGCTTTTCTTCAGCAGGGACAGGGAAGATGGTTAAAATTGATGGGAAGATGGATGGAGCCAAATACAGGACCATTCTGGAAGAAAACCTGATGGAGTCTGCAAAAGACCTGAGACTGGGACGGAGATTTGTCTTCCAACAAGACAATGATCCAAAACATAAAGCAAAATCTACAATGGAATGGTTCAAAAATAAACATATCCAGGTGTTAGAATGGCCAAGTCAAAGTCCAGACCTGAATCCAATCGAGAATCTGTGGAAAGAACTGAAAACTGCTGTTCACAAATGCTCTCCATCCAACCTCACTGAGCTCGAGCTGTTTTGCAAGAAGGAATGGGAAAAAATGTCAGTCTCTCGATGTGCAAAACTGATAGAGACATACCCCAAGCGACTTACAGCTGTAATCCTATAGGGAGGAGGTCAGAGACCTGGCAGTGTCGTGCCAGGACAATAACCTCTCCCTCAATGTGAGCAAGACAAAGGAGATTATCATGGACTACAGGAAAAGGAGGGCTGAACAGGCCCCAATTAACATCAACGAGGCTGTAATGGAGCGGGTCGAGAGCGTCAAGTTTCTTGGTGTCCACATCACCAACAAACTATCATGGTCCAAACACACAAAAACAGTCTTGAAGAGGGCACGGAAACACCTTATCCCCCTCAGGAGACTGAAAAAATGTGGCATGGGTCGACATATCCTCAAAAAGTTATACAGCTGCACCACCAAGAGCTTCCTGACCAGTTGCATCACCACCTGGTATGGTAACTCCTCGGCATTCGACCGTAAGGCGCTACAGAGAGTAGTGCGTATGGCCCAATACATCAATGGGACCAAGTTTCCTGCCATCCAGGGCCAAATCTAGGTCCAAAAGGCTCCTTAACAGCTTCTAGACCCAAGCTATACGTCTGCTGTACAATTCATAATTTGGCCACCTGGACGATTTACATTGCCCCCCCCCCCCCCCCCCCCCCCTTTGTTTTTACACTGCGGCTACTCATTGTTTATTACCCCTACCTACAGTACATATACAAATTACCTTGACTAACCTGTACCCCTGTACATTGACACGATACCGGTACCCCTTGTTATTGTTATGTAATTATGTAATTTTATTGTGTTACTTTTCATACACGATGTGTACTACTCCCTTGACAGAACAGCGCAAATTGGCTCTAACCAGAATAGAAAGAGGATTGGGAGGCCCCGGTGCACAACTGAGCAAGAGGACAAGTACATTAGAGTGTCTAGTTTGAGCAACAGATGCCTCACAAGTCCTCAACTGGCAGCTTCATGAAATAGTACCCACAAAACACCAGTCTCAATGTCAACAGTGAATAGGCGACACTGGGATGCTGGCCTTCTAAGCAGAGTTCTTTCAAAGAAACTGAAGATCTCATACATCGCCTTCTAGGCGTTGTACAAGATCTTCAGTTTCTTGGCAAGTTCTCACATGGAATGGCCTTCATTTCTCAGAACAATTATAGACTGACGAGTTTCAGAAGAAAGGTCTTTGTTTCTAGACATTTTGAGCCTGTAATCGACCCCACAAATGCTGATGCTCCAGATACTCAACTAGTCTAAAGGAGGCCAGTTTTATTGCTTATTTAATCAGGACAACAGTTTTCAGCTGTTCTAACATGATTGCAAAAGAGTTTTCTAATGATCAATTAGCCTTTTAAAACGATAAACTTGGATTAGCTAACACAACGTGCCATTGGAGCACAGGAGTGATGGTTGCTGATAATGGGCCTCTGAACGCCTATGTAGATATTCCATTAAAATCAGCCGTTTCCAGCTACAGTAGTAATTTACAACATTAAAAATGTCTACACTGTATTTCTGATCAATTTGATGCTATTTTAATGGACAACATTTTTTGCTTTTCTTTCAAAAACAAGGACATTTCTAAGTGACCCCAAACCATTGCACAGAACACACCCACAAACGCACACACACACCACATCAGTGCTAGCCTTTACTGTGCTTGGCCTACGCACCATAAATACCCATTGTAAGCACAAGTAAAGGCACATCATTATGATAATGAATACATTAACTTGGGGTGTAATCATTTGTCCAAACAGTTGCAACACGAAACATTTTGCAACTAAAACTAAAGTTTCTATTGGACAAATGTAGTCTCTCCCCATTTTTTGCTTCGATTTAAGAAACATTTTGTAACAGAGTCGGCATATTGAATATGCCCCCAGGTTTCCATCTAACCATTTCATGCAGATGCATTACCTAATGCATTAAAAAGTCACAACAGTCCTGATGGAAACAGGAAATGCTGGGTTCAATTTAATAAATGTCGACAGACAATTAGTTTTTTCGACATGGTGGGATCTTTTTGTGTCTGTAAAATACATTTTGTGAGACATTGTAATGGTAAAGCCTTTGAGCAAATATTGATATAATAACCATCATATCGAAGTAAATTTGGAGTCACAGTAGTGAAGTGATGGATAGTAGTGAGCTTGATGCAAATGATCAATTAATATCAAGGGATTATTTGAACGCTGGTGACAGGATGATCAATTACATTATATTGCTCTTATCCATATCTCATCATATAATCCACTTCATCAGCTGTTGTCTAAAGAGCATGCCCCAAAACTAGATTGGACAAGTTCGCGATTTATTGCAACTGTTTTTGTGTCAAAACCATCTGTAGAGTTCAAAATGCGATGGAAACCCATTTAACCTTTTTTTTTCGGTACATGGGAACTTAACCGCAAAACTATTTTTATGTGCACTATGTCATCATGCACAGTCTTTTATCCGCAACAAGTCTGTTTGATGGAAAACAACCTTTGGTGAGAAAATATTGTTTTCATGCAGATTTTAGAATATTAGCATGAAAATCTGTCGCCAATTGGATGGAAACCCTACTGTTACCATCACAAGCAGGACTTGACACGTTGTCGTTGTCACAATACAGGCACAGCACACCCACAAACACATATAAGATGGCAACAATAGAACATAGCTTACATAGCTTACATAGCACAAACTGTAATACAAATTCACACTTACACGACAGAATCTAAGATGTACGTAATACAACACATCTCCAATTGTACCCTGGCAGTGCACATATAATGCTGTGCCTGGCCATGATGTGATCTCAAAGCATGAGAAAACATTTTCATAAGGATGTCATCATCCCAAAGTAGCCTAGTAGAGAGAGCTCCATCCCCTTCCAATGAAAGCTCAGCTGCATTTAACTAGTTAGATGGGTTTGGATGGCTTCTATTTTTATTTTTGCACCTACCTCCCCTTTGATGCTAATTGGTTTTCGGAAAGATTTTCTGTTTTAGCACCTTTTTTGTATTGGTTATTCATCCGACCGGCATTGAGATGTTATTAATACCAGTATTACACTCATTGGAAGTGTGAATGCTTAAACTGGGGCTTTGATATGCTGATACACTGATACATGGAAAAGCTAAATGTCTTCTTATTATACTCTGTTTTATTCAAAGTATTCCCAACAGTTCAGTGTCACGCCATCACCCTTTTCACCATCATCCTGAATGGAGGAGAGAAATACAGCGTTAAGGGCCATCCACACAGAGGATGGCACCTATAACAATGCCTTTTTGTATAGTTATTTTAGAAGATTGCTTTGAATAATTCACATGTTCACAGTTGAGTGTGTCTGCACACGTGTTTGTGTGCTTTTGATTTTTTTTGTGTATGGATGTGTTTGCACACATACTGTATCTTTTTTTAAATGATTATTATTATTATTATTGGCCTGTCCACCACACCTCTCTCTTCCGAGGACAAACATGTACTCTTTTTTTTGCAGCTTTTTCAGTACATTCTACACAAACATTTTACATACATGGTATTTCACTTGTTCTTTTCTTCGCAGTAGATAAATGGCAAGAATATAGTTACTTGACACACAATATCCAGATAGACAGTAGCCAAACACAAAGCATACATTATATATCGTGTTTTTTTGTAAAAATTATTATAGAACATGATCTTTTAAACCCACTATTATTATATTGTTGATTGATTGACTATGGCTTTCCAAATCTCCTAACAGTGCTATTTATAGAGTTAATTTAGGTCCATTCCTGAACCTGTGACCAGAAAATATAGCTACAGTGGGGCAAAAAAGTATTTAGTCAGCCACCAATTGTGCAAGTTCTCCCACTTCAAAAGATGAGAGAGGTCTGTAATTTTTATCATAGGTACACTTCAACTATGACAGACAAAATGAAAAAAAAAATGCAGAAAATCACATTGTAGGATATTTTTATGAATTTATTTGCAAATTATGGTGGAAAATAAGTATTTGGTCACCTACAAACAAGCAAGATTTCTGGCTCTCACAGACCTGTAACTTCTTCTTTAAGAGGCTTCTCTGTCCTCCACTCGTTACCTGTATTAATGGCACCTGTTTGAACTTGTTATCAGTATAAAAGACACATGTCCACAACCTCAAACAGTCACACTCCAAACTCCACTATGGCCAAGACCAAAGAGTTGTCAAAGGACACCAGAAACACAATTGTAGACCTGCAATAGGTAAGCAGCTTGGTTTGAAGAAATCAACTGTGGGAGCAATTATTAGGAAATGGAAGACATACAAGACCACTGATAATCTCCCTCGATCTGGGGCTCCACGCAAGATCTCACCCCGTGGGGTCAAAATGATCACAAGAACGGTGAGCAAAAATCCCAGAACCACACTGGGGGACCTAGTGAATGACCTGCAGAGAACTGGGACCAAAGTAACAAAGCCTACCATCAGTAACACACTACGACGCCAGGGACTCAAATCCTGCAGTGC
The DNA here is from genome assembly GCF_045791955.1 of Oncorhynchus clarkii lewisi. Taxonomy (NCBI): domain Eukaryota; kingdom Metazoa; phylum Chordata; class Actinopteri; order Salmoniformes; family Salmonidae; genus Oncorhynchus; species Oncorhynchus clarkii. The sequence continues at coordinate 60,483,936 of NC_092148.1, read as the reverse complement.
CAGACGTGTCCCCCTGCTTAAGCCAGTACATGTCCAGGCCCGTCTGAAGTTTGCTAGAGAGCATTTGGATGATCCAGAAGAAGATTGGGAGAATGTCATATGGTCAGATGAAACCAAAATATAACTTTTTGGTAAAAACTCAACTCGTCGTGTTTGGAGGACAAAGAATGCTGAGTTGCATCCAAAGAACACCATACCTACTGTGAAGCATGGGGGTGGAAACATCATGCTTTGGGGCTGTTTTTCTGCAAAGGGACCAGGACGACTGATCCGTGTAAAGGAAAGAATGAATGGGGCCATGTATCGTGAGATTTTGAGTGAAAACCTCCTTCCATCAGCAAGGACATTGAAGATGAGCCGTGGCTGGGTCTTTCAGCATGACAATGATCCAAAACACACCGCCCGGGCAACGAAGGAGTGGCTTCGTAAGAAGCATTTCAAGGTCCTGGAGTAGCCTAGCCAGTCTCCAGATCTCAACCCCATAGAAAATCTTTGGAGAGAGTTGAAAGTCCGTGTTGTCCAGCAACAGCCCCAAAACATCACTGCTCTAGAGGAGATCTGCATGGAGGAATGGGCCAAAATACCAGCAACAGTGTGTGAAAACCTTGTGAAGACTTTTGATCTCTGTCATTGCCAACAAAGGGTATATAACAAAGTATTGAGATAAACTTTGAGATAAATACTTATTTTCCACCATCATTTGCAAATAAATTCATACAAAATCCTACGATGTGATTTTCTGGATTTTTTTTCTCATTTTGTCTGTCATAATTGAAGTGTACCTATGATGAAAATTGCAGGCCTCTCTCATCTTTTTAAGTGGGAGAACTTGCACAATTGGTGGCTGACTAAATACTTTTTTGCCTCACTATACATAGGGGAAATACCAGAATAAGTGATCTAATGATTTTGTCATTTCGCAGCTAAATCTGCAGCGCTGAGATGGTTGTATGCCCCATATACATAACATTCTGTTGGTGGCAATAATTTTGTATAATCATTTAAATGTAAAAACGTAAATTTTTAAATCAAGTGTTATTTTGTGTATCAGTTCATAAACCATGTGCCATGGAATCGGCACATCAAAAAACTCTTCCTAACTATTTTGCAACCTGTATGGTGCCGCTGTCAACATTTTGGTCCTCAAATGAAACTGGTCTATTTTTCTATTTATGACAACAACAACAAATTATTAAGGTTAGACAAACATGTTCCCTACCTTCTCCCTCTTCCACTTCCACCTACATTTATGCGGCAATGCTGTAATCAGCTGGTTGCGATTTTGGATAGAGCAAACAATTCCATATATTTTTTTAGCTGCACATGTGACAAAACACACCCTCTCATATTTATAATATCATTAACAAAGATAATTCCTTTTTTGAAAAAACATTTCAATAAAAATGTTTTTTTTAATCAATTAGTATATTTGAGTTTAACCATAATATTTGTAATATTTTTTATATATTTTCAGGAGAATGAAACTGGAATTGCAACCAGCTTTGCATGGCTTGTTTTAGAAAGGGAGATATTTTTAAAAGGTTCTATTTTCAATTAACTGAAAGTGAGAGGTTGTAATCTGGATAAAGTGGTGAGCCATTCTTACCATTTCAGGTTTAAGTATAACTTTTGTATGACTGATGCTTTTAGTGAGAGTTTTAATGCTTTAATATTTAATACTGACATAGATCCTCTATGAGGCTGTGCAGGGATCCAGATTTTGGATTTAAGAGGAAATTTGAGTCTTCAGCATACACTGACACCTTTGTTTTTAAGCCCTGGATTTCTACATTATTGTTGGATCTAATTTTAATAGCTAACATTTCGATGGACATAAATTAATAGATACGCCGACAGTGGACAACCTTGTTTAACTCCTCTTGACAGTTTAATACTTTCTGAGAAGTAGTGATTATTTATCATTTTACACCTGGGGTTACTATACAGAACTTTAACCCATTGTATAAAATATTCTGTAAAATGTAAACAGTCCATGCATTTATATATGAAATCTCATAATACTTTATCAAAGCCTTTTTAAAATCTGCTAGAAATGCCAGACCTGGTTTCATCAATGTTTCATAGTGTTCTATTGTTTAAGTACTTGTCTTATATTATCTCCAATGTATCGTCCATGTAAAAAAACCTGTCTGATCAGCATGAATAATATCCAACAACATCATTTTAATTCTATGCGCTATGAATTTCTCTAGGATTTTTGCATCACAACACTGAAGTGTAAGGGGCTTCCAGTTATTTTGGTAGACTGGGATGTTTTATATACTTACCACCTGGGTCCTGTTTCAGTAATAGTGAAATCAGACCTTATTGATGAGTATCTGATAGCTTACATTTTTATAGAAGTGGTTAAAACATGCTAATAGTGTATCTTTGAGTATATCTAAAAATGTTTGATATCTCTCAACTGGCATGCCATCCAGCCCCGGAGTTTTCCCTGACCTAAAGTCTTTCATACCACATTACATAAAGAAGTTCCTCCTCTTTCAAATATGGCCCTCACCCAAGTCTTTCTTTACAGCTGTTCATTTTACACTATTATTAGGAAAAAAATCCTTACAGTTCACTTCAGTTAGTGGAAATGGAGGATATTGAAAAGAGAACCTATGCCGAATAAAGTATTTTGTTTTGGAGAATCATGGAGGACTACATCATGTGTAACAAGTTTCTGTAAATTATTTTTGTAGCATTTCTATGTCGAAGATTCAAAAAGAATATCGGTGCATTTTCCCCATTTTCCATCCAGTTCACTTTATTTTTAAAATATATTACGCTTGATATTTCCTGAAAAAGATCCTCCATTTCCTTTGGTTTTTCCTCTAACTCTGTCTCAATGGTACAATTTGTATTGTTATCCATCTGTGCAGTTATTTCCTCTCTTCCCTTTGTTAATATGAACTCTTTACCGATATAGTTTTGGTTTAAAGATGATTATTAAATTGTATGACCTCTGAAGGCACATTTGTAAGTGTCCCATACAATAAGAAGCTCAGCTGTACCTACTGTATGTAGTGCAGGAAAATGTCAGTTATAAATAATTATGTCTTGGTTAAAAACAGGTTGTCATCCAGTAGGCTTTGATTACATTTCCAATGTCCTCGCCCTGTGGAAATTCTGTAAGAATAATGTGGATGCCAATTATTTGATGGTCCGACATTCTGTCCCCTTTCAAAACGTTTTAAAACTTTTGGTGCTGGTGAGGAGGACACAAGAAATAAGTCAAGACGACAAGCTTGATTAAGCCTCCTCCATGTATATCTCACTAGGTCAGGATTTTTAAGGCATATATCCACTAGTTCTAATATGTCCATGATATAATTTCCTTAAGTGCATGAGGGTGATAGTTTGTAATGTGATTTCCTTTTCCAGGCCATTGAGGTACTTGAAACCGTATTATAATCTCCCGCCTGTCACGTGTGCTCCCTCTCCGGCCTCTAGGTCACCAGGCTGCTCGTTAGGGCGCACACCTGTCAACAGTGTTACGCGCATAATTACACTCACCTGGACTCCATTACCTCATTGATTACCTACCCTGTACATGTCACTCCCTTTGGTGTCTTCCCCAGTCGTCATTGTTGCTGTTTCATGTTGGTGCTTTGGTTGTGTTTCTTGTTTTTTCATTTATTAATTAAATGTTTTCACTCCCTGAATTTGATTCCCGACTCTCAGCGTACATCGTTACGCTGCCACAATAATAGAGTAATTTTTTTATTGTGAGTTAGATAGATAATTACATATATTTTCGAGGAAGTGTGGATCATCATTATTTGGACAGTATAGATTACAGTGCCTTGCAAAAGTATTCTTCCCCGTTGGCATTTTTTCTATTTTGTTGCATAACAGCCTGTAATTGATCTTATCTGGATTTCATGTAATGGACATACACAAAATAGTCCAAATTGGTGAAGTGAAATGAATAAAGTAACTTGTTTAAAAACATTCTAAAAAAATAAATAACAGAAAAGTGGTGTGTACATATGTATTCACCCCTTTGCTATGAAGCCCCTAAATAAGATCTAGTGCAACCAATTAACTTCAGAAGTCACATAATTAGTTAAATAAAGTGCACCTGTGTGCAATCTAAGTGTCACATGATCTGTCACATGATCTGTCACATGATCTCAGTATATATACACCTGTTCTGAAAAGCACCCAGAATCTGCAACACCACCAAGCAAGAGGCACCACCAAGCATGAGGCACCACCAAGCATGAGGCACCACCAAGCATGAGGCACCACCAAGCAAGAGGCACCATGAAGACCAAGGAGCTCTCCAAACAGGTCAGGGACAAGGTTATGGAGAGGTACAGACCAGGGTTGGGTTATGAAAAAAGATCCAAAACGTTTAATATCCCACAGAGAACCATGAAATCCATTATTCAAAAATTGAAAGAATATGGCACCACCACAAACCTGCCAAGAGAGGGCCGCCCACCAAAACTCACGGACCAGGCAAGGAGGGCATTAATCAGAGAGGCAACAAAGAGACCAAAGATTACCCTGAAGGAGCTGCAATATTTTCCACACCATTTAAACCATAAATCTCATTTAAAAATGCAAAGGACATATTATTATTCTGATACACACCGGCATATGGGTTAGGTGTTGGTCTAAAGGTTCTGTTACCTCTGCTAGCACGCGGTTGGCAGGTTAACACTGGGTAAAACTGATTTTAGACGAAATTCACCAGCAGCCAATAAAATAACTGACTTATGGAAATAATGATATAAGCGAGAAGTATACTATATTTTTACACTATGTACAGTACCAGTCAAATGTTTGGACACACTATGTACAGTGTAGAATAATAGTGAAGACATCAACACTGAAATAACACATGGAATCGCGTAGTAACCAAAAAGGTGTAAAACAAATCAAAATATATTTAATAATTTAGATTCTTCAAAGTTGCCACCCTTTGCCTTGGCAGTTTTGCACACACTTGGCATTCTCTCAACCAGCTTCATGGGTAGTCACCTGGAATGCATTTAAATTAACAGGTGTACCTTGTTAACTTAATTTGTGGAATTTCTTTCCTTCTTAATGCATTTGAGCCAATCAGTTGTGTTGTGACAAGGTAGGGTTGGTATAAAGAAGATAGCACTATTTTGTAAAATACCAAGTCAATGTTATGGCAAGAACAGCTGAAATAAGCAAAGAGAAATGACAGTCCATCATTACTTTAAGACATGAATGTCAGTCAATACTGAACATTTAAAGAACTTGAAATGTTTCTTCAAGTGCAGTCAAAAAACCCATAAAGCGCTATGATGAAACTGGCTCCCATGAAGACCGCCACAGGAAAGGAAGACCCAGAGTTACCTCTGCTGCCTAGATAAAGTTCAAGTAACAGACACATCTCAACATCAACTGTTCAAAGGAGACTGTGTGAATCAGGCCTTCATGGTCAAATTGCTGCAAGGAAACCACTACTAAAGGACACCAATAAGGAAAAAAAGACTTGCTTGGGCCAAGAAACATGAGCAATGGACATTAGATCAGTGGAAATCTGTCCTTTGGTCTGACGAGTCTAAACTGTCAATACTTTGTAGAAACAACTTTGGCAGTGATTACAGCTATGATACTTTCTTGGTAAGTCTCTAAGAGCTTTCTACACCTGGATTGTGCAACATTTGTTGATTTATTATTTTCAAAATTCTCTAAGCTCTGTCAAATTGGTTGTTGGTCATTACTAGACAGCCATTTTCAAGTCTTGCCATAGATTTTGAAGCCGATTTTAAGTCAAAACTGCAACTAGGCCACTCGGGAACATTTGATGTCATCTTTGTAAGCAACTCCAGTGTTGTCCTGCTGAAAAGTGAATTTGTCTCCTTGTGTCTGTTGGAAAGCAGACTGAACCAGGTTTTATTCTCTATTTTGCCTGTCCTTAGGTCTATTCCTTTTTTTTATTTAAAAAAAACTCCCTAGTCCTTGCAGATGTCGTGCATACTCATAACATGATGCAGACACCACCACACTTGAACATATGAAGAGTGGTACTCAATGATGTGTTGTGTTGGATTTGCCACAAACATAACGCTTTTTGCAGTTTTACTTTAGTGGGTTATTGCAAACAGGATGCATGTCTTGGAGGAATTCTTTAGAGGCTTCCTTCTTTTTACTCTCATTTAGGTTAGTATTGTGGACTAACTACAATGTTGTTGATCCACCCTCCATTTTCTCCAATCACAGCCATTAAACTCTGCAACTGTTTTAGTCACCATTGACCTCATGGGGAAATCCCTGAGTGGTTTCCTTCCTCTCCGGCACTGAGTTAGTTATGACGCCTGTATCTTTGTAGTGACTGGGTGTATTGATACACCATTCAAAGGGTAATTAATAACTTCACCATGCTCAAAGTGATATTCAATGTCAGATTATTTTTTTTCTTCACCTTTACATACCAATAGGTGCATTTCTTTGTAAGGCATTGGAAAACCTCCTTGGTCTTTGTGGTTTAATCTGTGTTTGATATTCGCTTCTCGACTGAAGGACCTTACAGATAATTGTATGTGTGGGGTACAGAGATGAGGTAGTCATTCAAAAATCATGTTAAACACTAATATTGCACACATAGTGAGTCCATGAAACGTATTATATGCCTTGTTAAGCAAATGTTTACTCCTGAAGTTATTTAGGCTTGCCATAACAAAGGGGTTGAATACTTGACTCAAGACATTTCAGATTCTAATTTTTGCTTAATTTGTAAAAATGTCTAAAAACATAATTCCACTTTGACATTATGGGGTATTATGTTTAGGCCAGTGACAAAAAATCTCAATTGAATCCATTTTAAAGTCAGCCTGTATTTAGTCATCTGATGATGCAGTCAATGGTGTGAGTCAGAGGTGATTTGTGGCAATCAGGACCAAGGAACAAGCAGTGAGTTTAGTGTTTTTTTTCTGAGCCTCAGACCTTGTGTTCATGTAATTTTTTCCTAATTTCGGCCGTGTCGTCTCTCTTAATGTCAAGTGATTGCTGTGAAAGTGGTTGATAACTACGCTGTTATGCCCTGCTACCCAGTATATTACACGCTCCTGCCAGGGAAGAAATGGAAATGTGTGATTGTATCAAACACCTCAAACACAGAACACTGAGTTTAGAGCTACATTTACTTGTCAATGTCACTGCATGGTGCAGAGATGGAGGAGAGATCACAGTGTGGTGTGTCTACTGTTCTGCCTGCGGCCATGGAATCCTGACCTGTTCACCGTACGTGCTACCTGTCCCAGACCTATTATTTGACCATGCTGGTCATTTATGAACATTTGAACATCTTGGCCATGTTCTGTTATAATCTCCACCCGGCACAGCCAGAAGAGGACTGGCCACCCCACATAGCCTGGTTCCTCTCTAGGTTTCTTCCTAGGTTTTGGCCTTTCTAGGGAGTTTTTCCTAGCCAACGTGCTTCAACACCTGCATTGCTTGCTGTTTGGGGTTTTAGACTGGGTTTCTGTACAGCACTTTGAGATATCAGCTGATGTAAGAAGGGAAAAATTTGATTTGATTTTGATTTGATTCGACAGTATGTGCTGTGTAAGTTACATTGTGTGTGTGTTTAAGCATGTGTACACGAGCATGCATTTCTGTGTGCAAGTGTGTGTTTTGTTTTCATCAGTGTGTACAAGTAGACTGGGGGCGTTTGTGATGGTAGATGATAAGTGTCTGTGGCTCAGTTGCAGGGTCCGAGTGAGGGAGGGAGGGAGGGAGGCTCTGTGCCATAAAGAGCAGGGGAGGATGATGGAGCACGGGCCACAGCAATGTTTATTCGCTCAGCTTGTAGCTTAACGCTGCCGCTGTCTGAGGGACTGGGCTTGGGTCAGCCAGGAACACAGATCGATGAGCAGAGAGGGGACTGGGCTCTGTCACAGAAGCTCCCCGGGAACGCAACACATCTGAATTCCAGCAGGATGCGCAATCCATCACAGCCCTGCCAAAAACATGCAGAGAGACGGGAGGGAGTGAATCCTCCGGACCTGATTTGAATAGAACTGTTGAGACACAGGAGATCCCTGCGGCCGGTCTCTCTCTACCCTGTCAGGCATCAAGATTAATGCCCAGAACGCAGGGACACAGGAATGTTAATCCATATATTACGCATTACTTGGCTCCGGGACTGCCATCGTAACGTATATACATCATGGTAGATATTGATTTAGCCCCTCCTGACAAGGCCTGGTAAATGAGATATTTCATCCTCGGAGGACCCACACTGTATAAATTCCTTAACAAGGGATACTCAGACCACTGAAGTGAAGAATAATAGGAAAATTATATTGCCAGAGGGTTCGCTGGGTTGATGAAAAGGCAGCATTTTTAAGGTGGTCTAAAGTTCCATATCCCTCTGACTACTCAAGAAGAACCTCTATCTCCCAAGGATGGTCTCAGGGTAAAATGATGGCTATTGGACTTCTGTGTTGTTCCTGCTGTCCTTGAAATACATTATAATTCTTGAAGTTCAGTTTCATGCCACAGACTGAGATTGAAACCTGTGGATCACTATATTCACTTATTCGCAGAGCATTTTAGAGCTCTTTAAATGTATGTTTAAAAATCTAACTGTCCTTATCCACCATGGCATACAGAGCCTAGCACATGTTCGTTTAGCCTATCGGTCCAGTGAGACATGATTAAACAGATTCAAGGGGCCTGATCAAACCCTTTCTCCTGAAATGCGCTCTGTGCACAAATAGAAGGGAGAGAGAAACTAATTTAACGTTTGGCTCCAGTGACAATTGTACCCTAGTGTTTTGTCTCCTCTTTTGCCATCCGAACCATTCCGTTAGCAGTGTCAGTCGGTGGAGAGATAAATGTGTATTTGAGCTGGGGCCCAGCTATCTATAAAGCACAGCTGGGGAGAAAAGAGACAACAAAGACAAACATTCATTCTCATTACCTCTGTGTGTTAGATTATTCAACCCAGTTTACTCCCAATATCACCCAACAGCACTACTCTGCTGTAAGCTGTAATATGCCCTATAGCCATCATCAAGGCAGCTATAGATGCTCTCTCTCCCTCCCTGTCTTTCTCTCCCCTCTCTGTGCTTTGTTTTCCTGACAGTGATCCTCACAATGGATGTGTTCTTCTCGATATCTGGCTCTCTTAATATTCCTGGGAGTCTGTTCATCACCATCACCACATAATAAAGCTCTTAGCGGGATGATTACAGGCTAAACCGTATTAAACTCTGAGTTGGGACACACAGGGGCCACAGGATCCTCTAATGGAGGCCAACCACAGCTTAAGAGGATTTCACCACACATCAGTCGAGGCCCCTGGGAACAGGACAGACTCTTTATACAACAACACTTCCCTTTCACCTTTGTGTAGTGGGCATCACTGGCAGCTGGTGGTACCTTAATTGGGGAGAACAGGTTCATTGTAATGGCTAAAATGGAATGGTATCAAACAAGTGCTTTCTATGTTTTAATACCATTCTATTCACTCCATTCCAGTCATTATTATGAGCCGTCCTCCCCTCACTAGCCTCGTGTGTGTGTGTGTGTGTGTGTGTGTGTGTGCTAAGTCTGGATTGTACAGTGAACAAAAATCCTGCTAAAACAGTTTCTGATTTGAAAATGAAAGCTAAAATATTCTCACACCTCACTTTAGCCAAGAACAGACAAATGCATACACACACAACAACAGCACACAAAGACAGTTGCAGACACACATACTGATACAGATCACATTTTAACTTTCATCATGATTGTTCAAAGTTAAAAGCATGGTCAACAGGTTTCAAGACAAGTCTATGGGTGTCTCTTCCCTACAGGACTCATGTTGCTTTGTGGGTTTAACTGCTAAAAGCCCAGATAATCCACAGGTAGTTATTATTACATTTACAAACTATTTTGCCTGTAAAAAAAAAAAATCTGGCAATGTTTTTTAGAACCCAATTCATACAGTCCCATTTTTACATAAGCCTTTTATATATCCTGTGTACATGCCTGCAAGTTTAGGAGTAGACTGGACTTCCATTGAATATAGACCATCACAAAGGAATAAATTATTCATTTGTTTTAGGAAGGTCTTATAAGACAAATGTACTTTATTTTCAAAGAATAGAATGGCATATTTTGAGTTTAATGATGTTACTGGTCTGTGCAGCCATGCACATACAATCAATAGTGATTTTGTTCAGTAAATACACAAGACACACGTAGGCTACCCTGATCACAGTCAACACACACATATTTTATAGTAGGCTAAGAATATCATGAAATGTAACAGAATGTCAAGACTTCCACCGAAGTTGGTGCCTCTCCTTGCGGTGCCACCGATCCATGTTTCTTTTTCCATTTGTCATGTCTTGAGTGTACACACCTGGTTCCCATTTAGTTATTATTATTTCCCTATTTAACCCTCTGGTTCCCATTATGATTTGTGCGTGTGTAACGGACGTGAAACGGCTAGCTTAGTTAGCGGTGGTGCGCGCTAAATAGCATTTCAATCGGTGACGTCACTTGCTCTGAGACCTTGAAGTAGTAGTTCCCCTTGCTCTGCAAGGGCCGCGGCTTTTGTGGAGCGATGGGTAACGATGCTTCGTTGGTAACTGTTGTTGATGTGTGCAAAGGGTCCCTGGTTCGCCGAGGGGACGGTCTAAAGTTATACTCTTACACGTGATTATGCCTGGTTTGTGTTAGGGTTTGTTATCACTGTGTGGATTATTTTGGCTGAATTATTTTTCTGAGTAAAGTATGTTATTTTACTCGGTTCTGTGTCCTGCGCTCCGTCCTCACCTCTGCACAACTGACATATGACACAGAAAAAAAAATACAAATAATAGTTTTCCCACACATCTTGCCTCACTGCAATGTGTGGAACCTCTGTCATATAAATACGTTCTATTTTGTAACAGAGCCCATCCATGCTTTTTTTTAATCCACGCTTCATGTCTTTTCTGATACGCTTTGTTATGGAGCAAGTGTAGGGTCTGACATCGAGTATCTTCATCATGATACCGATAAAACATTATAGCAATCTATATTTTCAAAAGCATGTGAGTCTCGTGTTTATAATATGAACACGAGACTCATGTACTTTTAAAATTATTTCACAACTTTGCAAGCTTTAGGAGTTACATATGCAATCGAGCAAAATAAAATGCCTACACTTGATTTAGGCTACATTATTGCATCAAAAATGTTTCTGATCAATGGGAAATGAGCAAACTAATAGATGAGCTATACCACTTATCTGCCAGAGAATTAACCAAATATACAGATGGAGATTCAGTGAAACAAAATCACATTGATTGATTCAGACAAGTCAAAGGGTTTTGGTCGGGAGTAGGTTTAGGCTACTAAGCGACTGCGAGTAAACAGCAAAATAATCCACTTGTTAAAGTACTGTACATACAGTAACATTCTGGCAAAATGTTCTGATATGTGATAATGAATGAGCCAACTAGACAAGAGGATCATGAGCAGCACCTCAATTTAGCTAACATTTCCACAGTAATTCCTTTGTATCCATCCATTTGTGGTTAAGAAAACAGTGCATACTTAGTAGTGGGCTATGAGAAGAGATGGGTGAAGTGACATGCCTAGCAAAGTTTAGACCTATCAGGAGGATATTAGTAACTGGAGCTGCCTAGAAACCATCACGAGTTTAAGAGCATAGTGTGTAGTGTGCCTCAGCATTACGGCTACATTTCATACCAAGCCATAGGCAGAACTTTGAATCATGAATAGGTCGGTTGGCGGACATGAAAGTAGAGGCTTTGTCACCAGCAATACCTTTCATATATAAAGACAATTCTTCAAAAAGTTGGAGGGATGCTAAAGTTAACAGAAAAACATCTTGGTGTCAGAGTCGTGTGTATAGGTGGCAGGGAAGTCAGGCACAGGAGAATCAAACTGAATGAAATGGAGATGTTTAATAACAATAAATGAAACATAACTCCAACACTAAATAACAATAAAACAAACTGGGTACGAGGACCCGTCGCGCACCAATACAAACAACAATGAACAAACAAACAATCTCTGACAAAGACATGAGGAGAAACAGAGGGTTAAATACACAACAGGTAATGAATGGGATTGAAACCAGGTGTGTAGGAAGAAGAGACAAAACCAATGAAAAAATGGATCAATGATGGCTGGAAGACCGGTGACGTCGACTGCCGAGCACCGCCCGAACAAGGAGAGGCTTTGACTTCGGCAGAAGTCGTGACACTTGGTTTGAACGGTGTATTACAGAGAGATAAGTAAATTACTGAAGTTTTTCTCTCATCTGATTACCTGAGGGAGGCGTGGCTCTAATATAAATCCCTCAGATCAATCCATCTATGTGGAGACACACAGACACCTCTGTTGCACTGGCTTAAATCTTCATTATGCTAAAGTAGACGCACAATCCTCCTGAGCACTTCATTTTCATTGAGCTTTGTCCACCACAATAAACAACCTGTGGTATGAATCAGTATCCAGCAGCGTCGGGTTCAATTCAAATTAATGTCAGTCACCAAAGTATTTTATTCTCAATTATTTCTCAATAAACAATACATTAGAAGCTACAGTTGAAGTGGGAAGTTTGAATACACTTAGGTTGGAGTCATTAACTAGTTTTTCAAACACAGTTTTGGCAAGTCGGTTAGGACATCTACTTTGTGCATGACACAAGTAATTTTTCCAACAATTGTTTGCAGACAGGTTATTTCACTTATAATTCACTGTATCACAATTCCAGTGGTCAGAAGTTTACATACACTAAGTTGACTGTACCTTTTTAAAGAGCTTAGAAAATTCCAGAAAATTTCACCATGGCTTTAGAAGCTTCTGATAGGCTAATAGACATAATTTGAGTCAATTGGAGGTGAACCTGTGGATGTATTTCAAGGCCTACCTTCAAACTCAGTGCCTATTTGCTTGACATCATGGGAAAATCTGAAGAAATCAGCCAAGACCTCAGAAAAAGAATTGGAGGCCTCCACAAGACTGGTTCATCCTTGGGAGCAATTTCCAAACGCCTGAAGGTACCACATTCATCTGTACAAACAATAGTACGCAGTATAAACACCATGGGATCACACAGCCGTCATACCGCTCAGGAAGGAGACGCGGTCTGTCTCCTAGAGATGAACGTACTTTGGTGTGAAAAGTGCAAATCAATCCCAGAACAACAGCAAGGACCTTGTGAAGATGCTGGAGGAAATGGGTACAAAGTATCTATATACAAAGTATCTATATCCACAGTAAACGAGTCCTATATCGACATAACCTGAAAGGCCGCTCAGCAAGGAAGAAGCCACTGCTCCAAAACCGCCATAAAAAAGCAAGACTACGGTTTGCAACTGCACTTGAGGACAAGGATCGTACTTTTTAGAGAAATGTCATCTGACCTGATGAAACAAAAATAGAAAGGTTTGGAGGTAAAAGGGGGAGGCTTGCAAGCCAAAGAACACCATCTCAACCGTGAAGCACGGAAGTGGCAGCATCATGTTGTGGGGGTGCTTTGCTGAAAGAGGGACTGGTGTACTTCACAAAATAAATGGCATCATGAGGGAAGGAAAATGATGTGGATATATTGAAGCAACATCTCAAGACATCAGTCAGTTAAAGCTTGGTCGCAATTGGGTCTTCCAAATGGACAATGATCACAAGCATACTTTCAAGGTTGTGGCAAAATGGCTTAAGGACAACAAAGTAAAGGTATTGGAGAGGCCATCACAGAGCCCTGACCCCAATCCTATAGAAAATTTGTGGGCAGAACTGAAAAAGCGTGTGCGAGCAAAGGAGGCCTACAAACCTGATTCATTTACATCAGCTCTGTCAGGAGGAATGGGCCAATATTCACCCAACTTATTGTGGAAGGCTTGTGGAAGGCTACCCGAAACATTTGACCCAAGTTAAACAATTTAAAGGCAATGCTACCAAGTATGTGCGTATGTGATGAAAGAAATAAAAGCTGTAATAAATCATTCTCTCTACTATTATTTTGACATTTCACATTCTTAAAATAAAGTGGTGATCCTAACTGACCTAAGACATGGAATTTTAACTAGGATTAAATGTCAGGAATTGTGAAAAACTGAGTTTAAATGTATTTGGCTAAGGTGTATGTAAACTTCCGACTTCAACTGTATTTATTTAAAAAGCTTTTCAAGTTATGAATTTTAAATTCCAATTAAGTCCTGAATTGAGGGACTTCAATTCGAATTGAACCCAAATCTGTTGATTCAGGAGTCCATCTGACATAGAGAGAGAGAATCAGATTGTCAACAGCCACCCAGTTAAGTATTTTATCTCTGCCTCACTGTACATGCATAGAGCCCTAAAGAAAGACTCTCAGGGGTGTGAGGTGTACAACACAGAAACCTAGAGTTGACATTGATGTGATATGGAAAACAAACTCTCCTGAATATTTAACAATCATTTACAGATCTGAGTGACCCTGCCAGAGGTTTCTGTCCCCCACAGAGCTCTGCGGCTACAGTGTTATCAAAAAAAGTGTCAGAGAAGGAATTCTAGATGGGTCCCTGCAGAGCCTGATCTGTCTGGCAGAACAACGAGAGGGAGCTAGACCAGGAAAGGGGTTCCCAAACTTTTTTGGCCTGCCACTCCATTTTGATATTTGAAAATTCTCGACCCCAACCATGTGTGAGAACAAATTATGTAATTAACAGCCAATGTTTACTTTTTATATTGGGGCTATGGCAGTTAATTGCAAAAAAATCTACCAGTATTTCTGATTGTATTCTCAACTCACCATCATGTAATTTTAATGTGGGGCTATGACAGTCAATTGCAAATTAGTCTGACATAATTATCTCACCTCCACTAATTAGATGGGTGTGCTTGATGCATGTCGCATCGGAGCTTCTCAAAGTCAGGGGGTGTGGTCGACAGTGCGCTCTTCATCTCTCCTGTCACATCCAGCCTTGATCGACTTTGGTTTGGTGTAAATACAGAATAGATCACTGAATCAGCGTAACATGAGTTTGAATGCTCAGAGGGAGACGGCACAGTATTACTTTTGAGTCCGTAACCAAAACTCCTCCATAGTGACCTGTGAATGTATTGTCTGCAGCATTCGGTCACATGACAGCTCGATCAGCTGTTCGATTTCACTTACCTGCATATCAACTAAGCCAGGATTACAGTCAAACAGATTTCGCTGATTCGGTCACTCATCTGTAGAATGTTTTTGCATTTGCCCTGCATGCTTGCATTTAGTTAGTTCAGTTTCCCAAATATGTCTGTTACATAGGCAAGGAGATATTTTGTTTTCATTACACAGAAAGTCAACCAAGTCTGTTTTTTACATCCATTGTGAATGACAACATGTCTAAAAAAAATCGTTCCAACACTCCACCTTGAGAACCACCAAGCGTTGGTGTGAAAGAACATTGGCATGCTCTGATTCCATAAAAGTGCCTTTGGAAAGTGTTCAGACCCCTTGATTTTTTGCCATTTTATTACGTTACAGCCTTATTCTAATATGGATTTTTTTTTTAAATACTCCCCAATCTACACACAATACCCCATAATGACAAAGTGAAAACAGGATTTTAAAAAATGTTTGCAAATGAAAATTAACAAAACAGATATAGCTTATTGCATAAGTATTCAGACCATTTCTATGAGACTCGAAATTGAGCTCAGTTGCATCCTGTTTCCATTGATCACCCTTGAGAAATTTCTGCAACTTCATTGGAGTTCACCTGTGGTCAATTCAACTGATCGGACATGATTTGGAAAGACACCTGTCTATAGACACCTGTCTATAGTGCCTTCAGAAAGTATTCAGACCCCTTGACTTTTTCCACATTAATTTGTTACGTTACAGCCTTATTCTAAAATGGAAAACATTTTTTTTTTATCCTTAACAATCTTCACACAATACCCCATAATGACAAAGCAAAAACAGGTTTCCTACAACTTGATTGGAGTCTACCTGTGGTAGATTCAATTTATTGGAGAGGATTTGGAAAGGCACACACCTGTCTGTATAAGATCCCACAGTTGACAGTGCATGTCCGAGTAAAACCAAAGCCATGAGGTTTAAGGAATTGTCCGTAGAGCTCCGAGACAGGATTATGTCGAGGCACAGATCTGGGGAAGGGTACCAAAACATTTCTGCAGAATTGAAGGTCCCCAAGAACACGGTGGCTTCCATCATTCTTAAATGGAAGAAGTTCGGAACCACGAACACTCTTCCTAGAGCTGGCCAAACTGAACAATCGGGGGAGAAGGGCCAAGGTCAGGGAGGTGACCAAGAACCCAATGGTCACTCTAACAGAGCTCCAGAGTTCCTCTATGGAGATGTGAGAAACTTCCAGAAGGACAAGCATCTCTGCAGCACTCCACCAATCAGGCCTTTATGGTAGAATGGCCAGACGGAAGCCACTCCTCAGTAAAAGGCACATGACAACCGACTTGGAGTTTTCCAAAAGGCACCGAAAGACTCTCAGACCATGAGAAACATCTGGTCTGATGAAACCAAGATTGAACTATTTTCCCTGAATGCCAAGCATCACATCTGGAGGAAACCTGGCACCATCCCTACGGTGAAGCATGGTAGTGGAAGCATCATGCTGTGGAGATGTTTTTCAGCAGCAGGGACTGGGAGACTAGTCGGGACTGAGGGAAAGATGAACTGAGCAAAGTACAGCGAGATCCTTGATGAAAAACCTGCTGAGCGCTCAGGACCTCAGACTGGGGCGAAGGTTCACCTTCCAACAGGACAACGACCCTAAGCACACAGCCAAGACAAGGCAGGAGTGGCTTCGGAACAAGTCTCTTAATGTCTTTGAGTGGCCCAGCCAGAGCCCAGACTTGAACCCGATCGAACATCTCTGGAGAGACCTGAAAATAGCTGTGCAGCAACGCTCTCCATCCAACCTGACGGAGCTTGGGAGGATCCCCAGAGAAGAATGGGAGAAATTTCCCTAATACAGGTGACTGTAATCAATGCCAAAGGTGCTTCAACCAAGTGTTGAGTAAAGGGTCTGAATATTTATGTCGATGTGATATTTAATTTATTAATTATAATTTTTTTGCAAACATTTCTAAAAAATTGTTTTTGTTTTGTCATTATGGGGCATTATTTATAGATTGACGAGGAAGAAAAACAATTTAATACATTTTAGAATAAGGCTGTAACAAAATGTGGAAAAAGTCAAAAACTTTCCATATGCATTGTATCTCCACATAATTTTTCAAACAGGCGTGCGCAATGTAGTTTAACCAAAGTTACCTGCTGCAAAGCTCACGTTTCTGCGCTCAGCTCTTTTTCTGCCATTTGCTCTCAATCTATTATAGCTCAGTGGGTTTATCATACAATGCATCCATATAGCAGAGGGAGACACATTCTTAACAAGAGAACAGAGTCCTGTTCCATGATAGATGGCGCCCCATCTGTACAAAAGCCCACCATTCGATCCAGTGGAATCGGTTTTTCAACAACATGGCCATGCAGCACACTGAATATCCCCTGTTCAGTTTCAAGCTTCGGAATCGTGATACAGAACTAGGTTTACCAGTAAACTACGAGCAATTGATTTATTTTACAATGCCATTATGTCTTTGATGTAAATGTTTTGGTGCCAAACTGGTGGCAGTTGTGAAAAAAGTCAATAGTTGGAAGAGTTGTAGTGTTAAAAGAAAATAATGGCATTTGTTGATTAGATGCTTTTTTTTACCATATGGTATATTCTCTAGAAACTCATAGACAATGTGAGCACAGATATAATACAATTATACTATATATGAAAACCTATTTTAAAAGTTATTCAAGTATAAATTACCAAAGGTACCATGGATTGCCACAATTACAGAATATTCTGGTAACTTTGGTAAATTACCAATAGTTTTGCAACCCGAGGTGAGAGAAATAAGGAGAAAGCTAGAGAGCGAGGAAGAGCGAGAGAGAGAGATGGTATCAAAGGAAGAAGCGTAATGCCATGCAATCCATGACATTACTACTGTACCAAAGGAGTGCTTTATTTTCATTGCTTGAATGTCAAGTCTAGATTGTTCCAAGGAGGGGGAAATAAAGCTCTTGAACATCTCTCCCCTTCCCTCACTCTTTCTTTCCCTCATCCTCTCCATCTCGTTTCATCACCCTGTGTGTTTTCTATTGCCTCTCCCTCCTCTTCCCGTCTTCTCCCTGGGGATAGAAAGGGAGCAGCGTAACAGGCCCCTGGCCCCTGCTTGCGCGTGATAATGATCTAGTGGTGAAGTCCTGCAGAGAGTGGCGATTACACTGGGGCCGGTGGAGGCACACAGCCCACAACTCTAATCTCTCTGAGGCTGGGAGGGAGGCCTCCTGAGGAATAGAGTGGCATCTGGGCCCTTGCTTTGCTCCAAACACAGGGCCACAGAGAAAGAGGTCTGTGAAATATTTGGCCAGGTCCACCTGACGGTTTGTGGTCCTTATAGGATATGTTGCTGTTAGCTATGATGACAGCCATTCAGACAGCCAACCCACTTTCAAGGCTCAATGCACTATTGGAATTGCCAGCCAGCATACCCCTCAACGTCTTCACCATCACAGGAACAATTTCCTGTAATTTATACCCAGGGAAACCATTAGCATGTATTGAATGCATCTGTAAATATTACCTTGCAGGTTGAGCTCTGTTGTTATTGAAGGATTATGTCCCGTTTCAATACCCTTTAGAGCCTCTATGTTCATTTCTCCCCAGAGACCCAGGTCTGGTCCTGCCCATTGATATGAGCTGATTGAACTAAAGCTAGTGAAAGGCAAGAGTCACACAGGGCACAGGGGAGGCAGGTGCTGCAGCAGATTAGGTGCTCACCGACGTCTGGGACTGAGGCAGAGGATTGAGAGATAGATAGCTCATTATCTGAACCACAGAAGCAAAAGAGAGCAGGAAAGGCCAGTGTTTCACTGAGTTAATTGACTTTGCTGCAGCAGTTCATATGGTAAGAGGGAGATATAGATAGTAAGACTATTAAAGGGACTACTAGCAATAATTAGAGTTATGTAAAGAGTCCTGACTCAATAAAGAAAACAGGGGTCTCTGTATTATCTAGATTTCTGAGGAAGCCATGCTGAGTAAATGAGGCCTCCTGGAGAATGGTTCAGTTCAAAATGCTGGGTGAGAAATGGGGTCGCTCTGGTGATATTTAAATGCTGCGCTTCCTACTGTTGGGATATAAGATTAATGGAAGTCTCCTCTTTTATTTCTATGATGTTCTATGAAAAAAATTAAATGTTAAAGAGGAATGGGCTCATCCTACTGGGTGACCTAATTCTAATGCAAATGTATTTAATCCCAATGCAAATTTGCCAAATTACTGTAGGACATTACACTCAATCTGCAGTAAATGGCACTAATTCTGTGATAAATTTGCTTAGCTACCTCAGCAAATATGCATAATAAGATTGTGCCTGGAAATGTTCGTTTTTCTGTACACGCTACTTTCTACATAGCGGGTGGGACATTAGACCCAGCAGCTTCAGTGGTAAATACCAGAGCAGATATAAGGAAGTAGTGGAAGGAAGGAAGGTAGACATAGGTGATTGCTTGGAACTGTTTACCTGCAACTCCTCCTTTGCTCATACTATTGGTAAGCCAACAAACATTTCTGAACCTCATTGCTTTGTAAATAGTTGATTGTTTAAATGTCTATGTTTTAAGGTACGGTAGGGCTGTGCCCCGAGGTATGTAAATACATGTATACTTTTATTATTTTAGTCTAGATGTACTCGATTGTGTAGCGACGCTACGAGAAAACGCAACCTCTCCGAGGTATTGTGAATATCATGCTATTTTGTTGTTTTCTTTGTGGGCCCACTAATTGCCAACTAACATTGTTTTTGATTTTAGATTTGTGTGGTCACACCCACAATCTGCTGTAACTGAGCCATAGTACTAGCACAGTGGTTTGCGGTATGCATTGAAATACTGCTCGCGCCAGTACCTCATGTAAATCCTTTGCCGAAAAATCCTTCAGTCCCCGGAAACGCTCTGCCACATGCACAATAACGTCCATCCTTCTGGACCTCTTCTCCATCTTAGCTGTGCCATTGACCACCATTGCCATAACAACAAAGTCCAAATTCTTCACATGCAACATCCCTGGGTCCTGCTGGTGAGAGGCCACCCCTGTTGCCTGCAGAGAAGGCCTACCCACCACCATACACTCTTCAGGACCACTCAATCCCTCAACCCTTCTCACTGTTGCTGCATATGAGATTCTCTGATTAGGCCTGACTCTAGCCACCTCATCCTCCTTCACCCTCTCTGGGCACTCCAAAGATGTCACTTCATGGTTCCCACCACAATTGCATACCTGTGTGTATACCTGTGTTAAGGTTGGCTGGGCAATGAGTGTAGTGCACCTCTTCGATCATATCTCAGGGTTGCTGGTGCCTTGCCCTTCAATGGGGTGTCTGCGTTTTTAAACGAGCTTCACCACCAGAGTCTGGAAAGACTGGTCCCAGTAATTTTGTGAGTTTAGGTGCCCAGTCACCACTCCTGTGAGGGGAAATCACTGCGCATGAAAGCAGTTTGGTGACAACAGAACCCCAGTGTGTAAATGTGAGTGCAGGCAGTATGTTGTGAGCTCCTTTTTCTAGAGACTGATTATTACTCAACAATCACATTAGATTATTACCCACTAATCAAGTTACAGTTGGGGAGGTTTATTAAAGACATTTTTTTGAAATATTAATGTTACGTTTTAAAGACTGAAGGTTTGCAAAATGGGGTGGCAGGTAGCTTAGTGGTTAGAGTGTTGGGCCAGTAACCGGAAGGTTGCTGGATTGAATCCCCAAGCTGCCATCTGTTGTTCTGCCCCTGAGCAAGGCACTGTTTCTCGGGTGCAGTGGATGTCAACTAAGGCAGCCCCTCCCCCGCACCGCTCTGATTCAGAGGGGTTGGGTTAAATGTGGAAGACACATTTCAGTTGAATCCCTTTCCCAAGTGTGGATGAGCTGAATATGCTGGGATAATCATGACTGGCTTGGCTGCACAAACCCACCTTCTTCCTACAGAATTAACCTGGATCTAGTTGAGCGCTGTGCTTTGCATGTTTAAAATATTCTAGTGTGTATTGAAGATGTGATTTCTTATTAGTGTGCCTTGCATGTACACTACCAGTTAAAAGTTTTAGATCACCTACTCATTCGAGGTTTTTTCTTTTATATTTACTATTTTCTTCATTGTAGAGTAAGATCAAAGACATCAGAACTATAAATTAACAAATATATATTAACAAATATGTGGTAACCAAAAAAATGTTAAGCAAATAAAAATATGTTTTAGATCCTTTGCCTTGATGACAGCTTTGCACACTCTTGGCATTCTCTCAACCAGCTTCACCTGGAATGCTTTTCCAACAGTCTTGAAGGAGTTCTCACATATGCAGTTGATGTTGAGATGTGTCTGTTACCTGGACATTTATTTGAGCTGCATTTTCTGAGGCTGGTAACTCTAATGAACATATCCTCTGCAACAGAGGTAACTCTGGGACTTCCATTCCTGTAGCGGTCCTGTGACGGTTCCATTCCTGTGGCAGTCCCAGTTTCATCATAGCGCTTGATGGTTTTTGCGACTGCACTTGAAGAAACTTTCAAAGTTCTTGACATTTTCCATATTGACTGACCTTCATGTCTTAAAGTAATGATGTCGTTTCTCTTTGCTTATTTGAGCTGTTCTTGCCATAATATGGATTTGGTCTTTTACCAAATAGGGCTATCTTCTGTATACCACCCCTACCTTGTCACAACACAACTGATTGGCTCAAATGCATTAACAAGGAAAGAAATTCCACAAATGAACTTTTAACAAGGCACACCTATTCATTTAAATGCATTCCAGGTGACTACCTCATGAAGCTGGTGCAAAGCTGCCATCAAGGCAAAGAGTGGCTACTTTGAAGAATCTAACATCTAAATATATTTTGTTTAACAGTCTTTTGGTTACTATATGATTCCATATGTGTTATTTCATAGTTTTGACTATTATTCTACAATGTAGAAAAAAGTAAAAATAAAGAAAAACCCTTGAATGAGTAGGTGTTCTAAATCTTTTGACCGATAGTGTATATATAATTTTCTTATTCCATGTTATATTTATAATGCCCAGGTGCATCTTGTTATTGAGGGGTGGGATTTGCCTCATAAAATGCCAGCAGATTTATTTTACATGTGTAAAGGTTGCTGTGCCTGGTGTGGACAAAAGCTGTGAATGTGGCTTTAGTCCAAATTCCAGTGTGGCAGCCTGGTCCGCTCTCCATCTACCTGTGGGACGCTTCCCTCAGCAAAGCAATTTGTTTGTAGGCTCTTGTCATATCTTGCTAATAATTGTGCTAGATTGACTGTACGAGCGACAGTGTGGAAGATTGTGTTCTATTTATATGCGGAGCGCTCCGGTGTTGGTTATTAGTCTGTGTGACCATACAATTCTCTTGAATCTATGAACTGAAACTACTGTATGCTGCTGCAGGAAAGAAAAGGGTTTCTATTTGCAACTTCATTGAATAGCAGGTGAACAGTTCCCAGCAATCACTAATGTCCCGCCAGCTACAATCTACCTCTGCAATTTGAATCAGCGTCCCGTCTATGTGGCTATTACGTTTACAGCCAGAGCTGTGGATGGCTACAGCTTAAGGCTGCAAACGGACTTGACATTCCTTATGTGGGATATCTGGAGCTGGAAGTCACAGACCTGGGGAGAAAGTTCCCAGGGTGTGCAGTACTAATCATCAAAGACCCGCTAGCTCCACAGACTTTCAAAAAAGAAGGAGCTAACCCCAGGACTGCTGGGTGTGAACATTATTTGCCAACGCTTTGCAGAGTTGTTTGGACAGCACGGCACTGATTTGTTCTCTACCCTCAGATCGCACAGGCTAAACCAGGCTGGAGACAGGCTCTCTTACAGTGTCAATAGCTGGAAGCAGAAAGCAGTGCAGCCTGACTAGGGAAACTGTGGGTGAAAGTGAACAACCAGTTCAGATTCCTGCTGGCACAACCATGATGGCCCCTGCAACTGGTCCCAAAGGAAACATCCGCACACCCTCAGCAGTTTTACTCGAGCCAGACAATGGCTAGACCCATCTTCCGGCAGGCCTGTTAGAGTCAATGGCTCTGTTAACCCTTGAAGAAGGGGCGGGGTATGTTCCTGTGGTCGACATTAGCACTAGTATTGTTTATCTCCAGCCTAGAGTTACATAAGGATCACTGAGTTGATACAATCTAACCTTGAGTCCGCCATCTCATTTAGCAAAGACACTAAGACACTACTACTCCCCCCGTCCGTCCGTCCGTCCGTCACATAAACGTGAAGTGTCACCAGACTTCAGTTGTAGGGAGAAATGAACTAGATCCATTTCATTCAACCCTACCTGGCTTGAATTAAGAGCTTGCTGTTAAAGTGCAAAGTGTTCACAAGAGGTGATAATGACCTTGGCTGTACATAATTAATTGAGCACCAGATCCCTAGCCATGGAATTCCCCCATCTCTTTGAAGCAGTTTAAAGCTCATATCAGACTCTCATCAGGGAGAGTTGCAGAGGTGGGACCAAGTCACAAGCAAGTCACAAGGTCCAAGTCTCAAGTAAAGTACCAAGTAGAATGGGTCAAGTCACGAGTCATGCATTCTAAGAGAAAGTAAAGTTATTTTCAAGTCAAGTCTCATATTAAGTTTAAAAAAAAAATCTACTCAAAAAAGGAGCTAACCCCAGGACTGCTGGGTATGAACATTATTAGCCAACGCTTTGCAGAGTTGTTTGGACAGCACTACAGTTCAACTACAAATATTTGTCTATGTATTAAGGCTACCAGAGAGCCCTTGTCATTATTTGACTACAAAATATTTGGATGATGTAATCATTAAATTTAACAACAAATTCCAAATGCAAACTTCATAAGTAAATTAAACATTTCAAGCAATTTCATACCAAAAGACCATGTTAGTAATTGTTGTTTGATGCCCCATTGCTGGTGAGCTTGCAAAGTAAACACTTAATATTGATGATCACCAAACCATTTTTGGTTTGACATTTTGACAAATTTGACATTTGTGCTGCACCCGATTCTTATAGCTGTACAGGAAGTCAGCAACCTGTAAAAATGAAACAAGTAAAAATGTTTGACTAATCTTGTTTTTTAGATAATCATTTGGTGCAATACTGTAAGCCTATGTTAGAAACCAGATCAAATAGGCCAAAATATAAATACAAAGGATATGTATATGTAGCTAATAAAAATACACAGAAACCCATAACTTTTCCATGCACACACAAATATTATTTCTCTCAAATTTTGAACAGAAAATTGTTAACCTCCCTGTTACTGAGCATTTCTCCTTTGCCAAGATAATCCATCCAGCTGACAGGTGTGGCATATCAAGAAGCTGATTAAACAGCATGATAATAAAAAAAAAATTGCAGTTTTGTCACACAATACAATGCCACAGATGTCACAAGTAGGACTGTCCACCAGAGCTGTTGCCAGAGAATTTAATGTTAATTTCTCTACCATAAGCCGCCTCCAATGCCTTTTTAGAGAATTTGGCACATGTAACCATGCCAGCCTGGAGCCATCTGATAGAGAAAATGTGCTTGTTATGATCAATGCCTTTTCTAAATAAAGGCAGCTAGGACCTAACACTGTTTAAGATGGCATGGTGTCCGCTGATGATCTTGTAGAGGGCAAGTCTATAGCCACTAGACTTCTCCTCATCCTCTCTGTGTAGCAGCCACTTGGGTGATGCCTCAGCAACTCTGGGTGCCAGAAAGCTCACCACACAAAGTTTTGAATAGTAGCCAGTCATCTATGAGCTCTCTGCCTCAGCACTGCTCTATAGTGTCTAGATGTACACGGTTGTGTAGGGACGCTGCGAGAAAATGCAGCATCTCCAAGGTATTGTGAATATCATGCTATTTTTTTGCTGTCATTGTGGGTCCTATTTGCCAACAAGCATTGTTTGATATTAGATTTCTGTGGTCACACCGCAAGCTGCTGTAACCGAGCCGTAACACTAGCACATATTTAGTGTTTATGATTGCTTCTCATACCGGTTTATTGCACTTATATTCTCTGACCTCTCTTGTAGCCTTCCAAATTGTACCACAGCCGGTGGCGGTTACCAGGACACGGGTCCGGGCCTGTGCAGTGGGGTTAATTTTCAGGTACGCTTGTGTTTTTATTTTGGTACATGTATATAGCATAGTAAATAGTTTGCAGTGGTTTTAATTACTTTAAATGAATGCATCTGTAGTATACCTTGTGGTCGGTGAATCTTCCTGCCGTGGTGCATGCTTGCTTTCTTCTCCCATATCCCGCTGCTTTATTTATTTAATTAATTCAAATACAGGATTCATCTTCAGATAATATACCCTGTAATTTGACCCACACACTGACTGTTGTGCTTTTTATTGAGTATACTTGTGTTAAGTTTGAAAAGGTTCCCCTCTTATTATAATTAGGGGTTGTGCAGTCTAACGGCTTCTACTTGCCACAATACGTATATCTATCAAATATCTACTCTCACATATCATAACAACTTAGTCTCCCACATCACTATGGTCAGTCTGTTGACATTAACATTAACATTCGGCCTTAAACGGTTGTTGTAACTTAGGTTTGTGGAAAGATGACAGTTATGTATTTGGGCTCCTGAGTGGCGCAGCGGTCTAAGGCACTGCATCTCGTGCAAGAGGCGTCACTACAGGCCCTGGTTTGATTCGAGGTTGTATCACAACAAGCCATGATTGGGAGTCCCATAGGGCAGCGCACAATTGGCCCAGTGTCGTCTGGGTTAGGGTTTGGCCAGTGTAGGCTGTCATTGTAAATTAGGATTTGTTCTTAACTGACTTGCCTAGGTTAAATGAAGGTTAAATGAAGGAAATCTAGTCATGGGCCGTATAGACCCATCTCCTGGCCTCGTCATTAAAGTTGTGTACGCAGTTCCTAAACAGAAGTAAATATGATCACGTCAGACTTCAGATGCAACTTCTCAAACACGTAATTAAATGGTTATTGTCTGAAACATTGCAGGATTGGTTACCTAGAAAGCCAGCGAGGCAAGGTAAAATATCACAAATGGAGCTAGCTAAAGCCAGAAGAATAATATAGTTTTTGAGCATATGTAACGGACGTCAGACTGCTTACTTAGCGAGTACTGCTTCCTCCTGATTTGGCTCAAACCCAGGACCTCTGCCTTGCTGGCACATGTGACCGCCCTCACGAAACATCTTAAAAACCAGTAGACTCCACTGAAAAGCTAGCTATTCGGCAGTGCAAGTGGGGACACTACAGGCTGATGAGTGAGTTTCACACATCTCCATTCGCTACACATAACTATAGCCATCAGTCTTGTTTGATTTTTAATGGTCATCACTCACTCACTGCTAAGTTTGTCAAGGTTCCGACATCAGTGTATATCTATCTGCTACAGACTTTTAAGTTGTGAGGATCACTCGAACGTGGCGCTTGCTTGTAAACAAATAAGGCTCTATAGAATAATTCTATATGTGGTCCAAAATGCCAATGGTGAAACATGAATCACTGAACAGAAAGGTAACCCAAACATAACATTCAAAATGCCTGGCAGTCCATGGAGCCCTGTGAGAAAATCTCTGATGTGGGCATGGTGATTGTGGGACTCCTGTTGTGGAGCCTTGGGTAAGATCCTTATGATTCAACTCCTAGTCGTGTGGAAAAAAATCACAGGCATCACACTACAAAGTGAAAAGCAGCCAGCAGTGAAAACAAATTGATACTCCAGGGAATGCTTTTCCCATTTGCATACTGTGTTCAAGTTTGTTGGAGATGTCATAATGTGGTTTGTCCCTGGGGTCTGGGTAGGGGTGCTGGTAGGATTGGACCACCACATGTGTTCATTCGGAGTCCCAGCGAGATCTCTCCACACTCTCTTATCACACACGTTGGCGAGGAACACTCAAAGGTCAAGCAGAACTCGTTTCCTCGCATGTAAACAGTCACACTGACACTCGCATTGCATGAGTGAGCATACTATGTCTTTTTGATCCATGTTTGCTTACATCTGCTGTGTAGTAAGAGCGTCTGTGTAATTGGTATTACAATAGGTTTTGCCTTGTAATCAAGTGCTTGGTTATACCATATCCATACATTGCAGTCTAGTTTGAATGGCAAGGTTGTCTCTGTACTCAGTCATGTGACAGAAATTATATACACACTGAGTGTACACAACATTAGGAACATGCTCTTCTAATGACATAAACTGACGAGGTGAATGAAGGTGAAAGCTATGATCCCTTATTGATGTCACCTGTTGAGTGTGTTTACAGGCATAATCAATTTCTTCCTATCCCAGTGTGCTGTCCCCACATGCTTCGAGATGGCCACCATTGTTCCTGTACCCAAGAAAGCAAAGGTAACTGATCTAAACGACTACTGCCCCGTAGCTCTCAACTCTGTCATCATTAAGTGCTTTGAGAGACTAGTCAAGGATCATATCACCTCTTCAATGGTTCTACTTGTAAAAGTTGCATCATACTGCAACACACCTTGTGGGCTGCCGCAGAATTTTATGGCACATTATTTAATTGTCATCCATTGTTATCATTAATGCTAGTTAGTGCTAGTTTGACCACCAGAGGGCATCTTTGTTAAGCATTTGATAGCCTTCAATATTGGCGGTACTAGAGAATTTAAAACACGTTTTTGTAAGAACATAGTATATGGGATTGATTTTAAGAAATGTAACTTCATTCATTTGATTAATTATCGTCTTTCTATTCCAAGAAAAATTCAAATGAAACCCTCAGGGTTTCCGTTGGGGAAATATAGGTTCCCGAGTGGCACTGTATCTCAGTGCGAGAGGTGTCACTACAGTCCCTGGTTCAAATCCAGGCTGAATCACATCTGATGTGATTGGGAGTCCCATAGGGGGGTGCACAATTGACCCAGCGTTGTTTGGCTGGGGTAGGCCGCCATTGTAAATAAGAATTTGTCTTAACTGACTTGCCTAGTTAAATAAAGGTTAAATAAATAAACAACAACATGATGGTCGGATGTGGGCTACAGTACTAAGAGCATAACATTTCCACACCCTAATTGTAGTCTAACCAATATCCAAACTGAGATTCAGTGAAAATAAAAATCGCATTGATTTATCAAGACCAGTCCCCATGCTTGTCTCAGAGCAGTGTGAAACCACAGCGGGTAGGCTATTGCTTCAAAATTCAATATGCTTTATAAATAAATAAGACCTATACCACTTTTTAACAGCACATTACTCAACATTAGTGAGACTCATGTCGACATTTTTCTTTTTCAATGACGTGACTCTCAGCCAATTATTCGATTTAGAGGATTGGAGGATTCTAAATTAATATCTAAGGGGCATTTTTCAATAGGGCAAATCTGATCTGTGAAAATATCTAAGGGGCTTTTATATAATTCTCAATTAATTAATGATAATAATAATCGCTTAGTTTTAAAAATTATGATATTTTGGAGATTATTTCATTTTCAAATAACCTAAAGTGAGTGATTTAAAAGGCCATTCTTGAACATGGGGTGAGACATTCTTACTAATTTGTAAATAAAGCCAGTTTGTTATTTAGAATGATTTATTTCTGTTTTTAGAGGGAGAGAAACTAAAATCCCACCGTCGCCTCATGGGTATCCCAGTCGCGGACTGGCACGGAAATCGAACCAGCATCTGTAGCAACGCAGTTTGCACTGTGTGAGAGCAAAATTGCAAGATTATGTTGTAATACTTTTATTGCTTCAAATGGTTGTTTTATTCAACAGAATAGAGTATTGTTAACTATTGTGTGTGTGTATTGTTTTGCGTGTTCTACTGAGGATGGGCCTCTGGGAGATAACACTGACAGGAGATTTAAGATGTCTTTTGGGTGATAAAATCTAGAGCATTCCAGAGCATTAGTTAATGTTTCTGTTCTGTACCGTACCAGAGAGAGATGGTTCCAGTTTGGAGTCGGAGGGCCAGACACTGGTCTATACAATGAAAACTGCTGACACAGCAGATACTGTCTGCTATGTATTATAAGTATCTTTAATACAAATCTTAATTAACCTTATGATCCATTCTATATATCTGTTGTTCATTATGTAGGTTGAAAGGGGTGTATATTGGCTATAAAATACCTTTGTACTTTTGTCTCTGGGCTCTCAACTAATCATTTGACCGGTGAATTGTCAACCAGCCATGACCAGCCATCATTATCATAGAGCACTCAATCAATTCACTTTATATGTGTGCGTTGTATTGACTTGCTCCCTTATTAACTAGTGATTAAATATTTTGTTTAAGTATAACTCTGACTTGTGTGAAAAGTTTGTCTCTCCTGTGTCTTTTACCGCTGCGCCACTCAGGAGGCCCCATCCACAAAGTTTTTAATGCTGATCAATTGCCTTGCACAAAGTATCAAAATACAGAGATGTGTTGGTAATAGCCCATAATGGTCTATAATAATAATAATAATACATGGTGTCCAGGTCAGGATAACCAAAACATTTCTTTATTAAAGACTAACACTTTTTCCAGTGTCTGTGATCTTCTGCCGATTTTAATCTTTTTGGCCAGTCTGAGATATGGCTTTTTCTTTGCAACTATTTTATTTTATTTATTTTTATTTAACCTTTATTTAACTAGGCAAGTCAGTTAAGAACAAATTCTTATTTTCAATGACGGCCTAGGAACAGTAGGTTAACTGCCTGTTCAGGGGCAGAACGACAGCTCGGGGATTTGACCTTGCAACCTTTCGGTTACTAGTCCAACACTCTAACCACTAGGCTACCCTGCCGCCCCTATGCCTAGAAGGCCAGCATCCTGGAGTCGCCTCTTCACTGTTGACGTTGAGACTGGAGATTTGCGGGTACTATTTAATGAAGCTGCCAGTTGAGGCATCTATTTCTCAAACGAGACATTCTAATGTACTTGTCCTCTTGCTCAGTTGTTCACCGGGGCCTCCCACTCCTCTTTCTATTCTGGTTAGAGACCATTTGTGCTGTTCTGTGAAGGGAGTAGTACACAGCGTTGTACGAGATCTTCAGTTTCTTGGCAATTTCTCACATGGAATAGCCTTCATTTCTCAGAACAAGAATAGACTGACGAGTCTCAGAAGAAAGGCCTTTGTTTCTGGCCATTTTGAGCCTGTAATCGAACCCACAAATGCTGACGCTCCATATACTTAACTAGTCTAAAGAAGGCCAGATTTATTGATTCTTTAATCAGAGAAATAGTTTTCAGCTGTGCTAACATAATTGCAAAAGGGTTTTCTAATGATCAATTAGCCTTTTAAAATTACAAACTTGGATTCCTTACTTAGAATTGTGTGTATTGAGTAGATGTTGTGAAATTGTTAGATATTACTGCACTGTCGGAGCTAGAAGCACAACATTTTGCTACACCCGCAATAGCATCTGCTAAGCACATGTATGTCACCAATAAAATTGGATTTGATTTAAATCCACTTAAATCATTGTAAATTAAGGTGAGGAGACCGGTTAAAGAAGAATTTTTAAACCTTGAGACAATTGAGACATGGATTGTGTCTGTGTGCCATTCAGAGTGTGAATGGGCATGACAAAATATTTAAGTGCCTTTGAACGGGGTATGGTAAAAGATGCCTCGTGCATCGGTTTGAATGTGTCAAAAACTGCAACGCTGCAGGGTTTTTCACACTCAACAGTTTCCCGTGTGTATCAAGAATGGCCCACCGCCCAAAGGATATCCAGTCAACTTGACACAACTGTGGAAATCATTGGAGTCAACATTAACCAGCATCTCTGAGGAATGCTTTCAACCTTGTAGAGTCCATGCCCCAACGAATTGAGGCTGTTCTGAGGGGAACAGGGGGTGCAACTCGCTATTAGGAAGGTGTTCAGTGTTCCTAATGTTTTGTACACTCAGTGTATGTGCTCTGTCTGGATGGAACATAGAGTAATCATGGTCTCTGTACAGCATGTCAGTTGACCTAATTAGAGAGCACTCAGTCCTGTTACCTCAAGCTACAGCTGGTCTTTGATCAGGCCTGTTGAGCTGGGTGGATAGGAGCAGTGGCCAGTGGACCTCTGCTGGTTGTAAGGTGGTTCTGCTCTTCCGTCATGCCCCTGAGCAAAGCTATGAAAGCCACTTACTGCTCCCAGGCATAAATTAGTTCATTGTCTTTAGTATCAGTTTTGTAAGACAATGTCATTTATGCTTGTTACTTTCACTGTATGTACATTCAGACAACTCCATCAATTACTTTCTGGATCGCATTAGGCATTTCCAGCTAATGCTTACCACAAAGTGGTTGTCATAGCAACAATGTCTGACACGAAGTATATGATGTATAAAACAACAATAAAAAGTTATGTTCTCAGAAAAAGCCTTGTATTCCACTATGTAATTAATGGTAGGAATAGAGCCTGATGCTTGTCATCCACTGGCTTCTCAGAATTAGACAAAGGAAAAGACCTAGAGAGAACTCAGAGAGATGGGAGTGAGAGCAAGAACGAGGGAGAAAGGCAGTCAATTCATGAAGTGATTTAATAAAAAATTCTGACATTTTGAAATAAATAGCTTCTACCTTTCAGTTTTTAGAGAAGTAATTGAAAATAAATGCAATTTTTCCCCCTTTTATATAATTGTAATATTTGTTTACTTCCTGAATTGATTGCATTCAATTAGAATTGAGCCCAACCCTGTTATACAGGGAGGTGAAGAGCAGGGCTAATCTACTTCAACAGACATGGCCGCTGTTAGCTTTGTAGTGCATACTAACCAGGCACTCATCACTACACATCTAAATGACTCTCTTGACACGAGGCTGATTCTGTGAGACTTCAAGGTAAGGAGGCACAGAATGCAGCCAAAAGTCCCTCTGTCTACTTATTATCATTTGTGTTGTCCAGATTAACTGAATAGCCCTCCTGAAAAGAAAAGCATAGAGCCTATTAATCAGGGAACTTATTCAGTGTACTTACTATGCCTGTAATATGTGGTTGTCCCACCTAGCTATCTTAAAATGAATGTACTAACTGTAAGCCGCTCTGGATCAGAGTCTGCTAAATGACTAAAATGTCAAATCTACTAAAGATGGGACAGCATACCTGAGTGATGTTCCTGGATTCTCTCTACACAAATCAAGGTCATCCCACAGAGCATCTACCTTTCTTTTTTTTCTCTGTCTACCAATGCTACTACATGTTTTGCCAAAGCCTTACAAATTGGTCCTTGACATAGAGGCTTTGGTGTTCCTCTTTAGTTCACTTCAGGCAATGTCTCTGTTGCATAATCTACATTAGAGAAGGCATCTGAGACATACCTTAGACAGGGATGTCTACACCAGTCACTGACTAACTATGTGTGTGTGTGAATAGTCAAAGACTCTATGTCCACCATAGACCATCCTTTCTCTTTCCACCATAGGGACAGACAGAGACATACAACGGAGCAGATGACATTGCTTGTGGGAGGACAAAGTATCAGGTTGATAAGCACCAAATAACAGCTGATGAATAGTAGAAGGGCTGGGTTAACACACGTTAATTACCACAGCTATTGCCCATGCAATGTAACTTCTTGGTTCAGAGCCTTACTTAACCTTGCTAAGTGAACGTAGAATGTGACTGAAAATGATAATTGAATGGCCATTTCAGATTGAGATCCCGTGTTAATTGGTTTTAAATGTTCGTCTACGAGCTGAGTGGTAGAATGAGACAATAAGAGATGATTGGACCCCATTATTATGGATGGGTTTAGTAGGCCATAGGCTACCTCTCTGGAGAGAAACACTTAGAGGGAATTGTTGAGGAGGAGGGCTGCTGATTGACAGATTCTATTCTAATTAGGACAGGGAGGATATAAAAAATAATGTGCATAGAATGACTTTGTTTTAAAGGGTGAGATTGTCTGAAAGTCACCTTCCCACACAAAGTTTTATGTTTACACCGAAAAGGCTTTAATCACCTTCCTCTCTGTCCTTCCTCACATTGTTCTACATCATCTTTTGTCACTCAGAGAGCGTTTCAGTTTGTTAAAGGGATAGTGGGAGAATATGGAAGTTAAGCCTCAGAGAGGAATTTGTGGACACCATTTTTTTTTGTTTACCTCACTGCGCAAACGGAAGTTAGCATTGAGTAGAGTAGAACTTTATTGAATGTCTGCAAAAATAAATTGGCAAAATCTCACACTATGCCTTTAACACACACACACGCCTTCCCTTTTGCTGTGATCTATATTGTTCCAGTAGAGGGGACTGCTGAGACAGTATGAAGCTGCACAGACTGATAACGCCTCAGCTTTAGAAAAGCAGAAAACACTCTCAGATTTGAGGTCTTGTAAAGATAGAAATTATATCACCTTGTGAAGTCTATTGATTTATCTTTGTAACAGAACAGAAACATTGTATTATTTTATTGCAGCAGTGTAACATACAGTAGGTTAGACTGAGCCAAATCAAGTTCACTGATTGAGAGAGTGAAATGGGTAATCCAACATGTTCGAAATGATGTACTTCACTGAGAGCACAATGAAAGGTGTTGATTTCAGTATCCGAAAGAGCAATCATTCTGCTGTAATATGTCACGACTTGAATCCAGCCTCTGACTGTAATAGCTTTGTATGGATGTGCGGTTAAATATGAGGCTGCCTGTTATTGATGCTTCCTCTGTATCCATTGATCTAGTCTACTGCAGACAGATGTGTTTTAGATCCCTAAACAGTTCACAGGGATTTGGAAAAGCTGGAGCACAGACCTCCTGCGGTGCTGACAACCCTATAAGGGGTTAGTGAAAACGGAATCAAAGCTGATACAAACTTATTATTTTACATGAGTGGTATTGAATGTTGTAACAGGTTAATATGCGAGGTGTCTCTCCTGCGGGTTGGACCCAGCCACAGCCTCCACATGTCATTTGGATAGAGTTTTTTTTAATGGTGTGGGTGAAAATGACTGCGCTCACAGGTGTTTCTATGGTGACGTGGGAGTGGACATGAAAGGCTGTGTGAAAGGGAGTGCCCAGAGAGAGATGAAGAGAACAGGATTTCTAGCGGTTCTATTCATCTACCTCTTCATTGCGACCATACTGTTGTTTTACATCCTCCTCTGATACAATTTCATCTTCCCTCTCACTCCCCTGCACTCAACCTACCATCCTTTACTGTTTTTTCTATAAATGCTCTCTCTCTCAATTCAATTTCAATTTAAGGGCTTTATTGACATGGTAAACATATGTGAATATTGCCAAAGCAAGTGAACTAGATAATAAACAAAAGTGAAATAAACAATAATAATTAACAGTAAACACTACACTCAAAAGTTCCAAAAGAATAAAGACATTATGTCATTATGTGCAAATAGTTAAAGTACAAAAGAGAACATAAATAAACATAAATATGGGTTGTATTTACAGTGGTGTTTGTTCTTCACTGGTTGCCCTTTTCTTGTGGAAACAGGTCACACATCTTGCTGCTGTGAAGGCACACTGTGGTATTTCAACCAATAGATATAGGAGTTTATCAAAATTAGTTTTGTTTTCAAATTCTTTGTATCTGTGTAATCTGAAGGAAATATGTGTCTCTAATATGGTCATACATTTGGCAGGAGGTTAGGAAGTGCAGCTCAGTTTCCACTTCATTTTGTGGGCAGTGTGCACATAGCCTGTCTTCTCTTGAGAGTCAGGTCTGCCTACGGTGGCCATTCTCAATAGCAAGACTATGCTCACTGAGTCTGTACATAGTCAAAGCTTTCCTGAAGTTTGTGTCAGTCACAGTGGTCAGTTATTCTGCCACTGTGTACTCTTTGTTTAGGGCCAAATAGCATTCTAGTTTGCTCAGTTTTTTTATTAAATCTTTCCAATGTGTCAAGTAATTATCTTTTTGTTTTCTCATGATTTGGTTGGGTCTAATTATGTTGCTGTCCTGGGGCTCTGTGGGGTTTGTTTGTGTTTGTGAACAGAGCCCCAGGACCAGCTTGCTTAGGGGACTCTTCTCCAGGATAATCTCTGTAGTTGATGACTTTGTTATGGAATGTTTGGGAATGCTTCCTTTTAGGTGGTTGTAGAATTTAACAGCTCTTTTCTGGATTTTGATCATTAGCGGATATCGGCCTAATTCTGCTCTGCATGCATTGTAGTGTTTTACATTGTACACGGCGGATATTTTTGCAGAATTCTCAAATTGGTGTTTGTCCCATTTTGTGAATCCTTGGTTGGTGAGCAGACCCCAGACCTCACAACCATAAAGGGCAATGGTTTCTATAACGGATTCAAGTATTTCTTTGCCAGATCCTAATTGGTATGTAAAATGTTATGTTATTTTTGATGGCATAGAAGGCCCTTCTTGCCTTGTCTCTCAGATCATTCACAGCTTTGTGGAAGTTATCTGTGGCGCTGATAGGCCGAGGTATGTATACTTTTTGTGTGCTCTAGGGCAACGGTGTCTAGATGGAATTTGTATTTGGGGTCCTGGTCTTTGGAACACCATTATTTTTGTCTTACTGAGATTTACTGTCAGGGCCCAGGTCTGACAGAATCTGTGCAGAAGATGCTGCTGTAGGACCTCCTTGGTTGGGGACAGAAGCACTAGATCATCAGCAAACAGTTGACAGTTGACATTTGACTTCAGATTCTAGTAGGGTGAGATCTGGTGCTGCAGACTGTTCTAGTGCCCTCGCCAAGTCATTGATATATATGTTGTAGAGGGTGGGGCTTAAGCTGCACCCCAAAGCCCTGTGGAAAGAAATGTGTGTTTTTTGCCCATTTTAAAATCATGAAAAGACTTTGCCTTTGTTTTGGTTCGTTTTTTTTCAGTTAGCGTGTGCAGGGTGAATAAGTGGTCTGTAGTGCGGTAATTTGGTAAAAAAAACTATTTGATATTTGCTCAGTACATTGTTTTCACTGAGGAAATGTACGAGTCTGATGTTAATGATAATGCAGAGGATTTTCCTAAGGTTGCTGTTGACGCATGTCCCACGGTAGTTATTGAGGTCAAATTTGTCTCCACTTTTGTGGATTGGGGTGATCAGTCCTTGGTTCCAAATATTGGGGAAGATGCTGGAGCCAAGGATGATGTTAAAGAGTTTAAGTATAGCCAATTGGAATTTGTAGTCTGTATATTTTATCATTTCATTGAGGATAACATCAACACCACAGGCCTTTTTGGGTTGTAGGGTTTGTATTTTGTCCTGTAGTTCATTCAATGTAATTGGAGAATCCAGTGGGTTCTGGTAGTCTTTAATAGTTGATTCTAAGATTTGTATTTGATCATGTATATGTTTTGGCGGTTTGTTCATTGTTATAGAGCCAAAAAGATTGGAGAAGTGGTTTACCCATACATCTCCGTTTTGCATAGATAACTCTCTCTTTCTCTCACCTTCCATCTCTTCCTCTACTTCTCCCTCTCTTTCTCCTTCCCTCTCTCTCTCTCTCTCTCTCTCTCTCTCTCTCTCTCTGTTGACTTGAGGCAGTACACTTGAGCGGGGCGACCTCCTCTCTGTGTAACTAATTACTGATATCTTAGGGGCTACAGCTCATCCACAGTAACCTTGGGCAGTGGGGAAAGGTCTAATTAAATCCACTAATTCCACTGGCCATCGTGTGTGAAGACGATATGCAATTTGAAAGGGCAGTAAGCGGTCACGCTCTGTGGAGCGTCTTCTCTGTCTTAAGGCTCACAAGGTGAAGCCCCAGATGAGCACATTAGCCATATTTAAAAAGGCGTTTAATCCATCTTGTGGGTGGGTTGCGGTCCTATGTCTAAAAGAGGAGACCGTGAAAGTGCCTATAATGGAATCCTCTCTGATTCGGATCTGTCAGAAGAAACAGTGTAGCTACAACCGTGAAAACACCTTTCATGTCCTTGGGTTGAGACAATACTGACTATCAGCCACCTATTCTTTCACTAACCTTGATTTTGATGAGAGACAGATTTCTTTGATCTGTCCCTCAACTCCCTTCTCCTTACTGTCAACCCAATTCAACCTTGCATTACGTTTGTTGAATGCAATGAAGTGGAGTTCCCAACAACTTTTCTCCCTCAATCTTTACATTGGAAATGAGTAAAGGGAATTACTGTGGTTGGTGGGGGTATTTTCTTAAAAATCCTCTGTAATTGTGTGTTTTTTTTAACCATTGGGCCATTTTGAGACCTTATTAAGGAGCATCAGGTACTGCTGGAATTTAAACTAATGGCAAGTCCATCTTTTTGTGAGAAATTACAAAAAGATGGGTTGGATACATTGTGTCACGGATCCCCCCCGGTACTGATGCTCATTCTGTTTACCAGTTCCGGAGGTCTACGTTATCGGCTTTCTAGGCTTCACTGAACTGGATCATCACCACCAACCCCGGACTGTCTTGTCTGATCACACACATCTGGTTCCATTATCATCAACCCCGGACTGTCTTGTCTGATCACACACACCTGGTTCCCATTTCCCCTGATTAGTATGTTATATATGTTCCCTCTGTCTTTGTCGGT
The DNA here is from genome assembly GCF_045791955.1 of Oncorhynchus clarkii lewisi. Taxonomy (NCBI): domain Eukaryota; kingdom Metazoa; phylum Chordata; class Actinopteri; order Salmoniformes; family Salmonidae; genus Oncorhynchus; species Oncorhynchus clarkii. The sequence goes on along the minus strand of NC_092148.1, from coordinate 60,446,512 downwards.
TATTGTTCCCATGTACGTTGGTGGTGTGAGTACCTATGCGTTGGTGCAGCTGTTATGCTACGTACTTTATATATTGTGTATTACGGGTATCGTCCCGTGTCGTTCAACAAGGTTTACCCTCGCTCTTTTGTTTGGGAACAGCCCAGTGTTTTTGTAAACGTGTCTGTTTTGGGTGTATTAAAAACCCCTATTGTGTATTCCTGCGCCTGTCTCCAAATCCTTTATACCAGCGTGACACATGGCCTCATCTAACCCACACTTTAGATGAGGCCATGCATCTGAAGGCCACGTAAAAGGACTTAACTAATGATTTTAGTAAATGGTTTACAAAAGACCTGTATTAAAAATCTTAAGAATGATCTTATGAATTACTATTAAATACTTTAAAAGACTAGATTACTAACATTTACAAATGTGGGAGTAATGATTAATACATGATAAATAGACTATTTACTAATAAATTATACAGAGTTCTTATAAAGGGCTTCCTCAGATAGTTTTTTTCAGGATAATCAAATGTGTCATTCGTTTTGAACTCTTATGTCACTTGAGTATACACAAGGTACGCAGTTTGATCTAAACAACTGTGTACGCGTGGCCTTCTTTTGATTAAATAGTTTAGGCCTCTTGAACTGTCTCTGTGCACATTTGTAAATGTTACTGTGCACAATGGCAGGCATTTATTTATTGAGGTGCATTGTAATGTGTTTATTCTAATGCAGACAAACTACCAGTCTCTTTAATCCCATAGGCTAAGGAAACCCACGTACACTGAATTACAAAGCGGTGAGCAAATTCTTTACAGGTTACATTATCCCTGATTATACACGCCGGAATTTCACTAAGCTCGCTGTTATTAAAGGGTGCTGCAGCTATTGCTACTGGTAGCACAGGAGAAAGAGATGGATATAATTAAATTACATTTCAATATGAGAATTAGATGGTGATCGGCATTGGGTCAGGCAGGAGGAGGTGCTCTGCGAATTATAGTCTTACAAAATGCAGTTCTGACACGAAGATCCATGATCTTTGACACTGCATGGTGTAATTGCAGTGATCAGCCTTTTGTGTGGCAGAGAGCAGCAATCACAGCGTCCACTTAGAAAGCGGAGAGGGTAGACCCCACAGAGAGAAGCATGTACTGGCACTCACCGGGTGAAAGTACATTGCAGGGTGTATACTGTAGTTGGGTCCTGCCATGTCTCTCGTGAATAAATGGTCTCAATCAGTTGCTATATAATTCCAAATCTCCCAGCGAGCCCCTACGTCGAGGCCCTTAATGTATGTAGATCTGAAATCATTGGATTGGATTACAGCAAGTCGTTTCCCCTCCTGGTCAAGACACACCATTTACTGTGGACTCCCATGAGACTGGTAGAGTTAAAGGTCAACTGCACTTCCTGATTTTGCCTTGTTTTTCATCAGTGCTCATTAAGACATGCTAGCGGCCATGGCAGAAGGCAAACAAGAGTGCTCGGGGGGGCGGGGTGCTTTTATGTGGGTGTTTTTTGGGTGCCTCTTTGCCATTCAATCACAACAAACAAGTACAGTGAGATAAGCTAAGCTAGATTTGCTATGTAGAGATCAAAGTTTTGAAGTTGACTTCTCTCCTGACTGACTCGCCATCTCCGGATGGTCAGTTAATTCAGTTCTAAGTGTAGGCTAAAACCTGCGCTGACCTCGTGTTTAGCCAAGCTGACAGCAGCTAGCTAGCATAGCTTGGTGATAGCTGAAGCTGGTTATCCAGTCTAGATTCCAGTGTCTGGAATGCCCGCATGGTTTTCAGTCAGGTCAGCTGTACTACGACACAATATTCTATAACTGGCTATTTTTGTCTTGTTTCTCCTTATGTCCGCTGTTAGATCTGTCCCGGGAGACAAACCCCAGAGCTAATATCTCCACAGGTGTAGGCTACAAGTGGACATGTCACAAACATTGCCCAGCTTGACTGTAAATACTGTACATCAACAAACAATCTATGGATGTGTTCATGTTACATAGACAAATCATTTTCTGCTGCAAATACCATATAGGTATACTTATGAAGACAGTATGCCAACATTATCTAACACATCAACATCAGTTGTATGTGGAGTACACCTTCAGCTGTCTAACCAGAACTAGAATGACATTTCTATTTCTGTGGTCTATTTGCCCAAATCTAAGGGTTTGTCTGTCTAACATGCACAGCCCTCTGGGTGAAGTTCTGTCTTCAAGTCTCCAGTGGGTGATGAAGTCGCAACCATCAAAAGTGCATTTAGAAAGTATTCAGACCCCTTGACTTTTTCCACATTTTGTTACGTTACAGCCTTATTTTAAAATTGATTAAATGTTTGTTTTTTCTCATCAATCTACACACAATACCCCACAATGACAAAGCAAAAACAGGTTTTTAGAAATGTTTGCAAATGTACTAGAAATAAAAAACTTAAATATCACATTTACATAAGTATTCAGACTCTTTATTCAGTACTTTGTTGAAGTACCTTTTGGTAGCGATTGCAGCCTCAAGTCTTCTTGGGTATGATGCTACAAGCTTGGCACACCTGTATTTGGGGAGTTTCTCCCATTCTTCTCTGCAGATCCTCTCAAGCCCTGTCAGGTAGGATGGGGAGCATCGCTGCACAGCTATTTTCAGGTCTCTCCAGAGACTGGGCCACTCAAGGACATTCAGACACTTGTCCCGAAGCCACTCCTGTGTTGTCTTGGCTGTGTGCTTAGGGTCATTGTCCTGTTGGAAAGTGAACCTTTGTCCCGGGCTGAGATCCTGAGCTCTCTGGAGCAGGTTGTCATCAGGAATCTCTCTTTACTTTGCTCTGTTCATTTTTCCCTCAAATTTTACTAGTCTCCTAGTTCCTGCTGCTGATAAACATCGCCACTATAGTGATGTGCCAGGTTTTCTCCAGATGTGACACTTGGCATTCAGGCCAAAGAGTTAAATCTTGGCTTCATCAGAACAGAGAATCTTGTTTCTCATTGTCAGTCCATTAGGGGCTGCCATGTGCCTTTTACTGAAGAATGGTTTCCATCTGGCTACTACCATAAGGGCCTGATTGGTGGAATGCTGCAGAGATGGTTGTCCTTCTGGAAGGTTCTCCCATCTCCACAGAGGAACTCTAGAGCTCTGTCAGAGTGACCATCAGGTTCTTGGTCACCTCCCTAACCAAGGTCATTCTCCCCTGATTGCTCAGTTTGGCGGGGCGGCCAGCTCTAGGAAGAGTCTTGGTGGTTCCAAACTTCTTCCATTTAAGAATGATGGAGGCAACTGTGTTCCTGGGGACCTTCAATGCTGCAGACATTTTTTGGTACCCTTCCCCAGATCTGTGCCTCAACACAATCCTGTCTCAGAGCTCTACGGACAATTCCTTCGACCTCATGGCTTGATTTTTGCTCTGACATGCACTGTCAACTGTAGGCCCTTATATCGACAGGTGTTTGCCTTTCCAAATCATGTCCAATCAATTGAATTTACCACAGGTGAACTCCAACAGGTAGAGTTAAAAAAAATTACAGGCAGATGTGAGATGCAGGAGGATGGTACTCTACTCATACTTAGTAGCCTACAGAGTAATATGAGAAGAATTCAATTGCTGAGATTATGTACACTGAGTTTACAAAACATTAAGCTCTGTCCATGACATAGACTGACCATGTGAATCCAGGTGAAAACTATGATCCCTTATTGATGTCACTTGTTAAATCCACTTCAATCAGTGTAGATGAAGGGGAGGAGACAGGTTAAAGAATACTTTTTAAGCTTTGAGAGAATTGAGTACAGGTGCCATTCAGAGAGTGAATGGGCAAGACAAAAGATTGAAGTGCCTTTGAACGGGGTATGGCAGTAGTTGCCAGGCGCACTGGTTTGTGTCAAGAACTGCAACACTAGTGTGTATCAAGAATGGTCCACCACCCAAAGGACATCCAGTCAACTTGACACAACTGTGGGAAGCATTGGAGTCAACATGGGCCAGCATTTCTGTGGAACGCTTTCTTATGTTTTTTTAAAACTTATTTTGTACACAATGTTGCCGCTACCAACTCTTATGACTGACAATATCTTCCGGACATCAGGACTGCGATTACTCACCACGGACTGGCAGAATCGTTTTTTCCTTTAACGAGTCTGACGAGCCTGACGCAAACGATATACTGCTTTCTCGGGAACAGGCCCAGATCCCCGTGATTTGCGTGAAGAGGAGGCAGAGAAAAAGGGGCCGGAGGGCAGGCTGCCTTCTGAGAATTCGTAGGCAATCGAATAAACCCCCACTTCCGTTCTGCTAGCAAACGTGCAATCTTTGGAGAATAAAATAGATGACCTACGCACAAGATTAAACTGTAATATCTTATACTTCACGGAGTCGTGGCTGAACAACGACATTATCAACATACAGCTGACTGGTTATACGCTGTACCAGCAGGATAGAACAGCTGTGTCTGGTAAGACAAGGGGCGGTGGACTATGTATTTTGTAAATAACAGCTGGTGCACGATATCTAAGGAAGTCTCTAGCTATTGCTCGCCTTAGGTAGAGTATCTCATGAGGAGCTGTAGACCACACGATCTACCTTGAGTGTTTTTATCTGTATTTTTCATGGCTATTTACAGACCACCACAGTCAGAGACTGGCACTAAGACAGCATTGAATGATCTGATTTACGCCATAAGCAAAAAAGACAACATTCACCCAGAGGCGGCGCTCCTAGTAGCCGGGGACTTTAACGCAGGGCAACTTAAATCCGTTTTACCAAATTTCTATCAGCATGTTAAATGTGCAACCAGAGGAAGAAAAACTCTAGACCACCTTTACTCCACACACAGAGACGCATACAAAGCTCCCCCTCGCCCTCCATTTGGCAAATCTGACAATAATAATATCCGCCTGATTCCTGCTTACAAGCAAAAATGAAAGCAGAAGCACCAGTGACTAGATCAAACAGGCAAAGTGTGAATACAGGGCTAAGATCGAATCGTACTACACCAGGTCTGATGCTCTTCGGATGTGGCAGGGCTTGCAAACCATTACAGACTACAAAGGGAAGCACAGCCGAGAGCTGCCCAGTGATACAAGCCTACCAGATGAGCTAAACTACTTCTATGCTCGCTTCGAGGCAAATGGCACTGAAACATGCATGCTTCAGTGTCTCCTGACCCCTCCTGTCTCAGCCTCCAGTATTTATGCTGCAGTAGTTTATGTGTCGGGGGGCTAGGGTCAGTTTGTTATATCTGGAGTACTTCTCCTGTCTTATCCGGTGTCCTGTGTGAATTTAAGTATGCTCTCTCTAATTCTCTCTTTCTCTCTTTCTTTATCTCTCTCGGAGGACCTGAGCCCTAGGACCATGCCTCAGGACTACCTGGCGTGATGACTCCTTGCTGTCCCCAGTCCACCTGGCCGTGCTGCTGCTCAAGTTTCAACTGTTCTGCCTGCGGCTATGGAACCCTGACCTGTTCACTGGACGTGCTACCTGTCCCAGAGCTATTATTTGACCATGCTGGTCATTTATGAACATTTGAACATCTTGGCCATGTTCTGTTATAATCTCCACCTGGCACAGCCAGAAGGGGACTGGCCACGCCTCATAGCCTGGTCCCTCTCTAGGTTTCTTCCTAGGTTTTGGCCTTTCTAGGGAGTTTTTCCTAGCCAACGTGCTTCAACACCTGCATTGCTTGCTGTTTGGGGTTTTAGGCAGGGTTTCTGTACAGCACTTTGAGATATCAGCTGATGTACGAAGGGCTATATAAATAAATTTGATTTGATTTGGTGCCAGCTGTACCGGAAGACTATGTGATCACGCTCTCCACTGCCGATGTGAGTAAGACCTTTAAACAGGTCAACATTCACAAGGACGAAGGGCCAGACGAATTACCAGGACGTGTACAGCGAGCATGCGCTGACCAACTGACAAGTGTCTTCACTGACATTTTCAACCTCTTCCTGTCAGAGTCTGTAATACCAACATGTTTTAAGCAGACCACCATAGTGCCTGTGCCCAAGAACACTAAGGTAACCTGCCTAAATGACTACCGACCCGTAGCACTCACGTCTGTAGCCATGAAGTGCTTTGAAAGGCTGGTCATGGCTCACATCAACACCATTATCCCATAAACCCTCGACCCACTCCAATTTGCATACCGCCCCAACAGATCCACAGATGATGCAATCTCTATTGCACTCCACACTGCCCTTTCTCACCTGGACTAAATGAACACCAATGTGAGAATGCTATTCATTTACTCCAGCTCAGATTTCAACACCGTAGTGCCCTCAAAGCTCATCAATAAGCTAAGGACCCTGGGACTAAACACAACTGGATCCTGGACTTCCTGAAGGGCCAGGTAGGTAGGTAACAACACATCCTCCACGCTGATCCTTAACCCTCAGGGGTGCGTGCTCAGCCCCCTCCTGTAGTCCTTGTTCACGGATGACTGCACGGCCAGGCACGACTACAACACCATCATGAAGTGTGCCGATAACACAACAGTGATGATCACAGCCTGATCACTGACAACAACGAGACAGCCTATAGGGAGGAGGTCAGAGACCTGGCCATGTGGTGCCAGGACAACAACCTCTCCCTCAATGTGATCAAGACAAAGGAGATGATTGTGGACTACAGGAAAAAGAGGACCAAGGGGCTGCAGTGGAGCAGGTTGAGAGCTTCAAGTTCCTTGGTGTCCACTCTATCAACAAACTATCATGGTCCAAGCACACCAAGACAGTCGTGAAGAGGGCACGACAAACCTATTCCCCCTCAGGAGACTGAAAAGATTTGGCATGGGTCCTCAGATCCTCAAAAGGTTCTATAGCTTTACCATCGAGAGCATCCTCACTGGTTGCATCCCTGTCTAGTATGGCTACTGCTCGGCCTCCGACCGCAAGGCACTACTGAGGGTAGTACATCACTGGGGCCAAACTCCCTGCCATCCAGGACCTCTATACTTGGCGGTGTCAGAGGAACGCCCTAAAAATTGTAAAAGACTCCAGCCATCCTAGTCATAGACTGTTCTCTTTGCTACCACACGTCAAGCGGTACCCGGAGCATCAAGTATTGGTCCAAGAGGTTTCTAAACAGTTTCTACCCCCAAGTCATATGACTCCTGAACTCCTAGTCAAATGGCTACCCAAGCTATTTGCATTGCCCCCCTCTTTTACACTGCTGCTACTCTCGGTTGTTATCTATGCATAGCCACTTTAAAAGCTCTACCTGTATGTACATATTACCTCAACCGGTGCCCCCACACATTGATCCGGTACCCCCCTGTATATAGTCTCACTATTGTTATTTTACTGCTGCTCTTTAATTACTTGTTAATTTTATTTCTTATTCTTATCTGTATTTTATTTTTTTTAAGGTTTTTTGGATAGGGGCTCGTAACTAACCATTTCACTGTAAGGTGAAACACACCTACACCTGTTGTATTTGACGCATGTGACTAATACAATATGATTTGATCCTTTGTGTGCTTTCGACACCAACTCAACTCCCCGAGCTGACAAGGTAAAAATGTGACGTTCTGCCCCGGAACAAGGCAGTTAACCCACCGTTCCTAGGCCGTCATTGTAAATAAGACTTTAACTGACTTGCCTAGTTAAATAAAAAATGAGGAATGTGTTCCTAATGTTTGGTGTACTCCGTGTGTAAAGTATATTCTAAACAAAGTGTTTTGATAACTGTTACACTTGAAAGTTTCATGTAGAACAAACCCTCCTTCACATAACATTGTAGAAGCAGTGTTCTACTAATATAACAATGTACAAATATTACACTTGCCTTTCATATTTTGTCAGTCACAGTCAATTGTCACTAGTGTAGAGAGGAGGAGGCAGTCGCAGGTTTAGAACTACTGAATGTATTTAAGCACCACAGAACAAAGCGGGACGAAACCCAAACGCTGTTGTGCTCAAAATATATCTTCATATACAAAAAGACACTGGGCAAACCAAAAGTGCAAAATACGAAGTACTCTGGTAATAGTAGGAGAGATTCCTCTCAGGGAAAACAAGTAAGATTTACAATGGCTGACATAGGGAGTATAGGGAGTATAAATACAGAGGGAGTAGAGGGAGTATTTATACAGAGGGAGTATATATACAGAGGGAGTATATATACAGAGGGAGTAGAGGGAGTATATATACAGAGGGAGTATATATACAGAGGGAGTATATATACAGAGGGAGTAGAGGGAGTATATATACAGAGGGAGTAGAGGGAGTATTTATACAGAGGGAGTATATATACAGAGGGAGTATATATACAGAGGGAGTAGAGGGAGTATTTATACAGAGGGAGTATATATACAGAGGGAGTATATATACAGAGGGAGTATATATACAGAGGGAGTAGAGGGAGTATATATACAGAGTGGGGATAGGAACCGGGTGTGTGTAATGATGACGAGACAAGTCCTGGGTTGATGAGTGAAGGGCGTTTGCCAGCAGTAGGTTCGGCAGCAACTAGAAGGCCGGCGACGCCAAAAGCCTGAGCTGGACAGGAGGGGAAGCCAAAGCGAAGGCTGGTCAATAGACACCAAATCAACATTTTGTCTGGTGGTGCTGGGGCAAACTTAACCAAACATGTCAGTCATCATAACTTCCTGTATGGTGTCCCATATCTCCCCCCAATGAAAGCACCATTGATTAATAAAATGATAAAAAGTAATAAACGTCTTATAATTTCATTGCTGAGTGCAAGGTCTCTCTCCATTTCATAAATTATACCCTGATGAAGACCGCTTCTCTGTCGAGACTTTGGTTATTAGGTTATTCAATTATTGCATCTGAGCTCCTAGAGTGTGCGGCTCTCCTTAAATTTTTAAAGTGTTCTACTCCGCTATCCATCACCTCGCCTAAATTTGTGTGCGTTTCTTTCGCCTCTAGACCTCTCTCCATTCAGAGACATCCGCAACAAGCCTGTCCTGTCAGTCTGGACTCCATCACATCTCACTCACACAGAGCATTGATTACATTATCAATGGTGGTTCTGGTTAGCAGGGTGGAACCAACTTGATCGCTGCTTTCACCTTCACCTTTCTATTTCACAGATGTCATAAAATGTGAAATAGAATGGTGAACACAGCGATCAGGCTGGTTCCACCAGGCTAGGTGATGCCCTGGACATTATATGCATCTAAGAAGTAGAAAATAAGCAACAAATAATGTCAGTTTACATAAATTATGTTTCACAATTGTGTTATCAAAGTAATGAAGTGGGTTACCTTCTGTATTTGTAGAAATGATGAGCCTGTGAAAGCTGCTGCCAATGACAGGTGAAGGTTGCTGGCAGGATACTTGCCAACATGTGGCTGACTGTTCCATTCATAGTGAGAGTATGTCTGCATGATGCTGATGATGTCCCCCTTGCTGCTCTTCTCTATGCTGTTTTCGGCTGCGAACTGGACATCGCTCAAACAACTGCAGCAGGCAATCTTATGAGTTGATGTTGACTGGGGGAGCCTGTGACAGGGAGATATAATAGACAACCAAGTGGTAAATTGCATTTTGTTATAAAGAAAGGACAAAGCATTTTGTTAATGCACAATTTAACACATATTACATGTCGTTGTGTCATCAGGGCAGTAACTCAGGTCACTAGCAGAGGCCTGATGTGTCCTTTTCATGGGAGTCGAGGGAGACTGGCAACAACGGAGGTGTCACAAGCGTACTTGTTTCGCATGGCACACTTTTATTCTGAGGTCTTGCCTGACAGGCTGTGAAAATAGCAAGTGAACAGTGAATTAAATTATTTTGGGAGGTCGCTCAACCATTGCAATCACATTGCTGGACATGTTATGAATCCATCTTTGCTCCTGGTAGGTCCCGGCATTCGTTCATGACCAGGGGATCAGTCTGGCACCCAACTGTGCACTTTGTCTAACAGAAAAACAGGGTCAACGATTGTCATCCCTGGATTATAAACGCTCAAGAAATAATCTAATTTGGAAGCTAATTCTATGCTTTACAGAAGTAGACTGACTTGCTCCAGATTTGATTCTGGGCGGTGACACCGTTACACTATGTAACCAACTGTGACATGTTTTGCTATGGCCATGGGTTGGTTTGGGTTTGTTGCTGCTAGTTGGTTTGGGTTTGTTGCTGCTAGTTGGTTTGGGTTGGATGCTGCTAGTTGGTTTGGGTTTGTTGCTGCATGGTCAACTCCTATAGGGCTTTTCAGTCTCAAACAGCCGTGTACTTTCGAACGTGGTGGTGGTGCGGGCGATGAAACAACAGAGCCCCATTCAATGAAGCGAAGTGGGCGGAGAGGCGATTTGTACGTGGAGCTTGGCAAATGGGGTCATGAATTGTTGACATAACTGCAATCCAAACACAACCTTCATCTACTAGTTGTGGCTTTATGACCAACATTTTACCATTTACGCTTTGTAGTCAATTTTGACTCTAGAATAAATGTTTCTGACTGGTATCGATGCCACATTGGCCGTTTTCAAAGATATTAGGTGGTTTTTAGGGGCAGTCGTTCTTTCATTAATTTATTGACTGTTCATTGACTACTCAGCCATTTGTTCATTAATTTATCTGTAATTGTTTTGCAGATTGGCTCTAGCTGTGCGTTATAACTTGAATGTGACAGGATAACAGAGTGGTAAATGTGTGTGCCTTAAATTCCCTTTGAACCATGGCTTAGACTTCAATAGCAGTCACTCTATCAAGCTCAACATAATTAAAGGGGAGGAGCAACACAGCTCTATAGCTCTCAGGAGGATATGTTGCTTCAACACAGAGCAGTGACTTCAGAACTTGTGTGAAAGTCATTTTTTTTTAAATAAATCAAAGACACGTGACAGAGCTGAGAACGAGCTATCTATTAAATCCCATCAGTTCCATATGACAGAATGTATAGGTGCCATCACATCCTCTCAGCTTCCGCACAACGTGCTGCTGCTGCTGCCTGTGTTTCCTGGAGATAGCACACCTCATACGAAACTCATTCAACCTGACAGTAGTGAGGAGCTGAGGTAGTGAAGGAGACATATGTCTCTCAGAATGTGGATAGTGGTGCTTCGGAGGCCTGTCTGACTTCCATACCGGGGGAACTCTAGCTAATTAGCAGCGAGCAGAGCTTAATCCCCATCTAAATCATTAGGCAGAGAAACAAACAGGGCCCCTCTGCTTTCCTCTGAATGGCTGTAATTAAGACAGATCTCTGACACCCAGCTAAGTGTTGCAATGGTCTAAACTCCACCAATCTGTCCAAACGAACCTCCCTCTACACCCTGCCCATACCCCTCTATTCCCCATCTACACCCTAAAAACAAATAATTTTAGGGGGTTCTTCAAATAGAAACGGTGGGGCATAAAACATTGAGACAAACTAATATCAATTGTACATACCTTTGTGTGCCTCCTTGACGGTAGGCTATACCTGCAGATACAGACACACACACACACACACACAAGTGAGCAGTTCAGTCATCTGGGCAAAATATAGCTATAGCCTTTAGAATATTCTTACCTCGTTATTTGATTGATATCCATTGAATTGTGTCCATTTTCTGTTTCAGAGAGAACCTTACCTGACGTTGAGGAGATCTTAAAAATGTTAAGTGCCTGCACCTGCTGTCGTCATAAATTTTAAAAAATTCAGTTGGGCATTTAAGTTCCTGCAAGAACCCCCAAGAACTAAAGAGATTCCTCAATGAACGCTACACTACCGTTCAAAAGTTTGGGGTCACTTAGAAATGTCCTTGTTTTTGAAAGAAATACAGTGTAGACATCGTTAATGTTGTAAATTACTATTGTAGCTGGAAATGGCAGATTTTTTATTGAATATCTACATAGGTGTACAGAGGCCCATTATCAGCAACCATCACTCCTGTGTTCCAATGGCACGTTGTGTTAGCTAATCCAAGTTTATCATTTTCAAAGGCTAATTGATCATTAGAAAACCCTTTTGCAATTATGTTAACACAGCTGAAAACTGTTGTCCTGATTAAAGAAGCAATAAAACTGGCCTTCTTTAGACTAGTTGGGTATCTGGAGCATCAACATTTCGATTACAGGCTCAAAATGTCCAGAAACAAAGAACTTTCTTCTGAAACTCGACAGTCTATTCTTGTTCAGAGAAATGAAGGCTATTCCATGTGAGAAATTGCCAAGAAACTGAAGATCTCGTACAACGCTGTGTACTACTCTCTTCACAGAACAGCACAAACTGTCTCTAACCAGAATAGAAAGAGGAGTGGGAGGCCCTGGTGCACAACTGAGCAAGAGGACAAGTACTGTACATTAGAGTGTCTAGTTTGAGTAACAGACACCTCACAAGTCCTCAACTGGCAGCTTAATTAAATTGTACCCGCAAAACACCAGTCTCAACGTCAACAGTGAAGAGGCGACTCCGGGATGCTGGCCTTCTAGACAGAGTTGCAAAGAAAAAGCCATATCTCAGACTGGTCAATAAAAATTAAATATTAAGATGGGCAAAAGAACACAGACACTGGACAGAGGAACACAAAAAATCTGCTTTTCTTTCAAAACAAGGACATTTCTAAGTGGCCTCAAACTTTTGAATGGTAGTGTGCCTCCTATGGGGTTCTTGGAAGAACCTTTCGGGGCATTTTTCAGTGCCAAGAACCCTAAGGTTCTTCAATGAACTTTGAGGCTCTTAGAAGGACCCTTGTTGAACTCCTATTTTTTTGTGTACGCCCCTATCTCTTCTACTCAACAAATCCTGGCCAGGACTGACACACTGAGTAATGAATCCCCTCAGCACCGCTGTAATGCCATCCTGAATGTGTAATTTAATGATAGCTCGTCACTTCTCCCCACTGCAATCATAATCCCATCTTTTCTTTCATTTATTCCCTTTTCCTTGATTTGAGTCATCCATGGCACTATGCACATCAAATTGCCTGGAGGATGGCTCATAATAATAGCTGGAATGGAGTGAATGGTATCAAACACATGGAAACCATGTGTTTGATGTGCTTAATACCATTCCATTTGTTCCGTTCCAGCCATTATTATGAGCCCGTCCTCCCCAATTAAGGTGCCACTGGCCGCCTGTGCCGCCTGGATATTAGAGTGAGCTCTGGGCAGGCAGGTACCTGTAGTCTGTCCCTTTATCACCATGCCATATTTGTAGCTGACAATCAAGCGCAGTGACAGAGACTGTCTGGAGGCACTTCTTGCTGACGTTGTTCAGGTCTTATCGTGATTGTAGTGGATATTTCAGATCAATCTGTCCTGAGATCCATAATTACTGCATATAAACATCAACCGCGCCCTGCGGTCAGACATGTTCCTACACCAATCATTGCTGTGGAAGGAACACAATTGCAAAATCACTGATGAAGACAATCACACTAGTTACACGGGCACATTCACATGCTGCCAGAAAGAAAGACACACACACACACACACACACACACACACAGCGAATGAATGACCTGGTTTTGAGATTAGTTTCTCCACAGGCAATAGAATTCAGCCCCCAGCGGGACCTGTCAGAAGAATGAATGACTCTGCTACAGACAACTGTTTTGCTATGGAGGAAAGCCCTTCATAGCCGATATGACCATAATAAGACCAGATTCATTCAATGCCTAAGGTCAGGGATCAAGGCTGGAAATATGATTGCTTATTATTCAACATTCCTGAAATATCTCAGAGATAGAATATTGAACTTTGGCCTTGTCAGTGTTTACATGCAACTCTTGTGGAAGAATGGTTTGGGGCACTGAGCAAAGGATGGGTGGAGAATAGTTTGTTAGGCATTGAACGTCTCACCTCATACATACGGGCACATTAATTAGGCAGCGTGCATCTGATATTTTATAGTTTGAATGTGATGTGGAAAATAATGAAGTGCATTGGGCTTAGGTTGGGTTGAAAGTTTATATGTGATTCAATGTAGTCTAGGCAATCACATCGATTGAATCTTAAAGTTACCAAACCATTTTCAAACCCATTATTTTTAGAATCTGGAAGATGGCAGCTCTTTCCAACTGGCCCTAATAGCTGGCACACACTCACCTTAATCAGCCTCTGGAATTAATAAATTAACAACGCATTTGCCTCCATATCTCTTATGCAAATGAGAATGAGTGTTGACACCTGACCCCACACTTGGCAAGCAGCTGCAGGTGATGGGAAAAATCCAGGCTCTTTTAGATCAAAATGACCCTGAGTGGTCGGAACCTCACTCCCTCACTCCCTCCCTCTCCCACTACTCCTAGTTAGACCACAGAGAGCACAGCCAAAAGCTAGTTCTTACCCTTTCACCTTTGAACTAGTGATGATTTCTGAGTTCACGTTGGAGTTCAGTTAGACAAATAACCTAAATTAACCCTTGATCATAGTGAGGACTTTGTGGCCAGAAGTAGGCGGCTGTATCACTTCCTTCAGACCAAGGTTAGTTCAAGCTGTACTCGTGTGTTACCATTTCATGTGTTACCTACACAATGGAACATGGTGCAGAACCCAGTGCAAACATTCCAGTAGCTTTTGCTTGTTATGTCCGTGTTACGTCCGTGTTATGTCCGTGTTATGTCCGTGTTATGTCCGTGTCCGTGTTATGTCCGTGTTATGTCCGTGTTATGTCCGTGTCCGTGTTATGTCCGTGTTATGTCCGTGTTATGTCCGTGTCCGTGTTATGTCCGTGTCCGTGTTATGTCCGTGTTATGTCCGTGTTATGTCCGTGTTATGTCCGTGTCCGTGTTATGTCCGTGTCCGTGTTATGTCCGTGTTATGTCCGTGTTATGTCCGTGTTATGTCTGTGTTATGTCCGTGTTATGTCCGTGTCCGTGTTATGTCTGTGTCCGTGTTATGTCCGTGTTATGTCCGTGTTATGTCCGTGTCCGTGTTATGTCCGTGTTATGTCCGTGTTATGTCCGTGTTATGTCCGTGTCCGTGTTATGTCTGTGTCCGTGTTATGTCCGTGTTATGTCCGTGTTATGTCCGTGTTATGTCCGTGTCCGTGTTATGTCCGTGTTATGTCCGTGTTATGTCCGTGTCCGTGTTATGTCCGTGTTATGTCCGTGTTATGTCCGTGTTATGTCCGTGTTATGTCCGTGTCCGTGTTATGTCTGTGTTCGTGTTATGTCCGTGTTATGTCCGTGTTATGTCCGTGTTATGTCCGTGTTATGTCCGTGTTATGTCCGTGTTATGTCCGTGTCCGTGTTATGTCCGTGTTATGTTATGTCCGTGTTATGTCCGTGTTATGTCCGTGTTATGTTATGTCCGTGTTATGTCCGTGTTATGTCCGTGTTATGTCCGTGTTATGTTATGTCCGTGTTATGTCCGTGTTATGTTATGTCCGTGTTATGTCCGTGTTATGTCCGTGTTGTGTCCGTGTTATGTCTGTGTTATGTCCGTGTTATGTCCGTGTCTGTGTTATGTCCGTGTTATGTCCGTGTCTGTGTTATGTCCGTGTTATGTCCGTGTCTGTGTTATGTCCGTGTTATGTCCGTGTCCGTGTTATGTCCGTGTTATGTCCGTGTCCGTGTTATGTCCGTGTTATGTCCGTGTCCGTGTTATGTCCGTGTTATGTCCGTGTCCGTGTTTTGTCCGTGTTATGTCCGTGTTATGTCCGTGTCCGTGTTATGTCCGTGTTATGTCCGTGTCCGTGTCCGTGTCCGTGTTATGTCCGCGTTACGTCCGTGTCCGTGTTATGTCCGTGTTATGTCCGTGTCCGTGTTATGTCCGTGTTATGTTCGTGTTATGTCCGTGTAATGTCCGTGTCCGTGTTATGTCCGTGTCTGTGTTATGTCCGTGTTATGTCCGTGTCCGTGTTATGTCCGTGTCCGTGTTATGTCCGTGTTATGTCCGTGTTATGTCCGTGTCCGTGTTATGTCCGTGTTATGTCCGTGTCTGTGTTATGTCCGTGTCCGTGTTATGTCCGTGTTATGTCCGTGTCCGTGTTATGTCCGTGTTCTGTCCTTGTCCGTGTTATGTCCGTGTTATGTCCGTGTTATGTCCGTGTCCGTGTTATGTCCGTGTTATGTCCGTGTCTGTGTTATGTCCGTGTCCGTGTTATGTCCGTGTTATGTCCGTGTCCGTGTTATGTCCGTGTTCTGTCCTTGTCCGTGTTATGTCCGTGTTATGTCCGTGTTATGTCCGTGTCCGTGTTATGTCCGTGTTATGTCCGTGTTATGTCCGTGTCCGTGTTATGTCCGTGTTATGTCCGTGTCCGTGTTATGTCCGTGTTATGTCCGTGTCCGTGTTATGTCCGTGTTATGTCCGTGTTATGTCCGTGTCCGTGTTATGTTCGTGTTATGTCCGTGTTATGTCCGTGTACGTGTTATGTCTGTGTTATGTCCGTGATACCCAACTAGTCTGAAGAAGGCCAACACCTTTTTCTATTTCCCATAAACAGGATTGACAGAACTTCAAGTCAAAGACTTAATCAAATCCAAAATCGGACAATATTATGCTAATTGTCGGGATTACTATTTTCAAAGTTTACCAAAAAAAAACAATCACCTCCATTTATGATGTGATTCTCTTTTACTATTTGCCTTTTGAATAAAAAGAGAAAAACAAATGCAAACAATTCGTTTTTTTCCCCTCATTGAGTTCTTTGACTTAATTACTTCTGTAGCCTAACCCTCAGGAGACACTGTGGATTTAGGCTTGTGATTAGAGACAGAACAGTGGCCCACAGAACCTAACCAAATGAAAACACCAGCTACAATGTGCAGTTAGGGGAGAATAAACTGCTATGGCTTAGCATTTTAATTAAACAATCACCCTTTCAGAAATACCACAATTCATTTATATTCCATTTCCTTTTTACAAATCACTATTCCCATTTCAATATCTTGTGTTTACTTTCCATTGGGGAAAGAGAGAAAGGTGGCAACATCTTCAGTATGTAAACATAACATATTGTAATCAGGATGGTTGTGTTAATTGACTGCTAGGCTCTTTTGGGCTTTTCTAAATGCACCTTGCTACAGCAAAACAACATACAGCACTTAGTACAGTAATATGGTGTAAATGCCTACATTTATAAAGAGAAAATATCATTTCATTCTCTGGTCATATAATTCATAGAACATAATGATCACAGATGTAGAATGATGATAAAAGGACATTTCCAAGTTAAAATGTTTCCACCATGCTATTTATTTAGATGAAATAAGGGGGAAAGAAAAATTGGAAAGAAAGTAGCTACTGAGGTCCCTGGTGTGTGTGAAAATCAACTAATAATAATAGTATTGCTTTGCAATAGTATAGCTGTAACGTTTGTCGTCGGAAGGAGACCAAGGTGCAGCGTGGTAAGTGGTCATGATTCTTTATTAATCAAAAAACACTTGAACAAAATCACAAAGAGAAAAATCAAACAGTTCTGTAAGGCAAATAAACTATACAGAAAACAACTACCCACAAAACACAGGTGGGGAAAAGGCTACCTAAGTATGATTCCCAAACAGAGACAACGATAGACAGCTGCCTCTGATTGGGAACCACACTCAGACAAAAACAAAGAAATAGAAAACATAGAAATAAAGAAACTAGAATGCCCACCCTAGTCACACCCTGGCCTAACCAAAATAGAGAATAAAAGCCTCTCTATGGCCAGGGCGTGACAATAGCATTGTATGAGTACAAGTCTAGCATGTTTGGAAACTATCCTTAACACACAATATACTGTACTGTACATATGTAATAATCATGAAAACATTATTTTCTTCTGAATATATAAACTATCAAGTGGTTCTTACATCCTACACAGTACTAGGTATGCCTTTAATACTATACTGCAACTGTAATAACATACTGTTTTCATTTTCTTTCAATTACTCTCTCCCTTTCATTGCTCTCTCTCTTTAACTCGAATAATCTCAGGCCTATTATGAGACAGCCAATGCATTTATTTTTCCCTTAAAGCTTTTTCTTTCTTTCTTCTCATCTGAGAAGACGTTTCAGTTAAATCCACTGTTTCAATGACTTATTGTGTGAACTCACCAAGGTGTTAAATTCTATTTCTGGTAACTTTTGCCATCCATATTCATCAGGTCCTCAATATACTTTAAGGTTTAAAGATTTTATGACTTACCAGTGCTATGAATTAGACGGGCCATCCGCTTGACATTAGACTGGACCAGGCTGTATTAATATGTTCAGCTCATTCTCATTTTCACTATATTTCATGTTAGGCACTCAATATTCATATCAAGAGCAGGAACATGAGGGTTGATGTATGTGCTGTCCAAATGTTCTGTGAAATGGGAAAAGAACCTTGTAGCTTGTGTACCTTGCCAAACTGTAATGGCATATTCCAGCCATTAAAAATGGTGTAAAGTGGCTACTAATCAATTCTGTCTGTAATTGCTTATTAACAAATGAGCCCTTAAATGTTAATGTGCATTTGGCAGGAGGCTGGAGGCGTGTTGATTAGAATGCTGTGACATATCTCCAGGTCGTCAGTGTGGCCAGCACACATTTGCATCTTTTTGCCAACACATTCCCCTTGTACGACTCAGTTTGCATTTTCTTTGGAAAAATGACACAGTATCAAAAGGAAAGCTGATGAAAACACAAGCTGTATGTTTCCATTCCATACAGGTTTACCATAGCGGTCATCGTCAGTAATCATCCTTTAAGTGCTGTTAAAGAAAGCTGTGTGTGTGTGTGTGTGTGTGTGTGTGTGTGTGTGTGTGTGTGTGTGTGTGTGTGTGTGTGTGTGTTAAAGCAGCAGCAACTAGTGTGTGCCAAATGAGATGGATTCTGAATAGAGAGTGAGATGTCTACAGGACTTCAATACGAATGTAATGCTGTGACTGACAGGTCTTGTAATTCGTTGAGAGGTACCTAGAATAAATCAGCTTTTCTACAGGATTCAAAAATGCTTCTAAGATGATCCCCTCTCGTGCAGTGCTCTATTCAAATTGAATTTATCAGCCTATAATGATGGCAATAACATGCCCATGCTCTCATTCACACACACACACACACACACACACACACACACACACACACACACACACACACACACACACACGTGTGTGTGTGTGTGCAATGTGTGAATGAGAGCATGGGCATGTTATATATATACCCTTCACACTAAATTTACATTAACGCAACTGACAGGTTTATTCACACATCAAATCAATTCAAGCACATGTACATGCTCTGTAGCTCTTTTCCCTTGTCTGACAATGAAGGACATAAAGTGGAAATGCAATGTTGTGATATCTCTGTTGTCTCAGTGCTCCAGTTCTTTGACAACTTTTCCAGTTCTTGAGTTCAATGTCATTCAAGAATAAACCCCACAGAAATCCATCCATCTATGTTGTTGAATTGATAGAGCAGTGAATATTTTCTTTGCTTAGTGGAAAGGTAGGGATATGTCATTGTTGTTTCCATTCACAATCTCATCCATGGTTGTGGACGGGTGTGACAGCCTTGGACTTTGCACTGGAGCATCAGCAGGTGTCCACCCTCCCTGTCTGTCTCACGAGAGGAATGCTTTCTCAGGGGCATCCTATAAACAGTGTCCTTTTATGCTCTCTGATTTCCTTCCCGGCTTTACAGTGAATGCTATAAATCTATCCATTTATTTTAACTTTATTTCTCACTTCATTAGTTTCTGGGACACTGGCTTGGAAAAAAAGTTTGGCTCCTTTGAGAGATAAAATGTAATTTCACAGTCAACTTGCTGTGATATAGTCTTTCAAAACAATAGAGTGGGGGCAGATATGAGTCCCACTTGGTTCAGTACTTTGGTGTAGCAGTACATCAGATATGTGTCTCTAGGGGGGAGTGAGTGGTGGCAGGTAGCAAACATTTCCAAACACCCTCTGCAATTACTATGGTGTCAGCCATGGCAACTGAACACATTTTGGTATGAAATATGACTTAGCCTTTTGCAGAAAATAACCAATTCTACATATACTGTAAATTAAAATAAAAATGTTAAATCTCTTGCGAGTACAGCTCATTAAAGAATAGCCTGATTGATCATCAGTAATTCAATCAAATCAATCAAATGTATTTATAAAGCCCTTCTTACATCAGCTGATGTCACAAAGTGCTGTACAGAAACCCAGCCTAAAACCCCAAACAGCAAGCAATGCAGATGTAGACACATTATTAATTAACTGATTAGTAGAGATTGTAGGGTGACAATCAGTGTTCGAGACAATATGGTACTGTATTGCTGTACATAATTCTATACAATGTGTCTGTTCCCTTTTTTTTTACCTGCCCGGCTCTGCACGATCACACACACACACACACACACACACACACACACACACACACACACACACACACACACACACACACACACACACACACACACACACACACACACACACACACACACACACCTCTTTGCAGCTAAACAGATCAGCCAAATGATCAAAACATGGTTTATTCTAGTAGCTCTGCAGCCTATTTTCTGTGCTACAGCATCACACACATTGTCAAGTAGAAACATGGCACGGCCTGATATAGTGGCTTGCGAAAGTATTCACCCCCCTTGGCATTTTTCCTATTATGTTGCCTTACAACCTGGAATTAAAAATGTTTTTGGGGGGTTTGTATCATTTGATTTACACAACATGCCTACCACTTTGAAGATGCAAAATATTTTTTTATTGTGAAACAAACAAGAAATAATACAAAAAAACTGAAAACTTGAGCGTGCTTAACTATTCACCCCCCCAAAGTCAATACTTTGTAGAAACACCTTTTGCAGGAAATATAGCTGCAAGTCTCTTGGGGTATGTCTCTATAAACTTGGCACATTTAGCCACTGGGAGTTTTGCCCATTCTTCAAGGCAAAACTGCTCCAGCTCCTTGAAGTTGAATGGGTTCCGCTGGTGTACAGCAATCTTTAAGTCATACCACAGATTCTCAACTGGATTGAGGTCTGGGCTTTGACTAGGCCATTCCAAGACATTTAAATGTTAACCCTTTAACCACTCGAGTGTTGCTTTAGCAGTATGCTTAGGGTCATTGTCCTGCTGGAAGGTGAACCTCAGTCCCAGTCTCAAATCTCAGGTTTCCCTCAAGAATTTCCCTGTATTTAGCTTCATCCATCATTCCTTCAATACTGACAAGTTTCCCAGTCCCTGTTGATGGAAAAACATCCCCACTGCATGATGCTACCACCTCCATGCTTCACTGTTGGGATGGTGTTCTCGAGGTGATGAGAGGTGTTGTGATTGCGCCAGACATAGCGTTTTCCTTGATGGCCAAAAAGATACATTTTAGTCTCATCTGACCAGAGTACCTTCTTCCATATGTTTGGGGAGTATCCCACATGCCTTTTGGCGAACACCAAACGTGTTTGCTTAATTTTTTCTTTAAGCAATGGCTTTTTTTCTGGCCACTCTTCCGTAAAGTTCAGCTCTGTGGAGTGTACGGCTTAAAGTGGTCCTATGGACAGATACTCCAATCTCCGCTGTGGAGCTTTGCAGCTCCTTCAGGGTTGTCTTTGATCTCTTTGTTGCCTCTCTGATTAATGCCCTCCTTGCCTGGTCCGTGAGTTTTGGTGGGCGGCCGTCTCTTGGCAGGTTTGTTGTGATGCCATATTCTTTCAATTTGTTGCTATGTTCAAAGTTTCTGATATTTTTTTATAACCCAACCCCGATCTGTACTGCTCCAACACTTTGCCCCTGACCAGTTTGGAGAGCTTCTTGGTCTTCATGGTGACGCTTGCTTAGTGGTGCCACTTGCTTAGTGGTGTTGCAGACTCTGAGGCCTTTCAGCACAGGTGTATATATACTGAGATCACAGATCATGTGATAAATAAAGTCCACCTGTGTGGAATCTAAGTAACTAATTATGTGACTTCTGAAGTTAATTGGTTGCACCAGATCTGATTTAGGGGCTTCATAGCAAAGGGGGTGAATACATATGCACACACATCTTTTTCATTTTTTTAAATATTTTTTATTTTTTGAAAGTAGTTTTTTTTTTATTTCACTTCACCAATTTGGACTATATTGTGTATGTTCATTACATGAAATCCAAATAAAAATCAATTTAAATTACAAGTTATAATGCAACAAAATAGGAAAAATGCCAAGGGGGATGAATACTTTTGCAAGGCACTGTAAATGTCTCTCGCTTCATTAGCTGTAGTCTCTCACACCATAAAACACCGGGAGTCTATCGGAGATGATAACACCACATACCCACCCCAGGAAGGAAGGGAGAGGAAAATCCATGCGCTACATGGGCTAGATTGTAAAAAGAAAATAACAAAATAAATGAATATCATTCCACAAATTGTCTCCATGTTTTGTTTTGGCACATTAGATCAGAGCCGTAAAGTCAGCCAGTCCTGGACCTAGAGGCATCTTTGATACCAAGTGTGTGTGTGCGTGTACATGGGTGTCCATGGAGCTCAGAGTTTGCTGTTCTTCTGAAACTGTGAGACCAAGCCCAGCACCTGTTCTGTAACTGTGATGACTTTGTTGTGCATGTAGGCAGCGCTGTTGGACGGGGTCTCCTGCAGGAAGTATCTGTAGTTCACCATGATGCCACAGGAGTTGGCCACTCCCCGGGGGCTGGTGTCTGCATGCCAGTTCAGCCTCCACATGGTGGCACCATTCTGCAGGTGGAAGTTGGCCACAGGGTTCAGGGTATAGCCGCGCCGCTTCTCTCCGTAGAGGTACCAGGCACAGAGGCGCATCAGGGCAGGCTCCAGGACGTGGACCAGGCGTTCAGAGCGGGTCCACTCGCCAGTGCTGATCAGCTTACGCAGGGCATCCAGGGCGTTGGTATCGGGGGCTGTGTTTGTGACATCTGCCACCTCCCTCCACTCACGTTCAGTTAGCAGTTCCATGCGGCCCTCCTTCCGGTGCTGGCTGAGCAGGCCCAGTAACCAAGAGGAGAAGCCCGGGATGGGAGACAGGCTGGAGAACTGGGACATGTGGGGGAACTCACTCTGCAAAAAGATAGACAGAGAGGATAGACAGCCTCAGTCTAAAACAACTTTGTCTACACCAGTTAATGAATAATACCAATGAGGTATTACGGAGAGAAAAGTACATGAAAAAGTAACATTAAGGAAAGGGTTAGATAGGTTGGATAATACAGGTTCAATAATACATTTTCATCCTGTCAAATTTAAATGTTCTGGACCTATCCAAGGGAATGCACTTTCCAAACACTTGATAATGAACCCAGTATATAATACCCCAGTGTCTCGCGGAGGAGCTGAACCCAGTATGTAATACCCCAGTGTCTCTTGGAGGAGCTGAACCAAGTATGTAATACCCCAATGTCTCTCGGAGGAGCTGAACTCAGTGAACTACCTATCAGATACAAACGGCTTTGTTTCCCACTGCAACACAAAGCAACAGCACCAATCGACTCCATCACCACATATCTGCCATTGGGATTGATAGAGATGGATGACCCCATCATTCTCTTGCTCTACCCTGCCCTCCCTTTCTCTCTCACTTTTAATACCTTCCAAGCTCTTGACTCTGGTCCCTAGTGCCTCTCTGCCATCATCATACACTGCCTGCCTGCCGCCTAGGTTTCACTCTCTCCCCCCTTTCTTTCTTGTTCTCTTTCTTGCTCTCTCTCTCTCTCTCTTCTATTACCTGCCCTCTATCCCCCTCTCATGTTGGATCTTTCTTGTCTAGGCTGATAAGGTACAGAGCTGTGTGGTGTGTTGATTCACAGGAGGCAGCAGAGGAGGCAACGTGTGTCAGACAACCCCTGGAGGCAGATGTTGGAGTGAGCCTTTCCTTCTACCTCTCCCTCCCTCTTTCTCATTCATTCCTTTGTACTTCCATCACACAAGTCAGTAGATCTCAGCATAACCATGTCAAGAGGTCACTTTCTATTCATCAGTTCAATTTACTGTAAAGCCTTGGTCAGCAGGCTTAGAGCAGGCATGCAATCCACAGAGAAATAAGTAAGAACAAATGATAGGGAGACAGAAAAGGCCCTAGAGAGTAATGCTGAAAGACAACGGGATCCTCCTCCCTACTTCCTCAACCACACTGTGACCTTCTCTTTCCCTCCCCATCATCCATCCATTGCAGTGGTCCCTCAGTGGCTGTAGAGGTGTTCTATTGCCCTTAATATGGGGCATAACACTGTAATGGCACTGCACACAGTCACAATGTCATCTTTCTTTGTTCTTTTGTCCTACTGATATGAGGGGTTATCAGCATGACCTCGGGATAAAGCCAGAACTCATTGGTCACAAGAAAAGGCGTGGTAAAACAAAATTACATTTCTGCTTTAATTCAATATCTGCAGAGTTCAGATGGAATCGAGACTACAGATAAAAAAGTTCAAGCCCTACAAAACAATGTACATCCCTAGAACTTCATAGATCGATTCACCAATGTCAAGAACGCAGATTGAACAATGGAGACGCTAGAATACTTAGACCAGACTACTGTACAATTCAACAAGAAACACACTACATTTTCTTATCCTACAAGTCTATACTCTGCCAGACTAACAACTACACTCAAAAACAGAGTCCATATTTACTATAAATAAAGATTCAAATAAATAAAGGCTTTCACGATCACTTGCTTTGCATGTCATTATAGCAGGATATGACCATTTCAACCTTTCAAACAAGCCTCCCAGCTATGTAAATCCATGAGGTTGAGTGGCTCTTGTTTTTCCATTCAATGTTCCAATCATTTAATAAGAGCTATAGCTGGAGCACCCTGACATGGAGTGGTTTCCTCTCCTCTCGACATGATTAGGTCTGACAGCTGAAATGTCAATATTCCTCTCTCTATCTTGGCTGAAATGTGGAGAAGAGCATTCAATCCTACCGCAATCCCCTCTTTACCCACAAGCACACACCTAACATGCAGGTGGAAATACAGGATTGTGTGAGTATTTAGTTTAATTTAGCTTGTCTAGGTTAAAAAGAGCATGTCTAGGTTATATTACAAGAAATGTTGATCTTATAATAATTACCACTCTTCCCACACTGAAATAGCCTCCAGCTTATGTTGAACTACTGTTGTGATTGACTGCCATCTGTTTCTTGGCCATGGCCAGAAGTGTTGGGGTGTCGTGAGTGGTTGTGGTTCTAAGAACTTGGTGGAAGTCTGGAGAGAATGGAATCCATCAGGTGACACTGAAGCGAGTGACAAACAGAGTGTAAAAAAACTCTGACCATGGAGATGGCTAATAAATCACGTATTATGACGCAGGGGAGCAGCTGATTGACTCAGGAGACGTTCCACAGTGTTCAGATGTGGGGCCCCATGAGAGGGGCAGTCCGACTTTGCCTGCCATTCTGCTCATAGAAACAGTGGTGTGATATCATTCTCCACCCACCTGCAGCTCCCGCACCACTCTCTTGATAAGAACGTTCCCCAGCTCCACCCCCTGCAGGCCAGCCTGGCTGGAGGAGATGGAGTAGAACACTGCTGTGTTGACCTTGTTCACATCCTCCTCCAAGTCCAGGGTAGCCAACTCTCTCACGATACTCTATGGGACAGGAGAAAGAACATTGTTGGAGTCAGACATACAGTCTATTATCAAATTGTGGTCTCCAGTACTATAAAGAGGAATGAATCTACAGAACAGCTAAACCAACGTTTCAATTTCTGCATTCTCTCTCATATTCAATAAATGAGGTATTCCATATAAAACCTCTCACCTGTATGTTATCAGAGATGTCCTCTGTGAGTGCCACATGCAGGACGACCAGTGGTTCCCCTGGCATGGCAGCGTGAGTGAAGGCATAGCAGCGACGGTACGGCCCCACCCTACGTTTTATATCGGTCCAGTTCCTCACAGGGTGGACAGCCTCGTACCTGCCAGGACATACACAGTCAGACATGGGTTTACTGTAGAGCTATAAGTGTCGGTGTGTCTGTGTGTCGGTGTGTCTGTGTGTGTACTACAGGGGCTTCTTACTGGCTGATCTTCTGCAGTATCTCGCAGGGGGACTGCCAGGTGATCCTCTCCAGACGCAGCAGACCCACAGAGAACCACTCCGACAGCAGACTCTTCAGAGTGCCATTCAGGTCCTACAACATCAGAACCCAGAGGTAAAGCTCCTGTGTGCTCTGGCCAGCTACTCAATAATTAGTTAGTCATGAGAGAGACTAATCAGAACCAAATACAGGATGTAGCTGCTAGAGTGTGGCTGCCAGAGACAAGCTATTTCTATTTACCTACTAACAAAAACATTTGCTTACTGATTAAAGTGATCATTTAAAGCACATTAGTGCCTCAGGAGCCTGACACTCCCAGTCCCAGCACCTAATGCCATCCAAATGGTTTTAGCACACTGAAAATGAGCTGCCATAGTGCTTACAGGTGTTATTTTTTTTCTCAATCTGTAACTAGTGAACAGCTCAATCAGTTCACTTAAGTAGAATTCATGACTGAATGTCATCACACTATCTAGTGACTGACAGCAGCATTAATAACATCACAGGCTGGTATCAAAAGCATGGATGTCACATAATCCTGCAGCTCCATGATCACCTACAATGCCTACTTTTTGTGGGTGTATGTCCTCCTGTGCATTTGTTTGTTTTCATTATCCACATCTCCACCCTATCCACATCGACGGGACAGTAGTGGAGAGGGTAGTACGTTTTAAGTTCCTTGGCGTACACATCACGGACAAACTGATTTGGTCCACCCACACAGACAGCGTTGTGAAGAAGGCGCAGCAGCGCCTCAGCAACCTCAGGCGGCTGAAGAAATTCGGCTTGTCACCAAAAGCACTCACAAACTTCTACAGATGCACAATCGAGAGCATCCTGTCGGGCTGTATCACCGCCTGGTACGGCAACTGCTCCGCCCACAACCGTAAGGCTCTCCAGAGGGTAGTGAGGTCTGCACAACGCATCACCGGGGGCAAACTACCTGCCCTCCAGGACACCTACACCACCCGATGTCACAGGAAGGCCATAAAGATCATTAGTGGCTGCTGCCAACATACTGACTCAACTCCAGCCACTTTAATAATGGAAATTGATGGAAATTGATGTAAAAAATGTATCACTAGCCACTTTCAACTTTCACTTTCAACTTAATATAATGTTTACATACCCTACATTACTCATCTCATATGTATATGTATATACTGTACTCTATATCATCTACTGCATCTTGTCATCTTTATGTAATACATATATCACTAGCCACTTTAAACTGTCACTTTATGTTTACATACCCTACATTACTCATCTCATATGTATATACTGTATTCGATACCATCTACTGCATCTTGCCTATGCTGTTCTGTACCATCACTCATTCATATATCTTTATGTACATATCCTTTATCCCTTTACACTTGTGTGTATAAGGTAGTAGTTGTGGAATTGTTAGGTTAGATTACTCGTTGGTTATTACTGCATTGTTGGAACTAGAAGCACAAGCATTTCGCTACACTCACATTAACATCTGCTAACCATGTGTATGTGACAAATACAATTTGATTTGATTTATATCTGTTGGTAGTGATGATGGCACAGGTGGATCTGGAGCCTACGGTACTGTATATGGGGAGACATAGGCCTCACACTTCAATAAACACATTGTCATATGAGCAGGGTATAGTCCTCCTCCAAGGATCTGACTTCATTATAGCAGAGAAAGGCTCTCTCAACAAACAAACAGACCATTATACCTGCATAAACTCACACTGAGTTAAGACTAGACATACTCTATTCTGTCCATCTACAGCAGCACCTGGCAAGTCAACAGCCAAACACTGTACCTGCCAATAATAATGTGCATTTTACATTGCCCCCCAAAAAATAAACATTGATAACTGTCGGGCCTAAATATAGTTGATGCCAATCCCTTCCAAAGTAGCTGAAAGTGCTTGTGAATTCTACACTTAACAAAATCTAATTACAAAACGTAGAATTATACACCAAACATTAATTATACTGAAAATATATATATATATTTTACTGAGTTACAGTTCATATAAGGAAGTCAGTCAATTGAAATGAATTAAATTGGGCTCCCGAATGGTGGCCATGGCTCCCAGCATGCTCCCTCAAAACTTAAAACATCTGTGTTGTGTGACAAAACTGCACATTTTGTGACCTTTTATTGTCCCCAACAGGTTCACCTGTTTAATGATCATGCAGTTTAATCAGCTCCTTGATTTGCCACACCTGTCAGGTGGATGGATTTTTTTGGCAAAGGAGAAATGCTCGCAAGTAGGGATGTAAACAAATTTGTGCACAAGCTTCTTGTGCATTTGAACAATTTTATTTCAGCTCATGAAACATGAGACCAACACTTTACATGTTGCATTTTAGTTCATGTTTTTACAGACACAGTATATTTTACATTAATTATCTTGTATTTTGATTGTTTTTGCATTTTTTTTTTATCCCATCCATATTTTCGTATCTAGCTGAATTTCACACTGGAATTTTTTTAACATATTTTTTTTATTTAACTAGGCAAGTCAGTTAAGAACAAATTCTTATTTTCAATGACAGCCTAGGAACGGTGGGTTAACTGCCATGTTCAGGGGCAGAACGGCAGATTTGTACCTTGTCAGCTCGGGGACATGAACTTGCAACCTTTCAGTTACTTGTCCAACGCTCTAACCACTAGGCTACCCTGCCGCCCCATAAATACACTCAACTGAATTATAACCCTGCTCTATGTTCGCTACATACTGTACCTCATTGCGGAGAAGAAACTAACATCTATGGATCTATAGCTTTTGGCCGGAATAAGGATTTGGGGTAGCCAGGCAACCACATAACCCCCAGGGCCAAAAACGTATCCAAAACGTATTTAAAAGCGTGTCGGTGTGTGTGTTTGTGTGTCTTTGATGACTCACACAAAAAAAAGACAAACTTAGAATCTGACAACAGGAGCAAATAAATAATTCTGAGATTGATGATGAACCCTGAAAAAGCGTTAAGATATCATGCTATGTCGACACATACAACCGCAGCTACCGCCTTGCCTCTGGGTTAAAGAAGCTCCCAATTCTTAGTCACACAAAAGAACAGCAAACTCAGGGACAAATCTGTATTTCGTTGACCTTGCGGCAGATGAAAACCTTTGAAATGGAAGAGTCGCAATAGTCAGGTTTAGTGACATGGAAGTAGAAGGGAGAGCAGGTGAAGAGGCTGAGGAATCAAAGACCTTGAAATTAAACTGGCCTGAATGGCTGTGACAATAATGTGAGCCTTTGAAAAAAAGCTTGAGAGATTCTAATCCTTGAGAGAAAATTTAATTTTCTTTCATTGGCACTGTACCAGTAAAATTAGAAATTTGTGTTACAGTATAGGACATTGATTTGGAATTTGCACCGTTGTTATACAGTTGCTAGTATTGCATGCACAAAGAGAACCATAAGGAAACTGTGATGCATATGACACAGGAACCAAAGCCAAAGTTATTCAGTTGTGCATTCAAAGTTTCCAGGGTACAACAGGACAGCCTCCCAGCCCCTACTACACTATGTGCCTTTTGCTCCAGTAGGCCTAGATGACATGTGACAGGCTTAGGCTAAAATTGCCTCTGAGAAACCACAACCAATATACTTGTCAAATGTAAGGGACCACTAAACTAAAGTCACAGCAGAAGTATATTATGAATCCCAGTTATTTTCCTAATCTCTCACCTCCCAGGTTATTCTGTGCACAGGTAAAGAAGAATGAAAATAGTGATTGATTAAAAAAAATTATAGACCAACAGCAGGAAACAAGTCTACTATAGAAATGTGAGACACTTCTAAACAACCTTGGTAATTGCAGTCTTGGCAATTCAGAACTTTTATAAGGCCTTTTGATTCTGCTTGACTCGCTGTTTAAATTACTATCATGAACACCTTTCTTTCCTCCCACAGTAGGTGAAAGGCTCTTATTTTACTCTAACCTATTCCATTTTTAAACCCCAATTTCTCTTTCCCCAAAGTAAGGTAGACATTGTGTACAGTACAGCTGTTCTCACCTACTGCATTGACAGTGCCACATTTTTAAAGGAGCTCCTGTTGGTGAAATAGTGTATATCATATTTAGCATCATTCTCAAACACAGGTAAAGAGCTGATGCAGCAGAACATAAACGGATAAACAAATCCCTGTGTGAGCTAACGTATATGTAAAGAGGCCAAATAATAACTGCGGGAAGATGCTGGTAAAATGAGTCAAGCTGAGCAAGCATTTCCCAATTGATGACCAATTAGATGTTAAGCAATTTTCGCATTCAGTGCAAATGTCCTTTCACCTCCATGTCCTACACCACCCAAGATGGAGAAAGGTAGGCCTTTGTCAGATAGACTGATGTGGGTACAAGTTGGTAACTTGCCTCAATAGGAGATGGGGGAGTTATGGGATCAAAACAGGAAAAGATCTGATTCGATAGATATTTAAACAGCTGGCACAAACAGTTGTGGCCAAATATATTGGTGCCCTTGCACTTTTCTTTTAAAAAATCTCCTTTTCTACTGAAATTGAAAAAAACTGTCTCCACGCCATGTTATTGGATTTTCAACAATAGAGAAACAATTTTATTTTTGAGATGTTTCCACAACTTGGAGTCCACCTGTGGTAAATTCAATTGATTGGACATGATTTGGAAAGGCACACGCCTGTCTATATAAAGGTCCCTTAGTTGAGCAAAAACCACACCATGAGCAATTTCTGCAGCATTGTTGGTCCCCAAGAACCCAGTGGTCTCCATCTTTCTTAAATGGAAGAAGTTTGGAACCACCAAGACTCTTCCTAGAGCTGGCCGCCAGGCCAAACTGAGCGCCTTGGTCAGGGAGGTGACCAAGAACCTTGCTTACATTTGTATACGATCACTTTTACATGTTCATATCCAAATCATTCTAAAGTATCTGTAACTCAATGATGTTACTTATAGATAGATGATTTGGATATGAAGCATGAAAATGCTAATATAGGTAGCATTGACTTTCATTGGATTTGTGCAGCAAATTGTAAAAAGTTAGCATTTGAAACAGTGGCCAAGAATGGGTTGTGGTCATACATTGCCCATAGACTGCTTACAGGCTAAGGAAACTAAAATGTAATTTTGTAATTTGGTTGAACTATCCCTTTAACATGGAGGGGGGGCAGCACTATCTCATGGTCAGAATCTGGTAATATCAGCATGTAGGATGGGGCATAAACCTAACAACTTCAATGACTAACTTCTCTGAACGGGGGACAAAGCATCACCAAATTCCATGAGAGTCCATTACATAGGATGACGAAACAATACTCCGAGCTACAGCTCCATACTACTTGTCAGACATAGAGAAATGATACTGTATACTGGTTGTTGGGGTGGGATAGGGCTGGGTCTGGGAGGGTCCGTGGGTAACTTTTGACCATTTATTTTGATTCCTCATGTCTTACTCATTGGTAGAAAAATGTTTGGCACAAATCAGATGATGGGTGCTATATTTATTAAATATTATATGAATCCTATAAATTAAAATGGCTTAAATTCTCAGATCAAATGATATTTCAACTAAATAACGATGCAGGAATGCTAATCTTATCTGTTTCTAACTACAGAAACAATTTAAGAACAATCTGAAATAGTAGGTGTCATGGCTTGCTGAAATGTCATGGAATAACCTTCATGACACTTAAAAAATGCTTGGATCAGTCACAGTTTCCTCACTAGGGCAAAAGTGATCAGAGATGAGCTGCTCTAGCAGTCAGTTGAAATGGGACACCCATACCAATGTAGGTCAAAGGGGGCTTCCATGTCATACAGCGTTGTCAACACCTTTATTTAGTATAGTACATTAGGCCTGCAACTGATTTGCCTTTGACACACACGTTTTAAATGTGCTGTACCTACAGTATACATTGGTTACATTGTATAAGGCACCTACATCTGTTTTGTTTCTTAGCATTAAATATAGAAACATGTCATCTATTAGCTTGTTTGTAAACAAATCACGTGTTTTATGTTATTTTCCATTGGAAAAACTTCAATTTTCTATAACACTTATCTGGTTATGGCAGTAGAACTGGCTCCATTTAGTGAACGTTAGTTTTTGAGCAGGTGCAGTCAGATAATTGTGTCAATATTTATTGTTTATCTATTTCCCGATAACTCAGAAGAAATACAAAGTCGATTCCAAGTACTGAAATACATATACTGTTGTGAATAATTCCTGCCTGCGCCTGTCAATTATTTCCAAAACGCGCTACGTGAATTGACATTAGCAGGCCACCATATAATATTGTAAACAGTGGCTTTACCCGAATGTGAGGACTGTCACTTCCTTTAGATGATATTATTTCAAGCAGATCGGCACGTAGGTCCACCAGGAACTTCACTCCCCCCTCAACCCTGCTTATGTGATTAAGCAACTGTTTATAGCGCGGAGTCAGACTGTATCGTAACCTGTCCTCTACTTGCAATATTGTAGCCAAGTCCCTTAACTGAGTGTCGAGCAGCTTGCCTGCTAGCTCTGAAACTCCTTTGTGGTCCACACCAAAATCGTGTGATAGCGTTGCTAGTAATTGTGACTTCTCTTCCTTTTCAAGGCTTTTGTAGAAATGCATAAATTCCACACTGTTCGATTCGGGTGGAGGCGGGGACTTCTCTCTCGTCTCGTATGTAGGTAACGGTACCACAACCCTCGTCAGTATGTCCTCCATGGATCTGACAGTACCAGGTGCCGAGGTAAACCGACAACGCACGCTTCGAAAGTCCAAGGCCTGGAGCCTTAAAGCCGTTACTAAAACACTTCGATGTCGCCAGAAACTCACACCACTGCGCAATGTAGAAATTATGGGCTGGGGTATCATCGCAATCTGTAAATTGTCTCTTTCCAGTTGTAAATAATACCAGTACCACCCGGTGCGCAACCTGATCCTTCACGGTATATTATTAAAGAGACAGTACAACTATCACAGCGAGCCTGAAGGAAATAACGCCCCAACCTATTTTCCCAATGTCACTCTCCCCACCTCAAAATACCTGGTTTAGTTTTTGAATCTACTTTTTATTCCACGTGGTCGACCTTTGCCTCTTGTGTGTATGGGAGAGCAATTATGTAACAAAAAGAGAACGCTTGGATTGGAAATGAGTGAATAGGTAGCCAACCAAAAACTAGGACCCCCAAATACTATATTAAATAAATATTTAATTCCTCCATTAAAATAATCACTGAGCTTCAAGAAAAACTTTGTTTGCTGATATGATGATAGCTGCATTATTGAGGAAAGTGTTTACTTGCTATAACTGTGATATGTGGTAGTTTTGTGTAAAATGCTTGCTTACGCCAATCCAGTCGTCAGATCAGTTAGAACCTACTTCAAGGGAGAGGAAGCTAGGACTCGGGAATAATGCATAATATTTTTAGAATAGGGCTTGTCAGAAAGCAAATAGAAATGCATATTTAAAATAGATAAAATTATACCATATTATTAATTTAACATATTTATTGTTGTGCTATGAGTGTCCTTGTTTACTTTATTATGTACTTTCATTCCTCATTATATTCCCCATAAAAAACACATATTAGCTGCAGTAAGGCGTATTCGCAGACAGAGGGCGGTGATCGCCAGCTAATTAATTTATTCAGCCAATCAGACTCAATAGCGTTGAACTTTAAAAATCTCGCGCTACTTTCTACAGACAGAGCGGTTTGGAGATTTTAGCCGTACACTAAGACAGCTAATTCGCCATTCGTAGCAAAAGTAATCAGTCAAGGCCAAATTTAGCACACAGAAGAAGTGGTAAGCTTGTGGAATTGACAATTATATTTTCCAGCTAACCACACACCGCTAGTTAGCTAATGTAGCTAAGCAAATATGGTTTAGTATAATACAAGTAGTACGTATGCTAACCCATGTGACCGGGATATTTTGCTCACGCTAGCAACCCATAGTATCACACTATATTTTGTGGTTCAGAGCTAATTACGTGCATTTTTGAAAATGCATGTATGTAACGTTAGTTTGTCATTTTTACTGCACTTCCATGCTTGTCAGGTTAGCGCTGCCATCTGAGTTAACAAACCATTCTGCACCAAGCAAATCATTCTGCTACCTAATGAACGGTCTGTTTTACAGTGCTCTGTAGGAGATGGGCGGAGAGAAGAATGTTGGCCAAGCCAGAGGAGGGAAGGCCAAAGCGAAGACACCCAGACAGAGGCTGAGTGATAAGGAAGGAGGCTCGGGTGGAGACGCACCTAGGAAAAGGTGAGTCTATACAGTGACATACAATATCCTATATTCTGTGCAATATCAATCTCAGTAACAAATCCGCATAGGCATCCATGAAATTGTCTTCCTCACTATCTCTAAGACCCAAGTAGTACATATTGCACTAGCTAGGCCTAATCTGAAACATATGTTCACTGCAGCATTAACTTTTTGTTGTTGTTGTATATCTCATTATGTAAAGATGGTCTTTGCATGTAGGTAGTTAGACACTACCTTTCCACTCACTGCATCCTAACTTTCTTCATGTCTTCTATACTTCTGAATTACAGTTAACTGAAACAACAGTCAACATCTTCCCAATATTATACACATCACAGCTCTGTGGTGTAGACACACAGAATGTTGCAAAAAAATGGAGAGAAATTAAGTCCCCAAACAAGCCAGCAATTGTAAATCTAGCAACGTGCTACAATGTGTGTGGATGCCTGCTTTCATTACCCAGAGTAGGGTACTCCATCTTTATATGAATACATTAATTCTCCTTGATATTGGATGCATTATATGAGCAAACAAATGAATCCAGAGTCATCTGTCACTGGCATGTGTAATTAATGGGATGAAAGAGAAGAATAGACACCTGTAAGCATGACTGGCAGCAGCCTTCTGTGACAGTCCCTGATGACATTTCATGGCAGACTAGAGTTAAGTTGGAGGTACCAACTCGGGGAGAGAAATATGACAATCTCTATTTTTCTCCCTGTCTTTCTGTTCTGATGGTCTGACAGTACAAAGCCCAATAAGGAAAGAACTAAAGCCACAGCAAAGTCTCAGCGGGTGGAAAAAGTAAAAGTTCAGAAAAAGGTAAGTACCTTTTTCTTAAATCATACACTACATATTGTGTGTTGGTAGTAGCCTAATAGTTATGGCAGTGGTGCTATCAACAGGAGGAGCTGTATTAGTAGCAACAGCAAGTAGGCCTAAATCAAATCAAATCAAATTTTTTTTGTCACATACACATGGTTAGCAGATGTTAATGTGAGTGTAGCGAAATGCTTGTGCTTCTAGTTCTGACAATGCAGTAATAACCAACAAGTAATCTAGCTAACAATTCCAAAACTACTATCTTATAGACAGACACAAGTGTAAGGGGATAAAGAAAATGTACATAAAGATATATGAATGAGTGATGGTACAGAGCGGCATAG
This sequence comes from Oncorhynchus clarkii lewisi, assembly GCF_045791955.1. Lineage (NCBI taxonomy): Eukaryota > Metazoa > Chordata > Actinopteri > Salmoniformes > Salmonidae > Oncorhynchus > Oncorhynchus clarkii. The sequence goes on along the minus strand of NC_092148.1, from coordinate 60,411,261 downwards.
GCAAGATACAGTAGATGGTATTGAGTGCAGTATATACATATGAGATGAGTATGTAAACAAAGTGGCATAGTTAAAGTGGCTAGTGATACATGTATTACATAAAGATGCAGTAGATGATATAGAGTACAGTATATACATATACATATGAGATGAATAATGTAGGGTATGTAAACATTATATTAGGTAGCATTGTTTAAAGTGGCTAGTGATATATTTTACATTTCCCATCAATTCCCATTATTAAAGTGGCTGGAGTTGAGTCAGTGTGTTGGCAGCAGCCACTCAATGTTAGTGGTGGCTGTTTAAATCACCACCGCTACAGCTTATGGGACTTACATTTGTACTACTGGATAGTTTTTCCTGAGAAATTTGACTGCAGGTTACATCTTCCCAGCCTGTGCTGCCAGCGTGTCGCTGTGTGAACCCCATAATAGTTGATTCCAGAAGCTCCCCAAACCAGCTAGATAGAAATGGATTTCCTGATACTGTACTTGGACTGGTGCCCAAGGTCCATTACCCTCATACTGAATCTCTCAACATAGGGGTTTTCTCATACAGTGCCTTCGGAAAGTATTCAGACCCCTTGACTTTTTCCACATTTTGTTAGGTTACAGCCTTATTCTAAAATGGATTAAATATACTTTCTCATCAATCTACACACAATACCCCATACAGACAAAACAAAAAACAGGTTTAATTGTTTTTAGCATATTTATAAAAAAATATATTAAAAAAACATACCTTTTTAGAATTCAGACCCTTTGCTATGACTCGAATTTGAGCTCAGGTGCATTCTGTTTCCATTGATCATCCTTGAGATCTTTCTACAAGTTGATTTGAAGTCCACCTGTGGTAAATTCAAATTGATTGGATATGATTTGGAAAGGCACACACCTCTATATTAGTTCCCACAGTTGACAGTGCATGTCAGTTAAAACCAAGCCATGAGGTCAAAGGAATTGTCCGTAGAGCTCTGAGACAGGATTGTGTTGAGGCACCGATCTGGGGAAGGGTATCAAAACATTTCTGCAGCATTGAATGTCTCCAAGAACACAGTGGCCTCCATCATTCTTAAATGGAATACTTTTCCTAGAGCTGGCCGCCCTGCCAAACTGAGCAATCAGGGGAGAAGCGCCTTGGTAAAGGAGGTGACCAAGAACCCGATGGTCACTCTGACAGAGTTCCTCTGTGGAGATGGGATAACCTTCCAGAAGGACAACCATCTCTGCAGCACTCCACCAGTCATGCCTTCATGGTAGTGGTCAGACAGAAGCCACTCCTCAGTAAAAGGCACAAGACAGCCCTCTTGGAGTTTGCAAAAAGGCACCTAAAGGACTCTCAGACCATGAAAAACAAGATTCTCTGGTCTGATGAAACCAAGATTGAACTCTTTGGCCTGAATGCCAAGTCTCACATCTGGATGAAACCTGGCACCATCCCTATGGTGAAGCATGGTGTTGGCAGCATCATACTTTGGGTATGTTTTACAGCTGCAGGGACTGGTAGACTAGTCAGGTTCAAGGGAAAGATGAATGGAGCAAAGTAGTGAGAGCTGTGATAACCTGCTCAGGACCTCAGACTGGGGCGAAGGTTCACCTTCCAACAGGACAACAACCCTAAACACACAGCCAAGACAACGCAGGAGTGGCTTTGGGACAAGTCTCAATGTCCTTGAGTGGCCCGGCCAGACCTGAATCCAATCGAACATCTCTGGAATGACCTGAAGATGGCTGTGCAGCAATGCTCCCCATCCAACCTGACAGAGCTTGAGGAACTGCAGAGAAGAATGTGAAAAACTCACCAAATACAGGTGTGCCAAGCTTGTAGCTTCATACCCAAGAAGACTCAAGGCTGTAATCGATGCCAGAGGTGCTTCAACAAAGTACTGAGTAAAGGGTCTGAATACTTATGTAAATGTGATATTTCAGTTTTATTTTATTTATGTTTGCAAAAATGACTAAACCTGTTTTTGCTTTGTCATTATGGGTTATTGTGTGTAGCTTGATGGAACAAAAACAATTTAATACATTTTAGAATAAGACTAATGTGGAAAAAGTCAAGGGGCCTGAATACTTTCCGAATGCACTGTACATACTACGATTTATTTTTGATTGAATTGCTACGTTATTCACAGGTCCATTGTTTCTTGATATGTGTCAATTTACTTAGTAAATTATGTTGTCCATTATATAGATTAATTCTGTATTAGGTCAAAACACCACTTTCAGTACCTCTTTGCGGTGTCTGTTTTTGTCCAATATGAGTATTTAGAAAAATAATATAATCGGTGGAGGCTGCTGAGGGGAGAAAGGCTCATAATAATGGCCGGAACCGAGTGAATTTGGTGTATTTGATACCATTCCACCGATTCCGCTCCAGTCATTACCACGAGCCTGTTCTCCCCAATTGTTGTCCACACCTACTCATTCAAAGGTTTGTCCTTATTTTTACTATTTTCTACATTGTAGAATAATACTGAAGTTATCAAAACCATGAAATAACGCATGGAATCATGTAGTAACCAAAAAAGTGTTAAACAAAAAAACATTCTTCAACATTCTACTTCTTCAAAGTAGCCACCCTTTGTCTTGATGACAGCTTTGCACACTATTGGCATTATCTCAACCAGCTTCATGAGGAATGCTTTTCTAACCGTCTTGAAGGAATTCCTACATATGCTGTGCACTTGTTGGCTGCTTTTCCTTCATTCTGCGGTCCAACTCATCCAAAACCATCTCAATTGGGTTGAGGTCGGGTCATCTGATGCAGCACTCAATCACTCTCCTTGGTCAAATAGCCCTTACACAGCCTGTTTTGGGTCTTTGACCTGTGGAAAAACAAATGATAGTCTCACTGAGCTCAAACCAGATGGGATGGCGTATCACTGTAGAATGCTGTGGTAGCCATGCTGATTCAATCTAAATAAATCACTGACAGTGTCACTAGCAAAGCACACCACCACCTTCATGTTTCACGGTGGAAACCACACATGCGGAGATCATCTGCTCACCTACTCTGTCTCACAAAGGCACGGCGGTTGGAACCAAACATTTCTGATTTTGACTTATCAGACCAAAGGACAGATTTCCACCGGTCTGTCCGTTGCTCGTGTTTCTTGGTTTCTTTGCAGAAATTCGACCACGAATTCCTGATCCACACAGTCTCTTTTGAACAGTTCATGTTGAGATGTGTCTGTTACTTGAACTCTGAATCATTTATTTGGGCTGCAATCTGGGGTGCAGTTAAATCTAATGAATTTATCCTCTGCAGCAGAGGTAACTCTGGGTCTTCCTTTCCAGTGGCGGTGCTCTTGAGAGACAGTTTCATCATAGCTCTTGGTTTTTGCGACTGCACTTGAACAAACTTTCAAAGTTCTTGACATTTTCCAGATTGGCTGACCTTCATGTCTTAAAGTAATGATGGACTGGCCTTCTTGCCATAATATGGACTTGGTCTTTTACCAAATAGGGCTATCTTCGGTATGCCACCCCTACCATGTTTCAACACCACCGATTGGCTCAAATGCATTAAGAAGGAAAGAAATTACACAAATGAGCCTTTATCAAGGCACACCCTTCAATTGAAATGCATTCCAGGTGACTATCTCATGATGCTGGTTGAGAGAATGCTTAGTGTGCAAAGCTGTCAAAGGCAAAGGGTGGCTACTTTGAAGAATCTCAAATATAAAATATATTTTGATTTCTTTAACACTTTTCTTTTTGGTTACTAAAGGATTCCATATGTGTTATTTCATAGTTTTGATGTCTCCACTATTATTCTACAATGTAGAAAATAGTAAAAATAAAGAGAACCCCTTGTTTGAGTAGGTGTGTCCACATTTTTGACTGGTACTGTACATGCAGACCACAAACGGAGTTGAGTGAAGAGCTTGAGAATTTTATATTTTGTGCTGAGCTCTGACTTGTTTTTCTGTTTTCCCTCTATTAGGTCAAGGCTTTCAAAACGGAGAGCGTGGAGAGCTTTGATGATGATGTGAGGTGGGCATTTTCCTCTGAGACTGCATCCTGTTAACAGTATTGGTAATGAGAGAGCCAGCTAATTGTCATGGCTTTGCTCAACTACAGCTCTGAAGTTGTGTGGCTTGATATCGCTCAAAGTGTCACATCAGCACATTTCTGCTGCCATTGGAAATGTAGTTTTAATCCATTAACGTTTCAAATAGTAGGGAGGTGATCAAAATTAATTATTGTGATTTGGATTTCCAAGAGCCTGGACAGGATCCATTCCCCTTTTTTTCAGGGAGTGTTTGCTGTCTATCAGAAAATGTATTTCCTGCTGTATTGAAGAAAAGTGTCTGTGGCTCGTCAGAAAAGCAATAAATTAAAAACCGCTGTGTTCTGAGGGGATGGATGGTGGGAGTTTAGGCTAGGTCTGAAAGGTACAATCCGCTACAGATAACAGTATCGGTTTTGCTTCCTTATAGTCACACTGACAAAGTGAATGACATATACAGTTAATTCTCTGTTTATGGACTCTCTTAGACTTACTCAGGCTGTTTCTCCCTCACAGACGAACCTATTGGCATTTCAATATTTTCCTAATCCTATTGAAGTCTACCTCTCTTGCTTAGGAAATGGAAAGAATATGTTGATTTGCCATACAGGAATGAGTTGTTCAGATGAGTTAGGTGACATTCAGACAGAACGTTGGAAGAAACTGAGAGAATATCCAATCATTACCCATCTGTACTGTTGTCGGTGACAAGAAAAGGGGGTGAAGTGAAGGGTTGGAGGTCCTTAAACGGAATGGTCGGGATTTTGGCAATTTACTTCCCCAGATTCAGAAACTCGGGAATACCATTTTTATGTATCTGCGTGCAGTTTGAAGGAAGTTTAATGACTGGATGTTCCTGTAGACTTCCAGTCGTTGCACTAACGCTAAGTTAGCATTGGCTTGCAAAACTACCTCTCTATTCCTTCATACTGGACACAGATACATAAAAATGGTATCAATATATCTGACTATTGGGAAGTATATAAAGGACCTCTGACAAATTCCCAAACTATCCCATTAAATGCATTATCTGCGCTGCCAACTCTCATGCATTGGGCGCGAGTCACGCATTTCGCCCTGTTCTCACACCACACCTCTTTCTCACGCATTGAAAAAAAGTTCCCTATTTAATTTTTTTAATTACTCCACTGAATTCAGTGTAACTTTTTTTTTCAAATCGGAGCATATGCACCTGCAATTCTACATCATGAGTGTTGTATCTGCACCAGCTTCACCTGGTAGATCCATAATTTTCCTGCCATTGCACTGTGAACCGCGGCAGATTGAAGCTTGTGATTGGTTTAGTAAGGACCTAGGCGATTTGCTGCGCGTTTGTAAAGACGCCCCTCAAGATTTAGTGTGGAGTGCAGTCACGTCAGACTGGACAGGCATGTTCGCTCTCCGCTTATCAAAGTTTATAACCTCAATTGTCAAAAGAGCAGCACGGCAACGTGTAGTGCTGTTTTTGTCTATAATTGTTGCAAAATGCTTTGTGTGATAATATAGCCTACTACTAGGGATTTATTCCACAATTTAGATTAGCCCAGATCTATAGCCCACATTATTCCCCTTGTTTGATCATTGGCAATTGAGGACTAGGTTGATAAGGCTATAACAACGAAAAGGCAGCATTTAGAATAAATGTTGTTAGGGTGACCTGATTTGTGTAACTATATTATGAACACTATTTTGCCCTTACAAATTGTGAACCCAAATGTAACTGATTCTAGTGGGCAAGGGGGATACCTAGTCAGTTGTACAACTGAATGCATTCAACTGAAATGTGTTTTCCTCATTTAACCCAATCCCTCTGAATCAAAGAGATGCGTGGGGCTGCCATAATTGACACCCATGTCTTCGGCACCAGGGGAGCAGTGGGTTAACTGCAGAACAACAGGGGCAGAACAACAGATTTTTACCTTGTCAGCTTGGGGATTTGATCCAGCAACCTTTTGGTTACTGGCCCAACACTCTGACCACTGACCACACTAATTAGTCTATATTTTAGCCCATTGTAGGGAAAGGGAATTGTTCTAGTGATGATGTAAGTTCTAGTGACTTACATCATGTAAGACCAAACAAATTACCAAACAAATTACAGAAAATCTTCTGAAGACGACATAGCCTAAATCTGTTGCTACACCAAACCCAAATGATCTTTCAATGTATTGTCCCTTCCGGGACTATTGTTATTCCCCATACTTTTCTTATTATTTAACTTATTAATATTTCTTAAGAATTCTTCTGGTGTAATTGGTCTATTCGAAATCGGATTTGCCATCTTGTCCTCAAACTCTTTTTAAAATTCTATTTATTTTCAATGAGGGCTGTGCATTTTGTAAGCATTTATGGACAGTTTTGAAAACCGTGTGGTGTGGCTGTCATAAAATGAGAGTAGGCTATATTGAAATGCCCCTTGCCTCAAATATCTTGTTTTGTCATTTATTCCTACCGAAATGGTAGGCAAGATATTTTGCATTTATTCCTATGGAGAGTAAGATTTTGCACATCGGCCTCAACCACCTGTAAATTAATATTTATTTGATTTTTCTTGATTGTAGGTTAATTTAGTAGAAATGAAAAGTTTTTGGGGAACATACAGTGGGGCAAAAAAGTATTTAGTCAGCCACCAATTGTGCATGTTCTCCCACTTAAAAAGATGAGAGGCCTGTAATTTTCATTATAGGTATACTTTAACTATGACAGACAAAATGAGAAAAAAAAATCCAGAAAATCACTGTAGGATTTTTAATGAATTTATTTGCAAATTATGGTGGAAAATAAGTATTTGGTCACCTACAAACAAGCAAGATTTCTGGCTCTCACAGACCTGTAACTTCTTCTTTAAGAGGCTTCTCTGTCCTCCACTCGTTACCTGTATTAATGGCACCTGTTTCAACTTGTTATCAGTATAAAAGACACCTGTCCACAACCTCAAACAGTCACACTCCAAACTCCACTATGGCCAAGACCAAAGAGCTGTCAAAGGACACCAGAAACAAAATTGTAGACCTGCACCAGGCTGGGAAGACTGAATCTGCAATAGGTAAGCAGCTTGGTTTGAAGAAATCATCTGTGGGAGCAATTATTAAGAAATGGAAGACATACAAGACCACTGATAATCTCCCTCGATCTGAGGCTCCACGCCAGATCTCACCCCGTGGGGTCAAAATGATCACAAGAACGGTGAGCAAAAATCCCAGGACCTAGTGAATGACCTGCAGAGAGCTGGGACCAAAGTAACAAAGCCTACCATCAGTAGCACAATACGCCGCCAGGGACTCAAATCCTGCAGTGCCAGACGTGTCCCCCTGCTTAAGCCAGTACATGTCTAGGCCCGTCTAAACTTTGCTAGAGAGCATTTGGATGATCCAGAAGAAGATTGGGAGAATGTCATATGGTCAGATGAAACCAAAATAGAACTCGTCGTGTTTGAAGGACAAAGAATGCTGAGTTGCATCCAAAGAACACCATACCTACTGTGAAGCATGGGGGTGGAAACATCATGCTTTGGGGCTGTTTTTCTGCAAAGGGACCAGGACGACTGATCCGTGTAAAGGAAAGAATGAATGGGGCCATGTATCATGAGATTTTGAGTGAAAACCTCTTTCCATCAGCAAGGGCATTGAAGATGAAACGTGGCTTGGTCTTTCAGCATGACAATGATCCCAAACACACCGCCCAGGCAACGAAGGAGTGGCTTTGTAAGAACCATTTCAAGGTCCTGGAGTGGCCTAGCCAGTCTCCAGATCTCAACCCCATAGGACATCTTTGGAGGGAGTTGAAAGTCTGTGTTGCCCAGCAACAGCCCCAAAACATCACTGCTCTAGAGGAGATCTGCATGGAGGAATGGGCCAAAATACCAGCAACAGTGTGTGAAAACCTTGTGAAGACTTACAGAAAACGTTTGACCTCTGTCATTGCCAACAAAGGGTATATAACAAAGTATTGAGATAAACTTTTGTTATTGACCAAATACTTATTTTCCACCAAAATGTACAAATAAATCCATTAAAAATCCTACAATGTGATTTTCTGGATTTCTTTTTGTCATTTTGTCTGTCATAGTTGAAGTGTACTTATGATGAAAACTACAGGCCTCTCATCTTTTTAAGTGGGAGAACTTGCACAATTGGTGGCTGACTAAATACTTTTTTGCCCCACTGTAGATCAGGTGTGGGCCACCAACCCTCTTGGAGAGGGACCTCTAGTCAGGAGATTTTGAAGGGATAGTTCACCCAAATTACATTCACATTGGTTTCTTATGGACAAAGAAACTGCAGTCTATCCTGTGGTTAGCCACTGCTAATATTAGCATTTTCTAACAACAAAAAAAAACGATTTTAATTCGGTGTCCCCCAGTTAAGGACCCCCTGGCTAGGGGTGGAGACAATGACATTCCCCATAGGAAATCTCACTCCAACAATTTTCAAAACTTGGCAACCCTGTACATTATCCTGTTCCGTTCTGCCTGTAATGGGAATTAGCATCTACAGCTGTTTTCTTTCTTTTCCTTCCATCCAACCATTTGAAATGAAGCAGTACTGTAATTAAGTTGCAGTGGTGGTTGTAATGTTGATTTATTAATTTGGTCAATTTCCTTCCCACTTCCAAGGCATACTGCAGGGAAATACAAGCTTGCCGTCCTATTATTATACTATCATCAGGCCCTTTTCTATAATGTTTAATCACTGTAATTATGTAATTACATGTGGTCACTAAATGGTGTACTTTTGGATTGAGGTATTACTCTATGAATAGCTACGTCTTACTGGGAAGTAAAAGGTGGACCGCAGCAGGATGTGTTCATGCTTTCCAACTACTTGATATGGGAGTGAAAGTGACTGGTCATTGTTCAGTGTCTCTTCGTGCTTCCCTCAGGTTTAATTTGGCTGTAAAAGAGGAGCCTGAAGATGGAGACTTTGTGCCAGAAAAGAGGGGGAAAAAGAGGAAAAGACCAGAGGATGAACCCATGGAAGGTCCCTCGTGTTCCAGTGCAACCCCAACGTGAGCAGGTCTCCCTTATTTATATGCCCTCACTCCATCTGTCATTCAGTTACCCTATGACTAAGTGTTGGTAACATGCGAACATCAGTTCCACCACACCACACCTCTTCACCTGTGAGCAAATAGTGTTGCGCATTGTTGCTGTACACAGATGTTATTTGCTGCCCTCAGGTTTAATAGGAAATTGAAAGAGAAGGACGAGGCTGACCCGAGGACAGAGAATAACACAGAGGGGATAAAGAAAGAGAAGGTAGGCATCTTCCCCGCAGTCAAATGTTCTAGTTTTTAGCTGTTTATGTAGTAGCATCATTTTCCCCCACTTTTCACATGAACTGAGAAGTGGAAATTATATCTGAACAAAAATAAACGCAACATGTAAATTGTTGGTCCCATGTTTCATGAGCTGAAATAAAAGATCCCAGAAATGTTCCATGTGCACAAAAAGCTTACTTCTCTCAAATTTGTTTACATCCCTATTTGTGAGCATTCTCCTTTTGCCAAGATATGCCACACCCGTCAGGTAGGTAGATTATCAAAAAGCTGATTAAACATGATCATTACACAGATGCACCTTGTCCTGCGGACAATAAAAGGCCACTCTAAAATGTGCACTTTTGTCACACAACACAATGTCACAGATGTCTCAAGTTGAGGAAGTGTGCAATTGGCATGCTGATTGCAGGAATGTCCACCAGAGCTGTTGTCAGATAATTAAATGTTAATTTCTCTACCATAAGCTGCCTCCAATGTTGTTTTAAATAATTTGGCATTATGTCGAACCGGCCTCACATCCCGCAGACCACGTGTAAACACGCCAGCTCTGGACCTCCGGCTTCTTCACCTGCGGCAGCATCTGAGACCAGCCACCCGGACAGCTGATGAAGCTGAGGAGTATTTCTGTCCATAATAAAGCCCTTTTGTAGGGAAAAACTAATTCTGATTGGCTGGACCTGGCTCTCCAGTGGCCCCTGCCCAGTCATGTGAAGTCCATAGATTAGGGCCTAATTCATTTATTTCAATTCACTGATTTCCTTCATATGAACTAACTTAGTAAAATCTTTGACATTGTTGCATTTATTTTTGTTCAGTAAATATTTTATTGTGTAATGTTAGTGCTTTGCGAATTTGACTCAGATGGGTACAGCTGAAATAACGAACAAGCTTTGTTTTGGGACATTTTACAATGGGCTCACTGATTGTGTAAATCACCTACTGTGTACATTGTCTTGTTTCTGTGCTGCTGTCTTGATCTCCCAGAAGCCAAAGAAAGAGGAGGCGGAGCATCCAGTCACTACAAAGAAGAAGTCAAAGGAAGAGATTGAGGCAGCAAAAGCGTTGAAGATCAAAAAAAGAGAAGAAGAAGAGCAGCAGCGCTGGAGATGGTGGGGCTTGTTTGTTTTTCTATATGCCCGATGTGTGGGAGGTGGTTGTATGAACCTTTTTATGAAAGAGAGGCTCATTCTGAAACGCACTCTTGTCCCTCAGGTGGGAAGAGGACAAGTATGAGGATGGTGTAAAATGGAAGTTTCTGGAGCACAGGGGTCCCTTTTTCCCACCGGAGTACCAGCATCTCCCAGACAACGTTAACTTCTACTACAATGGTCAGTACAGCCCTGCTGGTCTGAAGGTTTATACTCACCTTGTCAGATCATCGACCATTTAGAAGTAAACACTTAACACTTCTCAAAGCGAGGCTCTTCACTCTAAATATGTAAGTAGATTCCCTGGCATGAGAGAGTTTCGCTAAGAAGGCTTGTAACTCACTTTCAAACTATCCAAGCATTCTGTCTGGGTCAGATTGAAAGTTGAATGTTGTTGACACTTTCTCCTCTATCTACGACACTCTGGGGAGGATCCTTCCTTTCATCATTCACCCCAGAATATTGTTCCTCAACTCTGTATTGATTTGCATGGATCAACAGCTGCCCACAAAAGATCAGCCTCTTTTTATTTATTTATTTATTTATTTATGTCTGGATCAAACATTTTGATTGAGAACCATAGTTTTTACATTTTGTCCCCCATATTGCAGCCCTGACAGCTCCTATGTCAAAAGAGTGGGTTTGATAAGTTAATTCCTGTGTGTAGTGAAGTCCCTCTCTGGGGCCAGGCCTCCACAACTAATTCACCCATTTGGAGTGGTATGGAATGTAAATCCACAGCCGCTCACTGCAGGCCTCTCTCTCTCTGGGCATTGATTGGCCTGCTGAGCCGGCTCCTAGGGGACCTCTGGGGATGATATTATGGCGGGGAATTGCCAGGGACCTCACTATACGATATTATCACAATACTTAAGCGTCTGATACGATATGTATGCAATTCAATACTGTGATTATTGTGATTCCATGGTCCAAACATGTTGCTCACCATTTGTCTGCTGCAGAGGGACAAAAGAGCCATGAGAAAACGAGTTTTGATCAGTCATGGAAATTTGAAAACATTTTGGCTTCATATTTAAAAAGATGGAGAACAAGCTATGAAGGACAATTACTGGAGTTTTGGTGCAGGTACAGCCAACTAGCGCAACAATCATATAATCCCCATCACTAGTTGATATGGTGCATTTTGGTTCTGACTAAGCTCCAAAAGCCTGACTGAGGTCACAGCTCCTCTAGTCACTTCAGCTACTCATATAGTGGTGCCACTTCGCTCCCCTATTTAGAGAACATGACAAGGGCAAGATTTACCAAGCATTTGCACCTGTTAGTTTCAGACAGTAATACAAGGGGGAAAAAGTAAAGCTGAGTCCTAAACTATTCTACAACATTATATATTTTTCCCTCCTAGGACCTGCAAGCTGCTTACTGAAACTGTAGCCCAGCTAAGATGATGGATCTTATGGGAACTGTGTGTGTGATGTGCTTGTTCACCAGGTAAAGTTGTGAAGCTGGGCCTTGCTGCAGAGGAGGTGGCCCTGTTCTTTGCTCAGATGCTTGACCATGAATACACCACAAAAGATGTGTTCCGAAACAACTTCTTCAAGGACTGGAGGAAGGTGAGGAGTGGAGGAGGAAGAAAAGCCTAGAGAGACCAGCCCTTGAAACATCTTACTTTGTTTTCTAAGCTTGTTCTTGGAATAACATCAGTGGCTCAAGTTGTCGGTATAGCATATTTAAGATAAAAAAAACAAACAAAAAAACTATTTTGGAGTTGGAAGTCCAACCGAGAACCAAACAAGTAGTGGTTGAGAGTGTGAACATGGTACTCGGGACCCTATACTGTTCAACTAAGAGATGTTGAATGTCCCTGCAGAGTTAACTATACTGAACAAAAATATAAATGCAACCATTTCAGCGATTTTACTAAGTTAAAGTTCATATAAAAAATAAAAAAAATAATTAAGCCCTAATCTATGGATTTCATATGAATGGGCAAGGGTGCAGCCATGGGTGGGCCTGGGAGGGGGTGCCAGGCCCAGCCAATCAGAATGGGTTTTCCCCACAAAAGGGTTTTATTACAGACATAAATACTCCTTTGTTTCATCAGATGTCCGGGTGGCTGGTCAAAGACGATCCCACAGGTGAAGAAGCTGGATGTGGAGGTCCTGGGCTGCCGTGGTTACACGTGGTCTGCCTTAGTAAGGCTGGTTGGACATACTGCCAAATTCTCTAAAACAAATGTTGGAAGCGGCTTATGGTAGAGAAATTAACATTCAATTCTCTGGCAACAGCTCTGGTAGATATTCTTGCAGTCAGCATGCCAATTGCACGCTCCCTCAACTTGAGACATCTGTGGCAGTGTGTTGTGACAACCACATTTTAGTGTCCTTTTATTGTCCCCAGCACAAGGTTCACCTGTAAGGATCATGATGTTTTAATCAGTTTCTTGATATTCCACACCTATCAGGTGGATGGATTATCTCGGCAAAGGAGAAATGCTCACTAACAGGGATGTAAACAAATTTGTGCACCAAATCTGAGAGAAATAAGCTTTTTGTGAGTATGGAACATTTCTGGGATCTTATTTCAGATCATAAAACATGGGAACATCACTTTACATGTTGCATTTCTATTTTTGTTCAGTATAGATGCAGTATGACAGACATGGGTGTATGTGGGGTGTCCTCTGTACACAACACTCCACCAGGCCCAAAGGCGTATCATGCAGAATTAATTTCGTGCTGCTTAGTGCCCAATGCTCTTGAAAATATGATTTGTGTAAAGGCATTGATATGCTAATCCAGACAAGTCGCTCCCCGCATATGAACAAATCCAATTAAACTGTTTTATTATAACGGGAAACCTCTCCTCGCCTGACTGCCCCCAGTCTCCGCCCACCCGCTGCCTGTCAATCATGCTTAGAGGGAAGGTCGGTGGCTCCAAGTGTCCACACGGTCATTGGAGTGTCTGGACTGGATCTGCATAAGGGAAACTATCACAATGTTACTGGTGCCAAGACAATGCATTAGCGCTCGTTATCCCAGATTTTTATATTTATCTATAGCTAAACTCCCCTTCCTTTAAATAGGTTGATGTGCTGCTAGTATGGATTCCTTGCTCAATGAATATCCCCAATTATTTTGGGGGTTCTGGATTCTGGATATGTTGACATGCTGCTCTCATAGAATCCTTCATCAAATAAGTGGAAATAAATTAGTCATATACACCAAGTGTATAAAACATTATGAACACCTCTTTCCATGACATTGACTGACCAGGTGACACTATAATCCCTTATTGATGCCACTTCTTAAATCCACTTCAATCCGTGTAGATAAAGTGGAGGAGACAGGTTAATAATGGATTTTTAAGCATTGAGACATGGATTGTGTGCCATTCGGAGTGTAAATGGGCAAGACAAAATATTTAAGTGTCTTTGAACGGAGAATGCAACGCTGCTGGGCTTTTCATGCTCAACAGTTTCCTGTGTGTATCAAGAATGGTCCACCACCCAAATGACATTCAACCAATTTGACACAATTCTGGGAAGCATTGTGTTCCTAATGTTTTGTACACTGTACATTGACATTTCCTCAAATAGGCTTCCTGATTTATCGACAGAATGAGGTGGCCATAGTGACATCCCTGGGGCTGTGCAGGCCAAATCGTCTGCTGTAGGAGTTCACATTAAAGGGAGTCAGTGTTGTCATGACATTTTACGGCAAAAAAAAACCCATTTAAATTAATCATAACTGAATAAATGGGCTACTTGTTTAGCGTCCCTGTTGGAGGGACCTGTTGGCATTCTGTGTTTTACTAGGTAGGTCTACTCTGAAGATTTCTGATTGACTGAGGACAATTCGGCAGTGAATCTGTTTCTCGCGTTTTGTCCCTGTGTTTGTCTGAGCAGGAGATGACCCTGGAGGAGAGGGTGCTAATTAGTGACCTGAATAAGTGTGACTTTCGGGAGCTCCACACCATGCACAAGGAGAAGGTGGAGGCTAGGAAGGCCATGAGCAAAGAGGAGAAACTGGTGAGTGGAACTTGGACAAAACAGGGCGATTACTCAAGGTAGATCTAAATGGCTACTTCAATATTGGATTGAGTGTAATTACTATGGATACAGAATATTATGAGTGAAGGGGGTTCATAGCATTATTGGCATAGCTGATAACCAATATATATATTCCAGGTGATGAAAGAGGCCAATCAGAAGATAGTGGAGGAGTATGGCTTCTGTATACTGGACCACCACCGGGAACGCATCGGCAACTTTAAGATTGAGCCGCCAGGTCTCTTCCGAGGACGGGGGGAGCACCCCAAACAAGGCATGCTTAAGAAGAGGATCCAGCCGGAGGACGTCATCATCAACTGTGAAAAGTGAGACCGGCTCAGATCAGAACATGAATGGCTAGTAAAGGGGAGGTTTCAGAAGTGAAAAGGGTTAATAAAAGGGAAGGTTACTGCCTGGAGAAACACTATGGAACAGTCCTACAACAGGTTTGGATTTGCAATATTCATCCCCTCCATTAGGTTTAGTAGTTGTACCTAGAGGAAGACCACAGTATGGTATTTCGCCACACTTCTCCACTTCTCTAAGAACTGTCTCTCTTGACATTATGATCCAAGTCTGTGATTAACCTCCCAGTCACAGGTCTAGATTAGTGTCAGCTAAGGACGGATTTGTACCCTACGGAGACAGACCCTACGGAGCATAGCAGTGTCGCAATGTTTTTCGTCACAAAAGGGACGACTCCTTGTAGTGTGCCCCAACATTTGACATGCTTCCGTGTCACATGAATATGGTAACGTTCTGTATCACTCCTTGTGTAGCAGTGGGGGCAGTGTTGTGTAGGCAATGAAGCTCTCTTGGTTCCTTCAAAACATGACATGCTATTTTTAACTGATATGGTAGTGAATACATTCAAGCAGCATATTAAACTGGGATAATGTTGTCGGTTACACCGGCAAGTATAGTATTATAAATCTGATTATTTCACATGGCGTAAATATACTAATCTACTTCAAAACCACTTCAAGATTGCTGTCTTGGTTTAGCTTGGCATTAAATAAGCATTTTATTTTGCATTGGTAACCAAAATAATCTGTGACTGCTCAAACCTTAAAATATTCCACCAAACTGACTTGTTGCAGATAAAATCAGTGCGTTATGACAGTGCACACAAAATCCACTTTTTCACAAAAGTTTTCATGTAACATATAAAAAAAAAAAGAAACTTGAATGTGTTTCCATCACATTTTCAACTACCGATAGTTTAGTCACAAACTGTTGCGTTAAATAGGATTTGTGCACAAACAGGTCACAGATACAGTGTGTAGGCTGTGCGGGTAGGCTAGATTTACATGAGGTAATTATGGATAAGAGCGAGAATATTTAAATTTGTATACATCGATCATCATGCCACCAGAATAAGACCTTCGATATTTATACCAAGCTCATCATCGTTCACTTTCACCACCCTGTGAAGTTCATTTGTTTTATTTCTTCTGTAGCCTAATAAACTGAGGGTTTCCCGAGTCGTAGTGGGAGGACCACATATCACCGTGTGCCTTAAAGTTTACTTCGATATGATGGTCATTAGTGTTGGGCCAGTAACCGAAAGGTTGCTGGATTGAATCCCGAGCTGACAAGGTAAAAATCTGTTCTGCCCCTGAGTAACCCCCTGTTCCCCGGGCGCCGAAGACGAATGTCGATTATTGCAGCCCACCGCACCTTTCTGATTTAGAGGGCTTGGGTAAAATGCGAAAGACGCATTCAGTTGTACAACTGACTAGGTATCCCCCTTTCCCATTATATTATGTACGCATAAAGGCATTTCCACCGCCATTTATCGCATAATCCATTTTACCGACACAACGAGATCCCACCATGTCAAACAAACAAATGATTTGTCTGCATTTAAATTGTACTTTAAACTGTTTCCATCACAGCTATTGTGATTTAATTTTATACGGTAGGACAGTACGTTCATAACAGTGGACGAAAACATGGTTTGATAATGAAATTATGACATATTTTTAGCTGTTATGGATGTGAATACATTGAATATAAAATTAGGATAATGTAGGTTACACTGCCAAGTATAACAATATTTGCCAGGGCATATTATTTAATTATGAATCTGATTATTTCATATGGATATGTGGGAAGCTAAAAGGCTAGCTAGCCTGCTGTGTTCAGCCAACTTGCTAGTAAGGGAAGACGAGACTCTTCTTTTGCTTTCACCACAAATGAGAAGACGACAAGAAAATCTGTCACCCCCATGGGAATGTTGTTTTTTGGTAGTCTGGACCAGCACAGTATTATGTTACCAAAAGGTGCACTTTGCTCAAAAAAAAATCTGACTCCACCCAGCACATGCAGATCTATGCATGTGAAGCTTGTAGAGGGCTTTGGGGTCTTTATGTAAATCAGCAAGCTTCGCAGTAGTCAGGGTTAAACTTCAGCCCCTGTGTAATGATCTTCACTAGTTAACACAGGCACAAAATCATAAACCTTGCCTATTTTTACAATTTCTCTTAATGTCATTTAAGAACGGGACCGCCGAGTGCTGAAGCGCGTAGCGTGTAAAAAATAGTTTGTCCTCGGTTGCAACACTTACTACTGAATTCCAAACTGCTTCTGGAAGCAACGTCAGCACAAGAACTGTTCGTCGGGACCTTGGCCAAGCAGCCACACACAAGCCTAATATCACCATGTGCAATGCCAAGCGTTGGCTGAAGTGGTGTTAAGCTTGCCACCATTGGACACTCGAGCAGTGGAAACGCGTTCTCTGGACTGATTTAATCTTGCTTCACCATCCAGCAATCCAACGGATGAATCTGGGTTTGGCGGATGCCAGGTGAACGCTGATTGCATAGTGCCAACTGTAAAGTTTGGTGGAGGAGGAATAATGGTCTGCGGCTGTTTTTCAGGGTTCGGGCTAGGACCCTTCGTTCCAGTGAAGGGAAATATTTATGCTACAGCTTAGAATGACATTCTAGACGATTCTGTGCTTCCAACTTTGTGGCAACAGTTTAAATTTATAAATAATAAGTTTAGGCATAAGGGAAATAACTTTAATTTTAACACAGCCAAAATTGTCTATCATAGTTATCTAGTGGAAACCCTGTGTAATGCTGTCTCTCATGCCTACAGTATCTGACCCTTGACCTCTCCACCCCCCTTAGAAAGTCTTGTATCCCAGAGCCCCCTGCTGGTCACCACTGGAAGGAGGTTCGCCATGACAACACAGTGACCTGGCTGGCCAGCTGGACTGAGAATGTTCAGGGCTCCTGCAAGTATGTCATGCTCAACCCCAGCTCCAAACTCAAGGTATGAGGCATGTTTTTCAAATATTACCCTATGATCTCTGGAGCCTCCTGATTTTTCTTTTCTATCTGATAATTAATTGCACCCAACTGGTATCCCAGGTCTAAATAAGTCTTGAATGGGGGGAAAAAAGCAGTGCAACTGGCTTCGATGTCCAGATTGGAATTTGCGGAACATAGGTAGTCAGGGTGGTGCAGTAACTGTGGACAACAATTGTCTGCAAAGTAACCATTCCCATATACAGTGCCTTAAAGTATTCATACCCCTTTTTGATGTGTTACAGCCCGAATTCAAAATTCATTGACTTAGTTTTACTCACCCATCTACACACAATACCCCATAATGGCAGTGAAAACATTTTTGAAAATGAAATGCTGAAAATTTAATTTAAATAAGTATTCACACCCCTGGGTCACCTTTGACAGCTATAATAACTGTCAATCTTTTGGGGTAAGTCTCAAAGAGCTTTCCACACCTGGATTGTGAAAAATGTGCCCATTTTTTTATTATTTTCAAAATTCTTCAAGCTCTGTCAAATTGGTTGTTGATCATTGCTAAACAACCATTTAAGTCTTGCCATAGATTTTCAAGTAGATTTAAGTCAAACTATAATTTGGCCACTCGGGAACATTCACTGTTTTCTTGGTAAGCAACTCGTGTCGATTTGGCTTTGTGTTTCAGGTTATTGTTCTGAAAGGTGAATTAATCTCCCAGTGTCTGGTGGAAAGCAGACTGAACCAGTTTTTCCTCTAAGATTTTGGCGGTGCTTAGTTCCGTTTCTTTTTTCCTGAAACTCCCCAGTCCTTAACGATTACAAGCATACCCATAACATGACACAGCCACCACTATGCTTGAATATATGGACAGTGGAACTCCGTAATACGTTTGGGGCATATCAAATACAACACTTTGTATTCAGGACAAAACGTGAATTGCTTAGCCACATTTTTTTGCTGAATTCATTTAATGCCTTGTTGCAAACAAGATGCATCTTTTGTAGGCTTGGGCAATATTACCGGGGTATTTCAAAATACAGACTGTGTGATTTTCAATACTGCTTCGCAGGGGCTGTGGGGGGTGCTACGGCACTGCTTATAAGTATAGTATAGTTATAAGTAAGTATAACTACAGTACCAGTACCACTATTTTTAACATTGTAGAATAACAGTGATGACATCAAAACTATGGAATAACACCACAATCATGTAGTAACCAAAAAAGTGTTATACAAATCAAAATATATTTGATATTTTCAAAATAGCCACCCTTTGCCTTGATGACAGCTTTGCATACTATTGGCGTTCTCTCAATCAGCTTCATGAGGAATGCTTTTCCAACAGTCTTGAAGGAGTTCCCACATATGCTGAGCACTTGTTGGCTGCTTTTCCTTCACTCTGCAGCCCAACTCATTCCAAACCATCTCAATTGGTTTGAGGTCGGGTGATTGTGGAGGCCAGGTTATCTGATGCAGCGTCCACCACTCTCCTTTGTCGAATAGCCCTTACACAGCCTGGAGGTATGTTGGGTCATTGTCCTGTTGAAAATCAAATGATAGTCCAACTAAACGCAAACCAGATGGGATGGTGTATCGCTGCAGAATGCTGTGGTAGCCATGCTGGTTAAGTGTGGCTTGAATTTCAAATAAATCACTCACCGTGTCACCAGCAAAGCACCCCAAGATCACACCACCACCTCCATGCTTCACGGTGGGAACCACATATGAGATTTTCCATTTCGCTACCCTGTTTCTCACAAAGACACAGCGGTTGGAACCAAACATTTCAAATTTTGACTCATCAGACCAAAGGACCGATTTCCACCGGTCTGTCTGTTGCTTGTGTTTCTTGGCCCAAGCAAGTCTTCTTATTATTGGTGTCCTTTAGTGGAATGTTAGTTAAAAAGACTGTTACCCAGACTAGAGACATTCAAGGGGCGGCAGATAGTCTAGTGGTTAGAGCGTTGGGATCAAATCCCCGAGCTGACCAGGTAAGAAATCTGTCGTTCTGCCCCTGAGCAAGGCAGTTAACCCAGTGTTCCCTGGGCGCCGATTATGGCAACCTCTGATTCAGAGGGGTTGGGTTAAATGCGGAAGAGAACTGAATCCATCTTTTTCCCCTCCTTTAAAACATTTAATTAGCGCCCCTTGTGTGCTTTTCCGGTAATACCCTGGTATGGTACAGAAACGGTATGACGATATGAGAATCTGGATACCTCCCAACCTTAATGTTTTGGAATATTTTTTTTCTTTACTGGCTTCATTTTCACTGTGTCAATTAGGTTAGTATTGGGGAGTAACTACAATGTTGATTCATTTCTCAGAGTTTAATGGCTGTGATACGAAAAAAAAAAACTGTTTTAAAGTCACCAATTGTCTCATGGTGAAATTCCTTAGGTTTCCTTCCTCTCCGGCAACTGAGTTAGGAAAGTCGCCTGTATCGTTGTAGTGACTGCATGTGTTGATACACCACCCAAGGTGAAATTAATATCTTCACCATGCTCAAAGGGATGTTCATTGCCTGCTTTAAAAAAATATAATGTATCCACCAATTGGTGCCTTTCTTTGAGAGGCATTGGAAAACCTCCCTGGTCTGGGGTTGAATCTGTGTTTGAAATTCACTGCTTGACTGAGGGACCTTACAATTATCTGTATGTGTGGGGTACAGAGATGAGGTAGTCCATATACAAAAATCATGTTAACACTATTTTTGAACACAGTGAGTCCATGCAATTTGTGACTTGCTAATCAACTTTTACTCCCGAGCCTATTTAGGCTTGCCATAACAAAAGGGTTGACATACTTGACATTTCAGCTTTTGTAGAAATGTCTAAACATTCCAATTTGACAAATTGTCATCACTGGCCTACACACACACACACACACACACACACACACACACACACACACACACACACACACACACACACACACACACACACACACACACACACAATCTCAATTTAATCTATTTAAAATTCCGGCATCTCCTCCCCGCCAACATCTCCTCCCCGCTGATCCTCAACACTGGGGCCCCACAAGGGTGCGTTCTGAGCCCTCTCCTGTACTCCCTGTTCACCCACGACTGCGTGGCCACGCACGCCTCCAACTCAATCATCAAGTTTGCGGACGACACAACAGTGGTAGGCTTGATTACCAACAACGACGAGACGGCCTACAGGGAGGAGGTGAGGGCCCTCGGAGTGTGGTATCAGGAAAATAACCTCACACTCAACGTCAACAAAACTAAGGAGATGATTGTGGACTTCAGGAAACAGCAGAGGGAACACCCCCCTATCCACATCGATGGAACAGTAGTGGAGAGGGTAGCAAGGTTTAAGTTCCTCGGCATACACATCACAGACAAACTGAATTGGTCCACTCACACAGACAGCATCGTGAAGAAGGCGCAGCAGCGCCTCTTCAACCTCAGGAGGCTGAAGAAATTCGGCTTGTCACCAAAAGCACTCACAAACTTCTACAGATGCACAATCGAGAGCATCCTGGCGGGCTGTATCACCGCCTGGTATGGCAACTGCACCGCCCTCAACCGTAAGGCTCTCCAGAGGGTAGTGAGGTCTGCACAACGCATCACCGGGGGCAAACTACCTGCCCTCCAGGACACCTACACCACCCGATGTCACAGGAAGGCCATAAAGATCATCAAGGACATCAACCACCCGAGCCACTGCCTGTTCACCCCGCTATCATCCAGAAGGCGAGGTCAGTACATGTGCATCAAAGCTGGGACCGAGAGACTGAAAAACAGCTTCTATCTCAAGGCCATCAGACTGTTAAACAGCCACCACTAACACTGAGTGGCTGCTGCCAACACACTGACACTGACTCAACTCCAGCCAATTTAAAAACCCTACATTATTCATCTCATATGCATACGTATATACTGTACTCTATATCATCGACTGTATCCTTATGTAATACATGTATCACTAGCCACTTTAAACTTTGCCACTTTGTTTACATACTCATCTCATTTGTACATACTGTACTCGATACCATCTACTGTATCTTGCCTATGCTGCTCTGTACCATCACTCATTCATATATTCTTATGTACATATTCTTTATCCCCTTACACTGTGTACAAGACAGTAGTTTTGGAATTGTTAGTTAGATTACTTGTTATTACTGCATTGTCGGAACTAGAAGCACAAGCATTTCGCTACACTCGCATTAACATCTGCTAACCATGTGTATGTGACAAATAAAATTTGATTGATTGTTATGTTACAGCCAATGTCGACGTGAATACTTTCTGAAGGCTCTGTAGGTGTCTGCGTACGAGAGGTTTTGTATGTCTTTGTCTTCGGAGCTACCAAATTCCTTAACTTGTGAGCAGAATGTTCATGGTTGCCTTTTAAGAATGAGCCATCTGAATGGAGAACAGGCTACCATTGTGTGTGTGCAGTTGTAAGAATCTAACAGATATTTCAATCAATTTAGTTTATCGGAACCTCTAAGAAAGCACAAGTAATTTTATTGCAATGGCCTACAATATCTCCAATGCTCAAAGTGGTAGCCTTGTTCATGGGTAAAACATACAGCAAAACTTGTATCAGAAAGCCAAGGCTAGTTGTTAGTCTCTCCAATTGTCCTGAACAATGTTTTTATAAGATATATAGTTGATGACCTTCCATTCATTCAAGCGCGCACAGATTGCCATAGAGTGCATTTGCTTGCTTCGTACAGTTAGGAAAATGACTCTCAATTTGATCTCGAAATTGCTTCAATTATTTGCATAGAGTAAGTTTGAAAACTGCATGGCCATTATGATTAGGTTCTGCAGCTGTTGAAATGTTTAGTTTCTTTTGTCATAGAGCAGTTGGGTGTATGTTGTACTGTATTTTACCAAGGCATATTGAATAGAGCAAACCTTTTGAGTTGATGTTGAGGGTGTGATTTGTGCTTTTGAATAGTTGAATAGGCCTAGAAGTCACACTGGGAACTTCTGAAGCTTTGTCTATTGTGAACAATTGTTATGATTTTTAAGGAGAGGTCTGTGGGGAGCACATGTTTAGAAGCCATTTTATTTTGTGTTGCTTGAGAGGAACATGTCAAGATTCAGTGCAATTTGTCACCTTTGTTGTGTTAAGTGGTGCATATGGATCAGAGGTGTGTGTGTGTGGTGTGCCTGTGATTCAAATCGCCATCTCTCCACCACTGCTTAGTGAGAGAAGTATGCATTGAGATTTGTTGGGTAAAGCGGGTGCTGCTGCTGAGAGATCAGATAGAGATGAACTGGTCTTTGACCATGATGTTTACAGGACATGTAAACCCACTCCGTATCCAACCTTTCATCTCCACTGTGGTGATGGTCTGCTCTGCTCCATCTCCCTGGAGTCTTTCAGAGATTAACAAGGTTACTCAGAGGCTTAAAATAAACAGTTCCCTCTTCTCCATCACTATCCTACCCATACAACTCCCACAAATCTCTTCCTCTACTGCATTTCTGAAGGATTCCATTTCATGACATTCTGCCAATACACAGAGGGAAATAAACTAGTACTAGGGTCTATGATTCTTCTCTCTCTCACTGTTCACTACCTCTCATTCCCTCACAATCAAATCGGAATGGAATATCAACATGGCTAGTTCCTGAGCTGAGCCTCTTGGTCCTCTCACATCACCATCTCCTCTCTTCCCTTCCTCCTTCCACATACCTCCTCCCTACTCGTATCTCCCAGTTCTTTATTTTGAAGGTTAAGTTACTCCACAATTTGTCGCCATGACGTTGCGGTGGTGGCAACAGTGAGATGGGAGTCAGGTTGTGTGGGGCTAGCTAATTAAACAGCCGCTGGCTAGCTCTACACTACTACGCAAACACAATGTCACCCTTTCTGACTGGCTCTCTCCATTAGACATTTAACAGGTTAGACACGTGGAAGAATAGGATTACTAGACACATGACTATGAATACATTGTTTTAGCCACAATCTCATGAAATACTAAAAGGGCTATGATTGAGTGTTGGCCCTCGGTTGTAGCAAGTGCAAGGCTTTTGAATGGAATGAGAAGGCACTGCCTGGAGGCTGCACCTTACCATGTAATAAAACCCATGTGGAGAGACAATGTAAAGAAGATGTGACCATAGTGTTCCTAAGGCTCAGTGTTGTGGTTCCCCAGGGTGAGAAGGACTGGGAGAAGTATGAGGTGGCCCGCCGGTTGAAAAGCTGTGTGAATGGGATCCGCCAGCAGTACCAGCAGGACATCAAGTCCAAACAGATGGAGATCCGCCAGAGAGCTGTGGCCCTTTACTTCATAGATAAGGTCTGTCTCTCTGTGACCCTCCCCTGCCATACACAGGTTGATGGTTATTAAACCACAGCCAGGGGAAAATGTAAATACTCCAGTTCTTTAGTCAGTCACCCCATTCTGCCAGACCATATCCCCTGTGTATGCTAACTCTGGTGGTTTCCTCCAGCTGGCCCTGAGAGCGGGTAACGAGAAGGAGGAGGGCGAGACGGCGGACACGGTGGGCTGCTGCTCCCTGAGGGTGGAGCACATCACCCTCCACGACCTGCTGGAGGACAAGGAGTGTGTGGTGGAATTTGACTTCCTGGGTAAAGACTGTATCCGCTACTACAACAAGGTTCCCGTCACCAAGAGGGTAAGGAGCCAGCAGCCTCAGTACTACTAACAAGGTTCCTGTCACCAAGAGGGTAAGGAGCCAGCACCCTCGGTACTACTAACAAGGGATGTCTGAAATTGCACCCTAAATGTACTACTTTTGACTGATTTTCCCATCATGCCCAATATTAAAATAACCGTCCATAATTTCTATAAAATATGACCTATCATTAAAGCTGGAATCCTTAATGGTGAAACAGCCACATCCGGTGGCGATATTACATCAACAAAGTTATTGCAAACAACGAACACTGTTTTTTCCTCACTCGGACATCAAATCACATGTGACAGAAAAGCACAATATGTGATGCTATTTTGTATCATTTTTCCCATGCTGCGCTATGGTCAGCTTGGAAGCAAAAACAACGGTCCAGTGGCCCCGTTTCCCGCTACTGCAGATTGCATCTTTAATTACAATATGAGTGAAATAGTTTTCCTTCCAAAAAATGGAAATTAGGTATGTTAAAAAGCAGCTTTTCTGTGTTTCAAAGGTGTGGGTGTATACCGGTCATAAAAAAAATGTATTAATGACAAGTAAACAGCTCAGCCAAAGAGCCATCTCGGACAAAAAACATAACGTTACATGAGGAAATGGCAAGCATTTTGGGAAAGGTCTGTTTGAGATACAAGTTTAAGGTGTGTTTTAAAAAATATATAAAAAAATCTCAATGCTTTGGCCACATGAATATAGGCCAAGTCCACATTATTTGTGTACGAGTTAACAGAATGAGTTTTTAAAAGGTGAGATTTTCAAAGGATAGTTATGTTACTTTAAATCCATCAAAGCAATTGACACAAAAAAAAACAGAATAGAGAAATGTATTTTTCAATTTTCGCCTGGTTCCGTTCTGTGTTCTGCCAAGCAGCTGCCTGTCAGGTGGAAATGAGGCTAAACAACATTAGCTGGTGAGTGTCAGGATTCAGCTCCAGTATGATTCAGCCATGATTCCGCCATGCTATCTCCAAGATCAAATAGGAAATGTTGCACCTGACAGACAGACAGTTCTTTTTTGGGGGGGGGGGGGCAGAAGGTGTAATTATTCAAATGAGAGTATATTTAAAAGCAACACATCAGGTAAAGTTAATGAGTGTTCTGAATATTTCAGCATGTTTATTCCGAGGGAAGGGGATAGATAGCTGGTTAATTTCAGATTAGATGGAAGGAATTCTCATTCCAGCTCCATGGGAGAGCCTGATGAATTGCAATGCAAAGTGTTGGATAGCCAGATCATCACAATCATTCATTATCTGTTTACCAAGCTTCACTTGCCAGCATCTGCATTCTGTGTCTGGTCACTTTGCTTATCATCTCAACAGAATTTAGAATGTTGAACCACCATACTGCTGCATTCTCCTATCAAACATAGCTGTGTCGTAGACATCTGTTCATACATAAACAGCCTGTGATGAGTGCAGATTGTTGCCATGTTTTCAGGTCCATCCTGATGACACCGACACATTGGTTGATCAATCAGCCGTTGTCTCTGTTGCTCCACTCCAGACACTGAGTCTGGAATAAATCTTTCGAAATCCTCACGCGTCCATCCGTTCATCACAGGCTCTTATTTCCCTATTAATTTAGTTCTGGCACAAGAATAAATTGTCATTCAAATCAGTCTGTTTTGAAAAGCAACACATCTGCTACCATTAATTAGTTCCTTGCATATTTTAGCTGGTTTATTTAGAGCAGGAGGAAAACAGGACTTCTTGGAAATGTCAAATATAATTGAGTGGATCATTTTTCCTCTCTCCCCTGTGAGCTGGAAGAATGGGGTAGACAGCCCTGGGCTCTCCTATCATGATCAGTGTGTAGACTAGCTGTGAGCAGCAGTTTCTGGTCTGGAGGTCTAGGACCGACAGGGTGGAATGTAAAACCAGTCTCTCTTTGTCTTGTCCTTGTTTTGTTTATCCAGGTGTTCAAGAACCTCAAGCTCTTCATGAAGAACAAGGAGCCTGGAGACGACCTGTTTGATCGCCTCAACGTGAGTCGCACAGAACCAGTCTGGCTTGTTTATCTCAACATGTAAAAAAGAAAACATCCCTCACAGCATGTTGCTGTGCTGTAGACGGCTGTAGCCTGACGATATGGTAAAGCCCAGTGAGTGACCATAACAGCCGCAAGTGTGAATTTAGCCTCAGAGAACCCTCTCCATCCCGCTGTGTGTTTGCCTGTAGCCTCTGTCTACTCCCAGCCTCTCCGGTGCCTTAAAGGGAGAGCGGGAAGGCAAAGAGGCCAATATTGGGTGGGTGGATTATATATAAATCCTCTGTCCTTTCACCTCTCCTTTCGTCAGAAGGAAGGCATCGTCGCCAGGCAGTGGAGCAGGTCTTGCCCGGTGGCCAAGGTTATTGCTATGATTGGTGTGAAATGACATGGTTGTGATCCGCTCCTGAGAGGCGGGCGGGGGGCCTCCTTTGTGACCTATGGCATCAGGAAATGGAGGGGCATGTTGGAGGGTGAAATGTTAATCGCTGCTCTGAGCCCAGCTGATGGACACTTTTTAAAAGGCCAGGTGAGCGGGTGGGAGATGATGTAAGCACCAGCCACGGAAGAAATTGGTACAGGCTCTAATAACTGCCTTCCCTCCACCACGTTTAGCTGGGCCAGGCTTGAGACCTGTTTAGCCACCTGCTACAGACGGTAAAAGGGTCTGAGTTTTTGTGACTGTCAGTGTGCATGTACAGTAGCCTATATAAAGGAACCGCAGTGGGTAGTACAGTACATGTCTGACTCAACGTTGCTACCGGAGTGAGTGGTCGGTTCAAACTTCTACCTCCCGTGTGGCTGAGTTGGTAGAGCATGTCACTTGCCATGCCACGGATGTGGGATCAATTCCTACGGGGGGGGGGCGCGACACATGTTTTGCTCACTACTGCAAGTCGCTCTGGATAAGAGTGTCTGTTAAATTACTAAAACGTCAATATATTCAGGCTGAGAACTAGGAGTGTGTAATATGGAGTTTATATGTTAGCATCCCACCATCAGCAGCTTCTCAAACCCTTGTGATGTACCTGTCCTGCTGTCCAAACCTTCTCCACGGCATTCTTGACCCTTTATCTCTGGCAGTCAGAGCAGGTTCAGGGAGAACATAACACAACCAGACAGTAGCTGACCACAAGGCTAGGCTGAGGTATCTCTGCAGTCCAGAGCCACGGTATCAGTGAAGGCCAGATGGATGTGGTCTGATACCGTCTCACCTCCATCCATCGCCTCTGTCAAGACTTCTGTCAGGGGTCAATATCACTACACACCTGGATGCTCACAGATAGCAGATCACACCTGTCTGTGTACACACACACACACACACACACACACAAACACAGTGTGAGAACAGGTAAGAGAGAAGCTCCTGTTGTTAGTGTAACACTTAACCACTGTAATGACACCAGCATGTACAGGACAACATTTGACCCCCATATTCACAGCCAGTGTCATTATAGTCTCTGCAAGGGCAGGAAGACAATTAAGGACTAATTAAGAATGCAGATGTGTGTGTGTGTGATGGCATCCTGGGTTTTGGGCTCCCCCAGTGGGTGAAGAATGGGTGGAGGAGTATGAAGGTTGTTCTACACAGCAGCCTCCCTGTATGAGGGGAAGGGAGGGATGGGTGTGTCCTGAGTGACCCAAGTCTGTCTGCGATTTGAGATTTTCATTATACCAGCATCACCCTTACTCCACAACACTGTCGTGCTCTAGGATCTCACTGGGATTGCTTTAGTTAATTCATCGTCTATACACACACCCATGTGACGCCCATGTGATTGTGTGTACTGGGTGCTAGGCTACTTGCCACCCTGTTATTGGTGAGGAGAGCCTTACTGTGTGGTGGTGCAGTTAATGGAAATGTAATTCTTGTCTTTTAGGCAGATCTAACTATTTAAGTCAGAGGAAAGTAATATGATGGCCTTTTTTAATCTACTCCTTATTCTGAATGATGATAATGCAGAGACAGTATTTTTCATTTTCTTCCTTTTTTGTTAAAGGTCCAATGCAGACTTAAAAAAATTAAAAAATAAATCGATATCAAATAATTTTAGGGTAACAATTCAGTACCTTTATGTGATTGTTTTCAATTAAAATGGTCAAAAAGAAACATCATCTTAGAAAATAGCAATCTTTCAAGCAAGAATTGGACAGGGACTGTCTGAGTGGAAAACTGAAAACTAGCGGTTATTGGCAGAGGTTTGGAACCCTCTTTCTTATTGGTCTATTAACTAATTAAACGCCATACCACAGACAGGCTGAAATTTCAGCCTGTCTATTCATAGTTGTGACACTAAAAGGGCATTATCATAAATGTCATGGTATTATTCCAACCTCAGTGAGGGAAAATATATAAAACAGGCAAATCATGTTTTTGACTACTCTGGGCCTTTTATGGAAGATTGAGTTCAAACATCAGGACTATACTGCCATCTAGTGTTTCTGGACATACTTTTTCACACCTGTCTCGATCCAATCCTCGATTCTTGCGTATGTGTGTCTCCTCCCTCCAGACGTGCTTGTTGAATAAGCACCTGTCATCCCTGCTGCCTGGCCTGACTGCTAAGGTATTCAGGACTTTCAACGCCTCCATCACCCTGCAGGAGCAGCTCCAACAGCTGTCCAACAGTACGTCCCCCAAACACCACACATACATTTACATGCCATCCTTACAGGTGCACCTGTTTATTTATTTATTTATTTTTATAGCATTTGTTTACCAGACATGTCCATCAACCTGTTCAAATGTCTGTGAATGCAATGGCTGTGTTTAGAACTCCTGCAAGACCCCGCTATGGAGCTGCATCTCATGCCCTGCCTGTTAATTTCAGCAGTGATTCATTCCTTTAGAACACTGTTGTGTATCTCAGTCCCAGCAGGTTCTGTGTTCACTCAGTGTTAGTGTCCCTGCGAGCAGTATGTTGGCTGAGATTCTCTCAGCGTGCTTAGCTATTACATTGTTAGTCCCTATGTTTTGCTGGGGCCCAGTATCCCCCTCCCTCCCCTCTTTCCCCTCTCATGGTGGGATGTTTCTCTCTGGATGGCTACTGAGATTAAATCTGTTCAGTGTGGGTAGCAACCTCCTAATTAAATTAGACATGTGCATGTGTTCAAAGGCAAGCAGGTGCAAGTGAGAAAGATCTGTGTTGGGGAATAGTACATTGGCCAGGGGGAGGGTCTCTGGAGGTACAGAAAGGAAATGGAGTGCTCCCTGGTGGTCTGGTAATCAAACATTCGCTCACCCCCTCTGCACATTAAAAGTTTGATAGACCAACCATGGACAAGAGGGCTTCCTGCCTCCTGCTCTGTATATATTGCTTGAATTAATTAAGCCATCCACTTGTAATGACCAGTAAGCTTATTTATTTCCAATGAGCTAAGGTATTAACTCCACTCACCACCAACATTCATAGTCCTTTGTTCCCCTGTTGCTACACAGTGACCGACAAGCCGGCAGAGAAGCTGCTCTCCTACAACAGGGCCAACCGAGCTGTTGCAGTTCTGTGTAACCACCAGCGGGTGCCGCCAAAGACCTTTGATCAGTCTATGGCCAACCTCCAGTCCAAGGTGAGGAGGATCAACAGATACTTGATACATAGATAAACCGAGGGGTGATATGATGGTGATGTTGTCGTGCCCTATTTTAGATCAATGTTTACTTCAGTCTGCCCTCTCTCTTCATACACCACTTCCAGATTGATGGCAGGAGGGAGCAGTTGGCCCTGGCCAAGAGTGAGCTGAAGCTGGCCAAGAAGGAGGTCAAAGCTCACAGTTCAGACAGCAAGCTGCAGGCGTGAGTTGTTCTTACTGGCAGCAAACAGACGGAATATTATTGCTCAACAGGGCAGACAATATTCAGACTGAACTCCTGTGTGTGTGTTCAGGGTGGTGGAGCGTAAGAAGAAGGCTGTGCAGCGCTGTGAGGAGCAGCTTATGAAGATGGAGGTTCAGGCCACAAACCGAGAGGAGAACAAGCAGATCGCACTGGGCACCTCCAAACTCAACTACCTGGACCCACGCATCAGCGTGGCCTGGTGAGGGTGCACACACACATACATACACACACACAGGTCTGAAATATGACACTGTATGTGCATCTGACACCTAAATAATGTACTCACATGAATTTGCAACATACATTATTATCCAGTTATTAATGTTGTGCATTATTTTCTTATACGTTTTGCCCTCACCATAGGTGTAAGAACATGGAGGTGCCCCTGGACAAAATTTATAATAAATCTCAGAGGGATAAGTTTGCCTGGGCTGTTGACATGACCGGGGCAGATTTTATATTCTAAGTCAGCCTCTACCCTTTAGTTCTACCTAAATGTAAAGACTAGGAGGCAGGTTTTATCTTCTGGTTTTAACTGCCCATGTGTTGAACTACAGAACCTTGAATTTTTCACTCCACTTCACAGCAAGTTTTTTCCAAGTTTAATTGTTGTATTGCTGTTGGCACTTTATTTTATTTTTTTACTATTATTAATGGTAAACCAAGATGATCTTATAGAAAGTATGGATAACGTTTCCTTTTATAAACATTTAATAAAGTTTCTTAAGAAAAGAATGGCAAAGCCTCTTCTGCGTTTTTTGCATGTCATCTCCTCTGTTATCAGACATGCCTTTAAGCATGTCTCACCGAAGATCATCATGAATGGATGTTATCACCAGTCATAGAGCTGGCCATGTGGATGGAGTGATGTCAGGTGTGACTTGGTGTGCAATGTAAAGAGTCAGGAATTGAAAGTGTAAGGGTCTGATTGTTGTTTAGTCAAGATGACCTCTAGTGCAGGGATCACCAACTATACTGAACAAAAATATAAATGCAACAATTTCAAAGATTTTACTGAGTTACAGTTCATATAAGGAAATCAGTAAATTTTAAACTTCATTAGGCCCTAATCTATGGATTTCACATGACGGAATACAGATACCTTTAAAGAAATATGCCTCATTGAGCACGACACATCTCCTTCAGAAACTGGAACATGCTGTCGTACACGTTGATCCAGAGCATCCCAAACATGCTCTATGGGTGACATTTCTGGTGAGTATGTAGGAACTGGGACATTTTCAGCTTCCAGGAATTGTGTATAGATCATTGTGACATGGAGCCATGCATCATCATGCTGAAACATGAGGTGATGGTGACGGATAAATGGCACGACAATAAGCCTCAGGATTTCGTCATGGTATCTCTGCGCATTCAAATTGCCATGGATAAAATGCAATTGCTCGCTGTCCGTAGCGTATTCCTGTTCATCCCATAACCCAATTTGAGACATCTGTGGCATTGTGTAGTGACAAAACTGCACATTCTAGAGGCCATTTATTGTCCCCAGCACAAGATGCACCTGTGTAATGAAGATGCTGTTTAATCAGTTTCTTGATATGCCACACCTGTCAGGTGGATGGTTATCTTGGCAAAGGAGAAATGCTCACTAACAGGGATGTAACTAAATTTGTGCTCAGAATTTGAGAGAAATACGTTTTTTTGTGCATATGGAACATTTCTGTGATCTTTTGTTTCAGCTCATGAAACATGGGACCAACACTACATGTGGCGTTTTATATTTTTGTTCAGTGTAGATTTAGCCGCGGGCCGTTTAAAAAAATATATATATATATATTCTTGAGCGGATGTTCTTGGCCCCCTGACCATACTTAAAAATAATTTGTAGACTGCAAATTGACCTGCAGATAAAATATTTTGTTACGTTTGTAAACGATCACATCTCTATATTGTGCGTGGGAATACTTTGGAACAGATTTCCAGTTGGAGTTGATTTGCTGTTTTTTTTAAACTTATTTCCAACAGTATGAAATCTAACTTGGGGGCCAAATTTGGCCTATGGGGCACCAGTTAGGGAACTCTGCTCTAATGCGACACTATCCTGATGCACACATGAAGGCACGTTTCTCAGAGCCCCATCAGATAGGTTCAGGGCATTCAGGCTGTTTTTTAAAACAAGCAAACAAGAAACTAATATGTTGATTTATTTCCTAAGAATGAGACTGGTTTAAGATTGCTCTATTAAAGTTATTAATACAAACCAAAGTCAGTTGAATTTGGAATGCATTCTACTTGGCACAGAGTGCTGTTTATCACTGGCATCCTTCTACTGTATACTTCAGTCAACCATTACTCATAGGGCTGAAAAGTTCTGAGGGAAATACAAAATTTCAAATAAATCTTCAAGTCACTACATAAGAACTGTTACTTTTATTGCAATAGTTTATATAAAAAATAACTTTACAACACGCCAAATCAAAATAATGAATGGTTACAGTGGAAAAGTGTGCTACTCCTGGAGAAAATCCTTGACATCTTGTTACTTGGCAACCTGTAATTGACACTGTTTTTTTTTAAATGGTTGAGCATACACTTATCTACTGTATGGGAGAGATGCATTAACTTTTCCAGACGGGAATTAATTTGGTAAAATGACAGCAATTTTTTACGGTTCCTTACTGCAATCATCTACCTATAGACCTACGAAGCACTTTCCATCAATTCAAGTCAAAGGAAGTTCAGAGATTCTGAATAATTCATTTTGAAATGACTTATAACTAATAAACAGTTGTCCATCAATTACATATTTGATCAACTTAAATTGTAGTGGCATCAAAAGGTAGGCCTAAACTATAATTTAATTTAGGCATGTAAATACTACCCATAAGACATTTTCTAAATGGTAAATATCAATGTTCGCCAGCCAGGATATTTACACAGCTTAAATTATAGATATTTTATTTCACCTAAAATCTTAATTTTTCCAGGACTACTACTGACTTGGATACAGCGATGCGTGCCAGAAGGTGAGTACTAATGATAATTTATTGCAACATACAGAAATAGAAAACATGTATTAAGATGCTGTCAAATTACCTTCATGACCCTTGCCCTTCTTTCATCTGTGGTTCTTTGACCCCTTCTATCTCCTCCACGCCCGCCTGGGTCATGAGGTCGGCAATGTTCTTCTCCAGGTCATCAATGCGGGTGCTCATCTCATCGAGTGAACATGGTTGAGGAAGACAATGGGCCGGCCCATAATAGGCCTTTGGATAACACCGACCAGTGGGTTGTGCTTGCTGGATTTTCTCTCTATAATAACATGAATGATGACCACCCACAGATATTCCCCAGACTACAACTGGTAAGACATATATCTAATGTATTCCTCCTATGCACTACTATACTATGTTATTACCGTTTCATTCTGTGCTGTAATGTAAAGTGCTACCAGCAATATTTGACAACTTAGCCTATGTTAAAAAAAAAACATCAAAAGGGAGTAAAGACAGGTAGTTGTTTGGCAATATAATGGGGGTGTGACTGTATGACACCCCTATTTATAAATGGGCCTTATGATTTGAAAGATCTAGGCCCATACCAAGTTTCCTAAATATGTGGGGGATGCTGCTGTCCCCTTCCTGATCAGTGCATTTAGCTCATAACTGAACTGACAGTTCTGAGTGATAGATGTCTGGAAGGATATTTCTCCCGATGATCTGGTCAGACATGGTCTGGAACTTGTCCTGCATCTGTTGCAGCAGCGTCTGGACCTAACAACATGAGGGCACAGTTTAGAGAGCAGTATCAACATAAAACAGGCTGATGTTATATCTAGTTACCGGTATTCAATGACCAAATGTGACCATTCTTGCATGCAATTTATGAAGATGGTCCAAAAGGCAAATTAGCCTATACTGCAAGGCTGGTTTGGGGTCAATTCAGAATCATTTGGTCGAACTTTATTTAGCATGATTCAAAGCACATACAAATTGGTCGTTTTGTAATCAGTTTGTTTACACTAGCTAGCAAGCTATGCAGAATGATCATGGGAGATGAAGCTACAGCAGTAGGAGCCATTGGTGGTGATGAGCTATTTTGCTGATCGTTGTAGAGTTCGATTCACTACTCCCGAGATGTTTCATACGATCCAATGTATTGGCTATAGGCTATTGAAATCATTGGCTAATGCACATTGACAAATATCCATTCCTGGCCTGGTTGAATGGTGTTAGCAATCTAATTTGGCTATCTAGCCACACTGTCATTGTAATAAACTCACCACATTAGTAAGGTCCTGAACTGACTTTGGATCGGTTTCTGCCATGTTTTTCCTGTGAACGATACTTGTGTTATGAAGTGGTGTACAATGAACTCTAACTAGCTAAAAATAGCTTTGGCTGAAATAAATTCAGGATCCCTTTCCCTACCAGCAGCTCTAGATGCAAAACACGTTGTCTCGCGAGAACACTGAAGCAGGAAACTGACGGAATGGAGGATTGTGGAACATAGAGTTTTTTTGGGGTTTTGGTATGCAGAGCTTCATAACCTGGCCACACTGATTATAATCCCGTGGTTTTCACGTGTGTACACATTAAAACTAGAGGTTGGACTCAGAACACTGTGAACTGCATTGTAATGTGACAATAATAAAGACACCATATTTGAGAAACGAATAATCATTGTGTCATGCAGTGACTCCCATAGACGTTTTCCCATAGCCAATAGTTGCGTTGGTTGAAGTCAAATTGTGAAGACAGTATACTGTATACGGTATATCTAATTTGTCTATGAACAGGTTGGAGCGCATGACTGAGGAGTTGTCAATAAATCTGCGCGTAAATGGAAGAGGTATGTTCAGTGGAACAACGTCTGCAACCGCAGTATATTTGAAGTAAATAGAAAGTTATTTTTTTTCTCACTTTCTATGTTACTGAGTCATTGTTCAGGATATTCGAAGACCATACGCGTAACCGGCCATGCAGGTAGGCCAGCTGCCTAAAACCTAAAGGAAAATGTGCACGTTTTCTTAGTGTACACAATGTACATCAATTTCCTCCAAGCGAAACTGTCGATGGCCGTCTATCGGCGCGCACGCTGAAATTATATATGTTTCTATGGTCTTGTATTCATTCTTTGGTAATTTTTTTCTTTCACCGTGTTACCAGTTTATTATCCTGTCGATGTACAGATTACTTACTACATTGCCCCGGGAATATTATCTCAAGGACAGCTTCTGCCAGGTGTTTAGTCAATCTAAAGGGATTTAAATTGAAATAGGGGAATCCATTGCTGGGAGATGTCTTTATTCCTCAAGACAAAATCTGGTTTCTTCACTTGTACAAAAAGTTCAGATTTTGGGTAGTACAGGCACTATAATTTTTTGAATATTGGAATTTTTCATGCAACTAGGCATATGATAATTAACCTGTACATTGAGGCATGTTGAAGCCCAACCCCTTCATGCTTTGCTTACATAAGTGTTTTTCCCCCAAGTCTTCCAAATACAGGTATCCTAGTATGACAAAGACATTGAATGACACCTAAACTCTGTAGCCTAAAAGCACATGGTAAAGAAAACACTGGAACATTTTATTTTGGGTATTATTGGATAGTCTATCAGTTATTCGCTGTAGCTTAATGTTCAACTGAAAAAGTAAGCAAAGAACATTCAACTTGTGACCTTTTGCTAAATTGTAATGACTCTGAGCTCTTGCACACTCACGTTTCACATGCTGCTCTATACGAAATGACAAAATGTGTATTTTCCCCGACAGACTTTGAATGTCACCAAAGTATCTATTGCCTGTGAAATGTCACCCACTCTTTCTGTATTCCCAGTTCCCTCTTCCTTTATTGCCTGCCGTCCCCCTACTGAATGTTTCATTGAGAGGAATCCTGGAAGTATGACATGATCTGGTAGAAATCATGTCATACTTAGACACTTAGTAGAGTTGAGTTATGCAGAGTGTAATTAAGTATCTCTGTTTATGCTCTAGATGTCTCGATCAGTCACTCTGTGGGGACATGAGGAGGTAGTATTAAGGCAAATGTGTACATTGTATCAATATGGGCCTTGTGGTCTACATTGCTCAGAACAGTTCAACAGCCATATTTTCTTCAGCATACCCTAAGAAGAGCTCTTTTTACAGAAAGGGTGGTCAATCAAATGTATTTATAAAGCCCTTTTTACATCAGCCGATGTCACAAAGTGCTACACAGGAACCCAGCCTAAAACACCAAACAGCAAGCAATGCAGATGTAGAAGTGACATTTTGTTGTTTCAATATTCTTCCTCTGGTTTCCTAGGGAGAAAGGTGAACTTTTGTTTTACTCTACCCTCTCAAAAGTCATTTGAGAGATTGGGCAGAGAGGGAAAACTTAAACATTTCTGTATTTTATTTTTTTATCCAATGTAAATACTGGCAGTTCTGTATGCATTATATTTAAGAGGACTCCATATTTGGCTTC
Source organism: Oncorhynchus clarkii lewisi (assembly GCF_045791955.1). Lineage (NCBI taxonomy): Eukaryota > Metazoa > Chordata > Actinopteri > Salmoniformes > Salmonidae > Oncorhynchus > Oncorhynchus clarkii. The sequence continues at coordinate 60,374,634 of NC_092148.1, read as the reverse complement.
TGCAAATATTAAGACAGCGTGCTGCATTTTATGTAGAGGAGACTAGTAAGAGAGAGATAATGCTATCTTATCCCCTCAAGAATGCTCTCTATGGAAAAGGCAACTCAAGTGTAGTGGTATGTATAGTAGTAATGTTTACTGTAAAATGGAAGGACAATAGTAACAGCTCATGGACTGTTCTGGAAACATTTGCATTCTCAAAGCTTTAAACCCTTTAGCAGCAGTTCTGTGTTCCAGCAAAGAGAGGCAAGGCAGAGTGTGTCAGAGGGTCTGTCTTCAGGGTTATGATATAGCAGTGTTGCTTAGAGGAAAACCTTGGTCTCTTTACAGGTTTGCGACATTAGTAATATGCCAGAGGGCTTTTTGGGATATCCTTCATTCAGATCAGGGTGTGAGAGCATGGGTGTGGGTGGCAAGTTGACTCATGTTTTAAAGCTCCAGTGCAATCAAAAAGGTTATTTTCGTGTGTTATATACAGTACCTGTCCAAACTTGTGACACATACCTACTCATTACAGGGATTTTCTTTTATTTTTGCCGCAGAGTGAAGGAAAAGCAGCCAACAAGTGCTCAGCATATGTGGGAACTCCTTCAAGTTGGAAAAGCATTCCTCATGAAGCTGGTTGAGAGAGTGCCAATAGTGTGCAATGCTGTCAAGGCAAAGGGTGGCTACTTTGAAGAATACAAAATGTTTTGATTTGAATAACACTTTTTTTTGGTTACGACATGAATCCATATGTGTTATTTCATAGTTTTGATGTCTTCACTATTATTCTACAATGTAAAAAATAAAGAAAAGCCCTTGAATGAGTAGGTGTTCTAATACTTTTGATCGGTAGTGTATGTACAGTCGAAGTCGGAAGTTTACATACACCTTAGACAAATACATTTAAACTCAGTTTCCACAATTCCTGACATTTAATCCTAGTAGAAATCCCTGTTTTAGGTCAATTAGGATCACTTTATTTTAAGAATGTGAAATGTCAGAATAATAGTAGAGAGAATGATTTATTTCAGCTTTTATTTCTTTCATCACATTCCCAGTGGGCCAGAAGTTTACATACACTCAATTAATTAGTATTTGGTAGCATTGTCTTGAAATTGTTTATCTTGGGTGAAATGTTTCCGGTAGCCTTCCACAAGCTTCCCACAATAAGTTGGGTGAATTTTGGCCCATTCTTCCTGCCAGAGCTGGTGTAACCGAGGTCAGGTTTGTAGGCCTCCTTGTTCACACACGCTTTTTCAGTTCTGCCCACACATTTTCTGTAGGATTGAGGTGAGGGCTTTGTGATGGCCACTCCAATACCTTGACTTTGTTGTCCTTAATCCATTTTGCCACAACTTTGGAAGTATGCTGGTGGTCATTGTCCATTTGGAAGACCCATTTGCGACCAAGCTTTAACTTCCTGACTGATCTCTTGAGATGTTGCTTCAATATATCTATATAATGTTCCTACCTCATGATGCCATCTATTTTGTGAAGGGCACCAGTCCCTCCTGTAGCAAAGCACCCCAACAACACGATGCTGGCACCCCCGTGCTTCATGGTTGGGATGGTGTTCTTCGGCTTGCAAGCCTCCCCCTTTTTCCTGCAAACATAACGATGGTTATTATGGCCAAACAGTTCTATTTTTGTTTCATCAGACCAGATTACATTTCTCCAAAAAGTACAATCTTTGTCCCCTTGTGCAGCTGCAAACCGTAGTCTGGCTTTTTTATGGCAGTTTTGGAGCAGTGGCTTCTTCTTTGCTGAGCGGCCTTTCGGGTTATGTCGATATAGATAGTTTTGTACCTGTTTCCTCCAGCATCTTCACAAGGTCCTTTGCTGCTGCTCTGGGATTGATTTGCACTTTTCGCGCCAAAGTATGTTCATCTCTAGGAGACGTAACGCATCTCCTTCCTGAGTGGTATGACGGCTGCGTGGTCTCATGGTGTTTATACCTACGTACTATTGTTTATACAGATAAACATGGTACCTTCAGGTGTTTTGGAAATTGCTCCCAAGGATGAACCAGACTTGTGGATATTTACAATTCTTTTTCTGAGGTCTTTGCTGATTTCTTTTGATTTTACCATATGATCTCAAGCAAAGAGGCACTGAGTTTGAAGGTAGGCCTTGAAATACATCCACAGGTACACCTACCAATTGACTCAGATGATGTCAAAAAGCCTACCAGAAGCTTCTAAAGCCATGACATTTTCTGGAATTTTCCAAGCTGTTTAAAGGCACAGTCAACTTAGTGTACTTCTGATCCGCAGGAATTGTGATACAGTGAAATAATCTGTCTGTAAACAATTGTCTGAAAAATTACTTGTCATGCACAAAGTAGATGTCCTAACCGACTTGCCATAACTATAGTTTGTTAACAAGAAATTTGTGGAGTGGTTGAAAAACGAGTTTTAATGACTCCAACCTAAGTGGATGTAAACTTCCGACTTCAACTGTATGTATGTATATTTCTACACTGAGGTTGGAATAATACTGTGAAAAAGCGGAGGTGCATAATGATGGCAGCCCCCATCCACTTACCATAAATTCCTTGTTTTGCCATATTGTAAATTGCTCTCCGTTACTCTTTATTTTTTATATGATTATTAGCAGAGTGTACATGATTTACAGTTTATCTTCCAGATCTTGTCAATTTAAAAAAAAACTAAGTAGATTGTGCTGATGTATTGGCACATTGAACCAACCATATCACGCTCCTTAGTTGAAAAACTTAGTGGATAGTGCTAGAACAATGACGTCATATCTGAATTCTACCATATTTATGCACGTTCGCCCTCGTGAAAATGATAATGCCTCTTTAGTGTAAGAGCTGTTTGAAAAGGCTGTCTGAAATGTCAGCCTGTTTTGGTGGGCTGGAGTTTTGGCCTGCTTGGTGAAATCACCAGGCAGTAAATGAGTTAATAGACCAATAAGAGAGAGTTTCTAACTTCTCTGCCAATAACGGCTAGTTTTCAGTTTCCCCCTCCCCACTCAGACCAACCCAGACAGTCTTAGCAAAATACTTGTCTCTTTGCTAAGAGCTATTGTTGTCGTTTTTGACCATTTTAATTGATAATAACAGTAAGGTTGTTAGCCAGAAATAATTTGATATGGAGGTGCATTGGCATTGTTGAGTCTTGACTGAGTGGGAGATGGTGCATGCAGTTTGTTGGTAACTCATCTTTTAAGGGTACAAGAGAGTGAAGGTAAAGTTCTCTAACAACACATGTTATTTAATTCTAAGCTTGGTCATCAGGAGTATCTGTTTGTGCACTCCACAGGGCTGGGTGTGACTGAGGCCAGGCTGCCGTCTGTGAGGCCCTAGCTAGAGATGGACATTGAGGTGGGCATCCTGGAGGAGAACATGGAGGGCTCGTGGACCTTGCTGTCGTGGCTAGCCTCCTGTGTGATGGTGTTTGGAGGGGCCCTGCCTTACGTGCCTCAGTACCAGGAGATCCAGAGGAGCAGCAACACTGAGGGATTCTCCACCCGTGTTTGCCTGCTGCTGCTCATCGCCAACATCCTTCGCATCTTCTTCTGGTGAGGCCAGGGGAGAGAAAGGTCACTGGGACTGATTTCAAAGTGAACAGAATAAACTATTGAATGCTCACTCACATGTTGAAACAAATCACTTGGGAGCATACAGCAGTTTGCAGGTTATCGTGTTTACATTAAACATATGGATAGAAAAAAACTAAGTGGTTAGAGGAAGTGAGCATTGTCTGTACAGACACTGAATTTTGATTAGTTACTGTAATATCTACCTACAGGATAGGGAAGCAGTTTGAACTGACTCTGCTCCTCCAGAGTGTGGTGATGATCATCACCATGCTAGCTATGCTCCACCTCTGCTGCAACATCCAGCAAGCCAATCGGATCAGCACCAACCAGCACCACTTCACAGGTAACCAAACCATAACCACATCAGGCAAATATCCCTACTTCACTTGTAGGTTACTGTAAAAACACATGTATTACACATTTATTAAGTCCCAACCATTAAGTCCACACACTCTTTAATATCACCTGAGAGGCAATAGATATGGCTAAATATGCTGCATGTACAGTACTTGCCAATTACAGCTCATCACATTTGACAAATGATCACTCATCACATACAGTACATATAAGCCTATGTAGTGGAGCTCTGTTTCAACACTGAGCTCTTGCCTAAAGGGGGGGCCATAGGAGAAGGTATAATCACTTGGGCCTCTGGAATATCTTTCTTGTTCTATTTCTCACTTTCTCGCTTGCTCTCTTTCTCTCACACACTATCATTAAGTGATTTTATTATTATTTTTAGATATTAATACGAGGATTAGTGTGAGAAGGGGAAATGTTGGATGGATATATGCATATGGCTGTCACGTAAAAGAGAACAGCGGCTGCGGTCAACAGAGCAGCGGCTGCTCCTCGACTCTTGATTGAGAGTCTGAGGAGCAGAGTTCCGAAAGAGATTTCTACTTTTCAATTCACGTTACATCCTTTCCTTACATTTCACGGTGGCAGGGTTTTTACAACTAATGCCGGTTTGCCTGAGGCTGATGTCGTGCAGGTGTTTGTACCCATGCATATACACACACTCTCATTCAAATAAACACATACAAGAACACACAGTGCCAGACCTGCACACAAACATATAAAGTAGGCATTGCTGTTATGATTTTAGTTCTCCTTGATGTCCTTTGTTTTAAATTAGTTTTTATTTTTACATTTTTTTGCATTGTTTGTTGTTTTCTTCTGTCTTTTCCTTTTTTCTCTTCAGTTCATTTTCTTGGTTGTTGGTGGGGAATGGAATTAATTGGGGGGGGTTTTCTTCGGGGGGGGGGGGTCTGTGGGAGGGGTCTCGAATGGTTGAGGGAAAGCTATTGGGGAACTGTGGGGGGGATCTTGGAGGGTTCGGGATTCACAAGATTGTGATCATGAAAAATATGTCAGTTTACTTTTTCATCACTATCATGCACACGCACTTTCACACACAAGGTTGGCTCTGTTGCGGAAAGACTGATACATGCTTGATAGTGTCTTGATGCTGTATTGTTTGTCCTTCATGTTCTAATGCTTTAATGTTACCCCTTGTGTTTTTTGTAATAAATAATTATTAAAAAGAAGCAAAAAAAAAGCAAAACAAACACAACATTCTTGGTCCGCAACTCAAATTGACCATAACTATCACAATGGCCACTAGCCAGTTAGCACAAACTATTTAACAATCGGACAACTTTTATTCTGAAAAGTACAGTATTACGATATTAAATCATGCAACCAAACCATATTACACTCTTGAATAATGCAACATTCCACAAGCATGTGCAGGCAAATAAAGGGTTTATTTTCTAAATTAGCTGACAATACACCGCTGACTCCTACTCGCTAACAACATGCTTCATGATCAAGTAATGTTAGCATATCAATAATGAATGCTTACCCCTTCCATACGGCTCTAAAAGTAGAGTAACGCTGTCATAGTGTCGTACATATTATTGTAATATAGGCTACACAGCTAGGTAACGTTAGCTAGCGAAACAGAATCATTTCTATATCTTCACATAAACATGCTGGCTGTAGCTGAATGCTGACGTTTTGCTGAACCATAGCTAGATGGTTGCTCTTAACTTTAATGCGGTAGGTAGTTTAAGGTTATCTTAGAAAAAAACAGGCTTAATTTAATCAATATCATGGAAGTCATTATATGAGGTAAAAGCAAATTTGCGAATTTTAAAATATTAATAATTCCCTGGGAAGTTGATTCATGCCTGGACCTCAGTGTCACAGTGCGGTCTAGCAACAAACAAAAAAAACACTGCGACATTTACAGAATGTATCCGGCTGTTACTATTTCAGGTAAAAACTCAAAGCTGTTTCAAAAACATTGCTTTGCTATTATGTGTACTCAATGAGACATTTCTGTTCAAAGGGGGGCGGTTGTGTCGTGCGTTACCTCTGAGGTAGCGGTCGAGACGTGACAAGGTCACAAGTTTACAGTGCAGTATATGTGTAGCATGTATGTGAAGACCCTTTTAGAGTGACTGGCTGTACTCTAGTAGCCATTGTACTGGGGACCCGGGAGGGCCAGAGTCTGTCCAAGTTCATGCTCAGTCAGCTTTTATGGACTGGATTTATGGGTAATTATGTTTGCACACAGATTTTAATCTCTTTCAGCACAATTACAGAGCCAATCTTAAGGCAGCTTTTTATTAGGCTGCAGACTGAGAACGAAATGAAATCTCGTAATATTCCAATAATTTAAAAGTTATTAGATCCCTAACTTCTTGGCACTAATAATGTACCTTTCATGTTGATTGATTAGTGAAGAGAGGTTAAGTTATTCATGGTGAGGTTATTCATGGTGTAGATATCGGTGAGTAAGTATGGGGAGTACCCATGCGCGCGTGTCTGAGATTGTGTTATACTGTAGATAATCCTTACTGGGGATGTGAGAGCGAGTGTGTCGGAATGAGAGTTTAATTTCCTGGTAGTCTTGTCATGAGTATAGTCTTCTAAGGCAGAGTTCCAGACTGTCTCAATTTGTTGTCCCCTGTTGGGAGCTGGAGAGTCACACTATTTACTCCATCCATTCTCATCGTGCTCCCAGGAGCTCAGCATCCAAACCAATAGAGAATTATGTTTTGACTGCTCCTAATCACCCTGTCCACAGACACTACAGTAGACTGTCAACGACACAAGAACGCTACTTCCTTCTGCTGAAGGGCAGGCAACGTGTCTGATTTCAGAGGGGATGGAGGGGTGTGATGGTATATACTCAGAATAGCCCTTAACCCCCCCACCTATCCCCTCCCCTCGCTCCCCATCTGAGACCTGCTAATCTCTGCTGTACTTTCCTTACCTCAGGGACATCCAGCTCTATGGCAGCCAGCACAGCAGCACCTGTCCCCATGTAACCGTACCACATACAGTGGTTGCTCCACTAAAAGTTTTGCGATTATGCTGCGGACTAAGAGGTAATTTGTGGTTAAGTACGGTACCCCGCGTCACCACTTCATTGCTCCAGACCAGTGCTAAAGGGGAGTTAGAGCACTGATTACGCTTTTGGGTCCTACTGTGTCTCATTCCGACAATGAATGGGCGACATAAACCTAAATAGAAACGTATAATTGTGCCCGACTTCAGTAATACTTACTAAAACTGTTGTTATACTAAGGTTTTTATTATTTTATTTTGCTCTTACTGTAGTACTGTAGGCCACTTCCGACCGGTCATGTTGTACAGCACCTGAGTGGCGCAAAGGTCTAAGACACTGCATAGCAGTGCAAGCTGTGTAGCTACAGATGCTGGTTCAATACCCGTGCTGGCCTCGCCTGGGAGACCCATGAGATGACTGTAGGTTTTTGGTTTCTCTCCCTCTACAAATGGAAATAAATCATTCTAAATAACATACTGGCTTTATTTACAAATTAGTAACAATGTTTAAGAAGGGCCTTTTTCTCACTCATTTTACATCTCCAAAATATTATTTTTTAAACCAAGCGATTTATTATTAATTTAGAATTATATAAAAGCCCCTTGGATATTCTCACAGATATATTACTAACCCTGTTATTAGCAGGACTGTACAGTTGAAGTCGGAAGTTTACATATACCTTAGCCAAATACATTTAAACTCAGTTTTTCACAATTCCTGACATTGAATCCTAGTAAAAAATCCCTGTCCTAGGTCAGTTAGGATCACCACTTATTTTAAGAATATGAAATGTCAGAATAATAGTATAGAGTGATTTATTTCAGCTTTTATTTCTTTCATCACATTCCCAGTGGTCAGAAGTTTACATACACTCAATTAGTATTTGTTAACATTGCCTTTAAATTGTAGCCTTCAGGTTACAATAAGTTGGGTGAATTTTGGCCCATTCCTCCAGCCAGAGCTGGTTTAACTGAGTCAGGTTTGTAGACCTGTTCAGAAGTTCCAAAATATCCGGTGATTTTGCAGAGAGCCACATCAATTTACAGAAATACTGATAATAAACATTGCTAAAAGATACAAGTGTTATACATGGTATTATAGATCCACTTCTCCTTAATTCAACCACTGTGTCAGATTTCAAAAAAACTTTACGGAAAAAGCAAACCATGCAGTAATCTGAGTACGGCACTCAGACGACAAATCAAGCCAAATTGATATTCACCATGTTGGAGTCAACAGAAGTCAGAAATAGCATTATAAATATTCACTTACCTTTGATGATCTTCATCAGAATGCACTCCCAGGAATCCCAGTTCCACAATAAATGTTTGTTTTGTTCGATAATGTCCTTCATTTATGTCCAAATAACTAATTTGGTTTCGTTACAGTCCGTAGAAACATGTCAAACGATGTATAGAATCAATCTTTAGGATGTTTTTAACATAAATCTTCAATAATGTTCCAACCGGAGAATTCCTTTGTCTGTAGAAAAGCAATGGAACGCAAGCTAACTTTCACGTGACCGCGCATGGTCAGCTCGTGGCTCCTGGCAGACCTCTGACTCATTCCCCTCTCATTCGCCCCCACTTCACAGTAGAAGCCTCAAACAAGGTTCTAAAGACTGTTGACACATAGTGGAAGCTGTAGGAAGTGCAATATGACCCCATAGACACTGTGTATTCGATAGGGCAAGAGTTGGAAAAACTACAAACCTCAGATTTCCCACTTCCTGGTTGGATTTTTTCTCAGGTTTTTAACTGCCATATGAGTTCTGTTATACTCAGACATCGTTCATACAGTTTTAGAAACTTCAGTGTTTTCTATCCAAATCCAATTATATGCATATTCTAGCTTTTATGGCTGAGTAGCAAGCAGTTTCATTTGGGTTTTCATCCAAAATTCCCAATGCTGCCCCCTACCCTAGAGAAGTTAAGAACAAATTCTTATTTACAAGGACAGCCTACTCCTTCCTCCCTGTTGGGGAATTGAACCCCGGTCTCCGCATGCCCGCACGACACATGAGATTCTTTAGCTAAATAGTCCAGCACTGTAGCCAACTCCCGACCATCACGTTGTACAGCGCCATATTTTCGGTTCCATCCTAACGGACACCTAGAGGGTTTTTCTTGGAATATAAAAACCATAATATTAATCAAATGAATCCCAAACTTTAAAAGTAATTGAAAAGGTAGGTACAAATTATTTGTGACATTGTGGTTACAATAAAGAATGTAAACAAGATGCTGTGTTTTTATTTACAGTATTGATGGACAGCTGGAGGCAAAATGAAAACTCAGGTTTTCAAACACTTGTAGACCGATTTAGCAGTAGACTCTTTATAGACTCTTTATAGACTCTTTATAGACTCTTTATAGACTCTTTATAGACTCTTTATAGACTCTTTATAGACTCTTTATAGACTCTTTATAGACTCTTTATAGACTCTTTATAGACTCTCTATAGACTCTTTACAGCAGGACAATAGACTTATTTTTTTTTGCCCGGCTACTGTAGGTGTGAACATCCCCCTACCTGCAATGTATTCGATGCTTAAGTGCTCAAAACAGTGGTACAGTATTTATTCAACGTCTTTATGCTTTGGTTTATAAAATAATTAGAAAAAAGACATTCAAAATGCTGATAGTTATTTAAACTACATTTTAGTTGGAGTTAATAAAATTATGATTAAAATACTCTTTCAAAATGCAGATGTTTATTTAGTTATGGATCATAACGAATAACTGGGAATAAATATCACTGAATTACAGATATTGGAACAAAGTTGTCTAATGAAGGTAACAAATTGTTGCTTACTGGAAAATACTATTTCAAACACACACGGTCACGTTGTACTGCGCCATTGTGGCTATTAGCAGATAGCTGGACAATAGACTTGCCTAGAAGGTGGGTAGGGGAGGAATTCTACCGTGAAATGTATTTCTAAGTTTGGTTGGCTGTATCAACCGGCTGTGATTGGTTGCAATCTTCAGTTTAATCCATCAGAAAAGACAAAACATAAAGTATTATTATGTATCACACGGTGATTGGGAGTCCCATAGGGCAGCGCACAATTGGCCCAGCATTTCTCTATAAAAAGAAATGAATGTTTTGGCCTTTATAAATATTATTTTGTCCATTATTCAAATTACTATCGCTTACTTTCATTTTTTTTTAAACGAAATATAGATTTATATATGTATATTATCAAGTTGATGGCACAGTCATATAGCCCGTCACCTACATAAAGCTGAGTGACTCATTCATGGCTCTGGATTAAAATAAATAAGTATAACATTCTTTCTGATAGTCTTTAAAACTTCTTGAGAATACTTGACACGCAGACGTCCCAAGTATGCCCCTGGAAATGCAAATGCGCTACGCTAAATGCTAAATGTACTCGTTACAACTCAATCTTTGATCAAAATTCACAAGCAGGGTATTGAATTAAAGCTACACTCGTTGTGAACCTAGCCAGCAAGTCAGATTTTTAAAATGCTTTTCGGCGAAAGCATCAGAAGCTATTATCTGATAGCATGCACCCCCCAAAATGCCAGCTCGACACGTAAACAACAGATTTTGCGATAGCCGGCGCTACCCAAAACGCAGAAATAAAATATAAAACATTCATTACCTTAGACGAGCTTCTTTCTTGGCACTCCTATATGCCCCATAAACATCACTATTGGGTCTTTTTTTCGTTTAAATCGGTCCATATATACCCAAAATAGCTTTGTATGGAAGTTGTGTCATTCAGAAAAAATCATCGTTTTTAAACGCTGCGTAATTTTTTAAAATTAAAAAAGTCGACGATAAACTTTCACAAAACACTTCGAAATCCTTTTGTAATCCAACTTTAGGTATTAGTAAACGTTTATAATCTATCAAAATGATTACAGGGCGATGTCTCTTCAATAGGTATTCACTTCAAAAACAATGCCATCTGATATCTCCCTCAACTGCATCCGGGTGAAGACTGGGAAAATGGAGGTCAGATAGATGGATTTTCCAACAATTAATTCAATTGAAAATTAGGACAATGGCGCCATCGTGCGGAATTTGTATGAATTGCAGGCAGATTCCCATTAAATCCTGTTCTCTTTTAACAACTGGTGGAAGTGACTTATGGAAATTATTTTTTGCTTTCAGAGAGCAGTTTTTCTTGCGTTTTTCAATGAAACACACGATCTGTTATAGTCACAGCCGTGATTTAACCAGTTTTATAAACTTCAGAGTGTTTTCTATCCACACATACTAATCATATGCATATACTATATTCCTGGCATGAGTAGCAGGACGCTGAAAAGTTGCGCGATTTTTAACAGAATTTTCAAAAAAGGAGGGGGTAGAAGTAAGAGGTTAAAATAAAGAAATGTTTTGGTTATCCTGACCTGGACACCATGTATAGTATTATAATAGCCCATTGTGGGCTATTAGCAGGACAATATACCTTTACCAACACCTCTCTGTATTTTGATACTTTGTGGATGGGGACTCCTGAGTGGCGCAGTGCAAAATGCATTGCTACAGATGCAGGTTCAATACCCGTGCCGGCCACCACCGGGAGACCCATGAGGCGGCTTTTGGTTTTAATTTAGAATCCTCCAATCCTCTGTGTAAATATTAGCGGAGAGTCACGTCATATTTGTCTATATACTATAGGCCTACAGTAGGCGACATGAGTCTCACTAGTGTTGAGTAATGTGCTGTTAAAAGTGGTGTAGGTCTTATTTAAAGAGCATGTTGAAGTTCCATCCTAATGGAAACTCAGAGGGTTTTTTGTTTTGCTTGGAATAGAAACACTGTAAAATTAAGCAAGTAGCAGTCAAAAGTTTGGACACCTACTCATTCCAGGGTTTCTTTATTTTTTACTATTTTCTACATTGTAGAATAGTAGTGAAGACATCAACTATGAAATAACACATATGGAATCAGGTAAGTACAAATTCTTATAAGGACAGCCTACTCCTTCCTCCCCATCGGGGAATTGAACCCTGGTCGCCCGCGTGCCCGCACGACACGGGGATTCTTTAGCTAAATAGCCCAGTATTGTAGGCTACTCCCGACCGTCACGTTGTACAGCGCCATGTTTTCCGTTCCATCCTATTGGAAGCTCAGAGGGTTTTTCCTTTTTTCTTGGAATAGAAACACCATAATATTAATCAAATTAATTAATCAACATTTCTTAAAATCAGACACGTATTCTATGTTCTTACAAAAAAGGTTTTAAATTCTCTAGTACAGCCACTATTGAAGGCTATCAAATGCCTCTCAAAGATGCCCTCTGGTGGTCAAACTAGCACTAACTAGTATTCATGATACCAGTGGTTCACACTTAAATAATGTGCCATAGAATTCTGCAGCACCATGCAAGCTGTGCCTTAGTACTCTGCAACTTTCAAAGGACGAACCACTGAACACACACACACACACACACACACACACAACAATAAACCAAAAACACACATGCAGACAAGTACCTGTGTTGAGAGATGCCATTTTGCTTCCTTTATTGGGGGTTACCTGAGGTCAGTAGGTAGTATATGTGCATAAGATACCCTAAAGGCACTCAACGGTAAAACTAAATATGTCCTAGCAGGTGTTTTCTCAGCACATTATTTGGAATAGCACCTCAAGGACTAGTCCATTAAAATACCACCAGGAAATAATGAGAGTGCTGTATAATGTGTTGTAATGTGGACTGCACTACGTTCAGTGTTATTGTCTCTGCTCAACACTTGAATGACTTTGCTCTGACTTCCACTGACTGCCCAAAGGCCATACATAACAGGTTGCCCTTATGATGCAGGTTTTAGACGTGGACTGAGGAAAAGGGGAAAAGGAAATACAGATGTGTTATTATAACCCTTTTAGCAACTTTTAAGTTGCAAAAATGAATGATGAAGGTACTGTTTTTTTCATGCTGCCGAGTACTCCAAAATAATGTTTCAAGAATTACAAACTAATTGAAACTTACTGATAGATGGGGAACTCGATGGAATGAAATGAGCATTTCTCCTCAATACATCAAGGTCCCTAAAGAAAGGTTGACTCGCTTTATTGTCGGTGAGAGTCAACATCATGTGTCTGGAGTGGAGTTTTCTTTTGCAGTTACATTTGCTCTGACTGTTTCTGAAAGACAAAAACAATTATAAATTGTTGTGGACCTGTAAACAGAACGTTTGAATCAATAATGTTTTACGTTTACTTTTTCCCAAACCTAAATATACGGCACTGCCCGTGAATTCTGAAACATTGTCTATTTGGATTACAGTAGGCCTACTTACAGTTGTAACGCACTTCCATGCAAAATATCAACCCATGCGCATCTGTCTGTTCACCTGTTAAATTATACTGCATGTTATAAACTGCTCTCCTTTTCAGATGCGTAGAGCAAAAAAAAACTGGAATTATAATAGCCTGTTTAATAGGTCCAATTAAATGACAGATGCGTATGGGTGTTGTATGGCTACTAAGGAAATATGAACTCACCATGGCCAGAAAAGATGAGGAATTTATTCTGCATTGGTTGTGATATAAATCGATTTCTGCTCCTCTCACTAACACCAATCTTGTTGCATCTTGTTATTATATTTAGCTACCTGTTTTTTTGTTTGTTATGAATAATAGTGTCATCATATATTCCCCATTTGCACAAGGCTACTACGCCACTTTTGTCTTGCAATTCAATACTTCAACCACTAGAAACTGTGCATACACATGGTCTAAAGCACATTCTCGCGTCAAGTTCAGTTTTTATTCATGCCAACTTCTGCGTGACCCTAAGCATGATGGGACGTTAACTGCTTAATTAACTCAGGAACCACACCTATGTTGAAGCACCTGCTTTGAATATATGTCGTATCCTTTGTTTTGGCAGTTACCTGTATGTACTAATGAATTAACAGAGCCATCTACTGGTCACAACTGCACCCACCATCCTGTCTGTTCATTGCTCTTTGCTATACACTACCTGTAACTGTGTAGAAAATGAGGGAATGGACAGCGGCTGTGTTGTTGACTCAGAGGTAGGCTTCCTTGAGTAGTGATGACTGTATACAGTGAGTACTTATGCCAGGTGCCTTAATGGAGTGGTCTGTTTGTTTTGGATGAGTTTGGCTGTGCTGCTCAGTATAGTTCGGGTCTACTCTACTGCGGTCTGGACTGGGACCGCCAGTCTGTCTGCCGCTCAGGTGTGACCGCTCTCAGCACAGGCTGAGCGTTTATTACTCCCCTGTATTTACACAGAGGTGTACACTGTGTGTAATTAAAGCCTAGATAAGTCAAATGAAGCTAGCGGGTGTGTAAGTAGAGTACAGTTGGTGACATAAGCTGAATATAATCAGTAGCCAACCCTTCAGTTTTGTTGTTCTTCAGTTGGTTTTGCTGAAGTTAACTTAATTGTTATGTTGTTATGTTGCTTTTGTCCACGGCTCTGACTGTGTGCTTGTTTTAGAATCATCCCCATGGGAATGTTTGCATAAGCTCTGTTTCTGGTTAGGTGTTGGTGATATGCCTGGGCTCTCTTAAACATGGAGAACTCCGAGTGCTCAGTCCTCTTCTGGGAAAGGTCGAGTCAGACTACTGCCAGTGGCTACTCCCACAGGGTCATATGAATTATTAAAAAGGGCAAGAAACACAGCAGATAGCCTACGCAGCAGACTGACTTGTAGTTAGAGTGTAGGAAGTATCTTCGCGTGACCCCGGTGTTTGTACTTTATTTTGTTGATGTTTTTCATCAACATTTTTGTGGCGCCTTTAATAGTGTCGCACCGTATTGACATTGTGCAGAATTCCAAATCACGGTGCCTCCTATCACCAATACATATTGACAGTTGCTGCACTGTGGGCCTGTCAGAATACCGTTTGTTATTTGTGGCCAATTTATTTATTCATGAGCTCATCTTTGACCTAAGTGTCCTGGTTCCCCCCCCCCCACCCCCACACACACACACACACACACACACACACACACACACACACACACACACACACACACACACACACACACACACACACACACACACACACACACACACAGTAGTGTAAGATGGGAAAACAGGACTTATTACACCAACACCATTGATCACTAGTTCTCCCATGACTCTGACAGTACTGTCAATCCAGAGCAGACAGAGGGCTCTATATGTTTTGTATGCTCCCAGAGGGCTGTCTATAGATGGGCTGCAAGGCTAGAGCTCCCTGTTAACTACAGTATATCTCAATCCCCTCTTAGCAGACACTATTCTCTTTCCACCACTGTTCCAATTTCCCCCTGCCTTCCCTCTTATCTCCAGTCATTGAGGCCTTAATTAATCTCTTGTCTTCCCCCCTCTCGCTTCCTGTGAGTCAGAGGATGACAAGGTACAGGTGTGACAGACAGGTTGCTGAAATTGGCTCCCTAGAGCAGGGGTTCCCAACCTTTTTTTAACCTTGGCACACCTTGATGGGATATAAAATTCTGCAGCATGTCTAAAATGTCCCTATTAATTTATTGAGTGGTAATGACCTCCATCTCATCCATTCTGCAAATCATCTATTTTCTGTGACAAATGTTTTTTATAGATTAAACAGGGTTTATTTTAAAGGGAAATGTCTACATTTCTGAACTTTATATTCATCATCTCCAGCACCACCCCAAACATATATATATGTTTTGTGGAAAAAAGATGGAGGAGGATAAGTGTTTTCAATGACCTCATCGGTGTGCATTGGGATTTTAACCAATTATGAGTAGGCATTGCCTACTAATTGTCTGTCATTGGAAACACTTATCCATTTTTTTGACTGCAAGACAAACTCACTATTTTCACATAAGTTGGAGATGATGAATATCAAGTTTCTTCTGGGAAGGCTTCCATTCAGCCACAAGAGCATTAGTGAGGTCGGGCACTGATGTTGGGCAATTAGGCCTGGTTCGCAGTTGGCATTCCAATTCATTCCAAAAGTGTTTGATGGAGTTGAAGTCAGGGCTCTGTGCAGGCCAGTCAAGTTCTTCCACACCGATATCGACAAACCATTTCTGTATGGACCTCGCTTTATGCACAGGGGGATTGTCATGCTGAAACAGAAAAGGGCCTTCCCCAAACTGTTGTCACAAAGTTGGAAGCACAGAATCGTCTAGAATGTAATTGAATGCTGTAGCATTTAGTTGGAACTATTCATTAGGGCAGGTAGCGTTCTCCTGGCATCCGCCAAATCCAGATTTGTCCGTCGGACTGCCAGATGGTGAAGCGGGATTCATCAATCCAGAAAACACATTTCCACTGCTCCAGAGTAAAATGGTGGCGAGCTTTACACCACTCCAGCCGACGCTTGGCATTGCGCATGGTGATCTTAGGCTTCTGTGCGGCTGCTCGGCCGTGGAAACCCATTTCATGAAACTCCCAACGAACAGGTCTTGCGCTGATGTTGCTTCCAGAGGCAGACGATTGTTATATGTTACGCGCTTCAGCACTCGGCTGTCCCGTTCTGTGAGCTTGTGTGACGTACCACGTCACACAGCTGAGGAGTTGTTGCTCCTAGATGTTTCCACTTCACAATAGCAGCACTTACAGAAGACCGGGACAGCTCTAACAGGCCAGAAATTTGACGAACTGACTTGTTGGAAAAGTGCCATCCTATGTCAGTGCCACTTTGAAAGGCACTGAGCTCTTCAGTACGGGCCATTCTACTGCCAATGTGTGTCTATGGAGATTGCATGGCTATGTGCTTGATTTTATACACCTGTTGGTAGGGTTGCACATTTTGAGGAATATTTAGAGGTCAAAACTTTCCGTGGGAATTAACGGAAATAAATGCAAATTAATATTAATACCATTTAAATTGAGATGTTTTTTTGCGTAAGATATATTTACCATGTCATATGGAGACAGAAACGTAAACCTTTTACCTTATCATAAGTAGACATATTTGCAAATGATGAAATCCTTCCAATAGAACTATTTAGTTACGAATTGAACTTTAATTAAATTAGTTGACTCTTCACATGGGATGATTTCACTGAACAACAAAAGGGAATATTGAATGATCCCCAATTATCCATCGCATCTCCCAAAAATATTTTCAACATACATCTGTAAAATTATAGTCCAGAAACTAAAGCTTTGGTTAGTCTTCCTCTCGGGCTTCGATGTCTTCACCCTGGACCTCCTCAATGTCCACCTCCTTGAACATCAGACTGAGACCTCATCTTCACTGTCACTTTCAAACCTTGTTGAGGTTGTCAGGCTCAAAAAGCCTCCAATTTGTCCTGATGGCCACCAATTTTTCAACCCTTGTATTGCGTGCTTTGGTGTGTGTGTGTGTTCCCAAACAAGGACCAGTTGCACTCTGAGGCAGCTGATGTTGGTGGGATTTGGAGGATGATGGAGGCAACAGGGGAAGGAGTCTCAAGTCCCTTCCACCAGGTGGCTGATGAGATACGTTGGCACGACTGCCATATTTCATCTCCATCCCAAAGCCCTTGCTTGGAATTGTACTTCACCAGACCGCCAAGAACCTTGCCCTCAACCAGGTGGTGAGACATGGTAGGGATGACACCATAGACCTTGTTGATCTCTGCACCAGACAGGATTCTCTTGCCAGCATACTTTGGGTCCAACATGTATGCTGCGGCGTGTATGGGCTTCAGGCAGAAGTCTTTATGCTTTTTGATATATTTCAGAACTGCAGTTTCATCATGTCTCCCTTAATCTGTGCAATGGCTACTGCTATAGGTTTCAGGCTGCTTACCACTTTCTCCCAAAATACATCATCCAGGAGGATCCTCTTGATGGGGCTGTCCATGTTGTCAGACTGTTATATGGCCATTTCTTGGAGAGACTCCTTCCCCTCCAGGAGACTGTCAAAGATGACGACAACACCACCCCAATGAGTGTTGCTGGGCAGCTTCAATGTGATGCTCTTATTCTTCTCACTTTGCTTGGTGAGGTAGATTGCTGCTATAACTTGTTGACCCTTCATATACCTAACCATTTCCTTGGCTCTCTTGTAGAGTGTATCCATTGTTTTCAGTGCCATGATGTCCTTGAGGAGCAGATTCAATGCATGGGCAGCACAGCCAATGGGTGTGATGTGAGGGCTGAAGCAAGCAGCCATCATGTTCGCAGCATTGTCTGTCACCAGTGCAAATACCTTCTGAGGTCCAAGGTCATTGATGACTGCCTTCAGCTCATCTGCAATGTAGAGACCGGTGTGTCTGTTGTCTCTTGTGTCTGTGCTCTTGTAGAATACTGGTTGAGGGGTGGAGATGATGTAGTTAATTATTCCTTGCCCATGAACATTCGACCACGCATCAGAGATTATTGCAATACAGTCTGCTTTCTCTATGATTTGCTTGACCTTCACTTGAACTCTGTTGAACTCTGCATCCAGCAATTTAGTAGATAAAGCATGTTTGGTTGGAGGGGTGTATGCTGGGCGAAGAATATTCAGAAATCTCTTCCGTTATATATTGCCTGTGAGCATCAGAGGTGAACCAGTTGCATACACAGCTTGAGCAAGACATTCATCAGCATTTCTCTGACTACGTTCCTCCATTGATTCAAAAAAAACTTTTTATTCCAGGAGGACCGTGGGATGTTGCTATCGATAAGGTGTCTGCTTCATCACTTTCACCTCGAATCGAAGTAGAGGGATTTTTGTCAGGTTGCTTGTTGTGAGTGCTGAGGGAACTTTATATGCACTTGGCCAGATGATTCTGCATGATTCTGCTTTGTTGCATTCTTCTCATATGATTTGGCACAGTATTTGCAAATGTACACAGCTTTTCCTTCTACATTAGCAGCAGCGAAATGTCTCCACACATCAGATTTTCCTGTAAAGATTAGAAAAGAGTTTAAAAAAACAACAAATACAATTCCATGTACAGATAAATAGTTAAGCAGTTAAACAACTCATTGGTAAGGAAATGTTTTTACATGAAACATGTATGGAAACAGGTGAATTAACACTCCTCAGTTAGCATGCTCAAGCAAGCTAAAACCCACATGGTAGCAAAAACTAACTAGCAGAAATTGTTAACAAGTTAGAAATGATTTAAACACACTTTCCTGTAGGCTACTATTTACTAGTCAGCAAAAAATTATGTATGTCATATAAAATATATTCACCCCACCCAGTTTTGTAATCAAAACTTAACAGAAAGCATGTAGTCCTTGGTTCAGACAGTGTAGTTGCAATTCCATTGAATTGTGGATAGTTTAACCAAAATATGCCACAAGACCTAGAATTGCCTTGTGTATCCCACAAAAAAAGGTTGACTGTTATAAGCGAACTTCTTTGAATTTAAGCAAAACTCCCTAAATTCCCTGGCTTAACTTCCCATGGAAAATACCAGAAATTTACTGGTTAGTTTCCGACCCTTTGCACCCCTACCTGTCAGCAACAGGTGTGGCTGAAATAGCCAAAGTAAAATGATAAAACTGACTTTTCTTGTGATGTGTGCCACAGAAATGATACAAATATAATAGCCTGAGAGCACTGGACTTAAAACAGTGATGTACAGAGCCATTTTAATGTATTATGACGGGCACTAGTGCTCCGAAGTCTAAATTACATGTGCATTCCACAGGTCACGTTTATAATTGAGTGTTCAATTTATTCTACCAGCTGAAACAGACGAGTAAATGAGGAAAAGCATGGCTGACCATTCAACCAGGGTCAGTTTTGGGTCAAACTTTAGTCTGTCAAAAATGTCAAACATAATATGGTGTTCAGCGGCTAAGACTGCTCGCCTTGTGTCAAACCACAAGTTCTCATCTGTTCTTGAAGTAATGGAGTATTTCAATTTTTTTTCCTGTTCTTATTCTGGGAAGTTGCTAGTGTATGTCTCAGGCTGAACCCTCACCTCTCTGGATGCCTCATTTTAAATAACCTCATCACACATTGCACACAGGGAGCCCCTGGACACCTGCCGAGATCATCCTACTGCCACACACCACACTGCTCGCTGTTCTCCTCTCGCTACCATTTTCTCAAATCTACAACAGATTTGATACTGGAAATACTAATTTCCAAATTTAAAAGGCAGAGAGATACATACACACAAACTTAACACCTTCTTTGCCTGCATCGAGGAAAACAGAGTTTATGCTTATGAGGACTGTGGGCTCCCATTCTCTGTAGTCAATGTGAGTAGAAGTTTCAAGCGTGTTAACCCTTACGAGGCTGCTTTCCTGGACGGCATCCCAAGCCGCGTCCTCAGAGCATGCGCAGACCAGCTGGCTGGAGTGTTCACGGACATATTCAACCTCTCTCTATCCCAGTCTGCTGTCCCCACTTGATTCAAGATGTCCATCATTGTTCCTTTACCAAAGCAAGCGAAGGTAACTGAACTAAGTGACTATCGTCCCATAGCACTCATCTCGGTTATCACGAAGTGCTTTGAGTGGCTAGTTCAGGACCATATCACCTCTTATCTTGCCTGACACCCTGGACCAGTGGTTGCCAACCGATGATCTTCAAGGATTTCCGAGTCAATTCAATCCCAGTCCTATTGACGACAGTTTACCCAAAAGTATTGCATGGTCTACAGTGTCAAACGCTTTAGACAAATCTATGAACAAGGCGTTAAAGACCTCATCCACCCGAACTAAGGTATGTTCACTCTGCCACCATCTAGCAGACAGAGATGGTACAGGTGCATCAGAGCCGGGAAGGAGAGACTGAGGAACGCCTATCACCAGGCCATCCGACTGTTGAACAGCCATCACTAGCCGGCTACCTGCCTGGGACTCAGCCCTGCACCTTGAGACTAAGCCCCATGTACACTGAGTACACAAACATTAGAAACACCTTCCTAATATTGAGCTGCACCCCCTTTTGCCCTCAGAAGCCTCAATTAGTTGGGGCATAGACTCTACAATGTGTCAAAAGTGTTACACAGGGATGCTGGCCCATGTTGACGCCAATGCTTCCCACAGGTGTCAAGTTGGGTGGTGGAACATTCTTGATACACACAGGAAACTGTTGAGCATGAAAAACCCAGCAGCATGAAAAACCCAGCAGCGTTGCAGTTAACACTCAAAGGGTAGCATTCCAGAGAGACATAAGAGACTGTAACGTTCTTTGCTTCACAGAAACATGGCTCACTCGAGACACGCTATCGGTGTCAGTACAGCCAGCTGGTTTCTTCCACGCGTCGCGCTGACAGAAACAAGCATCTTTCTGGTAAGAAGAGGGGTGGGGGGGTATGCCTTATGATTAACGAGACGTGGTGTGATCATAACAATATACAGGATCTCAAGTCCTTCTGTTCACCTGACTTAGAATACTTCACAATCAAATGTCGACCGCATTATCTACCAAGAGAATTCTCTTCGATTATAATCACAGCCGCATATATTCCCCCCCAAACAGACACATCAATGGCCCTGAACGAACTTAATTTGACACTATGTAAACTGGAAACCACATATCCAAAGGCTGCATTCATTGTAGCTGGGGATTTTAACAAGGCTAATCTGAAAACAAGACTCCCTAAATTCAATCAGCATATCGATTGTGCAACCAGGGCTGGTAAAACCCTGGATCATTGTTATTCTAACTTCTGCGACTCATATAAGGCCCTCCCCCACCCTCCTTTCGGAAAAGCTGACCACGACTCCATTTTGTTGCTTCCAGCCTATAGACAGAAACTAAAACAGGAAGCTCCCACACTCAGGTCTGTTCAACTCTGGTCCGACCAATCTGATTCCAAGCTTCAAGATTGCTTCGATCACGTGGACTGGGATATGTTCCGCATATGATGATGGCAGCATTCGCGCAAAACTGAAAGCGCGAACCACTGCTTTTAATCAGGGCAAGGTGACAGGAAACATGACCTAATACAAACAGTGTAGCTATTCCCCCCGCAAGGCAATCAAACAAGCTAAGCGTCAGTATAGTGACAAAGTAGGTTCGCAATTCAATGGCTCAGAAAGAAGAGGTATGTGGCAGGGTCTACAGTCAATCACGGAAGAAAACCAGCCCTGTCGCGGACCAGGATGTCTGGCTCCCAGACAGACTAAATTCCTTTTTTTGCTCGCTTTGAGGACAATACAGTGCCACTGACGCGGCCCGCTACCAAAACCTGCGGACTCTTCTTCACTGCAGCCGATGTGAGTAAAACATTTAAACGTGTTAACCCTCGCAAGGCTGCAGGCCCAGACGGCATCCCCAGCCGCGTCCTCAGAGCATGCGCAGACCAGCTGGCTGGTGTGTTTACGGACATATTCAATCAATCCTTATCCCAGTCTGCTGTTCCCACATGCTTCAAGAGGGCCACCATTGTTCCTGTTCCCAAGAAAGCTAAGGTAACTGAGCTAAATGACTACTGCCTCGTAGCACTCACTTCCGTCATCATGAAGTGCTTTGAGAGACTAGTCAAGGACCATATCACCTCCACCCTACCTACCTGACACCCTAGACCTCACCTCAGGGGGTTGAATAAATTTGGCTTGTCACCAAAAGCACTCACAAACTTTTACAGATGCACAATCGAGAGCATCCTGTCGGGCTGTATCACCGCCTGGTACGGCAACTGCTCTGCCCACAGCTGTAAGGCTCTCCAGAGGGTAGTGAGATTTGCACAACGCATCACCGGGGGCAAATTACCTGCCCTCCAGGACACCTACACCACCCGATGTCACAGGAAGGCCTTAAAGATCATCAAGGACAACAACCACCCGAGCCACTGCCTGTTCACCCCGCTATCATCCAGAAGGCGACGTCAGTACAGGTGCATCAAAGCAGGGACCGAGAGACTGATAAACAGCTTCTATCTCAAGGCCATCAGACTAAATAGCAATCACTAACATTGAGTGGTTGCTGCCAACATACTGACTCAGGGTAGGTTAGAGCGTTGGACTAGTAATCAAAAGTTTGCAAGTTCAAATCCCCGAGTTGACGAGGTACAAATCTGTCGTTCTGTCCCTGAACAAGGCAGTTAACCCACTGTTCCTAGGCCATCATTGAAAATAAGAATTTGTTCTTAACTGACCTGCCTAGATTAATAAAGGTAAAATAAAAAATAAAAACTCCAGCCACTTTAATAATGTAAAATTGATAATGTATCACTAGCCACTTTAAACAATGCTACTTCATATAATGTTTACATACCCTACATTACTCATCTCATATGTATATACAGTACTCTATACCATCTACTGCATCTTGCCATCTTGATGTAATACATGTATCACTAGCCACTTTAAACAATGCCACTTCTATATGTTTACATACCCTACATTACACATCTCATATTGTACCCGATACCATCTACTGCATCTTGCCTATGCCGTTCTGTACCATCACTCATTCATAAAATTTGTATGTACATTTTCTTCATTCCTTTACACTTGTGTGTGTATAAGCTAGTTGTTGTGAAATTGTTAGGTTAGATTACTCGTTGGTTATTACTGCATTGTCGGAACTAGAAGCACAGGCATTTCGCTACACTCTCATTAACATCTGCTAACCATGTGTATGTGACAAATAAAATGTGATTTGATTTGAACCAGTGCGCCTGGCACCTACTACCATTCCCTGTTCAATGGCACTTAAATATTTTGAATGGCACACACATGTCTCAAGGCTTAAAAATCCTTCTTTAACCTGTCTCCCCCCCTTCATCTACACTGATTAAAGTGGATTTAAATCAAATCAAATCAAATGCCTTTATATAGCCCTTCGTACATCAGCTGATATCTCAAAGTGCTGTACAGAAACCCAGCCTAAAACCCCAAACAGCAAGCAATGCAGGTGTAGAAGCACAAGTGACATCAAGGGATCATAGCTGTCACCTGGTCAGTATGTCAAGGAAAGAGCAGGTGTTCCTAATGTTTATACGCTCAATGTATATAGTCATTGAACGCTGGTCACTTCATATTCTGTTTATTTACTGTTGTTTACTCACTGTATGTATATACTGTATTCTCGCTCACAGCTCATTCTAATATACCTGCTTCTGTACATATCATTTTATTTTCCGAGTTATATACTGTCTATACACACCACATATTCTGGATTCTCACACATGTTCACTATCTACTATGGATTGTTATTCCTTGTTTAGATAAAAAATAAAAAAAAAAAGTGAAAATTGTATTGGTGAGACATTCTACGTTAACATTTTGCTGCACCTGCTATAACAATAAACTTTGATATTTGCTCCTCCCTTGTACTTGATTGATTAATTAAGGTCACTAATTAGTAAGGAACTTCCCTCACCTGATTTGTCTTAATTGAAAGGAAAAAACAAAAACCAGCAGAATGAGTTTGACACCCCTGTATTAGACTACACCTGCAGCCATCAAAAGGAAATGAAAAGATCTCTATTTCATTAGATGGCACATAAAAGCCCATCTCTGAATGGTGTTTGCCTCTGTACTGTATAACAGCTGTGATATGTCTGGCAAAAGAATTGTGAAGCAGTGAGGGTGCGTGCATGTGTAGGGTTTGTGTGTGCGTGCACGTGTGTGTGCGCTCGTGTGGGTTCGTGCACGTGGATGCAAGATGTCTGGTGACTGTTTTTGTGGGTTTTGGTTGTGACGCAAAAATGGGCTGAAAAATGTCCAGCCCTGTTTGCGCCTAGGGCTCTCCCTGAGGCGTTGAACGTCTCCCGTCTCCTCCACCTTGTCTCACACTGGGCTCACTGAGCTCACTGAGAACAGCCCTGAGCAGCACCCAGCCCTCCATACAAACCTCTCACTCTAAGAAACACAACACCTTCCAGAGTCTGTGTCCCAGAAATATCCGGTCCGGTTTAGTGTAACGCCAGTCTGGCATTTTACAGTGGGCTGCTCTAACCTTGCATTGGCGCTGATACCCAGTAAGGGTGTGATTAGGCAGAGTAGTGTGGTGCCTCCAGCCCCTTGACCCTGACAAGCTCCTATTAATTAGCTCTATTGGCAGGAAGGATCCAACACACACACTTGACGCATCAATTGGCTGAACTCTGTCCCCAATCTCAGAATGCTGTTTCAGATCAAAGTAAGAATAATATATGCCAGAACTGTTAATGGAGCGAGGACGGAAAATGCCAGAGGGAAGTAGAGAGACAGAGGAGTGAAAAAGGCATAAAAAATATACAGTTTGGTGGAGTTCTAGAGATTCAGACAGAAAGGCTGACAAGATTGAGGCAACCACTTATGATTTGTCATGCAGGGGAATGGTAAAGGATATGTCCACATCCACCAGAATAAACTGGCCACACTGTCCTCAATGTCTGACCCCACTGTCCTCAATATGTCTTGGTTGGTGATGTGATCGTCCCAAGCCATTGTCAGAGAACGTCCCCCCCCATCCCATCGTCCACCACCATGTCCTTGCTGTCTCATTGCTCCATGATGCTCTGTGGTTGCCCCGGGAGGGAGGGAATAACGGAGGCCTAACTGCTGTAACCCCCACTGCACCACCGTCTGACCGGAATATATACTGAACAGAAATATAAACACAACATGTAAAACGTTGTTCCCATGTTTCATCAGCTGAAATAAAAAATCCCAGAAATGTTCCATACAAAGCTTATTTGTCTCAAATTTTGTGCACCCATTTGTTTACATCTCTGTTACTGAGTATTTCTCCTTTGCCAAGACAATACATCCACCTGACAGGTGTAGCATATCAAGAAGCTGATTAAACAGCATGATCATTACACAGGTGCACCTTGTCCTAAGGACAATAAAAGGCCACTCTAAAATGTGCAGTTTCGTCACACAACACAATTCCACAGATGTTTTAAGGAAGTGTGCAATTGTGGCATGCTGACTACAGGAATGTCCACCAGAGCTGTTGCCAGATCATTTGTTTATTTCTCTAACATAAGCCGCCTTCATTGTTTAGAGAATTTGGCAGTATGTCCAACCTTCCTCACAACTGCAGACTCTGTGTAACCACACCAGCCCAGGACCTCATAAGTCTTCTTCACCTGCAGTATCGTCTGAGACCAGCCAACCGATTAAACTGTGGGTTTGCACAACCAAATCATTTTTGTTGTCAGAAACCATCTCAGGGAAGCTCATCTGCATGCTCGTCGTTCTCACCAGGGTCTTGACCTGACAAATGCTCACTTTTGTTGGCCACTGGCATGCTGGAGAAGTGTGCTTTGACGGATGAATCCCGGTTTGGCAGACAACGTGAATGGGCAATGTGGGCAAGCGGTTTGCTGATGTCAACGTTGAAACAGAGTGCCCCATGGTGGCAGTTGGGTTATGGTATGGGCAGGCATAAGCTATGGGCAACAAACACAATTGCATTTTATCGATGGCAATTTGAATGAATATAGATACTGTGGCAAGATCCTGAGCCCCAGATACTGACTGGTTCCCTCCTTTTTTTTGTTGTCATTTAGCAGACTCTCTTATCCAGTTCCATACTTTTTTTGTACTGGTCCCCTGTGGGAATTGAACCCACAACCGTTTGTATACCAACTGAGCCACACGGGACCTATCTGTGACCCATTGTCTGACTCTCAGATGCATATCTGTATTGCCAGTCATGTGAAATCCATAGATTAGGGCCTAATTCATTTATTTCAATTGACTGATTTCCTAATATGAATTGTAACTCTGTAAAATATTTTAAATTGTTACATGGTGCATTTATATTTTTGTTTATTTGCTCTTTATTTAATTGTCCATTTTAGACTGACATTGAAGCAAGATCAGAGTAGTTGGCATACCTCCACACTATTGTCTCGTTCCCCATGTAATGTAATGTCACTTATACTTTATTTCTCTCCCTTAATCTTTGATGTTGCTTTCACTCATTCCCCAACCCCCTCCAGCCATCCCTCTTTCCCAAATCAACTAGTCATTTTGCATTGCAACTACAGTGCATTCGGAAAGTATTCAAACCACTTCACTTTTTCCACATTTTGTTACTTTACAGCCTTATTCTAAAATCAATGTAATAATTTTTTTACACCTCACCAATCTACACACAATACCCCATGATGATAAAGGGAAAATAGTTTTATTTCGAATGTATATATTTTTTGAAACATACCTTATTTACATAAGTATTGAGACCCTTTGCTATGAGACTCAAAGTTGAGCTCAGGTGCATCCTGTTTCCATTGATCATCCTTGAGATGTTTCTACCACTTGATTGGAGCCCACCTGTAAATTCAATTGATTGGACATGATTTGGAAAGTCTAAATAAGGTCCCACAGTTCAGTGCATGTCTGAGCAACAACAAAGCCATGAGGTCGAAGGAATTGTCCGTAGAGCTCTGAGACAGGTTTGTGTCGAGGCACAGATCTAGGGAGGGTACAAAAAAAGGCAACGGTACACTTTCCAACAGGACGACGACCCTAAGCACACAGCCAAGACCACGCAGGAGTGGCTTTGGGACAAGTCTCTGAATGTCCTTTAGTGGCCTGGCCAGAGCCCGGACTTGAACCCAATCAAACATCTCCAGAGAGACCTGAAAATAGCTGTGCAGCAACGCTCCCCATCCAACCTGACAGAGCTTGAGACATAAATGAGTTTATAAATTAGTTAGTTGGCCCTAAATGGGTCCCAGTCAGGTGTGTAGCTTGGCATTGTATAGATTAGAGTCTGGAGCCTGGCTGGTGTCATCTGCCTGCTGCGGTAGGAAACCCTGCTGCAGTGCGTGTGTTGCTGTTATGCTTTGCCCTTGAAGCCACTCTCACTGTCTGGCTTGCATTGTTCTTATGTAACTCTTATCAGAACTGCTTTTTTCTCTCTCTCGCTCGCTCTGTCTTTCGCTCTATGCGCTCTGTCTGTCGCTGAACGCGCTCTGTCGCTCTCGCACTCTATCGCTCGCGCTCTGTCGCTCTGTCTCTCACGCTCTCATCATCCTGCAGTCTTAATCCTGCTGTGTAACTTCCATTTAGCTCAGAGAACTAGAGATAAAAGCCCTTTATTGTCTCTGTCCTTGTCTTGTCCTGATTCTACCCATACTAAGTCATTACTGACTCCCCAGCTACCACTTGCCCTCAAAACATTGTTGAAAAAGTATTATTTTTATTTTTCCCCCTCAGGGCTAGGAATTATAATTTTTTTTCTCCAGAAAGGCATGTTGTAGGTAAGGATAAAATGGTGACTTTTCCATAATGTTTCTCCTGACCATAAGGTCACGGTGACATTACAGCCCATGCTCCCTTTGTCCCCCCAGGACACTTCACTGTAATAGCACACAATCGGGAACAATGTGGAAACGAGAATATAGAGATTAGAGTTAAATAAATAGAGTTTAATGACTCATCATTCCCTGTATGGCAGGAGAGTTCAGGTAAAACTCACAAATAATCTTGCTGTGCTCTTGTAGAAGTGGTTAGAGGGAAAGCTGTTATGTAGGCGCAGGGCATACCGATTGTAATAGCAGTGTGTGGAGGGAGGAGAGGAGAGTGTGAGGTGATGCGGCATGTTGCACACTGCACTGTGAGGTACGTTTTATTTGAACATCAGCCGGGGTAGGCAGGCCAGCTGCATGTTTAGAGGATGACATCAGGATAGGAGAGAGGAGTGGTTGAACACAGAGGATTGACCTTGGTGAAGGAGGGTGGTCAAGCGTGTAGTGTACTGCTCTGTACGTTTTTAGCATTCTAAGAGGTAGGCATAACAGTCAACAAAGAGCCTAGTAGACAAGGTTTGGTCAATTCTTATTGCTGGTGTGTTTACACACACACACACACACACACACACTTAATCCATGTGAAGGTGACTTGTGTGATAGTGATCACCAGGTGAGCAGCTGGAGCAGTGAGGAGGGTCCTGATAAGGGAAAATGCACAGAGGGACTAGCAGGTCCTGCTCAATATGACGCCTGTGAATTATCTGCTACCCAGCAGACACATTATCAATAGAAGACTTCCTGGTCAGATAAAACCGGTGTAAATAATAGATAATCTGAGAAAAGGCTGAGGGGGTGAGTTTAGGTATTTCTGGTCAGACAATTGAATCTATCTATCAGACCACTTTCCAGACAAGGCTCTTTTCTTGTCGAAGATATAGAAATGACAATGTCACCTTGACTATGCCTGGTGGTGTTTTTTTTCTCTCATTTGGCTCGTGACTGGACAGCTAGACAGTGGTCAAAGGCTGTTGTTGAGGAATGACCTTGTCCTCTGTTTTTGTATCTCTGTCTTGAACCAAGTCTATGCCATGAATGTGTGTACAAAGACCATTAAAGGATTGTTGTGATAATGTTTACTTTATGCTTTCCAATATGAAGACTTTAGAACATATGAACTGACAACTCTATAATAGGGACTGTTCTACACAGTGCATTTGGAAAGTATTACAGACCCCTTGACTTTTTCTAATTGTGTTATGTTACAGCCTTATTCTAAAATGGATAAACAATTGTCCCTCATCAATCTACACACAGTACCGCATAATGACAAAGCAAGAACAGGTTTTTTGAAAATGTTGCAAAAAAACTAATTTGAAATAAAAAATGAGCAGCTAACCGATCACTGCAGCTGTACATGGTCCATCTGTAAATAGCCCACCCAATCTACCTACCTCATCCCCATACTGTTTTTATTTGATTTACTTTTCTGCTCTTTTGCACACCAGTATCTCTACTTGCACATCATCATCTGCTCATTTATCACTCCAGTGTTAATCTGCTAAATTGTAATTATTCGCTCCTATGGCCTGTTTATTGCCAGCCTCCTCATGCTTTTTGCACACACTGTATATAGACTTTCTTTTCTCTACTGTGTCATTGACTTGTTTGTGTTATTGGCTTGTTTATTGTTTACTCCATGTGTAACTCTGTGTTGTTGTCTGTGTCACACTGCTTTGCTTTATCTTGGCCAGGTCGCAGTTGCAAATGAGAACTTGTTCAACTAGCCTACCTGGTTAAATAAAGGTGAAATAAAAATTCAGACCCTTTACTCAGTACTTTGTTGAAGCACCTTTTGGCAGTGAATACAGCCTCAACTCTTCTTAGGTATGATGCTACAAGCTTGGCACACCTGTTTGAGGAGTTTCTCACTTTCTTAGTAAATATTTTCAAGCTCTGTCAGGTTGGATGGGGAGTGTGCCTGCACAGCTATTTTCAGGTCTCTCCAGAGATGTTCGATCGGGTGTAAGTCTGGGCTCTGGCTGGGCCACTAAGGGACATTGAGACTTGTCCTGAAGCCACTCCTGCGTTGTCTTGGCTGTGTGCTTAGTTTCGTTATCCTGTTGGAAGGTGAACCTTCACCCCAGTCTGAGGTCCTGAGCGCTCTGGAGCGGGTTTTCATCAAGGATCTGTCTGTACTTTGCTCTGTTCTTCTTTGCCTTGATCCTGACTAGTCTCCCAGTCCCTGCTGCCGAAAAACATACCCACAACATGATGCTGCCACCATGCTTCACTGTAGGGATGGTGCCAGCTTTGTTCCAGACGTGACACTTGGCATTCAGGCCAGAGAGTTCAATCTTGGTTTCAGCAAACCATTTCTCATGGTCCGAGAGTCCTTAAGGTGCCTTTTGGCAAACTCCAAGCAGGCTGTCATGTGCCTTTTACTGAGGAGTGGCTTCCTTCTAGCCACTCTACCATAAAGGCCTGACTGGTGGAATGCTGCAGAGATGGTTCTCATTCTGGAAGGTTCCCCCAGGGATCCAGTGTTCCTCAGTGGAGATGTCAGATTGACCATTGGGTTCTTTGTCACCTCCCTGACCCGAGGCCCTTCTCCCCTGATTGCTCAGTTTGACCGGGCAGCCAGCTCTAGGAAGAGTCTTGGTGGTTCTAAACTTCTTCCTGTGTTCTTCAAATTCCTTCGACCTCATGGCTTGGTGTTTTCTCTGACATACACTGTCAACTGTGGGACCTTATGTACAGGTGTGTGCCTTTCCAAATCATGTCCAATCAATTGAATTTACCACAGGTGGACTCCAATCAAGTTGTAGAAACATCTCAAGGATGACACTCAATTTCGAGTCTCATAGCAAAGGGTCTGAATACTTATGTAAATAAGGTATTTCTGTTTCTAAAATCCTGTTTTAACTTTGTCATTATGAGGTATTGTGTGTAGATTGATGAGGATTGTTTTTTTTATTTTTTTATGTAATCCATTTTAGAATAAGGATGTAATACCAAAAAATTTGTAAAAATTCAAGGGATCCGAATACTTTTCCGAATGCACATTCCAGCTGCTGCTCTGTCAGAACGTTACCAAGGTGGCAGGCGTTCTCGGGGTGTGATTACCGCATCACCCAGTCTGACCCCTGTCTAATTACCATCCGGCCTTCATTAAAAAGTCATTATTTAGATGGGATGTCCATTGACCTGCCTACTTCCTCCTTCCGCAGTCTATATTTTTTCACTCTGTGTGGCGTCAGAGAGCTGCACGGGTCTTTACCAGGATGTGTTCAGGGAGGTGTCAGAGAGCTGCACGGGTCTTTACCAGGATGTGTTCTGGGAGGCGTCAGAGTGCTGCACGGGCCTTTACCAGGATGTGTTCTGGGAGGCGTCAGAGTGCTGCACGGGCCTTTACCAGGATGTGTTCTGGGAGGCGTCAGAGTGCTGCACGGGCCTTTACCAGGATGTGTTCAGGGAGGCGTCAGAGTGCTGCACGGGCCTTTACCAGGATGTGTTCAGGGAGGCGTCAGAGTGCTGCACGGGCCTTTACCAGGATGTGTTCTGGGAGGCGTCAGAGTGCTGCACGGGCCTTTACCAGGATGTGTTCTGGGAGGTGTCAGAGAGCTGCACAGGCCTTTACCAGGATGTGTTCTGGGAGGCGTCAGAGTGCTGCACGGGCCTTTACCAGGATGTGTTCTGGGAGGCGTCAGAGTGCTGCACGGGCCTTTACCAGGATGTGTTCTGGGAGGCGTCAGAGTGCTGCACGGGCCTTTACCAGGATGTGTTCAGGGAGGCGTCAGAGTGCTGCACGGGCCTTTACCAGGATGTGTTCAGGGAGGCGTCAGAGTGCTGCACGGGCCTTTACCAGGATGTGTTCTGGGAGGCGTCAGAGTGCTGCACGGGCCTTTACCAGGATGTGTTCTGGGAGGTGTCAGAGAGCTGCACAGGCCTTTACCAGGATGTGTTCTGGGAGGCGTCAGAGTGCTGCACGGGTCTTTACCAGGATGTGTTCTGGGAGGCGTCAGAGAGCTGCACGGGCCTTTACCAGGATGTGTTCTGGGAGGCGTCAGAGTGCTGCACGGGCCTTTACCAGGATGTGTTCTGGGAGGCGTCAGAGTGCTGCACGGGTCTTTACCAGGATGTGTTCTGGGAGGCGTCAGAGTGCTGCACAGGCCTTTACCAGGATGTGTTCAGGGAGGCGTCAGAGTGCTGCACGGGCCTTTACCAGGATGTGTTCAGGGAGGCGTCAGAGTGCTGCACGGGCCTTTACCAGGATGTGTTCTGGGAGGCGTCAGAGTGCTGCACGGGCCTTTACCAGGATGTGTTCTGGGAGGCGTCAGAGTGCTGCACGGGCCTTTACCAGGATGTGTTCTGGGAGGCGTCAGAGTGCTGCACGGGCCTTTACCAGGATGTGTTCTGGGAGGCGTCAGAGTGCTGCACGGGCCTTTACCAGGATGTGTTCAGGGAGGCGTCAGAGAGCTGCACAGGCCTTTACCAGGATGTGTTCTGGGAGGCGTCAGAGTGCTGCACAGGCCTTTACCAGGATGTGTTCTGGGAGGCGTCAGAGTGCTGCACGGGCCTTTACCAGGATGTGTTCAGGGAGGCGTCAGAGTGCTGCACGGGCCTTTACCAGGATGTGTTCAGGGAGGCGTCAGAGTGCTGCACGGGCCTTTACCAGGATGTGTTCAGGGAGGCGTCAGAGTGCTGCACGGGCCTTTACCAGGATGTGTTCTGGGAGGCGTCAGAGTGCTGCACGGGCCTTTACCAGGATGTGTTCTGGGAGGTGTCAGAGAGCTGCACAGGCCTTTACCAGGATGTGTTCTGGGAGGCGTCAGAGTGCTGCACGGGTCTTTACCAGGATGTGTTCTGGGAGGCGTCAGAGAGCTGCACGGGCCTTTACCAGGATGTGTTCTGGGAGGCGTCAGAGTGCTGCACGGGCCTTTACCAGGATGTGTTCTGGGAGGCGTCAGAGTGCTGCACGGGCCTTTACCAGGATGTGTTCAGGGAGGCGTCAGAGTGCTGCACGGGCCTTTACCAGGATGTGTTCTGGGAGGCGTCAGAGTGCTGCATGGGCCTTTACCAGGATGTGTTCTGGGAGGCGTCAGAGTGCTGCACGGGCCTTTACCAGGATGTGTTCTGGGAGGCGTCAGAGTGCTGCACGGGCCTTTACCAGGATGTGTTCTGGGAGGTGTCAGAGTGCTGCACGGGCCTTTACCAGGATGTGTTCAGGGAGGCGTCAGAGTGCTGCACGGGCCTTTACCAGGATGTGTTCTGGGAGGCGTCTGCACGGGCCTTTACCAGGATGTGTTCTGGGAGGCGTCTGCACGGGCCTTTACCAGGATGTGTTCTGGGAGGTGTCAGAGTGCTGCACGGGCCTTTACCAGGATGTGTTCTGGGAGGCGTCTGCACGGGCCTTTACCAGGATGTGTCCTGGGAGGCGTCTGCACGGGCCTTTACCAGGATGTGTTCTGGGAGGTGTCAGAGTGCTGCACGGGCCTTTACCAGGATGTGTTCTGGGAGGCGTCTGCACGGGCCTTTACCAGGATGTGTTCTGGGAGGCGTCTGCACGGGCCTTTACCAGGATGTGTCCTGGGAGGCGTCTGCACGGGCCTTTACCAGGATGTGTTCTGGGAGAATGCTGGATGATTGATTGATCAGTTCTAACCTGTTTGGCCAAGGAGGTCATTGCAATCCACATTGTCAAATATACTAGTCTATCTCTGCTGCTCTGACAGAATAGAAACATTTGTTATTGTAATAGGTTAGGTGTCTGTGTCTGTCTTGTAGGCTACCTCAGAAAAGGAGTCGAGGACAAATCCTAACTTGGAAGTATGTGTAAATGTGTCCCTTTAAGTAAATAACTTGTCATAGAGGTGACGTCAATGGGACATTTGATGTCATGCAAAAGTTTGAGTTACCCACACTTTAAACTCAAGTCTTCTGCCCGACTGTCAAGTTTAGTTTATTCTCTTAGATTTTTATGGAAAGTATCTTGAAAAGGCCCACCTAAAATGACCTGCTTTAGTGAGCATTCAGGGATGTGATTGCCTTGGTTTGTGTTGCCTGTGAAATTATCTTCCAGGATAAAATTGTGTACTACTATGTGTATGAATATTATAATGACATATAATGCAAACCAGTCCTCATTATTTATTTGAATAAATGTTAATTGAACACAGGCAGTTGATGTGTGACTGACCCAGGTCAGAACCATAGGACACTGCAGCAGGGCCACAAGACAATAGAATAGTACTGCAGTCATCTACTATATATAGCAAAATGCAAATATGGATATGCCTGAATGGCTAAATGATTTAGAAATTGTATTTTAATTCCAATTTAATCGGTGTACTTAGAGCTGCTTAGTTGAATATAAGCTTAATGACATAGCTATATCAGCACGGTCTTTGTCCTTGTTCAGAATATTCAAAGAGCTTATGAGAAGGGTACAGTACATTTTCTTTCTCCGGTCGAATTTGAGTAGAGCCACTTTCAGGCGCACATTACTGCTCTCTGATCAGCAGTTACAGTGCCTTGCGAAAGTATTCGGCCCCCTTGAACTTTGCGACCTTTTGCCACATTTCAGGCTTCAAACATAAAGATATAAAACTGTATTTTTTTGTGAAGAATCAACAACAAGTGGGACACAATCATGAAGTGGAACGACATTTATTGGATATTTCAAACTTTTTTAACAAATCAAAAACGGAAAAATTGGGCGTGCAAAATTATTCAGCCCCTTTACTTTCAGTGCAGCAAACTCTCTCCAGAAGTTCAGTGAGGATCTCTGAATGATCCAATGTTGACCTAAATGACTAATGATGATAAATACAATCCACCTGTGTGTAATCAAGTCTCCGTATAAATGCACCTGCACTGTGATAGTCCATGTCAGTCTGTCTGGTACCCAGTCAGTCTCAGATGCTGTAATACAGCTGTAATCGAAACCCCCTGTCACATTCGTTCAAATTCAACTTGATGAATACAAAAAAATCCTACTTTTTGACTAGGGGCAAGATTTTAATGACTTTTTGGGCTCTGCAGTGTTCCTATGTAAAGTATGACGTGAAAGAGGTGAAACTTGAAGAGGAAACATATTGTATGTTTTGTTTCCATGTTGAGTATGTGCAGTAACATACGGCGCCGACAGAGATGGCCGCCTCGCTTCGCGTTCCTAGGAGACTATGCAGTTTTTTGTTTTTTTACGTTTTTTACGTGTTATTTCTTACATTAGTACCCCAGGTCATCTTAGGTTTCATCACATACAGTCGAGAAGAACTACTGAATATAAGATCAGCGTCAACTCACCATCAGTACGACCAAGAATACGCTTTTCGCGACGCGGATCCTGTGCTCTGCCTTACAAACAGGACAACGGAGTGGATCCCATGCAGCGACCCAAAAAAACGACTCCGAAAAAGAGGGAAACGAGGCAGTCTTCTGGTCAGACTCCGGAGACGGGCACATCGTGCACCATTCCCTAGCATTCTTCTTGCCAATGTCCAGTCTCTTGACAACAAGGTTGATGAAATCCGAGCAAGGGTAGCATTCCAGAGGGACATCAGAGACTGTAACGTTCTTTGCTTCACGGAAACGTGGCTTACTGGAGAGACGCTATCCGAAGCGGTGCAGCCAACAGGTTTCTCCACGCATCGCGCAGACAGGAAAAAACATCTTTCTGGTAAAAAGAGGGGCGGGGGCGTATGCCTTATGACTAACGTGACATGGTGTGATGAAAGAAACATACAGGAACTCAAATCCTTCTGTTCACCTGATTTAGAATTCCTCACAATCAAATGTAGACCGCATTATCTACCAAGAGAATTCTCTTCGATTATAATCACAGCCGTATATATCCCCCCCCAAGCAGACACATCGTTGGCTCTGAATGAACTTTATTTGACTCTTTGCAAACTGGAAACCATTTATCCGGAGGCTGCATTCATTGTAGCTGGGGATTTTAACAAGGCTAATCTGAAAACAAGACTCCCCAAATTTTATCAGCATATCGATTGCGCAACCAGGGGTGGAAAGACCTTGGATCATTGTTACTCTAACTTCCGCGACGCATATAAGGCCCTGCCCCGCCCCCCTTTCGGAAAAGCTGACCACGACTCCATTTTGTTGATCCCTGCCTACAGACAGAAACTAAAACAAGAGGCTCCCACGCTGAGGTCTGTCCAACGCTGGTCCGACCAAGCTGACTCCACACTCCAAGACTGCTTCCATCACGTGGACTGGGACATGTTTCGTATTGCGTCAGACAACAACATTGACGAATACGCTGATTCGGTGTGCGAGTTCATTAGAACGTGCGTTGAAGATGTCGTTCCCATAGCAACGATTAAAACATTCCCTAACCAGAAACCGTGGATTGATGGCAGCATTCGTGTGAAACTGAAAGCGCGAACCACTGCTTTTAATCAGGGCAAGGTGTCTGGTAACATGACCGAATACAAACAGTGCAGCTATTCCCTCCGCAAGGCTATCAAACAAGCTAAGCGTCAGTACAGAGACAAAGTAGAATCTCAATTCAACGGCTCAGACACAAGAGGCATGTGGCAGGGTCTACAGTCAATCACGGACTACAGGAAGAAATCCAGCCCAGTCACGGACCAGGATGTCCTGCTCCCAGGCAGACTAAATAACTTTTTTGCCCGCTTTGAGGACAATACAGTGCCACTGACACGGCCTGCAATGAAAACTTGCGGTCTCTCCTTCACTGCAGCCGAGGTGAGTAAGACATTTAAACGTGTTAACCCTCGCAAGGCTGCAGGCCCAGACGGCATCCCCAGCCGCGCCCTCAGAGCATGCGCAGACCAGCTGGCCGGTGTGTTTACGGACATATTCAATCAATCCCTATACCAGTCTGCTGTTCCCACATGCTTCAAGAGGGCCACCATTGTTCCTGTTCCCAAGAAAGCTAAGGTAACTGAGCTAAACGACTACCGCCCCGTAGCACTCACTTCCGTCATCATGAAGTGCTTTGAGAGACTAGTCAAGGACCATATCACCTCCACCCTACCTGACACCCTAGACCCACTCAAATTTGCTTACCGCCCAAATAGGTCCAAAGACGATGCAATCTCAACCACACTGCACACTGCCCTAACCCATCTGGACAAGAGGAATACCTATGTGAGAATGCTGTTCATTGACTACAGCTCGGCATTCAACACCATAGTACCCTCCAAGCTCGTCATCAAGCTCGAGACCCTGGGTCTCGACCCCGCCCTGTGCAACTGGGTACTGGACTTCCTGACGGGCCGCCCCCAGGTGGTGAGGGTAGGCAACAACATCTCCTCCCCGCTGATCCTCAACACTGGGGCCCCACAAGGGTGCGTTCTGCCTCTCCTGTACTCCCTGTTCACCCACGACTGCGTGGCCACGCACGCCTCCAACTCAATCATCAAGTTTGCGGACGACACAACAGTGGTAGGCTTGATTACCAA
Source organism: Oncorhynchus clarkii lewisi (assembly GCF_045791955.1). Taxonomy (NCBI): domain Eukaryota; kingdom Metazoa; phylum Chordata; class Actinopteri; order Salmoniformes; family Salmonidae; genus Oncorhynchus; species Oncorhynchus clarkii. The sequence continues at coordinate 60,337,253 of NC_092148.1, read as the reverse complement.
CAACGACGAGACGGCCTACAGGGAGGAGGTGAGGGCCCTCGGAGTGTGGTGTCAGGAAAATAACCTCACACTCAACGTCAACAAAACTAAGGAGATGATTGTGGACTTCAGGAAACAGCAGAGGGAACACCCCCCTATCCACATCGATGGAACAGTAGTGGAGAGGGTAGCAAGTTTTAAGTTCCTCGGCATACACATCACAGACAAACTGAATTGGTCCACTCACACAGACAGCATTGTGAAGAACCTCAGGAGGCTGAAGAAATTCGGCTTGTCACCAAAAGCACTCACAAACTTCTACAGATGCACAATCGAGAGCATCCTGGCGGGCTGTATCACCGCCTGGTACGGCAACTGCTCCGCCCTCAACCGTAAGGCTCTCCAGAGGGTAGTGAGGTCTGCACAACGCATCACCGGGGGCAAACTACCTGCCCTCCAGGACACCTACACCACCCGATGTCACAGGAAGGCCATAAAGATCATCAAGGACATCAACCACCCGAGCCACTGCCTGTTCACCCCGCTATCATCCAGAAGGCGAGGTCAGTACAGGTGCATCAAAGCTGGGACCGAGAGACTGAAAAACAGCTTCTATCTCAAGGCTATCAGACTGTTAAACAGCCACCACTAACATTGAGTGGCTGCTGCCAACACACTGACACTGACTCAACTCCAGCCACTTTAATAATGGGAATTGATGGGAAATGATGTAAATATATCACTAGCCACTTTAAACAATGCTACCTTATATAATGTTACTTACCCTACATTATTCATCTCATAGGCATACGTATATACTGTACTCTATATCATCGACTGTATCCTTATGTAATACATGTATCACTAGCCACTTTAACTATGCCACTTTGTTTACATACTCATCTCATATGTATATACTGTACTCGATACAATCTACTGTATCTGCCTATGCTGCTCTGTACCATCACTCATTCATATATCCTTATGTACATATTCTTTATCCCCTCACACTGTGTACAAGACAGTAGTTTTGGAATTGTTAGTTAGATTACTTGTTGGTTATTACTGCATTGTCGGAACTAGAAGCACAAGCATTTCGCTACACTCGCATTAACATCTGCTAACCATGTGTATGTGACAAATAAAATTTGATTTGATTTGATTTATGAGACAGGACAGTGGTCTAGTGTTTCCTAATGAGAGGCCAATCAGTCCCACTGCTGACTGAGGAAACCAGGCCCTCTGTGTCTGCTGCCTTCGTTAAAGCCTGTGCTCTCCAAACCTCAGCCTGTCCTGCAGGCTTCCCCTCTGACAGCCAGATCTCTGCCCATAGCCCATGGCACTTGGGCATAGGTGCCATGTTGTTAAGATTTCTAATTGAGAGGTGCTTTATTAGTCACAGTCTGAGTGATGCTGAGTAAAATGTGTGCAGACCACGCTGACTATGTACGCCTACTTCCTGTTATTCTCTTGGTTTGTCTGGCAGATCTGATTTAATGGTTTTATTATCTTGGATCCAACCTAACTGGATCCAACCTCCCTTTGAATAATCGATACTCGTGGGCGTACTATGAGCTGAAATGGCAGTATCTCTGTGCCGATGGTTGACCTGTCCCAGAGTCATGGGCTCAGAAGACAGACAGAGAGGGTGGCTGGGTTGGCCCTGGTGACCCTGCAGGAGGACAGCAGTGCAGGGAAGGCATCTGGAACTGGGACTCCCTTGGAACTGGGGCATGGGGCCTGGGGTGGGATTTGGAGCCTGGGGTGGGCTGTGATGGAGTAGACCCATCACGGGCTGGGTCTCCTCTGGCTGGGAGGCTCAAAGTTGGCCTCCAGATGACTGGCAGAATGTAAACCCTAGATGGCATCCTAGATGTGGTTAGGGTGGACTCCGCTGTAAACCTGTTTGCCCTGGGTTACCGACACTGTCACGATGTTTGAAGTATTTCCATTGAGCACTTTTGTTTGTTGCTGTTTTAATAATTGAAATGTTTGATCTTTGAAGGGCTGTTGAAAAAAGAGGCACCTCACCTCCCCACTTTTCCTCCTCAGTACAGTACCTTCTTGTGTGGGTCTTTTGAAGTGCGGCCTGTCAACAAGTCTGCTCTCCTCTCCAGACTGGCTAAGCTAAGCCAGGGATCTCACTGGGAAGGCCGGCCTGCCTCTGATGCTGTAGCAGCCTGGATGGCAGAGAGAGAAAAAGGGGGAGATGAGAGGGACATTTACTGATTTGTTCTTTTAGATGTGATTCAGATTCATTGGTTATGTTTCTTCATTGTGTTTTACTTGACAATTTACTGTAGGTGTTTTTTGAGTGTGCAAATAAAACTATTCGGCTTTTAAAAGGAGAGGTGGAGTGCATGGAGAGAGAGAGGAGTGAATAGTTAGAGGGAGCTATACTGTATTTGGGAAAAACAGGCCGCAGTTTGGAAAACAGGGCAAGCTGTAGTAGTGCCAGTAGTGATTAGCCCGTCAAAATGAAAGGGGAGAGAAGCTTTCATGTGCCCGACAAAGGGCAGAGCTTTTACCTGAACCTTCAAGCACACTAGAACAGAGGGGGGAAAATCAGATTTTTCTGCAGGTGAAAATGAAGTCCTGTGAGGATTATTTTTTGAGTAAGGCCTCTCTGCTAGGCCCTGTTCAGATTCTATCAGTGTCAGTGTCTGGCTCTACAGATATTATTCATGGTGGTGGGCCCTGGCCCTCCCTGCAAGGACGGACGCGACACTGTGTGTGCGTATGCGTGTGCGTGCTGTCATAAGCGAGTGTACGCGTCCTGTCCCCCTCTCTGTTCTGATCATCCATCCTGACCCCCCCCCCCCCCCCCCCCAGATCCTATCTCTGTGTTGGATCTGTAGGAGCGTAATCATTAATCATGCACGCTGCTCGGTGCTCGCTATGAGACGTCTCACTCTGCCTCTTCCACAGTGCCGTGGGCCCGGCAACGGAGGTGGTGTGTAGCGGTCTGTGTTCCTGACAGGTGTGTCCCACCGTCGCCACTGTTCCCCCTGGCAGGTGCTGCCGTGTGTTGTGTGCAGGTGCTCAGAATGCAGAACCTAATGACAATACGCGGAACACAACCACTTCCTATATGGAAGGTCACAGTCCAGTCGGCTCACTAACAAATGGGCTCTTATTTAACTATCAATCCCATTCAGCTGATGTCAGCTCATTCTATTCCCCCCTCTCCAGTAATTTCAAAGGAATATGAGGCCATTGATCATGTGGGATGTCTTGTGAAGAGCTGACTGGTCCTATATATACCATTACCAGACAGAGAACCTCTGACACAGTATGCATGATTGTCTCTGGATTTTAGGTCACTCCTAGCTACTCTTATTTCAGCTTGTGACCCTCAGGGGGGTCTCTTTAGTACTCTCTCTTTCTGACTGTTCTTGGCTTTTATGTCATGCAGTCTTCCTCATTCTCTCTCCTTTTAGGTTGTTTGTCCATGAATTGCATTAGAATACAGTTAGATGAACAATGGCAATAATAACGTCACTGAAGCAGATCTGGAACTGTATTTAAATGCCTCTATTTTCTGTGAACAGTCTTCTCTCTAGGGCTCTGCTACTATATACAGTAGGCCGACCCTATTGGGCTGCCAGTGCAAACAGAAAATAATGGATGGAAGTTTAAATATTCTTAGAATATCTGAATAATGAATATTTGTTACAGTGAGAAAAGAGCTCTCGGTCTGTGACCACATTTTCTTTCTGCTGCCATGTTGCGTCCCTTTCTCATTGGTCAGAGTGTAGGCTTCGCCTCAACGGCTACATTTGACTTTACTTTGAAAAAGCAGAGCTTGAAAGCACAATCTGGTTAAATGATTTAAGGAATAGCTCTCTATAGCTTTGTATTGGCTCTACGTGGTGGAAAGGGCCCAGTGATGACACTTGCAGGGTCCAGAGACAGATTGTTTTTGATTTGATGAAAAAGCTTCTGAGTCTCTGTTTCATTCACTTACTTGCAATCTATTGATTTGTGTGGTGTGTTCAATGAATGTCTGTGATGGTGCATTTTCTAATGAAGGTATCTCTCCCCCTCCCCTTCTCCCTCTATCACTCCCTCTCTCTTCCTCCCCCTTCCCCCCCCCCCCTCTCTTAGATCTGGACCTGCGCTACTTCTGGAGCTGGAGTGCGTTTGAGGACTACCTGCTATTCTGTTTTGCCTTCACGGTGCTGTGTGCCTTCCTCACCCTTCTCCTGCTGGACTCTGTGCTGTTCGTGGAGGGCCTGGGCTCCCTGGCCGTGCTGTTTGAGGCCATGCTGGGGGTGCCACAGCTTCTGCAGAACTTCCACAACCACTCCACCCGCGGCATGAGGTGAGTGAGTGGCCTGGCAGGCTGGCACACACTCCATGAAACCTCTGTGTGGTACACTGAGTTTACAAAACATTAGGAACACCTTCCTAATGTTGAGTTGCAGCCCCTTTTGCCCTTAGGGCATGGGCTTGACAAGATGTCGAAAGCATTCAACAGGGATGCAGTTGTGTCAAGTTGGCTGGATAGTCCTTTGGGTGGTGGACCATTATTGATACACACTAGCTAGGTAAACAGCATTTAAGATCACACACGTAATGTTAGCTAACGAGCCAGCCAGCTGACATTAGGTAGTTAAACAACAATGAACAAAGTGCCAACAATGCCACAGTGTTGGGAGCTAGCTAACATTAGGCTCTAACTAGAAAAGCAAACAGCTCTGAGAAACAAATAGTAACGTCAGCTAGGGAGCCAGCCAGCTAATGTTAGCTAGTTAGCTAACAGTACACTTTAGCTTGAAATGAAACCACTTTCTGTCAAAATTAAAAATGTGTAATATCTAAAAAGGTAGATAGCTATTGCTAGACTATCTTACCTGTATACATCATCATGCATGATGAACGCTTCTCCCTGTCAGGAATGCCATACCACAGTTGCCCTTAGTTTGAAGATGTAATCCGGAGACAGGTGTTTTCTCCATCTCTTTAGCTATCATACTCTAATTCCACAGATTTCAAAACTTGATCCTCCAGAAAGTGGAGAGCAACACTTATGCAGCTCCACTACACAATACATAAAAAAGCAGTGTTTGACAGGATTACCAACACAGACTGACGAGCTCAAATAGACAGCAGCCTTCAATATGGCAGACCAATCCGCTCTCCTCTCTCGGCATGTCCAGCCCACTAATTTATATCAGCCAATCATGGCTAGTGGGAAGGTTGCTAACTTTTTCTGTGGCTTAACCAACAAGGCTCGTAATTTTGTATTTACAGATGGCATACAGATGAACCACACATGCGGAGATCATCCGTTCACCTACTCTGCGTCTCACAAAGAGACAGCGGTTGGATCCAAAAATCTAACATTTGGACTCATCAGACCAAAGGACAGATTTCCACCAGTCTAATGTCCATTGCTCATGTTTCTTTGCCGAAGCAAGTCTCTTCTTATTATTGGTGTCCTTTAGTAATGGTTTCTTTGCAGCAATTCGACCATGAAGGCCTGATCCACAGTCTCCTCTGAACAGTTGATTTTGAGATGTCTGTTATTTGAACTCTGAAACATTTATTTGGGCTGCAATCTGAGGTGCAGTTAACTCTAATGAACTTATCCTCTGCAGCAGAGGTAACTTTGGGTCTTCCTTTCCTGTGGCTGTCCACATGAGAGCCAGTTTCATCATAGCGCTTGATGGTTTTTGCGACTGCACTTGAAGAAACTTTCAAAGTTGTTAATGTTCAGTATTGACTGACCTTCGTGTCTTAAAGTAATGATGGACTGTCGTTTGTCTTTGCTTATTTGAGCTGTTCTTGCCATAATATAGACTTGGTATTTTACCAAATAGGGCTATCTTCTGTTTACCACTCCTACCTTGTCACAACACAAATGATTGGCTCAAATCATTAAGAAGGCACACCTGTTAATTGAAATGCATTCCAGGTGACTACCTCATGAAGCTGGTTGAGAATGCCAAGAGTGTGCAAAGCTGTCATCAAGGCAAAGGGTGGCTACTTTGAAGAATCTCAAATATAAAATATATTTTGATTTCTTTAACACGTTTTTGTTTACTTCACATGCTGAAGCTGACCCTGAAGTTCAGCGAGGCAATACGGAACAGAGGCTGGCCTCCTAGAAAGAGGGACCACACTTAGGTGACCATAGTAGTGATAGTAGCTATAGTACTAGAATAACACACTGAGAGAGCATGCTACCCACTGATCCACCACTGTAGAGACACCCAGAGACAGAGATGAACCGGGCCTCATGTTCTCACTGATTGGGTGAGCAAGTTGCCGCCCAGAGCCACGGTGCAATCACGTCAAGGACAAAGACATTACAGTCTAGCACCAGGGCTGTGACATATTTATTGTGTTAATATAAAATATGAATTACAGTTGGAAACCATATAAATGAGCCCTCATTCCTCCGTTGCATGCTTAAACTGTGCTCTTGATGGTTAATTTGCCTCATAAAAGGCTGTGCTGCCTGAAGCATGTCTCCACTCTGACTTATCTACATGGAACTGAGGACGGACGAGGAAGGATAGCTTCTGTTAATGTGCTGAGCTGTGACTGCTGTCTCATAGTATGGTTATTCTGTCTTGAGGAGAAATGTAACTGATTGTATTTGGACTACAGTAGGGTTGGGCAGTATACCGTATACCAGGGTATTTGGAAATACCTACGGGATGGTTTTCATATACCATCAATACCATTGAAACTATTTATTGGAAGTTTTTTAATACTTTTTAATGTTTCTAACTACTTTTTAAGTAAATACCTGCAGTCAACTTGTGCAATATGTTACGAGAGAAAGCAGATTGAGTTAATTTCACCTTGTCACATTATTTTACATTATGAAGCTTTACCGTACTTCCCCAGAATAGTTTGTTATAAAGAGCACAATGGGAGAAAGTGGGAGCTGATGAGTCTATAGCGTTCTACATTGCATTTTGGAAAGTATTCAGTCCCCTTGACATTTTCCACATTTTGTTACGTTACAAATTTTTCCCCTCATCAATCTACACACAATACCCCATAATGACAAAGCAAATCAGGTTTTTTGAAAAAAAATTATGAAAATTAATTTAAAAAATAAGAAACTGAAATATCAGATGTACATACAGTGGGGCAAAAAAGTATTTAGTCAGCCACCAATTGTGCCACCATAATTTGCAAATAAATTCAATAAAAATCCTACAATGTGATTTTCTGGATTTTTTTAATCATTTTGTCTGTCATAGTTGAAGTGTACCTATGATGAAAATTACAGGCCCTATCTTTTTAAGTGGGAGAACTTGCACAATTGGTGGCTGACTAAATACTTTTTTGCCCCAATGTAAGTATTCAGATCCTTAACCAGTACTTTGTTGAATCACCTTTGGCAGCGAACCACCGCATTTAACCATGGCAAGGTGACTGGGAATGTGGCAGAATACAAACAGAGTGGTCATTCCCTCCTTAAGGCAATCAAACATGCGAAACGTCAGTATAGAGACAAAGTGGAATCGTAATTCAACGGCTCAGACACGAGATGTATGTGGAAGGGTCTACAGACAATCACGGACTACAAAAGGAAAACCAGCTACGTCGCGGACTCCAATGACTTCCTCACAGTCAAGCTAAACACGTTCTTTGCTCGCTTTGAGGATAACACAGTGCCACGGACACAACCAAGGACTGTCTCCTTATCCGTGGCCGTCGTGAGTAAGACATTTAAACGTGTTAACCCTTGCAAGATTGCCGGCCCAGACGACATCCCTAGCCGTGTCCTCAGCTGGCTGGTGTGTTTAAGGACATATTCAATCTCTCCCTATCCCAGTCTGCTGTCCCCACATGCTTCAAGATGGGCACCATTTGTCCCTATTCCCAAGAATGCAAATGTAGCTGAACTAAGTGACTGTTGCCCCGCACTCACTTCTGTCATCATGAAGTGCTTTGAGAGACTAGTCAAGAATTATATCACCTTACCTGACACCCTAGACCCACTTCAATTTGCTTACCGCCCTTACCGGCCACTTTTAATAAATAGGACACTAGTCACTTTAATAATGTCACTTTAATGTTTACATATCTTGCATTACTTGCATTATCTCATATGTATATACTGTATTCGATACTATCTACTGTATCTCAGTCTATGCCGCTCTGACATTGCTCGTCCATATATTTACATATTAATTCCATTCCTTTACATTTGTGTGTATAAGGTAGTTGTTGTGGAACTGTTAGATTACTGCCTTATGGCTGTGCTGTTAGATATTACTGCACTGTCGGAACTAGAAGCACAAAAATGTAGCTACACCAGCAATAACTAGGGATGCATGAAAAATCGGTGAACATATTGGAATCGGACGATATTAGCTAAAAATGCCAACATCAGTATCTGCCCGATGTCTAGTTTAATGCCGATGTTATTAACAGATGTCAAAGCTACCGTGCATACCTATATAACGTAGGTTAACATGACGCCACGTAAAATTTGGCACTACACGTGCAACACAGCATTCCTAACCTAACCCACAATGTCTGATGTGTGGATCAAGCAGTCAACATGTCGAGCCATCATTTGAAAGAGTAAGAACATTTCAGTGAGACAACTCAAAGGCGGAATCCATTAAAGCCAAGATAATAGAATTCATTGCCCTTGACTATCAACCGTTCTCTCTCATTGGTGCTGTTGGCTTTCGCCAACTGGTCGAGCTCCGGTACACACACCAAGTGCGCTATTTTTCAGAGGTTTCCCTACCGGAGTTGCACAGTAATAGCATCACTGCTCTTAGCTTCATGACATACATACTATGGAACGCCGTTTGGGTCTTTGCGTGTCAAAAAAGATACAGCAGCACTGTCAAAGCTGTACAAAAAAAGTCTGCAGACAAGCAAACACTGACCACGAACGATGTGTTTACAATACTGCGTTGGTAATAAAGCATAATTTGTTCGACCGCAACTTCTGGGGTAGCTAGCTTTAGCTTGGTACCTAGCTAGCACCAATACAACCAGCCTGAAAACAATGACCAGTAGAAACTGCAGTAATTTTCATTAATCTTAGCAATGATTTAGGAATCCTTGTGAGTAAGTATTAGGTTTCCACTAGGTTTCCACTTGTTATTTGCCTATTGAAATTTAACTTCAGTTCAAGAAAATAAATAGCTAGCCAGCTACTTAACCCTGTTGCCCAAAGCTAACGTTATAAGCAGCCAGCTAGCTTCATCTGGCTAGTGAGGCTTGCCTGGACCGGGTTATGTGTTGTAAAGCTAGCCACAATAAGGATTAGGCACAATAGTGGAATTTGCGGTTTGCCTTCAAATGACAGTCTGTCATTGACAGTGATGCAAATGAATACAAGTAGTATAATTATGCCACACTTTTATTTTGAAGGTTAACCGCAAAGTCCACTATTGTGGCTGATCCTTATTGTGGCTAGCTTCACATACAGTTGAAGTCGGAAGTTTACAAACACTTATGTTGGAGTCATTAAAACTTGTTTTTCAACCACTCCACAAATTTCTTGTTAACAAACTATAGTTTTGGCAAGTCGGTTAGGACATCTACTTTGCGCATGACACAAGTAATTTTTCCAACAATTGTTTACAGACAGATTATTTCACCTATAATTCACTGTATCACAATTCCAGTGGGTCAGAAGTTACATACACTGAGTTGACTGTGCCTTTAAACAGCTTGGAAAATTCCAGAAAATTATGTCATGGATTTAGAAGCTTCTGATAGGCTAATTGACATCATTTGAGTCAATTGGAGGTGTGCCTGTGGATGTATTTCAAGGCCTACCTTCAAACTCAGTGCCTCTTTGCTTGACATCAAGACCTCAGAAATAAATTGTGGACCTCCCCAAGTCTGGTTCATCCTTGGGAACAATTTCCAAATGCCTGAAGGTACCACATTCATCTGTACAAACAATAGTACGCAAGTATAAACACCATGGGACCACGCAGCCGTCATACCGCTCAGGAAGGAGACGTGTTCTGTCTCCTAGAGATGAACATATTATGGTGCGAAAAGTTTATATAAATCCTAGAAAAACAGCAAAGGACCTTGTGAAGATGCTGGAGGAAACATGTACAAAAGTTTCTATAACCACAGTAAAACGAGTCCTATATCGACATAACCTGAAAGGCCGCTCAGCAAGGAAGAAGCCACTGCTCCAAAATCAAAACCAGTCTACGGTTTGCAACTTCACATGGGGACATAGTACTTTTTGGAGAAAAGTCCTCTGGTCTGATGAAACAAAAAAATACTGTTGGGCCATATTGACCGTTATGTTTGGAGGAAAAAGGGGGAGGCTTGCAAACCAAAGAACAATCGTGCAGTATCATGTTGTGAGGGTGCTTTGCTGTAGGAGGGACTGGTGCACTTCACAAAATAGATGGCATCATGAAGGAAGGAAAATTATGTGGATATATTGAAGCAACATCTCAAGACATCAGTCAGAAAGTTAAAGCTTGGTCGCAAATGGGTCTTCCAAATGAACAATGAACCCAAGCATACTTCCAAAGTTATGGCAAAATGGCTTAAGGACAACAAAGTCAAGGTATTGGAGTGGCCATCACAAAGCCCTGACCTCAATCCTATAGAACATTTGTGGGCAGAACTGAAAAGGCGTGTGCGAGCAAGGAGGCCTACAAACCTGACTCAGTTACACCAGCTCTGTCAGGAGGAATGGGCCAAAATTCACCCAATTTATTGTGGGAAGCTTGTGGAAGGCTACCCAAAATGTTTTACCTAAGTTCAACAATTTAAAGGAAATGCTACCAAATACTAATTGAGTGTATGTAAACCTCTGACCCACTGGGAATGTGATTAAATCAATTAAAGCTTAAATAAATCAATCTCTACTATTATTCTGACATTTCACATTCTTAAAATAAAGTGGTGATCCTAACTGACCTAAGACAGGGACTTTTTACTAGGATTAAATGTCAGGAATTTTGAAAAACTGAGTTTAAATGTATTTGGCTAAGGTGTATGTAAACTTCCGACTTCAACTGTAGATTGGTCCGACCACCTTCAATCAAATATGAACTGTCTTATAAATGTGGGTTATTTTAGATGATACCTATCTATACAGTTAGCTAGCTAACTATAGCTACTGAAACATGTGTCATATTTCTATGTTTTTGGGGAAGAACATTGTGTCACGATCGTCGTAATGAGTAGACCAAGGCTCAGCGTGAGTAGAGTTCCACATATTTTAATAAACTGAAACTCACCAAAATAAAAAAACAAAGCACAAACGAAACTTGAAGCTACTGGTGTGCACTCAGGCAACTAAATGTAGACAAGATCCCACGAATACCAATGGACTGTGGGTCATCGCTGGAGGCACCGGACCGTGGATCGTCGCCGGAGGAACCGGACTGTAGATCGTCGCGGGAGGCTCTGGACAGAGAACCCCTGCTGAAGGCTCTGGACCGCAGACCATTGCTGGAGGCTCCGGACCGCCGACCGCAGGATATCCTGGACCGAGGAGACGTACTGGAGACCAGGAGCACTGAGCCGGCACAATGCGTCCTGGCTGAATGCCCACTCTAGCATGGCAACTGCGGGAAGCTGGAATAGAGCGCACCGGGCTGTGAATGCTCACTGGAGACACCGTGTCTGACCGGTCACACGCTTCCGTCATTGTACTAACTCCTCGTATCGTCGCCGTTCCGCTCTCGCTGCCTCCAACTGCTCCCTTGGACGGCGATACTCTCCGGCCTGCGTCCAGAGTCCTTCTCCATCCAGGATTTCCTCCCATGTCCATTCCCCCTCGCCACGCTGCTTGGTCCGTTTTAGGTGCGATCTTCTGTCACGATCGTCGTTATGAGTAGACGGAGGCGCAAACGAAACGTGAAGCTACTGGTGTGCACTCAGGCAACTAAATGTCGACAAGATCCCACGAATACCAATGGGGAAATGGCTACCTAAATATGATCCCCAATCAGAGACAACGATAAACAGTTGCCTCTGATTGGGAACCATATCAGGCCACCATAGAAATACAAAAACACCTAGATGACCCACCCTAGTCACTATCACACCCAGCCAACATAGAGAATATACAGCTTTCTATGGTCAGGGCGTGACACATTGTTTGAATCCATGAGCTAGCAATTTCTTTTAATGACCAGCACTGTAGGTGCGTGAAACAGCTTTTCCAGCATCAGAGCATACGTGTCGATGAATTGTTGTGACTTGAAATACGAGTGATAGTGTAATCAAGGTGTAATAACTCCGTCAAAAATTCATGAACGCGTTAAATTATTATGTGACGTGCAGTCATATTCAGGTCCTGATTGGTCAACAAGGTTATTTCACCCATCAAATAGTTTTATTTGACACTTCGAATAGTGTTTTTTGTCATGCAAAGACCCAAACGGCGTTCCATAGAAATCCTGGTTGAGATTGAAATGACTGAACAAATGAACAATGAAACAGCACTGCAAGTTAGTGAAAGAAATAGGTTTGATTATGCTTTACTGGTAATGACATACGTAAATGCCAACAAAATACTTTTTTGGTCAGTGTGTGTGCGTGCATGTGTGTGTGTGTTTAACCTTTATTTAACTAGGCAAGTCAGTTAAGAAGAAATTCTTATTTACAATGGCAGCCTGGACGACGCTGGGCCAATTGTGCGCAGCCCTATGGGACTCCCAATGACTGCCAGATGTGATACAGCCTGGATTCGAACCAGGGACTGTAGTGACGCCTCTTGCACTGAGAGACAATGCCTTAGACCACTGCGTCCGTGTGTGTGTTAACTATTTAGCTATACTAGAATGCTTAAAAGGTCACTAAAATGTTAAATATCGGTAATCTGGGATTTTTGACTATAATTGTATAACTTCATGAGCTGGATTTGCCTATATTTGCAATTAGTTTTTTAATTTGTGTTCGTTAACATTTAGCTAAAAGCATTCATGAGAATTCACTATTACTTGTCCTAATTATTTTTATCATTTTGGTAATAGACGCCCAAAGGGCTTTTTTTTGTGTTTTTAGCCCATGACAGTAATATGTAAATCCTGGGTTGGCAGTATGAAAATCTCGGTACCACCCAAGCCTAGACTACAGTACTGTAGTCCAACTCAGACCCAAGGTCAAGTCAGAGCCAATAAGCTATGTGTTCATAATAATATAAAAGGCCTTTTAATAGAGAGGTAGAGGCTATAACATCAATTATCCTAGGAATTATATTCAGCCTAATACTAATTATGATCGCGTCATTGAGGAACTCCCCAGGGGATAAATATTCCTCACCAATCCCCACAGGCCCCAGAGTTCTTCTATAGAGATACAGGACTCTGTGTATGAAACTAGGGATGTACCATACATGCATATGGTGTGGAACGGGTGATACTCCTGGTGAGATGTCTTCATTCTTTGTGAAGATATCCTAGCGGTTAAGAGTGTTGGGCCAGTGACCGAAAGGTCTCTGGTTTGAATCTACTAGGTTAAAAATCTGCTAATGTGCCCTTGAGCAAGGCCCTTAACCCTAGTTGCTCCAGTAAGTCACTCTGAAGAATAGCTAAATGAGTAATATATATATGTAGACCTACTGCAGCATCCAGCCCAGTGTGTCTTCTGTAGACCTACAGCATTCTCCCTCCCTCCCTCCCAACCCAGAAACCATGTTTCCCACATCTTCATCTTCCCTACCCCTCTACCTGAAGAAAGCATGCCTCCTGCCCGCTCCCGTCACACCCAGAAAACTAGGTTGCTCATCACGTGTCCATCCCCTGAGTCTCTCCTTACATTCCCCCCAATCCCCCCGCCATCCCCCCACTACGACCAGAGAACCCACCCCTGTACCAACCCGGCCCCCTGTGACTCAAAGTAACAACATTTTAATTAAATATAATTGCTTTGTACAGTGCCTTGGGAAACTATTCAGACCCCTTGACTTTTCCACATTTTATGTTACAGCCTTATTCTAAAATCGATTAAATAAAACAATTTCCTCAGCGATCTACACACAATACCCCATAATGACAAAGCGAGAAAAAAAAAAGTGAATATGTTTGCAAATGTATTAAAAACAAAAAAATCAGACCCTTTGCTATGAGACTTGAAATTGAGCTCAGGTTGCATCCTGTTTCCATTGAGATGTTTTTTCAATTTGATTGGAGCCCACCTGTCCACCTTTTTTAAACCTTTATCTAACTAGGCAAGTCAGTTAAGAACAAATTATTATTTACAATGACGGCCTACACCGGCCAAACCCGGACGATGCTGGACTAATTGTGCGCCGCCCTATGGGACTCCCAATCACAGCCGGTTATGATACAGCCTGGATTCTAACCAGGTTGTCTGGTAGTGACTCCTCAAGCACTGAGATGCAGTGCCTTAGACAGCTGCGCCACTCGGGAGCCCAATATATAAGGTCCCACAGTTGACAGTGCATGTCAGAGCAAAAACCAAGCCAGAGCAAAAACCAAGCCACGAGGTCAGAGGAATTGTCCGTAGAGCTCCGAGACAGGATTGTGTCGAGGCACAGATCTGGGGAAGGGTACCAAAAAACGTCTGCATCATTGAAGGTCCCAAGGACGCAGTGGCCTCCATCATTCTTAAATGGAAGACGTTTGGAACACCGAGACTCTTCCTAGAGCTGATTTATTTAGCAGCAGTGCTACCTGCTGGAAGTAAGCTTCTCTTATTTGATTGAGAGATTCAATCATCATTAAGTAACATAATGGTTGAAAAAAAACTTTTTCCCAAAAGTGTTTAACTGCAGGGCACTCCCACATAGGGCTGTGGCGGTGATTGTCAAGCAAATATCTGTCGGTTTCATGGTAATTGACCGTTAATTAACATAAACACATTTTGGATCTCCGGGCTTCCACACATAGCCTACAAGCCATTTTAAAAAGTCTAATAAATCCATGACATATAGCCTACACCTTCACTGGGGCTGCTGCTGGTGGGTTGATGGTGAGCTGGGACTGCTTCTGGTGGGTTGATGGTGAGCTGGGGCTGCTTCTGGTGGGTTGATGGTGAGCTCGGGCTGCTGCTGGTTTGTTGATGGTGAGCTGGGGCTGCTTCTGGTGGGTTGATGGTGAGCTAGGGCTGCTTCTGGTGGGTTGATGGTGAGCTGGGGCTGCTGCTGGTGGGTTGATGGTGAGCTGGGGCTGCTGCTGGTGGGTATTCCCAGATGCCTCCTGTGAAGTTATTTACGTTGTGATGACAGTGTCCCTTTTGACCTATTACAGCTTTTAGATGGTGACATCATACTGGGAGTCTCTAAAAGATTACATGCTATTGCTTTATACCATGCAATATAGTGCTGTAAATAGTGCTGCAGTGTCACTATAGTAGAGACATGGAGAGGAGGATGAAGAGACATGGGCTGGGGGGGTGAGCGAGAGGCAGTGAGAGCAAGGTATTGACGTTTTGGTTTCCATAACAAGAGCCTACCTTGCAGTACTGAATGCATAGCACAGTGCTGGTCACAGTGCTGATCACATAGCACAGTGCTGGTCCTTCTCTTTAAGTCAAATAGGTAGTTAGTGGCTGGTCCCTGCTGTGCAGCTGAGCTGAGAAAGCTTTAATCTGTCTCTTAAATGAGCAGGGACATGTAGACACCTCCCTCCCATGGGGCCACCTGGTGAGGCTGCTTCTCCATGGGCCATTGCTAGAGACGCCCAGCCCATACCGCAGCTGATTACACATGGGAGGCCCAGGGAGAAAAATAACATTTTCCTGATTTACAATATAAAAATAGCCAAGTGCTGCATGGCTGTGTGGAAATTACTCACCATAGGGGACTTGGGGAATCTACCTCACGAGACTAGCTACCTCCACAGATTCACGCCTTGTTTTTTTTAGCATAGAGCCATGTAGTGTGTGTGTGTGTGTTTTATGTTTGTGTGTGTCATATTCTAATTCCTTCTCCTCTCTAATCATACTGAGCCTGTCATGGAGGCCTGCAGTATGTGAATAACTTCTTTCATTTGATCAATCCCACTGTTCCTAGGCCGTCGTTGAAGACAATAATTTGTTCTTAACTGACTTGCCTAGTTAAATAAAGGTAAAATAAAAATGCAACATGAAGGGGCAGATCGCCCAGCACACATACAGTTGTGAACACCACTCTCTGGTGCTAATGTGCGTCTTAGTATTTGGTGATCTATAGGGTGCTATAAAGTTGAGGACATAAGGTTGGTACATTTCACATCTTCTCCATACGGAATGCTCTGGGGATATGGAGTAAAGATATGACGTCCTCTGACTACTTCCAGCTGTGACCTGTGAATCAAATCAAATTGTATTTGTCGCATGCACCGAATACAACAGGCGTAGACTTTACTGTGAAATGCTTACTTACGAGCCCCCACCCAACAACGCACAGTTAAAAAGTAAGAAAGGAAGAAAAAAAAAGGAAATGGTAACACAATAAAATAACAATAATTTGTCCAAGTAAGGGCTCCCAGTCCTCTCCTCTGGAGGACTTGAAAGAGGATGCACACACACGTCATGAAACTCACCTACTCTCAGGCAATTTCTGGGATAAGCCCTAGCCCAGAGTGACTACCTCAAATTGAGTGAATACCGGAAGAGGATATTGTTTGTTTGTGTGTTGGGTCAAATTCTCTCTTTCTCTCTTGCTTCCTTTCTTTGTTATCTTGCTCTCACTGGAGTGTGACATTTCAAATGTCTTTGCCTTGCCTTGGTGAGTTTATATCTGTTTTCAGTTCCAGGTGAATGAGTGTATTTGCACCTGTTGGAGAACTGTTTGCAGTGTGTGGTGGTACATTTTAGCATGGTGATGGGAGTTTTGAGGGAGTTGAAAGAGCCCACATGTCTTAACCAGGGGATGGAGGCTGATAGGCTGGTGCTGTAGCTGCTGAAGAGTCATTGATCAAACCCGGCCACATGATTGAATTAGAGGCCCTGCCTTTACAGGGAAATCAGCCGAATTATTCATATCCCCTCCAGGCCAGCACAGGAGAGGAGGAGGAAGGGGGAAAGAAGAGAGAGAGGAGCGGGGCAATGAAATGACAGGGGAGAGCTCGTCAGTTTAGCAGTTTCCCTGGCTGACTGCAGCTCAGTGTGTGTGTGTGTGTGTGTGTGTGTGTGTGTGTGTGTGTGTGTGTGTGTGTGTGTGTGTGTGTGTGTGTGTGTGTGTGTGTGTGTGTGTGTGTGTGTGTGTGTGTGTGTGTGTGTGTGTGTGTGTGTGTGTGTGTCTTTTAATAAATTGGAAGTATCTAAATACCTACTATCCTCCACCTGTATGTTGTGACAGTTTGTAACAGTTTGTCCATGCACTTAAAAACATGTGCTTGGTGGGTTTTTCTTGAATTACAGTGGTATTTGCGGCCCTGGACTTTGCAACCATGAAAAACACTTTAAAATGACATAGTCACACATCATACATGTTTTAGTTCATATTGATCTGTTTATCAATGATAAAACAATGAAAGTCCTTTATTTGCAAAACTTTGTTTATGCAATCTTTAAAGTACATAAGGTAAGCAAATTAGAGATCTGTTATTTTGAATGCTAGAAAGTGAACAAAAGTATTAAATATAATGTATAGATAAATAAAATAAAATATTTTTATTTTTTGTTACTTGTGTCATGTATGTCCCTCAGTTTTATGTCATTGTGTTACTGGCTTGAAAATCACTCACTACAAAGATATAGATTAGAATTGGGTATGTTGAGCCATTTTATACATTTAGCATCATTACATCAAGGGAAATAGTATTCTTTATAACAAAGATATCAACACATATTTCAGCAATTTGTGTATTCCTGGAAATAATCAGAATTCATGTAAACATGTTTTAAAGCATGGCTTGTCCCCCCCAAAAAATTGGTCTCTTGGCACAACTTACAGGGTAGTTGAGCTGCCTTGGGATAAGTGGGTGATGGTGCTTGTAGGTCGAAGTTTAATTCATGGAATGGGGGTGTGGTACAATATATTGTATATCTTAAATGGATCTTATTTCAAAGGAGCATAGGGGGTTTCGTGTGTGTGGGTCAGTCACCAGATCTCAACTCAATTGAACACTTATGGGAGATTCTGGAGCGGCGTCCGAGACAGCATTTTCCACCACAATCAACAAAACACCAAATGATGGAATTTCTTATGGAAGAATAGTATTGCATCCCTCCAATAGAGTTCCAGACACTTGTAGAATCTATACCAAGGCACATTGAAACTGTTCTGGCGGCTCGTGGTGGCCCAGCGCCGTATTAAGACACTTTGTTGGTGTTTGCTTTATTTTGGCAGTTATATCAAATCAAAATCAAATTTTATTAGTCACATGCGCCGAATACAACAGGTGTAATTATTATCTTTGTTAAATAACATTAAACATTAAATAACATTAAAATGTGGCACTTAATTCATTGGTCATATGGCGAATACAGCCATTAGCCATGACCATAGTGAGTAACTCTCCATCTCCTCGGTCCTCATGCCATTCATGGCCACCATGGTGACGGCTACCAGGAAGTAGAGGCATGTAGTACAGTCATCGCCCATGGTGACAGTTGCTAGGCCTTACAGTGAAATACTTACTTACGAGCCCCTAACCAACAGTGCAGTTTAAAAAAAACACAGATAAGAATAAGAGATACAGTTAACAAGTAATTAAAGAGCAGCAGTAAAAAATAACAATATATACAGAGGGGTGCCGGTACAGACACAATGTGCGGGGGCACCGGTTAGTTGAGATAGTATGTACATGTAGGTAGAGTTATTAAAGTGACTATGCATAGATGACAACAGAGGGTGGCAGGGGTGTGGAGAGGGTGGGGGCGCAATGCAAATAGTCTGGGTAGCCATTTGACTAGATGTTCAGGAGTCTTATGGCTTGGGGATAGAAGCTGTTTTGAAGCCTATTGGACCTAGACTTGGTGCTCCGGTAACGCTTGCCGTGCTGTAGCAGAGAGAACCAAATATGACTAGGGTGGCTGGAGTCTTTGGCAATTGTTATGGCCTTCCTCTAACACCGCCTGGTATAGAGGTCCTGGATGGCAGGAAGCTTGGCCCCAGTGATGTACTGGGCCGTTCGCACTACCCTCTGTAGTGCCTTGCGGTCGGATGCCGAGCAGTTGCCATACCAGGCAGTGATGCAACCGGTCCGGATGCTCTCGATGTTCCAGCTGTAGAAACTTTTGAGGATCTGAGGACCCATGCCAAATCTTTTTAGTTTCCTGAGGGGAAATAGGTTTTGTTGTGCCCGCTTCACGACTGTCTTGGTGTGCTTGGACCATGTTAGTTTGTTGGTGAAGTGGACACCAAGGAACTTGAAGCTCTCAACCTACTCCACTGCAGCCCCGTCAATGAGAATGGGGGCGTGCTCGGTCCTCTTTTTCCCGTACTCCACAATCATCTCCTTTGTCTTGATCACGTTGAGGGAGAGGTTGTTGTCCTGGCACCATACGGCCAGGTCTCTGACCTCCTCCCTATAGGCTGTCTCGTTGTCATCGGTGATCAGGCCTATCACTGTTGTGTCATCTGCAAATGTAATGATGGTGTTGGAGTCGTGCCTGGCCATGCAGGCATGAGTGAACAGGGACAACAGGAGGGGGCTGAGCACGCACTCCTGAGGAGCCCCTGTGTTGAGGATCAGCATGGCAGATGTGTTGCTACCTACCCTTACCACCTGGGGGCGGCCTGTCAGGAAGTCCAGGATCCAGTTGCAGAGGGAGGTATTTAGTCCCAGAGTCCTTATTTTATTGATGAGCTTTGAGGGCACTATGGTGTTGAACGCTGAGCTGTAGTCAATGAACAGCATTCTCACACAGGTGTTCCTTTTGTCCAGTTGGGAAAGGGCAGTGTGGAGTGCAATAGTGATTGCATCATCTGTGGATCTGTTGGGGCGGTATGCGAATTAGAGTGGGTCTAGGGTTTCGTGATGATGGCGTTGATGTGAGCCATGACCAGCCTTTCAAAGCACTTCATGGCTACAGACTTGAGTGCTACGGGTCAGTAGTCATTTAGGCAGGTTACCTTAGTGTTCTTGGGCACAGGCACTATGGTGGTCTGCTTGAAACGTTGATAGTACAGACTCGGACAGGTTGAAAATGCCAGTGAAGACACTTGTTAGTTGGTCAGCGCATGCTCGCAGTACACATCCTGGTAATCTGTCTGGCCCTGCGGCCTTGTGAATGTTGACCTGTCTAAGATCTTACTCACATCGGCTGCGGAGAGCATGATCACACAGTCTTCCGGTACAGCTGGTGCTCTCATGCATGTTTCAGTGTTATTTGCTTCGAAGCGATCATAGAAGTAGTTTAGCTTGTCTTGTGTCACTGGGCAGCTCTTGGCTGTGCTTCCCTTTGTAGTCTGTAATGGGTGCAAGCCCTGCCACATCTGACGAGCATCAGAACTGGTGTAATACGACTCGATCTTAGTCCTGTATTGATGCTTTGCCTGTTTGATGGTTCGTCGGAGGGCGTAGCGATATTTCTTATACGCTTGCGGGTTAGTCCCGCTCCTTGAAAGCGACAGCTCTAGCCTTTAGCTCAGTACGGATGCTGCCTATAATCCATGGCTTCTGTTTGGGGTATGTACATACGGTCACTGTGGGGACAACATCATCGATGCACTTATTGATAAAGCCAATGACAGATGTGGTGTACTCCTCAATACCATTGGAGGAATCCCGGAACATATTCCAGTCCGTGCCAGCAAAACTGTCCTGTAGCTTAGCATCTGCTTCATCTGACCACTTTTTTATTGATCTAGTCACTGGTGCTTCCTGCTTACATTTTTGCTTGTAAGCAGGAATCAGGAGGATGGAATTATGGTCAGATTTGCCAAATAGAGGGCGAGGGAGAGCTTTGTATGCGTCTCTGTGTGGGGAGTATAGGTGGTCCAGAGATCTTTTCCCTCAGGTTACACATTTAACATGCTGATAGAAATTTGGTCAAACTGACTTAAGTTCCCCTGTATTAAAGTCCCCGGCTACTAGGAGCGCCACCTCTGGGTGAGCATTTTCAATGCTATCTTAGTGCCAACCTCTGACTGAGGTGGTATGTAAACAGCAACAAAGAATACAGATGAGAACTCTCTCGGTAGGTAGTGTGGTCTACAGCTTATCATGATATACTCAACCTCAGGCGAGCAATAGCTCGAGACTTCCTTAGATACAGTATTGTGCACCAGCTGTTATTTACAAAATACATAATCCGCCATTGTTCTATCCTGCTGTATGTTAATATTGTCATCGTTCAGCCACGACTCCGTGAAGCATAAGATGTTAGTTTTTTATTTTTATTTATTTTTTTACCCCGTTTTCTCCCCAATTTCGTGGTATCCAATTGTTTAGTAGCTACTGTCTTGTCTCATCGCTACAACTCCCGTACGGGTACGGGAGAGACGAAGGTTGAGAGTCATGCGTCCTCCGATACACAACCCAACCAAGCCCCACTGCTTCTTAACACAGCGCGCATCCAACCCGGAAGCCAGCCGCACCAATGTGTCGGAGGAAACACCGTGCACCTGGCAACCTTGGTTAGCGCGCACTGCGCCCGGCCCGCCACAGGAGTCGCTGGATTCAGTTATAGAACCCATTGCCTTTTATGGTTGTGAGGTCTGGGGTCTGCTCACCAACCAAGAATTCACAAAATGGGGCAAACACCAAATTGAGACTCTGCATGCAGAATTCTGCAAAAACATCCTCAGTGTACAACGTAGAACACCAAATAATGCATACAGAGCAGAGTTAGGCCGATACCCGCTAATTATCAAAATCCAGAAAAGAGACATTAACTTATACAACCACCTAAAACCTTCCATAACAAAGCAATCACCTACAGAGAGATGAACCTGGAGAAGAGTCCCCTAAGCAAGCTGGTCCTGGGGCTCTGTTCACAAACACACCCCACAGAGCCCCAGGACAGCAACACAATTAGACCCAACCAAATCATGAGAAAATAATAAGATAATTACTTGACACATTGGAAATAATTAATTTTATTACTAATATTACTATTTGGCCATAAACAGATAGTACACAGTGGCAGAATACCTGACCACTGTGACTGACACAAACTTAAGGAAAGCTTTGACTATGTATAGACTCAGTGAGCATTGCTATTGAGAAAGGTCGCCATAGGCAGCCTTGGCTCTCAAGAGAAGACAGGCTATGTGCCCACTGCCCACAAAATGAGGTGGGAACTGAGCTGCACTTCCTAACTTCCTGCCCAATTTATGACCATATTAGAGACACATATTTCCCTCAGATTACACCGATCCCCACAAAGAATTCGAAAACAAACCTGATTTTGATAAACTCCCATATCTACTGGGTGAAATACCACAGTGTGCCATCACAGCAGCAAGATTTGTGACCTGTTGCCAAAAGAAAAGGTCAACCAGTGATGAACAAACACGATTGTCAATACAACCCACATTTATGCTTGTTTATTTTCCCTCATGTACTTTAACCATTTGTACATCGTTACAATACTGTATATATACATAATATGACTTTTGTAACTTCTGTGAGTGTAATGTTTACTGTTCATTTTTGTTTATTTCACTTTTGTATATTATCTACTTCACTTCCTTTGGCAATGTTAACATATGTTTCCCATGCCAATAAAGCCCCTTGAATTGAATTGTACAGTTTTTTTGTGGTTCCCAGTCAAATCCTGTCCTGTCCTCGGCGGAAGAGTTGAGGACATCTCCACACCCCTCCATCCATGATGAGTCTGTTGTGTCCTGAAGTCAAGCCCCTGAAGTCATCAACCCCTGTCCTGCCGTGTCCTAAAGTCAAGCCCCTGAAGACATCAACCCCTGTCCTGAAGTCAAGCCCCTGAAGTCATCAACCCCTGTCCTGTCGTGTCCTGAAGTCAAGCCCCTGAAGTCATCAACCCCTGTCCTGTCGTGTCCTGAAGTCAAGCCCCTGAAGTCATCAACCCCTGTCCTGTCGTGTCCTGAAGTCAAGCCCCTGAAGTCATCAACCCCTGTCCTGTCGTGTCCTGAAGTCAAGCCCCTAAAGACGTCAACCCCTGTCCTGTCGTGTCCTGAAGTCAAGCCCCTGAAGTCATCAACCCCTGTCCTGTCGTGTCCTGAAGTCAAGCCCCTGAAGTCATCATCCCCTGTCCTGAAGTCAAGCCCCTGAAGTCATCAACCCCTGTCCTGTCGTGTCCTGAAGTCAAGCCCCTAAAGACATCAACCACTGTCCTGTAGTGTCCTGAAGTCAAGCCCCTGAAGTCATCAACCCCTGTTCTGTCGTGTCCTGAAGTCAAGCTCCTGAAGTCATCAACCACTGTCCTGTCGTGTCCTGAAGTCAAGCCCCTGAAGTTATCAACCCCTGTCCTGTCGTGTCCTGAAGTCAAGCCCCTGAAGTCATCAACCCCTGTCCTACCATGTCCTAAAGTCAAGCCCCTGAAGTCATCAACCCCTGTCCTGTCATGTCCTGAAGTCAAGCCTCTGAACACATAGTCTTGCCTCATACCCTTATTCAATCACTGCTCTGATCCTTTTTCCAACACTGTGTGTGAGTAACCCTCTCATGTTTGGATAAATGCCATGTTTAACCAGAAACTGAACTAATATATCATATTAATGTACATCTATTTCACAACCTGCTTTGACTAAGTTAGACAAAATAGCTATTTTTTATTTAACTGTTGTGTAATAGTTTGTGTCCAGTCAAATCCTGTCCTGCCCTCAGCGGAGGAGTTGAGCTCTTCTGCATGACCCTCAATCTATGATGAACGTGTCTTGCTCTGCTACTTCCTAGACTACCTTGTCCCATCTCCCTTTTTGACCTCGGGTGTGATCCCTCTCAACACTACTAGATTCCACTGAAACTTTTTTTCTCTTCATCATCATGGAGTGTCAATTTGAATTTGTCTTTACATGATTGAGTGCCTGTCTCTTTCCCAGCACCTAGACTGGTGAGACACCAAAGGACATCCTGTACCCCACAGCAGATTCCATGGTCAACTTGGACAGCCTGATCCCCCAACATCTGTCCATAGTGTACCACCTGCTAACTTGTGAAAAATATACTCATTGTACCTTTTGTCCTATATTTCTATAAACATGATAAACTCATTATTCAAAGATCCTGTTCATTACTGTTTGGATACATGAGGATGCAACAAACAAACAAAAAATGACTACTTTTACCATAACATCAATCTTTTATTCCATTCAATACATGCATTATACTTACTTAGTCAGTTTTCTCAGACGCAGTTCTCCATAATCTGCCTTATTATGCAAAATTGCCTTCGGAAAGTATTCAGACCCCTTGACTTTTTCCATATTTTCTTACGTTACAGCCTTATTCTAAAATGGATAAAAAAAATATTTTTCCTCGTCAATCTACACACAATAACCCATAATGACAAAAAAACAGCTTTTTAGAAAATGTTGCACATTTATAAAATAAGCTACTGAAATATGACATTTGCAATAAGTATTCAGACCCTTTAATCAGCAATTACAGCCTTGAGTCTTGGGTATGATGCTGCAAGCTTGGCACACCTGTATTTGGGGAGTTTCTCTCGTTTGTCTCTGCAGATCCTCTCAAGCGATGTTAGGTTGGATGGGGAGCACTGCTGCACAGCTATTTTCAGGTCTCTCCAGAGATGTTAGATCGGGTTCAAGTCCGGGCTCTGGCTGGGTCACTCAAGGACATTCAGAGACTTGTCCCGAAGCCACTCCTGCTTTGTCTTGGCTGTGTGCTTAGGGTCGTTGTCCTATTGGAAGGTGAACCTTCGTCCCAGTCTGAGGTAGGGATGCACAATATATCGGTGAACATATCGGAATCGGTATTAGCCGATTCCGATATTAGCTAAAAATACCAACATCAACATTGGCCCAATGTCCAGTTTAACGCCAATGTGCAAAACTGAAGTCAAAGCTGACATGCATACCTATATAACGTAGGTACATGATGTAATAATGCCATGTAAAATGTTGTGCTACACGTGCAACACAGCATTCCTAACCTAGCCCACAATGTCTGCTGTGTGTACCGAGCAGTCAACAAGTCGAGTCGTCATTTGAAAGAGTAATAAAAGTTCAGCGAAACAACTCAAAGGCGTAATCCATTAACGCCAAGATAATGGAATTCATTGCCCTTGACAATCAACCGTTCTCTGTCGTGGGTGATGTTGGCTTTCGCCGACTGGTCGAGCACTGGGACACACTACCAAGTGCGCTGTTTTTCAGATGTTACCCTACAGGAGTTACACAGTAATAGCGTCACTGCTATTAGCTTCACGACTGACATTTGGACCAGCGATATCAGCCCCATGAGCATGCTGAGTCTGACAGCACAGTAGGTCGTCGAGGATTGCATGCTCATGAATGTGCTGGCATTTGAGAACATGTTTGAAACTGGAAACATGAACACACTAGCTAGCTCCATTAGAACAACTGACTCGAGAAATAAGCTCATCAACTGTGCCTGCAGAAGACGTGATACCCTCTGTCATGGCATTGCTCAATGCCATGCCTGCTCAACAAAACTGCCGACAGGCTGTGAACAAGCGATTCGGTGGCATTCTCTCTTTACTGTGTCGCCACCATGCTCGATGATTTGTAAAGGACCGCTACTTCGATGCATACAAGAAACAGGGTTTACGTGAAATGTTACATACATAGCTGGACAAGATGGAAACGGACTTCGTGACAGTGCGCACCGAGGAAGAGGCCACAGACAGACAGCTGAAACTTCACTGCTTGACATGTATGATGAAATCCTAGTTGAGAATGAAACGACTGAACAAATGAACAACGAAACAGCGCAGCAAGTAAGTGAAAGAAATAGGTTTTGATTATGTTTTACTGGTAATGGGGACATACGTAAATGCCAACAAAATAACTTTTGGGTCAGTGTGGTGTGTGTGTGTAACCTTTATTTAACTAGGCAAGTCAGTTAAGAACAAATGCTTATTTACAATGATGGCCTACCCCGGCCAAACCCGGACAGCGCAAGGAAAATATCCAATATCGGTATCAGCCAAAAATGTAATATTGGTGCATCACTAGTCAGAGGTCTTGAGCTCTAAGGAGCAGGTTTTCATCAAGGATCTCTCTGTTCTTTGCTCCGTTCATCTTTCCCTCGATCCTGACTAGTCTCCCAGTCCCTGCCTCTGAAAAACAGCATGATACTGCCACCACCATGCTTCACTGTAGGGATGGTTCCAGGTTTCCTCCAGACATGATAGTTGGCATTCAGGCCAACGAGTTCATTCTTGGTTTCATCAGACCAGAGAATTTTGTTTCTCATGGTCAGTTCTTTAGGTGCCTTTTTGCAAACGCCAAGCAGGCTGTCATGTGCCTTTTACTGAGGAATGGCTTCCGTCTGGCCACTCTGCCATTAAAGCCTGATTGGTGGAGTGCTTCAGAGATGGTTGTCCTTCTGGAATGTTTTCCCATCACCACAGAGGAACTCTTTCAGGGTGATCATCGGGTTCTTGGTCACCTCCCTGACCAAGGCCCTTCTCCCCCGATTACTTGGTTTGGCTGAGCAGCCAGCTATAGGAAGAGTCTTTGTGGTTACAAACGTATTCCATTTGGGAATAATGGAGGCCACTGTGTTCTAAGGGACCTACAATGCTACATAATTTCTTTGGTACCCTTCCCCGGATTTGTGCCTAGACACAATCCTGTCTTGGAGCTCTACGAACAATTCCTTCGACCTCGTGGCTTGGTTTTTGCCTTTCCAAATAATGTCCAATCAATTGAATTTACCACAAGTGGACTCCAATCAAGTTGTAGAAACATCTCAAGGATGGTCAATGGAAATAGGATGCACATAAGCTCAATTTCGTGTCTCATAACGAGGCTAAATACTTATGTAAATAATAGATTTCTGTTTTTGCTAAATTTGCACACAAAAAATAAAAACGATGTTCGCCTTGTCTTTATAGGATATTGTGTGTAGATTGATGAGAGGAAAATGTATTTCATCCAATTTAGAATAAGGCTGTAACGTAAGAAAATGTAGATTAAGGAAGTAGTCCTAATACTTTCCGAATGCACTGTATGTTATACATTTGAGGATTCCATTGACAATTTGGTGTGTCTAAATCCAAACTGTCATTTTGTGTTACTCATTTAAAATGAAGGGAAATAACATTCGGACCAAAATGATTAATCATATCACTTTTATAAATTATTTTTAAAGCTTAGATTTTAGCATCTGTGGCCTCCATTTAAGAAAATCCTCGAACTTAAAATGTCTAATCGGTGTTACCATTATTGATGTTAATACGCCTACCGGAGGCACAATATTATCATAATGGTAAAAATGATTTATAGTCGTTAAGCTTCCATATTAGTTTTTAGAATGGGAAGGTGTACTGAGTTTGAGTGTATATATATTCTTGCTCACAGATAAAACTGAAGAAATTAAGAATTTACTAATAATTGCAAAACACTCATTTAAAATACCTAATATTTGACATAAATTAACATACGTAACACTTGAAACATTACAGGTGTCACAGATTCCCCCAGTACTGGTACTGCTGCTCATTCCTTGCACCAGATTCGGAGGTCTACTTCACCGGCTGGATTCATTACCACCAACCCCGGACTGTCTTGTCTCATTACACACACCTGGTTCCCATTCCCCCTGATTGGTATGTTATATATGTGCCCACTGTTCCCCATTATCCTCCCTGGCGCAGGCGTTCCGCTAGCGACCCACCTCAACAACATCCGATGAAATAGCAGAGTGCCAAATTCAAAATACAGAAATAGTCATAAAACATTCATAAAAATACAAGTGTTATACATCAGTTTAAAGATTAACTTCTTGTTAATCCGGCAGCTTTGTCAGATTTCTAAAAGGCTTTACTGCGAAAGCATACAATGTGATTATCTGAGGACAGCCCCCCTTTACAAAAGCATACAAACATTTTCCAACCAAGTAGAAATGCACGAAAGTCAGAAATAGCGATAAAATTAATCACTTACCTTTGAAAATCTTCATCTGGTTGCACTCACAAGAGTTCCCAACTACACAATAAATGTGTAAAGTCCCTCTTTATATCCCAAAAACTCTGTTTTGTTGGTGCATTTTGTTCAGTAATCCAGTGGATCAAAGGCGGTCCAAACATGCAGACGAATACATCCTAATAGTACCGGTAAAGTTCGTCAAAACATGTCAAGCGATGTTTATAATTAATCTTCAGGTTGTCAATTGTCTAAATAATCGCTAATATTTCAACCGGACAATAGCTTATTCAATAGAAAGGAAAAACAACGAAGGGCGCACACTCGGTCACACGCGCAAAGCAGCATTGCATGATTCTACAGTCCACTGACAGAAAGGACTCATTCTTCTTCATTGTTCAGAAAACAAGCCTGAAACAATGTCTAACGACTGTTGACATCTAGTGGAAGCCATATGAACTGCAATCTGGGTCCTAACCCATTAGATACTCAATAGGCATTCAATTGAAAACTACCCACATCAAATAAATCCCACTTCCTGGATGGATTTTCCTCAGGTTTTCGCCTGCCGTATCAGTTCTGGTATACTCACAGACATTATTTTTACATTTTTGGAAACTTTAGTGTGTTTTCTATTCAAATCTACCAATATATGCATATCCTAGCTTCTGGGCCTGGGGAACAGGCAGTTTACTTTGGGCACGCTTCTCATCCAGACGTCGAAATACTGCCCCCAAGCCATAAGAAGATTTATCCTTGCCGGTTATTGTTCCCATGTCCCTTGGTCTTGTGAGTACCTGTGCTTTGTTGTTTCGGCTTTCGTGCTTCGTGTATTGTGCACTATTTCGGGACTAGTCCCATGTAGTGTTATTACGGCTCTCGTCCCGTGTTGTTACAAGTCTCGTTTCGTGTAATCTTTAGAGGTTTAAACCTCGCTCTTTTGTCTGGGTTACATCCCTGTGTATTTTAAAAGGAAAGATGCCCAGGGTCCCTGCTCATCTGCGTGAACGTGCCTTAGGCATGCTGCAAGGAGGCACGAGGACTGCAGATGTGGCCAGGGCAATAAAATGCAATGTCCGTACTGTGAGACGCCTAAGACAGTGCTACAGGGAGATGGGACGGACAGCTGATCGTCCTTGCAGTGGCAGACCATGTGTAACAACACCTGCACAGGATCGGTACATCCGAACATCACACCTGCGGGACAGGTACAGGATGGCAACAACAACTGCCTGAGTTACACCAGGGATGCACAATCCCTTTATCAGTGCTCAGACTGTCCGCAATAGGCTAAAAGAGGCTGGACTGAGGGCTTGTAGGCCTGTTGTAATGCAGGTCCTCACCAGACATCACTGGCAACAATGTCGCCTATGGGCACAAACCCACCATCGCTGGACCAGACAGGACTGGCAAAAAGTGTTCTTCACTGACGAGTCGTGGTTTTGTCTCACCGGGGGTGATAGTCAGATTCGCGTCTATCGTCGAATGAGTGTTACACCAAAGCCTGTGCTCTGGAGCGGGATCGATTTGGAGGTGGAGGGTCCATCATGGTCTGGGGCGTTGTGTCACAGCATCATAGGACTGAGCTTGTTGTCAATGCAGGCAATCTCAACGCTGTGTGTTACAGGGAAGACGTTCTCCTCCCTCATGTGGTACCCTTCCTGCAGGCTCATCCTGACATGACCCTCCAGCATGACAATGCCACCAGCCATACTGCTCGTTCTGTGTGTGATTTCCTGCAAGACCGGTATGTCAGTGTTCTGCCATGGCCAGCGAAGAGCCCGGATCTCAATCCCATTCAGCACGTCTGGGACCTGTTGGATCGGAGGGTGAGAGCTAGGGCCATAACCCCAGAAATGTCTGGGAACTTGCAGGTGCCTTGCTGGAAGAGTGGGGTAACATCTCACAGCAAGAACTGGCAAATCTGGTGCAGTCCATGAGGAGGAGATGCACTGCAGTACTTAATGTAGCTGGTGGCCACACCAGATACTGACTGTTACTTTTTTTAATAAAACGTGACAGAATGACCGACCCACAAAATGGAGACAGTGGGAAAGGCTGAGGTGGCGATAATCGTAGAGACAGTCCAGCATCACAAGAACTGTCTCTCCAGACTCGGCAGCGCCATGGACAGCATGCTGGCAACCATCCTGCGCTTGGAGAGGAATGTGCAGTCTCTCCAGTCTCCAGCACCGGTTCCGGCACCAGCCCCCACACAACCACTACCTGCTTCCGTCCCATCTGAGCCGGTCTGCGGAATACCCCTGCGCTTTGACTGCGCGCCAGCGAGATGCAAGGGATTCCTTCTGCAATGCAACCTGTACCTCCAGGAGAGACAGGGTTGCCATCGTTATCTCCGAGGTTGAGTCCTACGAACGCTTCACTCTCCTTTCTCTCTGTGTTTTATCATCCTGTGGAGGAGGGTGAGTGTCTACTCCGACTACACCAGGGATCTAGCACCGCCTCAGAGTTTGCCCTGGAGTTCCGGACTATCGCAGCCTCCACCGGATGGAACGAGTCGGCTCTGATCACCGTGTTCCGCAGCGGACTGCGGGAGGAGGTACAGCTGGAGTTAACCTGCCGTGATGACAACCTGTCAGCGCAGTCAGATCATGGCCCATCTATAACTCCGGAATGAGGTGTTGGGATGTGCCAGCACGGGAGCCGTGGTGAAGCGTGCCTTCATTGTCTCGAACACCCTCTCCACCATCCAACGAAGCCGCTGGGGACCTCCTCACAGCAGGGAGGTAAGAGGCGCAACCACCGTGCTGAAGCCCCAGATGAATCTCCGGAAATAGTTGGCGAACCCCAGGAATCGCTGAATAGATGGGCCACTCCCTTCGTGGATATGAGGTAGCCCAAAAAGGACACAGTCCGCTGGAAAAACAAAAGTTTCTCATGTTTGACATATAGATCATGCTCCAACAGTCTTCCCAGCACAGACTTGACGAACGAGAAATGCTGGGCGCGGGAGATGATGATGATAAAATAATGTATATGTGAAAGATAATGATAAAATAATTCCACTCTGAAACCTTACAACTGTATGAAATTGATTAGAATCATAAAATTATAATCTGATGACGTGTATAGTTTTAGTCAGAGTTTTCTTCTTTAGGTCCTGGATTTCAGTTTTGTAGTAGTTTGTCTTTGCTTATATAAAATAATATATTTATATAGATTTTTTTTTTAAATACCCTGCTGTTAGCTTTTTGCAATGCGAATTTAATTATTGACTTAAATATTTTCCTGGTTTTAGGTTTAATGTGAAACAACACTTTTTATTCTGCTCGTTTTACCTGTAATCTGTACCTCTCCTGTATCAGTATTCCTCCTCGTACTCCTCTTCCCTTCATCTTGACCATGCTTCTCACGGGGGCCGTTGATAACAGAAGTTTGACTAATACATTAAAGCTGGGAATTAGAAAGTGTCACTCTGCATGCATATGCAAGTGTTTCTCCTAGTTCTGGGCAGAAAAATGACTGCAGGTTTATGTAAATCTGGGCTTTGAGGATCTGGCAACAATATTTGTACACTATTTTTATGGATGGAAATTTGCACAGTCAAGGGCCCCTTTTTGTCTGTCTCACCTGAATGTGGACTTATTTACTTTCTTGTAAAGAATGTGAAATATCTGAGGGCAAACTCTCCCCCCTCCTTCGTTTGGGAAAGCAGATCCATCTTTCTCTGGCAGTTTGCGGACCTTCCAGTGTTTGCTTCCTGACAATCGATATGCATGCATATTTCATCCTTTGGGTTAAGAGCAGAATCTTTTCCCCCTGCTGTGCCTTTTGATTTCTGCTCCTCTATCACCCCACTGGGAAAATGGTGTGGATGTCTGCGGTCCCACGATTAATCACTCCACCAAGTAGCGATGTAATACTGTTTCAACTGAAGGCCTTTCTCTGGGTAATCACACCAGACTCTGGTGCTGAGCCATTTCTGACTCTGAGAAACAGTACTGTAGTACGTTTGCTGGCTTGCATTAATATGACCCCATTAACAGTTACATTCTAGTCTTTCTCAGGGCAGTCTTTGTGTCCACAGGAACAGCGGTTTTGTTCTTAATTGAATTTCATTTGGTAAACGTGTCTGAATTCTCAATGGTAACACTACAGACAGGGCATTAAAGCAGCAGCCTACTGTTTGCTGTCTACTTCAAAACAGATTACAATAGGGCTGGACACATGATATTGTGAACCACTGTCTACTATGCCAATGACCTCTGCCCTATGAGAGGCCAGTGAGAATGTTAAGAGTGTCCTAGACTGAGTCCTCTCACTGGGTTGACTTCCCTGGAGCAGCCCTGTACATCTGTGCCCACATTAGACTGCTGTGTGTCAGTCGCCTCCTCAGCGAAGGGGAGAGCGAGGGAGAACAGGGGAATGAGGGACGTGTCTCAATGTGACCGCAGTGGTTTGAACAGAGCTGCTTTAATAAAGTCCCACCCAGACTCCTCCTTTCCCTCCCCTCCCTCATATCCTCCCTCTTTCCTCTTCTCTCCTGTCCTTCCTTCCCTTTCTTCCACTCTCCTCTCCTCCACCTCTCCCCCTCACTTATTTCCTCAGCTCCGGCACTCCTCTCTTCTCCCCCACTCCTCCCCCGTCAGTACAGTAATTAGCTCAGAGGCTCAGAAAGAAGGACGGAACAGATGAGCCCTGATGCAGGGAGCCAAGGGGATTGCTGGTCAGGTGGTCTAACTCCTCTGATGGCTCTGAGGAAGTTCAGGAGGAGTTTACTGTAAATGTCGCTATCTGCACTCTTAGCGCCTCTGCAACCTTTCAGATGCTCCATCTATCCCAGGCATCCAAAAGAGAAGCTAATAGGAGGGCTGACAGCTCTGGCTCAACACAGAGTACAATTACAGCCAGAGCCAGGTACCAATCAGGGTACCCTCTATCACCTCACTCACACCCTCCCTCCATTTGTCTCTCGGTCATCTATCCTTGGCATCTGCACCACTATATCCCCCTGCTCTCTCTGCATCTAGTGGAGTGGTGTATAGAGAGATTTGCTGACACTGTGTTTGTGAAGTGTGTGTTTGCGTGAGATGAATATATATTTTGGAGATGAAGATTAGGTGTCTAATCTCTTTCTCCGTCTCGCACACACACACACGTTCTCGCTCTCACACATATTTTCTGTTCTTTCCTTCACTCTCTCTCCCTCTCTCTCTGTTCTCTCTCCCATGCTCTGCTACGTAGGTCAGATGAAGGTGTCAGGTTAGATGGGATCAATAGGGGACTTGTCAGGACTAGTGAGTGGGTAGAGAAAGCGCTTTCAGTATTTCTAATCAATACCATAATCACTTCTCCTACCTACAAAGGCCCCCAAGGCCCCGATCAATTGTTTACTCAGTATTACTTTCATCTCCTGTTGATCCACAGGACAAGTGACATGACTGTTTAAGTGTGTACAGTTGAAGTCGGAAGTTTACATACACCTTAGCCAAATACATTTAACCTCAGTTTTTCACAATTCCTGACATTTAATCCTAGTAAAAATTCTCTGTCTTAGGTCAGTTAGGATCACCACTTTATTTTAAGAATGTGAAATGTCAGAATAATAGTATAGAGAATTATTTGTTTCAGCTTTTATTTCTTTCATCACATTCCTAGTGGGTCAGATGTTTACATACACTCAATTAATATTTGGTATCGTTGCCTTCAAATGGTTTAACTTGGGTAGCCTTCCACAAGCTTCCCACAATAAGTTGGGTGAATTTTGGCTCATTCCCCCTGACAGAGCTGGTGTAACTGAGTCAGGTTTGTAGGCTTGAACACGCTTTTTCAGTTCTGCCCACAAATGTTCTATAGGATTGAGGTCAGGGCTTTGTTATGGCCACTCCAATACCTTGACTTTGTTGTCTGTAAGCCATCTTTAAGCCATCTTGCCACAACCTTGGAAGTATGCTTGGGTTCATTGTCCATTTGGAAGACCCATTTGCGACCAAGCTTTAACTTCCTGACTGATGTCTTGAGATGTTGCTTCAATATATCCACATAATTTTCATCCCTCATGATGCCATCTATTTTGTGAAGTGCACCAGTCCCTCCTGCAGCAAAGCACTCCCATAACATGATGCTGCCACCCCGGTGCTTCACAGTTGGGATTGTGTTCTTCGGCTTGCAAGCCTCCCTCTTTTTCCTCCAAACATAACGATGGTGAGTATGGCCAAACATTTATATTTTTGTTTTATCAGACCAGAGGACATTTCTCCAAAAAGTACGATCTTTGTCCCCATGTGCAGTTGCAAACCGTAGTCTGACTTTTTTAGGGCGGTTTTGGAGCTGTGGCTTCTTCCTCGCTGAGCGGCCTTTCAGGTTATGTCGATATAGGACTCGTTTTACTGTGGATATAGATACTTTTGTACCTGTTTCCTCCAGCATCTTCACAAGGTCCTTTGCTGTTGTTCTGAGATTGATTTGCACTTTTCACACCAAAGTACGTTAATCTCTTGGAGACCGAATGCGTCTCCTTCCTGAGCAGTATGACGGCTGCGTGGTCCCATGGTGTTTATACTTGCTTACTATTGTTTGTACAGATGAACGTGTTACCTTCAGACGTTTGGAAATTGCTCCCAAGGATGAACCAGACTTGTGGAGGTCCACAATTTTTTTTCTGAGGTCTTGGCTGATTTCTTTTGATTTTCCCATGATGTCAAGCAAAGAGGCACTGAGTTTGAAGGTTGGCCTTGAAATACATCCACAGGTACACCTCCAATTGACACAAATGAAGTCAATTAGCCTATCAGAAGCTTATAAAGCCATGACATCATTTTCTGGAATTTTCCAAGCTGTTTATTGGCACAGGCAACTTAGTGTATATAAACATCTGACCCACTGGAATTCTGATATAGTTAATTATAAGTGAAATAATCTGTCTGTAAACAATTGTTGGAAACATTTCTTGTGTCATGCACAAAGTAGATGTCCTAAACGTCTTGCCAAAACTATAGTTTGTGTCACGTTCTGACCTTTATTTCCTTTGTTTTGTCATTATTTAGTATGGTCAGGGCGTGAGTTGGGTGGGCAGTCTATGTTTGTATTTCTATGATTTGGGTATTTCTATGTTTCGGCCTAGTATGGTTCTCAATCAGAGGCAGGTGTCATTAGTTGTCTCTGATTGAGAATCATACTTAGGTAGCCTGGGTGTCACTGTGTGTTTGTGGGTGATTGTTCCTGTCTCTGTGTTTTGCACCAGATAGGGCTGTTTTGGGTTTTCACGTTTCTTGTTTTTGTTAGTTTGTTAGTTTGTTCATGTGAAGTGATTTATTAAAACATGAGTCAAAATAACCACGCTGCGCTTTGGTCCGCCTCTCCGTCAATGGAAGAAATCCCTTACAGTTTGTTAACAAGAAATTTGTAGAGTGGTTGAAAACAAGTTTTAATGACTCCAACCTAAAGTGTATGTATACTTTCGACTTCAACTGTATGTACAGTATGTACTGTATGTGACATTTGTGTGTCAATTTTATTTGTCACATGCACCGAATACAATGGGTGTAGACTTAACCGTGAAATGCTCGCCCTGCCTAACGATGCAGAGTTTCAATTGTTTTTTAGAACATTATCTTAAGGATTAAAATACACAAAAACGGAGCTATATACAGGGAGTACCAGTACCAGATCAATGTGCAGGTATTTGAGGTAGATACAGTGCCTTCAGAAAATATTCACACCCCTTGACTTTGCCCACATTTTGTTGTATTACAAATTGGGATTAAAATGATTAATGGAAAATAAAACTGAGTGTACAAAACATTAAGGACACCTGCTCTTTCCTTGACATAGACTGACCCGGTGAATCCAGGTGAAAGCTATGATCCCTTATTGCTGTCAAATCCACTTCAGTCAGTGTAGATGAATGGGAGGAGACAGGTCACAGGAGGATTTTTAAGCCTTGAGACAATTGAGACGTGGAGATATGGATTGTGTATGTGTGCCATTCAGAGTGTGAATAGTCAAGACAACATATTTAAGTGCCTTTGATCGGGGTATGGTAGTAGGTGTCAGACGCACTGGTTTTGTCAAGAACTGTAACGCGACTAGGTTTTTCACGCTCAACAGTTTCCCATGTGTATCAAGAAAGGTCCACCACTCAAGGGACATCCAGCCAACTTGATTCAACTGTGGGATGCATTGCGGTAAACATGGGCCAGCATCCCTGTGGAACGCTTTCGACACCTTGTAGAGTCAATGCCCCGAAGAATTGATGCTGTTCTGAGTGCAAAAGAGGGGGAGCTCAATATTAGGAAGGTGTTGTTAATGTTTTATATACACGGTGTAACTTGATTTAGAACAGTATTCAATCCCCTGAGTAGATACACGTTAGAATCACCTTTGGCAGTGATTACAGCTCTGAGTCTTTCAAGGTAAGTCTCTGAGAGCTTTGCACACCTGGATTGTACAATAATTGCACATTATCCTTAAAAAGAAAATGTATTGAGCTCAATCCAGTTGGTTGTTGTTAATTGCTGGACATCCATTTTCAAATCTTACCATGGATTTTCAAGACGATTTAAATAAAAACTAACTAGACCACTCAGGAACATTTGTTGTAATCTTGGTAAGCAACTCCCAGTGTCTGCTGGAAAGCAGACAACCAGGTTTTCCTCTAGAATTTTGCCTGTGCTTAGCTCTATTCCGTTTAGTTGTATCCCCTAAAAAAAAACGCCCTAGTCCTTGCCAATGACAAGCATACCCATAACATGCAAGCCTACCCTATCATGTTTTAAGGTATGGCCCAGGTGCAGACAGTGTTGAAGAAACAAAAGTTTATTATGTAACAGGGGCAGGCAAATGACAGGTCAGGTCAGGCAGAGGTTGGTAATCCAGAGAGGGTGTAAGGCACCGGAACAGCAGGCGGGCTCAGGGTCAGGTCAGGCAGAGGTCGGTGATCCAGAGTAGTGGGGCAAAGGTACAGGACGACAGGCACGGTCAGGGCAGGCAGAACGGTCAGAACCCGGGGAACTAGAAAACAGGAGCAAGGGAACAGGCAGGAGCAGGGAAACAAAACACTGGTAGGTTCTACGAACAAAACAAACTGGCAACAAACAGAAAATACAGGTATAAATACACGGGATAATGGGGAAGATGGGCGACACCTGGAGGGGGGTGGAGACAAGCACAAAGACAGGTGAAACAGATCAGGGCATGACATACCCATAACACTGGGTGTATTAATACACCATCCAAAGTGTAAAATTAGTAACTGCACCATACTCAATGGGATATTTAATGTAAACTTTTCTTACCACTATACCAATAGGTGTAATTTGCAAACCACAGGAAAACCTACATGGTCTTTGTGGTTGAACCTGTGCTTAAAAATCAAATCAAATCAAATTTTATTTGTCACATACACATGGTTAGCAGATGTTAATGCGAGTGTAGCGAAATGCTTGTAAAATTCGTTGCTCGACTTTGGGAACTGTTTGTATGTGTGGAGTACAGAGACGGGGTAGTCATTTAAAAATAATTTTAAACACTTATTGCATACAGGTAGTCCATGCAACTTATGTGACTTCTTAAGCACATTTTTACTTCTAAACAAATTTATGCTTGCCATAACAAAAGGATTGAACACTTATTGACTCAATACATTTCAGCTTTTCATTGAGTTAATTTGTAAACATTTATAACAACTTAATTCCACTTTGGCATTATGGGCTATTGTGTGTAGATCAGTGACACAAAATCTAAATGTAATCTATTTTAAATTCAGGCTGTAACACAACAAAATGTGGAAAAAGCCTAAAGGTGTGAATACTTTCTGAAGGCACTGTATGTACATGGCAGGGTAAATTGACAAGGTATCAAGATAGATAATAATACAAGAAAAATAAAGAACGGAGTAGCAGCAGCATATGATGCGTGTGTATTTATGTGTGCCTATGTAGTGTATAGACACTTCAACTGGCGTACTCAACTGGCAGCTTCATTAAATAGAACCCGCAAAACCCCAGTCTCAACGTCAACAGTGAAGAAGTGACTCCGGGATGCTGGCCTTCTAGACAGAGTTGCAAAAAAAAAGCCATATCTCAGACTGGCCAATAAAAATAAAAGATTAAGATGGGCAAAATAACACAGACACTGGACAGAGGAACTCTGCCTAGAAGGCCAGCATCCCGGAGTCACAATTTCACTGTTGACGTTGAGAATGATGTTTTGCGGGTACTATTTAATGAAGCTGCCAGTTGAGGACTTGTGCGGCGTCTGTTTCTCAAACTAGACACTCTAATGTACTTGTACTCTTGCTCAGTTGTGCACCGGGGCCTCCCACTCCTCTTTCTATTCTGGTTAGAGACAGTTTGCGCTGTTCTGTGAAGGGAGTAGTGCACAGCGTTGTACCAGATCTTCAGTTTCTTGGCAATTTCTCGCATGGAATAGCCTTCATTTCTCAGAACAAGAATAGGCTGACGAGTTTCAGAAGAAAGTCTTTGTTTCTGGCCATTTTGAGCCTTTAATTGAACCCACAAATGCTCCAGACACTCAACTATTAGCTAACATAACGTGCCATTGGAACACAGGAGTGACGGTTGATGATAATGGGCCTCTGTACGCCTATGTAGATATTCCATTAAAAATCTGCCGTTTTTGAACAATGTCTACACTGTATTTCTGATCAATTTCATGTTATTTTAATGGACAAAAAAAAATGTTTTTCTTTCAAAAACAAGGACATTTATAAGTGACCCAACGCTTTTGAACGGTACTGTGTGTGTATGTATGTATGTATATATATATATATATGTGTGTGTGGCGTGTGTGTGTATATACAGTGGGGCAAAAAAGTATTTAGTCAGCCACCAATTGTGAAAGTTCTCCCACTTAAAAAGATGAGAGAGGCCTGTAATTTTCATCATAGGTACACTTCAACTATGACAGACAAAATGATTGTAGGATTTGTAGGATTTGTAGGATTTTTTATGAATTTATTTGCAAATTTTGGTCACCTACAAACTTGGTCACCTACAAACAAGCAAGATTTCTGGCTTTCACAGACCTGTAACTTCTTCTTTAAGAGGCTCCTCTGTCCTCCACTCATTACCTGTATTAATGGCACCTGTTTGAACTTGTTATCAGTATAAAATACACCTGTCCACAACCTCAAACAGTCACACTCCAAACTCCACTATGGCCAATACCAAAGAGCTGTCAAAAGATGCCAGAAACAAAATTGTAGACCTGCACCAGGCTGGGAAGACTGAATCTGCAATAGGTAAGCAGCTTGGTTTGAAGAAATCAACTGTGGGAGCAATTATTAGGAAATGGAAGACATACAAGACCACTGATAATCTCCCTCGATCTGGGGCTCCACGCAAAATCTCACCCCATGGGGTCAAAATGATCACAAGACCGGTGAGCAAAAATCCCAGAACCACATGGGGGGGCCTAGTGATGACCTGCAGAGAGCTGGGACCAAAGTAACAAAGCCTACCATCAGTAACACAATACGCCGCCAGGGACTCAAATCCTGCAGTGCCTGATGTGTTCCCTGCTTAAGCCAGTACATGTCCAGGCCCATCTGAAGTTTGCTAGAGAGCATTTTGATGATCCAGAAGAAGATTGGGAGAATGTCATATGGTCAAATGAACCAAAATATACCTTTTTGGTAAAAACTCAACTCGTCGTGTTTGGAGGACAAAGAATGCTGAGTTGCATCCAAAGAACACCATACCTACTGTGAAGCATGGGGGTGGAAACATCATGCTTTGGGGCTGTTTTTCTGCAAAGGCACCAGGACGACTGATCCGTGTAAAGGAAAGAATGGATGGGGCCATGTATCGTGAGATTTTGAGTGAAAATCTCCTTCCATCAGCAAGGGCATTGAAGATGAAACGTGGCTGGGTCTTTCAGCATGACAATGATCCCAAACACACCGCCCGGGCAACGAAAGAGTGGCTTCGTAAGAAGCATTTCAAGGTCCTGGAGTGGCCTAGCCAGTCTCCAGATCTCAACCCCATAGGAAAGCTTTGGAGGGAGTTGAAAGTCCGTGTTGCCCAGCAACAGCCCCAAAACATCACTGCTCTAGAGGAGATCTGCATGGAGGAATGGGCCAAAATACCAGCAACAGTGTGTGAAAACCTTGTGAAGACTTACAGAAAACGTTTGACCTCTGTCATTGCCAACAAAGGGTATATAACAAAGTATTGAGATAAACTTTTGTTATTGACCAAATACTTATTTTCCACCATAATATGCAAATAAATTCATTAAAAATCCTACAATGTGATTTTCTGATTTTTTTTTCTCATTTTGTCTGTCATAGTTGAAGTGTACCTATGATGAAAATTACAGGCCTCTCTCATCTTTTTAAGTGGGAGAACTTGCACAATTGGTGGCTGACTAAATACTTTTTTGCCCCACTGTATGTGTGTATCTTCTGAGTGTGCATAGAGTTGGTGAAAGATGGGGTCAGAGCAGATAGTCCAGGTAACCATTAATGAACTATTTAGCAGTCTTATGGCTTGGGGGTAGAATATGTCTCTGAGCCTGTGTAGTCCGAGAGCTGATGCTCCGGTACCATTTGCCGGATGGTGGCGGAGTGAACAGTCTTTGGCTTGGGTGGCTGGAGTCTGGCAATTTTCGGGCCTTCTTCGGACACCGCCTGATGTAGAGGTCCTGGATGGCAGGGAGCTTGGACCCAGTGAAGTACTGGGCTGTCCACACCACCCTCTGTATCGCTTTGCGGTTGAGTGCGCTGCATTTGCCATACCAAGCAGTGATGCAGTCAGTCAAGATGCTCTCGATGTACTGTAGCAGCCGTAGAAACTTTTGAGGATCATGTCAAATCTTTTCAGCCTCCTAAGAGGTGCTGTTGTGCTCTCTTCACGACTGTGTGGGTGTGTGGACCATCATAACCCTATCAGTCCCGAGACCCGAGCAAAAATCAGCATTTATCTGCATGCCTTATGTTCAACCTCACAGTTAACTATTTAACAATGTTATTTTCAGGACAACCAGGGCTACAAGAAGAACAATTTGATATAAATAGTTTAATTCATGAGTTTTATTTACAAATGTACATTTTTAAAAAAGGTCCACCAAAGCAAAAACCTGATAATAATCTATTTATATGAATGCTGTAAATACAGAAATTGTTTTTCCAACTAGGC
Organism: Oncorhynchus clarkii lewisi; assembly: GCF_045791955.1. NCBI lineage: Eukaryota > Metazoa > Chordata > Actinopteri > Salmoniformes > Salmonidae > Oncorhynchus > Oncorhynchus clarkii. The sequence continues at coordinate 60,296,282 of NC_092148.1, read as the reverse complement.
AGTAACAACTGTGTAGTGTTTGGAGTTTGTGACAGCAGCTATGTTAGCTTGGGGCGGTAGGGTAGCCTAGTGATTAGAGCGTTGGACTAGTAACTGGAAGGTTGCAAGTTCAAATCCCCGAGCTGACAAGGTACAAATCTGTTGTTCTGCCCCTGAACAGGCAGTTAACCCACTGTTACTAGGCCGTCATTTACAATAAGAATTTGTTCTTAACTGACTTGCCTAGTTAAATAAAGGTAAAATAAAAAAATAAATTATACAGTATAATAATACATTTAATTTGAGAAGCAGGTGCTGTGGGGGTATGTGCTACGCCATTGCTTCTAACTATAAGTAATCAAAGATGTGTCAGATAAATTATGTCCATTTCAGGGCCCCAGCTATGCTTTTGTCTAGATGTTAAGATCAAACTTCTTGGTTACAGCAGAGACATTCAACCCCCTCCTGGATCAAGATCCCTGTTGCCTTAATTGTTTTGTGCGTCAAAAATAGTGCCCCTTGTGTGCACATTCAGTAATACCGTATACCCTGGTATGGTACCAAAACGGTATGACGGTTTGAGAATCTGGATAGCGTGACAGGCCCGTTTTAAAAGTTCTGAGTGATCCCCAGTCCACCTGGTCGTGCTGCTGCTCCAGTTTCAACTGTTCTGCCTGCGGCTATGGGACCCTGACCTGTTCACTGTATGTGCTACCTGTCCCAGACCTACTGTTTTCGAAGCTCTCTCTCTCTCTACCACACCTGCAGTCTCTAACTCTGAATGGCTATGAAAAGCCAACTGACATTTACTCCTGGGGTGCTGACCTGTTGCACCCTCTACATCCACTGTGATTATTATTATTATATGACCCTGCTGGTCATCTATGAATGTTTGAACATCTTGGCCATGTACTGTTATAATCTCCACACCGTCACAGCCAAAAGAGGACAGGCCACCCCTCAGAGCCTGGTTCCTCTCTAGGTTTCTTCCTAGGTTCCTGCCTTTATAGAGAGTGTTTCCTAGCCACCGTGCTTCTGTTGCTTGCTGTTTGGGGATTAAGGCTGGGTTTCTGTATAGCACCCTGTAACATCGGCTGATGTAAAAAGGGCTTTATAAATACATTTGATTGATTGATTGAAATTTGATTGATGGAGCGGCTCTCAGATTATTAGGGAAAGCATTCCATAGGTGAGGGGCAAGGGAGCAGAAGGCTCGGTCCCCCATAGTTTGGAGATGTGTTTTGGGGACTTGAGGCAGTGGCTGTAGAGGAGAGTGTCAGGTGGCTCGCAATTGAGATGAGGTTGTAGACGTAGGTGGGGCTCAATCCATTCAAGGCTTTAAATGTACGAGAATTTTGAAATCGATCCTGTACACCGAGTATACCAAACATTAGGAACACTTTCCTAATATTGAGAGCTTCGGTAGTGATTGGCTGGGAGGCCCCCAAACAGTGCATTGCTGTAGTTGATCGAAGAGAAATCGAAGGTGTGAATGAATTTCTCTGCATTTGGCTGGGAGAGTAATGGTATGACCCGGGCAATGTTTTTTGAGATGGAAAATGATATTTTAGGGAGTGGGGTCACAGCCAGGGTCGCCATTGTACAGCGCCCCTGGAGCAATTAGAGTTAAGTGCTTTGCTCAAGGACATAGCAACAGATCATTTTTTCTCACCTTGCCTGATCTGGTATTTGAACTTGCAACCTTTCGGTTACTGGCCCATTGCTCTAACCTCCAGACAACCTATGGATTGGGGGGTGCTCTCCCCTCTTTCTCCTGTAGTCACATTCTGCTCGTTGGTCTTACTGACGTTGAGGGAGAGGTTGTCATGGCACCACACTAACACTAAGTCTCTGACCTCCCTGTAGGCTGTCTCATCGCCATCAGTGATCAGGCCTACCACAGTTGTGCCGTCAGCAAACTTGATGTTGGAGTCATGCGTGGGTGAACAGTGAGTACAGGAGATGACTAAGCTCACACCCTTGATGGGCCCCTGTGTTGAGGGTCAGCGTGGCGGAGGTGTTGTTGTCTATCCTCACCACCTGGGTCCGTCCTGTCAAGAAGTCCAGGATCTTTTTACAGAGGGAGGTGTTAAGGCTCAAGGTCACCAGCTTGGTGATGAGCTTGGTGGGAACTATGTGGTTGAATGCTGAGCTGTAGTCGGTGGACAGCATATTTACATACACCGAGTGTACAAAACATTATGAACACCTTATTAATATTGAGTTGCACACCCTTTTGCCCTCAGAACAGCCTCAATGTGTTGTGGCATGGACTCTACAAGGTGTCTTGAGTGTTCCACAGGGATGCTGGCCCATGTTGACTACAATGCTTCCCACAGTTGTCAAGTTGGCTGGATGTCCTTTGGGTGGTCGATCATTCTTGATACACACGAGAGACTGTTGCAGTTCCTGACACACACACACCGGTGCGCCTGGCACCTGCTACCATATCTCTTTCAAAGGCATTACATCTTATGTCTTGCCCATTCATCCTCTGAATGGCACACACACACAATCCATGTCTCAATTGTCAAAAATCGTTCTTTAACCTGTCTCCTCCCCTTCAGCTACACTGATTGAATAGGACTTAACAAGTGACATACAGTGCCTTGCGAAAGTATTCGGCCCCCTTGAACTTTGCGACCTTTTGCCACATTTCAGGCTTCAAACATAAAGATATAAAACTGTATTTTTTTGTGAAGAATCAACAACAAGTGGGACACAATCATGAAGTGGAACGACATTTATTGGATATTTCAAACTTTTTTAACAAATCAAAAACTGAAAGATTGGGCGTACAAAATTATTCAGCCCCTTTACTTTCAGTGCAGCAAACTCTCTCCAGAAGTTCAGTGAGGATCTCTGAATGATCCAATGTTGACCTAAATGACTAATGATGATAAATACAATCCACCTGTGTGTAATTAAGTCTCTGTATAAATGCACCTGCACTGTGATAGTCTCAGAGGTCCGTTAAAAGCGCAGAGAGCATCATGAAGAACAAGGAACACACCAGGCAGGTCCGAGATACTGTTGTGAAGAAGTTTAAAGCCGGATTTGGATACAAAAAGATTTTCCAAGCTTTAAACATCCCAAGGAGCACTGTGCAAGCGATAATATTGAAATGGAAAGAGTATCAGACCACTGCAAATCTACCAAGACCTGGCCGTCCCTCTAAACTTTCAGCTCATACAAGGAGAAGACTGATCAGAAATGCAGCCAAGAGGCCCATGATCACTCTGGATGAACTGCAGAGATCTACAGCTGAGGTGGGAGACTCTGTCCATAGGACAACAATCAGTCGTATATTGCACAAATCTGGCCTTTATGGAAGAGTGGCAAGAAGAAAGCCATTTCTTAAAGATATCCATAAAAAGTGTTGTTAAAAGTTTGCCACAAGCCACCTGGGAGACACACCAAACATGTGGAAGAAGGTGCTCTGGTCAGATGAAACCAAAATTGAACTTTTTGGCAACAATGCAAAACGTTATGTTTGGCGTAAAAGCAACACAGCTGAACACACCATCCCCACTGTCAAACATGGTGGTGGCAGCATCATGGTTTGGGCCTGCTTTTCTTCAGCAGGGACAGGGAAGATGGTTAAAATTGATGGGAAGATGGATGGAGCCAAATACAGGACCATTCTGGAAGAAAACCTGATGGAGTCTGCAAAAGACCTTAGACTGGGATGGAGATTTGTCTTCCAACAAGACAATGATCCAAAACATAAAGCAAAATCTACAATGGAATGGTTCAAAAATAAACATATCCAGGTGTTAGAATGGCCAAGTCAAAGTCCAGACCTGAATCCAATCGAGAATCTGTGGAAAGAACTGAAAACTGCTGTTCACAAATGCTCTCCATCCAACCTCACTGAGCTCGAGCTGTTTTGCAAGGAGGAATGGGAAAAAATTTCAGTCTCTCGATGTGCAAAACTGATAGAGACATACCCCAAGCGACTTACAGCTGTAATCGCAGCAAAAGGTGGCGCTACAAAGTGTTAACTTAAGGGGGCTGAATAATTTTGCACGCCCAATTTTTCAGTTTTTGATTTGTTAAAAAAGTTTGAAATATCCAATAAATGTCGTTCCACTTCATGATTGTGTCCCACTTGTTGTTGATTCTTCACAAAAAAATACAGTTTTATATCTTTATGTTTGAAGCCTGAAATGTGGCAAAAGGTCGCAAAGTTCAAGGGGGCCGAATACTTTCGCAAGGCACTGTATAAATGTCTCCATTGTGATGTGCTGCTCTTGTACAGATGACCCGCCCCTGTTAATTACCCCTGTTAATTACCTGATTCATCCTTGTTAATGATGTTTGCCGTCTCTAGAGCAAAGAAATTAGCAAATATGACGGCGGGAGAGAAAAGAGAGGGGGAATGTAAAACATCTAACATGTAAGTGGGGGGGATTAGTGGGAGGGTTTCTGCTGGAAAGGAGAGCTCATCTTGTGCGGTAGAGGACATATTCTGAAAACTTTTAGCCCATCAGAAAGACTGGATTTCCCTGTGGAATGGCAATTCGGAGAGTCCCCATCTGTGAGCATAGCCAGCATAACTGTTTTGTACTGTAGCCTATTCACAGATTTGTCTGTATGTGACTTGAATTGTTTATGTATAGTCATCCTTTGTCCATTAATGCATCAACATATGAGTTTTTCCTCACACCCTTACAGCCTCTACAGTGCAGACTGACCTTTGCTGACCTACACATTCGTGTACAGTGAAGGTATTCTTCCTGGTCTGTATACAAACACATCATATGCTATAGATGTGTCCACATACACATGCCCTCACCTTTATTTCAACCCATACAAACCTCTAAGCATTTACTCATGTACTCAGTTGTAGAATAGTTGATAACACATGCTTGACATTGAATATAAATAAGACCTCAGTGATTTGTTTTTCCTCCAGACAACAGACAATGGTAGCATCACTCAGCATTTTGATCAAAGGAGAGTGAATCAAGCAGGTTTCTGATGTTAAATACAGTATCTTTGAATCAACTCTCAACTTAAGTTTGATAAACATGCAATACAAATCAGCAGAACAGTGAAAGCAAGTCTCAGCTGTTTTAAGTTAATAAGAAACGGTTTACCCTTTGATACTGCACTTATATTTCTTACACACAATGATAATTTAGCAAATATCTCATCTGCATGACAACATGGACTCAGTCTGAAACTCACAGTAAACAAATCTATAGAATCACTCTACAATAAAGCCTTCAATTGCTTTTCAGCAGTCTGTCTTCAGTTCAATGGTAATCATTCTCACTCAAAATGTTCTTTGAATAAGTTTTGCTGTGCAGATAGCTGCTGTGCTCCTCTTGAGGTTATTAGCCTGCACTGCTGATGTCCAGGCAGCGCTCTGCCTGATCAATCATTGTTTTGCTGGCCACTTGACTCTGTTCCTTGATTGTTTATCTGCTGTTCTCTTTTACTCCTCAGACGTTCTGTTGTGTACTGATTTCAGATTGCATTTAGGAAACAATGATACTGTTGAGTCCTGGCATCAGCTTATTGATGTGCCTATCTTTACGTGTGGACAACAGATGTTGTTTTCCCAAATGTGGATCAAATCTAAATCTAAATTACGTTTTATTTGTCACATGCTTTGTAGACAACAGGTGTAGACTTACAGTGAAATGCTTACTTATGGGTCCATTTCCAACAATGCAGAGTTAATGATAAGATACAAATATAAATAGTGACGCAAGAAATAAATACACAGTGAATAACAAGTAGAAAATAACATGGCTATTTACAGGGAAAATTACCGTAAACATTTATAAAATGGTGGATAATTATTGTTCTTTGTCATAGCTTGCTACATATTTACTCTTTCTCATTGTCTCTCTTGTATCAGTGTGAAGATGGTGCTGCTGTGGACTGCTGGAGACATTTTCAAGACAACGTACTTTGTGATGAACCACAGCCCGTCCCAGTTCTGGGTGTGTGGGGCAGTCCAGATCCTCATAGACATTGCCATCCTGCTGCAGGTGCTCTTTTACGGCCAGGACATCAGGGTCAAACTGGGATGAACCCTATGACCTTATCATCCTCCAATACATCAATGCTCTTAATCAAAGACTTATACCTAAACGTGTGTGCCTTAACATGTATTTTTTTAAAGATATTAGATGGAGAATGCCAGAGGTATTGTGTATGTTTTACTATTTGATACCAGTCATTTGTGTCTTCATAGGTCATTTGCATTGCTAGTTACTGAAGGGCAGAGTGTGTCCATCAGTCAATCTCTACCAGTTCCACAGGAAGCTTGAACGACACGACAGGCTACTCTGACTGATGCCTCCTTCACTGTGTACCTCAGTGTGTTTTTAAGATGAAATATAGACATATGCATATGTGTGTCAGTGTGTGTGCGTTTCAGCATGAATTGATTTTAGCCATCGGCATTCTCCAGTGCCACAGGGGCGCAGCGCACTACATCGCAATGCTAGAGGCGTCACTACAGATCCGGGTTCGATCCCAGGCTGTAACCGGCCGTGATCGAGAGTCCCATAGGGCGGAGCACAATTGGCCCAGCATCGTTAGGGGGTTTGACCGGTGGGGCTTTACAAGTAGGCTGTCATTGTAAATAAGAATGTTCTTCACCGACCTGCTTAGTTAAATAAAGGTTAAATAAATCAAAATGGCAAGGTATTGGTATTTGGTATTTTATTAGAATCCCCATTAGCTGTTACTAAAGCAGCAGCTACTCTTCCTGGGGTCCTCACAGAACATGAAACATGACATAATACAGAACATCAAATCAAATTTTATTGGTCACATACACATATTTAGCAGAAGTTACTGCGGGTGTAGCGAAATGCTTGTGTTCCAACATTGCAGTAATATCTAGAAAAGAATGGAATTAAGAAATATATAAATATTATGTTGAGCAATGTCGAAGTGGCATTGACTAAAATACAGTATGTAAACATTATTAAAGTGGCCAGTGATTCCATATCTATTTACAGTGGGGCAAAAAAGTATTTAGTCAGCCACCAATTGTGCAAGTTCTCCCACTTAAAAAGATGAGAGAGGCCTGTAATTGTCATCATAGGTACACTTCAACTATGACAGACAAAATGAGAAAAAAAAATCCAGAAAATCACATTGTAGGATTTTTTATGAATTTATTTGTACATTTTGGTGGAAAATAAGTATTTGGTCAATAACAAAAGTTTATCTCAATACTTTGTTATATACCCTTTGTTGGCAATGACAGAGGTCAAACGTTTTCTGTAAGTCTTCACAAGGTTTTCACACACTGTTGCTGGTATTTTGGCCCATTCCTCCATGCAGATCTCCTCTAGAGCAGTGATGTTTTGGGGCTGTTGCTGGGCAACACAGACTTTCAACTCCCTCCAAAGATTTCCTATGGGGTTGAGATCTGGAGACTGGCTAGGCCACTCCAGGACCTTGAAATGCTTCTTACGAAGCCACTCCTTTGTTGCCTGGGCGGTGTGTTTGGGATCATTGTCATGCTGAAAGACCAAGCCACGTTTCATCTTCAATGCCCTTGCTGATGGAAGGAGGTTTTCACTCAAAATCTCATGATACATGGCCCCATTCATTCTTTCCTTTACATCAGTCGTCCTGGTCCCTTTGCAGAAAAACAGCCCCAAAGCATGATGTTTCCACCCCATGCTTCACAGTAGGTATGGTGTTCTTTGGATGCAACTCAGCATTCTTTGTCCTCCAAACACGACGAGTTGAGTTTTTACCAAAAAGTTATATTTTGGTTTCATCTGATCATATGACATTCTCCCAATCTTCTTCTGGATCATCCAAATGCTCTCTAGCAAACTTCAGATGGGCCTTGACATGTACTGGCTTAAGCAGGGGGGCACGTCTGGCACTGCAGGATTTGAGTCCCTGGCGGCGTAGTGTGTTACTGATGGTAGGCGTTTGTTACTTTAGTCCCAGCTCTCTGCAGGTCATTCACTAGGTCCCCCCGTGTGGTTCTGGGATCTTTGCTCACCGTTCTTGTGATCAGTTTGACCCCACCGGGTGAGATCTTGCGTGGGAGCCCCAGATCGAGGGAGATTATCAGTGGTCTTCCATTTCCTAATAATTGCTCCCACAGTTGATTTCTTCAAACCAAGCTGCTTACCTATTGCAGATTCAGTCTTCCCAGCCTGGTTCAGGTCTACAATTTTGTTTCTGGTGTCCTTTGACAGCTCTTTGGTCTTGGCCATAGTGGAGTTTGGAGTGTGACTGTTTGAGGTTGTGGACAGGTGTCTTTTATACTGATAACAAGTTGAAACAGGTGCCATTAATACAGGTAACGAGTGGAGGACAGAGAAGCCTCTTAAAGAAGAAGTTACAGGTCTGTGAGAGCCAGAAATCTTGCTTGTTTGTAGGTGACCAAATACTTATTTTCCACCATAATTTGCAAATAAATTCATAAAAAATCCTACAATGTGATTTTCTGGATTTTTTTTCTTCATTTTGTCTGTCATAGTTGAAGTGTACCTATGATGAAAATTACAGGCCTCTCTCATCTTTTTAAGTGGGAGAACTTGCACAATTGGTGGTTGACTAAATACTTTTTTGCCCCACTGTACATAGGGCAGCAGCCTCTAAGGTGCAGGGTTGAGTAATCGGGTGGTAGCCGGCTAGTGACAATGACTAAGTTCAGGGCAGGGTACTGGGTGGAGGCCAGCTAGTGATGGCTATTTAAGAGTCAGATGGCCTTGAGATAGAAGGTGTTTTCCAGTCTCTCGGTCCCAGCTTTGACGCACCTGTACTGACCTAGCCTTCTGGATGATAGCAGGTGAACAGGCCGTAGCTCGGGTGGTTGATGTCCTTTTTGGCCTTCCTGTGACATCGGGGGCTGTATGTGTCCTGGAGGGCAGACAGTGTGCCCCCGGTGATGCGTTGTGCAGACGGTACCACCCTCTAGAGAGCCCTGCGGTTGTGGGCGGTGCAGTTGCCATTCCAGGTGGTGATACAACCCGACAAGATGCTCTCAATGGTGCATCTGTAAAAGTTTGTGAGGGTCTTAGGGGCCAAAGAGGCTCTGTTAAGGTTGAAGAGGTGCTGTTGTGCTGTCTTCATCACACTCTCTGTGGGTGGACCATCAGATTGCCAGTGATGTATACGCCAAGGAACTTTTCACCTTCTCCACTGTGGTCCCGCCAATGTGGATGGGGCGTACTCCCTCTGCTGTCTCCTGAAGTCCTCGACCAGCTCCTTTGTTTTGTTGACATTGAGGGAGAGGTTATTTACCTGGCACCACTCCGCCAGAGCCCTCACCTCCCTGTAGACTGTCTCGTCATTGTAGGTAATCAAGCCTACTACTGTTGTGTTGTATGCAAACTTGATGATTGAGTTGGAGGCATGTGTGGCCATGCAGTCATGGGTGAACAGGGAGTACAGGAGGGGGCTGAGCATGCACCCTTGTGGGGCCCCTGTGTTGAGGATCAGCGTAGTGGAGTGTTGTTCCCTACCTTCACAAGACAAGAACAACTCAAGGACAGAATGCATTTAAAAATGACTCACGTAGGCTACATATCAATACATACACACAAACTGTCTAGGTCATATAGGGGAGAGGCATTGTGCCGTGAGGTGTTGCTTTATCTGTTTTTTGAAACCAGGTTTGCTGTTCATTTCAGCAATTTGAGATGGGAGTTATATTTGAGATAATGGCTCTATATAATACTGTACACTTTCTATGTTTGGGGACTGTGAAAATACCCTTGGTGGCATATCTGGTGGGGTAAGTGTGTGTCAGAGATGTGTGTAAGTTGACTATGCAAACATTTTTGAATTGTTTCTTATAAAAACAAGTGATGCAGTCTGTCTCTCCACAACTCTCAGCCAAGAGAGACTGGCATGCATCGTATTTATATTAGCCCTCTGATTACAATGAAGAGCAAGATGTCGTGCCGCTCTGTTCTGGGCCAGCTGCAGCTTAACTATGTATTTTCATGCAGCACTCGACCACACAACTGGACAATAATCAAGAGCCTGCTTGACTTGCTTTATAGAGTGCGGTGTCATAAAAGCGGAGCATCTCTTTATTACGGACAGACCCCTCCCCATCTTTATAACCATTGAATCTATATGTTTTGACCATGACGGTTTAAGTCTCCTCAACTTGTTCAACAGCCACACCATTCATTACCAGATTCAGCCGAGGTACAAATACAATGCTCAGAATGTATACAGTACAGTACATCTACATGAAGCATGGCCCACATTCATCACTGTCAAACAGCTATTTCTGGAGAGCAGCTTTCTCCTCACAAAGCAGAACTGCTGGCCTGTGACTGAGGGAAAGGAACTATATTGAACATTTAATACTTGGGATCACAGCTACCTAAATGACAGTACAATGATAACAAAGGATCCATTAAAACATACTGTTAGTCATGGATTGTTCCTTTAAGCTTTGCTAACGAGTACTGTAGCCACATTTAAAGAACTTCCAATGGTCAGTGGAGGGAATGTTTTGGAGTAAATCGTGATGGTGTTCTGAGTCTGGTCATTTAGAGAGACTAGAATGGAGGCTTTCCAGCTCAGTTAGTCTCTGTGGTCACACTGGCGTCGTCATCAGTTCCATGCTGTTTAGTTTTATTAAGAGCCATCCGAGAAGACGGAGCCACCTATGATTTGTTAGGGAACAGCTTTATGGTCATCAGACGAACATTTTGTTTTCTCCTTACATTGTTTCCTTAGTAGTTTAACACTAGACACTGCTGAAATGAAGAGAGATCAAGAGATGAATGCTGAATGTCTGTGCCTGCCTACCTGTCTTCCTCAACGGTCCTCCATGAATGGCCAGGCTATATGTGCCTGTGGCCTCCCAGTGCAGGGACAGTGATAATCATTTACGTGGCTAATGTTTGCACAGCGTGCAGAAAGTGTCCCTGTCTCGTTAGCTTTTCCATCTGTAGCTGACGGCCCTGCCTGCCTCTGCCTGGCAATATGAAGCTGAAAACCAGGGACAGATTGCCTGTAAAGTCTGTGTGTGATGCCATCCTCCAAATAAAGAAAATAATTGGCACGACTTCTATTGGTGCTATTTCAAGAGGTGTTAAAATACAGTGTAGGTATACAGTGTAGGTAACCCCAATCCCCAAAACCTCTTTGCTCTTGTGTTATGATTTTATGTAAGTATAGAAAAAACAATTACATTATTTATCGTCCTTTTTAATCTGCCATATAATATAGGCTGTTGATGCAAGAAGGCTTCTTGCGTTGTTTTCTTATTGTTTTTATATCCTATAGGCTGTTATCTTGATGATTGTTTTTCTTTGAGCTCAGCATGTTTGCATACCTGTGTTCCTCCCTATGTTTAAATATGGGGTCTGTTGGCAGCCTTGTATACACCAGGAAATAATGGCCATCTATACACACACCCGTCCAATGGCAAGTTACAGTTGAAGTCGGACTTTTACATACACCTTAGCCAAATACATTTAAACTCAGTTTTTCACAATTCCTGACATTTAATCCTAGTAAAAATTCCCTGTCTTAGGTCAGTTAGGATCACCACTTTATTTTAAGAATGTGAAATGTCAGAATAATAGTAGAAAGAATTATTTATTTCAGCTTTTATTTCTTTCATCACATTCCCAGTGGGTCAAAAGTTTTTATACACTCAATTAGAATTTGTTAGCATTGCCTTTAAATTGTTTAACTTGGGTCAAACATTTTCGGGTAGCCTTCCACAAGCTTCCCACAATAAGTTGGGTGAATTTTGACCCATTCCTCCTGACAGAGCTGGTGTAACTGAGTCAGGTTTGTAGGCCTCCTTCCTCGAACACGCTTTTTGAGTTCTGCCCACACATTTTTTATGGGATTGAGGTCGGCTTTGTGATGGCCACTCCAATACCTTGACTTTGTTGTCCTTAAGCCATTTTTCCACAACTTTGGAAGTATGCTTGGGGTCATTGTCCATTTGTAAGACCCATTTACAACCAAGCTTTAACTTCTTGACTGATGTCTTGAGATGTTGCTTCAATATATCCCCATAATTTTATTTTCTTATGATGCCATCTATTTTGTGAAGTGCACCAGTCCCTCCTGCAGCAAAGCACCCTAACAAAATGATGCTGCCACTCCCGTGCATCAAGGTTGGGATGGTGTTCTTCGGTTTGCAAGCCTCCCCTTTCTCCTCCAAACATAACGATGGTCGTTATGGCCAAACAATTCTATTTTTGTTTCATCAGACCAGAGGACATTTCTCCAAAAAGTACGATCTTTGTCCCCATGTGCAGTTGCAAACCGTAGTCTGGCTTTTTTATGGCGGTTTTGGAGCAGTGGCTTCTTCCTTGCTGAGCGGCCTTTCAGGTTATGTCGATATAGGACTTGTTTTACTGTGGATATAGATACGTTTGTACCTGTTTTCTCCAGCATCTTCACAAGGTCCTTTGCTGTTGTTCTGGGATTGATTTACACTTTTCGCACCAAGTTACATCCATCTCTAGGTGACAGAAAGCGTCTCCTTCCTGAGCGGTATGATGGCTGCGTGATCCCATGGTGTTTATACTTGCGTACTATTGTTTGTACAGATGAACATGGTACCTTCAGTCATTTGGAAATTGCTCCCAAGGATGAACCAGACTTGTGGGGGTCTACAATTATTTTTCCTGAGGTCTTGGCTGATTTCTTTTGATTTTCCCATGATGTCAAGCAAAGAGGCACTGAGTTTGAAGGTTGGCCTTGAAATACATCCACAGGTACACCTCCAATTGACTCAAATGATGTCAATTAGCCTATCAGAAGCTTCTAAAGCCATGACATCATTTTCTGGAATTTTCCAAGCTGTTTAAAGGCACAGTCAACTGAGTGTATGTAAACTTCTGACCCACTGGAATCGTGATACAGTGAAATAATCTGTCTGTAAACAATTGTTGGAAAAATTACTTGTGTCATGCACAAAGTAGATGTCCTAACCGACTTGCCAAAACTATAGTTTGTTTACAAGAAATTTGACTTCAACTGTAATGTATAATGAGTGTAAAAAAAAACATTAAGAACACATTACTAATATTGAGTTTTTTGCCCTGAGAACAGCCTCAATTTGTCAGGGCATTGATGCTACAATTTGTCAAAAGCATTTCACAGGGATGCTGGCTCATGTTGATTCCAATGCTTCCCACAGTTGTGTCAAGTTGTCTGGATGTCCTTCGGGTGGTGGACCATTCTTGATACACACGGAAACACTCGGTGTATACTGTATGTGTTAAAGTACTATCTATCCAGATGTTATGTATGTCAAATTACTATATTCCTGCTATGTAACTACATTGTAAAACAAAAAGTGCAATGTATGTAAAATGTGTGTAGAATGTACATGTAACAAAAAAGGAAAAGCTGTAAAAACAAAGAGGATGGTGGATGGCCCAATATTTTTTTTACTTCATAGGAAATAATGTATAATAATGTGTGTCATATGATCAATTACTGTCCGTTGTAGGTAATATAATCAAAAGTGTGTATCTAGGAAACATTTGTATTAGCCCAAACAACTGTTTTTATAAACCATTCATAGCAACACCTGGTCATTTGTCAGGTTTGTGTAAGGTGATGTGTATTCAGAGTGAGGCGACAGGCAAGTCTTTTTTGCGTGGGTTTGATGAGACACTGTTCAAATCAGTGAAGCTAAAATTGTTACATTTGTCTCTATAGTTGAGGATTTTGGATTCGAGATTAAATGTTTTATATGAGACGACAGTATAACATGGCACCTTTTATTTGAGGATATTTTCATTCATATCTGTTTTACCATTTAGATATGAAATCACTTTATGTGTCTAGTCCCCCCATTTGAACACATTTTTTAAAATAAGTATTTAGACAAATTCAATTATAAGTAGTCAAAAGTTTAGTATTTGGTCCCATATTCCTAGAATGCAATGACTTGCTTGTGGCTCTATAAACTTGTTGGATGCATTTGCAGTTTGTTTTGGTTGTGTTTCAGATTATGTTGTGCTAGAAATTAATGATAAATAATGTATTATGTCATTTTGGAGTAACTTTTATTGTAAATTGTAAACCTTTTGAATTGTTGTATTTAAATGTATGTTGCTACAGTATGTCCTTGAGCTGTTCTTGTTTATTAATGTTCTGTATTATGTAATGTTTTATGTTCTGTGTGGACCCCAGCTAATGGGCATCCTATTAAAATCCTAAATCCTATGAAACATTTGATCTCAAATCCCAAATGCTGGAGTACAGAGACAAATTAAAAGTTTTAGCTTCACTGTCCAAATAAATAGGTAGGGGAGTGTATATCCAAAGCCTCTTCTCCTTGTCATGGTTCAGATGAACTGGATAATGTATTACCATAGCTAGCTATAAGTCTATGTAGAGGAGGTCCAGGTGGACAGTATCTCCAGGAGAATATAAATTAAATATTCAAACCGGGGGGAGGGAGGGTCTCTAGATTATAGATGAGATGTCTCCTCTCTAATTCTCCACCCTCTTCCCCACTTATAGACAGGCCCATCCATTAATGATGGTGTGTCAAATGATCAATGCTGGGATTGCTGGGTAATCATCGTTGACTCCGGGTTGAGGGGTGTGTGGTCCGGGGTGGGAATGCAGACAGTGGGGAAGTGGTGTTGCCACTGCTGGAAACAGGCCAGGACCAGGCCAGGAAGCCCTGCTCTGTGATGGATGGCCTCATCTGACCCTCTGACTTTGGCCTCAACAGACAGCCCAGTGATGGAGAGCTTGGCAGTTTAAAGCACATACTGTATCTCTGACCTAACATATACAGTGCCTTGCGAAAGTATTCGGCCCCCTTGAACTTTGCGACCTTTTGCCACATTTAAGGCTTCAAACATAAAGATATAAAACTGTATTTTTTTGTGAAGAATCAACAACAAGTGGGACACAATCATGAAGTGGAACGACATTTATTGGATATATCAAACTTTTTTAACAAATCAAAAACTGAAAAATTGGGCGTGCAAAATTATTCAGCCCCTTTACTTTCAGTGCTGCAAACTCTCTCCAGAAGTTCAGTGAGGATCTCTGAATGATCCAATGTTGACCTAAATGACTAATGATGATAAATACAATCCACCTGTGTGTAATCAAGTCTCCGTATGAATGCACCTGCACTGTGATAGTCTCAGAGGTCCGTTAAAAGCGCAGAGAGCATCATGAAGAACAAGGAACACACCAGGCAGGTCCGAGATACTGTTGTGAAGAAGTTTAAAGCCGGATTTGGATACAAAAAGATTTCCCAAGCTTTAAACATCCCAAGGAGCACTGTGCAAGCGATAATATTGAAATGGAAGGAGTATCAGACCACTGCAAATCTACCAAGACCTGGCCGTCCCTCTAAACTTTCAGCTCATACAAGGAGAAGACTGATCAGAGATGCAGCCAAGAGGCCCATGATCACTCTGGATGAACTGCAGAGATCTACAGCTGAGGTGGGAGACTCTGTCCATAGGACAACAATCAGTCGTATATTGCACAAATCTGGCCTTTATGGAAGAGTGGCAAGAAGAAAGCCATTTCTTAAAGATATCCATAAAAAGTGTTGTTTAAAGTTTGCCACAAGCCACCTGGGAGACACACCAAACATGTGGAAGAAGGTGCTCTGGTCAGATGAAACCAAAATTGAACTTTTTGGCAACAATGCAAAACGTTATGTTTGGTGTAAAAGCAACACCCTGAACACACCATCCCCACTGTCAAACTAAAATAAACATATCCAGGTGTTAGAATGGCCAAGTCAAAGTCCAGACCTGAATCCAATCGAGAATCTGTGGAAAGAACTGAAAACTGCTGTTCACAAATGCTCTCCATCCAACCTCACTGAGCTCGAGCTGTTTTGCAAGGAGGAATGGGAAAAAATGTCAGTCTCTCGATGTGCAAAACTGATAGAGACATACCCCAAGCGACTTACAGCTGTAATCACAGCAAAAGGTGGCGCTAAAAAGTATTAACTTAAGGGGGCTGAATAATTTTGCACGCCCAATTTTTCAGTTTTTGATTTGTTAAAAAAGTTTGAAATATCCAATAAATGTCGTTCCACTTCATGATTGTGTCCCACTTGTTGTTGATTCTTCACAAAAAAATACAGTTTTATATATTTATGTTTGAAGCCTGAAATGTGGCAAAAGGTCGCAAAGTTCAAGGGGGCCGAATACTTTCGCAAGGCACTGTAGCCTAGGCCAAGCAAACAGCTGAGCACACCTAAAAAATAAAATGGCATAGTAGGAAATATAAAGGCATTATTTCTGGTCATTTAACCTATAGTGTTTTTTGTTGTGTAAATTCACAGTAATGTTAAGCCATATTAGATGTTTTATTACATAATGAAATGAGATTTTGAAATGGATAAATGTTTATTTTTTTACTAATTCTGAGTCTTTTACAGTATTTTGGGAGTCAGTCTAACTGAGAAACCCTCCTGTGTCAAATGGGTTTTCTGTATCAAGATATATGGAACTGTTGTCCTTAGCTTTCACTACCATTTTCCCTCCAAGATTAAGTTTGGAGTGGGGAAATATGTTCCGTACATCCATCTTCCGTGTAGAGATTTATATTTCTATTAACCGGCTGTAGTAGGTGGTGTCCCACATGAAATGCAGGCTCCCAGAGTACAGTGTATTTATCACAGGAAAATGCTAGAAGTGTCATATAGCAAGAGGACAATACTGTTGTGTCCGAGTTGGCAAGCAAGATGGAAGATAACAGATAAGCATCGATAGGAAGAAGAGTCAGTAAAGGCTGGATGCGGTGTCTTGATGGAAGAGATGGGGGTTGGGGCTAAGATGCTGCTTTCTCATACTCTAAAAGAAACTCAAGGACTTAGAGATGACCTGAACTCTAGATGGGAAGTGACATGTAGTATGTCGTTGTGCTCATCATGCAAGTCATGCAGCTCTTTCTGCATGCGACTCTCTCCGAGTCATCACATTAAAATCAAATTGTCTGTAAAGCCGTGTTACGAGCAAGGCTGTCCTCTCCATCGCCGTTCCCCAGGTCAAGTTCACTCATTCCAGGCATGCTAAGGGCTCTGTAATACCCTGAAGATTCCACCATGTAACATTTATTTACCAGCCTAACCAACCCTTAACCCCCTACCCCCTGGCACTGGGTAATGAATGACATGAGCAGACACAGTGGATGAGGGAGAGAGAGAGGCACTGGGGTCATATATTTAATTAAGTGATAATGCCCAAGAGGCCGGTGTTTGGAGGATCTTTGGCACAGTTGTTGTTACTGTAGGCCCCTGTGCTACTCAAGCTGGCTGGTTGTTCGTTCTATTGGTTTGGTTGCCAGAGACTCGACCCAGTCGTTCAGTCTTTTTATTCTGTATCTATGGATACAGAACAGTGGTTCGTTCTAAATGTTCCATTGACATACTGGCTGGCAATGTTCTTATCCCTTGCTCGCTAGCTAGCCAACTACGGCTAACTTACATTCACGTCAAATGTCAAAAAGAATAACAACAGTAGCTGCATTTGCATTTGTTTAATCTGTTTTCTAGTGACATTTATTTGGATACATCCATAACAATGACCTAATGAGGCACGATTTCGCCTCTCTCGTCAGGACACTGTTGGTCAGAGGAGCTAGCCAACAACACAGCTAACACAATCACTTCAAACACTGAAGCTGTAAAGACTGCAAACTAGCTGCACTTAGTTTTGTTTGACCTTTTTTCAATTGACCTTTCTTTGTATATATCCATAAGAATGATGCCAGCTGATTCCTGATTTCGACTGGCTGAGAAACGCTGCCTGTCTGGCTCATCCCAACTCCCGACACGTTCATTACTATAGGATAGCTGGAGATCAAATTTGAATATTGAAACAATGTTGAAAATGTCGAGAGACAGACAGTAAGGTTTATACAAATCTCCGCTGTTGAAAACTAAATGTTAGTCTAAAAGAGATGCTTTTTATAGTGGAGATCAAGTTTATAAAGTGCCTGGCTGGGTAGATGAGACCGTGGATTGCGCAGTCAGATGGAACAGAGTAAAAGGCATTTTAACATCAAAGATCTAGCCGGTGGTAACTTGTGAAATACACACCGTCTGGAATGCGCTTTTAACCAATAAGCATTCAGGATTAGACCCAGCCGTTGTATAAACGCTCATAAGTGCCCCTCCCTGGACTTGGGCTAAATTACTCAATATGGTAGTGTAATGAGAAGGGCCATGAGAGAGGCGGGTAGAGAGAGGGTGAAATATCCACCATGTCACTGGACTGCAGCTGCCCGCCTGATTGGAACATTGAGCCATTGAGGGCGAAGCGTTGGGGTTGTTGCCAGGGAAGATGGAGGCCATGCCTTTTTCTCTTCATTACTTTATCTTTCACTGCTCCTTTCTCCTCGTATGGCATGTAAGGTCATGCGTCAAGCCACGCACACCAGCTGTTCTCTCTGCAAAGACAAAGTACAGTGGCATTCTCAGCAGACAAGGAAGTTGCTCTTGCTGAAACCACACTGCGCTCCACTCCTCCAGCTGCTCACCAGGAGAGACCACCAAGGCTTTTCTCCTTAACATGCCATGCCACCACCTCATAACTGTATCCCTAAGCAATTAGCACTGAATTAGTTTGAGGTCAATTTCAGTGATTCTCAGTCGACTCCATCCCATTGTGTTTCCATTTTTCTGTAACAATTTAATCAATTCCAATTTCTCTCCCTTGATTTCAATTATTTTTCATCAATTCAGATTCAAATTAAATAACCTCTAATCAGCACGTTGAACATACCAGCGTGATGTGCTGACTATTAATCTGGCACAGGAGCTATTTTTACTCTCAGGTAATTAGAACTTCCTTTTATGCACTGTATAAGTTTATGACGTAGCGCAGGCCTCCGTCTGCAGCACCATTCTCCCCCTGTAAGGAAAAAAGAGCAGTTTGGGAATTCGAGCATGGTGATGATGCATACATCAACGTGACTGATATGGGTCATAACCATCACCAGGCTGCAATCCGTGGTTATTATTTCACTCAAACGGGAAGCAGGGAAATTCCTGAGAGTCATGGATGTCACAGTCGATAGGGTCCAACTACCATTACTGTGAATCGGTGGGACCAGGGAAGAAAAGGAACAGAAGGGTTGTTTATGTATTTTTGGACGATAATTTACCGCAGTGCATTTTGGGTTTGCTAAGCAGGTTACTGCCAGTGCTAGGATGTGATGCACATATGTTGGTGATGCTCTTGAGCTCAGACTTTGGAGGTGTCCTCTCTTTCCCTGCCGTGCTGGACTGAGCTGTTTGTGAGTGGAGGAGGAGATGATGAATGGAGGAGAGGGAAGGGGATGTTGGAGGGCGTGCTGCGTAAATTCATGCACTTTCCAAGTGCCCAATGTCCATGTGGTACTTTTACACCCACATATACCTCTAACTAATGGAGAATCAATTCACATGCTACCTATCTAACACACACACACACACACACACACACACACACACACACACACACACACACACTGTCTTGCTTTAACCTCTGTAACAATGATGTATCCATGATTAAGGCTGTCCCCCCTTCATTCTTCACTGATGATTTTGGTCCTCAGAGGATCAATTCTAAGATGTAGTTAACATGATTTGGTTCTCCTTTGTATTTCATGCAATGAAAGCATGCTTGTTAGTGACGGTGGATAGGAAATTGCATTTCTGTGCTCTTAACTTACATCAAGATAATGGTATATTCAATGGAAATAGAATAGAAATTCAATACTACTGACAGGCTTCCAATCGAATTGCATGCGCCCTCTGTCACAGTGGTTCAGTATTGGACTATGTGTACAGTATCTTTCAGCTATATGCCTTTCTCCATGTCCACTCCCCTCAGTTTCCCCCTCACCATGCTTTCCCCCTGTTGTGTCCTGTCCTTTCCATTGTTCCCCTGTCTTTACAGGATGCCATGCCAGGCTGTCCCACGGGACAGGGCAACACAAACCTCTCTCTGCTGAGTGCTTGAGGTGTGTGGAGGGCAGCCATAGTCCTCATCCAGGAACGATTACACGCCCTCTACCAGACACTAATCCCACAATGACTAATTACCCTGGGCATTATAAATTGCACACACACACATAAATGTGCGCACTCCTACACACACACACACACACACACACACACACACACACACACACACACACACACACACACACACACACACACACACACACACACACACACACACACACACACACACACACACACACACACACACAGTACAGTATGCATGCACTGCGCTTGAAGGTGAAGTTAAAAGTTAAGCTACACCACAGCTGGATCAACCAGAAAATGACTTTTTAGTCCTGTACATTACTTTTTTATTGATTTGGTCTTGGGATATCGTGACTATAATAATTTATTCTCTCTTCATTGCTTCTCTCCTCTTTGCTCTTATCTTGCTGTCACAAATAAAAACACACTCATATTATGTTCTCATTCATTCACATGTCTCATACGACTCTTTAAGAAAAGATAATGGCTCAGCAATCTTAACTGACACTCTTTTGTCATCTGAACACTCTCTCCATCCATCCAGACTATCCAGTGTCCTTGCACTGCAGCTCAAGGTCACAGTAACTGCCAATCAGTGAGGATGACATTATTTTACTAATCACGTTTGGGGTGACTTCAGACACAAAGCACCTCACAAATCACATAACACCTCACCTTACCCTTAACCCAAACTATACAGTATGTTTAATGTATTAATCTTTGCTTGCAGGATGCCAATGATGTTGGGTGTAGAGGGGCCCTGTCCTGCTTAAGGGAGTAGGCTGTCTGTCATCTGGCTAGCCAACTGCTCCCTAATGCCTGGGGATCACAGATGGACAGACAGGGGCTTTACAGCTACAGAAGAGGCAGTCATTATTGTTCTGATGGTTCAACTCTCTTCACTTTGAGAAATGTATGTTTAGTTTTTTTTACGTCAGAGAAGTCAACCTCTATAAGGCTTTTAGGCCTGGTCTTCACCTTCCATTCAGAAGAGGTCATAAAAAATTCACAGGCCTGTTGGTGTACAGCAGGACTATGAAGGTACTATGACGGTACTGTGACGGTACTGTGGTTCATGCATAGAGTGTTGATTACAGTTTTTTCCAACTGCTTACACACAAAATCTTTTCATGTCACACGATTTTTGAAACCTCTCACTCAAAGTGAAAAACTACACACCAAATATCCAAAACCAGCTATTTCTCAGCCTTTGACTCAGTTATCAATTGCATAAAACACTTTTTTCAAAACACTACGCACAATTCCCTACCTAAAACACAAAAATCGAACAGGAAGTGACTCGCTTTCCTTTTCCAAACACAACCAATCAAAATGCTACACTTATTCACCAGGTCACACACACACTCCTCACATGTGCAAACACTAATAGCTTACCACTAATCACTAGCTTATCACTAACCAATCACTGCTTTACTGTAGTATAGGCCTATAAATAGGTCAAAGGTCAGATGACCTGTTTTGAACAATGGATGCCAACAATGGACAGAGAGCAAGAGGAGTAGGAGGGAGAGGAAGAGGAAGAAGAGGACGAGGGCAAAGAAGAGAAGGAAGGAGAGCCATCTCTGATGAGATAAGGGCAATATTTTTTGATCATGGCAGGGTAGCCTAGTGGTTAGAGCGGTGCACTTGCACTGGAAGGTTGCAAGTTCAAACCCCCGAGCTGACAAGGGGGGTTTGAACTGTTGTTCTGCACTTGAACAGGCAGTTAACCCACTGTTCCTAGGCCATCATTGAAAGTAAGAATTTGTTCTTAACTGACTTGCCTAGTTAAATAAAGGTAAAATACAAATGTGATCAACCACGGTTTGACCATGAGAGAGTCGATTTACATAATCCGAACCTTCAGAAATGAGAACAGGTATGCAACTATCTAATGACTATTTTAGCATTACAGTAATGTACTGTAAAATACGTATGACTGCATAGTATTGCATAAACATTTGTAACTCTAAGCCATCCATTTACTGCACTGCATTAAATGAATGAGGTTGGTTATCATGCTGTACTACATTTTTTGTACATTGTTTACAGATCCTATGCTGAACACATACTGTGTTTGAATTCTGTACAGAGTGGAAAGGCAAAGACATCATGGAGGACGAGGACGCTTGTTTACAGATGTACAAGAGACTGCAATTAAAAATATGGTTTTGGCCAACAATTCAATTAGGATTTGCGAGATAAGAGAGCATATCTTGAATAATGACACCATATTTAACAACATCAATGCTGTAAGCCTGTCGACCACACAACGCATCCTCCAACGGCACCGAGTGACGATGAAACAACTTTATTTGAGATAAACTCTGACAGAGTCAAGAAAATGCGACATGACTTTGTAGAGGTATGTATGCAACACTACTTCCAGTACTTCAGACATACCATATTTACTCATCTGTATATCCTTTTGTCTGTTACAGATCGTTTTGAAGCTGGATGCCCATGTAATTCACCATGAATTTATTTATGTGGATGAGGTTGGCTTCAACCTCACCAAAACCAGGCGCTGCGGAAGAAATGTAATAGGACAGAGGGCAATTACCAATGTCCCTGGACAGCGTGGGGATAATATAACTATGTGTGCTGCCATCACTCAAAACGGGGTCCTCCATCACAATGCCACACTGGGTCCGTACAACACCGGCCATATGCTCAATTTACACAATGCTTGTCCCTGATCCAGATCAGGAGCCTGCTAGATTTGTGGTTTTATGGGACAATGTTAGTTTTCACCGGGCTGTTCTGGTCCAAAACTGGTTTGCCACCCATCCACAATTTGTAGTTTTGTACCTACCCCCATATTCACCTTTTCTAAATCCCATAGAGGAATCCTTCTCAGCCTGGCGCTGGAAAGTGTATGATCGCCAACCCTATGCCTGCATGCCTCTTCTCCAGGCAATGGAGGACGCATGTGGGGACATAGAGGTTGCCTCTGTCCAAGGTTGGATATGCCGTTCTAGGAGATACTTCCCTCGATGTTTGGCAAGAGAAAGCGTATCTTGTGATGTGGACGAAGTATTGTGGTATTGTGCCCCCCCCCCCCCCCCTCCTACCAATTCCTGGACTGCCCCCCGGGACCCCACACACACAATTATGTTCTTTACTGTATTCTAAAGAATATACTTTTGGTTTACATATGTTTATGGTTTTGTTGTATGCTAATGTATACAACAGTAATGTTTGGCCTAATAAATATTTTCTGTTTCAACATTGCATTGGTGTTTACAGTGTACTTGTTACCCCTCTCAGCAGATTACTTTCACTGTAGAACATTGTATTGAAATGTAGATATAAGCCTATGAAAGACCAAAGAGCTTTAGATTTAGAACAGCAGTGTTTACATGGTATATCCAAAAATGTACTATTATGAAAGCAGTGTTTGCCATTTGATGCAAATGCTTCATTCTGACATGTGTTTATGGCATTTTGAATGCAGTGTTACATTTTGAAGGAGATGTGAGGCATTTTGCATTTTGTGTGTGCAGTTTTGGGAATTGTGTGTAGAGTTTTGAAAAAAGGAGACAGTGCAGGTATTATGTTCTCTGCATCACTGGCCTTTACTGGGGAAGGG
Source organism: Oncorhynchus clarkii lewisi (assembly GCF_045791955.1). Lineage (NCBI taxonomy): Eukaryota > Metazoa > Chordata > Actinopteri > Salmoniformes > Salmonidae > Oncorhynchus > Oncorhynchus clarkii. The sequence goes on along the minus strand of NC_092148.1, from coordinate 60,272,748 downwards.
ATTGCTGGCGACCCTCCCCTGTCCTCCCCAAACACAGACCTCATTGCTCTTTTTTTTCCTGAATAATTAATGTCCTATTGGAGGGAACCAGATGCCAGGAAAGAGTGAGATCAATGAAAGTGATCCATGGGGTGTGTTGGGCAATGGGGTTACAGCAGCAGGCTTCTTTAAGAAGTGTTCAGGGAACCAGAGAAAGGACTGGTATTGACCTTGCAATGGCTTCACACAGTCTCCATGCCTGTTCTGAGGTTACAAAGTGCAAGCACCGCATTTACACTGTAAGCGCGCCTCTGATTCAGTGTGTGGAAATCCTTTGATCATCCGATTATTATGGATCCCCATTTTCTTATGCATGTAGGGGAGAGTGGGGTAAGTTGAGCCAATGGGGTAAGTTGAGCCACTTTTGTTTCTAGGAAACCATACCAAAGTGTATATTTTGACACAATATTTAAGGAAGAGGTCATCATTTCATGAACTCTGTGAATGGAAGAAACCACATGGAAAAGTTAGGTCCCAAAAACGGATTTTGTGTTAGAGGTGTCATGATGCTTGCATCTAAACCAAAGTAGATACTTTTAAGATTGTGCTACACATCAGTTGGGGTCTCTATGAGCTTCAATATGAGGTCCTTAACAATGCATGAAAATGCATCATTGAAGCTGTGTGGGCTAAAATTGTTGAAATGTTGTGCCAATGGCAAGTTGAGCAAATTGAAGTGTTTTCTCCTCAGGCGTAATGCAAGGAATTATCACTGGGATATAAAGTAACAACAGAGCCTGGCCTATGTTAAAAAGTGAAGGGGGGAAAAGTACAAAGTGTTTGTTAGGTGCTAAGCCTGTCTTAAAAGATGCTTAAAATGATTGAAAGACCAAAAAGCTATTGTAATTGTGTTGAATTGTGTTTGGGAAATAAAGATAGACATGGTTTTAAAAAGGTAGTGGTGATATTTAATTTAGTACCAAAATGTATAGGCGGCTTAACTTACCCTGTCTCGCAACTCAATTACGACCACTTTTTTGGGACAAGCTATGTTTTCGAAACTGTAACGTTTACATGAATTTTGATTATTTCCAGGGATACACAACATCCTGAAATATATGTATATGTCTTTTTTAGAAAGAATGCTATATTTACCTTGACGGAGTGAGGTTGAATGTAGAAAATGGCTCAACTTACTCCACTCTCCCCTATTATTTGTAGGAGCTTGTTAAGTACATTGATAGAGGATTTCATTTCTTAAGGAGATAGAATAGCTAAGAATACTTTTAAAGGGGAAGTCAAGATGGATATATGCAGTAAATTGTCAATTTGTAGATGGTGGATTGTCCGCTAAATTAGTTGCTTTCCATTAACTGAGATCTATTCATGTGCACTGTCTCCCATCTTCAGAAGAACTGCTAAATGTTATGTTTCTCTGAGTCATGGCTAAACAAGGATATGGACAATATACATCTAGCTGGTTTTTCTATGCATTGGCAGGACAGAACAGTAGCGTTGGGTGGTGGAAGAGTGTGTGTCTTTCTTAACCTGTTTGGGCTAGGGGGCAGCATTTTCACTTTCGGATGAAAAGCATGCCCAGAGTGAACTGCCTCCTACTCAGTCCCAGATGCTAATATATGCATATTATTATTAGTATTGGATAGAAAACACTCTGAAGTTTCTAAAACTGTTTGAATGATGTGTGTGAGTATAACATAACTCAACATAACTCATATGGCAGGGAAAAACCTGAGAAGAAATCCAAACAGGAAGTGGGAAATCTGAGGTTTGTAGTTTGTAGGTTTGTAGTTTTTGAACGACGTTCTTTCCGGTGATGTCTGGTGAGGACCTGCCTTACAACAGGCCTACAAGCCCTCAGTCCAACTTTGGCAGTTGTTGTTGCCATCCTGTACCTGTATTTTCATAACTGTGACCTTAATTGCCTACCGTCTGTAAGCTGTTAGTGTCTTAATGACCGTTCCACAGGTGCATGTTCATTAATTGTTTATGGTTCATTGAACAAGCATGGGAAACAGTGTTTAAACCCTTTACAATGAAGATCTGTGAAGTTATTTGGATTTTTACGAATGATCTTTGAAAGACAGGTTCCTGAAAAAGGGACGTTTATTTTTTTGCTGAGTATATCTACCAAGAGAGTTTTCTTCTATTTATCATAGATGTCTATCTACCACCACAAACAGCACTCTACAACCTGTATAAGGCCATAAGCAAACAAGAAAATGCTCATCCAGAGGCGGTGCTCCTAGCGGCCAGTGATTTTAATGCAGGGAAACCGAAATCTGTTATACCTCATTTCTACCAGCATGTCACCAGTGCAACTAGGTGACAAAACTCTAGATCACCTTTATTCCACACACAGAAACACATACAAGCCTCTCCCTCGCCCTCTGTTTGGCAAATCAGACCATAACTCTATCTTTCTGATTCCTGCTTACAAGCAAAAACACAAACAGGAAGTACCAGTAACACGCTCAATACGGAAGTGGTCCGATGAAGTGGATGCTAAGCTACAGGACTGTTTCGCTAGCATAGACTGTAAAATGTTCCTTGACTCATCAGATGGCATTGAAGAGTTTACCACATCAAACTATCATGGATTACAAAGGGAAACCCAGCCGCGAGCTGCTGTAAGACACAAGCCTACCGGATGAGCAAAACAAATTTTATGCTCGCTTTGAGGCAAGCAACACTGAGCCATGCACCAGCTTTTCCAGATGACTGTATCATCACACTCTCCGTAGCCGATGTGAGTAAGACATTTAGACAGGTTAACATTCACAAGGCTGCAGGGCCAGACGGATTACCAGGAAGCGTACTCAGAGCATGTGCTGACCAGCAAGTGTCTTCACTGACATTTTCAACTTCACCATAGTCCCTGTTCCCAAGAAAGCCAAGGTAACCTGTCTAAATTACTATTGCCCCGTAGCACTCTCATCTGTAGCCTTGAAATGCTTTGAAAGGCTGGTCATGGCTCACATCAACACCATCATCCCAGACATTCTGGACCCCACTCCAAATTGCATACCGCCCCAAAAGATCCACAGATGACGCAATCTCTTTTGCACCCCACACTGCCCTTTCCCACCTGGACAAGAGGAACACCTATGTGAGAATGCTGTTCATTGACTACAGCTCAATACCATAGTGCCTTCCATGCTAATCACTAGGTAAGGACCCTGGGACTGAACACCTCCCTATGCAACTGGATCCTGAACTTCCTGATGGGGCGCCCCAAGTGGTGAGGGTAGTCAACAACACATCCGCCATGCTGACCCTAAACACGGGGCCCTTCAGGCGTGCGTGCTTAGTCCCCTCCTGTACTCCCTGTTCACTCTTGACTGCGTGACCGTGCACAACTCCAACACCCTCATTAAGTTTGCCGACGACACAACAGTGGTAGGCCTGATCACCGACAACGATGACACAGCGTATAGCAGTGGTCACCAACATGAAATGGGAACACTTTGCCTTCCCGACGCTAGGGCTAGGCATTCCTAGTCAATCACCAAACTTTTTTTTTTAAAACAGTGATAAAGCCTTGTGTTCCTATTCGTTTTATTTAGTTAATGAGTTAGGTGCATTTGATTCAGCAGCCCTAGCGCCTGGAAGGCAAAGTGTTCCCATTTTGAAGGTAGAACTTTTTTAATATCGAGGAATATTTCACTTTCTCTGGACAACATGAATTGGTTCATGAGGCAGAAATAATGCAGTGCAACTTGAGTTTCGCCATCAGCTGGAAGACTGTGCCCCCTTTTCTCAGCGGAGGAAAGGAGAGCGGAGGGATGGTGAGTCGAGTGAGAGGCAGCCTCACCGCTGCTCCCTCCCTTCAGGCCATCAGTCCAGTAAAAAAAATGAAGCAAATTATTATGCTCACTTGTTCCTCACAAGTAATACAACAATTGATATATTACCAGTGTGATCATATAGTTGTCTCAGCCTCCAGTATTTATGCTGCAGTAGTTTATGTGTTGGGGGGCTAGGGTCAGTTTGTTATATCGGGAGTACTTCTCCTGTCCTATTCGGTGTCCTGTGTGAATCTAAGTGTGCGTTCTCTAATTCTCTCTTTCTCTCTCTCGGAGGACCTGAGCCCTAGGACCATGCCCCAGGACTACCTGACATGATGACTCCTTGCTGTCACCAGTCCACCTGGCCGTGCTGCTGCTCCAGTTTCTTTCAACTGTTCTGCCTTATTATTATTCGACCATGCTGGTCATTTATGAACATTTGAACATCTTGGCCATGTTCTGTTATAATCTCCACCCGGCACAGCCAGAAGAGGACTGGCCACCCCACATAGCCTGGTTCCTCTCTAGGTTTCTTCCTAGGTTTTGGCCTTTCTAGGGAGTTTTTCCTAGCCACCGTGCTTCTACACCTGCATTGCTTGCTGTTTGGGGTTTTAGGCTGGGTTTCTGTACAGCACTTTGAGATATCAGCTGATGTACGAAGGGCTATATAAATACATTTGATTTGAAATAAATGTGATTTATTAAAAATATAACTTCAAATGATTTGAGAAGAATAACATTGGCAGGGCAATTCATGCATAGCCAATAGGCAGTGATAATATATTGTGACTATAGCCTACTGCACTAACCTTATTGCCACATAACTGTTTTTAATAGGTAATATTGCATAGGCTTAAGTGTTCTAAGTCATGTTTAAATAAAATCTTAATGGTAGATCACGGCTTGCATTTTGACTCAGAAAGTGATCTTGACTCATGGTTGGTGACCACTGGCCTATCGGGAGGAGGTCAGAGACCTGGCAGTGTGGTGTCAGGACAACAACCTCTCCCTCAACGTCAGCAAGACAAAAAAGCTGATCATGGACTACAGGACATTGTCATGACGTTGGCCTGGGGGGTAGGTTTATGACAGTCATAAATACCTCTTCCCCCTTTTTCCTCTCTCTACCCTACTGAGGTTACATTTGCAAAACCCTTGGTTAACATAGAGATTCTGGGAACATCAGAAGGTGGGGGGAAATTAACTATATTCTGGTAATCCGAACAATTGAACATATGCAGTGGTACTTAATGAATATGATGTCAGTTCGGTTGTCATCTGAGACATTCTCATCAATGATTGTCACGCGGGACTAGGTGGGTGAGGAAGGAATCAGGCGCAGAGAGTTCCACAGGGAAAAGGTGTCCACCTCCACTATGAACGCTAAAGAGGGGTCCGGATGCGTCAACACGGGTGCATTGGTGAACAGCTCCTTCAGACGACTAAAAGCTCTGCCCGCCTCTGCTGACCAACGCAAGCGCACCGGTCCTCCCATTCAGCAGTGAGGTAATGGGAGCAGCCACCTGACCAAAACCCCGGAAAACCTCCGGTAGTAATTGGCAAACCCTAAAAACCGCTGCACCTCTTTCACCGTGGTCGGAGTCGGCCAATTACGCACGGCTGAAACGCGGTCACACTCCATTACCACCCCGGAGGTGGAAATACGATAACCCAGGAAGGAAACGGCCTGTTTGAAGAACACACATTTCTCGGCCTTGCAATACAGGTCATGCTCCAGCAGTCGCCCAAGTACCTTACGCACCAGAGACAGTGTGGCAGAATAGATCAAGATGTCATCGATGTACAATACCACTCCCTGCCCAAGCAGGTCTCGGAGAATCTCATTTACGAAGGATTGGAAGACGGTTGGAGCATTTTTCAACCCATATGCCATGACGCGGTACTCATAATGGCCAGATGTAGTACTAAATGCGGTTTTCCACTCATCTCCTCCCCGGATATGCACCAGATTATACGCACTCCTCAGGTCCAGTTTTGTGAAGAAGCGTGAAATGATTCCACCGCCGTAGAGGTAGTGGGTAACTAAACTCCACTGTGATAGAATTTAGACCTCGATAATCAATGCACGGACGCAGACCTTCCTCCTTTTTCTTCACAAAAAAAGAAGCTTGAGGAGACGGGTGATGCGGAGGGCCGAATGTACCCCTGTCCCAGCGATTCAGCAACATATGTCTCCATAGCTACTGTCTCCTCCTGGGACAATGGGTACACGTGACTCCTAGGAAGTGCAGCATTCTCCAGGAGGTCTATCGCGCAGTCCCCTCGACGATGGGGTGGTAATTGAGTTGCCTTCCTTTTACTGAAGGCGATAGCCAAATCTGTATATTCAGAGGGAATGCGCACGGTGGAAACCTGGTCTGGACTCTCCACCGTAGTTGCACCAACGGCAACTCCTATACACCTGCCTGAACACTCCTCTGACCACCCTTTAAGAGCCCCCTGTCGCCAGGAAATCACTGGGTTGTGCTGAGCTAGCCAGGGAATTCCCAACACCATATGAAACGCAGGTGAATCGATAACGAATTGACTAATCTGCTCCTAATGACCCCTGCGTTACCATGTCCAGTGGCACCGTGGCCTCCTTGACCACACCTGACCCTAATGGCTGGCTATCTAAGGAGTGCACGGGGAAAGGTAGGTCTAACGACACAAGAGGAATCCCTAGCCTTAACGCGAGCCCACGCTCCATGAAGTTCCCAGCTGTGCCTGAATCGACTAGCGCCTTATGCTGTAGAGAGGGAGAAAACCCAGGCAAAGAGGTTAACACATACATATGACCGACAGGAAGCTCTGGGTGAGTCTGGTGCTGACTCACCTGGGTTGACCGAGTAGTGCTCCGCCTGCCCTCCCGACTCCCAGACGAGTTCCTCCAGCACTGGTCGGCCATGTGTCCTTGCCGACCACAACTGGTGCAGGAGGAAACTCTTCCTCCGGTCCCCGTCGAAACAGCCCACCATAACTCCATGGGGATGGGAGCATGAGGGCCGGGAGGTGGAAACGGCAGGGCCTGTACCGAACGCCCGCGGGCAGCCAGCAGGTTGTCAAGACGGATGGACATGTCTATAAGCTCATCCAACGTGAGGGTGGTGTCCCGACACGCTAGCTCCCTGCGGACGTCCTCCCTGAGGCTACATCGGAAATGGTTTATCAAAGCCCTGTCGTTCCACCCTGCTCCTGCGGCCAAGGTCCTGAACTCCAGTCCTGCGCGCTCCTCGTCTCCTGACGCAGATGGAACAGCCGTTCACCCGCTGCATGACCCTCTGGTGGGTGATCGAATACAGCTCGGAATCGGCGGGTGTACCTGGGGTAGTGATTCCTCACAGAGTCTGGGCCATTCCACACTGCTTTTGCCCACTCTAGGGCTCAGACAGGAGACGAGGACGCTCACGCTCTCCTCTCCTGAGGGAGTAGGACGAACGCTCGCCAGGTATAGTTCAAGCTGTAGGAGGAACCCCTGACACCCAGCCGCCGTCCCATCATACTCCCTTTGGAGCGCCAGCTAAAGAGCCCCGGAGCCGGATGCGGTAGCAGGGGTAGGAGGTGCTGGTGGAGGGGGTGTTGGAGATGAGGTGGGAAGGCCACTCCTCTCCCATCGATCCATCCTCTCCATCATCAGATCCATCGCCGATCCAATCTGGTGGAAAATTCTGGTAAGATGGAGGACCCTTTCCTCCATCGATGGGAGAGGAGGTGCGGCTGCTCCTGCTGTTTCCATGACCGGTGCGGGATTCTGTCACTAGGTGAGTGAGGAAGGAATCAGGCGCAGAGAGTTCCACAGCGAAAAGGTGCACTTTAATGCGGCACAAAAATAACAAGCCCACAACACAGTGGACAATAATGTGGACCACCCAAAAACACAGGGCGCCAGGTCCAGAACACGAACACCTCTACCTAACGCACACACGTAACACAAATTCAATCCCGCACAAAACAAGGGCGGGTACACGTACTTTAAATAAGGAAGCCCATTAAGCACATACAACAGGACACAGGTGAAACGAATAAGACAAAACAAACAGACAACGAAAAAGGGATCGGTGGCGGCTTGTAGGCCGGTGACGACGACCGCCGAGCACCACCCAAACAGGCAGGGGAGCCAACTTCGGCGGAAGTCATGACAATGATAAGATGACAAACTCTACAGTGGAAAGTCTACACATCAGAGTTATCGGATTCACATGGAATTGTTGTTCAATTTAAATGTTTGAATATGAAATTATTCGTGATGGGATGAAATGTGATTTTAGCTTCTAAAATGTGAGATTTGGGTTTTCATAAGTTAGGGCTATGCTCAATCAGTGGCCCGCCCCTGTGAAGGGACATGGGCTATAAAACTTTTCAAACACGCCCTCCTCTCCCTTCCTATATAAGCCCTTGACGACAATATAACCTCCTGTTCCGAGGATGTAGGACAATGGTCCGATGTCAGAATGGTTCAGATAATAAATACAGAACAAAGCCAACATCAGCGTGAGCTTTGGTGGCGAATGGTATGAACTTTGAACTCTTCTTCACTACAGAAGTGATACCTCCTAGCCGTTGAGTTAGCAACAGCCGCTGTAAACGAGGGTTAGGAAGGAACAGACAGAGTATCCCGTCTACCACACAACGACGTTACTACAACGTATCCAATTGACAACCAGAGGCATTCTTCAAAGGACTCAGTTGGGCAACACGGCCTTCCATCTACTACCAACCTACTGAAGCGCAGCTCAGAGTAAATATTTATTGCATTTTCCTTTTCAAAATGGGCGGTAATTTAGAATGCATAAGAAACTGTATTTCCGATAGCACAGCTTCTCCCTGTGTCCCTCAGTCTTCCCGCTCTTTCACTCAAACCCAGCCCTTTTCCTTTGGGTAACAAGCTGACATATATTTTCCGCCCGCTAGGGACGTTTTCCTTTATGACGTAATTTGTAATCAAGTTATGATTGAATTATGTGTATGTGTAATTCTGTGTGATTAGTTAGGTATTTAGTAAATAAATAATTAAACCCAATTTTGTATTGGTGATTCAAATTGTTAGCCAGCGTTCGTGCAGATAACCAAGAATTTACAACTTTCAGATGAGACTGAATTAAGATGATGATTAATATTGACTGCTATTGATGTAAAATATTACTAGGTCTTTAAGAGTTTATTCGGAAGATAACGACTCTAGTTAATTAAATGTACATGATTAGCTCAATCAGGTAATATTAATTATTTTATAGAATAGCATGTCATATCACTTAATCCGGCATAGCCAAAGACACAACATTATTGGAGCCCCCTGATAGGAATCTAAAATAGAATGACGCTTTTATTTTGATTCATTTCTGTATGAGGGCTGAGAAAGCTAATTATAGAAATCTGAGAAATAGAGCGTTCTGCCTGGCGCGTTTCAGAAGCGGGTAGGCTCGGTTATTATTAATTTTGTGAGCGAGGACAAAGAGCCAGCCGATTGAAATTCAGGAGAGAAAAGCTTGACCAGCGATATATATATCACTCTTTCTCTCTCGTGAGTAGACCAAGGCACATTTCGTTGTTGCCGCGTGTTCTGGTTAAAACATCGTAAAAAAAACGCCGAAAAGGGTTTGAACATAATACGTTATAAGTAAAACCTTTCCCTTGCCAAGGGAATCATATGTGCTGCATTTTCAGGCACAAAGGAGGGTTTAGCTTGCATACTAAAGCTAACAAGGGAAAATAGCAATTTTTTGTTCCTTGTGCCACATTGAAATTGCTCCACCTTGCGGCAAGGTGGAGCAATTTCAATGTGGCACAACTATCGGATTCACATGGAATTGTTGTTCAATTTAAATGTGAAATATGAAAATGAAATATAAATATAAATATAAATATGAAATTATTCGTGATGGGATGAAATGTGATTTTAGCTTCTAAAATGTGAGATTTGGGTTTTCATAAATTAGGACTATGCTCAATCAGTGGCCCGCCCCTGTGAAGGGACATGGGCTATAAAACTTTTCAAACACGCCCTCCTCTCCCTTCCTATATAAGCCCTTGACGACAATATAACCTCCTTTCCGATAGGGAGTTCAGCCCCGGGTAGATCCGTTTGATTTCAGCGTGTGAAGAAGTCATTGACCGCTGACGTGTGCCTACTATATTCGTTCATGAAGAATTATTCAGGTCACACTCAAGTCATTACTTATGATATCCAGACGGATATCAATGTCTTATCCAATTGAACTAATAAGTGTAAATCTGACAATTTACATTCTGAAATAGATATTTTAAATAATATCCAAATTGATGAGTTTTCTAAATAAGACATTGTAAACTTTTTCCAAACTAACCTACATGAAGCAACTTCTCAGGTTAAGTAAATTTTAATTCCCAAATAGCCTATACAGGTCTGATTTATCATTAAATTGATCAATCAGTAAAATTTGGTTTTTGCAAAACCTTTCAGTAATCCAGTACTGACAGAAGCCCCGCACCAGCGGGAATCCCATGTGGTTTCGGCCTTAGGGAGAAGTGCACCAGTGTTGAATGTTCCCAACATTTGATTTACTGTTTACACTTATGATATCCAATCAATGGAGATTGTATGGATTATCGTCTCATTCAATTGAATAAATTAAATTGTTGAACATAACTTAATGTTCTTCCAATCAAATGAGACACTTTTAAACTTCTCATATTAACCTAGATGAAGAAACTTCTCAGGTTAATTTAAGTTTAATACCCAGATAGCCTACCCAGGTAGGATTAATCATTGGCATTGATTAATTAATTCAATTTGCTTTTGCAAATTCATTCACGTCCAACTTCCACATTACTGGTACAGTACTGATAGTTCGTCAACATCTATAAATAGATTAAACTTGTTTTTGCAGCTTCCAATGAATTCCAAACCCAAACTTTGAAAAAAAAAAAAAAAGAAGGAACATTTTTCCTCTAAATTTTTCTAATAATGTGCAAGCTATCGAAGGAGGTGGTCAACACTGCTCCGCTAATTAGTGAACCTCCACCCATAAAAGGAATGATCTCTGACCTCAGCAGCGATACCAACCCTAATTATACCATTAGCGAAAAAACAGCCGAAATTGCGAACTCTCTCCAAAATCAACCATCAAACACAGGCTTTGTGACGGTTCTCCCCACTTTTGCACTGATGTATTGCCATAAAAATGTGGCATTGTTCCAATACCACAGTGCACAGCTGAAGCACGTGCCAGACATGTCTAACATGAGGGGACAGGTGGAGAGAACTGAGCAACTATTGACAAAAGCAGGAAATAAAAACATTCTGCTAGTTGAGAAACTGCGTTTGAAATCTGAACAATTAAAAGTAATTGCACAGTTCTACTCAAAATTCTGCAGACCAAAGACAATCAATTAGTGAACACAATGACTAAGTTGGATGACAAATCAGCAGAACTCATTGAAGTCGCTGACCAAATGAATGATGAGAGAACTCGGGTGATGAAGATGGAAATCTTGATTTCTAAGCAAGAGGAAGAAATCTCATCACTGAATCTCTCGCTCCGTACTCAAGACCTCTATCCAAAATCAGTACTCTAAGCTCTCAAGTGGACTCTGCAATGCAGCAGAATACCACCCTTAAGTACCATCTGGAGGTGACTACCCATCCAAGCAACCGGAGCCCTGCACTCAAAGGAGTGAAGATGATAGGTTTCAGACATTGCCTCCATTAAGTGTCCCTCAGTCTTCTCCTCTTGGCAATTTGTAATATGGCGCCTCTTGGCCAACAAAGCCAAAGCTTGGCTTCTCCTCTTGGCCTTTCGGCCCCACTTTCCCCACAGGATGAAGCCAACCCTCTCCGCCCGCTTGACGCGGAATACCTTGACAAACTCATCAAGAATTTCCCCACCTTTGACCCCGTTCCAGGTCAGCCAAACGATACTGAGACGTTCCTAGCTGACATAGAGGACGCGTTGGATGGCTACCCGAACGCTACGGGTTCTGACAGGGTTTAGCTGTTGAAGCGAACGTCGAATAGACACGTGACAAGGTTAATTCGCCTACAACAGCAACACTTGCTAAATGACTACGCTAAACTTGCCACAGCTTTGAAATTAGTATTCAGTGGTTCTGCAACTCGCAAACACAATAGCTCACTGGTTAACACGGTCAAACAAGCTTGGAATGAACACCCACAAGCTTACTATCATAGGCTTCGTTCAGCTTACTTTGGCCTACTCACTGAAACAGGCATGGAAGACCTGTTACCATTTAAACAAATGTTCCTGTCGAACATGTATCCTACCTTCATTACCTACAGTACATGATTAGCTCAATCAGGTAATATTAATTACGGATAAATTATTTTATAGAATAGCATGTCATATCACTTAATCCGTAAAAAGCCAAAGACACGACAACATGGAGGGTCGAGCACGCCTCCATTAACAGGGCGTCGCATGGGGCGACGCACAATTGGCCTTGCGTAGTCCGGGTTAGGAGGGCTTGGCCGGTAGGGATATCTTTGTATCATCGCGCACTAGTGACTCCTGTGTTGCGGGCCGGGCGCAGTGCACGCTAACCAGGTCGCCAGGTGCACGGTGTTTCCTCCGACACATTGGTGCGGCTGGCTTCCGGGTTGGATGCGCGCTGTGTTAAGAAGCAGTGCGGTTTGGTTGGGTTGTGTTTCAGAGGACGCATGGCTTTCGACCTTCGTCTCTCCCGAGCCCGTACGGGAGTTGTAGCGATGAGACAAGATAGTAACTACTAACAATTGGATACCACGAAATTGGGAAGAAAATGGGGTAAAAATGTTAAAAAGAAAAGAAAAAACATTGAAGGGGCTGTAGTAGAGCGGGTTGAGAGTTCTTACGCTGTAGAAGAGGTCCCGGATCGGAGATGCCTGCATACTCTTGCGGAAGATTCAGTAACCTATATACAGTACACAATCAAGTGTGTCCTGCCTTTATTTGGTTTGGTGTCTGCTTTATACATTTTTGATTATATAGGAATAAGTGTCAATTTGACCCATTCTTGATGATACATATGCTTTGGGTCTAATTGTGATGTGTGTTGCTGTGTTGCTGTGGGTATGATAGGAGATCAGAGCTCTGCATGGTGACTCACTAGTTAGCATAGCGTACCAGACCCTCCGTAGGGGCCAGGGAAACATGGAAACACTGTAGGGGGAGAGTCTGCTGTGTTTCATGTGTTTTCTCCTCTTTCCTTCTCCTTTCTTCTCCCCTTGACTCAGATCCCTTATTATTCTGTGTGCAGCTCCCCGCTCCTCCAGTTCCCTGTTCCGTGTTCTGGGATAGGAATTAATTAGCATCGTGGCTGGAGCTGGGGAGGGAATCAGAGCAGGCAGAGGAGAGGAGTGTGTGATAAAAGGGAGGAGAGGAGAGAGGGAGCCCCACTCGGCCCCCTGAGTAAAGGAGAATCCAGAGGCAGGCTGAAGCTGACCTGCTCCTGATTAAGCCCAATACAGAGGAGACTTAGCACAGAGCCCTGGAGGGGTGCACCGCTGCACCTCACCATCCATATAACCATTACCCACCACCATCATTCTAATCTGACTGCTAACCTCCCTGCCATTTCCCAGGCAGTCTCTCCAACACTGGGAGGTACAACTAATCACATCACATAGAGGAGCCAAGCCAGATATGGGCAGTATCTACGGCCACCAATTAGGAACCAAGAGGGGGTTGGATATGTACCAAAGGACAAATTAGCGGTCATTATGCTCCCTTTTGGAGATGTGTTCTGATTCATTATGCAAATGTTTGTTTATAGTAACATCACATTGGTACTGAGTAAATACTAAAACGGTAAAATGCAGGGAGCTGGTTGAGATTCTAAGGTAGTCCTAAAACTTTGATGTAGTCCTAAAAAAGTAGGCTACAACTCTACAGCATCAATGGGCTGCAGTGAGTTTCTATGAACAGAAGCATTTTATATTCTGCTGGTCTTTCGGAGCAGGGTGGAGATGGATAGCTGATCTGATCCTCTGGGATCAGCTAAAGTCCTGGGCAAAGGATCAGGCAAAATGATTGTGCCCCATGCTCAATCATCCTCTCTCTGTAAAACCTCACCTACCCTCTTTCTACCCACAATTATTCTATCACAAAACTAAAGGCACAGGAATTGTTGAACTTGGAAAATATCAGGTAACAAAACCAGGTTCAGTACAAACAGCAACAAGCAATTTCCGGTAATTCTCAAGCAATTGTCAACCGTTTTTAAGGCAGGTTACCTTCGGCAGTAAGAGTCTATGCTTAGTTCTGTCACTCTAGCCCCATTTATACCTAGTGCTAACATGCATCATTTGTCTTGATCTTGTCTACATTCTGATTGTCCTAAAAAAAATTGAATGGTGTAGATTATTAAAAGATGTATTGTGATCTGATTGTGATCAGATATTCCTGACCACCTCCGGAGGTAGTCAGGCACACATTGCGTCTGGATATTTTACAAGTGTAGACATTAGAAAGATGGTGCCAATAGAGATGGCAGCTTCGCTTCTAGTCCTTAGGAAACTGGAAACTGTTTTTATATATTATTTCTTACATTGTTAGCCCAGAAAACCTTAACTGTTAATACATACAGCCGGGAAGAGCTATTGGATATCAGAGTGACGTCAACTGGCCAGCACAACTAGCATTACGATCAGGAATACAACTTTCCCAAAGCGGATCCTTTGTCTGCACCTCCCAGGGCATTTTAACTGATTCCAGAGGCCGACCCAAAACAACACCGCCGGAAGAGAGGGTGCCGGAGCGGTCTTCTAGTGAGGCATTAGATGCGAGTACACCACCCACCGCTTCCGAGTATATTACTTACTAATGCCCAGTCACTAGTTAACAAAGTCGACAAAATCAGGGCAAGAGTTGCTTTCCAAAGAGATAAAAAGATAAAAAGGCGGACGTCCTCTCGGAGACTACACCTGTAGTGGTCCATAAGGGCCCTGTCGTTCCACCCAGATCCGGCTGCCAAGGTCCGGAACTCCAGCGCGTAATCCTGGGCGCTCCTCCTCTCCTGCCTGAGGTGAAATAGTCGTTCTCCCGCCGCTCGGCCGTCTAGAGCGTGATCAAACACGGCACGGAAGCGGCGGGAAAACTCTGGGTAGTGCTCCCGCGCTGAGTCGGGGCCATTCCAGACCGCGTTCGCCCATTCCAGGGCACGACCCGTGAGGCAGGAGATGAGGACACTCACCCTCTCTGCTCCTGAGGGAGTGGGTCTGATGGTGGCCAGGTATAGCTCCAGCTGGAGCAGAAACCCCTGGCAACCCGCCGCCGCTCCATCATAAGCCCTCGGTAGCGTCAGACGGAGGGTGCTGGAGTCGGGAGATGGGGAGTCCGGAACCGTGGGTGCCGAAGGTGGAGAGAGGAGCCCACTCCTCTCCCATCTGTCCATTTTCTCCATCACTTGATCCATCGCGGATCCGATCCGATGAAGGACGGTGGTGTGGTGGAGAACCCGTTCCTCCATCGATGGGAGAGGGTTGGCTGCTGCTCCTGCTGACTCCATTCAATTTGATAGGTGCGGGATTCTGTAATGCTCCGGGTGTCGTGGGTGTGGAGTCAAATGCCGGAGACAGAGAGTTCAATGCTGCGCGTCTTTTAATCGCACCAACGCACCACAGGGTGCTCACAAAAACGTTACGTTCCCACAACACAGGGAATCAAAAATGTACAAAGGGGAAACAATCCCGACCGGGCACTAACACGTGCCTATACCACAGAGCCGAAGGTTACATAGAAATAATCCCGCACAACTACCAGGCGGGCCGGCTGTCTAATAAAGACAAACTAATTAAACATCCACAGGTGTTACCACTCAACATACAAGGAGGGGGAGGAAAAACAATCAGTGGCAGCTAATAGGCCGGTGACGACGACCGCCGAGCGCCACCTGCCCGGGAAAGGGAAACACCCTTGGTCGGACTCGTGACAAGGTCGCAGTTGTAAATGAGAACTTGTTCTCAACTAGCCTACCTGGTTAAATAAAGGTGAAATAAATAAATAAATGGAACACTAGTCACTTTAATAATGCCACTTCAAGAATGTTTACATATCTCACATTATTATATGTACTGTATACATACAGTGAGGGGGAAAAAACAGGTTTTCAGGAGACTTGTGGAAGGAGTGCTGATGACGGTCGACCACTGTTTGCACTTTAAGTAGTCTGATTGCGTCCAGACTGTGGAGAAATCTGCACACAGTGCATCCCTGACCACCTCCTGAAGTGGTCAGCCAGATCTGAACACAATCAGACCATGAAGCAACTTTCATTGCGAGGTTCGTATTCTGATAGCAGAAGTCGGAATTTAAATGTAATGTGTAGACACGCCCATTGGCTGACTCCTAACCCCAGGCAACTCCAGGCAGGCTCCTCAGGTGGCTTTACCTCCACATTCACATATGGGATACAGCCAATGAACAGCAGAGGCAGCGTTTACACAGGCAGCTAAATTCAAAAATGTTTTTCTCAATAATTAGTCTTTAGACCAACCAGATAAGCTCTGAAAAAGATCTGATGTGAAAAAATCTGATGTGATAGGTCAAACGATCAATTAGTGGAAAAAATAATTGACCTGCCTGTGTGAATGCAGCCAGAGTAACCCAGTAGCCCAGATTTAGACTGTGCAGAGTAATGCTGTTAGGGCTTAATATGGGACTGAAAGGGAAAGGTCCTCCAGATGCATGTGTGTTTGTGGGGTCTTCTATTGTGTGATGGTTTAGAGATGCCTATTGGTTCCCTCTCTCAGCTCCTTCACTGTGAACAGTAGTATGATGGCAGGGTATAGAGTGAAATTAATCTGGTTTCTGAGTTCAGCAGAGAGAAAATAATCCCTGAATAGAATATTGGATTAGATTCCAACTGAATAATTCATTGAACAAGCTAATCTAATACCCTGAGCATGTTCACCTGTGGAGAAGAATTTGTTGCACCCCAAATTAAAATCAATAATGGTGGTAGGAATTGAAAGAGATTCTCTGGTACTTTCTGATACTTTTTAGCCAGTAGTTCTGAAAGTAGAGCTCATGAGCCAAAAGTGGTCTCCGAAAATGTTGTACTATGTCACATACTGTATGTGCAGATATCTGCACCACGTCATTGCTCTCTCTCTCTCTGCTGTGTGTGTATCTTGCTAGCCGTCACTTAAATCATGAGATGCTGAACTCATTGACTAGAACTCAAATTGCTAGGGGGCTAGCCCACATGGGGGAAAATGTAGGGTAAATGGCACAGCACAGCTTCCACAAAAACAGTCAGTGTTTAAACTCAAATATACTAATTGATTAAAAAAATGTATTTTTAGATAAAATTGTTAAAAAAGGTATAATTTTTGTAAATTATATAATAAATAGGACTGGTGGAGTTATGTTACACATGCAGCTAAAACAGACATGGAGATGTCTGCTCTCCCCAAAATGACAACCAACTAATTGCAGCATTACCACAAAAATGGAAGAGGCAAGTAGAAGAGGGAAAAAGTAAAGAACTTGTCTGTCGGACCTGCATTAAAACCCATAAATGGTTAGAGAAAATTGTGATAAATAAAAATATATACCAATTTAATTTAAGGACCAAAAAATTGACAACTGTGCAATATAAATGGCAAAATAGTTGGGAAGAGATTTTCGATGTACCGATTCCATGGCACATGGTTTATGAATTGACACGCAAAACAACACCGGATTCAAAATTTCAAAATTTTAAATTAAAATTATTATACAACATTTTTGCAACCAATAGAATGTTATTGGACTAATAACAACAAGATAACCAACGTAAAATATACAGGTTTTGTAAAAATGTACAGTGGGGCAAAAAAGTATTTAGTCAGCCACCAATTGTGCAAGTTCTCCCACTTAAAAAGATGAGAGAGGCCTGTAATTTTCATCATAGGTACACTTCAACTATGACAGACAAAATGACAAAAAGAAATCCAGAAAATCACATTGTAGGATTTTTAATTAATTTATTTGCAAATTATGGTGGAAAATAAGTATTTGGTCAATAACAAAAGTTTATCTCTTTATAACTTTGTTATATACCCTTTGTTGGCAATGACAGAGGTCAAACGTTTTCTGGAACTCTTCACAAGGTTTTCACACACTGTTGCTGGTATTTTGGCCCATTCCTCCATGCTGATCTACTCCAGAGCAGTGATGTTTGGGGGCTGTTGCTGGGCAACACAGACTTTCAACTCCCTCCAAAGATTTTCTATGGGGTTGAGATCTGGAGACTGGCTAGGCAACTCCAGGACCTTGAAATGCTTCTTACGAAGCCACTCCTTCGTTGCCCGGGCGGTGTGTTTGGGATCATTGTCATGCTGAAAGACCCAGCCAAGTTTCATCTTCAATGCCCTTGCTGATGGTAGGCTTTGTTACTTTGGTCCCAGCTCTCTGCAGTTCATTCACTAGGCCCCCCCCCCCCGTGTGGTTCTGGGATTTTTGCTCACCGTTCTTGTGATCATTTTGAACCCACAGGTTGAGATCTTGCGTGGAGCCCCAGATCGAGGGAGATTATCAGTGGTCTTGTATGTCTTCCATTTTCTAATAATTGCTCCCACAGTTGATTTCTTCATACCAAGCTGCTTACCTATTGCAGATTCAGTCTTCCCAGCCTGGTGCAGGTCTACAATTTTGTTTCTGGTGTCCTTTGACAGCTCTTTGGTCTTGGCCATAGTGGAGTTTGGAGTGTGACTGTTTGAGGTTGTGGACAGGGGTCTTTTATACTGATAACAAGGTCAAACAGGTGCCATTAATACAGGTAACGAGTAGAGGACAGAGGAGCCTCTTAAAGAAGAAGTTACAGGTCTGGGAGAGCCAGAAATCTTGCTTGTTTGTAGGTGACCAAATACTTATTTTCCACCATAATTTGCAAATAAATTCATTAAAAATCCTACAATGTGATTTTCTGGATTTCTTCCCTCTCATTTTGTCTGTTATAGTTGAGGTGTACCTATGATGAAAATTACAGGCCTCTCATCTTTTTAAGTGGGAGAACTTGCACAATTGGTGGCTGACTGTGTACTGTTTTTGCCCCACTGTATGTATGTATGTATGTATGTATGTATGTATGTATGTATGTATGTATGTATGTATGTATGTATGTAGGTAGGTAGGTAGGTAGGTAGGTAGGTAGGTAGGTAGGCATATGGATATATATATTTAGAAAAAAAGATATGGGGGATTGGAAATGAAATACTACAGTGTTACAGTTACAGTATGAGTAAGGTATCATGAACTATATACCATGCAGCCATACTGGAATGTGACCCCCTTGTCTTATCTGTCCACACATTCCGGTCACCTCTAGCAGACATGCTCTCTGACCCTCTCATGGCCATTGCCATGGCATGGTGCCAGCTCTATTTGGGGTATCTCTCTATCTCTATCGCAGAGTATAGCTGAGGCTGTGGTATGCTGCTGAGGGGCTGATTGCCTGCTCAGCTCCAGTCCCTCTCTTCATGCTAGTGGGGGTGAACAAGGATCACTCTGCCTGTGTTATAACTAGAGTCGCCAAGGGAGGGTATATTACTAGAAACTTTCGAAGTCTACCAGTAAACTACCAGAATTTTGGTAACTTTCAAGTAACTTTGGAATCTAGTGACTTTTAGGGCGGCACAAAATTGGTCCATTGAGATGTACAAACTATGGCATAAGGGGATTACGAGCAGATAAGAGGCAATCCGTAATTCAGATTAAGACATTAATGAGCAAGCTAGGATGGATGTAGTCAATATAACTATTTGTTCAGCACTTTTGAAATGTAGAGCAACAGAATTCAGAACATGGGTAGTTCTTACAGTACACCAAGTCAGAACCGTATGATAAATAAAGGGGTCATATAAGCAGACAAAGAAAGCTCTTATAATATTCTATGATTCTATTTCTCTAAAACAGGCTATAGGCTACATGGGCAACACCAAGTCTGAACAGTAGGCTGTTATGAGAGGAAAAGGGACCATATTATTAGGGTGAGGCATATGGGCTACTAACAACTTACCACACAGCATACACTTAGTATTACTTTCTTAGCTATTACTTTCTTAGCTACAGTATAGATATCTCCCTGGCATACTACATAATTTATGCAGCAGCATACAAGAAATGTTTGGACTCAGCTTGTTGTGCTGTGCTGACTTGAACAGGAAGGTGGCACAGCAGATTTTTTTGGGCTTATTTTGTCATCAAACTTTGTCATCAAAGTCTGGCATTCTCTGGATTTATGATGCTTTCAAGACAACTGGTTGAATCGGTTGATTCGGTTGAATCGTCATGATTCGGTGATATTCAGGTCGGAACTCTAGAAAGGGTTCCCGACTTGGATTACGAGTTGGATGACCGTTCAAAACATATTTTATATTTAAACATATAGTTAGTTCCCAGTTGTCTTGAACTCACTGAAGCCTGATACTTCCCAGTTCTGAGTTTCCAGTTGTTTTAAAAGCGTCAGAAATCATGCTGGATTGACAGCAGGGCCAATGTTGAATGTTCGTCCTTTTAAACTTGGAAAAAAGACCCTTAAACCCAGACTTGGACCACACATCCACTCCACTGAATAGCAGGCTAGTTATTGCTTTGCAATGCTTGCAGTTAGCCGCTGATTCCTTTCAAACCACTCATTGTTGAATTTGCGATTTCCAACTTGTTGTGTAATGTTTATGTCCAATGGCCGATGAGCACCGCTAATGTTTTATTAAAAATTTCTCTGCATAATTTCTCTTCATATGACAAGGATTTAAAATGATTTGACAGTAGATTGTCGACTTGATCCATAATGATGACAGCTTGTTACACAAAAGAAAAGGGCTGGGTTTGAGTGAAGGAGCGGGAAGACTGAGGAACAAAGGCGAAGCTGTGCTATCGTAAATAGAGTATCTTATGCATTCTAAATTACCGCCCATTTAGAAAAGGAAAATGCAATAAATATTTACTCTGAGCTGCGCTTCGGTAGGTTGGTGGTAGATGGAAGGCCGTGTTGCCCAACCAAGTCCTTTGAAGAATGTCTCTGGTTGTCAATTGGATAGGTTGTAGTAACGTCGTTGGGTGATAGACAGGTACTCTATCTGTTCCTTCCTAACCCTCGTTTGCATCTGCTGTTGCTAACTCAACAGCTAGGAGGTATCACTTCTGTAGTGAATAAGAGTTCAAAATTCCTACCATTCGCAACCAAAGCTCACGCTGATGTTGGCTTCGTTCTGTAGTTATTATCTGAACCATTCTGACATAGGACCGTCGTCCTCACATCTTCGGAACAGGTTATATTGTCGTCAAGGGCTTATATAGGAAGGGAGAGGAGGCTGTGTTTGAAAAGTTTTATAGCCCATGTCCCTTCACAGGGGCGGGCCACTGATTGAGCAGCCCTATCTTATGAAAACCCAAATCTCACATTTTAGAAGCTACAATCACATTTAATCTCATCACGAATAATTTCATATTCAAACATTTAACTTGAACAACAATTCCATGTGAATCCGGTAACTCTGATGTGTAGACTTTCCACTGTAGAGTTTATGTCATCGTATCATTGATGAGAATGTCTGAGATGACAACCGAACTGACATCATATTCATTAAGTACCACCACATATGTTCAATTGTTCGGATTACCAGAATATAGTTCATTTCTCCTCACCTTCGGATGTTCCCAGAATCTCTATGTTAACCAAGGGTTTTGCAAATGTAACCTCAGTGGGGTAGAGAGAGGGAAAAGGGGGGAAGAGGTATTTATGACTGTCATAAACCTACCCCCCAGGCCAACGTCATGACACCACAGATAAAATTATGTCAAATCACGTAGCTTTGATTGGACTGATCATGTTAACATCATACTTTCAAAATCGTAGCTAGCAAGCTAGACAAGCAGTCATCGTCATGCATCAAGTCGGCAATCTACTTGCAAATCCTTTTCAATCTTTATCATATGAAGAGAAATTGTAGATAAAACGTATCAGTGCTTATTGGCCATTGGACATAAACATTACACAACAAGATGCAAATCGCAAATTCAACAATGAGTGTTAAGGCGCCACTGCAGCCCCAGGTTCAATCCCAGGCTGTGTCACAGCTGGCTGTGACCGGGACAGCCATGAGGTGGTACACAATTGTCCCAGCGTCGTCCGGGTTAGGTGAGGGTTTGGCCAGCCAGGATGTCCTTGTCTCATCGTGCTCTAGCGACTCCTTGTGGCGGGCTGGGCGCCGGGCGCCTGCCAGCCTGCCAGCTGACCTCGAACATCAGTTCAGGTTAAGCGAGCAGTGTGTCAAGAATCAGTGCGGCTTGGCTCCGAGTCCGTAGTAGAGTTGCTGCAATGAGACAGGATCGTAACTACAAATTGGATATCACAAAAAAGGGGGTAGCGCCACGGGCCAGAAAAGTTTTAATACATTGTCCATGCTGTCAATCCAGCATGACTCTGACACATTCAAAACAACTGGAAACCAGGAACTGGGAAATCTCAGACTTCAGGGAGTTCAATACAACTGAGAACTCTGATAAAACTAGCTCCGACTGCGAACATATGGAAAATAATTTTGAATGGTCATCCAACTTGGAATTCCAAGTCGGGATTTCGCACCTCTTTCTGGAGTCCTGTTCAAGTGAGCACACCACAAAATTTTGAGTCCAAAAATGTCTTGTATGCTGTTGCATAAATTATGTAAAATGCCAGGGAGATATGTATACTGTAGCCAAGAAAGTAATATTAAGTGTATGTTGTGTAGTAAGCTGTTAGTAGCCCATGTGCCTTACCCTAATAATTTGGTCCATTTCCTCCTTCATGGTGCACATGTAGCTTATAGCCTGTTTGAGAGAAATGGAATCATCGTATATTGTAAGAGCTTTTGTTGTCTGCTTATATTCCCCCTTTATTTATCCAGCCAATGTTCTGAATTCTGTCGCTGTACATTTCAAAGTGCTGAACAAATAGTTATATTGACAACGTTCATCCAAGCTCGCTCATTAATGTCTTAATCGAAATCACGGATTACCTCTTATCCGCTTGTCGTTCCCTTATGCCATAGGTTGTACATCTGAACCACATTTGTTTAAGTCAGCCATGTTAGCTATGTTATTTTAAAAGGCAGTAAATGAGGCTGAATTAACTGTTTCGCTGCCAGATAAGGCTCTGCTGAAAGCCAGGTGTAGCGGTGGTAAGGATTCACTCCATGGTGCTGAAAAGAAAGCTCTTCTGATGGGACAGCTTTATGTAGGTCCTAACAGTTGTGGGCTCCGTTTATCACCGTTATAGTGCAATTCATGTATTGTTTAGTGTTGTGTTGTGTAGTTGCTTTGCTGGCATGCGTAAAATATATATATTTTGCCCCACCAAGATTTACATGCTAAAATCGCCACTGGCTAAACTCTAACCAACCTCTAAGTAACCTGAGGTTACCATCACAGATTCTGTCACTCTCAACATCTCCTGCTGGGTGTGCCCCAGTCCATAATCAATGCCAATCACCCACAGTTAATATTGGACAAATTATCATTCTACCTGACTTCCAAAGCAATATAAAGAAATATGTAGGACGTGACCTGCAGGATTTTTTGCCAAAAACAAAAAAAAACTTCACCCACAGATCTAAAGGCAAGTTTGTTTGTGACAGCCCTTTCACATAATTTCCTTCACAACCAGACAACCAACCATTGCACTACTAGAGTATCCCCAGCATCATTCAGGTTGGGATAACATTCAAGTTAGTCAATGGGTCTATTTGGTATGCAAGCTGCATCTGCAGTGAATTGTTGAAATGGAAACTGATCACCCCACAGCACCAATACCCTGCCAGTCATTCAGGAAGGATACTACCCTTGTCGCTGCAGAACCACAATCACCTCTGGCTAGTGTTTCTCCTCACCCTTTAAGGACACATATGTGTCCTGGTCACCTCAAAGACTTTGAATGAACCTTGCGCACTTAGTTGTTGTGAGGAAAAGAGGGATGTGCATACAGTATACACTACTAGAGTAGATGACCGTTGTATTCCTGTAACTTGGTTGCACTACTGTGTGCTTGTGTCGTGCAAGTGTTGTTTATATATTTTGTGGAATTGCCCATTCTTGATATAGCCTAGATATATACATTTTATTCTGAATCCAATATGGCCAACATGAATACACTCAAACACCGTCGCCTGCATATATGTACCCCTTGTTAATTTTGTATTGTGTTATTCTGACTTGAAAATGGTTTCATAAGGCTGGGGGCCTTGATATATCTAGGCCTATAAGTGGCACTGCCATGCCTCTGTTGTGTTTGAATAGCCGACGACAACTAGTTTTTCAATGTGTCTGAGCCGATTACTATAGCGACAACATTAAAAAAAACGTGTAACTGTATGCGTTTTTGTCAGGCAGGACAATACAGCACTGAATGAGAGCACATTTGACTTGAAAAGTTGTCTATTGAACAGCTACCAAAAAGGTGAGTTACATACATCATAAATATTCATAGTTGATATTTCCGCCTATTGTAACTGTGTGTTTACAGGTCTATATTTCCAAAATGCTTTAAGATATCCTAATGTTGTTCATTTGTGTGTGTAGGGTAGATAATTTACTACTTGTATTCCACATATTTTGCAATATTGGTTTACATGAGTTTGTGGCCCACCGCCCCTCCAACCATGCATTACTCTGCACTGTTTGAGCCTTCACAATATCTATCAATTGAACCACCTTTGCTGAATTCTTTTTTACAACCATCCATTTCATACAGTGCCTTCAGAAAGTGTTCACACCCCTTTGCCTTTTCTACATTTTGTTGTGTTACAGCCTGAACTTAAAATTGAATAAATTAGGATGTTGTTTCACTGTTCTACACACAATACCCCATAATGTCAAAGTTACATTTTGTTCATAGAAAATAAATTAAGAAATAAGAAATAAATAGCTGAAATGTCTTGAGTCAATAAGAGTTCAACCCCTTTGTTATGACAAGGCTAAATAAGTTCAGGAGTAAACATTTGCTTAACAGGTCACAAGTTGCATGGATAACTGCAATAACAGTGTTGAACATGATTTTTGAATGACTACCTCATCTCTATATCCCACATATACAATTATCTGTGAGGTCCCACAGTCAAGCAATGAATTTCAAACACAGATTCAACCACACAGACTAGAGAGGTTTTCCAATGCCTTGCAAAGAAGGGCACCAATTGGTAGAAAAAAATACAATTTAAATAAAAGAAGAAGCTGAATATATATACAGTATATATATATATATATATATATATTGATATATATATATTGGTATATACAGTGCCTTGCGAAAGTATTCGGCCCCCTTGAACTTTGCGACCTTTTGCCACATTTCAGGCTTCAAACATAAAGATATAAAACTGTATTTTTTTGTGAATAATCAACAACAAGTGGGACACAGTCATGAAGTGGAACGACATTTATTGGATATTTCAAACTTTTTTAACAAATCAAAAACTGAAAAATTGGGCGTGCAAAATTATTCAGCCCCTTTACTTTCAGTGCAGCAAACTCTCTCCAGAAGTTCAGTAAGGATCTCTGAATGATCCAATGTTGACCTAAATGACTAATGATGATAAATACAATCCAAGGCACTGTATATATATATATACAGGTGAAGTCGGAAGTTTACATACACTTAGGTTGGAGTCATTAAAACTCGTTTTTCAACCACTCCACAAATTTCTTGTCAACAAACTATAGTTTTGGCAAGTCGGTTAGGACATCTACTTTGTGCATCCAACAATTATTATTATTTACACACAGATTATTTAACTTATAATTCACTGTATCACAATTCCAGTGTGTCAGAAGTTTACATACACTAAGTTGACTGTACCTTTAAACAGTCTGGAAAATTCCAGAAAATTATGTCATGGCTTTAGAAGCTTCTGATACACAAATTGACTTAATTTGAGTCAATTGGAGGTGTACCTGTGGATGTATTTCAAGGCCTACCTTCAAACTCAGTGCCTCTTTACTTGACATCATGGGAAAATCAAAAGAAATCAGCCAAGACATATAGAAAATTTGTCTGGTTCATCCTTGGGAGCAATTTCCAAATGCCTGAAAGTACCACATTCAGCTGTACAAACAATAGTACGCAAGTATAAACACCATGGGACCACACAGCCGTCATACCGCTCAGGAAGGAGACGCATTCGGTCTCCTAGAGATTAACATACTTTGGTGCAAAAAGTGCAAATCAATCCCAGAACAACAGCAAAGGACCTTGTGAAGATGCTGGAGGAAACAGGTACAAAAGTATCTATATCCACAGTAAAACGAGTCTCATTTAGAGTCTATTTCGGCCGCTCAGCAAGGAAGAAGCCACTGCCAACAAAACCGCCATAAAAAAGCCAGACTACAGTTTGCAATTGCACATGGGGACAAAGATCATACTTTGAGAAATGTCCTCTGGTCTAATGAAACAAAAATAGAACTGTTTAGCCATAATGACCATGTTTGGAGGAAAAATTGGGGAGACTTGCAAGCCAAAGAACACCATCCCAACCTTGACACACGGGGGTGGCAGCATCATGTTGTGGGGGTGCTTTGCTGCAGGAGGAACTGGTGCACTTCACAAAATAGATGGCATCATGAGGGAGGAAAATTATGTGGGTATATAGAAGCAACATCTCAAAGCTTGGTCGCAAATGGGTCTTCCAAATGGGCAATGACCACAAGCATACTTCCAAAGTTGTGGCAAAATGGCTTAAGGACAACAAAGTCAAAGTATTGGAGTGGCCTTCACAAAGCCCTGACCTCAATCCTATAGACAATTTGTGGGCAGAACTGAAAAAGCATGTGTGAGCAAGGAGGCCTTCAAACCTGACTCAGTTACACCAGCTCTGTCAGGAGGAATGGGCCAAATTTCACCCAAATTATTGTGGGAAGCTTGTGGAAGGCTTCCAAAAAAGTTTGACCCAAGTTAAACAATTTGAAGGCAATGCTACCAAATACTAATTGAGTGTATGTAAACTTCTGACCCACTGGGAATGTGATGAAACTAATAAAAGCTGAAATAAATCATTCTCTCTACTATTATTCTGACATTTCACATTTTTGAAAATAAAGTGGTAATCCTAACTGACCTAAGACAGGGGATTTTTACTAAGATTAAATGTCAGGAATTGTGAAAAACTGAGTTTAAATGTATTTGGCTCAGGTGTATGTAAATTTCCAACTTCAAATGTATGTATGTATATACAGTATATATATATATATATATATATCTTTGAGCATTAATTACACTTTCGGTGGTGTATCAATACACCAAGTCACTACAAAGATAAAGGCGTCCTTCCTAACTCATTTGCAGGAGAGGAAGGAAGCTGCTCAGGGATTTCACTATGGACAAAATCTTATGTCACGGTCACAGAAAAAATCCTGGTACTGATGCTCATTCTGTTCACCAGTTCCGGAGGTCTACGTCACTTTCTAGGCTTCACTGAATGGGATTCATTATCATCAACCCCGGACTGTCTTGAATGATTACACACACCTGGTTCCCATTTAGTATGTTATAAATGTTCCCTCTGTCTTTGTCGGTTATTGTTCCCATGTCCGTTGGTGGTGTGAGTACCTATGCATGGTGCAGCTGTACTTTATATATTGTGTATTACGGATATCGTCCCGTGTCGTTCAACAAGGTTTACCCTCACTCTTTTGTTTAGGAACAGCCCAGTGTTTTTGTATACGTGTCTGTTTTGGGTGTTTTAAAAACACCTATTGTGTATTCCTGCGCCTGTCTCCATATCCTTTATACCAGCATGACATCCTAAAGGAAAACCTGGTTCAGTCTGCTTTCCACCAAACACTAGGATATGAATTCCCCTTTCAGAAGGACAACAACCTATAACCCAAGGCCAAATCTATGCTGGAGTCGCTAATCAAGACGACATTGAATGTTCCTAAGTGGCCTAGTTATAGTTTTGACTTAAATCGACTTGAAAATCTATAGCAAGACATGAAAAAGCTGTCTAGCAATGATCAGCAATCAACTTGATAGAGCTTGAAGAATGTTTGAAAGAATAATGGGCAAATACTGTACAATCCAGGTGTGCAAAGCTCATAGAGACTTACCCAAAAAGACTCACAACTGTAATCTCCGCCAAAGGTGCTTCTACTGTCACGCCTGCTCCCGCTCTTCCCCCCTGGCGCTCGAGGGCACCAGGCTCCCCAGCATTACACACTCCTGCCACCATCATTACGCACACCTGCCTTCCCCAGTACCTGCCAGATAATTGCATGTTCAGATAGTAATTACATAATAGTTACCTCATAATTACCCATTCTTTATATAGGCCTCATTAGATGAAGTATCATTGTGTAAAAGCTTTAGTTATAGTTAGAGCATTAGTTAGTTAAAGTTCATTATGTCCCATTTGTTACGCAATGTTGTATTTATTACGTTTGAACTGTATCATCTGTTCTCTGAATTAATAAAGATAACTACATGGCCTCCGGCTAGCAGGGCTCCTGCAGTAGCCTGTTTCCTCACTGGTCACCTGCCCACCAGCCTCCATCCTCTTAATCTGACTAATGACACATCTGCTTTGAGGGCAATTAGCCTGATCAGAACATGCAGAGGGATCAAATTTATGCCAGTCAGAGTGTGGGTCTTTGGGCTGCCAAAGGATTTTCAGAGATTACTGCACTCATACACAGCGCCTCATGGCTCATCAGATCCCTGCTGTTCCAGCATGCTTGCTGTTGCGATCTCATCTCCCCGCTGCTGGAGATTAGGGCCTAATCCCTAGGATGATTTTATCTATCAAACCGAGGATCTCTGTTCTGCCGGCGTCACCGGCTACCATCCCACTAATGAGGACACCCACAGTGCACGGCTGAGAGAGCAGGGGGCCAGAGTGGACCCCTGGAACATCACCATTTAGGTGTGTGTGTGTGTGTGTGTGTGTGTGTGTGTGTGTGTGTGTGTGTGTGTGTGTGTGTGTGTGTGTGTGTGTGTGTGTGTGTGTGTGTGTGTGTGTGTGTGTGTGTGTGTGTGTGTGTGTGTGTGTGTATGTCTGCCCATATATCTCTCTCTGTAGGTATATGGAGCTGCCATCCAGTTCTATGAGCCATAACGAGTGGATGTCTGAGTGTGTTTGGTTCAATGAGTCTGTTTGTTTGTGTTTGGTGGATGGGCAGAACGGTGGAGATAGCATAATCTGTTTCCCTCTCTCTCTCTCTCTACCGCACCTGTTGTCTCGATCTCTGAATGCTTGGCTATGAGAAATCAAATGACATTTACTTCTGAGGTGCTGACCTGTTGCACCCTCAATAACCACTGTGATTATTATTTGACCCCTCTGATCATCTATGAATGTTTGAACATCTTGAAGAACGATCTGGCCTTAATGGTCATGCACTCTTATAATCTCCACCGGGCACAGCCAGATGAGGACTGGCCACCCCTTAGAGCCTGGTTCCCCTCTAGGTTTCTTCCTTTCTAGGGAGTTTTTCCTAGCAGCCATGCTTCTACGTCTGCATTGCTTGCTCTTCAGGGTTTTAGGCTGGGTTTCTGCATAAGCACTTTGTGACATCTGCTGATGTAAAAAGGGCATTATAAATACATTTGATTGATTGATTGATAATGGTCAGACAGAATGAAAAGGAGAGGTATTGTGAGGCATATAATCTATTTAACTGTGTGTTATTTGCATAGCTCTTTTCCTTTGTCACAAAATACTAACATGAAACTTACAGTATATGTGTGATTAGTCTTGTGTTTCCTATACTAACCCCCCGGACACATGGAGGGGACAATAAGCTGTGCCTGGGTCACTGTCTGTCTTCCCCACTCTCACTTCTCATCTCTCCCACTAATGTCTCCACTCCCCAGCTCAGCCTGTCAGACATGAGAATTTATAAAAATTGTTTGCATGTTTTAGCATTTCCTCAGGCATTCACAACCTAATGAGCCTTCTCAAAGACAAAGTGGGTGTGGGCACAATTTCCCCTGCAACACTTTGTTTGTAAAACTGCACCTTGTGCATGCATAGACTACTATACTAAACAAAATTATAAACATAACATGTAAAGTGTTGGTCCAATGTTTCATGACCTGAAATAAAAGATCCCAGAAATGTTCCATATGCACAAAAAACGTATTTCTCTAAAATGTTGTGCAGAAATTGTTTACATCCCTGTTAGTTAGCAATTCTCCTTTGCCAAGATAATTCATCCACTTGACAGGTGTGGCATATCAAGAAGCTGATTAAACAGCATGATCATTACACAGGTGCACCTTGTGCTGGGGAAAATAAAAGGCCACTAAGATGTGCAGTTTTGTCAACAACACAATACCACAGATCTCTCAAGTTTTGAGGGAGTGTGCAATTGGCATGCTGACTGCAGGAATGTCCGCCAGATCTGTTGCCAGATAATTTAATGTTAATTTTTCTACCATAAACCGCCTCCAACGCCATCTTAGAGAATTTGTCAGTACGTCCAACCGGCCTGACAACCGCAGATCACGTGTAACCCCGCCAGCCCAGGACCTCCATATCCGTCTTCTTCACCTGCGGGATCGTCCAGAGACCAGCCCCCCGGACAGCTGATGAAACTGTCTCAGGAAGCTCATCTGCGTGCAGTTCGGTGTCGTAACCAACTTTAGTGGGCAAATGCTCACGCTGGAGAAGTGTGCTCTTCATCGATAAATCCCAGGTTCAACTGTACCGAGCAGATGGCAGACAGCGTGCATGGCGCAGTGTTGGCGAGCGGTTTGCTGATGTCAATGTTGTGAACAGAGTGCCCCATTGTGTGGTTTATGGTATGGGCAGGCATAAGCTACGGGCAGTGAACACAATTGCATTTTATAAATGGCAATTTGAATGCACAGAGATACCGTGATGAGATCCTGAGGCCCATTGTCCTGCCATTCATCCGCCGCCATCACCTCATGTTTCAGCATGATAATGCACTGCCCCGTGTCGCAAGGATCTGTACACAATTTCTGGAAGCTGAAAATGTCCCAGTTCTTCCATGGCCTGCATACTCACCAGACATGTCACCACCCATTGAGCATGTTAGGGATGCTCTGGATCGACATGTGTTCCAGTTCCCGCCGATATCCAATAACTTTGCACAGCCAATGAAGGGGAATTGGATAACATTCCACAGGCCACAATCAACAGCCTGATCAACTCTATGCGAAGGAGATGTGTCGCGCTGAATGGGGCAAATGGTGGTCACACCAGATACTGACTGGTTTTCTGATCTACATCCCTACATTTTCTTAAGGTATCTGTGACCAACAGATGCATATCTGTATTCCCAGTTATGTGAAATCATAGATTAGGGTCTAATGAATTTATTTCAATTGACTGATTTACTTATCTGAACTGTAACTCAGTAAAATCTTTGAAATTGTTGCATGTTGCATTTATATTTTTGTCCTTGGTGAGTGAGGATGTAACGTTTGCATAATGCTGATAAAGGTCAAATAAAAAAGGTGTACTGTACATCACAATGAGTGTCTGGATTGTATTTAGTACTTTTAGGTGTATGATAGCAACATGATGAGGTGTGTGTGTGGTTGGCTAGATGACTGTAGCACATGCACGTAGGCTTAGCTATCCATAATATAGGTTTCTGTGAATAAATAATTGTTAGGCTATTGACTTCTTGCTGTTGGTGATGATCATGCAATGTTTCCTGGATCTGCCTTCCAGGTACAGTAGGTGATGGTTTTCGTGTTCTTTCTGTTCTGTTGGGGAGCAGTGCTGATGTTGATACACTGACAAGTGACTAAACTAACTGTATAACCCATGTTGACTGTAATAAAGACACATCCTAAAACATGGATGGTAAGACATGATGAAACCCTTTACCAGAATTCACCACATTCCTTTAGAATGATTTGATGATCATAGGCTACCTCATACTCCTGCTAAATATGTTACATTTGATATGAGCTTATCTGTACCTATAGGTCTATATCAGATTAATGCCTAGTATTATCAGACTAATGACCTTATTTCCCACTGCGACCATGATCCACCGCCGCATAAAAACATTATTGGGATCGAAATGATCCGCGCTCCCCAGTGGGAGGTATGAAGAGTAACAAAGCAGCAGAACCGCTTGCTGGCTACGGGATGGAAAATGTTAGCTTGGCGCCGGAGTTTGTCAGTCGATGGAATAACCCTATTGCCCGCAGAACAAGACTAGCATAGGCAGTGCTGCACTGAAAACCAAACACTACATCAGGATAGCCTACATTCGTTTTTTTTTGCTGGGGCTGTATGGTACGAGAGGGTCCATCGAATCTATCTCATTGTATTAACGTAGAAATTAGCAGTAAAGGGAAAGGCGAAATGTGGTACTCAAAGTTAGGCTTTGTGAGGTGACTTAACTGGTAAGGGAAAGGCACTTAAGCTACTCACGACACTCACCTACTCTTCGCAAACTTGGGGTAAGCTATACCCTACCCGTGCTCATCTGTGGAGAGCGCGCATCGCAACGCCTCTGCAGTACGGATCTTGTAACGGGACACTCCGCTTGTCTCATTTTCTCTCTTCGTATTTTGAAGACTTTTTAATCGCGTTTACAGGTTGGGACACTGTGGATCCCGTGGATACAACATGTAGCATCTGGTATTTTTCGGTGAGAGTGACTGATGTTGAATGATCAAACGGACTGAGAACTAGAGAGCTCTTCTCTTCACTAATATGGTACGTGAGAAGTTTATTCAGTCTTCATTCTTATTATTCAACGTTCACGGTCAAATAATGTAGGCCTATTTGTCATGGTCATTGTGCTTATTGGAGTTTAATGTCATTACAAATCTGATCATATCTTGGAAGTAATAACATGATTATGATAGAATAGTAAGTAGCTTAGATGTTATATAAAGTGCAATCACCTTTACACTCCTCGTTTGATAAATTGGAATAACCAAAACAGCTGTTTGATCTGTTTAAAAATAAATAACCAATAGTCTATATGATATATAGTGAGAGCTGCCTCCGCTGTTTAACATGATGTAGCCTACAGTATTGTACAGTGACAGCCAATGATTTAGTGGGACGTTCAAGACAATAAGACAAGGCATTCAACACACACCGATAAGCTTTATAATAAAACATTAAAAGACGATTAGGCTATGGGTTCCAGAAAATAGGCTACTTGTTATAATAGTCTGTAATAACCTATTATTGTCGCCATGTAGCTTTGTAACTTGACGTAGAAATTCCTTTACTTTTTAAAGATTACTTCTATGCAGAATCACCCGTGTGTGTGTGTGTGTGTGTGTGTGTGTGTGTGTGTGTGTGTGTGTGTGTGTGTGTGTGTGTGTGTGTGTGTGTGTGTGTGTGTGTGTGTGTGTGTGTGTGTGTGTGTGTGTGTGTGTCGGACACCTCCGCAGCCCCCAGCTAGGCGGGTGGGCCCACGAGTTCTGGGGGCCCATGCGCCTGTCATCGTTGTACATTTATTTTACATAGGCTATATATAAATCATTTTGATAGTAACCCTCCAAAAACGAATTCAGAAACCTTTTTATTTTCCATATGTAGGCTACTAGGAAAATAAGTGTTTGTTTCTTGGGCTTCAGGAATGTGACTGAAAAAGTGACTCGGGCCTTTAAAAAGAAACAATTCAACAGTTTGAAAGAATAGGGGGATATTGGTGAAGAAATGCCGTGGTCAAGGTTATGACGGCGCCAGTGCAATGAGCGGAGCTTACTCACGTGGTCAAAGTACATATCAGACTGATAGACTCATCCTTTTTAGGTAGGCCTAGTTCTTTATGAGTTTTAGTTTATAAAACGATCAGTTCGCAGAAGCGACAGTTACGGTGATGTAAAAACAGCTTGATTGCCATAGCAACATCAGGTAAACTGGGTTGTGCTTCAAATACAGCGTCTCATTCTCCTTAATTGCCGGCCTCAACACGTTACAGAAAGAGATTACATGTATAGGAAGCTCTGGGGACAGGTCGTCTGGATTCTGGACAGCCATTAAATTGGCAGATGCAAACAGATTATATTTAGCGGACAACAGTTCTTGAGGGCTTGAACAAAAAAAGCGGTTTGTGCTTTCGTGCATAGGCTACTGGTGAATCGGAGTTTGAGTTGTGGGGTTGCAGTATCAACAGTCTATGCTATATCTTAGCATGCATCATGCAAGACTACCTTTACATTTTGCGCAGCGCAATGGACATATAATGCACAATGTCTCAGGAAAGACTGTCTGGGTCTACATTATTGCCACCTGCCCACAGTCTAAAAATGGCAGCATTGCGAGACAGTTTCGTGAAATGTTAGGCTTAACATTAGAAAATGTTGACCAAATAGGCCTACCAATAAACATGTATCCGTTAACTAAAGCAAGTATATACGTGCAGTGGCAACACAGAAAGCCTATAATCCATTCAATTTCAGCACCATGG
Source organism: Oncorhynchus clarkii lewisi (assembly GCF_045791955.1). NCBI lineage: Eukaryota > Metazoa > Chordata > Actinopteri > Salmoniformes > Salmonidae > Oncorhynchus > Oncorhynchus clarkii. The sequence continues at coordinate 60,238,616 of NC_092148.1, read as the reverse complement.
ACAGCGATTGGTGGTCTATATGGGCCTAACTTCGACCTCACAGGATTCCAGAGAAACTGCGTTATGCCGGTGGTGTGTGTGTGTGTGTGTGTGTGTGTGTGTGTGTGTGTCTCTCAGGCTACATGGTTCTTAGGCTATTTCATGAAATGGCACGCAATGGATTTGTAATGGACCTATAGCAGATGGAAACTTGTGTCTCCTGTGTCTGTCACTAGTGAGCGCAGTGGAGGGAATGTTCCTGATAATGCCACTGCGCCGCTAAAACACTTATTTCAATTAACTTTCCACTCGGCAAAGCAACCAACCACCAGACGGGAATACTGTATTGCCAGTTATTCTATTAATAAACAGTGTATAATTCTCTCCCACCACGATGGAAATGAAACACCTTGACAGGAGTGATTTATTGAATCCCCTATGCAGAACTAGAGGAGTTACATTATGTAGCCCACCGCTGATTTAAACTGTAATTATCCACCAACTATTATCCACCTCCCTAATGTTCTCGAAGGTATATGCTAATAGCCCCACATGCTAAATTGACGGTGGCATTTTATATCACAATTAAAATGTGCAGTAGTAGAGGTGTGAAAAGCACTCCACTGTGCAACAAATCTAAGTAGTAGTCAGATCAGTTGGAGTCATAAACATCTTGAGACAAGAGTAGCCCTGTTAGATATCTGTCACTATACCATATGGCATAAACAGGACCACACATTTCAAGCTTAATCCTCAGCTTTACTCATCCTCACAGGTAGAGATTCACACCCATTCATTATGACAGGTGATGTGTCTGGGCTAGTTTGATGGGAAGAGTAGAGGTGTTCTCTGAAGGGTGATGTCTGATGAGGATAGTCAGTGACTCTACTGACCATTTTCTTACATTTTTTATTTTACCTTTATTTAACTAGGCAAGTCAGTTAAGAACAAATTCTTATTTTCAATGATGCCCTAGGAACAGTGGGTTAACTGCCTGTTCAGGGGCAGAACGAGAGATTTGTACATTGTCAGCTCAGGCATTTGAACTTGCAACCTTTCAATTACTAGTCCAACACTCTAACCACTAGGCTACACTGCCGCCCCCCACCATACTGCTGTACTGTACTGTACTACAGGAAACGGAGGGCAGAGCACACCGCCATCCACATCGTCAGTGCTATAGTGGAGCGCATCAAGAGTTTCAAGTTCCTCGATGTCCACATCACTAAGGAATGGTCCACACACACCAACACAGTAGTGAAGGCACGACAATGCCTCTTCCCCCTCAGGAGGCTGAAAAGATTTGGCATGGGCCCTCAGATCCTCAAACAGTTCTACAGCTGCACCATTGAGAGCATCTTGACTGGCTGCATCATCGCTTGGTATGCAACTGCTTGGAATCCTACCGCAAGGCGCTACAGAGGGTAGTGGGGATGGCCCAATAAATCACGGGGGCCGAGCTCCCTGCCATCCAGGACTTCTATACCAGGCGGTGTCAGGGGAAGGCCCTAAAAATTGTCACCCAAGTCACAGACTGTTCTTTCTGCTCCCGCATGGCAAGTGATACTGATGCACCAAGTCTAGAACCAACAGGATCCTGAGCTTCTACCCCCAAGACTACTAAATAGCTAACCAAATAGCTACCCGGACCCCCTGCATTGACCCTCTTTGCACTAACTCGTTTCACTCATCACATATGCTGCTGCAACTGTTTATTATCTATCATTATCTAGCATAGTCACTTTACCCTTACCTAAATGTACATATCTACCTAAATTACCTTGTACCCCTGCACCTCAACTTGGTACTGGTACCCCGTGTATACAGCCAAGTTATAATTACTCATTGTGTATTTATTTCTTGTGTTATTAATATTTATTTTTTTCTGAACTTTGGGAAGGGCCCGTAAGTAAGCATTTCACTGTTAGTCTACACCTATTGTTTACGAAGCATGTGACAAATACAATTGTATTTTATTTGACAGTGCAGTACTGAGCTCTGATCCATTACGGAGTCACTGATGTCAGTCTCTGGACTAGGGATGTACTGTAGATGAGGAGGAGCCTCTACACCACTGCAGTCTAACTGAGATTTAATGTCCTTTTTCTCTTCTCTCTCTCTCTGAGTGTCTGCATGACGCCACCTGCCTGGGACCATCCTTCTGCAGAGCCTGAAGGGACTCACCTGATCCCCAGCCCCGGGATGCCCAACACCAAGACCAGCCACTGAGCCCCCAGTGTGACCAGCCCAGCCGGCCACTCACCCCGATGCCGCCATGCCTATCATCAGCAATGCAAACCACGACTTCAGCAACCTCTCGGCCAGCGATGATAGCAGCCTCGATGCTATCTTCACCCAGATCCCTGAGACGGAGACGGTCAAGGGTGTCTACTACCAGAGGGCCCAGTTCATCAGACGACCAGAGGACCTACTGTCGGTGGACCACGGTCTACTAGCGGTCATCAACGTGGGAGGCAACCGCTACACTTTTCCCTGGAGCACGCTGGAGCAGTTTCCCTTGACCCGGCTGGGACGGCTCTGTGGCCTCAGCAGCCCAGAGGAGATTGCCGGCGTGTGTGACGACTACGACGAGACACGGCGAGAGTTCTTCTTTGACCGCAGCCCCTCGGCCTTCCGCGTCATCCTCAACTTCCTGGCGGCGGGGAAGCTGCGCATGCTGAGGGAGATGTGTGTGCTGTCGCTACATGATGAGCTGCTCTACTGGGGCGTAGAGATGACCTACATGGAGCGCTGCTGCAAGAGGAAGATGTACACGCGCATCGAGGAGATGAAGGAACACGAGCGGCAGGAGGAAGAGCAAAGGCAGAGGCATGCCATGCTGCGCCCCCCAGTTGAGGAGACACGCTATCGCAAGTTCATGAACCAGCTGAGGGATATGGTGGAGAATCCCCAGTCTGGCCTGCCAGGAAAGATCTTTGCCTGCCTGTCGGTGGTGATGGTAGCAGTGACCGTCATCAGCCTGTGTATCAGCACCATGCCAGACCTCAGGGAGGAGGAGGACAGGGTGAGTGAGGCCAATCCCCCGCAACCCCCCGCAACCCCCAAAACATTAACAATGACCTCCATAGTGCTGTAAAGGCTGTAGCTTTAGAAATATCCACCAAGGTAACTTACATTTGTCACCCTCACTGGAGTGTGTCTCGTTTATGTGTGTGTGTGTGTGTGTGTGTGTGTGTGTGTGTGTGTGTGTGTGTGTGTGTGTGTGTGTGTGTGTGTGTGTGTGTGTGTGTGTGTGTGTGTGTGTGTGTGTGTGTTTGGGGCCTCCTCGACAGGTTAGTTTTCCTTGGACTCAGATTGATAATGACTTGTGATTAAGGACATTGCTTAAAGCCACAGTGATTCATCCTCACATCAGATTTATTCTGAAAGACAGTATGTCCATTAACAACAATTATCAATATGCTGGCCATAGCACAAACAGGGCATGGACAAGCTCCGGAATTACTTCTCACTTTATTACCCTGCACCCAATGTCAGGTGTGTGTGTGTGTGCGTATGTGTGCGCGTGTGTGTATGCATGCGTGTGTGTGTGCAGTATGTGTATAGTTTTTGTCGTGTTTGTGTGCGTTTCAACTGATTCATATTCTTCTGTTGGCTGCATACAGTATAATGCAGCTAAATTGGTCTTTCAGTCACTGACCATCAAAAGTTGCATGCAGGACACGCTTTCCTTCACGCACACACAGACACACACTCTCCCTCTCACACACATATTGACACACACTCTCCCTCTCACACACACATTGACGCACGCGCGCACACACACACACACACACACACACACACACACACACACACACACACACACACACACACACACACACACACACACACACACACACACACACACACACACACACACACACACACACACACACACACACACACACACAAGCTCTCTCTCTCTCACACACACACACACACACACACACATGGACTGGGATATGTTCTGGGTTGCCTCTGAGAATAACATTGACGTATACACTGACACTGTGACTGAGTTCATCAGGAAGTGTATAGGGGATGTTGGCAGGGAGTCCAGACAATCAGGGATTACAAGTGGAAAACCAGCCACGTCGCGGACACCGACGTCTTGCACCCAGAAAGGCTAAACACCAACTTCGCCTTTTTTTGAGGATAACACAGTGCCAACGACGCGGGCCGCTCCCGAGGACTGTGTGCTCTTGTTCTCTGTGGCTGAATTGAGTAAGACGTTTAAGCGTGTTAACCCTTGCAAGGCTGCTGGCCCAGACAGCATCCCTAGCCGCGTCCTCAGAGCATGTGCAAACCATCTGGCTGTAGTGTTTACGGAGATTATAAATCTCTCCCTATCCCAGTCTACTTGCTTCAAGATGTCCACCATTGTTCCTGTCACAAAGAAAGCGAAGGTAACTGAACTAAATGACCATCGCCTCGTAGCACTCACTTCTGTCAACATGAAGTGCTTTGAGAGACTAGTTAAAGATCATATCACTTTGCCGTGACTTTACTTTCATTAATCTGATGACTGTTATTTATCGTATCAACTAACTATGTTTAATTGTTACCTGATTAACTTGTTGAGTGTAGGGGGGGCAGTATTTTGATGTTTGGATGAAAAACGTACCCAAATGAAACTGCCTATTTCTCAGGCCCAGAATCTAGAATATGCATATAATTGTCAGATTAGGATAGAAAACACTCTAAAGCTGTCAAAATATTGTCTGTGAGTATAACAGAACTGATAGTGCAGGCGAAAACCTGAGGAAAATCCAACCAGGAAGTGCTGTTTTTCCTGAAAGTTCTCTGTTCCATTGCATGCCTTCTCTCCATTTAAAGGGATATCAACCAGATTCCTTTTCCTATGGCTTCCACATAGTTTCAGGCTTTTATTCTGAAAAAGATCACATCGCGTCATTGGATGGCTGGGTGCCAGCAGCGTTTTGCATGCGCCAACAGAGTGGAGCAGACATTTTCTCTCTCTCTCCTGTTGAAGAAGCTACAGTCCGGTTGAAATATAATTGATTATACATTGTAAAATCAACCTGAGGATTGATTATAAAAAACGTTTGACATGTTTCTACGAACTTTACGGATACTATTTGGAATTTTTGTCTGCCCGGTCGTTACTGCTCGAGCCTATGGATTTCTGAACATAACGCGCCAACCAAATGGAGGTATTTTGGATATAAAAATAATCTTTATTGAACAAAAGGAACATTTATTGTGTAACTGGGAGTCTCGTGAGTGCAAACATCCGAAGATCATTAAAGGTAAGCGATTCATTTTATTGCTTTTCTGAATTTCGTGACCAATCTACTTTGCTGCTAGCTGTTTGTAATGTTTTGTCTGCTGAGAGAGATGTCCTTACATAAACGCTTGGCATGCTTTCACCGAAAAGCTCTTTTGAAATCTGACATGCCAGGTGGATTAACAACAAGCTAAGCTGTGTTTTGCTATATTGCACTTGTGATTTCATGAAATGTAAATATTTTTAGTAATTTAATTTGAATTTGGCGCTCTGCAATTCAGCGGATGTTGACGAAAATGATCCCGCTAACGGGATGGGTGCGTCAAGGAGTTAAATTAACCATGTAACAATTAACTCATTAGGAATTTGGGGCACTACAAGAGCGATTCTTTAAAGAGTTACCCATCTCCCAAATTAAACTCTAAAGGTCTTTACCTATCACATCCATCAAACAGTCAAGGTATTAAATCGTAACCTCTTATCATATCATTCTGAACAGTCGTAATGTTCTAGGATATGCAAAATCCCCAGACTTACTCATGATTCAGTACTACACAAATCGGTTAAATTATTTATTTACTAGCTAACTAAATAATAACACACAATAAACATACACACATAATACTTGAGAAATAGGTCCCAAATAGACGGACAACATATGGCGGCTTGTTACATAGAAAATGAAGAGGGGGGAAAGAGAGAGAAAAAAGGACACTTATTGTTGATAGATTTTAGAACTATTCCCACAGTAATCATATACTTTGCACACGAACCGCCGCCCATTTTAAGTATGAAATCATTAATGTATTTAACGTTAAGTGTGAATGCCTTCGTTCGCCGTTTATCTCTGTCGGAACCAGCCCTCCTTAGGAAGGTTGTTGGCCTTTCAGCGACAAGCTTGTATGGCTCCGAATGTCCGAAAGGGGTCTCCCCTTTTCTACTGTTGTTCACTCTGGAAGATAGCTAGCCAGCCGTGTCGACGGTTCCCATTGGTGATGAGTGTAGTAAGATACTGTGATTTAAGAAGAGTAATACAGTAGGATGATTTGAAGAGTAGTAGGATGGTCCAACTTAGATTATCTTTTCTAGATATTTGACTTAGGAACAGCTGATCAGCCGTACCAGTGATTGTCTGTTCTAATGTTAATCTCTGTTGGCAATCCTTTTATGCACTCTGGCCAAAGGGGACATCTCCGTCAGTCTGACACACTCTCTGACCTCACTCGGGGTGCGGCTACTTACTATTCACAGTTTTTAAGGGATAGATTCTCTTATGGCTCTTAAAATCACATTCATATCTTAACAAAAATACTTTCTACATTTTTCATATTTCATGTACAGTATTTCCTTTATAACCCTTTTAAAGACATCACAAAATAAAAACCAATAGGACATTATTTTTCTTCAGATCCCCTCTGAACATTCCCCACATTCTTATGTTAGAAATATTTTTCCAGTATTCACTTTTTGAACGTGTTAGAGTTTCAGCGTGAACAGCCAAAGTCATTCCTTTGGATCACACTGGAGGGGAAAGAGAGGGCCTGGCTACTGTCATCCACCGCCAAGCTTATCTGACCCATCCTGATCCTCACAGGACAGTCATTACAGTCCTCCTCTGGTGGGTTCAATCTTGGAAGGATTCTGCAAGTTGCAACTTACCATAAAAATGACCACGGGATGTCCTGGTTTGTGGATCATCGTAGCAGTCCCCCTCTGGTGGTTTACCCTGGTAGGATTTCTGCAAGCTGCAGACCCCCACAAGAATGGCCACGGGATGTCAAGGTTGTGGATTGTCGTTCCGGACCCGTCGTCCGGTTGTCCAGGCTGGTGGATCTAGGCAGTAACTTAGACAGACGTTATTAACACACAACATTAACATTGGGGCAGCATTGGGGATGCAGGTAGCCTAATGGTTAGAGCGTTGGGCCAGTAACCAAAAGGTTGTTAGATCAAATCCCTGAGCTGACAAGGTAAAAATCTGTCATTCTGCCCCTGAACAAGGGACTTAACCCACTGTTCCTAGGCCATCATTGTAAAAATGATTTGTTTTTAAACCTGTTATGGCTGCATTCCCGATACCGGGATCGATATGACAACTACCAGTGAAAATAGAGGGCGCCAAATTAATTTCTTTGTATTTTCTTCTACCAGATCTATTGTGTTATATTCTCCTACATTCAATTCACATTTCCACAAAATTCAGAGTGTTTCCTTTCAAATGATACCAAGTATATGCATATCCTTGCTTCTGGGCCTGAGCTACAGGCAGTTAGATTAGGGTATGTCTTTAGGCGGAAATTGAGAAGAAGGGGGGGTACCCCAAAGAAGTTAATTATAAATAGTAATTGCTATTAGCATATTGTAGTTTCTGTCAGCTGAGTGTTATAAAAATATGACTGCTTGTGTTGTCAATCTTTCCTCAGTTAGCGCTAGGACAAATGTAGCCTACATTTTTCCGGTTTGGATGATTGTGTTATGCTGAAGCTACTTCTGTGAATGTCTGAACATTGCATCCAAAAATAAACTGCTCACATTCTGGATATAACTTTGTAAGGACTGTGTTTGTGCAAAATGTTTCTGAAAAAACAGTGTGGCCAGCTCAAATGCTGATGAGTTATTCGAAACTGGACGTTCTAATCACACCGGTTTGATCTTACACTACAGGGACTACTGTAGAATGATCACACCCATGTGTTGGTACGTGTGAAAAGGTTAACCATCAGAAGTGTGTTTTGGAGATTCCCTTCTATGTGTTGCAATCTGAGTGACTACTACCTCCTCTGTCGCTGTTATCAAGGGCAATTTGTTCGGTCTCTAACCTTCTTACTGACTGTGGCCGGACTGACCGTTGCTGGCATTGGTACTGGTACCCAAGGGGACCAGCTATCCTACCAATTCATTCAGAAATGTTATCCTATCGGAACACATGATTAGAGCATTTTACTAGTTGCATTATAGTTGAGACGTATGGTAAGGAATGATTAATGTTACCATTTGTTTTTGGAGGTGGAAAGTCCACTGGACTTCTTTTACGACCAGTGTGGTACACATCAGTGATATCTCAGGTGTATTCTAAGGTTATCCCCGTTGAGGGACTTGTCGGCCCGCTCCTCTCTGTTCTCGTGGGGAAGTTTACAACTTGATTTGTTTCCTGATCAGGTGGCCTCGTAAAGTGTTGCACGTAGTCTCGACCCCCCCGCCCCCACTGGCCTAGTATTCCCCCCCCCCCCCCCCCCTTTGTGCTAGTATTCCCCCCACCAGTGGTTGGTGTTGGTGTCCAAGGCACAAACAAAACAGTTGAACCCTTTGTACGAGTTGTCAGCAGCCACGTTGTTAGTAGATTGGCTGTAACCTTTCAACCAAATCTCCTGGTGTTTGTGCTTCAAAACGTTCAGTGGCTGTTGTGTCCTTCCAGTCACCACAGCGTCCACGTGTGGCAACCATTCCAGTACCTGCGAACTGAGACAAGGATATTTGTCTGCGATATCGACAGTGTTTCACCAGTGGGAGTCATCGGGTCAGTGGTGGGACTGACGTCATTAGTTTCATAGAAAGGGGTTTCAGTCCCTCTCAAACAGAAAATTAAAATAACATTCGTACTTTGCTCCGTTCACTTTTCCCTCAATCGTGACTAGTCTCCCAGTCCCTGCCGCTGAAAAACATCCCCACAGCATGATTCTGCCACCACCATGTTTCGCCGTAGGGATGGTGCCAGGTTTCCTCCGGACGTGACGCTTTGCATTCAGGCCAAAGAGTTCAATCTTGGTTTCAGCAGACAAGAGAATCTTGTTTCTCATGGTCTGAGAGTCATTTAGGTGCCTTTTGGCAAACTCCAAGTGGTCTGTCATGTGCCTTTTACTGAGGAGAGGCTTCCATCTGGCCACTCTACCATAAAGGCCTGATTAGTGGAGTGCTGCAGAGAAGATTGTCCTTGTGGAAGGTTCTCCCATCTACACAGAGGAACTCTGAAGTGCTGTCAGAGTGACCATCGGGTTCTTGGTCACATCTCTGACCAAGACCCTTTCCCCAGATTGATCAGTTTGCCCGGGCGGCCAGCTCTAGGAAGAGTCTTGGTGGTTCCAATCTTCTTACATTTAATAATGATGGAGGCCACTGTGTTCTTAGGGACCTTTAATGCTGCAGAATGTTTTTGGTACACAATTCCTTCAACCTCATGGCTTGATTTTTGCCTTTCCAGATCATGCTCAATCAATTGAAATTACCACAAGTGGACTCCAATCAAGTTGTGGAAACATCTCAAGGATGATCAATTGAATTTTTAGAAACAGGCTGTAACGTAACAAAATGTGGAAAAAGTCAAGGAATCTGAATACTTTCCGAAGGCACTGTATATACTCCGGACTCCGACACTGCTCGTGCTAATATTTATATATTTCTTAATACCTTTCTTTTACTTTTAGACTTGTGTGAATTGTTAGATATTACTGCACTGTTGGAGCTAGGAATACAAGCATTTCGATACACCTGCAATAACATCTGCTAAATATGTGTATGTGACCAATAAAATGGAATTTCATTTTGACACACACGCCACTCTAATGCCCCAGGAAGATTGCCTGTGGAGGTCTGTTCCCTAGCTTAGCGTGTGCTCCCATCTGTGTCTTCTCATAGCAGCAGGGAATAATAAAGTCAGCCCAGCGAGACCTCCCCAATGTCAGTCAACAGTGGGAAGTAATGAACTGGGACCAGCCAGACCTTCCAATGTCAGCTAACACACACACGGCTAATAATGAACTCGCTGCATTGTAACCACAGTGTGTCAGCGGGTGCTGACACACTGTGGTTTCCTCAGACACTGGAGCTCTATGGGCAAAACTATCACATCATCACAGCAGAAGTCACATTCACAATCATATCATAGTATTCTCTGGCAGTGTCCCCAGTATTGGACAGAGAGCGAGAGAGAGAGAAAGAGAGAATGTTCAAAGTGTGTGTGTGGAGTGTATGCTTGTGTGCCAGCGGGGTGTGACGTACTGTACACGTGAGTGAAGTTGTTTGTTTGTCTATCTATGTGGAAAAGATCTGCAGTCTCATTTATATTTCCAATTGAGGGAAGCTAGAGAAGGTCCAGCAAGATTGGTCTTGCAGGAGCTGCCGGCATGTAATATTTAATTCACACAGTAGGGCTGTTAGTCACTGTCTCTGGCTGGCATGGTGGCATGGGCCAAACTACCCTATTCACTCAGGCATCTCTACTCTGTGTGTATGTGTGAGTGTGCTATTGAGGGTAGTGTGTGTGTGTGTGTGTGTGTGTGTGTGTGTGTGTGTGTGTGTGTGTGTGTGTGTGTGTGTGTGTGTGTGTGTGTGTGTGTGTGTGTGTGTGTGTGTGTGTGTGTGTGTGTGTGTGTGTGTGTGTGTGTGTGTGTGTGTGTGTGTGTGTGTGAGAGAGAGGGAGGGAGGGAGAAAACCATACACAAAATTATTAATCATTTGACCAAATATTTAGGAAACCATATGGAAAATGTGGTAAGCAAGTAATGTCGAAGAAAAGTCAAATTAATGTATTGTGTTAAGAGTTTTGATCATGCTTGCATCTAAACCAAAGTAAATACTTTTAAGTTTGTTACATCCATCATTTGGGGTCTCTATAAGCTTCAATATGAGGTCCTAAACCTAGCATGAAAGTGCATCCTTGTATTTTGGGGGGCTAATATAGTCAAAATGTTTGCCTTGGGGTAAGTTGAGCCCACTGGAGGCTCCTCAGGGGAAGAAGGGGAGAACCATCCACCTCAGTAAATTTATAAAAATACAAAGAGTGAAACATTAAAAAAGTTATCCTTTCTAGATAAAACTATACTAAATATATTCACATCACCAAATAATTGATTAAAACACACTGTTTTGCAATGAAGGTCTACAGTAGCCTCAACAGCACTCTGTGTGGCAGCACCATGGTGTAGGCAGAGGACAGCTAGCTTCTGTCCTTCTCTGGATACATTGACTTCATTACAAAACCTAGGAGGCTCATGGTTCTCACCCCCTTCCATAGACTTACACAATAATGATGACAACTTCCGGAGGACATCCTCCAACCTATCAGGGCTCTTGCAGCATGAACTGACATGTGGTCCACCCAATCAAAGGATCAGAGAATGAATCTAGTACTGAAAACATAAGCTACAGCTAGCTAGCACTGCAGTGCAAAAACTGTGAGTAGTGTGTGTACCTAAGTGTATGTAAATTCCTGACTTTAACTGTAGCTAGCAAATGCAGCTAGCTAGTTTAGCCTACTCAAACACCCGGCGCAAAGAGCGGGATGCTATGTTAGCTAGCTGGCTATGGCTATGCAACACTGGAACTCTTCCAAGTCAAGGTAAGCTTTTGGTTTATTTGTAAAACGGGCCAGCCGGTGTAACTGCTAAACTGCACACTGTACCACATGATTGTAGCGGGTTTACTAACACATTAGTTCTATTTGCTATGTTGACTATGATGTTACTTTAGCTAATATGGTGACAACGATGTAGGCTGTGTGTAGCGTTCAGCTTGGAAAGGTTTTTTCGCCTTGTGTTGTGCATTGAAGTCCACAAGTGAAGGGAAAAGGTGAGTGGAGAAGAGCACGTAGATGTGAGAAGGAATACAACATGGCTGCTATGAAAGTGAACTGTGCTTACGTGTAATCCGGGGGGGTATTCATTCCACCGATTCTGTTGAAAAACTTTTCTTAATTGGAAGGAAACGGAACAAAACGGGGATAGACATAGCTGAATTTGGCCAATAGAAACTGTCGTTTGTAACTGTTAGTCTAATGATTACACCCTAGATCAGCTAGATTCAGGCAAGAGTGTGCAAGGTGAATGTGCCACTGTTTGACCATGTGTCACTGTCTTTCACCTCAACTTTTTCTCTCAACCTGTGTGCACCTACGTTCATAGGCTAGGTTGTAGCAACCTCATGATGGGATGGGGACAATTTGAGTATCATGTTGCAGTCTAAAGCTTTCGATGTAACATTGAACTGGATGAATGGAATATGAATGACAGTCATCTAGTATGCTATAATAGAAATAAAGCCATATTCATAAAACAATTATCGTCCTCCCTCAACTTAAAAGGTGCCGACCGCCACTGGTTGAGCCAATGGCCAAGTTGAGCCAATGGTTTAGCCAATGGCAAGTTGAGCAAATGTTCTCTTCCCAGACGTAATGCAAGGCATTATCTCTGGGATATGAGGTAACAACAGGGCCTGACCTATATTAGGTGTTAAAAAAAGTACAAAGTGTTCAAATATGCTCAAAATGATTAAAAGACAAAAAAGTGATTGTGTTGAATTGTGTTTGGGAAATAAAGATAGACATGAAAAAGGTAGTAGAAATATTTCATTCAGTACAGAAATGTGTAGGTGGCTTGACTTACCTTGTCCCGCGGCTCAACCTATACCATACCAGTGTAAATTGTGCCAAGAGACTGTCACACCCTGACCATAGTTTGCTTTGTATGTTTCTATGTTTTGGTTGGTCAGGGTGCGATCTGAGTGGGCATTCTATGTTGGATGTCTTGTTTGTCTATTTCTATGTCTGGCCTGATATGGTTCTCAATCAGAGGCAGGTGTTAGTCATTGTCTCTGATTGGGAACCATATTTAGGTAGCCTGGGCTTCACTGTGTGTTTGTGGGTGATTGTTCCTGTCTCTGTGTTTTGTACCAGATAGGGCTGTTTTTGGTTTTCCACGTTCATTGTTTTGTAGTGTTCGTGTTTATCGGTTTTTACTAAACATGAATCAATATAACCACGCTGCATTTTGGTCCGCCTCTCCTTCACCACCGGAAAACCCTTACAGAGACACTTTTTCTGGACAAGCTATGTTTTCAAAACTAATGTTTACATGCATTCGGATTATTTCAGGGAAACATAACATCCTCAAATATATACAGATATGTTTGTTAGAAAAAAATACTACATTTCCCTTGAAAGAATGATGCTGAATTTAAATAATTGCTCAATTTAACCTTTATTTAACTAGGCAAGTCAGTTAAGAACAAATTCTTATTTACAATGACAGCCTACTCCGGACAACGCTTGTGCACCGCCCTATGGGACTCCCAATCACTGCCAGATGTGATACAGCCTGGAATCGAACCAGGGACTGTAGTGACGCGTCTTGCACTGAGATGCAGTGTCTTAGACCGCTGCGCCACTCGGGAGCCCAGAAATTCAACATAGTAAGACTTTGAGGAAAAGGCGGGCATTCCCTGATGTATTTATTAAATGCATAGTGTATAAATTCAGGGAGAGTAAATTGAGTGTGGTTGTGTAAACCCCCAGTGAGTCCGTAGCAGCTAAATAAAAAATCCCAACAACACCCACAGGGCCAGAATGCTTAACCACGCTCTGACCCAAACAACACCCACAGGGCCAGAATGCTTAACCATGCTCTGACCCCAACAACACAAACCTTCATTGAATCCCACTTTGTCAGACAATGTTGGAATGCTTTGGATTATATTGAAAAACTATTATAATTTGATCCCACGGACAAAGAACTAGGTCTATTCTCAGCATGTCCAAGTGAACATTTTATTTCCTATGTCAGACAACTATTGGCCTTTTCTCAAGTTATTTATACTTTTGCGGCACAGTGTGTGTAAGACACTAAAGTATCTCTCTGATTCATGTCTCCTAACTGCATGGCCTTGTAGCACCAGAAAAGCTCCTAAAATATGCTCCTGTATTTAATTCAGCAACTCAGACAGAGGGAGTAATTGAATGGTGGTTTATGTTCTTATTTGCAGTATATTTGAGTGGAATTATATGTGATGTTTAATAGCATCCCTCCCAGGACATTAATCAGAAGAGGCCAGTGTAAACCAGACCTGCATCTCTCCATCTCCGCAGAGCTGTTTTTTTTTAACGACTGTCTCTATCAGAAATAGCCTTCTATCACCTGTGCACCACAAGCTCTATGGTAGCACTCTGACCTGAGCGAGAAGCAAGCGTTGAAGCACACTTACAGTCACTGAACAAAAACATAAACGCAACCATTTCAAAGATTTTACTGAGTTACAGTTCATTTCAGGAAATCATTCAATTGAAATAAATGAATTAGGCCCTAATCTATGGATTTCACATGACTGGGAATACAGATATGCATCTCTTGGTTGCAGATACCTTGGAAAAAGGGTAGGGGCTTGGATCAGAAAACCAGTCAGTATCTGGTAGGACCACCATTTGCCTCATGCAGCGCGACACATCTCCTTCCCATAGAGTTGATCAGGCTGTTGATTGTGGTCTGTGGTATGTTGTCCCACACCTCTTTGCTGTGCATAGTTGATGGATATCGTCAGGAACTGGAACATGTCGATCCAGAGCATCCTTAACATGCTCAGGGAAGTCAGGAACCAACACACAGTAGGTTAGGAAAGCAAAGGCTAGCTTATTCAAACAGAAATGTGCATCCTGTAGCTCTAACTCCAAAAAGTTTTGGGACACTAAAGCCCATGAAGAGTAAGAGCACCTCCTCCCAGCTGCCCACTGCTCTGAAGCTAGGTAATCGAGAATTTCAATAAGAATTTCTCTACGGCTGGCCCTGCATTCCTCCTGGCTACCCCAACCCTGGCCAACAGCTCCGCACCCCCCGCAGCTATTCGCCCAAGCCTCCCCAGCTTTTCCTTCACCCAGATCCAGATAGCAGATGTTCTGAAAGAGCTGCAAAACCTGGACCCGTACAAATCAGCTGGGCTAGACAATCTGGACCCTCTCTTTCTAAAATTATAAAAGACAATACTGTGCAGCCTCTGTCAATCACCGTATTCTTTTTTTTATTTTTTATTTATTTTTTTATTTTTTAATTTTACCCCTTTTTCTCCCCAATTTCATGGTATCCAATTGTTGTAGTAGCTACTATCTTGTCTCATCGCTACAAGGCTCGGGAGAGACGAAGGTTGAAAGTCATGCGTCCTCCGATACACAACCAACCAAGCCGCTGCTTCTTTAACACAGCGCACATCCAACCCGGAAGCCAGCCGCACCAATGCGCCGGAGGAAACACCGTGCACCTGGCCACCTTGGCTAGCGTACACTGCGCCCAGCCCGCCACAGGAGTCGCTGGTGCGCGATGAGACAAGGACACCCCTACCGACCAAGCCCTCCCTAACCCGGGCGACGCTAGGCCAATTGTGCGTCGCCCCACGGACCTCCCGGTCGCGGCCTGTTACGACAGAGCCTGGGCGCGAACCCAGGACTCTGATGGCACAGCTGGCGCTGCAGTACAGCGCCCTTAACCACTGCGCCACCCGGGAGGCCCAATCACCGTATTCTTATCGGCAGACTCAACTGCCTTGGTTTCTCAAATGACTGCCTCGCCTGGTTCACCAACTACTTCTCAGACAGTGTGTCAAATTGGAGGGCCTGTTGTCCGGACCTCTGGCAGTCTATATGGGGGTACCACAGGGTTCAATTCTGTATACATCTGGCCCTTCTTTAGACACTGTGTTAACTAACCTCCAAACGAGCTTCAATGCCATACAACACTCCTTCCGTGGCCTCCAACTGCTCTTAAACGCTAGTAAAACCAAATGCATGCTTTTCAAGCGTTCGCTGCCCGCACCAGCCCGCCCGACTAGCATCACTACTCTGGACGGTTCTGACTTAGAATATGTGGACAACTACAAATACCTAGGTGTCTGGCTAGACTGTAAAATCTCCTTCCAGACTCATATTAACTTCTTGATCCTACTTGAGACGCAGATGTCTCAACTAGGCACCTGGAAATGCAAATGCGCTACGCTAAATGCTAAATGTACTCGTTAAAACTCAAACCTTGATCAAAATTCACAAGCAGGGTATTGAATTAAAGCTACACTCGTTGTGAACCTAGCCAACAAGTCAGATTTTTGAAATGCTTTTCGGCGAAAGCATGAGAAGCTATTATCTGATAGCATGCATCACCTCAAAATGCCTGAATGCGACGTAAACAAAGACTTTGCTTATCCGGCGCTGCACAAAACGCAGAAATAAAATATAAAACATTCATTACCTTTGACGAGCTTCTTTCTTGGCACTCCTATATGCCCCATAAACATCACTATTGGGTCTTTTTTTCGTTTAAATCGGTCCATATATACCCAAAATAGCTTTCTATGGAAGCTGTGTCATTCAGAAAAAAACATCGTTTTTAAACGCTGCGTCATTTTTTTAAATTAAAAAAGTCGACGATAAACTTTCACAAAACACTTCGAAATCCTTTTGTAATCCAACTTTAGGTATTAGTAAACGTTTATAATCTATCAAAATGATTACAGGGCGATGTATATTCAATAGCTCCTCGTCTGCAAATCAATGGCTGCCAATGTCCACATTGAAAACATCCTGGTGGAGACCGGAAGAAACGGAATCCAGATAGTTGGATTTTCCAACAAAAAATTCCATTGAAAATGACGACAATGGCGACATCGTGTGGAATTTGTATGAATTGCATGCAGGTCGATATAAAATTTTGTCCCCCCCATGAAAGTGACTTATGGAAATTATTTTTAGCTTTCAGAGAGCAGTTTTTCTTGCGTTTTTCAATGAAACACACAATCTGTTATAGTCACAGCCGTGATTTAACCAGTTTTAGAAACTTCAGAGTGTTTTCTATCCACACATACTAATCATATGCATATACTATATTCCTGGCATGAGTAGCAGGACGCTGAAAAGTTGCGCGATTTTTAACAGAATGTTCGAAAAAGGAAGGGGTAGACTTAAGTTAAACATCTCCAATCCAAAATTAAATCTAGAATCGGCTTCCTTTTTCGCAAACAAAGCCTACTTCACTTACGCCGACAAACTTACCCTCGTAAAACTGACTATCCTACCGATCCTCGACTTCGGTAATGTCATTTACAAATAGCTTCCAATACTCTACTCAGCAAACTGGATGCAGTCTATCACAGTGCCATCCGTTTTGTCACCAAAGCCCCTTATACCACCCACCACTGCGACCTGTATGCTCTAGTTGGCTGGCCCACGCTACATATTCATCTCCAGACCCACTGGCTCCAGGTCATCTATAAGTCTATGCTAGGTAAAGCTCCGCCTTATCTCAGCTCACTGGTCACGATAACAACACCCACCCGTAGCCCGCGCTCCAGCAGGTGTATCTCACTGGTCATCCGCAAAGCCAACACCTCCTTTGGCCACCTATCCTTCCAGTTCTCTGCTGCCAATGACTGGAACAAATTGCAAAAATCGCTGAAGCTGGAAACTTATATTTCCGTCACTAACTTTAAACATCAGCTATTTGAGCAGCTAACTGATCGCTGCAGCTGTACATAGCCTGTAAATAGCCCACCCAATCTACCTACCTCATCCCCATATTGTTTTTATTTACTTTTCTGCTCTTTTGCACACCAGTATTTCTACTTGCACATCACCATCTGCTGATCTATCACTCCATTGTTAATTTGCTAAATTGTAATTACCTCGCTACTATGGCCAATTTATTGCCTTACCTCCTCATGCCATTTGCACACACTGTATGTTATCTTTCTTTTTTTCCCTATTGTGTTATTGACTGTACACTTGTTTATTCCATGTGTAAGTCTGTGTTGTTGTTTGTGTCACACTGCTTTGCTTTATCTTGGCCAGGTCGCAGTTGTAAATGAGAACTTGTTCTCAACTAGCCTACCTGGTTAAATAAAGGTGAAATAAATACAAATAAATAAATAAAACACACAAACAGTAAATCCTCCATATGATCTCATAGGACTTATAGTAGAACTCTTTTTACTTGCACACAATATAAAAAATATTTAAAAAATGTCCTCACTGTCACCTGCGTTTATTTTCAGCAAACTTAACATGTGTAATTATTTGTATAAACATAAAAAAATCAACAACTGAGACATAAACTGAACAAGTTCCACAGACATGTGACGAACATAAATTGAATAATGTGTCCCTGAACAAAGGGGTGGTCAAAATCAAAAGTAACAGTCAGTATCTGGTCTGGCCACCAGCTGCATTAAGTACTCCAGTGCATCTTCTCCTCATGGACTGCACCAGATTTGCCAGTTCTTGCTGTGAGATGTGACCCCACTCTTCCAACAGGGCACCTACATGTTCCCGGACATCACCCTCCGAGACCAACAGGTCCCAGACGTGCTCAATGGGCTCGAGATCCGGGCTCTTCGCTGGCCATGGCAGAACACTGACATTCCTGTCTTGCAGGAAATCATGCACAGAACGAGCAGTATGGCTGGTGGCATTGTCATACTGGAGGGACATGAGGGAGGAGGATGTCTTCAATGTAACACACATCATTGAGATTGCCTGCAATGACAACAAGCTCAGTCCGATGATGCTGTGAGACACCGCCCCAGACCATGGCGGACCCTCCACCTTCAAATCGATCCCGTTCCAGAGTACAGGCCTCTGTGTAACGCTCATTCCGTCGACAATAAAGGCGAATCCGACCATCACCTCTGGTGAGACAAAACCGTGACTCGTCAGTGAAGAGCTCTTTTTGCAGGTCCTGTCTGGTCCAGTGACGGTGGGTTTATGCCCATAGACGACGTTGTTGCCGGTGATGTCTGGTGAGGACCTGCCTTACAACAGGCCTACAAGCCCTCAGTCCAGCCTCTCTCAGCCTATTGCGGACAGTCTGAGCACTGATGGAGGGATTGTGCATTCCTGGTGTAACTCGGGCAGTTGTTGTTGCCACCCTGTACCAACCTGTGATGTTTGGATGTTCGGATCCTTTGCCGGTGTTGTTACACGTGGTCTGCCACTGCGAGGGCGATCAGCTGTCCGTCCTGTCTCATTGTAGCGCTGTCTTAGGCATCTCACAGTACAGACATTGCAATTTATTGCCCTGGCCACATCTGCAGTCCTCATGCCTCCTTGCAGCATGCCTAAGGCACATTCACACAGATGAGCAGGGACCCTGTGCATCTTTCTTTTGGTGTTTTTCAGAATCAGCAGAAAGGCCTCTTTAGTGTCCTAAGTTTTCATAACTGCGACTTTAATTGCCTACTGTCTGTAAGCTGTTAGTGTCTTAACGACCATTCCACAGGCGCATGTTCATCAATTGTTTATGGTTCATTGAACAAGCATGGGAAACAGTGTTTAAACCCTTTACAATGAAGATCTGTGAAGTTATTTGGATTTTTATGAATTATCTTTGAAAGACAGGGTCCTGAAAAGGGGACTTTTCTTTTTTTGCTGAGTTTAGATGGGTCGCCCTGTCCTGTCCCTCAGGGTCCACCACCCTGCAGCGCCCAAACCCAACACACCCCACTCAGCTTAAGGATCTTAGTGAAACATTCATTATTAGTTCGGGTGTGTCAGGCCAAGGCCAGAGTGACAACACAGAGGACGGCAGAACTCCAGGGTCAGGACTGAGCAGCCCAGCAGCTAGGTATCTCCCCTGACGTGGGCATGTTTTCAATACAGACTTCTTTAGTCGTACTGTATTCCATATAAGGTATCCAGACCTTATGAATCTTGCCCAGTATACCTTTAATCTTGTAATAAATAAAATCTAGTCATACATAACTTGACATTGTGGGAGGATAACCCATCTTCCATTTAATGGCAATATCTGGTAATTTAACCTATTTCTTAAGATATTTTTGGGCATTTGATATTGCCTATAGGGTGCAACATTTCTGGAAACATGGCTTTGTCACATACACCTAAAAAAAGAACATTGCAGGACGGCGGTCTGGTTTGGGCAGACAGAAAGCCAGAAGGTGGGGGCGTAGCAGGATGAAGAAATTGGTCCAGCTCAGACCTCTACTGTGCACCATGACAGTGAAGACTGTAAAGTTAGAGCTGTTTATTACTCTGTCAGTCTGAAAAGTAGGGAATTAGCTTGGGAAACTGCCAGATCAACAATGTTACATTGCCATACTGACTCTTAAACTCACATTGCACTGAAAAAACGTCATAATATCTATTTTCAATCGTTTGGCCGATGGTTTCATCGTTTGATTCAGGTCTATTGTGATTGAGGCAAAAATAATAGCTAACGTTAGCCAACTTTTGACCAGATCTCTCTCTAATGGTACATCAACTGGCAAAAGCTTGCCAAGTTCATTTACCTCTGAAACGGGACAAAACATTTCCATACAAACAACAGCTGTTAGATAGCGTTATGAGGTGGCTATTATTACTATCTGACAGATAACTAGAGGCTAGAGCTGACCTGGATGAGGTAGCTACTAGCTAGTGTAGCTTATTCATTCAACTCAGTCGAGAGGAGATGAAACATTAGCTAACGTTACACGTCAGTTACAATACTAGCTCAGCACTACAAATAAAATGTTGTTTATTTCTGTTAAATTAAACAGCAGTTACTTTGCCAGCTACATCAGTCAACTAAATAGGAGCTGTTTTTTTCTCTGCTTTCTATTACAA
The DNA here is from genome assembly GCF_045791955.1 of Oncorhynchus clarkii lewisi. Classification (NCBI taxonomy): domain Eukaryota; kingdom Metazoa; phylum Chordata; class Actinopteri; order Salmoniformes; family Salmonidae; genus Oncorhynchus; species Oncorhynchus clarkii. The sequence goes on along the minus strand of NC_092148.1, from coordinate 60,218,025 downwards.
CTCGGTGAAAGAGGGGAACACATACACACTGAATTATGCTCAACTCTCCCATTCTGGTCCAGCCACATGCGTTGAAATGAGCGGACCAAGCCGCAGCGTGTGTAGAGTTCCACATATTTTAATAAATCGAAACTCACTCACCAAACAAACAAACAAACAAACAAACAAACACTAAACGTGACGTTCTGGGCTGCTCACAGGCAGCTACACAAAAACAAGACCCCACAATCTAAGGTGGGAAAAAGGGCTGCCTAAGTATGATCCCCAATCAGAGACAATGATAAACAGCTGCCTCTGATTGGGAACCATACTAGGCCAACAAAGAAATAGAAACATAGATTTGCCCACCCAAGTCACACCCTGACCTAACCAAATAGAGAAATAAAAAGTCTCTCTAAGGTCAGGGCGTGACAGCCAGCCTTCCAGAAGCTTTGCCTTCACACAGCCTGTCATCCTGCTCTGTGTTGTCTGTGGTCCTAAATCCAGCTGACTGAACACTTCAAACAGCCTACCTGTCCACTTGGTGTCCGCATGGTCCTAAAGTACACGGTTGTGTCACGACTTCTACCGAAGTCATTGCCTCTCCTTGTTTGGGCGGTGCTCGGTGCTCGGCGGTCGACGTCACCGGTCTTCTAGCCATCATCGATACATTTTTCATTTTCCAGTGGTTTTGTCTTGTCTTCCCACACACATGTTTTCAATCCCATCCATTACCTGTTGTGTATTTAACCCTCTGTTTCCCCTCATGTCTTTGTCAGAGATTGTTTATTGTCAGTGTAGTGTAATTTGTATAGGTGCGCGACGGGTCTTTGTACCCATTTGTTTATATTCATTTTTTTCTTATTAGTGTTATGGAGCATTTTACTTGGACATTTATTAAAAGACTCCATTTTACACTCCGTTTGACTCTCCTGCGCCTGACTTCCCTGCCACCTATACACACACGTCTCTGACAGGTTGCTACAATTTTATCACAATGCAATGATAAAACTGTGGGGGGAAAAAAATTGCAACTTCAGAATGTGTGAAAGTTGCGCCCCTGCTAAACAGTGCCCAAGTGGAAAAAGCGACATGCTGGGAGCTCAACTGTGGTTTAATTTCCTCATTGATCAGTGATGATTCGCTAACTGAACATCAATATGCATGCAATATGATAACATAATGTATAGCAAGACGCGTAGTCAAATTTTAAACATACTTGGATAAAAGCGACAATCGATAAAAAGCACAAAGGAGAATGCATGTTAGCAAATTGCTTTATGAATTAATAAAGTGTCAATATCCTGTAAAAGTAGCCTAAAGAGTATTTTGTATTGAAGCCTACATTATATTGGGCATTGGCTTCGCTCATGCTTACAGAAAGCCATGTGCCTTTATTTACAGTTTGGACATCTTCTGCACTTTATTGATAGCTCTGAAAATGCTAAAATATTCACAGAATATAATGGAATAAAATCGAAAAGGATTGCATTACATATTTTCATATCTGATATAGCAACTGAAAGACTATTCACCAGCCTCCCACTGTTCATTCTGGCTAGATCTAATGGTAGACTACACGTAAAAATTAGGTCTATGCATTATACCTTGCCATACACTTATCATGCACTGCGCTCTATCATAGTCCGTCCCATGCATCCACAATACATTTGTAGTTCATTTTAAATTTTGCTATTAGTCCTTGGCCTTTCTTTAGCCTACAATGTTTTCAAATATTTGATTTTGCGCAGGCATTGGAGGGAACTGGAGAACCCTTTTCCTATCATTTGGGACAATATCTCTTCACAGATATCTTTATTTCTATGTATGCCCATTTTATTCAGAGTCGGACGTGGTATTGCACTGTGGCATTCAATCACGGTGCCAGTAGGCACTTGGTTTCTAATGAAGAACTATGATCTTAACTCAACTTGCCAATCTGATTGTTTTGAGAGGATTTGCCAACTGTGACATTGGCCAAATATACAGTTGAAGTCAGAAGTTTATGTACACTTCGGTTGGAGCCATTAAAACTCATTTGTCAACCTCTTCACAAATTTCTTGTTAACAAACTATAGTTTTGGCAAGTCGGTTAGGACATCTACTTTGTGCAAGACACAAGTCATTTTTCCAACAATTGGTTAGACAGATTATTTCACTTATAATTCACTGTATCACAATTCCAGTGGGTCAGAAGTTTACATACACGAAGTATGCCTTTAAACAGCTTGGAAAATTCCATAAAATTATGTCAAGGCTTTAGAAGCTTCTGAAAGGCTAATTGACATCATTTGAGTCAATTGGAGGAGTACCTGTGGATGTATGTAATGCCCGGGATGTAGTGGAGGAAGAAGTCAGGCGCAGGAAACGGAGAGTTCAGGGTAGCGATACTTTTAATTCACCACACAGGTGAAATCGACGCCAACCCAAACAAATGCTCCAACACACGGGGAACTAAACAGTCCAGAAAATACACACATACACGGACAACCGTGACCTACAGTCGTGCACAAAATGTACACAGTAAATAATCCCGCACACTCAGTAGGCGGGCCGGCTGGATAATAAAGCCCCACCAATAAACCGAATTAAACACAGGTGTAACTAATAAAGAGACAAGGGGGAAAAAAGGATCAGTGGCAGCTAGTAGGCCGGTGACGACGACCCCCGAGCGCCACCCGAACGGGAAGGGGAGCCACCTTCGGTAGGAGTCGTACCCCCCCCCCCCCCCCCCCCCCCCCCCGACGCGCGGCTCATACAGCGCGCCGACACCGGCCTCGAGGGCGAGGCGCAGGGCGATCCGGATGGAGGTGATGGAAATCCCTCAACATTGACGGATCCAAGATGTCCCCCACCGGTACCCAGCACCTCTCCTCCGGATCATACCCCTCCCAGTCCACGAGGTACTGCAGGCCCCTCACCCGGCGTCTCAAGTCCAGAATGGCCCGTATCGTGTACGCCGGGGACCCCTCGATGTCCAGAGGGGGAACAGGGACCTCCGGCACCTCACCGTCCTGCAGGGGACCAGCTACCACTGACCTGAGGAGAGACACATGAAACGAGGGGTTAAAACGATAATAGGAAGGGAGTTGTAATCGATAACACACCTCGTTTATCCACCTCAGGACTTTGAAGGGCCCTACACACTGCAGCCCCAGCTTCCGGCAGGGCAAGCGGAGGGGTAGGTTTCGGTTCAAGAGCCAGACCCTGTCCTCCGGTACAAACACTGGGGCCTCACTGCAGTGGCGGTCAGGTCTCCTGGGAGCGCTGCACCCACTCCTTCACCGCAGGAGCCTCGGTCTGACTCGGATGCCAAGGTGCCAGGACCGGCTGGTAGCCCAACACACAATGGAACGGAGATAGGTTTGTCGAGGAGTGACGGAGTGAGTTTTGGGCCAACTCCGCCCATGGGACGTACCTAGACCACTCGCTGGGCCGGTCCTGGCAATACGAACGCAGAAACCTACCCACCTCCTGGATCACTCTCTCCCCCTGCCCATTACTCTCGGGGTGATAACCGGAGGTCAGGCTGACTGAGACCCCCAGACGCTCCATGAACGCCCTCAATACCCGGGACGTGAACTGGGGACCCCGATCAGAGACGATGTCCTCCGGCACCCGGAGGACATCGGAAGACGTGGGTGAATAACGCCTCCGCAGTCTGTAGGGATGTAGGGAGACCGGGCAACGGGAGGAGACGGCAGGACTTAGAAAACCGATCCACAACCACCAAAACCGTAGTGTTCCGCTGAGATCGGTCAGGAAATCCACTGATAAGTGAGACCATGGCCGTTGTGGAACGGGGAGGGGGTGTAATTTCCCTCTAGGAAGGTGCCTAGGAGCTTTAATCTGGGCGCACACTGAACAGGAAGAGACATAAACCCTAACGTCCCTAGCCAAAGTGGGCCACCAATACTTCCCCCGGAGGCACTTCACTGTCCTCGCCACCCCAGGATGACCCGAGGAGGGTAGGGTGTGAGCCCACCGAATCAGGTCCCGAACACCAAGCGACATGTACTTACGCCCAGCCGGACACTGAGGAGGCGCAGGCTCCACCCGTAACGCCCGCTCGATGTCCGAGTCCACCTCCCATACCACTGGTGCCATGGAAGGATGGGAGTAGGATTGGTGGACTGCTCCTCCATGTCATAAAGACGGGACAGCCCGTCAGCCTTTACGTTCAGGGAGCCTGGTCTATACGATAGAGTAAACCTGAATCGGGTGACGTACATGGCCCACCTTGCCTGACGTGGATTCAGTCTCCTAGCTGCCCGAATATACTCCAGATTCTGGTGGTCGGTCCAGATGAGAAAGGGGTGCTTAGCCCCCTCAAGCCAGTGTCTCCACACCCTCAGGGCCTTGACCACCGCTAACAACTCCCGGTCCCCCACATCATAGTTACGCTCCGCCAGACTGAGCTTCCTCGAAAAGAAAGCGCAGGGGCGGAGTTTTGGTGGCGTACCAGAGCGCTGTGATAGCACGGCAACCACCCCAGCCTCGGATGCATCCACCTCCACTATGAATGCTAGAGAGGGGTCCGGGTGCGCCAACACGGGTGCATCCGTGAACAGCGCCGTCAACCTATTGGAGGCTCTGTCCGCCTCTGCCGACCACCGCAAACGCACCGCCCCCCCCTTCAGCAGTGAGGTAATGGGGGCCGCTACCTGGCCAAAACCCCGGATAAACCTCCGGTCGAAATTGGCAAACCCCAAAAACCGCTGCACCTCCTTCACCGTGGTCGGCCAAATTTCCACACTCCATCACCACCCCCGAGGTGGAAATGCGATAACCCAGTAAGGAGACGGCTCGTTTGGAGAACACACACTTCTCAGCCTTGACGGATACGTCATGCTCCAGCAGTCTACCAAGCACCTTGTGTACCAGAGACACATGCGCAGCGCGGGTGGCGGAATAGATCAGAATATCATTGATATAAACAACCACGCCCTGCCCGTGCAGGTCCTTGAGAATCTCGTCTACAAATGATTGAAAGACGGCTGGAGCATTCTTTAACCCATACGGCATCACGGGGTACTCATAGTGGCCCGATGTGGTACTAAACGCGGTTTTCCACTAGTCTCCATCCCGAATACGCACCAGAGATCCAGTTTTGTGAAAAACTGTGCTCCGTGAAATGATTCCACCGCCGTAGCGATGAGAGGTAGTGGGTGTCACGGTCATCCTGCTCTTCATCTGAAGAGGAGAGGCGAAACGGATCAGAGGACCAATATGCGGCGTGGTAAGTGTCCATGGTAAATCTTTAATAAAGAAAGTACTGACACTGCATACAAAACAATAAACAAATGACGACCGTGAAGCTACAAATTAGACCTGTGCTGACACAAGCCACTGACATAGACAATCACCCACAAACAAACAGTGCAACCCAGGCTACCTAAGTATGATTCTCAATCAGAGACAACTAATGACACCTGCCTCTGATTGAGAACCATACTAGGCCGAAACATATTAATGCCCCAAAACATAGAAAAACAAACATAGACTGCCCACCCAACTCACGCCCTGACCATACTAAATAAATACACAACAAAGGAAATAAAGGTCAGAACGTGACAGTACCCCCCCCCCCCCAAAGGTGCAGACTCCGGACGCAAAACCTTGACCTATAGGGGAGGGTCTGGGTGGGCGTCTGTCCGCGGTGGCGGCTCTGGCGCGGGACGCGGACCCCACTTCACTATTGTCTTAGTCCGCCTCATTGTCCGCCTCCGTGGCTCTCTAACCCTGGCAACCCCTCTCCATGACCCCACTGGACAGAGGGGAAGCTGCTCGGGACAGAGGGGCAGGTGCTCGGGACAGAGGGGCAGCTGCTCGGGACAGAGGGGCAGCTGCTCGGGACAGAGGGGCAGCTGCTCGGGACAGAGGGGCAGCTGCTCGGGACAGAGGGGCTCTGGCGCCTCTGCTATCATTTTCCATTCTCCAAATGTAGAAATACTCACCGAAGCAAACAGTATCATCAATCAACAGCCTCATTTTACATGTAAAAACAGCCCCTAATTAAAGATGCATGTTTAAATTTGACATGAAATTGGGTATAAACAAGTCTCCCTCTTAACTTTCTGTGCCGTGCTGGAATGTGGGAGTCAAGCAGACTAAACTGGTGGATGGGACGGCTGAGATAGGATAGAGTAAACACACACTGGGCTGACCTCTTCTACCTCTCCTCCACAGAGGTGTTTATGAGTCATTCTCTTATGAGTCACACACGCATACACACACGCACACCTACAGAGGCACTCAGGCCTGCTCGGTGTCTGCATGTCTGGGTTTAAGAGCTGAGATGGAGCTGGAACAGGGGATTTAACCCTCTATAGAGCCGTGGAGAGCCACAGAGGAGTAGAGGAATGATGTGCCTTAGAGAGAGGCAGAGCTGTATGGAATGACTATTATGGATATTACAGCCTATCTGGTCATACATTCAGTATGTAAATGTGTTTTATGGTTGTCAAGTTGTGTTTAGATAAAGCATAGTAGCACATGATGTGTCTATTCACAAACAGTACAGGCACTGCACATATTTCTGCAGACAAGCAGTCATACACAGACAGACACTATAGAAGTAATAGTGGATGTACTGTGGTTTGAAGGTGACCCTGGTCATGGAGGCCCAGGCTCAGGCAGGTGTATTACACTTGTGTTCACTGAGACAGATAGGGTAGACAATGAGAGAGTTGTTCCCCATGTCGCCTTCTCTCCCTCGGGCCATACTCAACAGCAGGCAGCCCCCCTGTAGTGCTGCTGTCCCCAGCTAACCAGAGCAGCACATTAGAATCCCATTCCGCCAGGAGCTAGACCGAACTAGACCGCAACCAAGCGCCTCCTCATTCTGCCAGCAGGGCGCCCTAATGCCCCTGTGGTGATGTAGTGTGTGTGTGTGCAATTGCTCAAGGGTGTGTGTGTGTGTGTGTGTGCGTATGTGCACTTGCGTAAGTGTGCGCATGTGTGTGATTGTGTTGAGAAAAAAAATCCACGTGCCTGATGAGTGTTTGGTAAAAAAAAAAAAAAAAGATAACTTCCAGAAGTGTTCTTCTATTTGAAGAGATTGTACATAAAAGAGAACGGACGTTTCAGGTAAGGCACCTGCTACTGCTGTTGCTACTGCTTCCGCCGCTGCTGCTGCGTGACTGAGTGTCAAAACAGAAATAGAGACTTATGTGTGAAGGGGACCACATGCTTTCCATGTCACCTCATCTTTATCCATCCCCTCATCCCACTTCTCACCCTGAGCGAGCCATTTTTCTCCATTAAGACACAAAAGGCCGTTGTTAAGGGGAATGCTGTTCTCTCCTGTGGGAGCCAGGATGCTCTCCAGCCTCCCAAACAACGCTCCAGGTTAACATAAAGTCTACACTACACTGACAGACAGGAAAGTATAGAGGCATTAGTGTCGGTCTGCCTCATCTACTGTACACTGCATCAAGTCGGGATTATAAATATTCAAGATTTTAAGATGGGTATGTGTGTGCTCAGTCTCTCAGTGTGTGATGATATTTGTCTGTTGAGTTGGTCGTGTACCAGTTTGGCATCTGGCTGTAGTATTTCCTGTGTGTGATGATAACCTAGGAAGTGAACAGATGAGTGGGGACATGAGACATTAGGGCAATCAAACCCCCTCCTCTTTGTGCTTTGGAGATTGAAAAGAGAGCACAATACAGTGAAGTCTATAGATGACACCCATGATAAAAACGAGCAAAAACAGACTGTGTAAAATAAATAATTCAAAAACGGAGCTATTGTATGCTATACTAATACAATTTCTCAGAGAAAGAGATTTTGTTTAATAATTAATTTAAATTATTGGCACCCGTTTTCAATACTCTAGCACCTTCCCTTGCGAGGATAAGAACACTAAGGTTTTTTTTTAAATGGTTTATGAGATTGGAGAATACATTGAGAGGGATCTTAGACCATTCCTCTATACAGAATCTTTCCAGAACCTTGATATTCTTCGTCTGCGTTTATGGACTTCAATTCAAACCACAGGTTTTTAATGGGGTTCAACTCCGGAGACTGAGATGGCCATTGCAACATGTTGATTTTGTGGTCAATTAACCACTTCTTAAATGTGGATTTTGATTAGTGCTTAAGGTTATTGTCTTGCTGGAAGATCTTCTTGCGGCCAAGTGTCAGCCTCCTGGTAGAAGCAATCAGGTTCTTGGCTAAAATGTCCTGATACTAGGTAAGGTTCATGATGCCGTTGACCTTAACAAGGACCCCGGGACCAGTTGAAGCATAACATCAAAGATTCACCACCATATTTTCCCTAATAAAAAATCCTCTATAAAATCCAATCAGATTTTGGAATCTATCCTATAGGACTGGTTACAAAATCTGATAGGATTATTCTACTAGGTATCTACCAAAAAACATGAAAACGGGGTTGATTTACCTATAATAAAAATGCACATATATTTAGTAATAACAAACCAGAAAAAACATTTAGCATCTGCTATAACCATACAGTGACTCAAAAATGACATATAAAGCTAGTCAGCTGACAGGCAAAATGTGGCAAAAAGATAAGACCTTGAAACAATAGATAGAGGATCTAGATAATTTCTCTAACCTCTCTGGATTACAACCGAACTATGATAAGTACCATATAATGTATTGGATCACAAAAATACTTAACTTGTACATTACCGTGCAGTGTACCAATAAAATGTATTAATGGTCTGACAATGAAGTGGACATACTCAGTATTCATACCCCTTATGAAATAAAGGAACTTTATATAACACATTTTTACAGAAAGTTAACACAAATAGATATATTGGTGCCATGTATGGGAAGAAAAAAATAATAATCACCCTGATATATACACACACACACACAGTACCAGTAAAAAGAGGAACATCAATGTCTCTGGAGATGGACTTGTAGCCTTGAGATTGTCCATGCTGGGCTACAATCTTGTGTCTGACCTCATAATTAAATGGGGTTTTTTTCTCCTTACTTATTGTGGTACACAGTGATACAAAACAGGGGAATGAGTATTTTCTCTATTCAAACCAGTTGAATTAATGATTTTTATATGGCAGTTGCCTGCAACACAATTCCAAAGTAAAGTAGAATCACCTGCTTGAGATCTTCCTTTCCTGTGGAGGTCCTCATGAGAGCCGGTTTCATCATAGCGCTTGATGGTTTTTGGACTGCACTTGAAGAAACTTTAAAAGTTCTTGAAATGTTCCGCATTGACCAACCTTCATGTTTTAAAGTAATGGACTGTCCTTTCTCTTTGCTTATTTGAGCTGTTCTTGCCATAATATGGACTTGGTCTTTTTCCAAATAGGGATAATTTCTGTATACCACTCCATACTTTGTCACAAACACATTAAGCCCAAAGGCCCAAACACATTAAGGAAAGATATTACACAAATTAACTGAACATGGCACACCTGCTAATTGAAACACATTCCAGGTGACTACTTCATGAAGCTGGTTGAGAGAATGCCAAGAGTATGCAAAGCTGTCACAGCAAAGCTGTGATTTCTTTAACATTTTTTGGTTACTACATGATTCCATGTGGTGCTGAAACTTGAAGCAGTAGCTGCACAATCAATCGGATTTCATTTCAACCATCTTCAATTTAATTAGAATTTTACTAACAGCAAGAGGGCTTTGTGTTGGAGCCTTTTTCTTCCTATTTAAGATATAAGAGGTAAGCCTACCTGTTCGACACGAAAGTAGGATATAGGCTGCTATAGCCATAGATTTGTCGGTCAATTCCTCGACCCACCATGGACTCTTTAAATAACAGCCCTTCACTGACACAGAGGTAGGCCAAGTTAAAACCAAGACTCTAATTGAGGGTGAATGAGAGGGTACGCCATAGGTCTACCTTTTATTAAAGAAAATGTCTAAAAGCACAGGCCTACCGCTTGTTAGCTTAAGATTAAAGAAAATAAAATGGATCCGATTATAAACTCAGCAAAAAAAGAAACGTCCCTTTTTCAGGACCCTGTCTTTCAAAGATAAAAATCTAAAAAATAACTTCACAGATCTTCATCGTAAAGGGTTTAAACACTGTTTCCCATGCTTGTTCCAATGAACCATAAATAATTCATGAACATGCACCTGTGGAACGGTCGTTAAGACACTAACCGCTTACAGACGGTAGGCAATTAAGGTCACAGTCATGAAAGACTAAAGAGGCCTTTCTACTGACTGAAAAACACCAAAAGAAAGATGCACAGGGCCCTGCTCATCTGCGTCAACGTGCCTTAGGCATGCTGCAAGGAGGCAGGAGGACTGCAGATGTGGCCAGGGCAATAAATTGCCATGTCCGTACTGTGAGATGCCTAAGACAGCGCTACAGGGAGACAGGATGGACAGCTGATCGTCCTCACAGTGGCAGACCACATGTAACAACACCGGCACAGGATCGGTACATCCGAACGGCACACCTGCGGGACAGGTACAGGATGGCAACAACAACTGCCCGAGTTACACCAGGAAGGCACAATCCCTCCATCAGTGCTCAGACTGTCCGCAATAGGCTGAGAGAGGATGGACTGAGGGATTGTAGGCCTGTTGTAAGGCAGGTCCTCACCAGACATCACTGGCAACAAAGTCGCCTATGGGCACAAACCTACTGTCACTGGACCAGACAGGACTGGCAAAAAGTGCTCTTCACTGACAAGTCGCGGTTTTATCTCACCAGGGGTGATGGTCGGATTCGCGTTTATCGTCGATGGAATGAGCGTTACACCGAAGCCTGTACCCTGGAGCGGGATCGATTTGGAGTTAGAGGGTCTGTCATAGTCTGGGGTGGTGTGTCACAGCATCATCGGACTGAGCTTGTTGTCATTGCAGGCAATCAACGCTGTACGTTACAGGGAAGACATCCTCCTCCATGTGGCATGACAATGCCACCAGCCATACTGCTCGTTCTGTGCATGATTTCCTGCAAGATAGGAATGTCACTGTTTTGCCATGGCCAGCGATGAGCCCGGATCTCAATCCCATTGAGCACGTCTGGGACCTGTTGGATCAGAGGGTGAGGGCTAGGGCCATACCCCACAGAAATGTCCGGGAACTTGCAGGTGCCTCGGTGGAAGAGTGGGGTAACATCTCACAGCAAGAACTGGCAAATCTGGTGCAGTCCAAGAGGAGGAGATGCACTGCAGTACCTAATGCAGCTGGTGGCCACACCAGATACTGACTGTTACTTTTTGACCCCCTTCCTTTATTCAGGGACACATTATTCAATTTCTCTGGAACTTGTTCAGTTTATATCTCTGTTGTTGAATCTTATGTTCATACAAATATTTACACATGTTAAGTTTGCTGAAAATGAACACAGTTGACAGTGAGAGGATAATTATTTTTTTGCTGAGTTTAGAAAGTTATCTATAACAGCACTTTGGTCAGCAGTGCTTTATGCTAGAAACAAGCAGTAAAATATTGGGGAAATTGGTGACTCCAATGTACTCTGTATATGGGGATATTATGGTATTGTTTCTTTGACATTCAGAGCATGATTTTGCTTGGGAAGTCCTTTCATTCGGTCACAATTGTACTTTCTGTACAATACACAAAAAAAGTGTTGTTTCAACTTATTATATATCCAGTGATCTAGTTGCGTGGCCTTTTTCAAGCTCAGAGTACTTCACATTTCACGTTATCCTAGCTTTATTACATTTATTCTGACTCACAAGAGATGATTAATTTGACGTTTGTTAATTTAACATTATTTGAAGCAACTTAAAACCTTTGTTATGTTAACAATAAATGTGGAGTTCTAATAACTAAAGCTACATTATTGACAAATAAAAGACAGTTAAGTCCACTGCTTCATTTCAGTGTAACTTCTCACAGCAAGAACTGTCAAATCTGGTGCAGTCCAAGAGGAGGAGATGCAGCTGGTGGCTGCATTAGGTACTTGTATTACATTAACAATAAATGTTGAGTTATCATAACTAAAGCAACATTTATGTTGACAAATAAGAATTTTAATTCCACATCATGACAGTATAACCGACCATTTTAGTTGAATTAATTTCACATTTTGTTAAGTCAAGTTTAAATTAAGCTATTGTAACTAGTAACACAGTTATCATACCTATATTTAAAGTTTACATAACAAAATGGTCTAAGCAAGGATAACGTGACATGTTCAGTGCTCTGCGCTTGAAAAAGGCCACTCAACTGGATGACTGGAAATAACAAGTTGAAACAACCTTAAAGCTTGAGTTCTGAACTAAAGCCAATTACTTCAATTCATAAGAGTTAACCATTTGCCATAACTTACTATTCTGAGTTGAATCTTTTTCCAATTTTGTTACGTCAACTGTTAATAAAGTTAACATACAGTGAGGGAAAAAAAGTATTTGATCCCCTGCTGATTTTGTATGTTTGCCCACTGACAAAGAAATTATCAGTCTATAATTTTAATGGTAGGTTTATTTGAACAGGGAGAGACAGAATAACAACAACAAAATCCAGAAAAATGCATGTCAAAAACGTTATAAATTGATTTGCATTTTAATGAGGGATATAAGTATTTTAGCCCTCTGAAAAAATAAATTGTTCTTTGCTAACTGAGCTTGATTTATTTTGTTTACAGCTTTTATTGAGTTGAAGTCAATTTAAATTAACGTGATTTGTCAAATCAACACATTTAGTTGACTTGAATAGATTAAATACATTATTTTGACTTAATCCCCAAAACGTTTTTACAGTGTAGATGTTTAAACCCAGACAGTTTTTAGAGAAACACTTGTGACCTTCTCTCGTTGGGTTAAGCCACGGAAGAAGAGTAGCCAGCAGTTAAAGCTTACCTTTTTCTGTGTCGGTAGGCCTGCTCTGTCTAGGGTGGAGAGGTAGGCATAACTTTTGAAAATTCCGGGCTCAGATTAAATCTGTTGCTGTTTTCATTTCAGAGGTCGATTTTTGTATGAATAAAGTTCACTGCCTTATGGGTAGGGCTGTTACAGTGAGTCATGACCACAGTCAAGTTCCATGTGACTGATGAAACAGGTCAACTAAGCTGCTGGCATTCAGAATTTGAGTAGGATCACCTGTTGCGCAGCAAGAACTAGCTCCTCTGTAACGGCTTTCTTCTGTAGAAGGAGAGTCGGACCAAAACGCGGCGTGGCTATTGAGATTCATGTTTAATAAAAACAACGTAAACACGAATCAATACAAAAACAATAAACGTAACGTGAAAACCGAAATAGCCTAAACTGGTGCAAACTAACACAAGACAGTTACAAGGACACTAAGGACAATCACCCACAAAACACTCAAAGAATATGGCTGCCTAAATATGGTTCCCAATCAGAGACAACGATAAACACCTGCCTCTGATTGAGATACACTTCAGACAGCCATAGACTTAACTAGAACACCCCACTAAGCTACAATCCCAATACCAACACACCACATACAAAAACCCATGCCACACCCTGGCCTGACCAAATAAATGAAGATAAACACAAAATACTTCGACCAGGGCGTGACAGAACCCCCCCCCCCCCCTAAGGTGCGGACTCCCGGACGCACATCAAAACAATAGGGAGGGTCCGGGTGGGCGTCTGTCCATGGTGGCGGCTCCGGCGCAGGACGTGGCCCCCACTCTATCAATGTCTTAGTCCCTCCTCCTCGCGTCCTAGGATAGTCCACCATCGCCGCCGACCATGGCCTAGTAGTCCTTACCCAGAATCCCACTGGACTGAGGGGCAGCTCGGGACTGAGGGGCAGCTCGGGACTGAGGGGCAGCTCGGGACTGAGGGGTAGCCCGGGACTGAGGGGTAGCCCGGGACTGAGGGGTAGCCCGGGACTGAGGGGTAGCCCGGGACTGAGGGGTAGCCCGGGACTGAGGGGTAGCCCGGGACTGAGAGGTAGCCTGGGACTGAGGGGAAGCCCAGCACTGAGGGGAAGCCCAGCACTGAGAGGAAGCTCAGCACTGAGAGGAAGCCCAGCACTGAGAGGAAGCTCAGGCAGGTAGTTGGATTCGGCAGATCCTGGCTGGCTAGTGGTTCTGGCAGATCCTGGTTAACTGGCGGATCTGGAAGAGCCTGGCTGACTGGCGGATCTGGAAGAGTCTGGCTGACTGGCGGATCTGGAAGAGTCTGGCTGACTGGCGGATCTGGAAGAGTCTGGCTGACTGGCGGATCTGGAAGAGTCTGGCTGACTGGCGAATCTGGAAGAGTCTGGCTGACTGGCGGATCTGGAAGAGTCTGGCTGAATGACGGATCCTGGCTGAATAGCGGATCTGGAAGATCCTGGCTGACTGGCAGCTCTGGTTGCTCCATGCTGACTGGCAGCTCTGGCTGCTCCATGCTGACTGGCAGCTCTGGCTGCTCCATGCTGACTGGCAGCTCTGGCTGCTCCATGCTGACTGGCTGCTCTGGCTGCTCCATGCTGACTGGCTGCTCTGGCTGCTCCATGCTGACTGGCTGCTCCATGCTGACTGGCGGCTCTGGCTGCTCCATGCTGACTGGCGGCCCTGGCTGCTCCATACAGACTGGCAGCTCTGGCAGCTCCTTGCAGACTGGCAGCTCCTTGCAGACTGGCAGCTCCTTGCAGACTGGCAGCTCCTTGCAGACTGGCAGCTCCTTGCAGACTGGCAGCTCCTTGCAGACTGGCAGCTCCTTGCAGACTGGAGACTCCGGCAGCGCTGTAGAGACGGAAGGCTCTGGCAGCGCTAAACAGGCGGGAGACTCCGACAGCGCTGGAGAGGAGGAAGGCTCTGGCAGCGCTGAACAGGCGGGAGACTCCGGCAGCGCTGTAGAGGAGGAAGGCTCTGGCAGCGCTAGATAGGCGGGAGACTCCGGCAGCGCTGGAGAGGAGGAAGGCTCTGGCAGCGCTGGACAGGCGAGGCGCACTGTAGGCCTGATGCGTGGTGCTGGCACTGGTGGTACTGGGCCGAGAACACGCACAGGAAGCCTGGTGCGGGGAGCTGCCACTGGAGGGCTGATGCGTGGAGGTGGTACTGGATAGACCGGACCATGCAGGCGCACTAGAGCTCTTGAGCACCGAGCCTGCCCAACCTTACCTGGTTGAATGCTCTCGGTCGCCCTGCCAGTGCGGCGAGGTGGAATAGCCCGCACTGGGCTATGCAGGCGAACCGGAGACACCGAGCGCAAGGCAAGGTGAAATTGCCTCCTCATACCAGCACCTCTCCGCTTTCGCCGCCTCCAGTTCTTCTTTGGGGCGGAGATATTCTCCTGGCTGAGCCCAGGGTCCTCTTCCGTCAAGGATCTCCTCCCAAGTCCAGAATTCCTTATTTTGTATCTCCTGCTGCCGCTGTTGCTTCTCCTGCTGCTCCTGCCTGTTGACACGCCGCTTGGTCCTGTTGTGGTGGGTGATTCTGTAACGGCTTTCTTCTATCTCCTCCTCAGACGAGGAGGTGTAGCAAGGATCGGACCAAAATGCGGCGTGGCTATTGAGATTCATGTTTATTAAAAACAACGTAAACACGAATCAATACAAAAACAATAAACGTAACATGAAAACCGAAACAGCCTAAACTGGTGCAAACTAACACAAGACAGTTACAAGGACACTAAGGACAATCACCCACAAAACACTCAAAGAATATGGCTGCCTAAATATGGTTCCCAATCAGAGACAACGATAAACACCTGCCTCTGATTGAGAACCACTTCAGACAGCCATAGACTTAACTAGAACACCCCACTAATCTACAATCCCAATACCAACACACCACATACAAAAACCCATGCCACACCCTGGCCTGACCAAATAAATGAAGATAAACACAAAATACTTCGACCAGGGCGTGACATCCTCATTGCTGGTTGATGCATGCAATGAAATAAACATTCCTATAAGCCCATGTTGCGCAACATTTCTATAGGCTATGCTATGCAACGGCGTGAGAAAACAGTGTTTTTGATGGCCTCTATTAGAGGTCGACCGATTATGATTTTTCAACGCCGATACCGATTATTGGAGGAACAAAAAGGCCGATATCGATTAATCGGCCGATATTTACACAAAAAAAATGTATTTATTTATTTGTAATAATGACAATTACAACAATACTGAATGAACATTTATTTTAACTTAATATAATACATCAATAAAACCAATTTAGCCTCAAATAAATAATGAAACCTGTTCAATTTGGTTTAGCCTTTTACGGCTAGGGGTTCCGCTAGACAACATCCTGTGAAATTGCAGCGCGCGAAATTCGAAATAAATTATTCAAAATATTTAACTTTCATAAAATTGCAATACACCAAAATACAGTTTAACTTCTTGTTAATCCAGCCACCATGTCCGATTTCAAAAAGGCTTTACGGCGAAAACAAACCATGGTATTATCTGGGGACAGCACCCCATCAAACAAACACATGACAATCATATTTCAACCCGCCAGGCGCGACACAAAACTCAGAAATAACTATATAATTCATGCCTTACCTTTGAAGATCTTCTTCTTTTGGCACTCCAATATGTCCCATAAACGTCACAAATGGTCCCTTTGTTCGATTAATTTGTCATTATATCCCCAAAATGTCCATTTATTTGGCGTGTTTGATTCAGAAAAACACCGGTTCCAACTCGCCCAACATGACTACACATTATCTAATAAGTTACCTGTAATCTTGGTCCAAACATTTCAAACAACTTTCCTAATTCAACTTTAGGTATTTTAAAACGTAATTTATGTATAATGTATAAAAGACGGAATAGCCGCGTTCAATAGTGGATAAAATGAAAGTGGAGCGAGCGCTAGGTCGCACGCCCCAAACACAACAGTACACTAGACTCAACACTCATTCTGAACAGCCGTACTTCTTCATTACTCAAAAGAAAAACAGATTCCCTAGATTCCCATAGAAAATTAATTGAAAACAGTCACCTCAACAACGACAAAAATTCCTGGATGGTTTGTCCTCGGGGTTTCCCCTGCCAAATAAGTTCTGTTGTACTCACAGACATAATCTTAACCGTTTTAGAAACTTAGAGTGTTTTCTATCCAAATCTACCAATTATATGCATATCCTAGCTTCTGGGCCTGAGTAGCAGGCAGTTTACTTTGGGCATGCTTTTCATCCGGACGCCCCCTATCCCAAACAGGTTAAATAATGCAAAAACAAAGTGTTGGAGAAGAAAGTAAAAGTGCAATATGTGCCATGTAAAACAGCTAACGTTTAAGTTCCTTGCTCAGAACATGAGAACATATGAAAGCTGGTGGTTCCTTTTAACATGAGTCTTCAATATTCCCAGGTAAGATGTTTTAGGTTGTATTTATTATAGGAATTATAGGACTATTTCTCTCTATACCATTTGTATTTCATATACCTTTGACTATTGGATTTTCTTATAGGCACTTTAGTATTGCCAGTGTAACAGTATAGCTTCCGTCCCTCTCCTGACTCGAACCAGGAACACATCGACAACAGCCACCCTCAAAGCATTGTTACCCATCGCTCCACAAAAGCCACAGCCCTTGCAGAGCAAGGGGAACAACTACTTCAAGGTCTCAGAGTGAGTGGCGTCACAGATTGAAACGCTATTAGCGCGCACCCCGCTTACTAGCTAGCCATTTCACATCGGTTACACCAGCCTAATCTCTGGAGTTGATAGGCTTGAAGTCAAAAACAGCTCAATGGTTGAAGCACAGCGAAGAGTTGCTGGCAAAACGCACGCAAGTGCTGCTTGAATGAATGCTTACGAGTCTGCTGCTGCCTACCACCACTCAGTCAGACTGCTCTATCAAATATCAAATCATAGACTTAATTATAACATAATAACACACAGAAATACAAGCCTTGGGTCATTAATATGGTCAAATCCGGAAACTATCATTTCCAAACCAAAACGTTTATTCTTTCAGTGAAATACGGAACCGTTCTGTATTTTATCTAAGGGGTGGCATCCCTAAGTCTAAATATTGCTGTTACATTGTACAACCTTCAATGTTATGTCATTGAAAATAAGAATGTGTTAACTGACTTGCCTAGTTAAATAAAGGTTTAAAAAATAAAAATAATAAAAAATTGGCCAATGTGTCCAAAAATGCTGAATACCGATTGTTCTGAAAACTTGAAATCGTCCCTAATTAATCGGCCATTCCGATTAATCGGTCGACCTCTAATTCAAATGCATACAGATGACATCTTTTTCCCTCCCTGTTCCAACAGGTGCATTATATTATTTAGTAGGCTATATGTAAATACAAGATTAAATTGAGAATAGTCTGATGGGTGAGAATATCATCACTTGTGAATGATGCCCAGCTTGTGCAGTCTAAGGCAAGAAACAGCAAATGCATTTTTTTGCCACATTTTCAAATCATAGTCACATGCATCAAGTAGCCTAGCCCATAGGCCTATATGTTTTGATAAGGTTAGTATCACAGCAAAAGTGGCCAAATAACTCCAAGCAAATAGGCCTAGGGCCCCTGGAACAGGGTTGGAGAGCCCATAGCCGGTACAGAGCCTATTGAAACATGTTTTGATTGGACACTATTTCAATTATGATCCTAGCTTTCTCTGCTGCTATATTTATTACTCAATTCATAAAAGTAAGCACATTAGTCTGCTTTAAAACTTGTGTAGCCTATCTGGCATTTTAAAAACGTAACCTCGCCTCCCAGGTTGCGCAGTGGTGAAGGGCACTGTACTGCAGCGCCAGCTGTGCCATCAGAGACTCTGGGTTCGGGCCCAGGCTCTGTCGTAACCGGCCGCGACCGGGAGGTCCGTGGGGCGACGCACAATTGGCCTAGTGTCGTCCGGGTTAGGGAGGGCTTGGCCGGTAGGGATGTCCTTGTCTCATCGCGCACCAGCGACTCCTGTGGCGGGCCGGGCGCAGTGCGTGCTAACCAAGGTTGCCAGGTGCACGGTATTTCCTCCGACACATTGGTATGGCTGGCTTCCGGGTTGGATGCGCGCTGTGTTAAGAAGCAGTGCGGCTTGGTTGGGTTGTGTATCGGAGGACGCATGACTTTCAACCTTCGTCTCTCCCGAGCCCGTACGGGAGTTGTAGCGATGAGACAAGATAGTAGCTACTAAACAATTGGATAACATGAAATTGGGGAGAAAAAGGGGTAAAAAAATATATATACATTTTAAATAAATAAATAATAAAAAACATAACCTCCATTTGCTATTGGAGTGCAGGCAACAGATTACATGTTGTTGTTTTTTTGTGGCCCATTCCAAATAAAAAAATATTCCACACATGTAGGCTATATCTAAAGACCAGATTAAAATCAGAATTTACTGATGGGTTAGAATGTTATTAAGTGCTGGTCAAATTGTGAAGAGACTGATTAGGTGTGTGTAGCCTGCTCAAGAAACAGAGCCAAGCATATGCCTTTCATGCAACATCATGAGTTGCATCATGCAGCCTTAGAATGCATTAGAAATCAAATCATATAGTTTAAAGTTTGTATCACAACTTAAGTTCCATAAATATTTCTAAATTAACCATATAAGAGGACCTGTTTCAAATGATCACTTTGTTAACTGCTCAACACAGAATAGCTACATGCGCACTCCCTCAGAAATCGTTTGGGGAAAAATATCCTTTCTTTTTTATTCAGCTATGTTCAATTGTATTCTTGTTACTATAAAATACTTCCATGGGAATTATAAGAAAATATTGTCTGCTAAATTAACTAATGTAGCCCACTGCCATATGGCATAGCCAGAGCAGGGCCCAACATAAGGAGGAATTCCAGGTCTGTATCAGTGACTTATAGGCTATGCACTAGCCCGGAGATGCTAAACGTGTTTATGTTAATTAACGGTCAATTACCGTGAGACCAGCAGTTATATACATGACAGTTAGCAGCTGACAAAAAGAGTAGAGGCAGAAGCCAGAGTATAGACATTCTTATAAGACCTTCTTCTAAGATAAAGCAGCAGCCCCTGGTTTGTGATCTATCCACTGTGCTCCCGGCTCTGTCTACTGTCTTCACTTATTTATACTGCAGTCTTACTTCAATAAGAGGAGCTTGCTCTTGTTACTCAGGGTGTCTCTACACAGAAACACGCACGCGCACACGCACATACACAGCTCTTTGACAATCTGCCCAAATACAGTACTGTATTCACATTCACATACTGTATGTACACAGCCATAGACACAGACAGTTATAATAGCAGACAAAACATAATTTCACTGCAAATGATGGTAATGGGGTTCATCCGGAACAATTTCCTTGTTAGGGCCAGAGAACATGTGAAGACAAATGATAGAGAGAGAGAAAAATATGGACAGAATCATACAGTAAATCTACATGAGCAATCACAAAATCAATACCTCAGAATATTTTCTTTCTCTTACACTACTTAAGCTTCTATTTCAATGGGTAATTACTTTGTGGAAGTCTTGACTGTGACAATGAGACTTGAATGTTTTTACAGGTGTTTTGTGTGAAGTTAGGCTAGTTTTACCCAATGATTTAAACACATCTTTACACCCAGAACTGAATCAGCTAAGGCTGTCACAAGAGACTATATACAGTTGAAGTCAGAAGTTCACATACACCTTAGCCAAATACATTTAAACTCAGTTTTTCACAATTCCTGACATTTAATCTGAGTAAAAATTCCCTGTCTTAGGTCAGTTAGGATCACCACTTTATTTTAAGAATGTGAAATGTCAGAATAATAGTAGAGAGAATGATTTTATTTCAGCTTTTATTTCTTTCATCACATTCGCAGTGGGTCAGAAGTTTACATACACTCAATTAGTATTTGCCTGTAAATTGTTTACCCTGGGTCAAACCTGTTTCCTCCAGCATCTTCACAAGGTCCTTTGCTGTTGTTCTGGGATTGATTTGCACTTTTCGCACCGAAGTACGTTCATCTCTAAAAGACAGAATGCTTCTCCTTCCTGAGCGTTATGACGGGTGCGTGGTCCCATGGTGTTTATACTTGCGTAGTATTGTTTGTACAGATGAACGTGGTACCTTTAGATGTTTGGAAATTGCTCCCAAGGAGGAACCAGACTTGTGGAGGTCTACAATTTTTTTCTGAGGTCCTGGCTGATTTCTTTTTTCCCATGATGTCACATGATGTCATGCAGAGACATAGAGTTTGAAGGTAGGCCTTGAAATACATCCACAGGTACACCTCCAATTGACTCAAATTATGTCAATTAGCCTATCAGAAGCTTCTAAAGCCATGACATAATTTTCTGGAATTTTCCAGGCTGTTTAAAGGCACAGTCAACTTAGTGTATTTAAACTTCTGACCCACTGGAATTGTGATACAGTGAATTATAAGTGAAATAATCTCTCTGTAAACCATTGTTGGAAAAATGACTTGTGTCATGCACAAAGTAGATGTCCTAACCGACTTGCCAAAACTACAATTTGTTAAACAAGAAATTGGTGGAGTGGTTGAAAAACGAGTTTTAATGACTCCAACCTAAGTGTATGTAAACTTCCTGGAACTATTGTATCTCTTGAAAGTTAGTATAGCTGTGTATGCATGGGCTTGGTCTGAGGAGTAGCAGGTAATGATGTATGCAGTGACATCACAGGGGGTTGACTACAAGCATGATAAAAGCAACGTGGACTTTTCCTTTGATGCAGAACTTACTCGGAAACATGTGTGCTATGTTCCTGATTGTCAACTTCTGTCTGCAATTGCATTAATACAGGTTTTTGAATTATTTAATTAAATATATTGTCATAATGCTAATTTCACCAATGAGCCAATGATGATTGACAAGGACGAAAGGAACGAACCCTAACAGTTGCAAATGTGTCTTCCAAATGGACAATGACCCCAATCATACATCCAAAGTTGTAGCAAAACGGCTTTATGACAACAAAGTCAATGTATTGGAGTGGCCATCACAAAGCCCTGACCTCAAAGGTTTTAAGGAAGAGTTCACCAAGCAGAAGACATTTTTTTTCTTCTCTTTTTTATTTATTAAAACAATTTAATAATAATTAACTAATGGAGCCTTTATCCTGACTGACGTAAAATTAGGTGTTCCAATCTCAGTAGCTAATCCTATTTATTCTCCTCACTCGCTATACTATAGATTCTATAGCCATGTGGATGAAGATTGAATTCATCATCTCTCCATTGCTTAAAGGCTTAAAGGCTTAAGAAATACATTGAACATGATCAGAATTGTCTCACTGTCTCTTAACCTCAGATGTTAAAAAACAGGTTTTCCTGAACAGCAGCTCATCTTGAATTATACAACGTGACAGCAATCCATGCTTTGGTTTAGTTTCCCTGGCAGTGTTTCCACATGCACGAAACATGCTAATATCGGTCCCATGATTTGAATGGGATTTGCGGCACAAATGCTAAAATGTTAGCATGTGGATACAATGCCAGGGAAACTAAACCAAAGCATGAATTGTTGTCATATGTTGTCCATAGACTGCCTACAAGGTATGGAAACCAATGTGTCATTTTGTAATTTGGGTGAACTATCCCTTTAAAAAAAAAAATCCAAAGCCTTGGAAATGAGTAGACACATTTCACACTAGAAATTGTGGTGCCATTGAATGATACAACACTGTTATTCTGTTAGAAGCATCTCTGAGAATGTTGCTAACCCTTTCTGACTGTAGCCAAGTAAGCTGTCATACATGTCAGGCAGTTGGTTGTACACTATGTTACTCCCATTGGCCCTTTTTAATTATTCAATTCCGTCACTACTTGTTACATTCTGACTTTGGAATTTGTCAATACTGATCTTGATGATTTGTTTTCCAGTCAGAGGCAAGTTAGCAGTAACCGCATTAAATTGACTGCTGCTGTTAAAATGAGACGTCATTGACATTTGTTACAGAACAAGTCAGCGAGATAAGATTAGAGGGAATGCCTTAGCTCTGAGAAATCAAGCATCATGCAGATGAGTGGGAGAGCATCACTCTACCTTAATGTGCTCAAAATCCCAGAGCACAAGGAATATGTATTTACCTCTTAGCCCAGGTCAGCCCTCTGGAAAGAGAGGAGGGGGGAGAATGAGTGAGTGATAAATAGATAGGGTAGAGGTTGAGAAGTCCCAGGGGTTGAGAAATGGGCAAGAGATGGACTGAATGTGAGTGAGAGACAGGAGGAGTAGAGATTAAATATCCATTAGTTGGGAAAGATTCCCAGATCCCTTTGGCTTAGGAAAGGTAAAAGTCCTACTGAGAGAAGTACAAATCTCCCCTCCAGTGGCCAGGTGCATGATCGCCTGTAGGAGCTGGAGGGACAGTGAGTAACCTCTCTACATTGAGGCTAATAACCCTACAGCAAGCATCGGGTTAAAGCAGCTCTAACTCTACCGCCACTGTACTGACTGAAGAAGGCACGAAGTACACACAGAAAGATAACAATGACTCCCGCTCTGAGAGAGCGAGAGAGAGAGAGGGAAAGAGATTAGGGGGAGGGATGTGTGAGAAGGAGAGAAAGTAGGGGAGGGAGGTGAAAAATGAGGGTGAGAAAACAAGTGTTTGTGTGAGGGATAAAACAGAGAATGTGTGTGTGTGAGAGGGATGGTGGGAGAGAGATGGGTAGGAAGAGAGGAAGAGGGATAGAAGCCAGCCAGGGAGGGAGTGAGGGATGAGAGGGCTGATGGGAGAGGCAGGGACAGGTGAGAGTGAGGAATGAGGCGTGTGTGTGTGTGTGTGTGTGTGTGTGTGTGTGTGTGTGTGTGTGTGTGTGTGTGTGTGTGTGTGTGTGTGTGTGTGTGTGTGTGTGTGTGTGTGTGTGTGTGTGTGTGTGTGTGTGTGTGTATGTGATCAGTGGATATAGCTGGTGGCAGTTTTTTTCCATTTGGCCTATGAGTATTTAATTACCTGCCCCACTTAAGGCGGTTAAAGGGGATTCTGGCTTTTTTGTCTTTTGGGGTCATGCCCAGTGTGTCGAATTAATCTTTGATCCTGCGTAATGAATTGATTGTGTCCCACTTAGCTATCAGTGTAGCATGCAGAGTAGGTGTTAGCTGAGGATTTATTAATTACTAGGGGCCCAGTTCAGACTTCTAGGACTTTTTTTTACCATTCTTCAACCCATGGTTATGATGGACTGTACATTGAATTATAATAGGGAGCATAGTGTACAATAGTATAAATACAGTGCATTGGGAAAGTATTCAGACCCCTTCCCTTTTACCACATTGTGTTATGTTACAGCCTAAAATTGATTAAATTACTAGTTTTCCTCATCAATCTACACACAAATCCCCGTAATAAAAGCGAAAACAATAAAAAAATATATTTAAAAAAATACCTTATTTACATAAGTATTCAGACCCTTTGCTATGAGACTCAAAATTGAGCTCAGTGCATCCTGTAACCATGACCCTAAGCACAGGGCCAACGAAATGCAGGAGTGGCTTCGGGACAAGTCTCTGTATTTCCTTGAGTGGCCCAGCCAGAGCCCGGACTTGAACCCGATCAAACATCTCCGTAGAGACCTTCAAATAGATGTGCAGCGACACTCCCCCTCCAACCTGACAGAGCTTGAGAGGATCTGCAGAAAATCATGTGAAAACCTCCCCAAATACAGGTGTGCCAATCTTGTAGCGTCATACCCAAGAAGACTCGATGCTGTAATCGCTGCCAAAGGTGCTTCAACAAAGACCTGAGTAAAGGATCAGAATACTTATGTAAATTATATTTCAACATTTTCTAAAAACCTGTTTTTGCTTCGTCATTATGGGGTATTGTGTATAGATTGATGAGCGATTTTAAATTTTTTTTTTAGAATAAGGCTGTAATGTGGAAAATGCTGTGGAAAAGGTCAAGGGGTCTGAATACTTTCTGAATGCACTCATATACCCTATTGCCCGCACTGATCATGGAACTGTGTAATGACAACCACCAAGTATTACACCATGCGTCAGGTTCAAACTGTAATAACAGTTTGGTTTGCGCTCCATAATGATTTAATATAATTTTTCCATTTAGAAAAAGCTCTTATCTAGAGCACTCATCTTAAGCTAGCTAGGTGGGACAACCACATATCACAGTCATAGTAAGTACATTTTTCCTCAATAAAGTAGCAATCAACAAGGTCAGAGCTAGGAAAGGGGAAAAAAGTGAAGTACGAGTGTTAGTTCACGAAAGGCTTATTTCTTTGGAGGTGGGGGAGGGTAGCTCTTCAAAGAGTTAGGGTTTCAGATGTTTTCGGAAGATTGCCAGGGACTCTGCTGTCCAAGCTTCAGGGGGACGCTGGTTCCATTGTTGGGGTGCCAGAACAGACAAGAGCTTGGACTGGACTGAGCTGAGCAGGAACTGCCCTTCCATAGGGGTGGGAGGGCCAAGAGACCAGAGGTGTACTTAGTACTCGGGTTAGGGTGTAGGGTTTGAGCATAGCCTGAAGGTAGGGAAGTGCAGTTCTTGTTTCTGCTTCGTAGGCCTTCATGTATAATTTTTATTGCATTAAAATATTATCCACTATTACTAGTGATCCTCAGCAACAACCACATGGCTGTGACAGAATTTACAGGGAAGCAAATTAAGTTAAACAAAACATTGAATGGAATGATACTAAATGTAGGCTACCAACTGAATGGGAACTAACACTAAATTGGCAGTTAAATGTGTGTTTATTACTCACAGTTGCTACTGATAGAGGCTAATAATATTTAGCATGATACAAATAGTAGGAAACAGAATGTCAGGGTATATAATTAGAACATTCAAGAGTGCACAAAGGTTACATTTGGCGCAACATTGCCCACATTAAAAGCACATTTTGTACTTCACTGTGGGAAAGGGGCAGAAATACGTGTCATGTTGATATGCTTTCTGCCGTATTACTGGAATTAAGGAAAAATAATCTAAAACAACTGCTATTGTATTTGCAATCCCTTTCTTCAAGCGGATTACTCATTTAACTAGGGCTTATCAATAGCTCTTATCAATTTATACATTGCAGTGAATGGAGAATGCTGTTATTTCTCTCTGGAAAAGAAAGCAGATCTTTTTCCACTTGGAAACCTACAGGGTTTGCTCGACCTTTTTCAGGGTTTCCTTGCACGTAAAGGTGGTGGAATTATTAGGGAATCAAGTCAAGATCAGAATATGCTTATCTGTAGACGCACCTCTGCCACACCCCCATTTCTGTGATCTCCACCCCAAATGAATAGCTGACTGACACATGCGTTTCCCCATACTAAAGTTCAAGGTCAGAATGCTCGAAGAGAGGAAAGTGCATGAAAAAGGAATGAAGTTCCATTTAGGCACATGTAATTCCTCCCTAGATGATTATCTAACCTGCTGATTTCTGTCCCTCCCCTTGTGTGTGCCTTTCTCTCTCTCTTCCTCTTCAACACTCTCTACCTACTCCTCTCTCCGTTTGTCCAAATCTCCCCCCCCCCTCTCTCTCTCTCCCCAATCTCTTAATCTCTCTCTCTGTCTATCTGTGCCACAGGGTGAGTGTTCTCAGAAGTGTCGCCATATGTTCATCGTGGAGACGGTGTGCGTGGCCTGGTTCTCCCTAGAGTGGATTCTGCGCTTCATTCAGGCTCGCAGCAAGCTGGAGTTCATCCGAGGGCCCCTCAACGTCATCGATGCCATGGCCATCCTGCCCTACTATGTGTCCCTGGTGGTGGATGAGGATGATCCGGCCCTGGACCATGAGAAGGCCGGGGGGACCAGCTACCTGGACAAGCTGGGCCTGGTGCTCCGGATCCTGAGGGCCCTGAGGATCCTGTATGTGATGAGGCTGGCCCGTCACTCTCTGGGCCTGCAGACCCTGGGCCTGACGGTGAGGAAGAGCACCAGAGAGTTTGGCCTTCTGCTGCTCTTCCTGTGTGTGGCCGTCACCCTCTTCTCCCCGTTGGTTCACCTGGCCGAGAGCGAGCTGACCGGAGCCCAGGACTTCAGCAGCATACCCGCCTCTTATTGGTGGGCCATTATCTCCATGACAACAGTGGGCTACGGCGACATGGTGCCACGCAGCATCCCTGGCCAGGTGGTGGCGCTGAGCAGCATTCTGAGTGGCATCCTCATCATGGCCTTCCCAGCCACCTCCATCTTCCACATGTTCTCTAAGAGCTACCAGGAGCTCAAGCAGGAGCACAACCGCCTGTTCAAAGAGGAGTGTGCGGCTGCAGCGGCCCTGGCGGCAACCAGCAGGGAAGGTCAGGAGGGGAGCGAGGACTTCCCTCCCCCAGGGCTGCGCCACATGTGCCCAGACACGGAGAGCACTCGCTCTCTGGAGTCCCTGTCCCTTCTTGAGAACGGTGGTGTGGTCTCAGGGAATAACCAGCATAGCCACAGCCCCAGGCTGCCAGCTGGAGCCTTCTAGGCAGACAGACAGGCCTCACTTGCCCTGGCCCACAGACCTCACAGCACACTAGGAACAGGGAGGCCTCAGCAGGCTTACTAATCACAGACTTAATAGAAGATGCAGTAAAAGATCCAATCCAAAGTAATTTTTTCCATGGCTGTCTTTATCTCTGAAAATATTGCGTAGCTCACCCACAACATAATTGTTTTAATTTTAGTCTCAATCTCTATCTGAGATCAGAATGTGCAGACCTGGGCCAATGGAAGCCATAGCCATCTGTCTACCCTAGACCCATCTGTACTGAGCTCAACTCTGCTGATTTTATTTCTGAGAGGCTTTGAAAGCTGTACTTAAAACAAAAATCTCAGATGGATGCTTCTGACTCTCCCATGCTGAATAAACCCTCTCTCTTTCTCCCTTTGCAACAAATGCAAAGACACACACAGACTAACACTGGATTTGGCTGCTTGAGTGTCTGGAGTCATGGGCATGGAGTTATTTGCCACTCCACCACATCTTCCGTCGTGACCGGCAGGAAGAGGATATTGGATGAGCAGTGATCATAGTCCTTTTATAATCTACAGGAGACAGAGAGCCATCGGCATAGAATTAACTTTGTTAGGCTCCAAATAAAAACACAAGTAATCTCAACTACGCAGTTGTCGTAGTTTTTTGTCTTTCTGGGAAGATATATCCTATCCTATTCCCTGAAAAGATCAATCAGAGAGGGTATGTGCCGGGTTGAAACATTAGTCCGTGTAAGTGAGATAAAGCTGCCAAGACGCAGCATCAAATGATGCAAAATGCATCAATACCAGCTGTATTTCTGTGTTTTGAAAGTTATATATCTTGAAAACTTGATTGCTGACATGCAAAACATTTTGGGACTATATCAACAATGGACTAATGAAATAAATACCAAAAGATAGTTGTTGTTTCTTTCTTTAAGGGCCCTACACACCCTACATAAACAGCCTACGTAAACAGAGTGATGGAGCATCGGCAAATCAAACTTTATTTGTCACATGCGCCGAATACAAGTCTAGACCTTACCATGAAATGCTTACTTACAAGCCCTTAACCAACAGTGTAGTTCAAGAAGAGTTAAGAAAATATTTACCAAATAAACTAAAGTTTAAAAAAATGATAAAAAGTAACACAATAACAAACATAACAATAACGAGGCTATATATAGGGGGCACCGGTACTGAGTCAGTGTGCAGGGGTACAGGTTAGTCGAGGTAAGTTGTACATGTAAGTAGGGGTGAAGTGACTATGCATAGATAATAAACAGTGAGTAGCAGCAGTGTACAAAACAAACGGAGGGGGGGGTCAATGTCCAGTCCAGTCATATACTGTCCATTCCAAAATCTTTGCCGCACAAAAGTACATATAGTTGAAGTCGGAAGTTTAGGTTGGAGTCATTAAAACTTGTTTTTCAACCACTCCACCAATTTCTTGTTAACAAACTATAGTTTTGGCAAGTCGGTTAGGACATCTACTTTGTGCATGACACAAGTCATTTTTCCAACAATTGTTTACAGACAGATTATTTCACTGTAAACTTCCGAAATAATAAACTTTTTACTACTTTAATACACAGTTGAAGTCAAAGGTTTACATATACCTTAGCCAAACACATTTAAACTCAGTTTATCACAATTCCTGACATTTAATCCTAGTAAAAAATCCCTGTTTTAGGTCAGTTAGGAATACTACTTTATTTTAAGAATGTGAAATGTCAGAATAATAGTATAGAGAAGGATTTATTTCAGCTTTTATTTCTTTCATCACATTCCCAGTGGGTCAGAAGTTTACGTACACTCAATTAGTATTTGGTAGCATTGCCGTTAAATTTTTTACCCTGGGTCAAACGTTTCGGGTATCCTTCCACAAGCTTCCCACAATAAGTTGAGTACATTTTGGCCCATTCCTCCTGACAGAGCTGGTGTAACTGAGTCAGGTTTGTAGGCCTCCTTGCTCGTACACGCTTTTTCAGTTCTGCCCACAAATTGTCTATAGAATTGAGGTCAGGGTTTTGTGATGGCCACTCCAATCCCTTGACTTTGTTGTCCTTAAGCCATTTTGACACAACTTTGGAAGTATGCTTGTGGTCATTGACCATTTGGAAGGTCCATTTGTGACCGACTGATGTCCGATGTCTTGTGTTGTTGCTTCAATATATTCACATCATTTTCCTTCCTCATGGTGCCATCTATTTTCTGAAGTGCAGCAGTCCCTCCTGCAGCAAAGCACCCCCATAACATGATGCTGCCACCCCCGTGCTTCATGGTTGGGATGGTGTTCTTCGACTTGCAAGCCTCCCCCTTTTTTCCTCCAAACATAACGATGGTCATTATGGCCTTACCGTTCAATTTTTGTTTCATCAGACCAGAGGACGTTTCTCCAAAAAGTATGATCTTTGTTCCCATGTGCAGTTGCAAACGATAGTCTGGCTTTTTTATGGCGGTTTTGGAGCAGTGGCTTCTTCCTTGCTGAGCGGCCTTTCGGGTCATGTCGATAAAGGACTTGTTTTACTGTGGATATAGATACTTTTGTACCAGTTTCCTCCAGCATCTTCACAAGGTCCTTTGCTGTTGTTCTGGGATTGATTTACACTTTTTGTACCAAAGTACATTCATCTCTAGGAGACAGAACGCGTCTCCTTCCTGAGCTGTATGACGGCTGCGTGGTCCCATGGTGTTTCTACTTGCGTTCTATTGTTTGTACATATGAACGTGGTACCTTCACACGTTTGGAAATTGCTCCCAAGGATGAACCAGACTTGTGGAGGTCTACAATTTTTTTCTGAGGTCTTGGCTGATTTCTTTTTATTTTCCCATGGTGTCAAGCAAAGAGGCACTGAGTTTGAAGGTAGGCCTTGAAATACATCCACAGGTACACCTCCAATTGACTCAAATTATGTCAATTAGCCTATCAGACGCTTATAAAGCCATGACATCATTTTCTGGAATTTTCCAAGCTGTTTAAAGGCACAGTCAACTTGGTGTATGTAAACTTCTGACCCACTGGAATTGTGATACAGTGAATTATAAGTGAAATAATCTGTCTGTAAACAATTGTTGGAAAAATGACTTGTGTCATGCACAAAGTAGATGTTACCGACTTGCCAAAACTATAGTTTGTTAACAAGAATTTGGTGGAGTGGTTGAAAAATGAGTTTTAATGACTCCAACCGAAGTGTATGTAAACTTCCGATTTCAACTGTAGACAACGATGCTCCTTCGCTGTGTTTGCGTAGTTTCCGAAAAGTGTGTAGGGGCCTTTACCTATACAAATCAACAATGTAGCATTACTCTGTTGGCAGACATCCTATGTGGCTTTTCTTAATACCTGTCTTTACATACATAATAAAGATCACATCCTCCAAGCCCTAGTTCATCTAGCATGAATGAAGCAGCATGGCCATAGCTTTGTTTTGACCTCGCTACCACTCTTTAACCTGATCTCTTTGTGTCAGAAAGTATGTCTATGTTAGGTGACCCTCTTCTCCAAGAACTGAGTCCATGGGTTAAAGGGCCACCAAGTCTCATTAAACACTGGGCGCAGAGAGCAGAGGGCAGGAGTCAGCTAGGGCCCCCTAGACAGCTGTGGCTGTAATCTAGATGATACAGGGGATTAACAGACAGATCATAAGGACAGGTACTTAGTTACAGTACACTACTGAAATGCACCCTCTGTTGTTTTGAATTGTTTTAGGATCCAATCCACTTCAATCACACGGGACTCTTGTAATCATAGAATTCCTTGTATATGGTCTATCATTTAGAATGATGTAACAAACGTGCATAGTTGGCATATTATCCTACATTTGAGTAATGTCATAATGTAATCATAATGGTACACTTGGGCTTATTAGATGTCTTTTAACTGCACTGGTAGATGGATGCCTCTCTGCATGCACAAAACCCAGCTCTAAAGATTATTTTAGTAGTATATCTCTATAAGGCTATAAGACGTAGCACTTCTTCAGATTATTTGGTCTATCAAATGTAACAATTTACGTCCAAAGCCCCAGTCATTTAGCACATTGTCCCTCTCTACTCCAGACTTGGAACCATTTGATTGTGTCTGCCTCCATTTTACCTATCTCTTAAAAGGTCGTTTTAATTCATCACATTTAACCATTTTATTTAATTGGAGTCAACATATAAAGATTGATTGGAAAGTTGGGAAATTAAGGTTGAATGGAGAGGAGAACCCACTAACAGAGGTATGACGTTGGATTTTAAATGTGAAGTGAAAAGTCAAGCTACTTCGGTATTAATCGATGCATGTAGTTCTGTGTCTTTTAATGACACTTCATTAAGTTGAGGTGTGCCGTCTCATAAGGTGGCTGGCACTGATCCAAACTATACTGTATGTAACACCAGATTTATTCAAAAAGGGCATATTCCCAGTTAAATTTCATTCAACTAGGAGAAACTGATTTCTGCAATCCCCAGTGGCATAACATTCTACGGAGTGGGAGGAGGTCAACCAAATTCCAAGCTCTATCAACATCTCTACTGTACAGTAGAATAAATGCAATACTTGTTAATGCAATACTTGTACCTCAAATGTAATTGTAATTGTGAGCAGCAGCTTGTATGTATGACGACACAATCGGAAAGCCAAGAAGCTGACACTTTAATGTGTATATTTTATACTTTATACTTAATCTTACAGTAGAGGAGGATGAACTGAGTGAGTGATATACACCGAGCGTACAAAACAAGAACACCTTCCTAATATTGAGTTGTACCTTTTGCCCCTCAGAACTGCCTCAATTTGTCGGGGCATGGACTCTACAAGGTGTCAAAAGCGTTCCACAGGGATGCTGGCCCAATTGTGACTCCAATGCTTCCCACAGTTGTGTCAAGTTGGCTGGATGTCCTTTGGATGGTGGACCGTTCTTGATACACACAGGACACTGTTGAGCGTGAAATACACAGCAGCGTTGCAGTTCTTGACACACACCGGTGCGCCTGGCACTTACTACCATACCCCGTTCAAAGGCACTTAAATCTTCTTGCCCATTCACCCTCTGAATGGCACACATACACAATCCATGTCTCAATAGTCTAAATTCTTTAACCTGTCTCCTCCCCTTCATCTACACCGATTTAAGTGGATTTAACAAGTGACATCTATAAGGGATCATACTTTTCATCTGGATTCACCTGGTTAGTCTATGTGATGTAAAGAGCAGGTGTTCTTAATGTTTTGTATACTCAGTGTATAAGTGCCAAGTGACTTGTCCACATGCCATTTCATGTTTAGACCAGCTGGGGGTGTTATCATGAAGAGAATTTGCCAATGGACTTCTGGTTACTGACAGAAGTAATCAAATGCACCAAAATCAACCAGTAGAAAGCTATTGGAGATATTAGTGGCTCATGCAATAAACAAAAACTGTATTTAGACTGTAGTTATTATTTTGAGTTAGGTCAACTTAATAACTCTACTCAATGGGACTATTTATACATTTACGCTGAGATTTAAACGTAACCATAACCCTAGCTTCATATCTCATCCTGGTTCCACTCTAACCCAAGTCTCAACCCTAATTCTAATCCTAAACCTAACCCTAGCTTCATGCCCACACCCCGGCTGAACCCTAACCATTAACCCTAGCCTGTAACAATGAGTAAATGCAATACGTGTACCTAAACTGTAATTGAAATCTCATTTAAATGTTATTGAGTGCACTATAATGACAGTAGCTTGTTATGATGTGTCCTTATGATAGACTGAGAGGTCTGTACAAGGGATGGAAAGATCCTTGCCAGATCCTGTGAGTGATTACATTTCCCAAAGACAGAGGCAAATAGACAGACAGAGAGACAGGCAATTTATTGCAGTTTATTTCACTTTTGTATTTTATCTACTTCACTTGCTTTGGCAATGTTAACATATGTTTCCCATGCCAATAAAACCCCTTGAATTGAATTGAAATGAATTGAATTGAATTGAATTGACAGGCAATTATCAGACGTGTGAAACCTCAGCCAGGAAGAGATATTGGAGACATGAGCAGGTTGTAAAGAGAGATTACAGATTTATGTGAACAATGTCATTGCAAAAGACAGGTAATTAGTTTTAACTCAGAACCCCTAGGTGAGACTTATCAATCAATACTATGTCATTAACTCCTTTGATTGGATATAGGACAGTTCAAACAAGGATATACAGTCAGGCACTGCAATGCAATCCCAGCTAGCACATGACGTTCTGAGAACAATATGTTTCTTAGAGCTTGGTGAGAGCGGGGTTGTTCTATGGTTATTTTGCATACAACCTTCGCAAAAACTTTCTGGGAATGGTGCAGGATAGTTGATTGACTTTGGAGCATTCTCAGCACATTTATAGAACTTCACAAAAAAAAGTTACTTCCTTGGTACAGTGTATTTCATTACTTTAACAGAAAGTTTTATTATAAGTTCAAATATGGTTACATTTCATTTCAATTTTTGGTAATGTTCTAGGAATGTTCTCCAACTGGTTTGACATTGGGAATGTTATCAAATAGTTCTGACAATGGTCTTCTGTTTTAATTGCAGTACTTCAGCATAACCTTTTCAACAGGTTTCATCAGGGTTCTATTTCAAGTCATGTCTCAAATTGATCAGAGAACTTTAAGAAAACTTTCCATAAAAACCACAAGAAAACTCTATCCTCTATCTTGTTAAGTGTGTTCAGGTGTGTTGGCCCGAGCCCACTAATTGCCAACACCTGATCTTAATGAGTGCTTGTTCCCTTTGAAATGGGGTCATTTTGAATAGACAAAAATGAGCAGCTTTGTATTAGTAAAAAACATACTATACTGTGTAAGGTTAGAGGTGATTGGTTTAGTGTCAATATACAATTGCATAAGATACAAGTGTTTCCACGGCTATAAGTGGGGACGCTGATATGTTGAGAAAGAACTAATCTCATTAGCCACGGGTCAGGAAACTGAGAAGTAACCTTCTGTCAGAGTATGCATCCCAGTTGGTCTGACTGAGGCTGGAGAGGCTTGCCTCTGTCTGCCCCTGCACCACGAAGACTGACTCTGACATGTTTCTCAACATGCACAGCCTGGTCAACATGCTGATAGACCCAACCACCTAAGCGTAAACACAACACTGGGCAGATGGGAATGATCAGACCATTTCTAAAGGACACCAACTCTTAATAATATACTATATGTGTATACTGTATATATATGCCATTTAGCAGATGCTTTTATTCCTAGCGACTCACAGTCATGCGTGCATACATTTTATGTACAGGTGGTCCCGGGAATCACACCCATTATTGATATAGCTTCTCCGTCGACCTGCCCAAGGTGACGTCTATCTGGGTGTGTATGCCTTAGTCACACAGGTATTATGCCGACTGACCCTCCAAGTGCCTATCTGTTCAACACCCGCATCATCTCTTACAGCAGCTGGATAACTGTATTGAATGACAGAAGACTGGACCACATTGTGTTTTACCACCAGACTTTGGTTTGTTGAAATGTGGTTTCAAAAAACCCTAAAACCTTTGAAAATGTGTTTATGGTCAAAAACATTCACATGTACATGTATTAAATTCCCTTACTCTAGAACTGTTAATGAAACAGCATGAGACCAGCTAGCTATAGAACTCAACCTTTGGACCTGTGCTCTTTTGAAGGTCACCTCTTTTTCTCTCCTGTTTTTTTTCACATAACTATCTGTCTGTTTTCTCTCCTAATTTCCATTATCATCTGTTCTGTCCTCAGAGAGATATTATCTCACAGTGTTTACTCTGGCCTGTTTGCCTATGTTGAAAGAATCAAATGAAAATGGCACGGAATCTTGGAGAATCTGTCTATTAGGATTGTGGCTCACTACAGGGATTCATAACTTTGTACATGAAACTACACAACCACAGTTTGAACTGCGACACAATTACAGGAGTAGAGAGATGAATATCAACAAGTTGATTGAACATGTTCTCTACCTTCAGAGATAAAGGTGAAGGAGAGGAAGGGAGAGATACAGAAATAGAGCGAGGGAGAGAGGTGCAGTAAGAAGAGAGAAAAATTGGGCCCAATTGCATCTTAATCAGCTGCAAATTGTTTGAGACGGAGTATTTACCCTAATGGGGCTCTAATTTCCCATGATGGAAATGCAGAGAAACCCTATCAGCTTACATTAGACTCTCACAGTGTGCACGCACACACGCACACACGCACACACACACACACACACACACACACACACACACACACACACACACACACACACACACACACACACACACACACACACACACACACACACACACACACACACACACACACACACACACACACACACACACACACTCAAAGCATTGCGGTGAGAAGAGCCACTATGAATTTTCAACTATGTTCCGGTTGAGTGCAAGTAGCCTATGGCAGTCCAGTAAGACCCACTCAGACAGTGTAGTCCAGGAGTGGGATGGATACAGGATGACAATCAATGTAAACCATCAGGGAGGCTTGTCCCTTTTCTGATATGTTATGAAAATAATCAGAATAACCCATGGCTGACTTTGTCATGAATAATACATACAGAAAAAACCCAGCGCCACCCAGTAAAGGAGAAGGGCGAGTACAGTAATATACAATGCATTCGGAAAGTATTCAGACGCCTTGACTTGTTCCACATTTTGTTACGTTACAGCCTCATTCTAAAATCGATTAAATACATGTTTTGGCTCATCAATCTACACACAATACCACATAATGAGAAAGCGAAAACAGATTTATAGAAATGTTTGCTAAAGTATTAATCATAAAAAAACAGAAATACCTTATTTACACAAGTATTCAGACCCTTTGCTAACTCGAAATTGAGCTCAGGTGCATCCTGTTTCCATTGATCATGCTTCAGATGTTTCTACAACTTAATTGGAGTCCACCTGTGGTAAATTCAATTGATAAGACATCATTTGGAAAGGCACACACCTGTCTATAAGATCCCACAGGTGACCGAGCATGTCAGAGTAAAAACCAAGCCATGAGGTCAAAGGAATTATCCGTAGAGCACCGAGACAGGATTGGGTCGAAGCACATATCTGGGGAAGGGTAACAAAAAACGTATGCTGAAGATCCCCATGAACACAGTAGCCTCCATCATTCTTAAATGGAAGAAGTTTGTAACCAACAAGACTCTTTCTAGAGCTGGCCACCCGCCTGCCCAAACCGAGCTATCGGGGGGGAAGGGCCTTGGTCAGGGAGGTGACCAAGAACCCAATGGTCACTCTAACAGAGCACCAGAGTTCCTCTGTGGAGATGGGAGAACCTTCCAGAAGGACATCAACCTCTGCAGCACTCCACCAATCAGACCTTTATGATAGAGTGGCCAGATGGAAGCCACTCCTCAATAAAAGGCACATTACAGCCCGCTTGGAGTTTGCCAAAAGCCACCTAAAGGACTCTCAGACCAATAGAAACAATATTCTCTGGTCTGATGAAACCAAGATTGAACTCTTTGACATGAATGCCAAGCCTCACATCTGGAGGAAACCCGGCACCATTCCTATGGTGAAGCATGGTGGGGGTGGCAGCATCATGCTGTGGGAATGTTTTTCAGCGGCAGGGACTGGGAGACTAGTCAGGATTGAGGGGAAGATGAACGGAGCAAAGTACAGAGAGATCCTTGATGAAAACCTGCTCCAGAGCACTCAGGACCTCAGACTGGGCAAAGGTTCACCTTCCAACAGGTCAACGACAATAAGCACACAGCCAAGACAGCGCAGGAGTGGCTTCGGGACAAGTCTCTGAATGTCCTTGAGTGGCCCAGACAGAGCCCGGACTTGAAACCCATCAAACATCTCTGGAGAGACCTGAAAATAGCTGTGCAGTGACGCTCCTCATCCAGCCTGACAGAGCTTGAGAGGATCTGCAGAGAAGAATGGGAGAAACTCCTCAAATACAGGTGTGCCAAGCTTTTGGTGTCATTCTCAAGAAGACTGTAATCGCTGCCAAAGGTGCTTCAACAAAGTACTAAGGGTCTGAATACTTATGGGGATGTGATATTTCTGATTTTTAATTTTTAATAAATGTGCAAGCATTTCTAAAAACCTGTTTTGCTTTGTCATTATGGGGTATTGTGTGTAGATTGATGAGAGGGGGGGGGGGGGGGGGACTATTGAATCCATTTTAGAATAAGGCTGTAATGTAACAAAATGTGGAAAAAGTCAATACTTTCCGAATGCACTGTACAACGAACATTTAACATTATAACATTTGGCAGTGTTTTATGAAATACATTCTCTAAAATGTGAACCACCTCAGGGCTGAGTGGGATGGAAATGATACTCTGGAATATTACCTCCATTTGTCAACTAGATTTACATTAGATCCCGTTTCCATCAATAAGATGAAATTGAATTGAGGTTCCGTTTGAACGGACATAATGATTCATATTTGCTGCTCTCATAACACTCGGATGGCTTGTCTAAAGTAAAAAGCAAATAGTGGAAAAGTTGCCTTTTGGGTGGTCAGAAAAGGTCAGACAAACTCATTTTAAATCAAAACGAATGTTTCAGTTGGTGTGCTACCTTCCTACATGGCTGGTTATGTCTTCAAAATGCCATATGCACAATTTAAATGTAAAAGTAATTTCCTATTGAGCCGACATAGGGTAACGTGAGCTTACTAGCCCACCGGGTTAACAATTCTCACAGAAATCACTTTATGTCACCAATTTCACCAATTTCCCTGACTGCCACTGCTCTTGCTCAGCTAAAAATGTAATCTGTCTCATCTAAAAAAAAACGTCACTCCAACTAAATGATTCTGAGGTAAGTTGAGCTGATATTTCCTCATTTAGAAAAGTTACTTACATGTATATATGCAGTACCAGTCAAAAGTTTGTACACACCTACTCATTCAAGGGTTTTTGTTTATTTGTACTATTTTATACATTATAGAATAATAGTGAAGACATCAAAACTATGAACTAACACGTATGGAATCATGTAGAAACCAAATAAGTGTTACACAAATCAAAATATATTTTTGATTTTAGATTCTTCAAAGTAGCTACGTTTTGCATTGATGACAGCTTTGCACACTCTTGGCATTCTCTCCCAAGCTTCACCTGGAATGCTACTCCAATGGTCTTAAAGGAGTTCCTACATATTCTGAGCACTTGTTGGTTGCTCTTCCTACACTCTGCAGTCCAACACATCCCAAACCATCTCAATTGGGTTGAGGTCGGGTGATTGTGGAGGCCAAGTGATCTGATGCAGCTCTCCTTCTAGGTCAAATAGCCCTTACACAGCCTAGAGAGGTGTGTTGGGTCATTGGACTGTTGAAAAACAAATGATAGTCCCACTAAGCGCAAATCAGATGGGATAGCGTATCGCTGCAGAATGCTGTGGTAGCCATGCTGGTTAAGTGTGCCTTGAATTCTAAATAAATCACTGACAGTGTCACCAGCATGCATTCCAGGTGACTACCTCCTGAAGCTGGTTAAGAGAATGCCAAGAGTGTGCAAAACTGTCATCAATTACTACATGATTCCATATGTGTTATTTAATTGTTTTGATGTCTTCACTATTATTCTACAATATAGAAAATAGTAAAAATAAAGAAAAACCCACCAGTCTCAACGTCAACGGTGAAGAGGCGACTCCGGGATGCTGACCTTCGAGGCAGAGTTGCAAAGAAAAAGCCATATCTCAGACTGGCCAATAAGAAGAAAAGATTAAGATGGGCAAAATCACACAGACAGAGGACCTGTGAGGTGTCTGTTTCTCAAACTAGACATTCTAATGTACTTGTCCTCTTGCTCAGTTGTGCACCGGGGCCTCCCACTCCTCTTTCTATTCTGGTTAGAGCCAGTTTACACTGTTCTGTGAAGGAAGTAGTACACAGCGTTGTACAAGATCTTCAGTTTCTTGGCAATTTCTCGCATGGAATAGCCTTCATTTCTCAGAACAAGAATAGGCTGACGAGTTTCAGAAGAAAGGCCTCTGTTTCTAGCCATTTTGAGCCTGTAATCGAACCCACAAATGCTTGATGGTGTATATATGCCAAGATTGCATTTAGATTACTGATACATTATTATTTTTGCTGTTATTTGGATTCGTTCTACATTCTTGATGACTTGTTTCCAGTTTTTAATTATTTTTATTTGCGTACTTGTTTGACATTTTACTGCACTGTTAGGAACTAGTTACACAAGCATTTTGCTGGACCCACTGCTAAATTGTGTACGCAACCAAAAAACTTTGATTTGACTTGAAGTTAGGTCTACAGTGCCTTCAGAAAGTATTCATACCCCTTGACTTATTCCACATTTTGCTGTGTTACAGCCTGAATTCAAAATGGATTAAATAGGTATTTTCTCCCACATTGTCACGTTCTGACCTCTATTTCCTTTGTTTTTGTATTTATTTAGTATGGTCAGGGCGTGAGTTGGGTGGGCAGTCTATGTTTGTTTTTCTATGTTTTGGGTCAGTTCTATGTTTTCGGCCTAGTATGGTTCTCAATCAGAGGCAGGTGTCATTAGTTGTCTCTGATTGAGAATCATACTTAGGTAGCCTGGGTTTCACTGTTTGTTGGTGGGTGATTGTTCCTGTTTTTGTGTTTTGCACCAGACAGGGCTGTTTTGAGTTCTCACGTTTCTTGTTTTGTTTTCGTTAGTTTGTTCATGTATAGGTTCGTCAATAAATACAATGAACAACCACCACGCTGCGCTTTGGTCCGCCTTTACTTCACAAGAGGAGAACCGTTACAGAATCACCCACCACAACAGGACCAAGCGGTGTGGTAATGGGCAAAGGAGAAAGCAGCAGCAGGAGCAGCGCGAGGAGGATTGGACATGGGAGGACGAATTAGACGGTAAAGGACCTTGGGCTCAGCCAGGAGAATATCGCCGCCCCAAGGAAGAACGGGAGGCGGCGAAAGCGGAGAGGCGCTGGTATGAGGAGGCAGCGCGGCGTCGTGGATGGAAGCCCGGGAGTCAGCCCCAAAAATTTCTTGGGGGGGGGCTAACAGGGAGTATGGCTACGCCAGGTAGGAGACCTGAGCCAACTTCCTGTGGTTACCGGGGGGCTAGAGAGACCGGGCAGGCACCGTGTTATGCTGTGGAGCGCACGGTGTCCCCAGTGCGGGTGCACAGCCCGGTGCGGTACATTCCAGCTCCGCGTATCGGCCGGGCTAGAGTGGGCATCGAGCCAAGTGCCATGAAGCCGGCTCTACGCATCTGGTCTCCAGTGCGTCTCCTTGGGCCGGCTTACATGGCACCAGCCTTGCGCACGGTGTCCCCGGTTCGCCTGCATAGCCCAGTGCGGGCTATTCCACCTCGCCGCACTGGCAGGGCGACCGGGACCATTCAACCGGGTAAGGTTGGGCAGGCTCGGTGCTCAAGAGCTCCAGTGCGCCTGCACGGCCCGGTCTATCCGTCACCACCTCCACACCCCAGCCCTCCGGTGGCAGCTCCCCGTACCAGGCTGTCTCTCCGGCCCATCCGTCCAGAGCCTTCCTCCTCTCCAGCGCTGCCGGAGTCTCCCGTCTGTCCGGCGCCTCTGCCGGAGCCTCCCGCCTGTCCGGCGCCTCTGCCGGAGCCTCCCGCCTGTCCGGCGCCGCTGCCGGAGCCTCCCGCCTGTCCGGCGCCGCTGCCGGAGCCTCCCGCCTGTCCGGCGCCTCTGCCGGGGTCTCCCGTCTGTCCGGCGCCTCTGCCGGAGCCTCCCGCCTGTCCGGCGCCTCTGCCGGAGCCTCCCGCCTGTCCGGCGCCTCTGCCGGAGCCTCCCGCCTGTCCGGCGCCTCTGCCGGAGCCTCCCGCCTGTCCGGCGCCATCGGAGCTTCCCGTCTGCCCAGCGCCATCTGAGCTTCCCGTCTGCCCAGCGCCAGCGCCGCCCGTCTGCCCAGCGCCGCCAGTGCCGCCCGTCTGCCCAACGCCGCCAGCGCCGCCCGTCTGCCCAGCGCCGCCAGTGCCGCCCGTCTGCCCAGCGCCGCCAGTGCCGCCCGTCTGCCCAGCGCCGCCAGTGCCGCCCGTCTGCCCAGCGCCGCCAGTGCCGCCCGTCTGCCCAGCGCCGCCAATGCCGCCCGTCAGCCAGGAGCCGCCAGTGCCGCCCGTCAGCCAGGGGCCGCCAGTGCCGCCCGTCAGCCAGGGGCCGCCAGTGCCGCCAGTCAGCCAGGGGCCGCCAGTGCCGCCCGTCAGCCAGGGGCCGCCAGTGCCGCCAGTCAGCCAGGGGCCGCCAGTGCCGCCAGTCAACCAGGGGCCGCCAGTGCCGCCAGTCAGCCAGGGGCCGCTAGAGCCCCTCCGCCCGGAGCAGCTGCCCCTCTGTCCCGAGCAGCTGCCCCTCTGTCCCGAGCTGCTGCCGCCCTTCTGTCCCGAGCTGCTGCCGCCGCCCCTCGGTCCCGAGCAGCTGCCGCCCCTCTGTCCCGAGC
This sequence comes from Oncorhynchus clarkii lewisi, assembly GCF_045791955.1. Taxonomy (NCBI): domain Eukaryota; kingdom Metazoa; phylum Chordata; class Actinopteri; order Salmoniformes; family Salmonidae; genus Oncorhynchus; species Oncorhynchus clarkii. The sequence goes on along the minus strand of NC_092148.1, from coordinate 60,176,442 downwards.
TGCTGCCGCCCCTCTGTCCCGAGCAGCTGTCCCTCTGTCCCGAGAAGCTGCCCCTCTGTCCCAAGCAGCCCCTCTGTCCAGTGGGGTCATTGAGAGGGGTGGGCATGGTGAGTAAGCCTCGGAGGCGGACAATACGGCGGACTAAGACAATGGCGAAGTGGGGTCCGCGTCCCGCGCCAGAGCCGCCACCGCGGACAGACGCCCACCCAGACCCTCCCCTATAGGTCAAGGTTTTGCGGCCGGAGTCCGCACCTTTGGGGGGGGGTACTGTCACGTTCTGACCTCTATTTCCTTTGTTTTTGTATTTATTTAGTATGGTCAGGGCGTGAGTTGGGTGGGCAGTCTATGTTTGTTTTTCTATGTTTTGGGTCAGTTCTATGTTTTCGGCCTAGTATGGTTCTCAATCAGAGGCAGGTGTCATTAGTTGTCTCTGATTGAGAATCATACTTAGGTAGCCTGGGTTTCACTGTTTGTTGGTGGGTGATTGTTCCTGTTTTTGTGTTTTGCACCAGACAGGGCTGTTTTGAGTTCTCACGTTTCTTGTTTTGTTTTCGTTAGTTTGTTCATGTATAGGTTCGTCAATAAATACAATGAACAACCACCACGCTGCGCTTTGGTCCGCCTTTACTTCACAAGAGGAGAACCGTTACACACATCGACACACACTACTCCATAATGACACAGTAAAAACATTTTTATTTGGATTGTTTGCAAATGTATTGCAAATTAAATACAAAAATGTAATAAGTATTCACACTCATAAGTCAATACTTTGTAGAAGCACTTTTGTTAGCGATTACAGATGTGAGTCTTTCTGGGTACGTCCCTAAGAGCTTTCCACACCTGGATTATTCTTTTCAAAATTCTTCAAGCTCTGTCAAATTGGTTATTGATCATTGCTAGACAAACATTTTCAGTAGATCAGTCAAAATTTGAACTTGGCCACTCAGGAACATTCACTGTCTTCTTGGGAAGCAACTCCAGTGTACATTTGGCCTTGTGTTTTAGGTTATTCTCTCCCAAAGTCTGGTGGAAAGTAGACTGAACCAGGTTTTCCTCTAGGATTTTGTCTGTGCTTAGCTCCATTCTGTTTAGTTTTTATCCTGAAAAACTCACGTCCTTTAACAATTACACGCATACCCATAACATGATGCAGGCACCGCTATGCTTGAAAATATGGAAAGTGGTACTCAGCAATGTGTTGTATTGGATTTGCCCCAAACCTAACCATTTGTATTCAGGACAAAAAGTTAATTGCTTTGCCACATTATTTTCTGTATTACTTTAGTGCCTTGTTGCAAACAGGATAGGGAATATTTTGATTCTGTACAGGCTTCCTTCTTTTCACTCCGTCAATTATGTTAGTATTGTGGAATAACTACAATGTTGTTGATCCTCCTCAGTTTTCTCCTATGACAACAATTATACTCTGTAACTGTTTTAACGTCACTAATTGGCTTCATGGTGAAATCCCTGAGTGGTTTCCTTCCTCTTTGGCCACTGAGTTAGGAAGGACACCTGTATCTTTGTAATGACATCCAAAGTGTAATTAACAATATTCAATGTCTGTTTTTTATTTTTTTATCTACCAATAGGTGCCCTTCATTGCAAGGCAATGGAAAACCTCCCTGGTCCTTGTGGTTGAATCATTGTTTGAAATGCACTGCTCGACTAAGGGACCTTAATTGTATGTGTTGGTTACAGAGATGAGGTAGTCATTAAACAAAATGTCTAATCGCTGACACAAAAAAAGCAAAGTTACGCTTTTTCCACATTTTGTTGAGTTACAACCTGAATTGAAAATGGATTAAATGTAGATATTTTGTTACTGGGCTACACAATACCCCATCATGGCAAAGTGGAATTTATGTTTGTTTTTTAATACAAATTAATAAATTATAAATAGCTGAAATATCTTGAGTCAATAAGTATTCAACCCCTTTGTTATGGCAAGCCTATATAGGTTCAGAAGTAAAATTGTGCTTAACAAGTCACATAATAAGTTGCTCACTCTTTCTGCAATAACAGTGTTTAACATTATTTTTTAAGGGGGGCTAGTTGACCCGAACTACCCTATTCAGCGTTTACCGTGAGTGCAGTCTTTGCGAATACGTCAACATTGCTTTTACATTTCATTCGTGCTATAGCACTGGGCTTCCTCAATACGGATAAAATCAAGCCCTAAGGAGTAATATCGCTCATCCAAAGCCCAGTCAACAGTGAGTTATAATCATTATGCACAAGGAAGTTGTTAGTTTAGAAAACCTATTTTGTACCTACCTTGCTATGGGCCCAGACGCCACAACCACAACTCCTGATACATTTGGTGGTTATGGACAGTGCCGGGATTAAATTCATAGCGCCGGAGAATTAGGTTTACACTTCATGTTCCCTATTTAGGGGACTTTAAACTGTTCTGGACCGGTTCCGACCAACCTTTTTGTGTAGGCCAAAATGTAATCCAATCACCAGTAGATCCAATTTAAAATGTGCTTGACATTTTTTAAATTTTCTATTGAGCCGACATATGCAGTGTTTACTGAGAATATGCTCTCCGCAATCGCAGAAACGTTGCCTTTAAAATGTGCATCGTCGACAAAGCGTGATCGTTTTGAATCCCAGCCTTATAATGAACTCAGAGCAGAGATCCCCACAGGGACTTTACCCTACCTGAGCCACCCTCATTAGGCTCCTTCCCAACCCCTCTGCTGTTAACCTGTAAACACTCTTCTACCATCAGGACACTTAGTGGGAGGACAACTCTTGAGGATACACCTGGAGGGCAACAGTGAGCATCTACAGGTAAGACTTATTGTCCTAAACATTTACACGGTGTCATATTGACTCTAATCTAGTCCCAAATTCCTTACCATGAGATTTCAAATATAGATTTTCTGGCAAAATGAATGTTTTGTTTCTTGGTTGGATTGATAACTAAATAACCATGTACCTTTTCCCCAAAGTTGACACCGTTTGTATTTGAATGTGCATGAATGTTATCTCAACTGATGGAAGTGAATTGTGACTACCTACCCTGATGCTCTTAGACGTGTTTTAATGGAAATCCTGCAACAGATTCAAGAAATGGCAACTGTCACCATGGTCACCAAGAGCTGAGCACCTGCAACAGACACACGCACACAACCCATCAAAATCCCCTGTGTGCCCACTGTATCTGTGAGCCAATGAGAGAGTGCTAATTAACTTTAGATGGGGGTGAAAAGATCATCATAGAATCTTACAGCGATGCATAGTTTAGGCTAAAATCTCAGACTTGGTTAACACACCATGGCTTTGTGATATGTAAGGACAGATGAAAACACAGTAGGGGGGAAGCAAGACAATTCTCCAGTGTCTGTGTGCTCGCCCAACAAATAAGGGAGATCCACATTTAGACTCCTCATCAACAGCAGCTGGATAACCTTTTCTTTTTGTGTCAAAGGCACATTATCAATTCTTTGAAAATTAAATGTTTCCATATTTCTCATGAGATGAATAGGAGTCACTTAGATACCTCTTATTTTTCAGAGTATAAATGCATGGACAATAGATCTGATATACATGTACAGTGCATTCGGAAAGTATTCAGACCCCTTGACTTTCTCCACAGTTTGTTACGTTACAGCCTTATTTTAAAATTGATTAAATAAATGTTTTTCCTCATCAATCAACACACAATACCCATAATGACAAAGCAAAAACAGGTTTTTAGACATTTTAGAAAACACAGTTGAAGTTGGAAGTTTACATACACTTAGGTTGGAGTCATTAAAAACTTCTTGATGCTACTTGAGACGCAGACGTCTCAACTAGGCACCTGGAAATGCAAATGCGCTACGCTAAATGCTAAATGTACTCGTTACAACTCAAACCTTGATCAAAATTCACAAGCAGGGTATTGAATTAAAGCTACACTCGTTGTGAACCTAGCCAGCAAGTCAGATTTTTAAAATGCTTTTCGGCGAAAGCATGAGAAGCTATTATCTGATAGCATGCACCCCCCAAAATACCAGCACGACACGTAAACAACAGATTTTGCGGTAGCCGGCGCTACCCAAAACGCAGAAATAAAATATAAAACATTCATTACCTTTGACGAGCTTCTTTCTTGGCACTCCTATATGCCCCATAAACATCACTATTGGGTCTTTTTTTCGTTTAAATCGGTCCATATATACCCAAAATAGCTTTGTATGGAAGCTGTGTCATTCAGAAAAAAACATCGTTTTTAAACGCTGCGTAATTTTTTAAAATTAAAAAAGTCGACGATAAACTTTCACAAAACACTTCGAAATCCTTTTGTAATCCAACTTTAGGTATTAGTAAACGTTTATAATCTATCAAAATGATTACAGGGCGATGTATATTCAATAGCTCCTCGTTTGCAAATCAATGGCTACCAATGTCTTCATTAACAACATCCGGGTGAAGACTGGAAGAAACGGATGCCAGATAGATGGATTTTCCAACAATTAATTCAATTGAAAATGACGACAATGGAATTTGTATGAATTGCATGCAGGGAAGTGGAAGTGACTTATGGAAATTATTTTTAGCTTTCAGAGAGCAGTTTTTCTTGCGTTTTTCAATGAAACACACGATCTGTTATAGTCACAGCCGTGATTTAACCAGTTTTAGAAACTTCAGAGTGTTTTCTATCCACACATACTAATCATATGCATATACTATATTCCTGGCATGAGTAGCAGGACGCTGAAAAGTTGCGCGATTTTTAACAGAATGTTCGAAAAAGGAGGGGGTAGAAGTAAGAGGTTAAAACTCGATTTTCAACCATTCCACAAATTTCTTGTTAACAAACTATCATTTTGGCAAGTCGGTTAGGACATCTACTTTGTGCATGACACAAGTATTTTTTTCAACAATTGTTTACAGACAGATTATTTCACTTATAATTCACTGTATCACAATTCCAGTGGGTCAGAAGTTTACATACACTAAGTTGACTGTGCCTTTAAACAGCCTGGAAAACTCCAGAAAATTATGTCTTGGCTTTAGAAGCTTCTGATAGGCTGATTGACATCATTTGAGTCAATTAGAGGTGTACCTGTGGATGTATTTCAAGGCCGACCTTCAACCTCTGTGTCTCTGCTTGACATCATGGGAAAATCAAAAGAAATCAGCCAAGACCTCATAAAAAAAATTGTAGACCTCCACAAATCTGGTTCATCCTTGGGAGCAATTTCCAAATGCCTGAAGGTACCACGTTCATCTGTACAAACGCAAGTATAAATAGTACGCAAGTAGAAACACCATGGGACCACGCAACTGTTATACCGCTCAGGAAGGAGATGCATTCTGTCTCTTAGAGACGAACGTACTTCGGTGCGAAAAGTGCAAATCAATCCCAGAACAACAGCAAAGGACCTTGTGAAGATGCTGGAGGAAACAGGTTTGACCCGAGTTAAACAATTTAAAGGCAATGCTACCAAATACTAATTAAGTGTATGTCAACTTTTGACCCACTGGGAATGTGATGAAAGAAATAAAAGCTGAAAAAAATAATTCTCTCTCCTATTATTCTAACATTTCACATTCTTAAAATAAAGTGGTGATCCTAACTGACCTAAAACAGGGAATTTTACTCAGATTAAATGTCAGGAATTATGAAAAACTGAGTTTAAATGGTATTTGGCTAAGGTGTATGTAAACTTCCGACTTCAACTGTAAGTTTTCAGACCCTTTGCTAAGAGACTCGAATTTGAGCTCAGGTGCATCCTGTTTCCATTGATTATCCTTGAGATGTTTGTACAACTTCATTGGAGTCCACCTGTGGTAAATTCAATTGATTGGACATGATTTGGAAAGGCACACACCTGTCTATATAAGGTCCCACAGTTGACAGTGTAAGAAAAAAATCAACCTTGAGGTCGAAGGAATTTGTTGTAGAGCTCAGAGACAGGATTGTGTTGAGGAACAGATCTGGGGAAGGGTACCAAAACATTTCCACAGCATTGAAGGTCCCCAGAACACAGTGGCCTCCATCATTCTTAAATTAAAGAGGTTGGAACCACCAAGACTCTTCCTAGAGCTGCCGCCCAGCCAAACTGTGCAATCAGGGGAGAAGGGCCTTGGTCAGGGAAGTGACCAAGAACCCAATGGTCACTCTGACAGAGCTCTGTGGAGACGGAAGAACCTTCCAGAAGGACAACCATCTTTGCAGCACTCCACCAATCAGGCCTTCATGGCAGTGTCCAGACGGAAGCCACTCCTCAGTAAAAGGCACATGACAGCCCGCTTGGAGTTTACCAAAAGGCACCTAAAGGAGTCAGACCATGAGAAACAAATTTATCTGGTCTGATGAAACTAAGATTGAACTCTTTGTCCTGAATGCATCTAACAGGTCTGAATATTTTCCGAATGCACTGTGTATTTGTCTTTCTATAATCTTGCATTGTAAAACCTTGTCTGTTAGAGTATTACAAGTCCAACAGCATCTGTCTGGTCCAGCATGATAATAGGGAAAGCTCTTAGATCAGGTACAGACGAACATGACATGACCCTGACAGGTTATCCAAGTTTGGCTGTACTTCTGGTTTTCCTACACAGCATATAACAGTAGAACCACCTCTATAAACCGGGAGAAACCTGTGCTTTTTGGTATAATGCCACAGGAGTTGAAGGGCTGCCAGACGAGAATGCCCCAGAATGCCCCAGAATATCCAGCTCATTCTCATCTGGAGTGGATAAAATAGTTTATGACAGGACAGACAGAGGCATTAGTTTTACCATTTCACTTTACAATAGTTACAGGTCATGGTTGTGACACGTGGCTGCTCTCCCTGTCCACCCCCCCTCGGAGGGCACGTTCAAAGTTTTGCCATGGATTAATGGTTAACCGCGTCAAAGGTCAAATCCATTTCCAGAGCCTCAATCCAAGTCTTCCCTGAAGATGCCTGAGTCAGCAGTATTTCTGACAGGGCTGTGGCTGGCGCTGTCAGCAGCCCCGAGCGCTGCAAGTCTTCTCTTCGCTGGCTGGGTGGAATAATTCACACTCTGCTAAAAAACAAATCTGATCTATGAACACACTATGGGTTAGACGAAGCAGAGCAGAAGTATCAGGCTGCTCTGTGTGCTCTGATTATTAAACAGGCATCGGCATGCCGTGGGACCTTCCTGATTGATCAAGGCATTGACTTAGACATTCTGGGGGAGGAAGTGAAAAAGGTGGGGCTCAGATGGATGAGCAGATCAGACTGTAAGCACAAGAACATGGTCATCACAAACACATTGACTGCCCACTGTAACTGATGGGGTGGGAAGAAATACCCTGCTGTCCAAATCTGTATGTTCCAATAATGAAGGGTAATTATCAGATGCGATCTTTCAATTACACATTTAACCTGTTTTTCCAATGTAAACACTGGACTGAATCCAATTTGAGAGCTAATCAAGGATTGTGGATTGTGGAATAACCTATGAGTCATTAACACCTCATTGTTCTGTTATCGTGACCTTCTTTTATTAGCCCATGTTCAAGGTTTCCTCGTTGATTGGCTGGAGGTTGGACATTGATGAAGGATGGACAGCTATTACAATGAGCCTGTCCTCCTATAGCTCTGCCCACCAGCCTCCTCTGTTCTACATGGAACTAGATAGCCCCTTTTAGGTACTAGATAGCCCCTTTTCTTCTAAGAGTGTAGAAATGAATGTGTAGATTCATGATTGAATAGGGCTCTTAGTGATTAGAGCTGACTAAGCAAACCCAAACAGATATGTAAGAATAATGTAATAACATACATGTTTGCACTGCTGATAGAAGACTGCTGATATTATCCTAAACAAAAAATACATATGACCAAGGGTGATCTTGATGTACCATTCAGTACTATAACATGCATGACATTTGATACCATGAGAATAGGACACCAGCAACATCTGGATACAGAAAACAACCATCAGTTCACAATAATGAACACTGTAGGGGAATAAGACAGAGCTATCCAGTAGCACACATACAGACAACCGGACACCACCACAGGTCCTTTAGTACAGTATATTGCCTCTCCTCCTCCATATTCACCAGGAGGTCATGGGTTTCACCAACATGGATCCATTATTCAGGGTTCGTCCTGTATATGACCACTATCAATCAACTGTATTATTCAGCAGATGTATCCCCACCATATATGTATAATTCAATAATGTCTCACCACTATCAACCTTTTAGCATACTGACCAGCAGTTGAGATGTATTATTTACTGTCCCATCACCATGACCAAACAAGCTTTTCTGCAAAAGCTATTACTATGGAGCCACACAGACTTTCGCTTACGAGAAATCTTGTGTAATATTCAGTAATATGTAAAGATATGTTGCCACAATACAGGCAGGGAGATCTGTTCCTTTCTAAATTACTATCCAACTGGGGAAGCAGCAGATGTATTTATTTCTCCATTCTAAGCTTTAAACCCCAAAACAGGAGATTCCAGAATAACTTTTACAAGAATTTAGAGGAGACTATCGAAATCCCTCATAGCTAATTATGACACTACATAAAATATTTTGTTACCAGAATCCCTTGGAGTGAGAAATGATGCTATTTTAGCACTAGTCTGGCTCAGTGGGTTAAGTAAAAGATGTGAGACAGTGGAACATAGCAAAGTTCGACAAAAACAAAGTATTCAGCAAAAGCTTCATTAATCAACAGTGAAAATACTAACTTTCTCATCCAGTTCAAAGCTGTATGTTTTCTTGGGGACAGATTTGGCCTTCCTTCCCAGCACACCACGTCACAGTCCCCCTCTGAGGTACAGGTAAACTGCTAGGGTCTAATCTGTGATTAAATATAGCTGGTCTCACAACTGTACAGTCAGTGCTACCAGTAACCCAGTAACTCAGTCTCTATTGCTCATTTACCTTACAGAACACCATATTATCAGAGGAGAGAGGACCTCTTTCCCTCTGGCGCAAACAGGATAACAGAGTAGAAAAATCTGAAGGCACACACTTATGCATGCGAGTGTCCTTACACAAAGATATGCTAGGAATGGGTTGAATATGTCTGGCCTGGTTATGAGAGTCCTCTTGTTTGGCTGAGTTACATGAGGTTACAGTTACCGTGCGTAGGGACATGACCAGTGCTTGTGACAGAGGCCCTGGTTTTGTAATCATCAACCTGTGATACAACACCTTTGGAATCATTGGGTTGAATAACAGAGTAGTATGCAAAAGTTATGAAAACACAAGAAAACACTGTACCCATAAAAATACAACAAAATTACTGAACAGGAGTGCAAAATGAGACCAATCAATGTCCTTGAGACAGTTTACTGACATATTGCATTGCACTTTGGTACTGTGGCAGTCTACACGTGGCCTAGCTAGCAACCATGAACCTGTGATCATAACATGTCTCTCTGCCAAGTTTGTATGAACCTGAGGATGGCAATATCATTTGCCCATACTGATATACATGTACATGTAAATAACGACCGGCATTGGACCCATTTTTACTAGTGTTAGGCAGCAGAGTGAGAGGCTGGTTAAAAAGTAATGGTCACACTGGCCTGATAACCCCCCCCCCCCCCCGCCCCATCTTTAACCTTTGTATCCTAGCGGAGAATTAATGTGGTGTCTGTGCTAGTGAGTGTCAGTGTGATCTTTCTACCTACAGATCGGGACTGACTGAGCCAACCACTCATCAGACCACTATGACAGCTAAACCATCCATGCAGTAGCTCTCATACTGTACTTCTGGTAACGGCAGGTCAGTGACTTGGTCAGTGGCAACTATTTCAGATGGCAATAATAATGCTGTGTTGAAGGCTGCACTTCACACATCTGTTGTACTCTGGTGTAGATTACTTAAAGGTCGTGAACAGTGAAACCGTGATGTATGACAGGACTGGATGTTGCAATTTCAATTTGTTTGAGTTCTTTGTGTATCAGCAAATTTGCTTGAGGCGATCTTACTGCAGCATCGAGCACACATTGCTTGACGTAGGCAATTCAAAGAACTGTCAGTAAAAGTTGAGCTCCCCGCCCATTCAGACTATTTGCTCCCCTCCCACTCTTTTCAGACTTCCTGATAGTTTGACATGAGAGAAAAAGTACATAAAAATATTATGGGTGATGTTTATATCACTCAAAGGCTAATTTACGTGGGAATCAGCTTTAACAACAAGACTGATAATGCCACAAAATTGACATTGTAAGGTGTGATAATGATTCATTCAAGTCTTGCTATTGTGAGGCAATAAGTGATGAAACTAAGGTCAAGTTACATGTGTAATAGCACTGAGATCATTGTCTGAGACCACCGTACCTTCTCCGCTATGCAATCAGGTTTCCGAGCTGGTCATGGGTGCACCTCAGCCACGCTCAAGGTCCTAAATGATATCATAACCTCCATCGAAAGGTTAGACAATACTGTGCAGCCGTCTTCATCAGCCTGGCCAGGCTTTCGACTCTGTCAATCACCGCATTCTTATCGGCAGACTCAACAGCCTTGGTTTCTCAAATGATTCTCGCCTGGTTCACAAACTTCTTCTCAGATAGAGTTCAGTGTGTCAAATCGGAGGGCCTATTGTCCGGACCTCTGGCAGTCTCTATGGGGGTGCCACAAGGTTCAAATCTCGGGCCAACTCTTTTATCTGTATACATCAATGATGTCGCTCTTGCTGCTGGTGATTCTCTAATCACACCATTCTGTATACATCTGGCCCTTTTTTGAATATTGTGTTAACAAACCTCCAGACGAGGTTCAATGCCATACAACACTCCTTCCGTGGCCTCCAACTGCTCTTAAATGCAAGTCAAATCAAATGCATGCTCTTTAACCAATCAATGCCTGCACCTGCCTGCTCGACTAGCATCACTACTCTGGAAGGTTCTGATTTAGAATATGTTGACAACTACAAATACCTAGGTGTCTGGTTACACTGTAAACTCTCCTTCCAGACTCACATTAAGCATCTCCAATCCAAAATTAAATCTAGAATATATCCTATTTCGCAACAAAGCCTCCTTCACTCATGCTGCCAAACATACCCTCGTAAAACTGATTATCCTACCGATCCTTGACTTCGGCGATGTCATTTACAAAATAACACTCTACTCAGCAAATTGGATGCAGTCTATCACAGTGCCATCTGTTTTGTTACCAAAGCCCCATATAGTACCCACCACTGCGACCTGTATGCTCTCGTTGGCTGGCCCTGGCATCATATTCATTGCGAAACCCACTGGCTCCAGGTCATCTATAAATCTTTACTAGGTAAAGCCCCGCCTTATCTCAGCTCCCTGGTCAGGATAGCAGCACCCACCCGTAGCACTCGCTCCAGCAGGTATATATCATTGGTAATCCCCAAAGCCAACTCCTCCTTTGGCCGCCTTTCCTTCCAGTTCTCTGATGCCAATGACTGGAACGAATTGCAAAAATCACTGAAGTTGGAGACATATCTTATTCGATATTATGTTCTATTTATTGCCTTACCTCCCTAATCTTACTACATTTGCACACACTGTATATAGACTTTTCTATTGTTTTTTGACTGTACATTTGTTTATCCCATTTGTAACTCTGTGTTGTTTGTGTCGCACTGCTTTACTTTATCTTGGCCAGGTTGCAGTTGTAAATGAGAACTTGTTCTCAACTGGCTTACCTGGTTAAATAAAGGTGAAATCACAACACCTGTTTAAACGGGATGGGCAGATATAAGAACAAATTGATATTATCATATATATTACTGTATCTTACCATAGATGCTTGAAAAGAGCCTGTCAGCCTAAGGTTGGAGATGGACTCCCCAGTGAAGAGTGGGACTGTGCAGTACCGACAGCAGTTTACGGTGGGCCCCCCTGATGGAGGCTACGGATGGTTCATCCTGCTGGCCTGCTTCCTGGTGTTTGGGCTGACCTTTGGAGTGATCAAGGCCTTCGGAGTGTTCTACATGGAGATCCACGGCTACTTTGAGGCCACAGCAACAGGAACCTCCTGGATTACATCCATTGCTGTGGCAACCATACACTGTGGAGGTGAGAACCTTGATCGAAGGCAATTAAAACATGATTTTCCTTGAATTGTCCTTAACTTGTCCAATGAAATCGGACTTTCTTTAAAGTGAAATCTGAGTGAGTTAAACTAGTATTATTCAAGGCAAACATGGATCTAAATATAGGCTCCAACCCTTCTGGACATTTCTTTGACTATTACTACTATACTAATTTCTACTACATGTTTATGTCAGTTTATGTTTATGACATCATAACCGTCATCGATAAAAGACAGTACTGTGCAGCCGTCTTCATCGACCTGGCCAAGGCTGTCAACTCTGTCAATCATTGTATTCTTATCAGCAGACTCAAAAGCCTTGGTTTGTCTAATGACTGGCTCGCGTGGTTCACTAACTACTTGTTAGATAGAGTTCAGTGTGTCAAATCAGAGGGCCTGTTGTCCGGACCTCTGGCAGTCTTTATGGGGGTGCCACAGGGTTCAATTCTTGGGCCGACTCTTTTCTCTGTATATATCGATGTTGCTCTTGCTGTGGGGGATACTTTGATCCACCTCTACGCAGACGACACCATTCTGTATACATCTGGCTCTTCTTTGGACACTGTGTTAACAAACCTCCAAACGAGCTTCAACGCCATACAACTCTCCTTCCGTGGCCTCCAACTGCTCTTAAATGCTAGTAAAACTAAATGCATGCTCTTCAACCGATCGCTGTCCGCACCCGCCCACCCGACTAGCATCACCACTCTGGACGGTTCTGACTTAGAATATGTGGACAACTATAAATACCTAGGTGTCTGGCTAGACTGTACACTCTCCTTCCAGACTCACATTAAGCATCCAATCCAAATCTCGAATCGGATTCCTATTTTGCAACAAAGCCTCCTTCACTCATGCTGCCAGACATACCCTTGTAAAACTGACCATCCTACCGATCCTTCGCTTCAGCGATGTCATTTACAAAATAGCCTCCAACACTTTACTCAGCAAATTGGATGCAGTCTATCACAATGCCATCCGTTTTGTCACCAAAGCCCCATATAGTACCCACCACTACAACCTGTATGCTCTTGTTGGCTGGTCCTCTCTACATATTCATTGCCAAACCCACTGGCTCCAGGTCATCTATAAGTCTTTGCTTGGTAAAGCTCCACCTTATCTCAGCTCACTGGTCACCATAGCAACATCCACCCATAGCACGCGCTCCAGCAGGTATATTTCACTGGTCATCCCTAAAGCCAACACCTCCTTTGGCTGCCTTTCCTTCTAATTCTCTGCTGCCAATGACTGGAACGAATTGCAAAAAACCACTGAAGTTGGAGACATAACTCCCTCACTAACTTCAAGCGTCAGCTGTCAGAGCAGCTTACTGATCACTGCAACTGTACACAGCCCACCTGTAAATAGCCCATCCAACCAACTACCTACCTCATCCCCATGTTTTTCTGCTCTTTTGTACACCAGTAGTTCTACTTGCACATCCTCATCTGCACATATATCCCTGCATTGTTTAATTGCTAAATTGTAATTACTTTGCCACAATTGGCCTATTTATTGCCTTACCTCCTTCCTACATTTGCACATACTGTATACGGATTTTTCTATTGAGTTATTGACTGTACGTCTGTTTAGCCCATTTGTAACTCTGTGTTGTTTTTGTTGCACTGCTTTGCTTTATCTTGGCCAAGTCGCAGTTGTAAATGAGAACTTCTCAACTGGCCTACCTGGTTAAATAAAGGTTAAATAAATATATAAACATTTCATGTCAGTCTTCTGCGATATTAGCCACCAGGTGTCAGTATAGAGTTGTAAGCAGCTGACAGCTTTAGCCAGGGTGATGTAGGGACACCTACAGTACCAGTCAAAAGTTTGGACACACCTACTCATTCAAGGGTTTTTCTTTATTTTTACTGTTTTCTACAAGGTATAATAATAGTGTAGACATCACAACTGAAATAACACGTATGCAATCATGTAGTAACCAAAGAAGTGTTAAACAAATCAAAATATATTTTATATTTGAGATTCTTCAAATAGCCACCCATTGCATTGATGACAGCTTTGCACTCTCTTGGCATTCTCTCAATCAGCTTCCCCTGGAATGTTTTTCCAACAGTCTTGAAGGAGTTCCCACATATGCTGAGCACTTGTTGGCTGCTTTTCCTTCACTCTGTCGTCCGACTCATCCCTAACCATCTCAATTTGGTTGAGGTTGGGGGATTGTGGAGGCCAGGTCATCTGATGCAGCACTCCATCACTCTCCTTTTTGGTTAAAAAGCCCAATGTAGAAAATAGTAAAAATAAAGAAAAACCCTTGAATGAGTAGGTGTTCTAAAACTTTTGACCGGTTGTGTAAATATAACTAGGAATAAAGTGACAGATAATTAACAGTACTAGCAGCGTATATAACGAGTCAAAAAAGTTATTGCAAAAAGCGTCAGTGCAGATAGTCAGGGTAGCTATTTGATTAACTATTTAGCAGTATGTTATGTATGTTCAGGGTCCTGTTTGATTCCAGACTTCGGTACAGTTTGCCAAACAGTAACAGAGAGAACGGTCTATGACTTGGGTGGCTGGAGTCGTTGACCATTTTTAGGGACTTCCTCTGACACCGCATGGTATAAAAGTCCTGAATGCCAGGGAGCTTGGACCCCGTGATGTTTTGGGCCATCCGCATTACCCTCTATAGCACCTTGCGGTAGGATAGCAAGCTGTTGCCATACCATGTGGTGATGCAGCCAGTCAAGATGCTCTCAATGGTGCAGCTGTAGAACTTTTTGAGGATCTGAGGGCCCATGCCAAACATTTTCCTCATCCTGAGTGGGAAGAGGAGTTGTCATGCCCTCTTCACAATTGTGTTGGTGTGTTTGGACCACGATAGATCCTTAGTGATGTGGAAATTGAAGCTCTCAACCCGCTCCATTGCACCCCTGTTGATGTGAATGGGGGCATGCTCAGCCCTCCATTTCCTGTGCCCACAATCAACTCCTTTGTTTTGCTGACGTTGAGGGAGAGGTTGTTGTCCTGGCACCACACTGTCAGGTCTCTGACCTCCTTCCTATAGGCTGTCTCATCGTCGTCGGTGATCAGGCCTACCACCGTAGTGTCGTCGGGCAAACTTAGTAATGGTGTTGGAGTCGTGCTTGGACACACAGTTGTGGGGTAACAGTCAGTACAGGAGGGGATTAAGAATGCACCCTTAAGAGGCGCCCGTATTGAGGGTCAGCGTGGCGGATAAGTTGTTGCCTACCCTCACCACCTGGGGTTATCCTGTCAGGAAGTCCAGGATCCAGTTGCAGAGGGAGGTTTTCAGTCCCAGGGTCCTTAGCTTAGTAATGAGCTTGGAAGGCACTATGGTGTTGAATGTTGAGCTGGATAAGGACATCTTCAACAGACCCAACAATCTGTGTTAATTAAACTAGTTAGTTTTGAAATAGAGTACAAAATGGTTTGTTCTTTTTTAACATTACTTTGAAATGCCGGCATGATGCTCTGACTAAGCTATGATCAGAAACATGTGCATATCGATGCATTATGAGTATCTGAGTATGCAGTATTGGAAGATAGAATGTAATCTATTCGGGAGTAGGATTTATGTCTAGCAGAGTAAAAACGAAATTGTCTAGACGTAGGAATATGTCAGTGAGGTTAAAATCCCTGACCAGGTTGCTAAATTCCACCGACACGGGTGTGAAAGCCATTTGAGATTGGTGGCCAAAGTTAATAAAATGGCATTCATATCCGCACGTATGATCAGAGAAAAACCTGTAATATTTGCCATCAACACGGTTAGATTTTTTTTTAAATTAAAAATAAAAAAATTAAAAGTAGGCTCATACTGGGTTGGAGCATATACTGATGTGAAAGTCATTTTCCTACCGAAGATTGCAGTTTTGTTATATGATATATGATTTCCTACCGTCAGCGCTACCATATTTTCCCAGAACAGTCCATGTTAAACTACGTCTCATGACAACAAGGGAGCCACGAGTTTTGGGATCTACAGAGGATGACACTGCAACATAATGCCTTTTTGCAAATCTTTCTGCATCAGATTATTTTAGGTGCGACTCTTGAATAAATATAACATAAACGTTATGTCTACAAAAGGAATCTAAGCAGGCCACTCGTTTATTTTGGCCATTCATCCCATTAACATTCCATCTTGCTAGCTGTAGTGTTGTTAAGTGATATATTAGAAAGTAATCTTGTGCATGAAATTTTAAGAAAAAGCAAAAATAAATTGCCTAGTCGCCAGACCCCCACTCTAGAAGCACAATGTTTTGCTGAAGCTCACCACTCTCATTTCTGACCTGAGTTTTTGGAGTGTGTAATTGATGCCACCTCAGTCAAAGAGTAAAAACCACAAGAAAACAAATCTATAAGAGAAATGGAATGTACATGAAGAGCACGAAGATGTGTTGATGAGAAACGGATAAATGAATCAAACTAGTTGCAATCAGATGAGAGCACAGACTAACAGGATTACAATAGAATATGGAAATGTAATCAGCACTGTAAACTTCACATCAGTTGAGAACTCTTGGCTGCATACGTCTTTCACAAAGTGTTGATGCTGAGTCTGACTGTCTGTCCTGTGTTTCCTTGTCTAGCCCCCATGGCGTCTGCTCTGAGTGCTCGCTACAGCCACCGGGCCGTGGTGATGATAGGGGGTCTACTGAGCTGTGTGGGGATGGTGGCTGGGGCTTACGCACAGAACCTGGTTCAACTTTACATCACTGTTGGGCTCCTAACCGGTAAGTACAAACACACATAGATCAGGTATGCAAATTATTTAGGACCCAAAAAGTGCTAAAACATTTTTTCCCTTTTTTTTTTTTTTTTTTGTTGTTGTTGTGAATAACAAGTAGATAATACGCATTTAATTAATCTCAAAACTCCTTACTTTCTAAACCGCAATAGATAGAGAAAATAGTTTTGGAGTTGGGCTCTTTGGTCTGCGCTTAAGGTTTATCATGACATGTAATGTTAATCTCAGTCTCCCCAGACAGGAATACATAGAACATGGTAATTAACATTATTTATAATTTTCTTGACAAATTCCATTTTCTCAGATTCGTTATTCCAGGTCTGGGATTTTTCCAATTTTTTTTCTGTTTTTCACTCTCAACAACACACTTTTTAAAGATGGAAAAATAACCACATTTGATATTATTAAGGCCACAAGAATGTTTACACTAAATCAGGAGACTACTTTTGAGGTCTGGGGAAAATCATATTTTTTTGGGGGGTAAAGGTGAAGATGACCTTTAATTCAACTGTGCACCAGCTAGAGACCATTGAGTTTGGAGCTAGCGGTTCTTGTAGCGGTGTTTCATGTGATGGGAAGAGTTTGCAAAACAAATGCCCACCCGATGATACAAATACTCATGATATCATTCTGCTAGGTAGGCCTAGTCAACATTTCATTGAGAAGGTTTTCGGGGAAAGCATTTTTAGAAATGACTGTTTAGGCATGCTAACTGGCTACACAACATCACACAGGCGCATTGAAACAGACATTACTTCTTCAGAAAGTTGAAGGAAATACGAATCATTGATGCATTCTGTTCATGATTTATGAGAATTGACTGCAATTTAACTATGTTTCTAATAAGTTCAACCCCCCAATCCCAATCTTTCCTTAAATTAATTATTTCTCCAGTCCCACACACAGTGCTGTGGTCTTTACTTGCCCTGTAGGTTTTGGTTATGCCCTGACCTGGACCCCTACAGTGACCATGGTAGGCTGGTATTTTGAGAAGAGGAGGCCCATGGCCAACGCCTTGGCCAGCGCAGGAGAGTGCATCATCACCTTCCTGTTTACTCCACTGTTCCAGCTGCTGGTGGACCACTACTCCTGGAGGGGGGCCATGTTGGTGCTGGGGGGCCTGCAGCTCAACCTGTGTGTTTGTGGGATGTTACTGCGTCCCCTGAACACCCCCACTAAGCTGCCTCCCAAGGAGGTCAGAGAGGAGGAAGGAGACTTGACGTTGGATGCCTTGCCCCAGACTAAATCCAGCTCTGAGGGGACAGTGGAGCGGACAGGCAAGACCCAAGCCCAGAAGGCCAGAAAGGCTGAGCTATGGAGCAAAGTCCTGCGCTACGTGGACTACACACTCATCACTAACCCCCGCTTCATGGTCTACTCCATGTTTGGGGTGTTTGCTGCTTTGGGCTTTTTTGCCCCGGCCCTCTTCCTTGTGCCCTATGCCCGGAGCCAGGGAGTGGATGAGTATCAGGCGACTGCCCTCATGTCCATCTCAGCAGTTCTGGACCTGACGGGCCGGGTGTTCTTCGGCTGGGTGGCCAACCTGCATCTAGTGGAGATGGTGCAGCAGCTGACTGCCACTGTGATCTTGCTGGGTATAGTCCTGCTGCTGTGTCCCCTCGCCTCCTCCTTCCTTGAACTGGCTGCCTTCAGTTCAGCCTATGGCCTGGTGTACGGGGCCACCGTCTCCATCCACATCACCGTGCTGGCTGAGGTGGTTGGCGTGCAGCGGCTGGGGAGTGCCCTCGGCTTCTTCATGCTCATCCGCAGCAGCGGTGGCCTCCTGGGGCCGCCCATCGCAGGTGAGCTCATCTGTCATTAGCTCAAGGGTATTCTCTATGACCTTGTCTCTGGTTGTGCAATTCCAAAAGGCATTTGCTTATAGAAAATGTAATCTTAAGTTATGAACCGTGTGATTACTGTAACCATGTTCTGGTTTTAATTGAACATAACTTCATGTAGCTAACCATTGAGGGATTTGAGCTCTTCCTTCGAATGGTCATCCTCCAGTAGATGATGGCTTTTACTAACATTCCTATACAGAGATCCTATATTCAGAGACGGTGCACAAATATACAGTGGGGAGAACAAGTATTTGATACACTGCCGATTTTGCAGGTTTTCCTACTTACAAAGCATGTAGAGGTCTGTAATTTGTATCATAGGTACACTTCAACTGTGAGAGACAGAAAATCCAGAAAATCACATTGTATGAATTTTAAGTAATTAATTTGCATTTTATTGCATGACATAAGTATTTGATACATCAGAAAAGCAGAACTTAATATTTGGTACAGAAACCTTTCTTTGCAATTACAGAGATTATACGTTTCCTGTAGTTCTTGACCAGGTTTGCACACACTGCAGCAGGGATTTTGGTCCACTCCTCCATACAGACCTTCTCCAGATCCTTTAGGTTTTGGGGCTGTTGCCCTGGCTGTGTGTTTCGGGTCGTTGTCATGCTGGAAGACCCAGCCACAACCCCTCTTCAATGTTCTTACTGAGGGAAGGAGGTTGTTGGCCAAGATCTCGCGATACATGGCCCCATCCATCCTCCCCTCAATATGGTGCAGTCGTCCTGTCCCCTTTGCAGAAAAGCATCCCCAAAGAATTATGTTTCCACCTCCATGCTTCACGGTTGGGATGGTGTTCTTGGGGTTGTACTCATCCTTCTTCTTCCTCCAAACACGGCGAGTGGAGTTTGGACCAAAAAGCTCTATTTTTGTCTCATCAGACCACATGACCTCCTCCCATTCCTCCTCTGGATCATCCAGATGGTCATTGGCAAACTTCAGACAGGCCTGGACATGCGCTGGCTTGAGCAGGGGGACCTTGTGTGCGCTGCAGGATTTTAATCCTTGATGGCATAGTGTGTAACTAATGTTTTTTTTAGACTGTGGTCCCAGCTCTCTTCAGGTCATTGACCAGGTCCTGCCGTGTAGATCTGGGCTGATCCCTCACCTTCCTCATGATCATTGATGCCCCACGAGGTGAGATCTTGCATGGATCCCCAGACCGAGGGTGATTGACCGTCATCTTGAACTTCTTCCATTTTCTAATAATTGTGCCAACAGTTGTTGCCTTCTCACCAAGCTGCTTGCCTATTGTCCTGTAGCCCATCCCAGCCTTGTGCAGGTCTACAATTTTATCCCTTATGTCCTTACACAGCTCTCTGGTCTTGGCCATTGTGGAAAGGTTGGAGTCTGTTTGATTGAGTGTGTGGACAAGTGTCTTTTATACAGGTAACGAGTTCAAACAGGTGCAGTTAATACAGGTAAGGAGTGGAGAACAGGAGGGATTCTTAAAGATACAGTGCCTTGCGAAAGTATTCGGCCCCCTTGAACTTTGCGACCTTTTTCCACATTTCAGGCTTCAAACATAAAGATATAAAACTGTATTTTTTGTGAAGAATCAACAACAAGTGGGACACAATCATGAAGTGGAACGACATTTATTGGATATTTCAAACTTTTTTAACAAATCAAAAACTGAAAAATTGGGCGTGCAAAATTATTCAGCCCCCTTAAGTTAATACTTTGTAGCGCCACCTTTTGCTGCGATTACAGCTGTAAGTCGCTTGGGGTATGTCTCTATCAGTTTTGCACATCGAGAGACTGACATTTCTTCCCATTCCTCCTTGCAAAACAGCTCAGTGAGGTTGGATGGAGAGCATTTGTGAACAGCAGTTTTCAGTTCTTTCCACGGATTCTCGATTGGATTCAGGTCTGGACTTTGACTTGGCCAAAAAAATACAGTTTTATATCTTTATGTTTGAAGCCTGAAATGTGGCAAAAGGTCGCAAAGTTCAAGGGGGCCGAATACTTTCGCAAGGCACTGTAAACTAACAGGTCTGTGAGAGCCGGAATTCTTACTGGTTGGTAGGTGATCAAATACTTATGTCATGCAATAAAATGCTAATTAATTACTTAAAAATCATACAATGTGATTTTCTGGATTTTTTTAGATTCCGTCTCTCACAGTTGAAGTGTACCTATGATAAAAATTACAGACCTCTACATGCTTTGTAAGTAGGAAAACCTGCAAAATCAGCAGTGTGTCAAATACTTGTTCTCCCCACTGTATATCATTGTGCTTTACAGTTAATTTCATGGGCCATTGACCCCATAATAAATGTATTTCTCTGGGATGGGTTTCCTCTCCATTGACTTCCTCTTCTAGCACACACACTCCACTCCAGCTCTTTGTCTGAATGTAAAATAATGTTTCACAGATCATGATTCTTCAAAGACCTTGTGAACAACTGCATGCACAGCATTGGGTAAAAATATAAATAGCAAAGGTACTCTTAAATGTTAACTCTGTTGGATCACAAACCAAAAACACACAATACAACATAGTGGAAGAATACCAACAGTATAATAGACGTGCCCCACTGCCTTCAGAAAGGCTCTGATAACCATAGCATTTGGGGTTGATTACTAAGGTGGTGATATTTTGCCCCTCTGGTCTAAACAATAGCAGTAAATATAGGCTACCAAATCAGGTCTTGGCTTAGCACCACACAGTTCGGGGCATGCCAGAAAGTGTTTTGCCTCAGAGCACCTTCAACACTACATCAGGTGGAAAAACCTCTTATGTCAAACTCTGGCCCGGTCACCAAAGAAAAAACATGACTTTAATTGTGGCTATAGCTATTCCAGGAGACAATTAACTGAGTTTATCATTTTCCTGTCAGTAATAGAGAAGAGACGTGAGTTGTTGAAGTTGGAGAGGCTGGATTTCAGGAGGAAGGAATGTAGTTCTCACTGTATCATAACGATCCGTGTAATTGCTTTGTAAATTAATGTAGTCCTGATCCAGTTTGTAAGGGGGAACCATATTGTTTCTCGGCCAGATTTCAGTTCCACCCAGTTGCCAGAAGTCCTTTCTCTCTCTCTTTCTCCATTACTCCTTCCTCTGATTAAACACTACTGCTGAGAGAGAGAGTTAGGGGGGGGGGGGGGCTTAGCAGAGAGACTACAACCCAGGGATCATTATCAACACAATTAAAGCTCTGGATTAGCACAGTATCAAAATATCAGATCACCAAATTCTGTTTCAAGTTCATTTACAAGGCTATTAAGATACAGAAAATGTAGCTAAATCAAAGTGTTATGTTGATTATCCCTTCTCTTATGTTCCCGGGAAATTTGACCTGGAACAGAGTTTGAAATCACTAAAATACTATTTTAAGTAATTTTTCCACCAAATCAAACCAAATTTTATTTGTCACATACACATGGTTTGCAGATGTTAATGTGAGTGTAGCGAAATGCTTGTGCTTCTACTCCCTCTGCTGTTTCCTGAAGTCCACGATCATCTCCTTTGTTTTGTTGATGTTGAGTGTGAGGTTATTTACCTGACACCACACTCCGAGGGCCCTCACCTCCTCCCTGTAGGCCGTCTCGTCGTTGTTGGTAATCAAGCCTACCACTGTAGTGTTGTCTGCAAACTTAATGATTGAGTTGGAGGCTTGCATGGCCATGCAGTCATGGGTGAACAGGGAGTACAGGAGAGGGCTGAGAACACACCGTTGTGGGGCCCCAATTTTGAGGATCAGCGGGGTGGAGATGTTGTATCCTACCCTCACCACCTGGGGGCGGCCCATCAGGAAGTCCAGGACCCAGTTGCACAGGGCGGGGTCGAGACCCTGGTTCTCGAGCTTAATGACGAGTTTGGAGGGTACTATGGTGTTAAATGCTGAGCTGGAGTCGATGAACAGCATTATTACATTTTTTTATTTTTTTTTATTTCACCTTTATTTAACCAGGTAGGCAATTGCGACCTGGCCAAGATAAAGTAAAGCAGTTCGACACATTCAACAACACAGAGTTACACATGGAGTAACACAAACATACAGTCAATAATACAGTAGAAAAATAAGTCTATATACAATGTGAGCAAATGAGGTGAGATAAGGGAGGTAAAGGCAAAAAAAGGCCATGGTGGCGAAGTACAGTGCCTTGCGAAAGTATTCGGCCCCCTTGAACTTTGCGACCTTTTGCCACATTTCAGGCTTCAAACATAAAGATATAAAACTGTATTTTTTTGTGAAGAATCAACAACAATCATGAAGTGGATTGACATTTATTGGATATTTCAAACTTTTTTAACAAATCAAAAACTGAAAAATTGGGCGTGCAAAATTATTCAGCCCCCTTAAGTTAATACTTTGTAGCGCCACCTTTTGCTGCGATTACAGCTGTAAGTCGCTTGGGGTATGTCTCTATCAGTTTTGCACATCGAGAGACTGACATTTTTTCCCATTCCTCCTTGCAAAACAGCTCGAGCTCAGTGAGGTTGGATGGAGAGCATTTGTGAACAGCAGTTTTCAGTTCTTTCCACAGATTCTCGATTGGATTCAGGTCTGGACATTGACTTGGCCATTCTAACACCTGGATTTGTTTATTTTTGAACCATTCCATTGTAGATTTTGCTTTATGTTTTGGATCATTGTCTTGTTGGAAGACAAATCTCCGTCCCAGTCTCAGGTCTTTTGCAGACTCCATCAGGTTTTCTTCCAGAATGGTCCTGTATTTGGCTCCATCCATCTTCCCATCAATTTTAACCATCTTCCCTGTCCCTGCTGAAGAAAAGCAGGCCCAAACCATGATGCTGCCACCACCATGTTTGACAGTGGGGATGGTGTGTTCAGGGTGATGAGCTGTGTTGCTTTTACGCCAAACATAACGTTTTGCATTGTTGCCAAAAAGTTCAATTTTGGTTTCATCTGACCAGAGCACCTTCTTCCACATGTTTGGTGTGTCTCCCAGGTGGCTTGTGGCAAACTTTAAACGGCACTTTTTATGGATATCTTTAAGAAATGGCTTTCTTCTTGCCACTCTTCCATAAAGGCCAGATTTGTGCAATATACAACTGATTGTTGTCCTATGGACAGAGTCTCCCACCTCAGCTGTAGATCTCTGCAGTTCATCCAGAGTGATCATGGGCCTCTTGGCTGCATGAGGACAATACAGTGCCACTGACACGGCCTGCAACGAAAACTTGCGGTCTCTCCTTCACTGCAGCCGAGGTGAGTAAGACATTTAAACGTGTTAACCCTCGCAAGGCTGCAGGCCCAGACGGCATCCCCAGCCGCGCCCTCAGAGCATGCGCAGACCAGCTGGCCGGTGTGTTTACGGACATATTCAATCAATCCCTATACCAGTCTGCTGTTCCCACATGCTTCAAGAGGGCCACCATTGTTCCTGTTCCCAAGAAAGCTAAGGTAACTGAGCTAAACGACTACCGCCCCGTAGCACTCACTTCCGTCATCATGAAGTGCTTTGAGAGACTAGTCAAGGACCATATCACCTCCACCCTACCTGACACCCTAGACCCACTCCAATTTGCTTACCGCCCAAATAGGTCCACAGACGATGCAATCTCAACCACACTGCACACTGCCCTAACCCATCTGGACAAGAGGAATACCTATGTGAGAATGCTGTTCATTGACTACAGCTCGGCATTCAACACCATAGTACCCTCCAAGCTCGTCATCAAGCTCGAGACCCTGGGTCTCGACCCCGCCCTGTGCAACTGGGTACTGGACTTCCTGACGGGCCGCCCCCAGGTGGTGAGGGTAGGCAACAACATCTCCTCCCCGCTGATCCTCAACACTGGGGCCCCACAAGGGTGCGTTCTGAGCCCTCTCCTGTACTCCCTGTTCACCCACGACTGCGTGGCCACGCACGCCTCCAACTCAATCATCAAGTTTGCGGACGACACAACAGTGGTAGGCTTGATTACCAACAACGACGAGACGGCCTACAGGGAGGAGGTGAGGGCCCTCGGAGTGTGGTGTCAGGAAAATAACCTCACACTCAACGTCAACAAAACTAAGAAGATGATTGTGGACTTCAAGGAAACAGCAGAGGGAACACCCCCCTATCCACATCGATGGAACAGTAGTGGAGAGGGTAGCAAGTTTTAAGTTCCTCGGCATACACATCACAGACAAACTGAATTGGTCCACTCACACAGACAGCATTGTGAAGAAGGCGCAGCAGCGCCTCTTCAACCTCAGGAGGCTGAAGAAATTCGGCTTGTCACCAAAAGCACTCACAAACTTCTACAGATGCACAATCGAGAGCATCCTGGCGGGCTGTATCACCGCCTGGTACGGCAACTGCTCCGCCCTCAACCGTAAGGCTCTCCAGAGGGTAGTGAGGTCTGCACAACGCATCACCGGGGGCAAACTACCTGCCCTCCAGGACACCTACACCACCCGATGTCACAGGAAGGCCATAAAGATCATCAAGGACATCAACCACCCGAGCCACTGCCTGTTCACCCCGCTATCATCCAGAAGGCGAGGTCAGTACAGGTGCATCAAAGCTGGGACCGAGAGACTGAAAAACAGCTTCTATCTCAAGGCTATCAGACTGTTAAACAGCCACCACTAACATTGAGTGGCTGCTGCCAACACACTGACACTGACTCAACTCCAGCCACTTTAATAATGGGAATTGATGGGAAATTATGTAAATATATCACTAGCCACTTTAAACAATGCTACCTTATATAATGTTACTTACCCTACATTATTCATCTCATAGGCATACGTATATACTGTACTCTATATCATCGACTGTATCCTTATGTAATACATGTATCACTAGCCACTTTAACTATGCCACTTTGTTTACATACTCATCTCATATGTATATACTGTACTCGATACAATCTACTGTATCTGCCTATGCTGCTCTGTACCATCACTCATTCATATATCCTTATGTACATATTCTTTATCCCCTCACACTGTGTACAAGACAGTAGTTTTGGAATTGTTAGTTAGATTACTTGTTGGTTATTACTGCATTGTCGGAACTAGAAGCACAAGCATTTCGCTACACTCGCATTAACATCTGCTAACCATGTGTATGTGACAAATAAAATTTGATTTGATTTGATTTGCATCTCTGATCAGTCTTCTCCTTGTATGAGCTGAAAGTTTAGAGGGACGGCCAGGTCTTGGTAGATTTGCAGTGGTCTGATACTCCTTCCATTTCAATATTATCGCTTGCACAGTGCTCCTTGGGATGTTTAAAGCTTGGGAAATCTTTTTGTATCCAAATCCGGCTTTAAACTTCTTCACAACAGTATCTCGGACCTGCCTGGTGTGTTCCTTGTTCTTCATGATGCTCTCTGCGCTTTTAACGGACCTCTGAGACTATCACAGTGCAGGTGCATTTATACGGAGACTTGATTACACACAGGTGGATTGTATTTATCATCATTAGTCATTTAGGTCAACATTGGATCATTCAGAGATCCTCACTGAACTTCTGGAGAGAGTTTGCTGCACTGAAAGTAAAGGGGCTGAATAATTTTGCACGCCCAATTTTTCAGTTTTTGATTTGTTAAAAAAGTTTGAAATATCCAATAAATGTCGTTCCACTTCATGATTGTGTCCCACTTGTTGTTGATTCTTCACAACAAAAAAAAAAGATGCTCAGAAGCTCAGCAACGCTGATCTGAATCCAATTTTAAGTCAATTTGACCTTGACCTTTGTGCTAGAGTCTAACGGTCTTATGTGCAGTAAAGATATATCCATGATGATCATACATAAGTATGTTTCCCTGTGATATTCAAAGGCCGAGGGACAGAAATGACATAGATGTCATAAAATGTTATAATTTGATTAATTTATGACTTTGGTACAGTAATGTAGGACATGTACAAACATGTAGGAAAAATAATTGAACAGCTGGTCTATCAACTCAGGGAAAAAAGCATATGAAAAAGGACATTCTCAGCTACCGGAAAATACATTTTAGGAGATTAAAATCATACATGTATGAGCTTGATATACTTACTGTACGGGTCAAATTGACCCGGAACATGAACGGTGTAGGCCGAATCGAACATAAAGGAAGGGTTAAAAGCAAGATATGTGTTGGCCTGTGGTGTTCTTAAACAGCTTAGTGTGTGGCAATAGAAAGCAATCCTTAGTGAGGGGAACAAATTCCTTATATCCCATAATTACGGAAGATGACAATACATGCATGGACATGGTAATAATTGTGTCCCATCTTTCATTCACCCAGGATTCCTTATAGACAAGATGAGTGACTATGGGACAGGCTTCCTCATGGCAGGCGTTTCCCTCCTCATCTCTGCCCTCTTTCTGCTCCTGCTGCACCAGATGAACCGCAGGGCTCAGGGGTCAGCCAGGACGGGACATGTATGATTCGCCTATGGACAGGCAGAAGGGGGAGGAGCTGTGGAAGTGGACGGTATAGCACAGCAAAAAGGACTGTACAGACTGGGAGTACGAGGATGGAGAACAGACAAGGACCTCAACAGAATAGTGCCAATCACATTCCTTCTTCTGAAGATTTATCATCTAAACTGTTTCTGCAGAAACTAGTGCCTTATTCACTCACACAACACTGGCAGACACCTCTTTTCTTCACAGAGTTTAAATGAGCTCATAAGGAAAACTCTACCAGATGGCCTCAAGTATCACAACAACTATGCAGTGATTCACTTTTGACTCATTACAAAACATAAAATGTGATAATGACCAAAAAGGTGCAATCCTCCACAACAATGCTTTGTAGGACATGTGTAGTGCTTCTGATATGACTCATTCAAATAGCTGGGACAAGTTTGATAACACTTACTCCCTCTAGTGGAGCTTAGAGGTATTTTAAAGTAGAGTCTATGGCTAAACTCAGTGGGGATCATGTCTGAATATATTTATTGCTGGAGCTGGCATTAACTCAAATTAGTTAGATAATGAGTTTAGCTGTTGTAAATAGTTTAGTGGATCAGTAGTAATAGGGGGAATAACCTTTGCAGTAGTAAATTGTCAAATCTACAGCTGAACAAACATGCACATACACATTAACTCATTGTCATCCTCCCAACATGAGACATTTAAGGGGAAATTAGATTGTGTACTGTGAAACATTGCTCACAAAGGCAACAAATTAAGTGCTTTCCATTTACTCTGCTCTACAATGTTTTTTGCAAAATATACATCCAAGATAAGTAAACTCCACAAAACTGCAATAACACAGGCACTCTGATAAAAATCTTACCGCTGGACTAATACAAATACGCCTAAATAAAGTAGTCACCTTCCATAAACCTGGAATAATAAACTAGAAACGGAGGTTTAGCTAAAGCCAGCTGTTCCATAAACACTTGCTTGGGAATCTCCCACCACATGCAAACAAACACACACATGCACGCACGTACAAAGGCATACCGTCACGTACACATGCACGCACGCACACACACCAGGACCCTTTGGGTGCGTGAAATGGCCGACTGCCAAGTGATAGAGCCCACCTATTATCTTTTACAGAAGACTATCAGATCAAATAAACAAATTACCACAGCATTTCCATCCCATGGAACTAAAACTCCTATTCTCTGTTGTGTCTGTTTCATCTTTTGATCACTTTCCAGTATAAACTATCTAAACCCACATCTCCCTTTCTTGTTTGAGCATATTGTATGCATTGTAAAAATACATGTTGATACTGTATCAGGCAAACATTTTTCAAGGTCCCACATGTGAAAACTTTTCTGAACATCATATTTCCTCATTCAAATACACAAGCCCTCAGTGCTGTTCTGGAAGAAATGGTACAGTAGGCTCATACGGCAAATGAAGATAACTGTGGGAATCCGCTTGAATGCATACAGCCGCTGAAAGGTATAGCGTGACACATATGCTTAAGTTATGATGAAGGGATGGTAAAAAGTAGGACAAATAAAGGCCTCCTGCCTTGTCATTACAGGGAGAGAGGAGAGAATGATACCTTGGGAAAGTGGGACATGGGACCTCAGGTGACCTCAGTCTTCAACTCTTATAAAGCAGGAAGACCGAGTCCTTTGGAGTCCTAAAGAACTCAAAAGAATCTCCGATCCATCTCCCCTCCCATTCCCCCCAGTCCCTACCACATCCCCAACCCTAATCAACCCCCCTTCACTTTGACCTCACTGTTGGACTCCAGGGAAGAATGTCGCTATAGTAACTACAAGTTTAAATGTTTGCTTTGACCATGCTTTCAGGGGTCACATTGTGGAATTTCAGGCAGCTACCTGAGTTCAAAGGGCCCCCGGCTGTAGCTGTAGGGTGAGGGTAGAGAGGGACAGCTGGAGGCAGAGAGAGAGAGAGAGGGGGGGAGAAGTAAGAACCAGACAGAGAAGTTGGTAAGGAGATGAAAGGGAAATGATGGAGTGGAAAAAGGTGCACAGAAAGGGAGGAAGGTTAATAAGGTGGAGGGTGAAAATGGTAGGTAGAGGCCTAGGTTAAAGGGGGAAAAGGATACTCCTCCAGCCCAGTGTGGATGGCTCCCTCTCTCCCTGTCGGTGGAAGAGTGGCACTGATTAGGGGAGGTCATGGGGAAATGGTCCTAATGAGTTGTGATTGGGCCAGCTGCAGGGGGTTAGGATAACGAGCTACAAGCACAAAGGCCCTCCCAGATGAGCAATTTAAAACCAGCTATAGTGTCTTTCATTTCGTCTTTCTTCTAAACAAAGTTGTAAAAATTCTAAAATGCTAAAGTTCAAAATCCTAGACTCAAAGTGAATAAAGACTGAAAACTAAACAATCTTGAAAGCCAAGATGAAAAAATATTATTTTCCTATTTTGTTGCATTACAACCTGTAATTTAAATTGATTTTCATTTGGATTTCATGTAATGGACATACACAAAATAGTCCAAATTGTTGAAGTGATATGAAAAAAAGAACTTGTTTAAAAAAAGTAAAAAATTAAAAGTTCTGGTGCAATCAATTACCTCTAGAAGTCACATAATTAGTTAAATAAAGCCCACCTGTGTGCAATCTAAGTGCCACATGGTGTCAGTATATATACACATGTTCTGAAAGAGTCCCAGAGTCTGCAACACCACTAAGCAAGGGGCACCACCAAGCAAGCGGCACCATGACGACCAAGGAGCTCTCCAAACAAGTCAGGGACAAAGTTGTGGAGAAGTACAGATTAGATTTGGGTTATAAAAAAAATATCAGTAACTTCGAACATCTCACGGAGCACCATTAAATGCATTATTAAAAAATGGAAAGAATATGGCACCACAACAAACCTGCCAAGAGAGGGCCACCCACCAAAACACAGGCAAGGAGGGCATTGATCAGAGAGGCAACAAAGAGACCAAATATAACCCTGAAGGAGCTGCAAAGCTCCACAGCAGAGATTGGAGTATCTATCCATAGGACAACTTTAAGCTGTACACTCCACAGAGCTGGGATTTATGGAAGAGTGGCCAGAAAAAGCCATTGCTTAAAGAAAAAAATCAGCAAACACATTTGGTGTTCGCCAAAAAGCATGTGGGAGACTCCCCAAACATATGGAAGAAGGTACTCTGGTCAGATAAGACTAAAATTGAGCTTTTTGGCCATCAAGGAAAATGTATGTCTGACACAAACCCCAAACCTCTCATCCCCCCGAGAACACCATGTTTTTCATTGGCAGGGACTGGGAAACTGGTCAGAATTGAAGGAATGATGGATGGTGCTAAATACAGGGAAATTCTTTGAGAGATTTGAGACTGGGACGGAGGTTCACCTTCCAGCAGGACAATGACCCTGAAGCATACTGCTAAAGCAACACTTGAGTGGTTTAAGGGGAAACATTTAAATGTCTTGGAATGACTTAGTCAAAGCCCAGACCTCAATCCAATTGAGAATCTGTGGTATGACTTAAAGATTGCTGTACACCAGCGGAACCCATCCAACTTGAAGGCGCTGAAGCAGTTTTGCCTTGAAGGATGGACAAAAATCCCAGTGTCTAGATGTGCCAAGCTTAGATGTGTCAAATCAAATTATGCAAACCCCCCAAAAAATCTATTTTAATTCCAGCTTGTAAGGCAACAAAATAGGAAAAATGCTAAGGGGGTGAATACTTTCGCAAGCCACTGCATTTTCTAGTTGTCCCAGCAATGAGGTACATTAAAATTAAAAACAGATTTACTTAGTTTGGTGGAGACCCGAGGAACCTCGAGTTGATGTGAACAGGTTTCCTTATTTTACTTTTTTATACTTTATCAATGAATTTAGGTAAGTTGGAAGCTTATGTAGTAGAGCGTAGAGCTTTGTAAACAAAACAGGAGTAATGAAGTGAACAAAGTCTATGGGGAAATGGATAAATGCTGAAAATAAGGTCTGTGGTAAACACAAGCTTAGGAGATCTGATATGTTTTGTTCTGAGATAATCTTCACTTTTTGTCAAATTTGAAGCGTTTATATAATAAATAAACACAACGCACATACATTCATAAAGGTCATGTTAACTGACTGACACTGTCTCATAAAACAAAATGTATAAGATCTCATAAGCCTGTGTTAACCATATCAGTGTTTATTCCAACACCATATTCTTTCCCTATTCATTTTGTCAATAGGAATGGCTGAATGAACCAGAGGTAAATCATTTCAGTTTTTTAAGGACTACAAGCTGGCGAGCTCTATTTGATCAAATTTACGTTTTGTATTGGTTAGGTTGTTACGAATGCACTGATATACAGTGAGGGAAAAAAGTATTTGATCCCCTGCTGATTTTGTACGTTTGCCCACTGACAAAGAAATGATCAGTCTATAATTTTAATGGTAGGTTTATTTGAACAGTGAGAGACAGAATAACAACCAAAAAAATCCAGACAATTTATGTCAAAAATGTTATGAATTGATTTGCATTTTAATGAGGGAAATAAGTATTTGACCCCTCAAAACATGACTTAGTACATGGTGGCAAAACCCTTGTTGGCAATCACAGAGGTCAGACGTTTCTTGTAGTTGGCCATCCGGTTTGCACACATCTCAGGAGGGATTTTGTCCCACTCCTCTTGGCAGATCTTCTCCAAGTCATTAAGGTTTCGAGGCTGACGTTTGGCAACTCGAACCTTCAGCTCCCTCCACAGATTTTCTATGGGTTTAAGGTCTGGAGACTGACTAGACCACTCCAGAACCTTAATGTGCTTCTTCTTGAGCCACTCCTTTGTTGCCTTGGCCGTGTGTTTTGGGTCATTGTCATGCTGGAATACCCATCCACGACCCATTTTCCCATCCACGACCCAGTTATCCTGTCCACTTAGCAGAAAAACACCCCCAAAGCATAATGTTTCCACCTCCATGTTTGACGGTGGGGATGGTGTTCTTGGGGTCATAGGCAGCATTCCTCCAAACAAGGCGAGTTGAGTTGATGCCAAAGAGCTCCATTTTGGTCTCATCTGACCACAACACTTTCACCCAGTTGTCCTCTGAATCATTCAGATGTTCATTCGCAATCTTCAGACGTGCTTCCTTGAGCAGGGGGACCTTGCGGGCGCTGCAGGATTTCAGTACTTCACGACGTAGTGTGTTGCCAATTGTTTTCTTGGTGACTATGGTCCCAGCTGCCTTGCGATCATTGACTAGATCCTCCCGTGTAGTTCTGGGCTGATTCCTCACCGTTCTCGTGATCATTGCAACTCCACGAGGTGAGATCTTGCATGGAGCACCAGGCCGAGGGAGATTGACAGTTATTTTGTGTTTCTTACATTTGCGAATAATCACACCAACTGTTGTCACCTTCTCACCAAGCTGCTTGGCGATGGTCTTGTAGCCCATTCCAGCCTTGTGTAGGTCTACAATCCTGTCCCTGACATCCTTGGAGAGCACTTTGGTCTTGGCCATGGTGGAGAGTTTGGAATATGATTGATTGCTTCTGTGGACAGGTGTCTTTTATACAGGTAACAAGCTGAGATTAGGAGCACTCCTGGGAGCCAGAAATCTTTCTGATTGAGAGGGGGTCAAATACTTTTATCCCTCATTAAAATGCAAATAAATTTATAACATTTTTGACATGCGTTTTTCTGGATCTTTTTGTTGTTATTCTGTCTCTCCCTGTTCAAATAAACCTAAAATTAAAATGATAGACTGATCATTTCTTTGTCAGTGGGCAAACGTGCTAAATCAGCAGGGGATCAAATACTTTTTTCCCTCACTGTAAGTGGATGCACGTGGCATTTCGGTAACTTTGAAAACAACTTTTTTCTTATATTGGAGTTGTGGCTGTCACACACGAATCTGCCCTCTCATTGGCTAGAATGGTCCCATCTGATCTTGCCTCCTCCCATCTGCTTTCCATCTTTGAGGACATGTATTTCCATTGTTAGAGTGGTCACAATGTTTTCAATATTATGGATAACCTTTGGTATAGTACAGATCATGTAATTGTTTTACTGGGGGGTTGATCCACTTCACTTACTGTAGTTCAATAACCAAAATAGATTTGTTCAAACTCAAGGCATCATATCATAGCTGACACCCCATTATTTCCGCAGACATCTTTGAATCTTAATTCAGAGTTTTTGGAAAACGTGGTCACATAAAAAACTGAGGGAGATTTTACTGTCCTTCTGGTATGCCCAACAGTTAACGTCAGGGGCTGCAATAGAAGCGGATTGGTTTACCAGCCCATCACTGCTAATCCCTGACCCAGTGGGGACCACCCTGATTGGGTCTCCCATTTGGGGAACAATATATTAGACTACTGCTTTAACATCATCCCTTCCCCCCCTATCTATTATAACACCTCCACCTTACCTGTCAACCTAGTGCCACTTCAATTTGCTGACCCCCCAATAGGTCCACAGATGATGCAATTGCCATAACACTGCGCACTGCCCTATCCAATCTGGACAAGAGGAATACAGTGCCTTGCGA
Source organism: Oncorhynchus clarkii lewisi (assembly GCF_045791955.1). Taxonomy (NCBI): domain Eukaryota; kingdom Metazoa; phylum Chordata; class Actinopteri; order Salmoniformes; family Salmonidae; genus Oncorhynchus; species Oncorhynchus clarkii. Next base: position 60,143,003 of record NC_092148.1, on the reverse strand, counting down.
AAGTATTCGGCCCCCTTGAACTTTGCGACCTTTTGCCACATTTCAGGCTTCAAACATAAAGATATAAAACTGTATTTTTTTGTGAAGAATCAACAACAAGTGGGACACAATCATGAAGAGGAACGACATTTATTGGATATTTCAAACATTTTTAACAAATCAAAAACTGAAAAATTGGGCGTGCAAAATTATTCAGCCCCTTTACTTTCAGTGCAGCAAACTCTCTCCAGAAGTTCAGTGAGGATCTCTGAATGATCCAATGTTGACCTAAGTGACTAATGATGATAAATACAATCCACCTGTGTGTAATCAAGTCTCCGTATAAATGCACCTGCACTGTGATAGTCTCAGAGGTCCGTTAAAAGCGCAGAGAGCATCATGAAGAACAAGGAACACACCAGGCAGGTCCAAGATACTGTTGTGAAGAAGTTTAAAGCCAGATTTGGATACAAAAAGATTTCCCAAGCTTTAAACATCCCAAGGAGCACTGTGCAAGCAATAATATTGAAATGGAAGGAGTATCAGACCACTGCAAATCTACCAAGACCTGGCCGTCCCTCTAAACTTTCAGCTCATACAAGGAGAAGACTGATCAGAGATGCAGCCAAGAGGCCCATGATCACTCTGGATGAACTGCAGAGATCTACAGCTGAGGTGGGAGACTCTGTCCATAGGACAACAATCAGTCATATATTGCACAAATCTGGCCTTTATGGAAGAGTGGCAAGAAGAAAGCCATTTCTTAAAGATATCCATAAAAAGTGTTGTTTAAAGTTTGCCACAAGCCACCTGGGAGACACACCAAACATGTGGAAGAAGGTGCTCTGGTCAGATGAAACCAAAATTGAACTTTTTGGCAACAATGCAAAACGTTATGTTTGGCGTAAAAGCAACACAGCTAATCACCCTGAAAACACCATCCCAACTGTCAAACATGGTGGTGGCAGCATCATGGTTTGGGCCTGCTTTTCTTCAGCAGGGACAGGGAAGATGGTTAAAATTGATGGGAAGATGGATGGAGCCAAATACAGGACCATTCTGGAAGAAAACCTGATGGAGTCTGCAAAAGACCTGAGACTGGGACGGAGATTTGTCTTCCAACAAGACAATGATCCAAAACATAAAGCAAAATCTACAATGGAATGGTTCAAAAATAAACATATCCAGGTGTTAGAATGGCCTAGTCAAAGTCCAGACCTGAATCCAATCAAGAATCTGTGGAAATAACTGAAAACTGCTGTTCACAAATGCTCTCCATCCAACCTCACTGAGCTCGAGCTGTTTTGCAAGGAGGAATGGGAAAATATTTCAGTCTCTCGATGTGCAAAACTGATAGAGACATACCCCAAGCGACTTACAGCTGTAATCGCAGCAAAAGGTGGCGCTACAAAGTATTAACTTAAGGGGGCTGAATAATTTTGCACGCCCATTTTTCAGTTTTTGATTTGTTAAAAAAGTTTGAAATATCCAATAAATGTCGTTCCACTTCATGATTGTGTCCCACTTGTTGTTGATTCTTCACAAAAAATACAGTTTTATATCTTTATGTTTGAAGCCTGAAATGTGGCAAAAGGTCACAAAGTTCAAGGGGGCCGAATACTTTCGCAAGGCACTGTACCTATATAAGAATGCATTCAACACCATAGTACCCTCCAAGCTCATTATTAAGCTAGAGGCCCTGGGTCTCAACCCCGCCCTGTGCAATTGTGTCCTGGACTTCCTGACGGGCTGTCCCCAGGTGGTGAAGGTAGGAAACAACATCTCCACTTCGCTGATCCTCACACTGGGGCCACACAAGGGTACATGCTCAGCCCCCTCCTGTACTCCCTGTTCACCCATGACTGCGTGGCCATGCATGCCTCCAACTCAATCATCAAGTTTGCAGACGACACAACAGTAGTAGGCTTGATTTCCAACAACGATGAGACAGCCTACAGGGAAGAGGTGAGAGCACTTGGAGTGTGGTGTCAGCAAAACAACCTCTCACTCAACGTCAAGAAAACAAAGGATATGATCGTGGGCTTCAGGAAACAGCAGAGGGAGCACCCCCCCCATCCCCATCGATGGGACAGCAGTGGAGAAGGTGGAAAGTTTTAAATTAATCGGCGTACACATCACGGACAAACTGAAATGGTCCATCCACACAGACAGTGTGGTGAAGAAGGCGCAATAGCGCCTCTTCAACCTTAGGAGGCTGAAGAAATTTGGCTTGTCACCTAAAACCTTCACAAACTTTTACAGATGCACAATTTAGAGGAGGTTCACTAGTCACTTCAATAATGCCCCTTTAATAATGTTTATATATCTTGCATTACTCATCTCATATGTATATAATGTATTTATACCATCTATTGCATCTTGCCTGTGCCGCTCTGACATTGCTCATCCATACATTTATATGTACAGTATATATTCTTATTCCATTCCATTTACTTAGATTTGTATGCATTAGGTAGTTGTTGTAGAATTGTTAGATTACATTAGATATTGCTGCACTGTCGGAACTAGAAGCACAAGCATTTCGCTACACTCACAATAACATCTGCTAACCATGTGTATGTGACCAATACATTTTGATTTGATTTGTCTCATCACCATACTCAGGTCCCTAATGCCCTGTGACATGGCTATCCACCGTGGTTGTAACAGAGACACAGGGAGTCAGGAAGCAGGTGCAGTTGGTGAGTTTAATAGGATTGAACATGAAGTGAATACAAAAACAGGAGCTAAACATGAAAACAGGAAACAATACTACCTAATGGGTGATACAACGGAGCGCTAGATAAAGGGGAAGTAATCAGGGAGGGATAAAGTCCAGGTGTGCCTCATGATGGGGCGCAGGTGTGCGTAATGATGGTTGCCAGGACCGGTGGTTAGTAGACCGGAGACGTCGAGCGCTGGAGAGGGGGAGCGGGAGTAGACGTGACAGTGGTCCATCTGGGCTGCATTAGAGCAGCAGTACACACTGAGATCTGAAGCATGTGATGTGTGCAAAAAGCCCTCTCTGCTCTAACAGAAACATCCCAATCTCCAGAGAACACTGCCTCAGATCAAAGGAATGTATGCCTCTCTATGTGTGTGTGTGTGTGTGTGTGTGTGTGTGTGTGTGTGTGTTGCCTTGCTTAATCAGCATGCATCACAGAATATCTGTTTGCGATATCTTTCTACACTGCCTGGGAAAACCAATACGGTCACACTGTAACTTCAAACTGCCACCCATATACATACACACTGTGTAACAAGACCGGATAAGAATGAATTTAACGAACACAGAGACACTCAACATAGTCAGGTCCTGTTGCATGTGAAGGGGGCGCCCAGGTTCCGTGTCAAGGTTATCCGAGTCAAGTTTCTCTGTGCCCTTGCTATAGAAGGGGACAAAGAGTTGCGCTGGTGGTTGGGTGGTAGACAGAGTGGAGTGTACTTGGGTTTAGGCTAGTGCAGGGATGGGCAAGTGACGAATGCAGGGGGGGATGTGGGGGTTGGGCAGTCTGGGGTGACAGGTGACCGTGACAGGGGAAGTGACTCTCTAACCTAACAGTGCAGAAATGAGAGTGACTGTCATCTGCATGGAGCACAGCCACATGTCTACACTTAGCTGTCTCTAGTCTGGCTATAATCACCATGCCAATAAACACCACTCAACAAGTTTACCACTGCTGTGTTACGTGGTTATAATCAGCTTAAAGCGACAATCAACATGACCCAACCGTCCTGTAATGAATGGTCTGAGCTCCACATATTGTTGCATTATGGTTCTCTGAGGTATGTTATCATAGTTTTAGTTCCTAGCTCCATAATTTTTGGTTTCTGCTGTTATTACTGTAGCTACTGTATCACCTCCGCTATTGATGCAGTACCATTCCTGGCAGGGAACATCCCATGGTTACATCATCAGGGGTCTTTATAGTAAAGCTACTTTCCCGACCCCATGCCCCATCCAGGCCCCGCTGGCGACAGACAGGCATGTCTTTCTCTCGCTATTCTCTCTCTCTTCATTCTCTCTTTTGTGTTACTATAGCTTGGGCCCCATTGTGGCATGGGCCTTGCTCCTGTAAAACTAATAATGACGGAGATTTTTGCAGGCTTAGCATTCTTTCCCCCTTTCAATGCAGGATACGGGAATGATGGGGGTTAGGGGGAGTTAGGGAGTGAGAAGGGTGAGGGGATATGTCCTAGTTTGAAAGGGAACATGTTTTTTCATAGACAAGTGGCTCCTTCCCTGGAACACGCAACATGATTTTATTCTTTCTGGTTGACCGTCTACATCATCCTTTCAATATATAACCTTCTCAGGAATGTATAGTCAAGAATGACACAAATATTAATTTTCACAAAGTGTGCTGCCTCAGTGTCTTTAGATATTTTTGTCAGATGTTACTATGGAACACTGAAGTATAATTACAAGCATTTCATAAGTGTCAAAGGCTTTTATTGACAATTACATGAAGTTGATGCAAAGAGTCAATATTTGCAGTGTTGACCCTTCTTTTTCAAGACCTCTGCAATCCGCCCTGGCATGCTGTCAATTAACATCTGGGCCACATCCTGACTGATGGCAGCCCATTCTTGCATAATCAATGCTTGGAGTTTGTCAGAATTTGTGGGTTTTTGTTTGTCCACCCATCTGGAGGATTGACCACAAGTTCTCAATGGGATGAAGCTCTGGGGAGTTTCCTGGCCATGGACCCAAAATATTAATGTTTTGTTCCCCGAGCCACTTAGTTATCACTTTAGCCTTATGTCAAAGTGCTCCATCATGCTGTAAAAGGCATTGTTTGTCACCAAACTGTTCCTGGATGGTTGGGAGAAGTTGCTCTCGGAGGATGTGTTGGTACCATTCTTTACTCATGGATGTGTTCTTAGGCAAAATTGTGAGTGAGCCCACTGCCTTGGCTGAGAAGCAACCCCACACATGAATGGTCTCAGGATGCTTTACTGTTGGCATGACACAGGACTGATGGTAGCGCTCACCTTGTCTTCTCTGGACAAGCTTTTTTCTGGATGCCCCAAACAATCGGAAAGGGGAGAGAATTACTTTACCCCGGTCCTCAGTAGTACCTTTTGCAGAATATCAGTCTGTCCCTGATGTATTCCTGGAGAGAAGTGGCTTCTTTGCGGCCCTTCTTAACACCAGGTCGTCCTCCAAAAGTCTTCACCTCAATGTGCGTGCAGATGCACTCACACCTGCCTGCTGCCATTCCCGAGCAAGCTCTGTACTGGTGGTGCCCCGATCCCACAGCTGAATCACCTTTAGGTCCTGGCGCTTGCTGGACTTTCTTGGGCACCCTGAAGCCTTCTTCACAACAATTGAACCACTCTCCTTGAAGTTCTTGATGATCCGATCTATGGTTGATTTAGATGCAATCTTACTGGCAGCAATATCCTTGCCTGTGAAGCCCTTTTTGTGAAAAGCAATGATGACGGCACATGTTTCCTTGCATGTAAACATGGTTGGCAGAGGAAGAACAATGATTCCAAGCACCACCCTCTTTTTGAAGCTTCCAGTCTGTTATTCGAACTCAATCAGCATGACAGAGTGATCTCCAGCCTTGTCCTCGTCAACACTCACACCCGTGTTAACGAGAGAATCACTGACATGATGTCAGATGGTCCTTTTGTGGTAGGGCTGAAATGCAGTGGAAATGTTTTTTTTGGGGGGGATTCAGTTAATTTGCATGGCAAAGAGGGACTTTGCAATTCATTGTAATTCATCTGATCACTCTTCATAACATTCTGGAGTATATGCAAATTGCCATCATACAAACTGAGGATGCAGACTTTGTGAAAATTAATATTTGTGTCATTATCAAAACTTTTGGCCACGACTGTATATCATGCATTTCCTATCTCCACAAATTAAACTCATTGTGTAAAATGTATGCAACAATATATACAACAATGTATACAACGATCATAACTGAATACAGGCATACATACACATTAACTCTAACATACAGTCCATACTGGAAATGTACTATATGCTGTCAGCATTAGCCCTCAATGTTTTTCCTACTCTCTTTAACACATACAGTACGTTCCCAAAGACAAATACTATATACTCAAACTCAAGGATGGATGTCTCTCTCCATCTCTCTCTCTCTCTCTCTCACTCTAGTTACAGACACATGGGGCAACAATATCTCATTCTACACATCTTTCGGTCTTCTGTTCTCTCCCCTCCCTCCTTAGGGCTCCCTCCTCCCGCTCCCTCCCTCCCTCCTTCCCTCGCTCAGTCATAGGCAGACGTGCTTGTCGTGCCAGCAGACCGATTTAACCCTCTCCTCAGAATAACTGATGCAGACAGCTGCATTTCACTTCCTCTCCTTGACTCCTCTAACTATCTCCCTCTTTCCTTTTCTCTCCACAGTAGCTCTATTCATTCTTTCTCCTCCTTTCCATTCCTCTTCCTGATTTTCCCTTGCAGTTTTCCCTGCTCAGATGGCTATAAAGACTTGTCCTGTAGCAGAGCTTGTGTAATCGCTGGCTTCACAGGAACACGAGAACAGGAGCCCCTGCCTCAATACCGGCCCAATAAGGAATACCAAGCACTGGACTGAACAACACAGCGTTGGAGGGAAGGATAAAACATAAGACATACAAAGAAAAACAGGCCACCTTTTCTAAACTCCAAGGAAGAAGGATACAATACAGAATACAAGGAGTGGCAGAAGAAGAGACGAAACAGTGTGAGGAGTACAGGAAGAGTTCCGTGTTAGACCATGCCTGGCTGTCATGTCCGGACACCGCTGGTGCTGGTGCTCTGCATGCTGGTGCTGTCCTGTGGGTCAGGAGGCGCCCGGCGGATCAGGAAGAGAGGGCTTAACCAAAAGGTGGGGGTTAGTTAGAGCTGATATGAGTACCTACACTGTTTCTGCAGCAATGTGTGTGTGTGTGTGTGTGTGTGCGTGTGTGTGAGAAGAGAGAGGGAAAGGCTGGTGTAAATACAATACATACTCTGTTTTAGCAGGGTGGCAGGGGGGTGTAGTTTGAAGGTTTCACACTGAAAACAGTTTTGGCACTGAGGTGAGAGGAGGGTGTTAACAGTGATGTGATGTCTCTGTTGAAGAGCTCAGTAGAGGTGTGTATGTCTGAAGATAAACGTACTGAGTAATGTGCTTGAACTCTATCAAAAAAACTCTCACAAGACTACAAAATAGAAGGTACAGAGCAGGATGCGTGTGTGTGCGGTACGAGTGTATGTGTTTGTGTGAACCTGGTGTAAAGGATGTTAGGGTTATTGGGGCAGGAACTCAGTGGGCCTTAGCTCGTTAACTCAGCTCAGTGCAGGTTTGATTGATCATAGTTAACGAGGGCCGGTGCACTATGGTGCCCCCCCCCTCTCTCTCTATCTCCCCCTCCCTCCCTCCCTCCCTCTCCCTCCCTCCCTCTCTCTCTCTCTTTCTTTCTCTCCCTCCCTCACGACGGATGGCCAAACTGACATTCTTGAAGGACGCTGCTTCAAAACCATTTTAATTGGAACATGCTGAGGTGGCCGTGACCTAATGCTTTATTCTCCAAGCCTTCCACCTCTTTCACTTCCTTCACTCTTCATTCACAACTCCATGTCACCAGCATGTGCAACACCTGTTGCCTTCCCTTGCCTTTCTTTTTTGTCTGAATAAGCCAGTAATGGTTGTGTGTGTGTTGCCTTGCGGAGAATAAGAGCAGGTGGTCAGTCCAGTTCAAGTGTTCAGTCTGATGGCTTGTTGATAGAAACTGTCTCTGATGGCTTGTTGATAGAAACTGTCTTTGATGGCTTGTTGATAGAAACTGTCTCTGATGGCTTGTTGATAGAAACTGTCTCTGATGGCTTGTTGATAGAAACTGTCTCTGATGGCTTGTTGATAGAAACTGTCTCTGATGGCTTGTTGATAGAAACTGTCTCTGATGGCTTGTTGATAGAATCTGTCTCTGATGGCTTGTTGATAGAAACTGTCTCTGATGGCTTGTTGATAGAAACGGTCTCTGAGCCTGTTTGTGTCAGACCTCATCCTTTGATACCTTCTGCCCGATGGTAAGGGATGCAGAAGTGCTTGTCGGTCAAAGGAAATTGTTGCCCGGACATTCTGAGCAAACAAATTCAAACAGGAACCGACAAGACGCGCATCCTCCTCAGTGCTGCAATCTTATCTTGTCCCATTAGGTCAGTAGTCGTGGTGTAGTGTTGGCTCAGATTAGTCCAGAACTGGGGCACTGGGTCACCTCAGGTCAGTAGTCGTAGTGTAGTGTTGGCTCAGATTAGTCCAGAACTGGGGCACTGGGTCACCTCAGGTCAGTAGTCGTAGTGTAGTGTTGGCTCAGATTAGTCCAGAACTGGGGCACTGGGTCACCTCAGGTCAGTAGTCGTGGTGTAGTGTTGGCTCAGATTAGTCCAGAACTGGGGCACTGGGTCACCTCAGGTCAGTAGTCGTGGTGTAGTGTTGGCTCAGATTAGTCCAGAACTGGGGCACTGGGTCAAATTCTTCTGGCACTTTGCTCCGCTGTAATTGCAGCTTAAACTGCAAAGTTCATAAGTGCCAAAGTTCTTGAGTGAGATGACTCAAATTAATTGGACTGTTTAATTAAATGATTTCATCCCATTGCCAGGCAGCCCCAAGTGCCCCCTCTCCATTAGAGTGCCCACAGAGTGGTGTTTAATGGATGAGGCATGAACTCAGTATTGACTGCATGGACACCTTGTTGTGAGGCCATTTATAAGCTATTGTCAATATCATTGCCCTCGTCATTCAATCATTACACAGCTTTTAAAAGCCCAGGCATCTTATTCATGTAAACCCTTCCAGTGTGCTCAGTCTTAGCAATAGCAGCACTATGGTTTCATGAAGGCTGTGTGAGGAGTGGAGGAGTGACAGACAGTCATGCAGAAGACAGACCACAGAGAAACAGAGCATGGCCATTGTCACAGAGGGGCTGTGTGAGAGCAGCAGACAGAGGGAGGGGAGGAGGGAGGGGAAAGATGGGAGAGGTGCAGGAGGCAGAGGGGCACAAGGTGCAGCTCTCTTTCTCCCTCCAGACCAGCAAAGTAGAATGAGCAGCCGGCCAGCACAGCCGGCCAGCACAGCCAGAAACATGCAAACATTCTGCTAGAAAGGGGAGAGCATTTCAATATCCACAGCTGCCACTGCTTAGACAGCACCCAGAGAATGTTGATGCAAATTTTGGAGTAACACTCCTCTTATTGTGTCCCATCCAGGGGGATATAGGAATGTTCGTGATGTTCTCAACTGTACTAAATCTGTACAGTTCCATTAATTTCCCTCGATGGGGACAGGCTTTTGTCAGGCTCTGAAATTAGATTGGGCCTGCAGATGCTCAGCAAATCCTTGGCCTTCCTGTTCTGTTTCTGCTCTGGCCCATCTGCCTTGGCCTCTCTCAGCATTTTATGTCCTCCCCAGGTGATTCTCACACCTCTGTTTACCATCTTACAGATACAGCTCTTTATCTATGGGAGCTATAAGGGAATGAATCCCATGGAATTGGGCTGTCTGTGGGCTAAAACATCAGAATGAACCGAATTGGAACAGGCATCCTAACTTTGCACATTCCAGCATGGTGGCCAAGTTCATTTACAGTATAGGCTATTCCAAGATGGCTGGACTCAATATAGCAGATAATCCCTCTATTGTAGCCAGTAAATACCACTCTGTCTATGAGTAGGACAAAAATTTAAAATATTCGTAACAAATACAAAACATATGGCCTTGCCATACAGTAATATATTGGAACAAATATTCTGGAAGAAATCCACAGGAGGTAAGGTATGTTTTATACTTGGTTTGACGATACTGCTGGGTAGGTCAGAGTTAATACACTCAGTCCACTGGCAGAGGTGGTCAGGTGATGTGGACTTTGATAGGCATTCTGAATGTTAATCCCAGTCAGATGATGTGAGCATGGTCTGTACGTTACTGTACACCATCAACTAGATTCAGCCGCAGGCCAATTTTTTCATGAGTGGCTGGTCAGGGTGCCGGAACATAGCTACAATTAATTTGTAGACTGCAAATTGACCGCAAGAAGCCCAAACAGATATAATATCTGACTAAAACATAATTTCACCCCCTCCTCAGCATTTGTCTGGCTACACTCCATCTCTTTATAGACTAAGGTCAGACCCTGCCAGCTGTCAGTCAGAGTCGGTGCAGGAAATTAACTAAGTGCCCAGGGGCCACACAACGTCTAGAGCAAGGCTGGTCTAGATACCTTTCACAGCACAGGAGAACTCTGCATGAAAAGGAGGCTGGATAATGCATGTAGTTATATTACATGAGAAAGGAGGAGATACCGATCCAAATAGCATGGCCATACGTATGACTAGTATGAAATAATCAGTGTAATCCATTTGAGCTGTATGACAGTATCACATTATACATAGTCACTGGAGAGGCTGCATGGTGTGCTTCCTGGAGTTCTCGGAATCAGGAAGTGTCAGATCTAAGAACTAGATACAATACAGACCTCAATGGCCTGATCACAGTTTACATCGCAGTCTGCAGCCAAATTTGGTTTCTTATTTTTTTATTTTTTTATTTTTACCCCTTTTTCTCCCCAATTTCGTTGTATCCAATTGTTGTAGTAGCTACTATCTTGTCTCATCGCTACAACTCCCGTACGGGCTCGGGAGAGACGAAGGTTGAAAGTCATGCGTCCTCCGATACACAACCAACCAAGCCGCTGCTTCTTTAACACAGCGCACATCCAACCCGGAAGCCAGCCGCACCAATGCGCCGGAGGAAACACCGTGCACCTGGCCACCTTGGCTAGCGTACACTGCGCCCAGCCCGCCACAGGAGTCGCTGGTGCGCGATGAGACAAGGACACCCCTACCGACCAAGCCCTCCCTAACCCGGGCGACGCTAGGCCAATTGTGCGTCGCCCCACGGACCTCCCGGTCGCGGCCGGTTACGACAGAGCCTGGGCGCGAACCCAGGACTCTGATGGCACAGCTGGCGCTGCAGTACAGCGCCCTTAACCACTGCGCCACCCGGGAGGCCGCCAAATTTGGTTTCTGATTGCTTTAGACCACAGCTGCAGCGCTCAGCTTTGAAAACCCTGCCCTGGAAGACAATGCTCCCAGTAAACACCAGTATAACAGGGCTGCCGGCATCTCTGTGGCCCAGCAGGAAGATACCAATAAACAATAAATAAACAATGTGGGACTGAACACCAAACAGACACATGCAGCACGGCACAGTGCTATACTGTAGGGCAGCTTGGCACTCAGACAGGTAGACTGATAGACTGACAGACAGGATCCAGACACTACTTCCTCTGTTACTGAGATCTGAGGGGAAACGATGGGAACTGAGCAGATAATGAACCATGGTCACTGTAACTCACATTATCCATTCACAGAGATAATCAGTCTCACTCTTGTACTTTAAACCTGGAGTTGCATTTGTAAAGATATAGGATGACATGGGGATGAAAGTGAATGGCCTACTTTGCATCCCATAATCATGTGTTTATAGGATTATAATTATTTTGTAGACTGAACAGCATGACGACATTTGATTAGCTTCTCTTTCACCTTTCCACTGGTTTTGAGATAATATAGGTTAGGTTAATATGACTAGGCCTAGAAACCCTCAGGAGACAGACAGTCAGAATATCTGAGAGATGCTTGTTACAATCTGGCCAACGTAGACCATGGCTGCTAAAAGCACAAATTCTCAGTATGAAGAGAACCCTAATGAAGTCAAGAGCTCAAAAGATTAACTTGAATCACTGTAAAGATTGTAAAGATTAAGGTGAATCACTGTAAAGATTGTAAAGATTAAGGTTAATCACTGTAAAGATTGTAAAGATTAAGGTGAATCACTGTAAAGATTGTAAAGATTAACTTGAATCACTGTAAAGATTGTAAAGATTAAGGTGAATCACTGTAAAGATTGTAAAGATTAAGGTTAATCACTGTAAAGATTGTAAAGATTAAGGTGAATCACTGTAAAGATTGTAAAGATTAAGGTGAATCACTGTAAAGATTAAGGTGAATCACTGTAAAGATTGTAAAGATTAAGGTGAATCACTGTAAAGATTGTAAAGATTAAGGTGAATCACTGTAAAGATTGTAAAGATTAAGGTGAATCACTGTAAAGTACATAAACAATCTGGAAGTGGTCCTAAGACGTAGTCAATTGGCGTCAAATCAAGATCAATACCCTAACCAAGGCACAGCCTGAGGACGCACTGTGGTCACACTGACAGGGAGGGACAAAAAGTAGTGCCTCTGTATGTTGCCACGCCAACGCCACAAGTTGATTCAGTCACTAAGCCATGGTGAGACCCGGCACCCCACCCACCAGGCTGGCAGCTGATGAAGCAAACGATGTGTGTGTTTATTACAAATATGCATTCTGTGTGTCACAAACACCCATACCAAACATTTGCTTTAATTTTTACGGTTGATTTGGAAGAGCAGTTGCTTAGTCTGCCATATAAACAGTGCAGTTTTAACAATTTTGATCAGTCTGCAAGCACATTAACTAATTAGTGAGAGGGTATCCACTACGTGAGTAGCAAGCAGGATGCACACCTGAGTTTACAGTATCTGCTATGGAGCTCCATGCTATAGATGGGCTTTCGTTCTCTCTAGGCCAGACAATGCGGAATATTTGCATTCTGATTAACTACTGCTTGATGAAGGATGATAGAGCAGAGGAATTTGTATTGGCAGAGTGAGCCTCCCAGATTGTGTCTGGTTGGCACTGTACAATACCTCAACCGGAAACCTGACCTCACTGGATCTGCTGCTGGGCCAGAGCAGTTCCTCTGTGGAATAACACTAGAAAATATGAGGAAAGTGGTGTGCACATCACATACAGTGACCACAAACTTAAATAAACCTGTGTTTGACCTATGACCTCCTCCAGAGCTTACAGGAAGTGCAGCCTCTAATGGGTGAAGTTCACCACATGGGTGCATGGAAATAGTTGTAGCTTATTGAACCAAGCAAAGCAGTAAGCACAGTCATGGCTGTATTACAGATCTGATTATATAAGTGTTTCACAAGCTCTTTACGAGCAATCACAGACCACCACTGTTCCGGAGAGGGGGAGAATGTGTGTGGGTTTGAGGCACAATCACAGACCACCACTGTTCCGGAGAGGGGGAGAATGTGTGTGGGTTTGAGGCACACTGTTCAGGAGAGGTGGAGAATGTGTGTGGGTTTGAGGCACAATCACAGACCACCACTGTTCAGGAGAGGTGGAGAATGTGTGTGGGTTTGAGGCACAATCACAGACCACCACTGTTCAGGAGAGGGGGAGAATGTGTGTGGGTTTGAGGCACAATCACAGACCACCACTGTTCAGGAGAGGTGGAGAATGTGTGTGGGTTTGAGGCACAATCACAGACCACCACTGTTCAGGAGAGGTGGAGAATGTGTGTGGGTTTGAGGCACAATCACAGACCACCACTGTTCAGGAGAGGTGGAGAATGTGTGTGGGTTTGAGGCACAATCACAGACCACCACTGTTCAGGAGAGGTGGAGAATGTGTGTGGGTTTGAGGCACAATCACAGACCACCACTGTTCAGGAGAGGTGGAGAATGTGTGTGGGTTTGAGGCACAATCACAGACCACCACTGTTCAGGAGAGGGGGAGAATGTGTGTGGGTTTGAGGCACAATCACAGACCACCACTGTTCCGGAGAGGGGGAGAATGTGTGTGGGTTTGAGGCACAATCACAGACCACCACTGTTCAGGAGAGGTGGAGAATGTGTGTGGGTTTGAGGCACAATCACAGACCACCACTGTTCAGGAGAGGTGGAGAATGTGTGTGGGTTTGAGGCACACTGTTCAGGAGAGGTGGAGAATGTGTGTGGGTTTGAGGCACAATCACAGACCACCACTGTTCAGGAGAGGGGGAGAATGTGTGTGGGTTTGAGGCACAATCACAGACCACCACTTTTCAGGAGAGGTGGAGAATGTGTGTGGGTTTGAGGCACACTGTTCAGGAGAGGTGGAGAATGTGTGTGGGTTTGAGGCACAATCACAGACCACCACTGTTCAGGAGAGGTGGAGAATGTGTGTGGGTTTGAGGCACAATCACAGACCACCACTGTTCAGGAGAGGTGGAGAATGTGTGTGGGTTTGAGGCACAATCACAGACCACCACTGTTCAGGAGAGGTGGAGAATGTGTGTGGGTTTGAGGCACAATCACAGACCACCACTGGTCAGGAGAGGTGGAGAATGTGTGTGGGTTTGAGGCACAATCACAGACCACCACTGTTCAGGAGAGGTGGAGAATGTGTGTGGGTTTGAGGCACAATCACAGACCACCACTGTTCAGGAGAGGTGGAGAATGTGTGTGGGTTTGAGGCAGGCAGGACCTCCTTGACAGTGTATCACTTGTGAAGATCTCTGGCTCATGTTCACAGCCCTATTTCCCTCCATATTGAGTTACTCTTCCTCAATTCTTCATCCCCCCACATTTTTAGAGTACTGGCAGGCATGACAGCTACATTACACTGAAAACATAAGAAATAGAAGAAGCTGATGGATAATGTTGCAACAAGTATGATAGATAAATCAGTTACTGCCACCTGCTGGTCAAAAGGATAGGACAAGCACACTTACCATTATTTATCTTTATAGGCCTACAATAGCTATTATGTTGGAAAGGACCCAGGTCTCTTTATATTTCAGCAAACAATGAAGTAATTATCTTATCTCATCTCCTCTCAGGACTATGAGTATCCGAACCAGCAGTCCCAGTCCACCCAGCACCAGAAGAACGACCGCTGCCCACCCCCACCTCAGATGCTACCGGAGCGGGCCTGCGAGGTGCCCGGCTGCCGCTCTGACTCAGAGTGTGAGCGCCACAAACGCTGCTGTTACAACGGTTGCATCTACGCCTGTCTGGAGTCAGTGCAGCCACCACCAGGTGAGCACCATAAGATCTAGTATACAGTAAACAAAATCATACTTATCGACCCATTTGACAACACACATATATAGCATGAGCATGGTTCTAACCACAAGGATATGCATTAAAGTCCTGACGATATAATTAGGATCAAACTTTCCAATGACGTGTGTTTGTGTTGACCAGTGCTGGACTGGCTGGTTCAACCCAAGCCTCGGTGGCTGGGAGGGAATGGCTGGCTTCTAGACGGTCCAGAGGAGGTACTGCAGGGTGAGTAGCCTGGAACCATTAAACCCACCTGAAGTCTACATCATCAGTATGTGTTTAGTTGACCTCTGACCTGTGTGTCCCCTTCCCAATAGCGGAGGCATGCAGCACCACAGAGGATGGTGACGAGCCCCTTCACTGTCCCACGGGCTACGAGTGCCACATCATCAACCAAGGAAACCCCGCCGTTGGCATCCCCAACAGGGGACAGTGCATCAAGTCGCGTGGTAACTCTGGTAAGGTCAGATTCAGTCAACACCCATGCAATGGAATTCTAAAAACTGCCATAAACTAACTGGAGGTGCTCTCTCTCTTCCAGACGGACGTCCCATGAGGCAAAAGTCCTACAAGGACTATAAGGATTACTTGGGTAGGTGTGATGATCAATTGTCCTGTATACTCAATCATTATTACTGCATTTGGATCAACTACTGGGGTCTCTTTTATACACCTGTCATTTCTCCACCATAGGAACTGGAAGCAGCTCTAATAATGCTGTGGCCTATGAGAAACACCACCACAAACATCTGGGATGAGGTAGGTCTTACTGGGATAGAAAACTAGATGGCATTTAGAAAAACAAAAAGGACATAATATAGCCTATATTATTTGCTAGGGCTGAGAATTACCAGGGACCTCACTATATGATATTATCACGATATTTAGGTGCCAATACAATATGTATTATGATTTGATGTTCCAAAGATATTGCTCTCTATGTCTGCTGCAGAGACTAGAGAGAGCATAAGTACATTTGTTTTGATCAATCATGGAAATGAAATACCTGAAAACGTGTTGGCTCACTATTTTAAAAGATGGAGAAGAAGCTATAGGATGAAAAATACAAGCATTTTGGCACAGGTAGTCAATTTAGCACCAGCTAAAAATATATATTGTCCAAAATAATATTGCTCTATGTAACAGTATCGATTTTCCCCTCATCAAAATGTTTTGCCTATGCCAGAGCTATCAGAGGACAATCTAACAATCTATAATAACAATGTGACAGATAGTAAATGCTCATACTCATCACAACAGATCAATGTCTTTCCTTAGAGCATCGGATACCTCTCCACAGAACCTCAGCTATCAGAGCCCAGATACCAAACCTCTCGTCAACAGAACACAACCAAACCAGACCTGGTAACCTCACGGTGCGTTACATTTCTCATGTCTGGCCTGGGAAAAGGACGAAAACAAGCCTACATTTCCTACCTCTTCTCTAACTGGTATACTCACTTTTGTTGTAATAATGTTCCAGGCAGGATTAACACATAATACACTACTTTGAGAGATTCACACACACACACACAGAAACGTGTTGTGATTTTGTCATGGGTAAAGAATAATGGCGTTATGGTTGAAGCAGAGAAAGGTATAAGACAGTAAACATCAAAGCACTTTTCTTTCCATCTCAAACTGGGAAATAAAAATAAATCATGACATTATTCTTAACATAATATCTAAGTAGATCCACTGCAAAACACTCCACAACTAGACGCACACACACACACCCGCCACCTAGGCAGACCAATGTTTCTCCAACTAATAAGTATTTTCACCAATCAGATCAGCTCTGAAAAAGAACTGTGAAAAGAAATGCGATTGCTCAAAACTAGTGGAAAAATTGGGCTGCCTGTGTAAACCCAGACATTGAATCCTAACCTGAGGCTACTTGAGGGCTGGTCAATAGAAAATAAGAACCATGTGCTGCTGTTGGCCCACTCACCCTTCAGGCGAGCAGGATGAAGGTCCCATAAACACACAGGATTTATGGTTATCAGACTGAAACCCAGAAACAGACCCAGAAACAGCTGGGGGTCAACCAGAACCACAAACAGACTCCATACATTCATGTAATAACTTCACAACTACCCTCCACTCTACTGACAGCTTGAACAAAGGCTGTCTGTCTATCATAGTGGGAGAGCAAGCTAGGCCTTACACCAATGATCACATCACTTTCAGAACATCGAATAGTTCAAACTATCGAAAGTGAATCAAATTGATCCTATTCCATCCAGTATTTTCACAAAAATGTGCTTTAGTATAATAAACAGTGAGTGGTTAGGAGTCCACGTCTGTATTTGAGTACTAAATGAAATGGTGCTCAGTTCCAAGGCTGCCTCTTCTAACAGGACAATAAGCGGGTCTACACACAAAGACTGAATTACACAACTAATAAGCTAGAGGTATGAACAAGATGTAACTGAGTGAAACAGTGATATCCAAATGTTGTCAAACTGGTGCTGTAATGTTGCTTTGTGTATTCTAAATAAACTTGTTTGAGGCATGGTCTGTTATTCACATTATTGTACAGACCTAAATAACTGCAAAACGTTACACTAAAACCTAACCATTAACGCAAAAGCACGATCTACCATTCTTGCTAACTTAAGGTGACTACCTTGGGGTGGATGACAAAACAGTCTGTACATTACAGTAAATATTTCATTTATTAACGTATCAAACAGTCTTTACAAAGCATGGGTCAGGGGTGAAGACACAGGCTGTGTTCCGATTCCCTCCCCTGCTCCCTGAAATGGCATTCTTTTTAAATCCAATGAATGTACCTCAGGGAGAAGGTTAGAGAATTGAAGTGCAGCCACAGACAAACATAAAAACACACTTCTCGGCCATGTTTATGTTGCAAACTTTTTCTGTCGGACTGGAGCAGGCAGCTGAGATGTGATGGCCAGGAGAGGGCGCTCCACCACCACCAGAGACTGGTCATCCAACAGGCTCACACACAGCAGGTCCTACAAAGGACATATCATAGGAACAGACACATGAATAAAACATACTGATTTGACCTGTTATATTTACAGAATTTAAACATCACTGTATATAGGGTATATCCAACAGAATCCTGATATTGTCCCAGTTTGGGGTTGGGTTCTACCTGGCCAAAAAGAGGAGACTCACCTGGAAGGTTTTGCATATTTTGAAAGCATGGAGGTGACTGGGCCTCTCCTGCTCTGATAGGCTCCTGAGGGTCATCTGATTGTAAAACTGGGTCTTCTGGTCAGGGAGGGGCTGAGCGGGAAAAGGGGACAGCGATAACCTCACAGGCCACTTACAGCAGGGGTATTTCTAAATGATACATTCATCATGATCCATACTAGGCCACTAAAACCAATAAGGCCATTATGACAAGGACATTGATGAATAAACACTTGAAAGAAAAACAAAAAGGAGGATGCCTTTGGGAAATGCAGGTTTCTTACCAGACTTTGGTCGATTATGCAGAACATGTGCATGTCGTGCAGGACAACTTGATTTGGGTTTTTCGGGTTGAAGGTCACATGGGTGACAGGTGTGTCCCGGTCCAACCAGACGTTGTGGAGCCCCTGCTTCTGCAGCTTTCGGCTCCAGTCTGTGTACTGCTTCTCCACTATAGAGTACTCAAATAACTACAGACATGCACCACAGAACAGTCAGCATAACTACACGTGTCAAGAGTACTAAATCCTAAACCTACAGGGGAAATGACAACAATTTCAACAAGATCAATCCTGTAAAAGGTATAATTGAGAGATACTAATATCTACAACTGCAGTGGCAGCAATGTGAGGGGATGGCATGGTGTTTACCTGTTGGTCAGCGTGCACCACTGTCATGTTGTTGGTGGTGGGGTGGATCCCCATGGCACTGGGACAGGAACCATAAACAGGTACTATACAATGGAGCTGGAACACAAGAACAGGGCCATGAGCGGCTGTCATTGGTAGAAGATTATACAACTTTTACAATGTTACTTGTAGTCTAACAAGCAGCTGTAGAGCTTGGCTGGAAAACCCACCCACCTTTAGTTTCTGTAGATTGTAGACGTGGATCTCACAGTCACTATTTGCGGCCGCCAGCCACTTCCCATCTACACTGGTAGTCATTAGGTGAATGGGCTGCCTGGACCCTGGAGAAGAAAACGTCAGAGTGAGACCATGTTGCCACAATCAGAGTTTACAATCGAAATTATACAAAAGAAAGCTATGGTTTTCCAGTGAAGAACAACCAAACTGAGGTGACATATCGGAGGATCCACTGACCTGACTTGGGCTTGAGGGTGTGCACATACTTGCACTCAGACTGGGTAAGAGCAATAACGAGGACTGATGATTGGCTGGAGGCAGCAAACATCTTGGAGGAGTCCGAGGAGAAGCAGAGCTGGTGTGCAGAGCGTAAAGCCTTTGGGAGTTTGGATACCTGAGAGGGGGTGACAAGTGAGGTAGTTCAAATATATTCTAAAAATAAAATATATTGCTGAACCTACACTATATATACACACAAAGGTATGCGGACACCCCTTCAAATCAGTGGATTCGGCTACTTCAGGCACACCCGTTGCTGACAGGTGTATAAAATCGAGCACACAGCCATACAATCGCCAGAGACAAACATGGCAGTAGAATGGCCTTACTGAAGAGCTCAGTGACTTTCAACGTGGCACCGTCAAATTTCTGTCCTAGAGCTGTCCCGGTCAACTGTAAGTGCTGTTATTGTGAAGGTTAAATGTGTAAAATGTGTCTGTCCTCAGTTGCAACACTCACTACCGAGTTCTAAACTGCCTTTGGAATTAACTTCAGCACAAGAACTGTGTCAATAGCTTATCATAGCCAAGCAGCCGCACACACTCCTAAGATCACGCAATGCCAAGCGTCGGCTGGAGTGGTGTGAAACTGTGGAAACGCGTTCTCTGGAGTGATGAACCATAGTTCACCATCTGGCAGTCCAACGGACGAATCTCAGGAGAACGCTACCTGTCCGAATGCATAGTGCCAACTGTAAAGTTTGGTGGAGGAGGAATAATGGTCAAATTGTTTTTTGTTTTCATTGTTCAGACTAGGGCCATTAGTTCCAATGAAGGGACATCTTAATGCTACAGCATAGAATAACATTCTAGACAATTCTGTGCTTCCAACTTCATGTCAACAGTTTGAGGTAGGCCAGTTCCTGTTTCACCATGGCAATGACCCCATGAACAAAGTGAGGTCCATAAAGAAATAGTTTTTCGAAATCGGGGTGGAAGAACTGACCTCAACCTCGTCGAACACCCCTGGGATTAATTAATAATGGCATAGAAATAATGGCTGGTCCATTTTAATGATTGCAAATATCACCACCCCTAGGAAAACTGAACACAATCAATGATCAGATTCCACAAACTCAAATGACAATCAACAAGAACAGGATCTTATGAATTAGTCAAACAATGAGAAATCAATCCTGGAATATTGACTTAGTTGACTTACAATCGTGGAAATCAGTTCATAACCAGAGATCAAATAGTAGAAGAAATATCTCAATATATGAATACATTTTGTTGTCATTGCCACTACTGCCAGAGCGACACGCATGATACAGTACAGGTGAGGAAGCTGAATTTATCCACATTCAGGATTTGGTAATACCTTGGTAATACTGATGTTATTATTGTCTGTCTGCAGCCTGTAGATACGCACACAGGACACGGTGGAATAAGCTAGCCATCCTCCACAGGAGGACAGGGCACTGCAGCAGATATGATCTTCACCCTGGGGGCAAAGGTCACAACAATACTACAGTTAAACAGCATTACTTTAACATTATAAACTCAGCAAAAAAAGAAACATCCTCTTTTCAGGACCCTGTCAGATCTTCATTGTAAAGGGTTTAAACAGGGTTTCCCATGTTCAATGAACCATAAACAATTAATGAACATGCACCCTTGGAACAGTCGTTAAGACACTAACAGCTTACAGACGGTAGACAATTAAGGTCACAGTAATGAAAAGTTAGAACACTAAAGAGGCCCTTCCGCTGACTCTGAAAAACTCCAAAAGAAAGATGCCCAGGGCCCCTCGTCATCTGCATGAACGTGCCTTAGGCATGCTGCAAGGAAGCATGAGGCCAAAGACAGCGCTACAGAGAGACAGGACGGACAGCTGATTGTCCTCGCAGTGGCAGACCATGTGTAACACCTGCACAGGATCGGTACATCCGAACGTCACACCTGCGTGACAGGTAAAGGATGGCAATAACAACTGCCCAAGTTACATCAGGAATGCACAATCCCTCCATCAGTGCTCAGACTGTCCTCAATAGGCTGAGAGGCAGGTCCTCACCAGACATCAAAGGTAACAACGTCACCTATGGGCACAAACCCACCGTCACTGGATCAGACAGGACTGGAAAAAAGTGCTCTTCACTGACGAGTCGTGGTTTTGTCTCACCGGGGGTGATGGTCGGATTTGCATTTATCGTTGAAGGAATGAGTGTTACACCGAGGCCTGTACTCTGGAGAGGGATCGATTTGAAGGTAGAGGGTGCGTCATGGTCTGGGGCGGTGTGTCACAGCATCATCTGACTGAGCTTGTTGTCATTGCAGGCAATCTCAACGCAGTGCGTTACATCCTCCTCCCTCATGTGGTACCCTTCATGCAGGCTCATACTGAAATGACCCTCCAGCACGACAACGCCACCAGCCATACTGCTCGTTCTGTGCGTGATTTCCTGCAAGACAGGAATGTCAGTGTTCTGCCATGGCCAGCAAAGAGCCCGGCTCTCAATCCCATTGAGCACGTCCGGGACCGGTTGGATCGGAGGGTGAGGACTAGGGCCATTCCCCCCTGAAATGTCCGGGAACTTGCAGGTGCCTTGGTGCAAGAACTGGCAAATCTGGTGCAGTCCACGAGGAGGAGATGCTCTGCAGTACTTAATGCAGCTGGTGGCCACACCAGATACTGACTGTTACTTTTGATTTTGACCCCCCCCCTTTGTTCAGGGACACATTATTAAATTTATGTTAGTCATGTCTGTGGAACTGGTTCAGTTTGTCTCAGTTGTTGAATCTTATCTTCATACAAATATTTGGTTTGATTTGGTGGAAAAATTTCTTAAAATAGGATTTTAAGCCTTGTATAGCCTTGTCAGAGGACGTTTATTTTTTTGCTGAGTTTATAAACTCAAGACTATGCCACTCAGATTCACTGTATACTGTGCTCAGATAAGCTAAGAGGAAAGGCTAGAGGGTCGGGTGATCTTAGATGGTTCTACTGATATGCAGGAGCCACGTAGCTACCTTTCTCTTCAGAAGGAGGAGTTTCTCCGGCTTCCTCTTCAGAGGCAAGCGGTCTCCTGGCTTCCCTGAAAGGAAGACAGATGAGTTGTCAAATACTGCACACAACAACTATACCTACTAGACAAGTGTGATGACCACTGCCTTTTGTTTGAAAAGAGTCAACGATATTGACTGTATTTCTCCCATCTTCCTAAACAGTGTGTGTGTGTGTGGTTCTCACCATGTCCATCACTATCTCCCAGTCTCCACAGCTCCAGCTGACCAGGGAACTGGAAGAGCAGTAGTCCTGCCTTCTTCGCACAGGATACTAGATTTCGCTGGGGAAAAAACAATAAAACAGGATCGAACCCAGCCTTAAGGCAATTCTATAATAATAAAAAAACATGTTCCTAGTTAATAGGAATATTCCATTGAATTCACTATTCAGAATCAATGCAATTGATATTATTTGCAACAACTGACACCAGAGTAATTTCTGCCATTTCTGTACTCACATGGGGAAAGTGGATCTTCCGAAGTCCTGAAGCGTGTGACTTCTCATCAAACTTCTCCAAGAGGGGTCTCACTACAAGGTGGGTATCCATGCCTGAGAAAATAATGAATCCAGAATGAGTATTTATGCAGTCAATATAAAGCAACATTTATTGTACTACAGTAGCATTTCATCTTCCTCCATTTGAGCATTAGTACTGACCTCCAGAGACGATGGCAGTCTCGATCTCAGCCAGGGCTCTGACATCATGCGTGTGGTTCTTGAAGGTCCTGGTTCTGACCCACTCCTTGTCCTGCTGCTGATGCAGAGTAGGAGCAATGAACTGGAACTGGATCACAGTGCCTTCTGACGTCCCTGCCACCACACTGCTCTCGTCCTGTCAATCACACACAGCCAAGTCAGGAAGGAAGCTCCATTCTAGTGAAACATAAACAGTAGTTGTGTCAAACAAATACATGCCTTCAGACATGTCACCCTGCTCCCTCCCCTCTGAATAAAAATAGAGTGCGCCAATCCGGAAGGAGAGATAAGATATTTGTTAACGCCAGGTGTCCATCACAGAGAATATCCTCTCACCTTAGAGACAGACAGTGCCAGCACATCCCACTTGGTCACCAGGTGTGTTTTGACAAGAGTGCCGGTGTGTCCGTCCCAGACTTGGACCTTCCCAGCAGAGTCCCCGCTTACAACAGTATGGTCTGACAGGAAGGCCACGCTCCAGACTACTGTCTCCTGACTCTTAGAGCCTCCAAAGCCCCGGTCCACCAGGAGCCTCTGTACAGCATGACCTGAGACAACAAACAAGGGTCAGGATCAAACTACAAGTAGCTACATGCAACATAACACCACAACCTCACTGGCCCATTGAAACAAGTATGAATTCAACACTACTTTTCGCATGTAAATTGATTATTCAAAGCAGATCATAGCTCACCAGTTGGAACATCAAAGACACGGATCATGTCCATCATGCCAGCAGCGATGTGTGTGCCAGAGGGGTGCCAGGAGAGGGATATGATGCGACCTGAAAGACAGGATTAGAATGTTTAACAGGGCTGCACTACAACAAGAGGTTTAGTTCTCAACACCCATTGACAGTGTGAGTGAGGATTCCCATATTTTACCTTTACTTAACTAGTTAAGAACAAATTCTTATTTTCAATGTCGGCCTGTTCAACTACCTTGTCAGCTCGGGGGTTTGAACTTGCAACCTTCCGGTTGCTAGTCCACCGCTCTAACCACTAGGCTACCCTGCCACCCCTTAAATAGCATAAGAAAGGCTGCAATCTAAGGAAGGAACACATGTTTGAACAATTAAATCAGAAGGACCGTTTCTCTTACCTTTCTGTCTGTCCAGATTGCGCTCAAACTGTATGTGCTCTTCAAGTACTTCAAACAACTTCACTGTCCCATCTTCACATCCAATCTAACAGGTGAAAAACACACATTTACATTGTTTTAATAGCAAAATAAACACACCTACAGCAGGCATACTTGGAATATTTCTGAAAATACTTTGATTCTAGAGGGGTAACTGACCGCTAATTGTGTCCCTTGAGTATTGCTGATTATGGTCCAAATGGGGCCCCCATATGCCTCCAGGGAGTACTTGGGTCTTAGGTTTTCCAGGTCATATTCTGTGATCTCTCCATTCAGGCCAGCACTGAAAAGGCGTCCTCCAACCCAACACAGAGACTCAGTGGATCGGGAGTCTTTCCCTGGGATAACCTGCAGATCCAAAACAAGTGTTAATGGCAAGTTTTAGCAACCACACTGAGGCAATTTCTGTCAACAATGTCGATCAACAATGGCCAAACAAGAGAGGTTTGAAGTTTTTAAAATGTGATAGAATGTAATGGCCAATCAAAATGTTTCTTTACATTCTGAACATGCCATAAAATAACTAAGTATGCTACTAACTTTTTCCTGGAAATAGTGGTCAGTGAAGTTGAAAATCTCGACACTCCCATCCATTCGTGCAAGGGCTAGTCTCTTTGTGTGGGCATTGAATGCCATGGCTCTGATCGCTGTGGGCATGTAGTCGAAAAACCGAACCCGGTGCACTTTGAACTCCCCCATTGTTGCGTATCTAAGAAAACATATACATGTTAAAATTAAAAAGAGAATGAATAGTTTTGCATGGAAAACAGTAATGTTAGCTAACGTTAATGGACTTAGTTACAATAACTAGTTAGCGGATAAACGACCATCATGTTAAATATATAATTTGAAATGTAAACCGCAACAAGATAACTATCAACTACAAAACTAGCCTACTTGGATAAAGATAGCTAGCTAAAGTTAGCTTGCTAGCTCACAATTTGGCCGGTTAGCTAGCTACGCTCGCTGTAACGTTACACTGAAAGACAAGAACATGGATATCAACAAATTATTACATTATTGGCAAGTACCGATATATATTGAACATAGAAAGAGTAAAACAAATACGCTTACTTATATCACCCCCTTCTTTAGTACTTTCACCAAACGTTCATTGCTAAGAGTTTCAAACGTTGAATTACAGCAAACACCACGTTGGACACCTTTGAACCGGAAACCCTAGATGTGAGTGACGCGACTGTGCGCCGGAAGAAGGTGGTACATGTTGCTGGCGGGAAAAACATGAAAACAATCAGGATTTGTGAAAGCCAGAATAAGCGTTAACGCATCATTATATGTACCTAACAATGTCTAGTTAAGTGCCTATGTTGCATCTCTCTTCTTCTCCTCACCCCCTCTGTGTTTTAGTTATATTTCTGCGAGCAGTACGATGGTTCAAATAATCATAAATTCAAGGTAAGACTTGTCAATCATCTGAATTCTTATTACACGTGTTCTGTCTGTCTCGTCGCAGTATAAAACATTGATTCAGAGTAGTGTACCTTACATAGCTATGTATTTAATTTCATAAGATGTTAATGAACAGAGTTAGATCTGTCAGCAGGATACCACCCTGCACCCCACTGCTGGCTTTCTTCTGGAGCTAAGCAGGGTTGGTCCTGGTCTGTCTGTCCCCTGTATGGGAGACCAGATGCTGCTGGGAGTGGTGTTGGAGGCACACTTTCCTCTGGTTTAAAAAAATATCCCAATGCCCCAGGGCAGTGATTGCAGACATTGCCCTGTGTTGGGTGCTGTCTTTCAGATGGGAGGTTAAACAGGTGTCCTGACTCTCTGTGGTCAATAAAGATCCCATGGCACTTATTGTAGAGTAGGGTAGGGGTGTTAATCCTGGTGTTCTGGCTAAATTCCCAGTCTGGCCTTCATACCATCATGGCCACCTAATCATCCCCTGTTTACAATTGGCTCATTCACACCCCTCCTCTCCCCAGTAACTATTCCCCAGGTTGTTGCTGTAAATGAGAATGTGTTCTCAGTCAAATTACCTGGTAAAATAAGGGTTAAAAAAATAAAACATGTGTGTCAATCAGTCTGTTGTAGTGTGTTAAAGATTAATTTCTGTTTAGTGACTGCTTGATGTCTAGTTATGTAATTGGCGAGTACGTTTGTTTCTACTCCCCTATCCATCCCTGTCCAGTGTGGATGGGACTGGTCCTGCTGAGTGGCTTCTGGTTGAACTCCAGGGGGAGATGGTGTCCAGGCAGAACTCTGGACTGTCTGGGAACCTGATGGGAGATCTGCTCTACACCAAAGAGGTACAGGACAACATGGCACTATAATATAGTGTTAGTACACTCTTCTCTTACCTCACCTCTTTCCACTCTGAGATGTTGTTTGTCTTCACCTGTATCCCCTCCCCCAGGGTGTGCCTGTGCTCATTGTGGGACACCACATCCTCTATGGAAAGGTGGTCAAACTGGAGAAGCCCTTCGCTGTCCTGATGAAACACTCCGGCCTCCCGCAGGGGGACGAGGTTCCCATGGAAACCAACCATCAGAACCCCACCACCTACTCTGTCGCCGCCCTCATCAAGAAGAAGCTAATCTTCAAGACTCGCCCAAAGCCCATCATCACTAATGTACCCAAGAAAGTTTAGTGAAGTACTTGGTCATATGCATTAGGGCTCACTGTCGAAAAACCCTTTTTACTGAAAAATTTGACAAGTTCAGATCGTCCCTCTTTGTTTCAGTGTTCCGTTTTGTGCCTAATGACCCTGGTCACCTCTGTGGGAGGAAAGTACATGCTGCTCTCTTAATGACTTCAAATCCACAAGTATGGAGCACACAGTGCAAGACTGTATTTGGGACACACTCCTCTGGCTTGAGGTTATCGACCACTGGAACTAGACTGTGTACATATTTGTTTAGATATGTAAGTGGTTATGCTCCTCGAATTTGCTGTATGCGGTGGTGTATTAGTAAAATCAAGATATTTCAATCATTTTTGCATTTTTGTGACATGATTTAATGTGTTGATATGCCATTTGTACTGTGTTTATTTTCAGATGGGAAAGAAATCAGTACAACAGTGGAATGAGCATGTTTTTATTCAGATACAAAAACATACAGTTTTTCAACCGCTGTACAAGTGTAAAAAATAAATGTTCTGATTGAAATTTAAATACAAAACCTTTTTCCAAAAACATGTCTTTTATACTGTATTTAAATATGTTCATAATGAAATACATGGGTGGTTACAATACTTTATTTTCAGCTGTTCTATACCAATAAAACTATATGTGTTATGTTGTGTATCAATAGCCATATGCTGTTGCTTGATTCTGAGAGTTTTTAAAATATTTTTTTTACCATGCTACTGTTAGAAATGTTATCTGTTGGTTAATTACTTCTACAGGACACCTGTTTTAAATCTACATATCATCCCTAAATGGTCATATAAAATAAGTCTTATCTCTCATCCATGTAACTTCACAAATACCAGTGTAGCAATGTTGAGCTCTAGAGACCAAACCACACTGAATTCACTGACCATGATGTGCTGGCTACATCATACTATAAACATGATGTAAACAGCTGTTTCATGAAATCAGAACTCCATAATTCCTTTTAAATATAAGCCTGTTCTTCACCCCATCATTCTTAACGCATCTTCAAAATATCTTTAAATGTTCAATACAGAAAATATATTACTTGGCAATATTCTTTGAAACATTGCCTTTTGTAAACATTGAATGATGTATGAGCTGAGCTGCCATGGCTTTTTGGTTAGGCTCAACAGTCGTTCTGCGGCATTGAGAGAATGCCTAGAACATTCTGGTATCGATTTTAAGTCACGTTGAGACTTATTGAATAGTTCTATAATTATATTCAAACAAGTTCTATTATAAGAATGTTTTTCCATGGAAGATATGCCTACAAAATATGGGTGGACATCTACTGTCACTCAGCGTTATGAGACCCATTGATTTATTGTCAAACATGAGTGGTCGGAAACTGTCACAGCTCAAGGTTCTGAGTGTACATCAGAGGCAGGAAGTATCAAGGAAATCAAAAACGGCATGAAAGACAATATTGTAGACTGAGCAGATGTTCAGCCTGATAGATACGCTATTGAATATGATATCTACACACCATACAACATCAATCACAGTCATCTCTCTATTTTATTTATGCCTCTAATTGGTTCATGTAATCCCAATATCTATACCACTGTGAGTCTTATTACACAGTCACATTACATACACCCTTGAAAGTAGATGGAGACATTATTCCTGTGGCTAATGTTGAGGTTGCAGTTTTGAGCCCCAACAACAGCAAACTCTGATTTACAGCTAAGACAACACTGCAAATGCAAACCTACCAAGTTTGTCCTTTAATATCTACTCAGACTGAAAAGGGAAAGAAAGTCATATCACCTTTGATCTCCTCTGTGTGGTCATGGAAATATACTGTACCGTCAAGCGTTGTTTCTTGTGTCTTGTTTGCACTTTCAAGTTATGCAATTCTCACTGAATAAAATAATATTGACACAACTTAAAAAGCACAAGAGTGGAAACTTCAACGACAGTATCTCCATTCTCCAACAACAAAAACATGTCAACTTAGACATGGCACCTACACTAATACCAATGGCCTTGTTAAAAGGGGATCATGGTTTTCTATTTTCTTATTCTGGATTTAACAACTAATAACAGCAATGTGGAGTTAGTACTTGTATTATACTAATGGTCAGGCATGCGGTAAAAAAACAAGTGGTCTTTGGTCATAGCAGTTTACATGATGGAATGAATGATGGATTATCCTCAGTTGGTAAATTATATCCTGTAATGAGCATTGATACTGTATGTAATGTGTATACAATGTGGCACTCATACAATAAAATGCCCACACAAAATTATCTGACTCATTTAATTGGATTTAAATATCCTTGCAGGCATTGGAAGATTGGACTATTACCATATGAGCTAAACTTTTATCTTGGGCACTGTTCAACAGCACCAAAAATGTATTTATGAGTTATGTATAAATGTTGGATTGTCTTTAAATTACTGTATTAAAGAAATACAACTGTAGATCATTGTGTCACCTGATTGAGGCAAAGTGGGCCCTCCGTACATGTGTCTTACTGTCTCTATGTTCAGTCATTCAACTCAGGCTGGAGACATATCAACACTGCTTCATACTGACACATATACTTGTTTTGATAAGCCCAAACCCCCATGCCTGTGTCATAGCTCTTACAATCTCTTGTAAACGGGTTGTATGATAATGTGCTTTATATCTATGGAAAGCACCATGCCCTTGTAACTCATGACCACTGGTAGAGCACTCTACAACACATTCATACCACATATGTCCCTTAGAACCAGAGGTTTAGCACCATGGAGACAGAATGGCATGAGAGGGGTGGGGCCAAAGACTGGCTCAGCTGTTCCAGCAGCACCATTGAAACACTGATAATTGATTCATGTCTTATGCATCTGCATACGGCAGGTGGTATTGCTCCTCCCTCTTGTTGCAGCGTTTGGCTACAATAGCCAGGTAAAGAACCAGCAGGATGACCCAGTAGCAGGCGTAAAGGATGGCCCCAGCGATGAGCAGGGCTTTCTCTGTCTCACTGAAGGGCTCCTGGGTCTCACAGTAGATGGTGTATGCCACCCCACCCAGCAGCACAGCCCCCCACACTGTGACAGGCACTGCCCCAATGAAGTTCACCACAATCTTCCTCCGCCCTGATGTGCCCCAGCCAGCCTTGTTGATAGTGAACAGGGCAAAGATTTTGGCTGGCAGCAGGCTGGACATGTAGAGGAGGGAGTAGAGAGACATGAAGATCATGACCAGACTGCCCCTCAGGAAGCAGGCGTAGGTAGCCTTCACCATGCCAACTAGCTGCACTGTCAACAGGAA
The DNA here is from genome assembly GCF_045791955.1 of Oncorhynchus clarkii lewisi. Taxonomy (NCBI): domain Eukaryota; kingdom Metazoa; phylum Chordata; class Actinopteri; order Salmoniformes; family Salmonidae; genus Oncorhynchus; species Oncorhynchus clarkii. The sequence continues at coordinate 60,113,049 of NC_092148.1, read as the reverse complement.
GAGAAGGATGTTCCACAGGCGCCCACGGTAGAACAGGTGGATCACTGTGGCAACCAGGAAGAAGGGGAAGAAGCCTGTCACCACAGACTCGTAGGTCATCCAGAGGCTGTGCTTGTGGAACCAGAGAGCGTTGTACAGCCACTCCCTGAAGTAGGACTTGCTCCAGCGGGTCTGTTGGTTGAGCCAGCGGAGGTAGCGTGTTGGCGTTTCAGTCTGGCACTGGGAGCGAGCGGTGAACTTGGTCTTGTAGCCGAAGCTGAGCACGCGGTTGGTGAGGTGGCGGTCGTCACCGAAGCTGCACTTGCTGCCCAGGAAGGTCTGGTGATACCAGGGCTCCAGGAACTGCTGCAGCAGGGAGTTACGGTACATGCCCAGGGGACCACTGATACACTGCACACAGCCAAAGTAGGACTGGCAGGCCCGCTCCACGTTGAAGGCCATCCAGTAACGCACACTGCTCAGGAAGGAGAGCCACGAGTCATACTTATTCAGGATCTGAAGGGAAACAATAAGAGGACAGGAGAAACTGTTGCAGATGATTGATTCAGTGTACTAGTATAGGAAGGAAGACAATAACACCATTGTGAAGGGTCTTCTTGGAGAAAGAAGTCTCTCACCTGAACATCTCCACCTACTCCCCCCACCTTTGCATCCTCTTCTAGAATCTTCAGCATCTCTATGGTGCACGCTGGGTCCAGAACTGTGTCTGAGTCACACACCTGCAATGGCACACACATGGGGGCCTTATTTCTACTCTTATAATATAACTGACATGAAGCCAAGTTGGTGGTAATGTGTATTGGTTTAGACAGTGGATTCATCTGATTTGCTTATCCATCACACAATAGGCCATTGATCTTACTATTGACGTTACGATAGCTGTTGGGATCATACAGTATGTTTACAATACACACTGGTCTACATTAACAAACGAGTGATTAACTGTCTATTGATGATTGAGAAATACTCAAGACGGCAGCCTAGGGCCACAGCAGGTGTTTTAGCTCCATTGTGTTTCATCAGATGCCACTCAAGTTACCTGAGATAATTTAGAGACTGCTGACAGCACACAGGTGTTCCAGAAGCACACAGGTGAGGGTCAGCTGAACAAATGAACTTCGACCCTGACAATGCAGTAATGCACTGTGTATGGCTCAATGTGCATCTTTGTTTTTATAACAATCCACAAGCCCAGGAGCAGCACAGAAATATCAGTCCATTGCTATAATATGTAATAAAAGGGTGTGTGTTTGTGTGTGTGTGTGTGTGTGTGTGTGTGAGTATATGTGTGTGTCTGCATGTGTGTACGTGTTCGCAGATTTGTGATATTGTTCTCTAATCGAAGAGCATCAAAACAAGACCTTGTGCCAATGTCTGTGGAGACTCAGTCACAATGAGGTTAGATTACCTATTTCTATCAAGCAGGACAGATGACACACTGATGCAAAATTCAACCACTGAGAGAGACGTACCTGCATATAGTCCACAGAGTCTCCCAGGGCTTTGAAAGCTGTGTACATCACCTCTCTCTTCCCTCCCCACTCCTGCATGATACAGGAGTAGCGACAGTTCCTCACCAGCCTGGCCACACGTGCAGCCTCCTCCGCATGCAGGGACGCTGCTCTGGTCCCCCCTCCGCCCACCCCTCCACCCCCGCCCCCGTCACTGTGGTAGTTCCCCTTCCACACCACACTGCCGGCCTGGTCCGCTCCACCCATCACCTCCTGGAAGATGTCCATCATGTAGCCGTCCTCCGGCCTGTTCCCGTCCACCACCAGCACCACCTTTAGGCCGGGGAAAGAGATGCGGCGCACGCTGCGGAGGCACTTCCTCAGGTAGTCTGGGTCCTCCTGGTAGGCAGCGATGCACAGGGCCACAGAGCGCCGCAGGTGCTGGGGCTGGGCGGGGCTGCGCATGTGTCTGTGCTCCAGGAAGGCAAACAGGCTCTGGAGGAAGAGGTGCAGAGATAGGATGGCTCCGTACAGGCCGAAAGACAAGTGGTGCTGCTCTGTGTGGATGAACTGGTAGCCAGTCACGTAAGCCAGCAGGATCCCAAAAAGGACCACAGCGGCAAAGAGGGTGGTCGTCACGATATGCAGCACAGTCCTACAGCGAGAGGGCATCTGGAGGGAACAAGAGAGGGAATGGATTCATGATTCCAGAAAGAACTGATGGACGAAAGACAGCGCTCATCCACTGTGCACAGACGTTCAACGTCTAGTTTTTATTTACATTTGGTTGAGTTGTCAACTAACGTGAATTCAATGTGAAAGAAAAAAAATGTAACCACGTCAATGGATTTAGGTTAAAAAAAGACTACATTTACATTTACATTTTAGTAATTTAGCAAATGCTCTGATGCAGAGCGACTTAGAGCGACTAAGACAAGCACATTTTTCGTCAATAAAGTGTCTATCAGCAAAATCAGACCTATTAAGGGGGAAAGAATGCCAGTGTTAGTTCACAAGTCTGGGGGGCTGTGGGAATATTTAAGATATCCTTTGAAGAGGTAGGGTTGTTGCAGATGTTTTCAGAAGATGGGCAGGGACTCTGCTGTCCTAGCTTCAGGGGGAAGCTGGTTCCACCATTTGGGTGCCAGGACAGAGAAGAGCTTGGACTGGACTGAGCGGGAGCTGCCCTCCCGTAGGGGTGGGAGGGCCAAGAGACTAGAGGTTGCAGAACAGAGTGCTTGGGTTGGGGTGTAGGGTTTGAGCATAGCCTGAAGGTAGAGCGGAGAAGTTCCTCTTGCTGCTCTGTAGGCAAGTACCATGGTCCTTTAGTGGAGTTGTCAACCGTGATGGAGAGGTCTTGGAACAGGCAGGCCTTCCCTGGGAGGAAGAGCAGCTCAGTCTTGTCGAGGTTGAGCTTGAGGTGTTGGGCCGACATCCAAGCTGAGATATGTGCCAGGAATGCAGAGATGTGTGACGCCACCTGGGTGTCAGAAGGGGGGAAAGAGAAAAGTAGTTGTGTGTCATCCCTTACTTTAATGACTTTTTTACAAATTCAATAAGTTCTCAACTTTGATTCAACGTCATCACATTGAATTTTCCTGTCTTATCTGTCACACTCTTCATAACCAGTCTTCTTCTGAAACATAAATAACTAAATGCATTGTTCATAACACTAAACATGTAAATATGAAGATCTAAACATTATCTCAAAAATTCCAAATGAAATGACCCCACCTACAGAAAGCTGAATAAACATGGGGAAACAACATAGCCATTTACAACCTTTATACATTAAATGGAAATGAGACCAGTTCACTGAGTTAGACATCTGCTGTTGCCCCCCCCCCCCCCCCCCCCCCCCCCCCCCAGGTTAATTACTTTAATTAAAGACCAGGCAGGGCTTGGAAGGCACTCAGGAGTGGCCAGAATGGAGAACAATCCCCCCTTTCATTGATGAAATTACCTCCATGTGCCCCCTGCTTCGGTTCTGCTGGGGAAAGACGGCCTTCATTCACAGACCTCATATCATAACATCCACTTGTAGGGAAAGCATTGGCAGAAATGGAATTCATAAAGTGAATTTACATCATGGTCCTCAGGCAGTTTACCACTCATATTTTCTATACAACCTGCATTCAATGTAATAATACTCTGTAAGCTACTTGTAGGCATTGTCAATATTGTACACCACCAGGATAAGTAATACACCACCTGAACAGAATTTCCATAATATTACGTTATTCCATTAATATTCCACCATGCCTGATATTGCATCTAGAATTGCTTATGTGAAAGTGAGTGCAGATTAATTCAGTGTCCACTGACAACACATATACAGTTACTATTCCCCTCTGAGGGCCAGTCTATGATCTGGGGACCATGGGGGACAATAAGAGGGTGAGGCAGCCAGCACGCCATTAATGCCCCCTGGGCATACAGGAGATGACAGACAGGCAGACAGACTAATTAGAGGGCCACATTCACTTTTTTGGGGGGGGGGGGGGGGGGGGCTGTTAGCAAGCAGGATTAGAGAAGAATGGACTGACATTTCAACCATAGCATTATGCCATCATGGTAACCAATTGACAAACCTTCTATAAAATATGTGGAATTTGTACCTTTGAAACAAAGTCAGATCTTCAATGTAATATCCGCTAAAAGCAAAAAAAACAATAGGCTGGGAAGCACCTCCTACTGAATCTATCTACAGCCACCCTTTGGTCTCCCATCCAGGGTTTAACCAAGCCCAGCTTTGCTTTAATATGTATCACTGACTTTTACCCATGTGCTATTGTGAGGATGATTGATGAGAAATATCCACTTATTCACTGTTGCTATCAAAGTCATTCCAAAAGGTAGATTTAACAGAGCAAATTAAATGTAACTATACTTTATCACTCATATATCATCAATGATGCTATTAATCCTATATAGCATTTGGAAAGTCATCAACAGCTATTGTATAAATTCAACCCAGGGTTCAACTAAAAAGAGACAAGACAGATAGGCTTAAGGTTTCAAGCTTTGGCTGATTTCAAATGGAATCTACAAGTTAGTAGTAATCTACAAGTTAGTAGTCAAAGTAATTTAGGAGACTCTTTACTCAGAGCGACTTACAGGAGCAATTAGGGTTAACCTTTAATGCAGTGGGCTAAGTCAAGGTCACATAGAGTGATTCTTGGTAGTTCTAAACACATCTACTTTGAAACACACCTCACACACATGGTTATAGGCAACAACAAAAAAAGAACACATCTGTACCATGTCAGATATGGAGTTGAAATGTATTACATTTTGGGATTGCATCCCAATATTACACTTTATGTACAGTGTCAGTCAAAAGTTTGGACACACCTACTCATTCAAGGGTTTTTCTTTATCTTTTGTATTTTTTTCTACATTGTAGAATAATAGTGAAGACAGCGAAATTATGAAATAACAAATATATGGAATCATGTTGTAACCAAAAAAGTATTAAACAAATCAAAATATATTTTATATTTGAGATTCTTCAAAGTAACCACCCTTTGCACACTTTTGGCATTCTCTCAACCAGCTTCATGAGGAATGCTTTTCCAACGGTCGTGAAGGAGTTCCCACATATGTTGAGCACTTGTTGGCTGCTTTTCTTTCACTCTGTGGTCCAACTCATCACAAACCATCTCAATTGGGTTGAGGTCGGGTGATTGTGGAAGCCAGGTTATCTGATGCAGCACTCCATCACTCTCCTTGGTCAAATAGCCCTTACACATTCTGGAGGTGTGTTGGGTCATTGTCCTGTTGAAAAACAAATGATAGTCCAACTAAACGCAAACCAGATGGGAATGCGTATCGCTGAAGAATGCTGTGGTAGCCATGCTGGTTAAGTGTGCCTTGAATTCTAAATAATTCACCAACAGTGTCACCAGCAAAGCACCCCCACACCATCACTCCTCCTCCATGCTCCACGGTGGGAACCACACATGCAGAGATCATCCGTTCAACTACTTTGTGTCTCACAAAGACACGGCGGTTATAACCAGAAATCGCAAATTTGGACTCATCAGACCAAAGAACAGATTTCCACCAGTCTAATGACCATTGCTCGTGTTTCTTCATCCAAGCAAGTCTCTTCTTATTATTGGTGTCCTTTAGTAGTGGTTTCTTTGCAGCAATTCGACCATGAAGGCCTGATTCACAGTCTCCTCTGAAAAGTTGTGTCTGTTACTTGAATTCTGTGAAGTATTTATTTGGGCTGCAATCTGAGGCTGGTAACTCTAATGAACTTATCCTCTGTAGCAGAGGTAACTCTGGGTCTTCCTTTCCTGTGGCAGTCCTCATGAGAGCCAGTTTCATCATTGATGGTTTTTAGGTCTGCACTTAAACAAACTTTCAAAGTTCTTGAGATTTTCCACATTGACTGACCTTCATGTCTTAAAGTAATGATGGACTGTCACTTCTCTTTGCATATTTGAGCTGGTCTTGCCATAATATGGACTTGGTCTTTTACAAAATAGCGCTATCTAATGTATACCACACCTAACTTGTCGCAATTGCTCAAACGCATTAAGAAGGAAAGAACAAGGCACACCTGTTAATTGAAAGGCATTCCAGGTGACTACCTCATGAAGCTGGTTGAGAGAATGCCAAGAGTGTGCAAAGCTGTCATCAAGGCAAAGGCTGGCTACTTTGAAGAATCTCAAATATAAAATATATTTTGATTTGTTGAACACTTTTTTTCTTACTACGTGATTCCATATGTGTTATTTCATAGTTTTGATGTCTTCACTATTATTCTACAATGTAGAAAATAGCAAAAAGAAAGAAAAACCCTGAAATGAGTCGGTGTGTCCAAACATTTGACTGACTTTTGACAGAAAACTGAAATAAAACGAAACCATTTGACATAGAAACACTGGATTTTTCAGAGGGTTTAATTATTAATTTATTTGATTAATTATGAATAACATTCCACATGTGAGGCCACTAGAGAGCAATTTGGTCATTTTACTATGGCCTATGTGCCTTGCTCAAGGGCACATTAACAGATTTTTCACCTAGTCTGAATAGGGGTTCAAACCAGCATCCTTTTGGTTACTGACCCAATGCTCTTAACTGCTAGGCTACCTGCCACTAGGTAACCTGCCACCCCGTTTAAAGGTTGATTTGATTTAGTCCTATTAATTAACTTCGATTTTTGGTTGGAGACGTGAATCTAACATACGGTACCAATTATTAATTTGTAGACAAACTGGAATTCAGTGGCACAGACGGAACTATCCAAGGATACATATCCTTCAAATGATGATATTTGGTTGCATTGACAACCAAACACAATTCAAAATCACTTTTGCAGTAGAGTAAATATTAACTTGTCGACCAGTTAACAAACAATGTGTTGGATTCAGGTGGAACTATCCAAGCAGTAGATACATCTCCATTGTCAACCAAACACAATTCAATGTTACTCTGTAATACAATAAATAGCCTAAAGTTAGGTCTATCTTACAAACTAACACAAAACTATTTATTCAACTTTAAAATGATTAATATATCCTGGCCACATTTGGAGGTTGTTCTGACAATAAATGTGTTACGTAATCATAGAAAGCGTGCATGTTCAAATGCATGTAGGTCTCTGGAAATCTTCACAATTGCAATAACAATCTGCGCAGAATCTCAAACGACATTGATCACTTGCACAATGTACTTAAATAATCTCAACTGCAATTCAAGTCATTTAGTTGTGCTAGTAGATGAAGCACAGTGATAACACATTAAATATCTAACATTGTATTCCCATTTGAAATTTGTTGTGCTTTTAATTGGTTGAAAGCGCAGTGATATCGCATTCACCTGACAACTTAACCAAAAATCTGACATAGATTTTCCATTGGAATTAGTGTTTTTAGGTGCTTGAAAGCATACTGATAACACATTGGGAATTCAACAAACTTTTGACTGTCTTTGTGAGTGGATGAAAATAGTTTGTAATCTCATTGATCAAAGTATCAAACAAATATTACCCAATTATTGACATGGTGTGCCCAGTGGGACCCTTCTACCACAATGCACTTTCAAGCACTGAGTATAATTCTACATTTCGACAACAGAGTTAAGGGAATACCTGAACAATATTGTTAAGTCCTTAGAGTAGTGAGTGGTCAAAGGCAAGTACTCACTGTGGTGGTAATGGTGACAGCTGGAGAAGCAGGATTTCAGTTCATGATCAAGGCTTTTTCTGTCCATGCTACCTAAACATACATCTCCTAGAGTATCTCCTGGAGTATCTCCTCTATCTTGTATGTCCCATTCAAATGAAGAATCTGCTGTGTAATCCAGCGGCTCTAGGGTGAGCTGCAGTTCAGCATTCACAGAGGAGAGCCAAGCATGGGCACAGGTAGCTATTCCCAGGTGAGTCCCAGGTCCCAGGTAGGTATTTGCAGGTGTAATGTGCCCCTCCAACAGAATGAATGGATTCTATTCTCAGGTGTGATGGCAGGCTGGTGCAGACTGAATGAGCATTTGGGCTGTGGGACAGGGGACATCTACAGAGGCTAGTGAAGAAGGGTAGGAGGGAGGAGAGGAGGGAGGAATGACAGCAAGCAAAGGAGGGGGAGTGGATGACCATGTGAAGGGAGAGATGGATGGGGCAAGTGAGTGGAGTCTCTTGATTGCTGGGTTTCAACTTGACTCTTCATCAATCTACTCTATCAATACTGTAACTCCCACAGCCTTGCTTTCATGAGTCATGGTTCATCCAATCAGATACAAGCCTGTGAATCAAAGCCCTGGAGTTTTCTCTGAGAAACCCAGAGATCTTTCTGCTTTCCATGCACAGGAGACTCAGCTTCTTGCAGTATGTATTTAATAATATTGTCACCATGACTCAGAATATAATAATATATCATCTTCAGTTAGGCCAATGTATAACAATGCATCTATTCCCCACTAGAGGGCTCTCTTTAAATCTCACAACACATTTACAATGACTGAGGCACTTTCAAGGAGTACACAAAAAGCAGAGACTATATGGCAAAAATACTCATGGAAAATACATTGATCTCTTTTCTTAAACTATTGAATAAAAAGTAATCTTTCACGTTCCCCCATACAAAGAGACATGTGGTTGCAGAGAGTTTTGGTAAAGCAGCTTAAGCACTTCTGTGGCAGACTGAGCTGAGGTAGTTGGTAACTGGGCCAGTTAGTCAAATAGAAACCACTGAGAAACCAGCACCGCTTCCCATAAGGCCTGATGGCAAATCCCAACAGGGCCTTTTCAAATGGCCACCAGACCCCAATTTGGAGTCAACCAGTGATGCCATGGAAAGTCAAACAATCAACGTTTTCCTTGGAGAGGTCACTTCTTCAAACAGAATTCTGAGGCGTTGCTGTCGTTTCTTTCTAACGTTCCGCCAGCCTCAGGGAACCAACCACTGTGCTCTAACACAAAATACATAATTTTGTATCCTACACTTTCAAAACACTAAACTGACACAAGCCGACACGCACGCACGCACGCACGCACGCACACACACACACACACACACACACAAAGAGACATTCATCTCCTCATAAACAGAATGTGACTCATTCTTTACCCCATGACATACTCCCTCTATTTCTAATACTTACATACAATTAAACATACATATATTCTGAGATGGTAATGTTTGTTTCAAACCAAATGTTACTTTCTACCTTTCGTCTGACATCCTTTTTTGGCCATTAGCACAGTGAACAAGCACATTTTCTCCATAAAATATTCTGCATACATTTGCTATACACAAGGCTCTCTCTACATTTTTATGTTCTTACTTACACAGAGGTTTCACAAACGTACCACTTTCTTTCTTTCTTTCTTTCTTTCTTTCTTTCTTTCTTTCTTTCACACAGAGTAACATAAAACATAGCATTGTCCCATACCTTCCTGATCTAGTGGACCGCTCAGGCTCTGTCTCCCCCACTGGAGTCACCCCTGCAGCTCCGTCAGGCCGCCTGTGTGTCCGTCAGTCCACCCCCTGCTCCCGGTCTGCCCCACTCCACCACACTCTGCAGCACAGCACACTACTTGTTCTGCTTCCCACTCACACTACATCTTTATTCCAGCTCGCTTATTTCGGGAGTCCTTCATCCAAAAATACAGCTCTACCTCACCCTAAGCCTCCTTCTCCCCCACCTCCCCCTGCCCCTCCTCCTCTCCCTCTCCTCTATCTACCTGGACAGTCTCAGGGCATGAAGGCCCTCAGATCCCAGTCTCACCCAACAGCTGAGAGTGTTAGGCAGAGATAAGTGTACAAGAGGATAGCAGATGACCTGATCCCATCCCTGATCCTGGTTGGATCTCAACCATCCGGTCTTGAGTCCATGTCTGCTCGGTGGTCTCTCCCATGGGCAAGCGGTCGGGTCACAATGTGGTAGAGGTTGGAGGTCTGATACTGGGTCTCCGTAGCCTCCTGCTTGCCTGTCCTTCAGTCGCCCTCTCTGTTTCGATCTCGCTTCCCTGCTGCAGTGGAAGCTCCACTCTGCATCCCTTTGCAGCACAGCCCAAATCCCTGCTCCACTCTCCTCTGTCACACTGTCCCGGCTCGGTACATAGCTGCCCAGACTGATGCTGATTTTCCTCCTCTCACCTTCAAGACCCCTCTACCCTCTCACTAGCTCCCCCTCCCTGTCCTAGCTCACTGCAGTGTAGCCAGCCTCCAACAAGACTCAGGACTGTTCAGGCAGACCCCCTCTCCCCTCCTCCACACTGCCTGGCTCAAAGCATCCTTTATGGGCTTATTTATTTACCCACCCCTCCTCTCCTGCGCCGGTGCTGCCGACAGCCTGCAGGTCTGATACAGGCTGATAGACTGAGGGAGAGAAACTGCAGAAAGCTCTGACACACACACTCAGTACATCCTGTAATCACATACACTACTCAAGTCATACCCTGAACACCAAGTTACCAATTATCTTATAACACATACTGTATTCAACTGTGTCTGGTCCCACTTACTCTCTCACCCCATCTCCTGCTCAGAGGGCGTGGCAGTACTGTAATTAGTGTAAGAGCCATTTCATGGAGAGCAATGGCATGGGGCCTGTGGGGTGGTACGCCACTTGGCTGGCTGTGTTTCAGGGTTACTGTCCTGCGGTGAGCTGAGGTGAATCAGAGCATAGCATCACACTATCAGAGCATCCCATTCACTGTGAGGATGTCCTTGGCAGTCAAGCTGAGGAGACAAACCCTGGCAGGCTGGCACACACATCATTTCTGCATTTCTATGTCCGGCTGCACTAGTATGACTTACCTGAACCTCATGTTGCTTGAAAAGGTAAACTCAGCAAAAAAAGAAGCGTCCCTTTTTCAGGACCCTGTCTTTCAAAGATAATTCGTAAAAATCCGTAAAGATCACAGATCTTCATTGTAATGGATTTAAACACTGTTTCCCATGCTTGTTCAATGAACCATAAACAATTAATGAACATGCACCCTTGGAACAGTCGTTAAGACACTAACAGCTTATAGACGGTAGACAATTAAGGTCACCGTTATGAAAAGTTAGGACACTACAGAGGCCTTTCTGCTTACTCTGAAAAACTCCAAAAGAAAGATGCCCAGGGCCCCTGCTCATCTGCATGAACGTGCCTTAGGCATGCTGCAAGGAAGCATGAGGACTGCAGATGTGGCCAGGGCAATAAATTGCAATGTCTGTAATGTGAGACACCAAAGACAGCGCTACAGAGACAGGACGGACAGCTGATCGTCCTCGCAGTGGCAGACCACGTGTAACAACACCTGCACAGGATCAGTACATCCGAACATCACACCTGCGGGACAGGTACAGGATGGCAACAACAACTGCCCGAGTTACACCAGGAACGCACAATCCCTCCATCAGTGCTGACTGTCCGCAATAGACTGAGAGAAGCTTGACTGAGGGCTTGTAGGCCTGTTGTAAGGCAGGTCCTCACCAGACATCAAAGGTAACAACGTCGCCTATGGGCACAAACCCACCGTCACTGGACCAGACAGGACTGGCAAAAAGTGCTCTTCACTGACGAGTTGCGGTTTCGTCTCATTTCGTCGGATTCGCGTTTGTCGTCGAAGGAATGAGCGTTACTCTGGAGCGGGATCGATTTGGAGGTGGAGGGTCCGTCATGGTCTGGGGCGGTGTCTCACAGCATCATCGGACTGAGCTTGTTGTCATTGCAGGCAATCTCAATGTTGTGCGTTACAGGGAAGACATCCTCCTCCCTCATGTGGTACCCTTCCTGCAGGCTCATCCTGACATGACCCTCCAGCATGACAATGCCACCAGCCATACTGCTCGTTCTGTGCACGATTTCCTGCAAGACAGGAATGTCACTGTTCTGCCATGGCCAGCGAAGAGCCCGGATTTCAATTTCATTGAGCACCTCTGGGACCTGTTGGATCGGAGGGTGAGGGCTAGGGCCATTCCCCCCAGAAATGTCAGGGAACTTGCCTTGGTGGAAGAGTGGGATAACATCCCACAGCAAGAATTGGCAAATCTGGTGCAGTCCAAGAGGAGGAGATGCACTGCAGTACTTAATGCAGCTGGTGGCCACACCATACACTGACTGTTCATTTTGATTTTGACCCACCCTTGTTCAGTGACAGATTATTCCATTTGTTAGTCACATGTCTGTGGAACTTGTTCAGTTTATGTCTCAGTTGTTGAATCTTATGTTCATACAAATATTTACACAAATTTGCTGAAAATAAACACAAATTCATTACAGTATTAATGTAACATCTCTATCTCCATAGAGACTGATACGCTATTTGATTAAGTGCCTCACGACATAACCATAACTGTATACATGAACTTTGATCTAAATAAAGATGTAAAAACATATCGTCATGGCATGTTTAGATCGAAAGTATTTTCAGTACAGTCCTCAATTCTATACACATATAATGGCAAGGATCACATAACTAGCCAACTGCTTACAAGAATTGACCTTGTTTATGGTTATGAATACGGGACTACAGTGCAAGCAGGGTAAGCTCATTGCTGGAAGCTAAAAGTGCTGTGCTGGTGAATTCATGGTTAGTCCCTAGTGGCTCGGAGTCCCTGCTCCTGAGCTACTTTCAGCTCCACTGGGCCATCTGCCTAGAACACAAACTACAACAGCCTGAGGTCACCGTAAAGAACAACGCTCAAACAAAAGAACATGCACTTGTTCATACAAAAGGAAACTCATTTCCCTTTATTTTATTTCACTGTAATGGGATTTTATTCAGAGGCACACACACATTATCAGCTGATCATCATCATCACCTCTAATGTTTACCTCTAAGATTATACGATTCATAGGCACATACAGGTGTGGTTTCCAGGTGTGGTTTCCAGAGAGGGAAAGTTTGGTGCCTCTGCAGAAGGCCTAGATCTGTCATTGTGATAAAATACCCTTCATTCACTATGGTCACAATGATAGCATGACAGACTGGCTTGGGGGAACTCCATGTACTGCAAACACTGAGAAAATGACCAAGAGAGGTAACTCTCGTGTTTGTTGAGAAAGTCATGTTGTACACACAGTTCAGCTATCATTCAATGCCTGCCTTTTCACCTTCAGCGGGAACTTGGACAAAAAGGTGGAATGTTGTGCCCAGTCTGAAACTATCCCCTAGTTCCTACTCCTGGATACTCCTAAAAAGTTATCGTAACACTGGTTAGTTGGTGTGTGTGCTGTTCTGTGTGCTCATGTTCCTAAAATCTCATGGCAAAACCACTATCTTCTTCTCCAGCTTCTGTACAGGGAAGATGAACCTCCTCATGACATCGTCAAGGTCCTCCAGAGCCAGCTGAGCATGGAGCACTGTGACATCATCAGTGTCTGAGCGCACCACCCACTTCAATGCCCGGTACAGGTCCAGCAGAACATCACTCAGGACCTGGGAGATTAAGAGAGACAAGAAAAGGTGAGAGAAAAATATGGAGGGAGAGAGATTAGAGGGATGTATACAGAACTGAATAAGAGAGTGATCTCACAGAGCCATAATGAGTGTGGTGTAGGTAGGTGATCAGTGTTCCTGGGAGCACAAGGTAGACACAGGTCTTCAGCCATCAGCTGTTTCTTCTCAATCACCAGGTTTGAGTCATCAGGTTTAAGGTCATGTCTGGTCTACCTAACTGATATTTTCACATGGACTCAGTGTTATTGCCACCACAACAGCTGCACACACAGCTACATCAATTAACCAAATGACAGGACTGAGAAAGGCCTGAGAAACTTAACCAAGGGAAAAGTGTGTTGTGAAGACCAGTTACAGATTTGAAAAGTCATACGACCAAAAGACAGCAAATGTAGCGATTGGACCATTCTAGCTGTTTCGGCTAATACAAAATTCTTCAGACTTCCAAAAGGAGTGGACAACGTGGTTTGGAGCTATGCTACGCGGGACTAGATATTGGCCTATACGAAGGAATCAAATGGTCAGTAATGCAAAGGTCGGACAAGCAGCCTAGATAGAATGGAGAGTGAATAACCCTATAAAACAAGGGGGTAAAGTTAACAGGTTCTTTGTCCAGACTGTACTGACCCTTAGCAACACATCAGTGTCCAGTCCTGAAGTTAGAGAGTTAGCTGTTCTTTGTATTCAGCGTTTGATTCTCTGGTTGGACAGAGAGTATGTCATACAAGATGAGCATGGACTTTCCCCAGATAACATGGTTGTTACAATGCAAGTCCAAAACAGGATGCTTTTACTAAGTCTCCTTCCTGTTCTTGGTGAGAATCTGCCAACAGTCTGTAATCACACTGTGGAGCATGGTGACACAAGATTAGAGGACCAATTGTTTCAAAGAACAGGCTCTGAACCGATTCTACTGTTGAACACACCTAATGTTTTCACACTTCTACTAGTGTTTTCAGTATGCCGGCCAGTGTAGAGCACCAGAGGTGATAATATGGACATTGTTTTCTTCCTCCACAGAAAGGGTTCCTCTACTAGCCTATATTGTTTTCAGGAATGCCCATATTTGGTGTACACATTCTGAGGCCCTGGCTACACAGGGATGTTGTCTACATGACATCCCTGAACTTTTGGCCTTTTGGGTCTACTGATACAATGAAACTAAGTTTACACACACAAACATTTTCACACACGGTTAGCAGAGAACCAACTATTGAGAGATCAAAAGAACCAGTATTGCCTGTAACCCCTTGAGTCTTTTGCCCAACGTTTTTGTGTACAGTCCCTCCTTCAATCAATTTAAGATATGGGACTCTCAAAATTCAGAAAGTGTCACAGCATTAAGGCACAATTTGAAGACTTTCCCAGACAACTCATCAACAGTGGCCAGTCCCATCACACATTGTGGAAAATCCCTGGCTATTATCATCTATCAGTTCTGTATTAGTGTGGCCTCGCCATTAGAGCCTGACCAATATATCGGTTCGCTGATATTATCAAACAATATTGGCTTGTTAACAATCTCGGAGGATATTACCACAGATAACCAAAATTCAATAGATAGGATGGGGAAAAAAAGGGAATCTCATGATTATCTGAACACTTGTGGCCATTCTCATAATGTGTCAATATTGTCACAATGTAAGAAATCAACATTTGAAGCATATTTCTTTGACAATTGCTCTTTTGGATGGCAATTTTGAGAAGCCTGTGTGGACAAATTTTACTTATTAATTTTCCCGCTGTAAAACAGCAGATATCGGTATCTGTAAGTTTTAACCCCCAAAAAACAGCAGAATCAGTCCAAAACTCCCATATCAGTCGGGCTCTGTTCTCCATAAGCAGACGGTTAACTCAGTTTAAACAATCAGGTTAGGGGGGGTGGAGGGGCATCTACCAATGGAAACCAATGTGAGTCACAGTGGCACAGACTGGCACCAAGGTAACATACCTACCACATCAAACACACACCTCCTGAGTGTGGAACCAAGATGGCCACAGTGCAATGAAATCAGTTATTGTGGAAGCAAACCTACTATACCTGATTCACATGCTCTAGGGTCACAGAGTGCAGCACACACCAAAATACTAACTAAAAATATCCTGCCTGGGCAGTAACTCCATATTTATAACCGTGCATGACATAATAACAGTTGAATTCAGGGAGCTGTACTGTGGAACACTGGTACTTGCTGTAAACTGTGGTGTGTGTATTGAAGGTTGTGTGAGTGAGAGAATCATGATGTCTACAGAAAGGTATTCAGGGATAAACTATAAAAGGTGGCTTTCAGACTGGTGTTCCAAATAAGGGAAGAGGAAAAGACAGAACCACTGTTTTCTTTAACTGCTTTCACATAGGAGTTACGGTATTTTGCTTGTAAAAAAAGAAGGGCAATGTTTCTTTCTCCCCCTTAAAACAGGCCCTACTTTTATCACATTCTTGACTGCATACACTTTTTATACCTCTCGTGTGCATGCCGGGGTTGAGTGGTAGTAGTGGTGTGCAGATGTGGGAGGGTGTCTATTTCAAAAAATTCATTTAGAATATACACTACCATTCAAAAGTTTGGGGTCACTTTGAAATGTCCTTGTTTGACAGAAAAACATTTTTTTTGTCCATTAAAATATCAAATTGATCAGAAATACAGTGTAGACATTATTAATGTTATAAATGACTATTGTAGCTGGAAACTGCTATTTTTTTTAAATGGAATATCTACATAGGCCCATTATCAATAACTATCACTCCTGTGTTCCAATGGTACGTTGTGTTAGCTAATCCAAGATGATCATTTTAAAAGTCTAATTGATCGTTAGAAAACCTTTTTGCAATTATGTTAGCACATCTGAAATCTGTTGTCCTGATTAAAGAAGCAATAAAAGTGGCCTTCTTTAGACTAGTTGAGTATCTGGAGCATCAGCATTTCTGGGTTCGATTACAGGCTCAAAATGGCCAGAAACCAAAAACTTAATTCCGAAACTCATCAGTCTATTTTTGTTCAGAGAAATGAAGGCTATTCCATGCGAGAAATTGCCAAGTAACTGAAGATCTCGTACAACGCTGTGTACTACTCCCTAAAAAGAACAGCGCAAACTGTCACTAACCAGAATAGAAAGAGGAGTGGGAGGCCCCGGTGCACAACTGAGCAAGAGGACAAGGACATGAGAGTGTCTAGTTTGAGAAACAGATGCCTCACAAATCCTCAACTGGCAGCTTCATTAAATAGTACCCGCAAAATACCAGTCTCAACCTGAACAGTGAAGAGGTGACTCTGGGATGCTGGAGCCAGAAACCGATGAACCAAATAGCCTATACAGACGGAGATTCAGTGAAACAAAATCACATTGATTGATTATCAGACAAGTCAGTGAGTGAAGTCACAGGGTTTTGGTTGGGAGTAGGCCTAGGCTACTTACTAAGCGACCGCGAGAAGAGCAAAGTAATAAACTTGTTAAACTACATATCATAGCAAAATGTTCTAATACATTAAACAAGATGATCATGGCCAGCATTCACCTCAACTTACCATTTCCCATCCCAATATCCCAATTGTAGCCTAACTAATATTCAAACTGAGATTTTTCAAAGTCACCGACCTAGCCATCGCTGATCCTCTTTTCATTTTCCTTTGGTTTTGTCTTCCATCACACCTGGTTCCAATCCCATCAATTACATGTTGTGTATTTAACCCTCTGTTCCCCCTCATGTCCTTGTCTGTGATTGTTTATTGTAAGTGCTTGTGCACGTCTGTCCTGGTGTGCGTTGGGTTATGTACCAATTTATTTGATTATATTTTCCGGTGGGTTTCGTTAATAAACTGCGCTGTTGGAAAAACAGTTATTTCTCTCCTGCGTCTGACTTCTCTGCTGCCAGTTCGCATCCCTTACAGAATCACAGACCCAAACTATGGAGTCAGCAGGAGCAGGTACGCCGGGTATAGGGGTGGAGGAGCGTGTCCAGGAGCATGCAATGCTTCACCATCTTGGCACCGCCATGGACCGCGTTGTCCGGACAATGAACCGCTGGGAGAGACAGGGAGTTTTTCCAGCGCCTCCACCAGCACTACCGGGGTCTCCCCCAAGAGACCCTCTTCCGCTTGGTCCCAGTCGGATTAATCTGTCCTTGCCCCAGGAGTACAACGGGAAGGCTGCAAACTGCCAGGGGTTCCTGCTACAATTAGACCTATACCTGGCCACCGTCCACCCGGCTCCATCGGGCCGTGAGAGGGTGTCCGCCCTCGTCTTGTGCCTCACCGGGAAAGCCCTGGAGTGGACCAACGCCATGTGGAGAGAGGGAGTTGCGGCGTTGGACCAGTTTGAGGAGTTCACCCGCCGTTTCCAGGCAGTCTTCGACCACCCGCCCGAGGGTAGAGCGGCAGGTGAACGCCTCTTCCATCTGAGGCAGGATATGAGGAGCGCCCAGGAGTTCGCCCTGGAGTTTAGGACCCTGGCTCCCGGCGCGGGATGGAACAACAGGGCCGTGATCGACCAATACCGCTGCAGTCTGCGCAAGGACATCCATCAGGAGTTGGCCTGCAGTGACACCACCCTCACATTCGACCAGCTGGTAGACCTGTCCATCCGGCTGGACAACCTGCAGGCTACCCGCGGACGTTCAGATCGGGGTCTGGTGGTTCCATCCTCTAGGAAACCCTCTCCGATACTCATGGAGCTGGGAGGGGCGGTGCGCAAGGAGACCGGAGGGGGTTCCAGCTCATGCACCATCTGTGGCCGCAGAGGTCACACTGCCGGTCGGTGCTGGGTTGGTTCCTCTGGGGATCGTGGCAGCAGGCAGGGTGCTCGAGCGTCACCCCAGGTGAGCCGGCACCATTTTCACCCAGAGCCCTCTGTTGCACATATGTTTGTGTTTGTCACTTTCCCTGAGTTTCCCCCGCATTCCCAGCATAAGGCGCTCGTCTATTCAGGCGCGGCTGGGAATTTTATTGATAGAGCATTAGCCCATAGTTTAGGGATCCCCATTGTTCCCGTGGATGTGCCCTTCCCCGTTCACGCCTTAGATAGTCGACCATTAGGGTCAGGGTTGATTAGGGAGGTCACTGCTCCTTTGGGCATGGTGACACCTCCTTTGGGGGTCACACAGAGAGAATTAGTCTCTTATTTATTGACTCTCCTGCATTACCCGTGGTACTGGGCCTACCCTGGTTAGCTTGTCATAACTCCACTGTTTCTTGGCCACAGAGGGCTCTCACGGGGTGGTCGCGAGAGTGCTCAGGTAGGTGTTTAGGGGCCCGCTCCCGTCCAGTGTCCCGCTGGGTGTCTGTTCGTGGCCGGTTCATCTATTGGGCCCACACGTCACCCTCCTCTGGTCATCCTGGGATTGGTCGGACAGTGCGCTGTTTGAGCGGGAGGTGCTGGCGGCCTACCTTGGCTAAGGACATGAGGGTTTATGTTTCCTCCTGCTTGGTGTGGGCACAGTGTAAGGCTCCTAGGCACCTGCCCAGAGGTAAGCTACACCCCTTACCCGTTCCGCAGCGGCCTTGATCGCACCTGTCTGTGGATTTTCTGACTGATCTTCCACTCTCACAGGATAACACCGCGAACCTGGTCATTGTGGATCGTTTCTCTAAGTTCTGTCAACTCCTCTTTCTGCCCGGTATCCCTACGGCCCTACAGACTGCGGAGGCCTTGTTTACACACGTCTTCCTGCACTGCCTGAGGATATAGTGTCTGATCGGGGTTCCCAGTTCACGTCTAGGGGCTGGAAGGCATTCATGGAACGTCTGGGGGTCTCGATCAGCCTTACTTCAGGGCTTCACCCCCAGAGTAATGGGCAGGTGGCGAGAGTTAACATGGATGTGGGCAGGTTTCTGCGGTCCTATTGCCAGGACCGGCCGGGGGAGTGGGCGGCGTTTGTGCCCTGGGCCGAGATGGCACAGAACTTGCTCCGCCATTACTCCACTAACCAGGGTACCAGCTGGTTCTGGCGCCTTGGCATCAGGGTCAGACCAAGGTTCCTGCGGTGGACGACTGGTTCAGGCGCGCGGAGGAGACATGGGAAGCCGTCCGTGACACGCCAAAAGAGGAATGCAGATCGCCACCGCAGCCGTCTATCGTCCATATGTATATAGTCTTAATTAATTCCTACTTAGATTTATGTGTATTGGGTATATGTTGTGTAATTTGTTAGATATTACTGCACTGTCGAAGCTAGAAGCACAAGCATTGCTACACCCGCAATAACATCTGCTAATCACGAGTATGTGACCAATACAATTTGATTTGATTTGAAGCGGGTATGTTATTGCTTCAAATGTTATACAAGGATTGAAATGCTTTGGGAGTTTCAGTAAGCAACAATTTGATACAAGCCTTCAATTGCATTAGCCTACTGATTGGACTGATCATGTTAACATCATATTTTCAAAATCTTAGATAGCAAGCAGTCATCATCATGAATCAAATTTGCCCACAGGGACCGCCACACCACCTTCCTGTTCAAGTGAGCACAGCACAAGGTGAGTCCAAAAATGTATTGTATGCTGCTGCATAAATGATGTAATATGCCAGGGAGATATGTATACTGTAGTTAAGAAAGTAAGACTAAATGTTAGTAGCCTGTGTGCCTCACACTAATAATTTGGTCCCTTTCCCCCTCATAACTTAGCCTACTGTTCTGACTTGGTGGTGCACATATAGCCTGCTTTATAGAAATGTAATCATTGAATATTGTAAGAGCTTCCACTGTCTGATTATATGCCCCCTTTATTTCTGACTTGTGTGCAGGGAGAACACTAAGAACGGTCCATGTTATGAATTCTGTCACTGTATGTTTCAAAAGTGCTGAACAAAGTTATATTGACTACGTCCATCCAAGCTCGCTAATTAATGTTTTAATCTAAATTACGGATGGCCTCTTATTCGCTCATCGCCCCCTTATGCCATAGTTTGTACATCTCAATTGTCAGTAGAAACCACATTTGTTTAAGTAAATCAGCCATATCAGCTGATTATTTTAAAAGGCAGTAAATGAGGCAGAATGAACTGTTTCGCTGCCAGACAAGGCTCTGCTGAAAGCCAGGTGTAGTGGTGGTAAGGATTCACTCCATGGTGCTGAAAATAAAGCTCTGCTGTTGGAACAGCTTTATGTAGGTCCTAACAGTTGTGGGCACCGTTTATCACCGTTATAGTGCAAATAATGTATTGTTCAGTGTTGTGTTGTGGCTCTGCTGGCATGCGTCAACAATTTTGGTGGGAAATTTGCCCCCACCAAGATTTACATGCTAAAATCACCACTGACTGGGATATTTGTTTCTCCATTCCAGCTGGCTCCAGGATTGCACATGTAGCCTAAACACAGTGATGTTCACCAAGACACACAGAGGTCTGCGCGGGACTGAGTTCTTCCTCCAGCTCCCACCCACAGCTTTTCATACCGCTCCTGCCTGTTCTCGCTTGGCTTTCTGTCCAACTCCCACCCGCTCCTGCAAGAACTAGTCCTGCAATGTTATTTAGGTGTATGTGACGCAGCTCCCAATCATTTTGTACCCTCTAGGCAATTTCAAAATGCTAAAAAATAACCAAAGAAATAGGTTACATTCAGTGGCGGTCGGTGCAGTTTAAGATGAGGGAGGACAATTATTTTTTTAATGAGCATGGCCTTATTTCTATTACAGCGTATTGGATGACAAAGGAGCTGATCGTGGACTGCAGGAAAAGGAGTGCCGAACAGGCCCCCATTAACATCGACAGGGCTCTTGTGCAGCGGGCCGAGAGTTTCAAGTTCCTTGGTGTCCACATCAACAAACTATCATGGTCCAAACACACATTTGGACCATGGTTGGTCTACACCTGTTGTATTCGGCGCATGTGACCAATGACATTTGATTTGTCATTCATATTCCATTCACCCAATTCAATGTTGCGTTGATAGGTTTAGGCTACTACATGATAAAAAAAAAAAATCCCTACACCCATCACCCTAGCCTATGAATGAAAGTTTACAACGTAGGTGTACAGGTTGAAAGAAATTTGAGTAATCAAGGTGACAGACATTGACAAATACTGCCTGCACACTCTTGCCTGCATCTAGCTGATCTAGTGTGTAATCATTAGTCCAACAGTTTGAAACGAGAGTTACTATTGGACAAATTCAGGTATGTTTATCCCTGTTCCCTTTGCTTACGTTAAAGAAACGTTTTTCAACAGAATCAGCAGAATTAATACATGTAAACACAGTTCACTTTCATAGCAGCCAAATACAAACAGCATGATTCCTTCTCAAATCTACACGTTCTTTTCCTCTCACCCTTTCACTTCGCTTGTGGACTTCACACATCAGCTGTCTGACCAGGCGAAAAAAACTTCTGCTAACCGCTACACACAGCTTACATTGTCACGATATTAATGTCATTGTCAACATAGCTAATTGAACTAACAGTGTTAGTAAACCAGCTACAATCATGCAGTACAGTCAGCAGCAAACAGTTTGGCAGTTACACCAGCAGGCCCCTGTGGCAATACATTTATAAAACCAAAAGCTAACCTTGATGAGTTCCAGTGTTGGATAGCCATAGCCAGCTAGCTCTCATCCCTCTCTGTTTAAGCCAGGTGTTTGAATAGGCTAAACTAGCTAGCTGCATTCACTAGCTAAGTAAGTGAAAGTAAACACCACGCTCAAACAGAGAGGGATGCTATGTTAGCTAGCTGGCTATCCCTCTCTCCCACTTTCGCTTCTCCTTCATTTTGAAGAGATTAATTTGTTCAAAACTGTTCAACTATTGTCTGTAGCTTATACTTTCAGTACTAGATTCATTCTCTGACCCTTTGATTGGGTGGACAACATGTCAGTTCATGCTGCAAGAGCTCTGATAGGTTGGAGGACAATCTCATAATTACTGTGTAAGTCTATGGAAGAGGATGAGAACCACGAGCCTCCTAGGTTTTTGTATTGAAGTCAATGTACACAGAGGAGGACGGAAACTAGCTATCATCCGGTTTCACCATGGTGCTACCCTACAGAGTGCTGTTGAGGCTACTGTAGACCATCATTGCAAAACAGTGTGTTTTAATCAATTATTTGGTGACATGAGAATATATTTACTATAGTTTTATCAAAAAAAAGGTACATTTTTTAATGATTCACTATTTTTATTTAGATGAAATTCCTCCTCTGAGGAGCCTCCACTGGTTACATTACCAGAGATTCTCACATGGCCCATTACTGGGCTATATCTACAGCAATGGGATGTAGGGGTGTTGAAAAATCTGAATTAATCAAATATATATTAATAGAAAAACATATATGGAGACTTTTTTCTCTCACAAAAGTAGTGCACTGGGCCTTTACTAGTCCTGTATTAGCAGACCGATATAGTCATCTGTAGCGAGGGCAAACATCTTGCTGCGGCTATGGCTATATCAGCCAGTAGGCTAGACATCGTTTGAAGAGATCAGAGTTTAACTTTCTCTTGAGCTACATTATGCATATAGCCTACCTTTTAGGAGTGGGATGATTTTCAGACAGACAAATATGAGTGAGCAATATTTATTTTTAGGCAACGTAGTAAACTATAGCCTAATCATATTTAGGAAGTAGATTCCCTTGGAAAGATACCTGCCTATTGCTTCTCTTCCCATGAATACTCCATTTAATTGTGGCCACACGCACACCTGATCTCACGCGCTCAATTTAGGAGCGTAGAGGTTCGGCTACTGAACTTGAAGCAGCCTGGATGATAAAAGCAGACACTAACCTTTTCTTGAGCTACACATTGCATATAGGGTAAGGGTACCTATTAAGTCCCCCAAAATCTAAGTTTACACATTTCTAACATATGGTGGTGCATTCGAAAGTATTCAGACTCCTTGACTTTTTCCCACCGTTACATTACAGCCTTACTCAAATTTTTTTGTTGTTTTTCCTCATCAGTCTACACACAATACACCCAGAATGTATTAAAAACTGAAATATCACATTTACAAGTACTATCAAAGAAAGAACAAAAACAACTCTACTTTCCTGGACTGAGAACCAACAGAGGGAGACGTGGAAATCCTTCTAATATAAAATGCATCTCCCCTAAAGTTGTTAGAATAAACTGATCATTGCTATTCATCCTGACAGTCCACAGAGATCAATGTGGACTTTTGTTCTTGCAAACCAGTACACACCTGATTCAACTAATCATTGACTTCAATTAGTTGAATCAGGTGTGTTACTGATTGGTTAGAACACAAATCTTCCTCCCTACTGTGTATTAAAAAAGGTACAGGTGGTGGACCCAAAAACAGAATCACCTGGATGAATGAAAGACAACAATATGACAATTCCCCCACCCAAAAGTGCATGAGCAGTCTTCAAATTGTCATCTTCCTGTCCCTCATTTGTTTGCATTTTTGTCACCTCTTGTAGGTCTTCTATCCTTCAACCCTGATCTTGTTCTTCTCTCTCTCTGCATCAAGGACTACCTGTCCACTCCAAAAGTCTTGGAGAGAGTACAGAGGTTTCTATCTTGGTAAAGGCACCATAGCTAGATGCATAATATGCATACCTGTAGTTTTTGTGTGTTTTAACCAACAAATCGGAGAAAAAAAAGAACTTTTTTTGGTAATTGAATATGAGGGATATCAACACACTATCCCCATGTGTTTCAATATAAACCAGGCTTAATAGGAGCATACTGGGCCTAATAGGTGCATACTGGGCCTAATAGGAGCATACTGGGCCTAATAGGAGCATACTGGGCCTAATAGGAGCATACTGGGCCTAATAGGAGCATACTGGGTCTAAAAGGAGCATACTGGGCTTAATTGGAACAAACAGTGATTTATGGTGAAAAAGACAGAAGAGCAAAGTCTACTCATAAAATATTTGGAAACGAATGCACAGGGCTATAAATATACACTATAGACTACAATATTATGTAAAAATAGTATTGATCATATTGAACAATATTTCTTTGTCATTTACACTCTGTATAGAGGGAGTGCTTTTGTGCTACTGTACCCTTTAAGTCCAACTAAATGTCAATGGCATCTACAGTGGGGCAAAAAAGTATTTAGTCAGCCACCAACTGTGCAAGTTCTCCCACTTAAAAAGATGAGGCCTGTAATTTTCATCGTAGGTACACTTAAAAAATGATAGACAAAATGAGAAAATAAATCCAGAAAATCACATTGTAGGATTTTTTATGAATTTATTTGCAAATTATGGTGGAAAATAAGTATTTAGTCATCTACAAACAAGCAAGTTTTCTGGCTCTCACAGACCTGTAACTTCTTCTTTAAGAGGCTCCTCTGTCCTCCACTCGTTACCTGTATTAATGGCACCTGTTTCAACTTGTTATCAGTATAAAAGACACCTGTCCACAACCTCAAACAGTCACACTCCAAACTCCACTATGGCCAAGACCAAAGAGCTGTCAAAGGACACCAGAAACAAAATTGTAGACCTGCACCAGGCTGGGAAGACTGAATCTGCAATAGGTAAGCAGCTTGGTTTGAAGAAATCAACTGTGGGAGCAATTATTAGGAAATGGAAGACATACAAGACCACTGATAATCTCCCACGATCTGGGGCTCCACGCAAGATCTCACCCCGTGGGGTCAAAATGATCACAAGAACGATGAGCAAAAATCCCAGAACCACACGGGGGGACCTAGTGAATGACCTGCAGAGGGACCAAAGTAACAAAGCCTACCATCATCTGCTGGGACCAAAGTAACAAAGCCTACCATCAGTAACACACTACGCCGCCAGGGACTGAAATCCTGAAGTGCCAGACGTGTCCCCCTGCTTAAGCCAGTACATGTCCAGGCCCATCTGAAGTTTGCTAGAGAGCATTTGGATGACCCAGAAGAAGATTGGGAGAATGTCATATGGTCAGATGAAACCAAAATATAACTTTTTGGTAAAAACTCAACTCGTCGTGTTTGGAGGACAAAGAATGCTGAGTTGCATCCAAAGAACACCCATACCTACTGTGAAGCATGGGGGTGGAAACATCATGCTTTGGGGCTGTTTTTCTGCAAAGGGACCAGGACGACTGATCCGTGTAAAGGAAAGAATGAATGGGGCCATGTATCGTGAGATTTTGAGTGAAAACCTCATTCCATCAGAAAGGGCATTGAAGATGAAACGTGGCTGGGTCTTTCAGCATGACAATGATCCCAAACACACCGCCCGGGCAACGAAGGAGTGGCTTCGTAAGAAGGAACTTTTCAAGGTCCTGGAGTGGCCTAGCCAGTCTCCAGATCTCAACCCCATAGACAATCTTTGGAGGGAGTTGAAAGTCCATGTTGCCCAGCAACAGCCCCAAAACATCACTGCTCTAGAGGAGATCTGCATGGGGGAACGGGCCAAAATACCAGCAACAGTGTGTGAAAAACTTGTGAAGACTTACAGAAAACGTTTGACCTCTGTCATTGCCAACAAAGGGTATATAACAAAGTATTGAGATAAGTATTTGGTTAATAACAAAAGTTTATTTTCCACCATAATTTGCAAATAAATTCATTAAAAAATCCTACAATGTGATTTTCTGGATTTTTTTTCTCATTTTGTTTGTCATAGTTGAAGTGTACCTATGATGAAAATTACAGGCCTCTCATCTTTTTAAGTGGGAGAACTTGCACAATTGGTGGCTGACTAAATACTTTTTTGCCCCACTGTATGTATATCAATGCAAGGTTGATTTAACAGTAAAATTAGACAAAATGCTTTGGAAAAAAATGTAAGCTGAGAATGCCTGAAATCTATTATCTTGCTGTAGTTCACCAATTTGTTGCTACTGTGTAACTGTGACATGCATGTATGACTGCTAGCATGAAAAACACTTATTTCAATTGGCAAGAAATAGCAATGAATCCTCATGAAACATGCTATCATAAATCAACACATTCTAAAATATCTGAAGATGTTGTTTATCTGAGGGTAGCATCAATACAAGTTTTTTTGCAGCTTTAAAATTAGCCATTAGTGGGAACTTATACATAACAGTCAATACCTTAATAATACAACAACATCTGATTGGCTTAGAATAAAAAAGTTGGGTGTAACAACCAAATGAATTAGTTGAAACGTTAAACAGCAGAAAAGTTGTTTTATTTTATTACATTTTTGGCATCCAAAGATGGAAGTGGGCTTAATGGGAAAAGTGGGTTTAATAGGTATGCTTACCCTAACTTTTACAACGATTTGCAGATAGAGACAATTAAATGGGCAAACAATGTTTATTGAAAAGGTCGCTCACCATGGTATGTGCATTGCATCTTTTCCTTTTTAATGATAATCACAATTTTTGACTGTACTTCGACTCACGTTGGTTAAGTGCCCTCCACTTGTTTCCATTATCAATATTTATTCACACACACCGTAGTAAACTATAGTGTAATCATATTTAAGTTAATTTCCTTGGAAAGATAACTGCCATGTGATTCTCTGCCTATGCATACGTAGTGGACACATCAATTCAGGCTACAAGTGAAGGCACAATGACAACCACTGAATGTCATTACAGATGTCTCTTTTCATTCATTAAATTGCGGATGCACAGCGCACTGTTGGGGTTTGGATGCTGAAATGATTTAGTGAGTGGACGAACATGCACAGGTAGCCTACAGGAGCACCTTTTTGAAGTGATTGTTTGACAATCAGATGAAAACATCATGACTGGTTGTGTTTATGCCACATTAAAAGGTCATACATTGTTTTACTAGGCCTAGGCTAAGAACACAGAGATCATATATGAAATGATTAGGGATTCTATAGGCCTATGTAATTCTATGATTAAACCTAGCCTATAAAAATTAAAAAAAGTGTTTGTCCCGTACCGGTAAGAAATAAAATCTACTTTTACCCCTACTTTTAATACAATAGGTGGTCCAAAGTGAATGCATACAAAGCAGAATGACAACTGTTTCAAAATATTCTGCAGGACAAAAAACCCTCCAAAGTTGTCTGACCGCCCGCTTCTGCCCGCAGTATGATGACCGCAGTATGATGACCGCATAATGATGACCGCAACGATCTCTGTTGCAACCCGCCGGCCCTCCAACACACATCTCCACACACTAATATGTCAACTATATTAGATTACATTCTGTAGGAGGCCATACCAATGACCATTTTTTACTTCTTATGACTGTTTAACAAATGTGTGTAGGAGTGTTCAACAAATGTGTGTAGGAGTGTTCAACAAATGTGTGTAGGAGTGCTCAACAGATTTGTGTATCCATGTGGTTCTTGAACCTGTACGGGTACAGACAACTGCTCTAGTACTGTACCTCGGTGGCTTTGTCGCTCAGGCCCCTGAGCAGCAGGGCAATGACGTGGACAGCAGCTCGCCGCACCTCTGCCTCCTTCTCTGTCTTTATCAGTGCCGTCAAACAGGTGCTCAACTAAGGAAGAACAAACACATACACAGGTAAATACACACTCTCAGAGGATCTATAAAGGAGCAGTGACCTTGCCAAGGTCCACAGTGCTGTGGTTACCGCTAGTGCACTGGGTTGATTAACATATTGGTAGGATAGACACACACCGACGGCAGGCTGCGATGGACTGAGAGGGATTAGGCTGTAGCAGAGAGCAGAGGGCCATGGCTCTCATGAATAGGCATCCCTGTTACTCAGCCTGACAGAGATGCGTATTCATGAAGCAGAGCCTGCAGTGCACAGACCTCGCTGACAGACCCCTGGTCGTCAAAGCAGCTTTATTTAGGACCCTGACCACTGCAGCAGGCAGACAGGCCTTCCACAAGCTGCCCTGACACACACACATTTCTGTCAACTCAAACATAGACTAGAGCGGACGAGCGTTTGAGTAAAGTGATTCCGGACCCTCCCCCTCATGCTCTCCCCACCAGTGAAAAGCCTGATCTCAGCACTGAGGGAGGGGCTCTTTAGGAGAGGTCACTCCAACACACAATACTGCTGAGCTGGGAAAAATGTGTCATGGGCAGAGGCACAGGCTGAGAGAGGGGCAGTAGGACAAGACAGTCACAGTTCAGTTCTCTCCCTCTGAAGAAAGTGAACCGTGACCTTTAACCTTGGGCAATACCTGCTGTTCCCTGACGCCGGACCCCTAGATGAATCCCACCCTGACCCCAACCCTGACCCCAACCATCCTATGGCTAATAAGTGTAGCCATACGCCAAGACAGGGGACATCTGGACTCATTGACAGATTTAAGAGAGGGAGTAGTTACGTCACTATATAATGAGTGATTGGCAAATTCAGGATGATTCATTGACAGATTATTTTATTAGTCACATGCACAGGGTCACAGATGCATTTGCAGGGTACAGTGAAATTCTTACGCTCCGAGCTAGAACAGTGCAGGTACAACAGAAGTGAATGAAACAATACAAATAATAATAGTAATATTATTAATAGTAGTAGGTGCATGGAGCACCAGTTTGTATCAAGAACTGCAATACTGCTGGGGTTTTCACACTCAACAGTTTCCTGTGTGTATCAAGAATGGTCCACCACCAAAAGGACATCCAGCCAACTTGACACAACTGTGGGAAGCACTGGAGTCAACATGGGCCAGCATCAGTGGAATGCTTTCGTGATGGCGTATCGCTGCAGAATGCTGTGGTAGCCATGCTGGTTGTGTGCCTTGAATTCAAAATAAATCACTGACAGTGTCACCAGCAAAGCACCCACACACCACCACCTCCATGCTTCACGGTGGGAACCACACATGCGGAGATCAACCGTTAACCTACTCTGCGTCTCACAAAGACACAGAGGTTGGAACCAGAAATCTCAAATTGGGACTCATCAGACAGATTTCCACCAGTCTAATGTCCATTGCTTGTGTTTCTTGGTGTAACTCTAATAACTCTAATGTAACTCTAATGAACATATCCTCTGTAGCAGAGGTAACTCTGGGTCTTCCTTTCCTGTGGTGGTCCTCATGAGAGCCAGTTTCATCATTGCACTTGATGTTTTTTGTGACTGCACTTGACGAAACTTTCAACTTTCTTGTTTGGTTACTACAAGATTCCATATGTGTTATTTCATAGTTTTGATGTCTTCACTATTATTTTATAATGTAGAAAATAGTAAAAATAAAGAAAAACCCTGGAATGAGTAGGTGTGTCCAAACTTTTGACTGGTACTGTACTTAGAAACTATAGGCAAATAAACTGACAGACATATGTTTAACCATATGACATGGTTTACTAGTGGTCCTCACCTCCTGAGCCCAAGGCCCCAGGGCATAGTTGAGTCTCTGGCAGAGCTCTCCCAGGTTGGACAGGCAGCTAGCGCGGACACTGCGGTCCTCGTCCCTCGTACCCCTCAGGAAGACCCCGATCAGAGGCCGGCCATGGTGGGGAGCCAGGTCACCTGAAACACAGGAAGGAAGATAAGGTTTGTATTCTTATTAACGATTATAAATACTGTACTATTACCTGCCAGCAAAACTGACTACTGCTGACAGTGCTGAGGAAACTTCCCCACATCTGGTCTGTCCTCCAATGCACCTCAGGAGGACATGGCATCACACTACCTGCCTATTGGTCCAGCTGGTGAAGTTGTTTTAATCTATACAAAGAGCTGTGTGTGTGTGTGTTTTTTTTATTTTTTTATTTTTTTTTTTACAAAGGTGGTTGCTAAATCTGCAAAGAAACTAAAATAGAGAAGACGCTTTACTCCTTTCAGTGTGTGTAAGTGTGTGTGTGTGTGTGTTACAGATACCATTATCCTGTGTGTGTGTGTATCCTGTGTGTTTCTTTTCTCTCCGTCTCCCCTCACAGGTGAAAATCATCACTCCCCAATCAGTCAACAATCCAATCAACAATCAGAAGACACACCTCCTCCTGTTTCCTACCCTATCACAGTTCCTTCCCCATGGTTTAAAAACCCCATCATTTGTTTGCTCTGGAGCTCAATCTCTTTGTAAATGCCATGTTTGTAGATCTCTGTTCTTCGCTCGCTCTCTGTGTATTAATTAACCTCTCTTTTGTTTGAGCACCTCCATAGCACTTTGTCATCACCTGTGAGTATTGTTTTGGTTATGGTGTTTCTTTGTTTGCTAGTGGGAAAAGGGGAAACCAAGACAAGTCGCCCATGGGCATACACTACTCGTAGGTGAACTTTTAAATACCCTAGTTAGAACTGGGCGGACCACCCACTGTATTTTTGGTTGGTTAGTTAGCTGTTGTTAAAGTAGGCTAGTCTAGTTTAGGGGTGTTTTTGCATATTTGTTTCTTTCCTTGGGTCCAGCTCAGCCCCTTTTCCTGCTCCCCCCCCCCATTACCGTGTGTTTATCAAATAAACCTTGAGTTTGACGGTAGATTTCAGTTGTCCTGGTTATTACGTTCACACTTTTACTTTGTCACTATTATAATTTACATGAGTTCTGTTACGAGTCTCATTACCATCCCCCCCTAGACTGTCGGGCCAAAAGGGATTCGTAACATAAGTGGGGGCTCATCCGGGATATGTCTTTACTGACACCCATGCCGCTCATGTAGATTGTTGATAGTGGTATAGTTCAGTGTTGAGCGTCATAGCTGAAGTAGCATTAGTGTTTGCTATTTTCGTTGGCTCTTGTGAAGTAGTGTAAGATGGCTACTTTTGATTTGAAGTCCTTTTTGGATAACCCTTCGTGGGAGGTTTTTGATAAATGTCGTAGAGTTGACTTAATGACCGTGGCTGACCATTATTCAGTATCGATTCCACAGAATGTAGTTAAGTCGGAGGTTAAAAAGCTGGTGTTAAATGTATTGTTGGAAGAGCTAGTGCTTGTGTTACCGCTGCCTGAGCATACTACCCCTATAGGGGATGTTGCTGCTCCTGTAAGCCCATTGGTGTCTGATAATGAGGGTGAGGCTAAAACACCAGCCACATTGTCCCGTTTTGATCCACTCTCCCCACTGTCAAATGGTGATGCCAGGAGGGATGTCCGTTTAGCACAGTTACAACTAGAGGTGGAAGAGAGAGCCCAAATTAGGCGAGAGACTCTCCAGTTGGAGATGTGTAAAATTGAGGCAGAAAAAGAACGTGAACGAGAACAGAGGCAGATGACGTTTAAAATGCGCCAGATGGAACTGGAGGCAGAGACAGCAAGGCTAGCCTTCGTTCCTACTGTGCCTGTTAGTGAGTCGTCCTCACCTGCTGTGTCCTCAAACACGCTTGACATTAGTAGGCAGATTGCCTTAGTACCTTTGTTCAGAGAGTCGGAGGTTGACTCCTATTTTTGTGTATTTGAGCGTATAGCCGTAGCATTGAAGTGGCCTGAAGAGGTATGGTGTCTATTACTTCAGTGTAAATTAACTGGTAAAGCCCAAGAGGTTTTGTCAGCGCTACCTCTGGAGGACAGTTTGAATTATGAAGTGGTCAAAGCTACTGTTCTTCGTGCCTATGAGCTTGTGCCTGAGGCATACCGACAGAGATTTAGGTCTCATAAAAAGTCTTCTAGTAAGACTTATGTGGAATTTGCTAGAGACAAGGGAAATCTGTTTGATAAATGGCATGCTGCTAGTAAGGTAACTGATTTCAACTCTCTCCGGGAGTTAATCTTGTTGGAAGAGTTTAAAAATTGCTTACCCGAACGCATTGTAGTTTATCTAAACGAACAGAAAGTATCCTCCCTGGCAGAAGCGTCTGTGTTGGCAGACAAGTTTGTGTTGACGCACAAGTGTGTTTTCGGCTCAAACTAAGAGTAGAACCACTGAGTTTCCTACCTTTAGCCCTAGTCGACCAGCAGTGGTATATCAAGAACGCCAGAAGACTGAGCGTTCCTGTTTCTATTGTCATAAAGTGGGACATATGATTAATGATTACTTCATGCTTAAACGCAAACAAGGGCTGCCTCTTCGTGCCAAGCCGCCAACAGGTGTTGCTCTAATTCGTACGGTTGTGAGGTCTGCAACAAAACAGGTGCCTCAGGGTAACTGTAGTTTGAAAGTCTCAGTCCCCGACCGCAGTTATGAGCCATTCATTTCCGAGGGGTTTGTGTCCCTAACGAATGACGAAGCGTCTCAGCGTCCGGTTAAAATCCTTAGAGATACTGGTGCGGCGCAGTCGTTTATATTGTCTGATGTGTTGCCCTTATCTGACGATACATACTGTGGTTCCAGT
The DNA here is from genome assembly GCF_045791955.1 of Oncorhynchus clarkii lewisi. Lineage (NCBI taxonomy): Eukaryota > Metazoa > Chordata > Actinopteri > Salmoniformes > Salmonidae > Oncorhynchus > Oncorhynchus clarkii. The sequence continues at coordinate 60,080,634 of NC_092148.1, read as the reverse complement.
GTGTTAGTGCAGGGTATTGAAATGGGTTTTGTCCCAGTGCCATTGCACTTTGTGAAAGTACACTCTGTTAATCAGTGGAATATTCAGAGTGGGGGTACGTCCTAAGTTGCCAGTGAAAGGTGTGACCTTTATAATGGGTAACGATATTGCCGGAGGAAAGGTAGTACCCGTATTGGATAAAAGTGACCACTCTCTCTCTAATGAGCTGGCACAGAGTTATCCACATGTGTTCCCCGCTTGTGCTGTCACTCGTGCTCAGGCACTACAAGAGGGTGACGTGATAGATTTCTGATCACTGTTCTGTTCAAAGAGGATGATCAAGAGGATGGATTGTGTGATACCTCTGAGAAGCTGATCACCTCTGACAAACAGCCCAGGAAAGAATTAAAGAACGTTGAACTTATTGCTGAGGCAATACAGTTACCAGTCACTCGTGAGCAGCTGATTGCTAACCAAAAGGTTGACAACAAACTTGCTAAATGTTTTACTAGTGTTGTCTCATTGGAAGAGGTGAAGAAGAAGAATGTGGCTTACTTCATTGATGGTAATCTCCTCATGCGTAAATGGAAATCCCATGTTGACGCGGGTGGAGATTGGAATGCTGTTTACCAAATAGTGATTCCTACAGCCTTTCGACAAAATGTGTTATCCCTTGCTCATGATCACCAGTGGTCTGGTCATTTAGGAATTACAAAGACGTATGATCGGATCCTTCGACATTTCTTTTGGCCGGGTTTAAAACCAGATGTGGCGCAGTTCTGTCGGACATGCCACACCTGTAAGATAACAAGAGAACCAAATCAGGTTATTCCTCCCGCTCCTCTTTGTCCAATACCTGTCATAGGTGAACCATTTGAGCATGTGGTGGTTGATTGTGTCGGACCGTTACCGAAGACAAAATCGGGTAACCAGTTTTTGTCTTGTCTAATGATTTTTGTATGTTTTGCAAGGTTGTTGCTTTGTGAGTATTAATTGTAATACTGTGATCGCAATCCCCCCTAGGGTTGCTCTTTTAAGGGTGGGAGTGTTACGGATACCATTATCCTGTGTGTGTGTGTGTGTATCCTGTGTGTTTCTTTTCTCTCCGTCTCCCCTCACAGGTGAAAATCATCACTCCCCAATCAGTCAACAATCCAATCAACAATCAGAAGACACACCTCCTCCTGTTTCCTAACCTATCATAGTTCCTTCCCCATGGTTTAAAAACCCCATCATGTGTTTGCTCTGGAGCTCAATCTCTTTGTAAATGCCATGTTTGTAGATCTCTGTTCTTCGCTCGCTCTCTGTGTATTAATTAACCTCTTTTGTTTGAGCACCTCCATAGCACTTTGTCATCACCTGTGAGTATTGTTTTGGTTATGGTGTTTGTTTGCTAGTGGGAAAAGGGGAAACCAAGACAAGTCGCCCATGGGCATACACTACCCGTAGGTGAACTTTGTTAAATACACTAGTTAGAACTGGGCGGACCACCCACTGTATTTTTGGTTAGTTAGCTGTTGTTAAAGTAGGCTAGTCTAGTTTAGGGGTGTTTTTGCATATTTGTTTCTTTCCTTGGGTCCAGCTCAGCCCCTTTTCCTGCTCCCCCCCCCCATTACCGTGTGTTTATCAAATAAACCTTGAGTTTGACGGTAGATTTCAGTTGTCCTGGTTATTACGTTCACACTTTTACTTTGTCACTATTATAATTTACATGAGTTGTTACGGGTCTCATTACCATCCCCCCCCTAGACTGTCGGGCCAAAAGGGATTCGTAACAGTGTATCTGTCTTTCTAAGACAGCCCCCCACTGACAGTGCAAAACCTACTTTATTCCACAACATAAAGCAGTGGAGCCATGGAGTTGGCCAGGTGACTGGGTGTCCAAGTAAGACCCAGATGGGTGGACTGGGTCGTGGTCCCTGCAGCTGAGTCTGCTGGCCCAGTCAGACCCACCATGAGAGATATCATTCAGCCTGCCCCGGCCTCCACCTTCCAGATACCCATACACACCAGTTCAGCTGGCCACTCCTCAGTCAGAGCCATGTTTCAAAGGATGGTATTTTATTAACTGCCTTAATAAAAGAGAACGGGTGTCGGTTTGTGAATGATTGTGTGTTTTATCCAGGTCAGCAAGCCTGTATTCGTCCAGTTGCTACTCTCATGCTTCCCTTGCCCATTTACTACTATCTGTTTCTGACTTATTCTAGCTCCTTTGTCCAGTCAGTCAAAACTGTAACTGTACATTTACATCACTCTCAGACCAAGATCTGACCTGGGCCAAAGAATCTCAAGAATTCCTTTGATGGAAATGTATTAATGTGCAATACACTGAAAAAGCGGCCTTTTGTGCACTGGGGATACAGTACGTGGTAGGGATGGGCATGGTTAATGGATGTTAGTATTCGTTTACTTGAGTGAGTTAAATTATTTTTAGGCCTATTTAAACAGCGAAAAAGCTTTACCTGCAAGGATATAGCACAACATTTTAAATTCTTTAAAAAAATAAAAATACATGTACTTTGTTTTTCTCTCATAGCATTGGTATGCTATGTTCCGCACCTAACAGTTTCCACAGGACCTGACACAGATCAATACAAAATACTCACCAGAAAACCTTTTTGTATTATAATCAGTTCTATCATGGCGAAAATCAGACTTCTCTTTCGCTGTTGTTGTTAGCCAAAACTACCTGAGAAAAGCAGTCTGTCCGCTGTTGACCATCATTTTGCATTGTAGAGCAAATTCTGTTATGATTTTGCATTCCGGCTATCCCAGAAAAATATAATATTACTTGAATAGTAAAGGAATTTTAAATGCCCATCTAGTATGTGGGGGGACACAAAAAAAGATGGGGTGCTAATATGGTTGGATTCAGCAGACGGGGGTATTTTCCCAGATGCATAAGGGGAGAATGATCCAGAGGAGTGACAAAAGATTCCTGTGGGTATCTAATGGGGCGACAAACCAGCTGAGATGATGTTCTGTTAGGCTAGTGGAGCAGGGCCAATTAGAGACCGTCGCTGGTCTGTCTGGGGGACTTTCACATCCAAGATAAGGGAGGGGAAGGGGGGCATGCCGAATAACCCCTCACTTGTCCCGGCAGACAAAACCAGGGAGAGGGAAAAACCACAAACAAGGAATTCTAACAGAGAGGGATAGGTTTCGATATAGTCCCCTCAGTGTGGAACAAGCATGTACTGTCTGTTTTACGACCGTTTTAGGACTTTATAACTATAATTGGGCCCCATACACCGTTAACATAAACCAACACACATGTATGCATAATTCAAATGGAAACACTAACATGAGTAAGCAAATTCACAATCATTCATACACGTCCCTCACAAAACAGCCTATGAATCTGTCAAAACCTAACCTCAAAACTGTATCACTGAGGCTAGCTGCAGGCGCTTCCTTCTCTGTGTGGTCAATCTACACACCAAAATATAATAATCTCATTGAGTTAATGAGTGTACTGCTGGAGCCTCTCCCAGGATGTGTGGTGAGCAGGTTTTTAGTAGGTCAGTTAGTTGTGTTGATAATAGTCCACTCACCCATAGCCCTGCTAGCCCTCATCAGCACCTCTCCAACCTTCAGCCGTGTCTCCAGGGACCTCTCCTTCTGAGAGGATGGAACATTCTGGTACTCTTCCTGCAGCCGCAGCAGGATCCTCTCAGGGAAGAAGTCAGCCAACACCGCCAGGCCTGCAGGGAGGAGAGGGACACAGAATGGGTCACTGAGAAACTCTAAGCCCAGCAAAACCTATATGCCACTGCAAGGTAATGTCATTCCAGTTTCTAGGGCAAATTAGATGAGATACAGCAGTTATATCCTAGTTATACTTGCTACAACTTGCTAAAGGAAAGCTAGCCGATTCAAAAGGTTAATATCACCCCACAAAACTAAAGTAAAAGACCAAAGGTTTACACATGTATGGTTAAGCACCACCTGGAGACCATCGACTTCCTACCTTGAATGGCTGACAGATACACAAACGTGTCCTCATGTTCCAAGTTCTCCAGGAAGAGCTGGAAGACAAAGCCATCACAGGACACATTATACCAAAGCTGCTCAACTTTCCCATCTGACATCTTATAAAAATGATAATTTCACCACTACATAATTTTCTTCATAGTGCTTGTAATTTGTCCCAAAACAACCCAACACAAAGAGAAGTACAATAGGATGGAGATTAAAGAGGATCCCCACCCCCCACCAGGTACTGGACCCCCTAGGCTGAGACGGGATGGGGGGGGGGGGGGGGGGGGGTCATGGAAGGTGCGCACAGAAGGGGTGCTCATTACACTGAATACTAAATGAGATCCAGACCCAGTGTGATAATCCAGTTCCCTCAACCTCACCACCCCTCAACCAGATTAACAAGTCCCCATAGACCACACTGCATTCCCCCAGGGTCTCTGATCAACTCCCCTCATCTATTAAACATCCTCTCCACCCAAACAGACAGTAACCCCCACAGAGACGGGTTCTGCTGCTACTGTCCACGCCTCCAGGGCCTGCATGAGGCTATGGTGTTAGAGGAAGAGCCCTCTCAAGGGAGATGGAGACCCTGGAAGTCAGCGATGGAGGTAGAAAGATAGATAACACTGAATCAGAGGGAACCTATTAAACCCATGACTGCAATGGGTCCCCTGGTTGATACACAGTCAAACCACTGAGTTATATTCTATAAGCTACATGCAATATTTACTGGTTCTCCACCGCTCTACTCACCGTGAGGACTTTCTCCTGATTCTGAAGAGCCTCCCGGTCTCCGTTCTGTATGGCCCGTGTTAAGGTTCTCAGGGCCACTGCTCTGGTGGGGACCTCAGGATCACATGCCCCGAGCATGCAGTCTGAGAAGGCCCTACTGTGGGTGCCACTGGAGGGCTCAGTGCTGCTACTGCTGCCACCCCTCCCACCTGACTGCCCCCCATCAGGAGCAGACACCCCTGCAGGACCCTGGCCAGCCCCAGATGATACCCTCTGGGATAGATGAGTTTTCTGGGCCAGACTATCACCAGAGCTGCTCTGTGTTCTGAGGTTGGGGATACAGGTCTGAATTGAGGCTCGAGTGTTAGGCGTTTGAATAGTGTCTGTGCTGGGGTTGTTATGAAGGGTGGGTGAGCAGAGTCTTGTTAGGGAGACTTGCGAGGGACATGTTTGGGTCTTGAAGTTTTTCTTAGTAGGCACGTTATTGTCCATTTTGGGACTTTGATATTGAGTGGCTCGTGTCACGTTGTCAGGTTGGTAGGCACCGTGTGTGCCTATGGCGGCTCGCAGGTCTGAGGCCAGCTCCTGGATGACCACCTCAGGGTGCCTCTGGGAAATCTCCTCCAGAGGTGGGAGGAGCCTGGACATCGAGGAGTAGTCCTCAGCACTCAGCTGCGACAAGGAGAGAGAGACATCAAAACAAAATGCCACATATCATACAGTATGATACCATACTCATCTACAGTAGTATCAAAGGTAAAGCCTGTTGCCTGAACAGAATGGTGTGTGTTCCCTAGCTGTGTGTGCAGTACCGGTGAGGGTCCTGACAGCAGGGTGGCCACCAGGCCCATTCCCATGCTGAGTGTCTGGGTCTCAACTGGACTTGCAGCAGCCCGGACCTGGTCCAAACCCATACAGGCCCTCTGCAGCATGGCCACGATGAACTCCACCACCTGGGAGAGAACACACAGACAGACATATCAGTTACAAGACGGACAGACAGACAGCTGCATGTATACAAACCACACATTTCCTACCAAGAGGTGCATATTAACTAGTGCTATTAAATTCTCACACCCACAGTTTTAAACATAAAAAAAACTTTAAAATGTCTCTGCAAAAACCCCTGGCTGAGGGCCCTCAAGATAAAATGGCTAAAAATACTGCTTATCAACTGAACTGAAGCCAGTTTATCAGAGACGTTTCCTAATCTGAGAGTGAATGGTTTTCCTCGGGCAAAATGGCACAGCACTAGCCCTGGGTCTTTTACCTAATCAGAGATAGACCACACTATTCTTAGAGCTCTTAAAGTATTACTCATCATGCCCTCATTCCTCAATAAGGAGGCCCAGAGGACCAGTGTTCTGTAAAGCCCTGATGCGGAGGGAGAGACAGAAAGACTTAAAGTTAAAGTTTGATAAAAGCTCATCACAAAACCACAAGCGGAAAAATGGTGAACATAAACTGAGATAATAACGTAAACGATGGGAGACTGAAACTTTAGAGCTGGAGTTAAATAGTTAAGCAGTGAAAAAAAATACTCAAGTCAATCAACTGTTGGCATCTGACATGATCCAATCTTGAACAGGAGCAAGGTCATTGAGTTTAGCTGTGGGGTGTATACCAGTAGTTACCTGGGTTGGCTTGCGCAGCAGTAGAGTGTGTGGTAGGCCCTCACACATGACAGCCAGCACCTGCAGTAGGGCCAGCTTCTGACCCCTCCCTGTGACTTTCCCTAACAGATGCTGCTCCAGCTGCAGTAGTGTCATGGCTGACGTGTCCACTTCCTGCTCCTCTTCCTCCTCCTCTGCAGCCCAGCAAGTCAGCGCCTGCCAGGGAAGAGAGCGTCCATATTTACACACCAACCCCACCTGGGGAACTCAGCAGGACAATACTGGCCAAAGCCATAGGCTGTCTCTCTGTCTGTGTCTGTCTGTGTGGTACATTAGATACCTGCAGCAGCTCCAGGAAGAAGTCTCCAGGCAGGTCGCTATCCTTCATCTCAGCCAGCAGCTGGGCCAGACACTCCACCCTCCACTGCTCCCCAGACACCTTCTCATACAGAGCATCATCCTCATCACTGAGACATGAAGGGTAGAGGAGACCAACACACATGATGGGAGAGACTTGGTGCATGATCGTATATTTCAATGTTTTTTCTAACATGACTGGATAGGTGCACTTGCAGTTTCCACTACATTACATCCATCAATCCCAGTCATCCGATCAGTGATAACAACCCCTCCGCCCAATGAAGGGGTTTTACTAGCAGCTTCTTCTCATATGGGAGCATTGGAGACCAGTAATTGTGTGATGTTGAATGCCAGTCACCTGATGGTCTCTGAGGGGTTAAGCTGTGCCCCTCCGTCACTACCAGGGGTGAAGTGGAAGCCAGAGGCCACCCCGCCTGCCCCTCCATCCATGGCACACAGCTGCTGTAGGGTTGAGAGGGCGACAGAAAGCTCAGAGTTGCCAAAGTACCAGAGCAGGATCTCCTGACAGGGGGCGCTGTGGAGCACACAGCATACACAGGGAAAAGTTAGAAACTACCTAAAAAGCAGAGACCATCACAAATAGGGCTTATTGAGACTATTTAGTAATAGCCAGATATTGAAATGCTTCAACTGCTCAGTATTTCTCTAACAGAGAACTGACCGTAGGTGGGAAGCATTCTTCTTGGTAAAGCAGTACAGATCGAAGAGAACAGGAACCACTTCTCCAAGAGCCTTCAGCAAAGGAGCAGACGGGCTGTTCCCCACCACACAGATCTGAGAGATGGAAGGAGAGAGTGATACAGTAAATCTCTAGGTTTGGCCTATACATGGTTGAGTTAATCGTCTGTGTTCCACTCACCTTAAACACGTCCTCCACACAGCGCGTCAGCTCCCATTCCTCCACTGTGACCCGGGTTTGACCCTCCCCTGACAAATACAAACATACTCAGTGCCTAGAGCCACCCAAGCTGTGTCTGAACCTAGAGGTTCATGTTCAGCATCACGTAAACAAGCACTTACAGCCAGCAGACATCTTTAATCGTGAGCCAGAATTTCGCGAGCTTAAAAAACACACGCTGAATTCAGCGAGGGACAATACCTACAGAATAGAGGATAATTGTTTTCACACACACATAATACATGTTAAAAGAATATAGTAACTGGGGCAGGATTTATATAAAACTTAGATACTATTCAAAACAGAAAGAGGCTAAGGATGAGTCTCATAGGGTAGATGTGTCCTGTGTTGGTTAAGTGGATCAATGAGGAGTTCTTTGCCGATGCAGATTTGCTGTGTCTGCATACCATCTATCTGTCAGAGCAACAGCCAGACCACAGGCCTGTTAACAGCAGGGGGACATCCATATTCAATTAGCCCAACTTTACAGAGTGCTCCTCAAGCAATACCACAATTTACACACACAGGCATGGGCACCCATACATGTACACGCAAACAAACACACACAGGCACATATTAAGATGCACGCATGCACACACAAGTAAATACCAAGAGTCATTTTCAGAGTGGTAAGGACATTGACCGGCAGACTCTAATTAAAAGCCAGCGGAGTCAATCTCTGCAGCAGTGTCAATTTCCCTGATGCACAGACCAAATCATTTGATAGAAAGCGGTGAGCAGCTGCAATCAGCTGTGCAAGCTAACAACAGTGGTGGTTATTTTTCAGTTATATAGCCTACAGAAGTTGTCATTTTTAACAAACCAACATACACTACATGACCAAAAGTATGTGAACACCTGCTCGAACATCTCATTCCAAAATCATGAGTATGAATATGGATTTGGTCCCCCCTTTACTGCTATAACAGCCTCCACTCTTCTGGGAAGGCTTTCCACTAGATGTTGGAACATTGCTGCAGGGACTTGATTCCATTCAGCCACAAGAGCATTAGTGAGGTCGGGCACTGACATTGGGCAATTAGGACTGGCCCACAGTCTGCGTTCCAATTTTTCCCAAAGGTGTTCGATGGGGTTGAGGTCAGTGCTCTGTGCAGGTTAGTCAAGTTCTTCCACATCGATCTCGACAAACCATTTCTGTTTGGACCTCGCTTTGTGCACGAGAGCATTGTCGTGCTGAAATAGGAAAGGGCCTTCCCCAAACTATTGCCACATAGTTGGAAGCACAGAATTGTCTAGAATGTCATTGTATGCTGTAGCTTTAAGATTTCCCTTCACGCTACAGCGTTTTGCTGAGCCATTGTTGCACCTAGATGTTTCGACTTCACAATAACAGCACTTACTGTTGACCGGGAAGCTCTAGCAGGGCAGAAATCTGACAAACTGACTTGTTGGAAAGGTGGCATCCTATGACGGTGCCACATTGAAAATCACGGAGCACTTCAGTATGGCCATTCTACTGACAATGTTTGTCTATGGAGATTGCATGGCTGTGTGCTTGATTTTATATACCTGTCAGCAACGGAGTGGCTGAAATAGCAGAATCCACTAATTTGAAGGGGTGTCCACATTTGCATATATAGTTTAGGCAAGTAATTAGTACATTTGTTCTCTCAGAGATACTGCACAGCGTGCACTGACCTGTCATCCGGCCACAGCGGAGAAGGGAGCTGAAGAGGGGAGTGAGCAGGTACTGCAGGGCAAACATTGGGCAGTCCTGCACCATGGTGAGAGCCGCCCTGGTGGCCACACGCTGGAACTGCTGCGCTGTCAGCTTGTCTCTGAAGTGCAGGAGCTCCAGAATCTGACCATTAAGACAGAATATTATTACCAGAATGAATCTAGACTTTTATGCTGGTATGTACAGAAAGTTCAATTTCCATAAATCTTTAAAAACATGACAGGTTTACCTGGGGGCAAACCTGACTGTAGTAGCTGTCTGAAGATAGAGACTGCTGAGGGCAGGCTGCTAGGATCCTGGCTACACCATCACATTTCCTCCAATCAGACTCTCCTCCTATTAGAGAGAGAGGGAACAAAAAGTGAAACTGCATTATTATATGGGTCACTCATCACAACAACTGATAATACCTAAGTGTTTGGTAGATGTTTCTTGCCCATCTCATGGCCAGGGTTTTCTAAATGTTCCCCCTATATCTCCAGCGAAGCTCACCTGCGCCTCCCTCTAGGATAGCCCTCACCACAGACTGGACTCCATTGGGCTGCATCAGCCTCTCAGACAGCAGCTGCCCACACAGACGCCTCAGCCATGGGGGAGCCTGGCTCAGGGGGCTCCTATTGCCACCACTAGTACCAGGGCCTGGAGGGGCCTGGAAGGGCAGAGAGACATTTACATTTGAGTCATTTAGCAGATTATCTTATCCAGAGCGACTTTGTGCATTCATCTTACGATAGCTAGGTGAGACGACCACATATCACAGTCGTAGTAAGTAATGCCATTTTAGTGTAAGAGCTGTTTGGAATTTTGGCTTGCATGGTGACCTTAGTTAATAAACTAATAAGGAAGAGTTCTAAACCTCTTTGCCAATAACAGATAGTTTTCAGTATCCCCTCCCCACTCAGACCACTCCCAGACACTCCTAGCAAAATTATTGCTTGAGAAATGCTCTTTGCTAATGTAGCACATGGGGATGTGTGAAACTTACTCCTCAGCCTGAAGTGTCCCCACTGTTTAAAAAGACCAGCGCCAGATGACAGGTCAGTGCAAGCTGGTAAGATGCTTGAGGAGGGTGGTCACGTGTGCTAGCAAGGCAGGGGTCCCCGAGTTTGCGCCAGGTATGGCCCAATTCGGGAGGAAGTGGTACTCGCTAAGAAAGCAGCGTGACTTCCTTTACACTAAGAAGCTATTTGTGTTTCTTTTTTACCATTTGAATTGAAAACACAGTAAGGTACTTAATGATTTCCCAGAAATCATTTGATATTGAGATAAAACATTTGCATTGGACCTTTAAGATACTCTTTGAAGATCATACCAGAGTTATCATCAGCAGTGTCAAAAACAACCAGATGTTTACGCTTTTCAGGAAAAATTGATTTCTGGCTTTCGGACATTAACAAGGTGATACTCCATCTTAACTCCTCCTCCACATTTACTGGATTGGATGAATAGTGCATTAGAGAATCTCCCTCTACTGTTTTTTCTCTTGTTATGATCAAAAAGAAAGAAAGGCCGCTCAGGCGTTTCTTTTACGCCTGCTACATTCGGTTACACCAGAGAAGACAGACAGCACCATATACAAGTACATAGAGGAAAACATACTGATATGTAATGGTGTACAGATACTTCACTGCGCTCTACCTGTTTGGGACCGCCTTGGAGAATAAGCAGCTCTTTGATAACGATTGGCTGGTAGACTTTCCCCAAGAGTTTTTGAAGGGCCTCCCTGCAGTTCTTGCGTTCCTCCTTACTGATCTCCTACATTATCAAAAGAGTGATCAAAAGAGTGAGCCTGCTTGTTTATCCGCTTAATACTTCCACCATCTAGTGGCAAAAGGGTGTTATGACAATCCTATCAATCACAAGTTGAATAACTGACTTCATAATGGCAAATAGACAAAACAGTAAACTACATGGGCATCCTATTTTGCTGAAAAACTGATATCCAAATCCATGATATCAAGTTATAATAATACCATTCATATTCAACATCGTCAGGCCGGAACAGTGAATTACCTTCTCTTCCTTAGTGGTGCCTTTCTCTGGGCGGAATCCTAGCTGGCATAGCGCTGCCATGACATCTCCCAGGTGGCGAGTGTAGACCATGGTGGCCAGTGATGACAGCACAGACAGCTCCAGCAGAACAGCAGTGGTGGTCAGGAGACGGCGCTCAGGGACAGGGGCCACATCATGACACACCAACCCCTCCACCAACTTCCCAAACGCTGACCTGCGCCCCAGTGGCACCCCCACCCCCAGGGCCAGGTAGGGACACAGGCCCAGGGAGACAACAAATTGAAGAGCTGCACCAAGTGTCTTCTGTTGGGCCACGCTCAGCACGTCAGGGGGCAGAGGAGGGGCCATCTCAGGGGTCCGCAACCTGGACATAGCAGGACTGGGGGCTTGGTTGAAGAGCTCTAGCTGGAGAGTGAGGTTACGGGCCAGGCTTAGCAACAGCAGCAAACACTCTTGGACAAAGCTCCATGTGACGTCCTCTGTATCGGTGTAGATCCAGGGCACCCCTGCCCTCACCTCCTCCCGCAGTCTGCGCACCTCATACAGGCCCTTCTCCCCCTGCAAACGCTCCTCCAGCAGGGCCTGGTTGGCTTGGAGTGCAGCCATCAGTGCCTCCTGTTCAGTGTGTTTAGTACCATGCACTGTGGTCTCTGGAGGGGACATATAGGGTCAGCAGACACACATACATCCAGACAGATTTAGTCAAAGCCCATTAATTGAGCTGATTTACCAAGGTAGCTAGTAACAGCGCTTTTTCTTCTGACATGGATAAAATGAAATGCAGTATAGCGGATCAAATTAAACGTAGACAGCGTTCCCGTATCATACGTGGCTAATCTAGCTAGCACTGTACACATATATATTAATGAGGAACGTATTTAGCTAAATCACACTGAATATTAACTTACCTCCGATAGGTTTAGTGAGGACACAAAGTGCAGACAGTATGGCTGAAGTCATATTCATGTTTTATTTCGCTACAGCAGAGGTCCTGCAGTTTTCTATTCAAGACCCGCTACTCATTTTTAGCCATGCTGCTAAAAACACTTGTCGCCGAAAGTATGCGTAATATTGTGAGTAGCTCAGGAGTGCATCCGATTGGTCATAATTTCAAAGATTTGAAAGCATAAAATAGGGATAAAGAAATGGCGGACGCCTAGAAGGATTTGCAGCAATGACGTTGGCTATAGATCAGGGACTTCAACTGCGCTGATTCTCAAATCTAAACAAATGTATGGCTATTAATGTAATGTAATAATGCAGCGCTTTCCATTGCGCGTTTTTTTTGTTTAGTCTATTTAATAACGTTATTATACATTATGACCCCCATGAAGCTAAATCAATATTTAATCCTAAATTAATTAACCTTGTCTACTGATCAAGCGGTCAAGTTTATTGGTCAAGTGTATAGAAAATGAATGTGGACTAAATAAAGCAAGAGGGGCAGATATTTCATTAGGCATCTTTATTAAGGAATCAACAATAAAATCCCATAAATGATGCTACATTTCTATAAATACATCACTACCAATCAATATCCATGGATATATATATATATATTTGTTTTTATATATATATATATATATATTTTAAATGTAACCTTAATTTAACTAGGCAAGTCAGTTAAAAAACAAATTCTTAATTTGGCCTACACTAGCCAAACCCGGACAGCGCTGGGCCAATTGTGCGCCGCCCTATGGGACTCCCAATTTTGGCCGGTTGTGATACAGCCTGGATTCGAACCACTGAAATGCAGTGCTAGACCGCTGCGCCACTCGGGAGCCTGTGGAGCAGCTGATGGGAAAACAACAACAGAAGAACACATTGATGTTGAAAGGAATAGGCAGGCCTATTAACAAAAGTCACCAAAAACCATATATAAATAAACAGCTTTAGAACATAGCTAGTTCAATAAATAATCAATAGATCATCAAATAAATACAATCTTGAAACATAAATACTGTACACAAATAATTTTGTCTCATATAAAAATGCATGTATTCTCTATAGCTTATTATCCATAAGCATATTAAGTGTAATACTTTCAATAGCGTAAGTGCATTTTAAAAACAAACAACAAAATGTGAAACATGTCACGACAGTTTGTCTAAAAACTGTCCTCTATGAGAGGCAATCATATCCTACTCCTGACACAGGTGCAGGCAATGGGCACTTTGACAAAGTGTGATGTAAGTGAGTATTTTTCTGGGTTGTTCAGGCATACGGTCTTCATCAATACCATCTGGGTTTGCTCTATAGGCACAGAGTTATATGCATGATGTTGGGCCCCGTGGTGTCCGGGCCCTTTAATGATGAGGCATCCCTCGCATAGACATTCAGCAACAACAATCTTTTCAGGGAATCGTCCCTCCACGCTATCGATGCTAAGGGAAAAGTGGCAATCCAGTTATCAAAATAGACAATTATTAATCAATGAATAATGCTATCCGAAAATGTATTTCCAAACCATATGGCATGCACATTTACTCAAATGATGTTATTGTCAGACTGACAATATTATGGATGCATGGTTAAAACAATGTTCGACCTATCAAAAGGTATTTACTTCGAGTAGAAAGAGATGCCTTACCTGTACCGCCAGGGGGAGACTGAACGATTGTTGTAGTCTACTGACTGTGAACGAAGCACAGTGGGGCAGGTCTTCTTCATACCCAGTTTGTGATACTGTGTTTCATCAATATGAACATCTGTCTGGTACCGGTTTCGGTGAAGGATCTTGAGAGCTCTATGCTCCAGTTTTTCTGTACTGAAGCATCCCTTATACTTGTGTGCCTCTGATGTAGCAATAACAAGTCCAAGTAAAATTAGAGTCTGCAAAGGAATTATGAAATAAATTAAAAACATTTGGAAATTGCCATTTGAATAAGGCCTATCCATAATGATGGATTAGAAGGCAACCCAACATGAATTGAGGTGTATACACTTCATTCCATCAGGGCAGTCAATCTCTCACTTACCTGCATAATCTTGAATAGGCCTGGCATGTTAAAATATCAAATATCTTGGTAGTAGAGGAGCCCAGGTGCTTTTGCTCGGTTTGTGCCATCATGCCCATGCTCCTACACAATTTATAGGCAAGTCTACTATTTGCTTGGGGAAATCCACATGTAGGAGGAAATGGAATATTGAGTTCCCTGCATCCTCTTTCCTACAGTGAGTGTCTACATTAAGATTACATCACCTGTTATTAAATTAATTTATATGAGCTCATGTGATTTATACTATAGCTTATACACATATATTTTTTTATCTGATGTAATTACTATATTGACGCTGACGATAGATCTAATATCAGACAACCTGCATCCCCTAGTCATTTATGACTGACAGTAATCTTACTGATATGTTCTCAGTCAAGACAGAAGCTAGGAATTATGAAGAAATGTAACAAAACTGTTCATTAATACATACAATGCTAAAACTGATTCGATCTGCATCCTACTACACCTTTTCACAGTTTTCTACTAATAATAAATGTAACATAATGTATTAAATTATAATTTTCTTATATTATGGTTAATTTAGTTGTTAGACCAATGGGCTTTTGCTTTGCTGATGATTTTGCTTTGTTCATCAGAACATGATGCTTAAATTCTCATTACAGTATATTTAGCTGCTTCACTAGGAAACCTCATCAGCCTTCCCACAAGACCACAACTTTCTCCTGCAACCTGGGTCTTCCCACTCTGATGCAATCAATGGTTTTCATCAGGACGGCCACTTCAACGGGTTATTTTTTTCTTTCAAGTGTGTGATTATAGAGAACAAATTAACATTGAGGTGAAGTATTGCTTTTTTCCCTCCAGCTCTTCTCAAGTGATAAACTGTTTTATTTGTCCCATATTTTTAGTTGACACAGGAGTGTATGTTTGTGCTTTTGTGACAAAATGCTTCTAAATAATCAATTTTGATAAAGCAAAACCATCCAAGCCTTTTCCTTCTCTCCAGACCCCCCATCGGATCCTTTTCCTTCACTAACATCAAATCAAATCAAATTGTATTTGTCACATGCGCCGAATACAACCGTAAAATGCTTAGTTACAAGCCCTTAACCAACAATGCAGTTCACACTGAGCAAGTCGATGCCACAGAGTCCCGAAAGTATTTTTAATCTGTGTTTTTCCCGATTGAATTCTTTCCAACAAAGGTGGTTCTTGCACAGCATGACGTGTTTGTACAGCAGTGAGAGATAGACATACAATAATGCCTTATCAGTGCATTGTAATAAACTATCAGGTGAGATTCTCAAAATGCCAGGTATTCTCACCATCAAGCCAATACATAGTCAAAGACAAATCTGGAAAGGACTCAACATGGTACAGTAAACTGTCAGAAGTCAACATGCTTCATTATAAATAGGTAGTTTTCTTTGTGATAAAGTAGAAGTTCCCTCCATCTGCAATCTAATGAGCTGTCATGCAGATAAACTACTAGTGTGTTTCTTCTAATACATTCTGGTCATGATGGAACTGACCCTAGACTATCAATCTGCCACTGAGTAACATGTCTAAGAGATACAAATCTGCCACTTTGAAAAGGCTCGGTGAAAAGATGAGTCTAGCCCAATAAGGGCAAGTACCATGAACTTTCCAATGATCAAATCCCTGCCCCAAAGAGCAAACATATTAAATCAATAGACTTGTACAATGGAACTTTCCAATGCTGGTACCTTGAACTTTCCAATGTCTGTTTCACTTTCCAATAATAAAATGTTAAATCAGTAGATTTGCACCATTGACCAGTTCAGCTGGGCTCACATTTCCACCTTACTAACTTTCAGTAAATTATCATGACATGTCACCTACAGCTCCTGAAGAGGAACGTCACCATGGTTGGTACAGTTCGAAAGAACAAGCCTGAGATCCCACCTGCACTGCTTGCGACAAAGGACAGAGAGGTCTTCTCATCAAGGTTTTCCTTCACGCCCACCACCACTCTAGTCTCCTACTTCCCAAAGAAAAACAAGAATGTGTTACTTCTGAGCACACTGCACACAGAGGCTGAAATTAGCCATCGCCAGGACAGGAAGCCAGCCATGATCCTAGACTACAACTGCAACAAAGGAGGTGTGGACCACCTAAATAAGGTGATTGGAACGTACAGCTGCAGAAGGATGACTTCCCACTGGCCCCTGGTCATCTTCCACAACATCATTGATGTTTCCTCCTACAATACCTTTGTGATATGGAGATAGAACAACTCTAGCTGGATAACTCGTAAGCGCAACAAGAAGAGGGTGTTCCTGGAGCAGCTGGGAAAGGCACTTGTAACTCCATTCATCGAAAGAAGGGAGCGTCTCCCCCGCAGACGCATCTGCAGCAGTTGTGAAAGCTGTTCAGAGGGCCAGCTCTCATGATCAACCTGAGGAACCACTAGCCACTGCCCCAGCTGGGGCAAGTAAGGTGTCAGATCTGCCCACCAAAGGACTCTAAAACGCATACTGTGTGCTGCAGGTGTAAGAAATATATCTGCAAAGGCTGTGCACATGCATACTGTCACACATGTGCTCATTTGGGGTTTAGTCAAGGCAGGTCAGTTTGACCCGGGGTGTATACAGAATATGAGGACAACCGGAGGGGTGAGATAGCTAGGTGGGACAACCACAAATCTCAGTCATTATTAAAGTCAGTGCTAGTAGGGGCAAACAAAGTTAATTGCGAAGCAGAATGCTTACGTGATGTCCTTTCCCCACCATTGAAAGCACCAAATTGTGTCCTGCCCATTGACATGCATACAATCTGCAGTAATCATGATGAGATAGTCAAGGTGTGTTTTAATTATATTTGGTAGTGAAAATGTATGTTAACATGCAGTACATGAAGCTCCATCTCTTGTGAGAAACAATATGAAACAAGCAATTGAAGAATTGATTCATCAAAGTCATGTAGGATCGTGGAAATGTAGCAGAGTGAGGGTGTGCAGAGAAGGAATTGGCTCAGATGGTTTTGCTTTATCAAAATAGTTTATTTAGAAGCCTTTTGTCACAAAAGCACAAACATACACTCCTGTGTCAACTAAAAATGTGGGACAAATAAAACAGTTTATCACTTGAGAAGAGCTGGAGAAAAAAAAAACAATTTGTCAATTTGTTCTCTATAATCATACACTTGAGAAAAAAAAGGGTGCTTGTCATATGCTCACTATGATTGAAAACAGTATGTAAAATACACACTGTAAGATAACACAATGCACAGACCTAGAAGAGGAAAAGTAATTGGTTAAGATGTGACCACCATGAACTGGAGGTCCTTTGAGCGTGTTCAATGTTTCTCAGTCTGAATGAATACAGAAGCTAAATGTTTGTACAGAGAACCAGATGGGAGCCTAGAAGCGGTTTCCAGGATTTTTAGAATCGAACAGGGCAAGACCAACTCCAACCCCAAAATAACAACAAAAAATCTATAAAAATAAGACATGAGAGATATGAGACAGTAAAAGGGGCAGACCGAGAGAGTGGATCAAAAGTATATAAATTCACCTTATCATTGAGACAATGTCAATATTCTCCTTTCTTATTAAACAAACAAGAGAGAGCAACAATGACACCCTGCTACTAAATTTCTTCAGTACTGTAAAATCATCAAGACAACCTCTCTCTGAGGGCAAACAAGCAAAAATGTTTTGGTGGCCATTTTGTCGAGGAACAATTACACAATAGCCTTTACATTTTGGGACAGAAACCTTTTTAAAATCTCCAGAGAACGCTAGGCGTCATGAATGGGATTGGTGATTTTATGTCCCTTGATGCTTTGTAGTTGCCTGCGTGACTTGGGCAGACAGGCGGGCGAGCAGGGTGAGGGTTATTTCCCAGGGATCTTGGCCCTCTTGCGGGCGATGGCGTCCTCCACAGCTTTAAGCTGTTTCAGCAGCTCCTCACGGCGGGACAGTGTGCTGCTAGGCTTGCCTGAGCCCGGGCCGCCTGGGGGCTGCTTGCCTGAACCCGATGATAACCCCCCTGGACCTTTCCCAGACGACTTGGGTGGTGGGGACAAAGGACGTTTTCTAAACAGGGAAATAACAAGGTTGGGTTTAGAGCCACATGCCTTTGACAATTTACAAGGGTTATCATGAGGATACATCTACCAGGGTAGAGACGATACCTGTAGATTTGGCTAACATTGTGTGAGTTTTCTACATGGTGTGGCACCACGGTCACATGCCCTGTGTATTATTGGTGTTTATAAACTGGGTGGTTCGAGGCCTGAATGCTGATTGGCCACTAGATTTCCAACTAAGGAAGTCTCTTTAGCTTTACAGCATTGTGTCAGGTTCACTGTTGCCCTCCTTACACACTTGAACATAAAACAAGTATTGATTTGTCAAATCAGACCATTTCTATGACAAAACATTAATTTTTACTGCTCTAATTACGTGGGTAAACAGTTTATAATAGCAATAAGGCACCTCTGGGGTTTGTGGTTTATGGCCAATATACCACAGGTAAGGGCTGTGTCCAGGCACGCTGTGTCATGCATAAGAATAGCCCTTAGCCGTGGTATATTTGCTATATACCACCTCGGGCTTTATTTCTTAAATATCATTTACTTCTGGGATTCCACTTTCGTGACTTGAAATCTTAAAATGACATCACTACTGCAGTGGAGAAGGGCAGCACCAACAAAGAGGTGGCAGGTTGGGGTCGTGTGTTTGATCTGGGGTGAGATGCAGCACAGAGGGCACCTACCTTTCTCCCGGTGGGGGCATGGGACGAGGGCCCTGGCCTCTGGGCCGGTCCATTCTAGGAGAGAGTGGGGGCCGTCCAGGCATCCTCCTGTCACCACGACCTGCAGGACATTGAGGGGAAGTTGATTACCAACAATACAACAGGGACGTGTGGACAGATTATAGAGAATGCAGCCTATTGTGAGGTTTCTCTGGTGTTGGATTTTCACATTTGGGTTAACTGAACCACATATTTGTGTGTCTGTGTGTGTGTGTGTGTGTGTGTGATTTCCTTGGAAAGAACACATTCATCCCTGACTTTTCTGGACAGTTTGAGGCCCTCACCTCTCTCAGGAGACATTGCTATCCTCTTGCTGAGGGGAGAGGTCGGCCTGTCCTTGTCTGAAGGCATGTATCGCTTCCTGTTACCCCGCTCTGCCTGCTGCTACAGAGTGAGAGAGCGCCATGGTTCGTCAGATGCACCAAATGCAAAATGGAGTACATTAAATTGAGATCAAATCACATCTTAAATGGTGGTATTCAAATAATGTTTGTTTTTCAGTTAACTGAGAGTAAATGTTAGCGAAAACAAAAGTATTGTATACAGAGGCTTGATAATAATATATCTACTTATTCAGTCTCACTGATAACATCACACGAGTATGAGGAAGTCAGACACTGACTGTCCTTCCCCAAAGTCAAAACCCTGTAATGACATCAGTGTCACAGGGTGTGATATTAGTGTAACTCATAACTACATACTCTTCAGAGAACTTCAAAGACTCATCACTTGTAGTCTACCTGGGTTGGGGACTTCCAAAAGTAATCCAGTACTAGTCACCTTGTTGAGGAGCGTGAGTTTGATGTCTTTGTGCTGGCCGTAACCTCCAGGGGGACCCATGGGAGGTCCGTGCGGCGGGTGCATGGGGTGGCCTCCAGGACCATGGCCCCTGCTGCCAGGCCCAGACCTGGGCATAGGACCGTGAGTGTTTCTGGGAGGGAGGCCTGAGGGATCCATCTTCCTCCGGTCCTCCCTGGGGGGATGGGGCTCATCTTTCTTAGTGGGCTTCCCTGTGTGGAGAGCACTACGTATGTCACCAACAACCAATAAATGCTGCGATTCTGTTATAGCTTTGTCACACCAACCTAAACACAATACAGAGTGAGTCAAGAGTCTATAACAAAAGCCTGACCACTACCTTTGTCCTTGTTGGGGACCCTGTCCCGTGGGGGGCCCCTCTCCTTGCGGGCATGGGGGTGTCCTGGGGTTGGGGAGCGGGAGCTGGCTGACGACACAGGGCTGGCCAGGTCGGCATACATGTCATCTGAGTCAGCGCTCCTCACAGAGCTGCTACTGGAGGCCGAGGACACGCTAGACACACTGCTCACACTCAGAGACCTGCACAGAGACCACACAGAACACAGGGAAAGAGACTCAGTGCTGCGCCACAAAAACACATGGTTTACACGTAGTTTAACTCATACATTCACAGTAAAAATATTTATTTTAGAGTGAGAAAAAAGTTGATTACAACACACACGTACAGAGGGTAACAAATGAGTGAATGGTGGGGCAACATGGAGAAGAAATCAATCAAACTGATGAATTACAGTTAATATGAATGAAGAGAAGCAGATGTACAGGGGGGGAAAAAGGCTGATACATTTGACGTAGTACCTGGATTTTCTACAAAGTTGACCAGTGGATACATGGAAAGAAGAGAGAAAGGATTCAATACATGTCTGTTTCAAAGTGCTTTACTAAACACCATAATTGCCAGCTTTTAAAGCAATCATATCTGGCTTTCTATATGTAGTCTGTTCAGTGTGGTATGAAAAGAAAGCAAGTAACAATCATATCCACATCTTGTCGATTTGGAGGATTCCCAATATCCTAATAATTAAGCTGTGGGCGAAGGAATACCCGTTCAGCATCACTTCCTCAGACGTTACATTGTAGTTTATTCTGTATTTGTGTGTAAACCAGTGCAATGCTCATTTATCCTAAGGTGTAAAGTAAAAGTAAAAATACTTGAAAGTACTACTTAAGTAGTTTTTTGGGGGTATCTGTACTTGACTATTTAAATTTGACAACTTTTACGTTAACACACATTCCTAAAGAAAATTAGATTTTTACATTTTCCCGACACCCAAAAGTACTCGTTACATTTTGAATGATTAGCAAAGACAGAAAAATGGTCTAATTCACACACTTGCTTCGTTTGTAAATTATGATTGAGTGTTGGTGTGCCCCTGGCTATCCGTAATTTAATAATAATGGTGCCATCTGGTTTGCTTAATATACATTTTTTTTAACCTTTATTTAACTAGGCAAGTCAGTTAAGAACAAATTCTTATTTACAATGACGGCCTACCGGGGAACAGTGGGTTAACTGCCTTGTTCTGTGGCAGAACAACAGATTTTGACCTTGTCAGCTCAGGGATTCGATCCAGCAACCTGGCCCAACGTTCTAACCACTAGGCTACCTGCCGCCCCATTCCCAATATAAGGAATTTGAGTATATTTTACTTAAGTATATTTTAGCAATTACTTTTAGACTTTTACTAAAGTAGTATTTTAGTGGGTGACTTTCACTTTTACTTCTATTAAGGTATCTTTACTTTTACTCAAGTATGACACTTGGGTACTTTTCCACTACCGCATTTACCCAGTAGTGGAAGTAGGATCTGTTATTTCTACCTGGACTTCTTGGATCCGGAAGGTGAGATGGTTGCAGAGGAGGAATGGGATCTTGAGCGAGAGCTGGAGCCAGAGTAACTACTGCCACTCACACTGCCACTGACCGTCTGCCTGGAGCAGGGGAATAGAAAGACAGGAGAGGAAAGATCAGCATACTTTTAATAGCAGATTGTACATCACTGTAACAACGCATCAGTCCCATTGCATACTTGGCAAGGGTTTATAGGTCATATTCATATAATAGAAAACAAACTACTGTCCCGGCAGAGGAGGAATGGAGTGTGGTATCACATATGACGGAAGATTTTAGTCAGAGCAGGAGTGTTGTTGTAGAATGACTGTGAGAAGGCCACTTCTGGTGACTTTTTAAAAGGACATTCTACTCCAAAATGAATGAACATTTAATTATATTGCCACCAACTGAAATAGAACTGATGGGCGCCTCTTCACTGTAGGGAGATTATGAGGAGCAAGCGGTGGCTGTGCACTTGAGGCGCTCATTCGCGCCACTGCTCTCTGTTTACTTATATACATTGTAACTTGCCACTGATCTTAAAGGGATAATGTGAGATTTTTGCATGGCTCTGCGTGCAGTTCGAAGTTAGTGTTAGCGCAATGACTTGAGTCTAGCATAGCTAGCTGTTAGAAACAGTTAGAAACAGCGCTAACGCTTGTTAGCGACTTCTAACTGCACACAGAGACAAATGGTATCCATGAGTTCATGATTTAATAGCCAAAATCTCACCATATCCCTTTAAAAGCGCATCCCGGCAGATGTTTTTTGTAAATATAGAAGAAACACTAACATAAACTGACTGACAATACAAGTTCACCCGAGAGGAAAACCCAAGAAACAGCATGTCTTCAAGTCCTACTCATCTTATTAACAAGCTGTCCTACTCCGCTTGCCAAACTAAGCAACATATAATATTTTGTTAAACCATGAACAGACAGAGTAGTGCCAGGTTGTGGTTGTGGATTACAATCTTCACTACGTGAATAGTTCCATTGAAGCTATTCTGATACCACATGAGATCTGTGCAATCAATCAATTATATTACTGTACTTCCTACTTCCGCGTCCTCAGAGCATGCGCAGACCAGCTGGCTGGAGTGTTTACAGAGATATTCAATCTCTCCCTATCCCAGTCTGCTGTCTCCACTTGCTTCAAGATGTCCACCACTGTACCCAAGAAAGCAAAAGGTAACTGAACTAAATGACCATTGCCCCGTAGCACTCACTTCTGTCATCATGAAGTGCTTTGAGAGGCTAGTTAAGGATCATATCACCTCCACCTTACCGGACACCCAAGACCCACTTCAATTTGCTTACCACCCCAATAGATCCACAGACGATGCAATCACCATCACACTGCCCTGTCCCATCTGGACAAGCGGAATACCTATGTAAGAATACTGTTCATTGACTATAGCTCAGCCTTCAACACCATAGTACCCTCCAAGCTCATCATTAAGCTCGGAGCCTATCTCTGTGCAACTGGGTCCTGGACTTCCTGACGGTCCACCCCCGGGTGGTGAAGATAGGAAACAACACCGCCACTTCGCTGATCCTCAACACAGGGTACATGCACAGCCCCCTCCTGTACTCCAGACACCAGAGAGAGCATGCCCCTATACACATCAATGGGACCGCAGTGGAGAAGGTGAAAAGCTTCAAGTTCCTCTGCGTACATATCACTGACAATCTGAAATGGTCCACCCACATAGACAGTGTGGTGAAGAAAGCGCAACAGCGTCTCTTCAACCTCAGGAAACTGAAGAAATTCATCTTCACCCCGTTACCATCCAGAAGAGGTGGTCAGTACAGGTACATCAAAGCTGGGACCGAGAGACTGAAAAACAGCTTCTATTTCAAGACCATTAGACTGTTAAATAGCCATCCCTAGCCGATTACCACCCAGTTACTCGACTCTGCACCTTAGAGGCTTCTGCCCTATATACATAGACAAGGGATCACTGACCACTTTTATAATGTTTACATACTGCTTTACTCATCTCAAATGTATATACTGTATTCTATTCTACTGTATTTTAGTCAATGCCACTCAGACATTGCTTGTCCTAATATTTATATATTTCTTAACTCCTTTCTTTTACTTTAGATTTGTGTGTATTGTTGTGAATTATTAGATATTACTGCACTGTCGAAGCTAGGAACACAAGCATTACGCTACACCCGCAATAACATCTGCTAAATATGTGTATGTGACCAATTCAATTTGATTAGCCTATTCTTGTGCCAAGTAACCATGTATAGTCGTGGCCAAAAGTTTTGAGAATGAAACAAATATTAATTTTCATAAAGTCTGCTGCCTCAGTGTGTATGATGGCAATTTGCATATACTCCAGAATGTTATGAAGAGTGACCAGATGAATTGCAATTCATTGCAAAGTCCCTCTTTGCCATGCAAATGAACTGAATCCCCCAAAAACATTTCCACTGCATTTCAGCCTTGCCACTAAAGGACCAGCTGACATCATGTCAGTGATTCTCTCGATAACACAGGTGTGAGTGTTGACGAGGACACGACTGGAGATCACTCTGTCATGCTGATTGAGTTCAAATAACAGACTGGAAGCTTCAAAAGGAGGGTGGTGCTTGGAATCATTGTTCTTCCTCTGTCAACCATGGTTACCTACAAGGAAACACGTGCCGTCATCATTGCGTTGCACAAAAAGGGCTTCACAGGCAAGGATATTGCTGCCAGAAAAATTGCACCTAAATCAACCATTTTTTTATCAAATCATCAAGAACTTCAAGGAGAGTAGTTCAATTGTTGTGAAGAAGGCTTCAGGGCGCCCAAGTGAGTCCAGCAAGCGCCAGGACCGTCTCCCAAAGTTGATTCAGCTGCGGGATCGGGGAACCACCAGTACAGAGCTTGCTCAGGAATGGCAGCAGGCAGGTGTGAGTGCATCTGCATGCACAGTGAGGCGAAGACTTTTGGAGGATTGCCTGGTGTCAAGAAGGGCTGCAAAGAAGTCACTTCTCTCCAGGAAAAACATCAGGGACAGACTGATATTCTGCAAAAGGTACAGGTATGGAACTGCTGAGGACTGGGGTAAAGTCATTCTCTCTGATGAATCCCCTTCCCGATTGTTTGGGGCATCCGGAAAAGAACTTGTCCGGAGAAGACAAGGTGAGCACTACCATCAGTCCTGTGTCATGCCAACAGTAAAGCATATTGAGACCATTCATGTGTGGGGTTGCTTCTCAGCCAAGGCAGTGGGCTCACTCACAAATTTGCCTAAAAACACAGCCATGAATAAAGAATGGTACCAACACATCCTCGGAGAGCAACTTCTTCCAACCATCCAGGAACAGTTTGGTGATGAACAATGCCCTTTCCGGCATGATGGAGCTCCTTGCCATAGGGCAAAGGTGATAACTAAGTGGCTCAGGGAACAAAACACAGATATTTTGGGTCTATGGCCAGGAAACTCCCCAGACCTTAATCCCATTGAGAACTTGTGGTAAATCCTCAAGAGGCAGGTGGACAAACAAAACCCCACAAATTCTGACAAACTTCAAGCATGGACTATGCAAGAATGGGCTGCCATCAGTCAGGATGTGGCCCAGAAGTTAATTGACAGCATGCCAGGGTGGATTGCAGAGGTCTTGAAAAAGATGGGTCAACACTGCACATCTTGACTCTTTGCATCAACTTCATGTAATTGTCAATAAAAGCCTTTGGCACTTACGAAATGCTTGTAATTATACTTCAGTATTCCATAGTAACATCTGACAAAAATATCTAAAGACACTGAAGCAGCAAACTTTGTGGAAATTAATATTTGTGTCATTCTCAAAACTTTTGGCCACGACTGTACATGGAGGTTGGTGATCAGTTCCAAAGCCCTCTATGTAAATGAAATTAACATAAAAGCACAAATATTTGTACTTAACTACTTTTCCCATCCTTTCAATATTATAAACCACTAAAAGTGAAGATCAAAGAAATGTATGATCATTCATACAGTAGCCTATTCAAAATGTATGCATGGTATGAATTTAAGTAAAGGATCATGTTCCACTAAATAGGAGTCAAGCAAAAGTATAAAAATGTCACCCTATTAACTATGAATCATTGCTGAACAAAATGACTAACATAAAAAGTGTGGTCAAGTCATTTTACATGGGAGGACAATGTGTCTTTAGAGCTGCAGGACCACCGGACAAAACGTTTTACATGATGTTTTCCACAGGGAACACCACGCCACACACATAGTGTGAGCCTAGTGTATTCTACCAAGGCAGGCAGAGAAACCAAAGCTAGTGGCTTGCCCCCACGCTGTGCTTTCCTTCCCTTCTACAGCACAGCACCAGACCTAGGTTCTTTCCGATGAAGGCCCAGCCATAGTGTCACCTGACCCTCAGACAGAGGATAGCTCTTCCACCAACACACAGCAATGCTCACGGAAAAGGCCCCCCCTGATGCTAATCTAGCTACCGTACAAAGTGTCTTTGTGAGCTGAGGGATACCGGTCATGCAAGTGCAATAAAAATAAAACACACCCACACAAATATGGCTGGTATTAGGCCTACCTGTGAAATACAGCCTGAAAATAATGAAAACAACTTGATTTGCAAAAGATCAAAATGAGACCCAGTGAAGTCTCTAGCTAGTGGAGCAGCAACGGAGTTCACTACAATAAGCTATTATACTGAACAAAAATATAAACGCAACATGCAACCATTTCAAAGACTTCACTGATTTACAGTTCATATAAGGAAATGATTCATTAGGCCCTAATCTATTGATTCCGCAACTGGGAATACAGATACCAGAAAACCAGTCGGTATCTGTTTTGACCACCATTTGCCTCATGCAGCCTGACACATCTCCTTCGCATAGAGTTGATTAGGCTGTTGATTGTGGCCTGTGGAATGTTGTTCCACTCTTCTTCAATGGCTGTGCTAAGTTTCTGGATATTGGCAGGAACTGGAACACGCTGTTGTACACGTTGATCCAGAGCACCCCAAACATGCTCAATGGGTGATATGTCTGGTGAGTATGCAGGCCGTGGAAGAATTGGGACATGTTCAGCTTCCAGGAATATTGTACAGATCCTCAAGAAATGGGGCCGTGCATTATAATGCTGAAACATTAGGTGATGGCGGCAGATGAATGGCACTTTAGGAAACATCAGTGGGAGCACCCCCCTATCCATATCGATGGGGCAGCAGTGGAGAAGGTGGAAAGTTTTAAGTTCCTCGGCGTACACATTACTGACAAACTGAAATGTTCCACCCACACAGACAGTGGTGAAGAAGGTGCAACAGGAGGCTGAAGAAATGTGGCTTGTCACCTAAAACTCTCACAAACTTTTACAGATGCACAATTGAGAGCATCCTGTCGGGCTGCATCACCGCCTGGTACGGCAACTGCACCACCCATAACCACAGGGCTCTCCAGAGGGTGGTGCGGTCTGCTCAACGCATCACCGGGGGAAAACTACCTGCACTCCAGGACACCTACAGCACCAATGTCACAGGAAGGCCAAAAATAAAATCAAGGACAACAACCACCCGAGCCACTGCCTGTTCACCCCGCTATCATGCAGAAGGCAAGGTCAGTACAGGTGCATCAAAGCTGGGGCCGAGAGACTGAAAAACTCTATCTCAAGGCTATCAGAATGTTAAATAGCCATCACTACCAGAGATGCTGCTGCCTACATACACAGACTTCAAATCATTGGCCACTTTAATAATGTTTACATATCTTGCACTCATCTCATATGTACAGTGGGGCAAAAAAGTATTTAGTCAGCCACCAATTGTGCAAGTTCTCCCACTTAAAAATATGAGAGAGGCCTGTAATTTTCATCATAGGTACACTTCAACTATGACAGACAAAACTAGAAAATAAAAAAATCAGAAAATCACATTATAGGTTTTTTTTAATGAATTTATTTGCAAATTATGGTGGAAAATAAGTATTTGGTCATCTACAAACAAGCAAGATTTCTGGCTCTCACAGACCTGTAACTTCTTCTTTAAGAGGCTTCTCTGTCCTCCACTCGTTACCTGTATTAATGGCACCTGTTTGAACTTGTTATCAGTATAAAAGACACCTGTCCACAACCTCAAACAAACAGTCACACTCCAAACTCCACTATGGCCAAGACCAAAGAGCTGTCAAAGGACACCAGAAACAAAATTGTAGACCTGCACCAGGCTGGGAAGACTGAATCTGCAATAGGTAAGCAGCTTGGTTTGAAGAAATCAACTGTGGGAGCAATTATTAGGAAATGGAAGACATACAAGACCACTGATAATCTCCCTCGATCTGGGGCTCCACGCAAGATCTCACCCTGTGGGGTCAAAATGATCACAAGAACGGTGAGCAAAAATCCCAGAACCACACGGGGGGGACCTAGTGAATGACCTGCAGAGAGCTGGGACCAAAGTAACAAAGCCTACCACCAGTAACACACTACGCCGCCAGGGACTCAAATCATGCAGTGCCAGACGTGTCCCCCTGCTTAAGCCAGTACATGTCCAGGCCCGTCTGAAGTTTGCTAGAGAGCATTTGGACGATCCAGAAGAAGATTGGGAGAATGTCATATGGTCAGATGAAACCAAAATATAACTTTTTGGTAAAAACTCAACTCGTCGTGTTTGGAGGACAAAGAATGCTGAGTTGCATCCAAAGAACACCATACCTACTGTGAAGCATGGGGGTGGAAACATCATGCTTTGGGGCTGTTTTTCTGCAAAGGGACCAGGACGACTGATCCGTGTAAAGGAAAGAATGAATTGGGCCATGTATCGTGAGATTTTGAGTGAAAACCTCCTTCCATCAGCAAGGGCATTGAAGATGAAACGTGGCTGGGTCTTTCAGCATGACAATGATCCCAAACACACTGCCCGGGCAATGAAGGAGTGGCTTCGTAAGAAGCATTTCAAGGTCCTGGAATGGCCTAGCCAGTCTCCAGATCTCAACCCCATAGAAAATCTTTGGAGGGAGTTGAAAGTCCGTGTTGCCCAGCAACAGCCCCAAAACATCACTGCTCTAGAGGAGATCTGCATGGAGGAATGTGCCAAAATACCAGCAACAGTGTGTGAAAACCTTGTGAAGACTTACAGAAAACGTTTGACCTCTGTCATTGCCAACAAAGGGTATATAACAAAGTATTGAGATAAACTTTTGTTATTGACCAAATACTTATTTTCCACCATCATTTGCAAATAAATTCATTAAAAATCCTACAATGTGATTTTCTGGATAATTTTTCTTTAATTTTGTCTGTCATCGGTGAAGTGTACCTATGATGAAAATTACAGGCCTCTTTCATCTTTTTAAGTGGGAGAACTTGCACAATTGGTGGCTGACTAAATACTTTTTTGCCCCACTGTATATACTGTATTCTATACTATTCTACTATATCTTAGTCTATGCTGCTCTGACATTGCTTGTCCATATATTTATATATTCATTCGATTCCTTTACTTAGATTTGTGTGTATATGTTGTGAAATTGTTAGATATTACTTGTTAGACATTGCTGCACTGTCAGAACTAGAAGCACAAGCATTTCGTTACACCCACAATAACATCTGCTAAACATGTGTATGTGACCAATAAAATTTGATTTGATGACAATGGGCCGTTGGATCTCGTCCCGGTATCTCTGTGCTTTCAAATTGCCATCGATAAAATGTAATTGTGTTCATTGTTCATGGCTGCCCATACCATAACCCCACTACCACCATGAAGCAATCTGTTCACAACGTTGACATCAGCAAAACGTTCACCCACACGAAGCCATACAGGTGGTCTGACATTCTACCAAATTCTCAAAAACAATATCGGAGACAGCTTATGGAAGAGAAATGAAAATGATGTTCCCTGGCAACAGATCTGGTGGACGTTCCTGCAGTCAGCATGCCAACTGCACGCTCCCTCAAAACTTGGGACATCTGTGGCTTTGTGTTGCATGACAAAGCTGCACATATAAACGAAACACGTAAAGTGTTTGTCCCATGTTTCACAAGCTGAAATAAAAGATCCCAGAAAATTTCCATATGCACAAAAAGCAAATTTCTCTCAAATTGTATGCACAAATTTGTTTATATCCCTGCTAGAGAGTATTTCACCTTGGACAAAAGAATCCACCCACCTGACAGGTGTGGCATATCAAGAAGCTGATAAAACAGCATGATCATTACACAGATGCACCGTGTGCCGGGGACAATAAAAGGCCACTCTTAAATGTGCAGTTGTCACAAAACACAATGCCACAGATGTCTCAATTTTGCTAACTGCAGGAATGTCCACCAGAGCTGTTGCCAGAGAATTTAATGTTGATTTCTCTACCATAAGCCACCTCCAACGTTGTTTTGGAGAATTTGTTATTACATTCAACCGGCCTCAACTGCATACGGCCTCAACCGGAGCCCGGGACCTCCAAATCCGGCTTCTTCACATGCGGGATCTTCGGAGACCAGACACCCGGACAGCTGATGAAACTGAGGAGTATTTCTGTATGTAATAAAGCCCATTTGTGGGGAAAAACTCATTCTGATTGGCTGGGCCTCACTGCTAAGTGGGTAGGCCAATGTACTTACTGTGGAATGCAGTGTTCAGTTTTCGTCAGGCATAATGTGACCCATCTCATCCAAAAAGTTCAATCAAGTTTGACAAAAAGCACCTGGAAGAACATCAAGACTCTTGGAAGAATGTTCTATGGACAGATGAGTCACACGTATAACTTTTTGGATGACATGGGTCTCATTATGCCTGGTGAAAACCAAACACCGCATTCCACAGTAAGAACCTTACACCCACGGTAAAGCATGGTGGTGGTAGTGTGATGGTTTGGGGATGCTTTGCTGCCTCAGGACCTGGACGACTTGCCTTAATAGAAGGAAACATGAATTCTGCCTGTATCAGAAAATTCTACAGGAGAATGTCAGGCCCTCCGTCTGTAAGCTGAAGCCGAAGCGCAGCTGGGTCATGTAGCAAGACAATGATCCAAAACACACAATCAAGTCTACATGAAAATGGCTAAAAAGTATACACATTTGAAATTTTGCAATGGCCTAATCCCAATTGAGATGTGGCAGGACTTGACACAAGCAGTTCATACTTGAAAACCCACAAATGTCGCTGAGTTAAAGCAGTTCTGCATGGAAGAGTGGGCCAAAATTCCTCCACAGCGGTGTGAGAGACTGATCAACAACTACAGGAAGTGTTTGGTTGGAGTCATTGCAGCTAAAGGTGGCACAACCAGTTATTGAGTGTAAGGGGCAATACTTTTTCACACAGGGGCATTGGGTGTTGCATACCTTTGTTTACGAAATGAATGAAATAAGTATTTAACTGTTGCGTTATTTGTTCACTCATGTTCCGTTTATCTAATATTAGGTTTTGGTTGAAGATCTTTTAACATTCAGTATCAAAAATATACAAAAATAGAGAAAATTAGAAAGGGGGTAAATACTTTTTCACAGCAATGTACATGAACTAACAGCTTCGGGGAATTAATGTAATTTTAAAATAAATGTTATAGTCTAGACTGAAAATACCATTATTGTGATATTTTTTTCACTGGCCAAAGCGGACCACTGACATGAATGATTGTATGTCGAGCCCTGTTACACCTTTGTATATCATTGGATAACCTTGAGATTTCAGGTTGGCTGTGTTGAATGTGACAAAGGAACTTGTGAAAGACAGACGGCCATCTCTGACCAAATGTGTACTTCTGTCCTACCTCCTGGGTGGATTGTGCTGCTGCCGCTCCTTCCGTCGGCCCTCCCGCAGGTTGAGGGGTTTGCCCCCCTCCCGAGGTGACATGGGTCGGCCCCCCTCCCGAGGAGGCATGGTTCGGCCCCCCTCCCGAGGCGGCATGGCTCGGCCCCCCTCCCGAGGCGGCATGGCTCGGCCTCCATCTCGAGGAGGCACGGGTCGGCCTCCATCTCGAGGAGGCACGGGTCGGCCCCCCTCCCGAGGAGGCACGGGTCGGCCCCCCTCCCGAGGAGGCACGGGTCGGCCCACCTCCCGAGGAGGCATGGGTCGGCCACCCTCCCGAGGAGGCATGGGTCGGCCACCCTCCCGAGGCGGCATGGGTCGGCCACCATCCCGAGGCGGCATGGGTCGGCCCCTCTCCCGAGGCGGCATGGGTCGGCCCCCCTCCCGAGGCGGCATGGGTCGGCCCCCCTCCCGAGGAGGCATGGGTCGGCCCCCCTCCCGAGGCGGCATGGGTCGGCCCCCCTCCCGAGGCGGCATGGGTCGGCCCCCCTGACCCTCCCGAGGCGGCATGGGTCGGCCCCCCTGACCATCCCGAGGCGGCATGGGTCGCCCCCCCTCCCGAGGCGGCATGGGTCGGCTCCCCTGACCCTCCCGAGGCGGCACGGGTCGGCCCCCCTGACCCTCCCGAGGCGGCACGGGTCGGCCCCCCTGACCCTCCCGAGGCGGCACGGGTCGGCCCCCCTGACCCTCCCGAGGGGGCACGGGTCGGCCCCCTTGACCCTCCCGAGGGGGCACGGGTCGGCCCCCCTCCCGAGGTGGCATGGGTCGGCCCCCCTCCTGAGGCGGCATGGGTCGGCCCACCTCCTGAGGCGGCATGGGTCGGCCCACCTCACGGGGCTCGCGGGAGTTGCCAGGCTTAGCCCCCTCTAGGGTGGGTTTGGGGGGTTTCCCAGGCTGGCCTGGCAGTGGTGGGCTTGGAGCCTTCTTGGGGGGAGCCTTCTCCCTACCAGGAGGGGAAGGCGCACCAGGTTTCGACGGGATGCTTGAGGATGATAAGACATTGGTTTGTTGTTTGGCATGCAGCATTTACACACGTCACATCCATGAGGGAAAAACACATGCTTTGTTCAAGAGACAGTGATTCTACAGACTAATACTAGAAGCATGCTAGCTACATGCCTAAGATGAACAATACAGCATGTGCATTACATGCAAATTACCCTATTATTATGTAAGACTTTGAAGTATCAATATTGATTGACTCAGTATCTACAGTGGGGAGAACAAGTATTTGATACACTGCCGATTTTGCAGGTTTTCCTACTTACAAAGCATGTAGAGGTCTGTAATTTGTATCATAGGTACACTTCAACTGTGAGAGATGGAATCTAAAACAAAAATCCAGTAAATCACATTGTATGATTTTTAAGTAATTAATTAGCATTTTATTGCATTTTATAGATTCCGTCTCTCACAGTTGAAGTGTACCTATGATAAAAATTACAGACTTCTACATGCTTTGTAAGTAGGAAAACCTGCAAAATCGACAGTGTATCAAATACTTGTTCTCCCCACTGTATATTGACTCGAGCCATGAAAGGAAAAGTACATATGATCTGTGTGAGTTGTGTATGGAAGTGCACAGCACAACCGATGAATATACAGTATGTCTATGGACGGATGAGTATAGCTTTACCCTTTGGGCCCTAGGGCCAGTGGGGCCGCTGCTTTATTCTTGGCGTTTCTCTGTGCTGAAGGGGTCGGAGAGGGAGACGAGGAGAACGATCTGGACCTGCAGTGAGACAAACAGAAGGCCACATTTAATTACAACCCTAAGTCATCTCCGATCCATGATACATATCAGCTCTCTTATGGGAGACCTGAGATTACAGGTTACCATGCTCTCAGGGAATGGGTGTCCTACTCAACAGACAGTGATGTGGGGGTGGACAGACAGACAGGCAGAGTGTGTGTGTTATGGACCTGGAGCGGCTGCCGCTGAAGGAGCTGTGCTGGGAGGAGTGGCTGGAGTACGAGCTGAAGGACGAGGTGCGAGAGCGAGACCGGGATGATCCGGAGCCTGTGTAGGAAGAAGAGCGGGACGAAGACCTGTAGAACAAAACCCACAGTTAACCTCACTCTTTAACACACACACAGAAACCCATAGTACTCAAGTAGATATAAATTACTGCAGAATAAAAACATTGTTTTAGAGTGTTGATTTAAGGTGTTACCAGAGTATCAGACTAGAGGCTGAATTGAAAGCTACCTAGAGGAGTTGGACAGTGAGACAGAGGATCCAGAGGGCCGGTGACGTCGGCGGCCCCGCGGTGGTGACCCGGACATGCCCGGACGTGTCCTGGGGGATTTAGACCGGCGCCAGGGGTCCTTCCACTCATCTGGCCGCTTGGACATGGGCATCAGCTCCGTTTTGAGAGGCGGCTCCATCATCGGCCGACTGGGAAGAGGGGTTGAGAGAGGCAATCAAATCAATCACACATTTAGCAATAAAGCATCACAAACGAATGAGAGAGAAATACAAAATAAAGAAGGTTCCATACACTGTTTTCATTCCTCAGTTTATGTTCATAACATAGTATGGCATGACCTCCCTTCAGTTATTCCCAGGTAAGAGAAACAAAGACACTGAAATCACAACATGATGTGTTGTAACATTCCTGGAGGAGATGAGTGCAGAACAAGCTGTCACGGACGGACCTTATCTGATGACCCCTCAAAATAATTATTCACACATTCAAAAACATTCTGCACAAAGGACTGTTCCTGTGATGGCAAAAGAATGTTCAGTGAGGGCACCAGTCCAGTCACTGACTGATCACTGACTGATTGGAAGTTAAAGGGATGCGATGTTTCACTGTCCTCTCTGTAGAGTCTAAGATATGGATCAGAGCTGTTTCAACACTGGGAATCTCTCCCATTTCCTCAGCCAAATATTTGGACAGACGCTCGAACAGAAAGTCTCAACAAACCCAGAGCCAAATCTGATGCTGCAGTGTAAACACACAGCCTAGACTACATCATATGCTGATGCCATGTTATGCACTCATCTAGGCCATCATATCACAGTTCCAGTACTTGTATGGCTGGGTATAACCTAAATGTAGGCCTAACCTCTTTAGAACAGAAAGCCAACAGTTCTTTGTTGCTTCTTGTGTGTGGCGAAAATTTCGGTATAGGAGTTCCCCAACCTGAACATTTGCGCTTTCATACAAAGCTAGTAAATAAGGATTGTTTACCAGAATGTTTAAAAATAGGTGTGGGGGGCTCTCGAGTGGTGTATACGAAGTATATTGAGAGCCGATGCTTCCACACATGGTTCCTAAGTTAATTAAGCAATTAACATCCCATCATCCCATTGATCTCGACTAGTCAGGATCAAGGGAAAGATGAACGGAGCATTGATGAAAACCTGCTCCAGAGTGCTCAGGACCTCAGACTGGGGGCGAGGTTCAACTTCCAACAGGACAACGACCATAAGCACACAGCCTAGACAGCGCAGGAGTGGCTTCGGGACAAGTCTCTGAGTGGCCCAGACAGAGCCTGGACATGAACCCGATCTAACGTTTTTGGAGAGACCTTAAAATAGCTGTGCAGCGACGCTGCCCATTCAAGCTTGATAGGATCTGCAGAGAAGAATGGGAGAAACTTCCCAAATACAGGTGTGCCAAACTTATAGCGTCATACCCAAGAAGACTCAATGCTGTAATCACTGCCAAAGGTGCTTCAATGAAGTACCGAGTAAGGGTCTGAATACTTATGTATATGTAAAATGTATTTTGCAAAAAAAAAAACAGTTTTTGCTTTGTCATTATGGGATATTATGTGTAGACTGATGAGGAAAGTAAACAATTTAATCCATTTTAGAATACGGATGTAATTTAACAAATTGTGGGAAAAAAGTCAGTGTTTGAATACTTTCCGAATGCACTGTATATTAGGATGAGTTGTGTTGAGAATACGGTATACATACACAGTGAGTAAACAACAGTATATAAAACAGATTATGAGGTGACTAGCATTTAATGACTATATATACAAGGGGCATTAGTCTCAATGTGCAGAGCTGAAAACCGGGCAGGTAGCTGGATAGTGATGGGCCTGGAGAAATGTAACCACTCTGAAATTCATCGACAGAGCTATTCCGTGTTTTTGTTTACATTTACAATGTTTACTGACATTGGCGTAAATATAAGCAAATATTTAGGGTTCTGATGGGGTTTGAAAGTTTAACTAAGCTCATGAGGCATTTATAAGCCTGAGTTATATTCTTCCAACAATTAATGGGTATTTATCCAAAAATATATGAAGGAACTGCAGATTGGCCCTTCTAAGAAAAGGAAATGAGCTTGTTTTTTTTCTTCTCTCAGCCCCATGGCAAAAAGTGTAGAATTTAAGGTAATTAGCTTTAAAACGCCAAAATTGTGTCTGCAGCCAAGAGGGGGGCCTCTAAAATGTTTGGCCATTGGTCATGCCCACTTCCACACACACATTTGATTGGTCTTTTTTTAGGTTGGGATATTTCGAGAAAGCTTTTGCTAAATGTTTTGACATGATTTATAGGGCCGGGACGATACCCTTATCAGGATACTCGTTAGTGTTATGGCAAAGAAACAAAACAGATTTAATTTCTTTAGGGAAACAGCCCTAATGTTGGAAACAAACATCATTGTTATCATCCAGAGTCCAGTTTATTCATTTTACAAGCACACAATATTTTACATACAGCAGGTTTTGAATGTTTTTGCCGGCCCTAATGATTTATACATATCGGCTGACGAAGACTGTACTTTTGAATCCCCCTCTGCTTGTTAAGTTGTATACAGTAGTGACCTGTCTGTATCCACCTGACTGGTGTAAATATGCTTCTCTGCTAAAATCTGGGTAAAAGATTGAAAGGAATGTGAGTCTTATTCAGTACTTGCTTTTCTAAAGTCTTCCAACCTTGCAAACTAAGATACAGGTAACTGCTAAAATAATGGAAACCTTTGAGTAAATTAGGTATACGAAGTATATTGAGAGCCGATGCTTCCACACATGGTTCCTAAGTTAATTAAGCAATTAACA
This sequence comes from Oncorhynchus clarkii lewisi, assembly GCF_045791955.1. Lineage (NCBI taxonomy): Eukaryota > Metazoa > Chordata > Actinopteri > Salmoniformes > Salmonidae > Oncorhynchus > Oncorhynchus clarkii. The sequence continues at coordinate 60,044,155 of NC_092148.1, read as the reverse complement.
TCCCATCATGCTTAGGGACATTATTTTGGGCAAGCCATTATTTTGGCTACCATGGCTACGCCCCCATAGGATGACAATGCTCCCATCCACAGGGCATGAGTGGTCACTGAATAGTTTGATGAGCATGTAAACAATGTAAGCCATATGCCATCTCTGTCACCAGATCACAACCCAATTGAACACTTATTGAAGATTCTGGAGCGGCGCCTAAGACAGCGGTTTTGATCACCATCAACCAAACACCAAATGATGGAATGGTCTCGCATCCCTCCAATAGAGTTCCATACACTTGGAGAATCTAAGCCAAGGTGCATTGAATTTGTTATGGCTCGTGGTTGACAACGCCTTATTAAGACACTATGTTTGTGTTTCCATTATTTTGTCAGTTTCAAATAAAATGTTATTGGTCGCGTACACATTTTGCAGATGTTATCAGGACGAGCAATGTCTGAGCCCGGAAAATAAATATATATGTACATGATTGTGTGTATAGACTGTATGGACAATTATATGAATCGAAAAGTGTGTCCAACAGTAGTTATATAGGATGAGCCTTGACTAGAATACAGTGTGTATACATAGGAAGTAGGTAAAACAGTATGTACAATGTATTAAAGTGGCAAGTGTTCAATGACTATGTACAGTGAAAAAAAATATTAAAGGTGACGTGCAACAATTTCTAAGATTTTACTGAGTTGCAGCTCATATGAGGAAATTATTTAATTGAAATAAATAAGGCCCTAATCTATGAAATTCAAATGACTGGGAATACAGATATGCATCGGTTGTTCACAGATACCTTAAATATATATATATGCGTGACATCTCCTTCACATAGAGTTGAACAGGCTGTTGATTATGGCTGTGCAATGTTTCTGGATATAAACTGGAACGCGCTGTCGATCCAGAGCATCCAAAGCATGCTCAATGGGTGACTTGTCTGGTGAGTATGCAGGCCATGAACTGGGACATTTCAGATTTCAGGGGTTGACATTGTGTAGTGAATTATCATGCTGAAACATAAGGTGATGGGTGGTAGATGAATGGCACAACAATGTGCCTCAGGATCTCATCGCGGTATCCTGTGCTTACAAATTGCCATTGATAAAATGCAATTGTGTTCGTTGTCCGTAGCTTATACCTGCCCATACCATAACCCCACCGCAACCATGGAGCACTCTGTTCACAACATTGACATCAGCAAACAGCTCACACACACAATGCCATACCGGGAAACTGGGACTCATCCGTGAAGAGCAAACTTCTCCAGCTTGCTAGTGGCTATCGAAGGTGAGCATTTGCCCATGATGTCGGTTACAACACCAAACTGCAGTCATGTCAAGACCCTGGTGAGGACGACGAGCATTCGGATGAACTTCCCTAAAACGGTTGCTGACAGTTGTTCAGAAATTATTAGGTTGTGCAATCTCACAGTTTCATTAGCTGTCCAGATGGCTGGTCTCCGACGAGCCTGCAGGTGAAGAAGCCAGATGTGGAGGTCGTGGGCTGGCGTGGTTACATGTGGTTTGCGGTTGTGAGGCCAGTTGGACATACTGCCCAATTCTCTAAAACGACGTTGGAGGCAGCTTATGGTAGAGACATGTACTTTCAATTATCTCACAACAGCTGGCTCAGTGGTGACTGTTTAATTGTCTGGAGAGAGAAGCTGTTTTTTAGTCTCTTGGACCCAGCTTTGATAAACCTGCACTGTCTCCCACCTTCTAAATGGTGGTAGGGTGAACAGAAAGTGGCTCGGGTAGCTGAGGTCCTCTGATCTTGGCCTTCCTGTGACACCGGGTGCTGTAGATGTCCTGGAGGTCCATACCACCCTCTGGAGAGGAACCAATGGGGTGATCGAGGGGGTGGGAAGGGATGATAGAACCAATGGGACGCTCAGAAGAGGCCTTCCTGCAAGATTGCCCACATTCAGGAATGCCCCAGATTGCTGGCTACAGTTGCACACTATTGCCCTTTCCCACTAGAATGAATGATATGCATCTTCTAGTGATCTATTGATAGGTCACAAAGTGAGCGAAGACAGGGAAACACGGCTGTTTTGACAGTCTGCTGTTGGTCTCCCCACTAAGTAACTGGTTGTGCATGTTGTGTGCGCTGTGGTTGCAGTCTAATTTCAACATGGGGGAGAGAGCATAAATTTGCACATCTCATATGGGGTAAGGATGAGTCGAAATCCCCCAGTTACTGACCCGACAGGTCCAAGAGGCTTCTAAACATCTTCTACCCCAAAGCCATAACATCTAATCAAATGGCTACACAGACTACTTGCATTTCCCCCCTTCTTCCACGCTGCTGCTACTCTGTTATCATCTATGCATAGTCACTATAATAACTCTACCTACATGTAGATATTACCTCAATTACCTCGACAAACCAGTGTACCAGCACCGGTACCCGCCTGTATATAGCCTCGCTATATAATTATTTGTTACCTTTTTTTTAACACCTCATTGCCTTTAATTGTTTAACTTCGGCCAAACGTTTTGGGTAGCCTTCCACAAGCTTCCCACAATAAGTTGGGTGAATTTTGGCCCATTCCTCCTGACAGAGCTGGTGTAACTGAGTCAGGTTTATAGGCCTCCTTGCTCGCACATGCTTTTTCAGTTCTGCATACAAATGTTCTATGGGATTGAGGTCAGGGCTTCGTGATGGCCACTCCAATACCTTAACTTTGTTGTCCTTAAGCCATTTTGCCACAACTTTGGAAGTATGCTTGGGGTCATTGTCCATTTCTAAGACACATTTGAGAACAAGCTTTAACTTCCTGACTGATGTCTTGAGATGTTGCTTCAATATATCCACATAATTTTCCCTACTCATGATGCCACCATGTGCAGTTGCAAACCGTATTTTTATGGCGGTTTTGGAGCAGTGGCGTCTTCCTTGCTGAGCGGCCTTTCAGGTTATGTCGATATAGGACTCGTTTTTCTGTGGATATTGATACTTTTGTACCCGTTTCCTCCAGCATCTTCACATGGTCCTTTGCTGTTGTCCTGGGATTGATTAGCACTTTTCCCACCAAAGTACGTTAATCTCTAGGAGACAGAACGCTTCTCCTTCCTGAGCGGTATGATGGCTGTGTGGTCCCATGGTGTTTATACTTGCGTACTATTGTTTGTATATGAACATGGTACCTTCAGGCGCTTGGAAATTGCTCCCAAGGATGAACCAGTCTTGTGGAGGTCTACACATATTTTTCTGAGGTCTTGGCTGATTTCTTTTGATTTTCACATGATGTCAAGCAAAGAGGCACTGAGTTTGAAGGTAGGCCTTGAAATACATCCACAGGTACACCTCCAATTGACTCAAATGATGTCAATTAGCCTATCAGAAGCTTCTAAAGCCATTACATAATTTTCTGGAATTCTCCAAGCTGTTTAAAGGCACAGTCAACTTAGTGTATGTAAACTTCTGACCCACTGGAATTTTGATACAGTCACATATAAGTGAACTAATCTGTCTGTAAACAATTGTTGGAAATTTTACTTGTGTCATGCACAAAGTAGATGTCCTAACCGACTTGCCAAAACTATAGTTTGTTAACAAGAAATGTGTGGAGTGGTTGAAAAACAAGTTTTAATGACTCCAACCTAAGAGTATGTAAACTTCCGACTTCAACTGTATGTATGCATGTATATCATATATATGGGGCAAATCAGCAATTAGGATTTGTTATCTGTAATAGTTATGATAAATTAAGTATTGTTGCGATCTCTTGGCATATAGATAAATACAGTGCAAAAATGTAAAATGCCCATCCCTAGTTTCAACTAAGGATTGAGGCTTTAAACTATGGGTTGGGACCCAGCATGTGATAGGTGGGTCACGAGTTTTGAGAATACATCAGTAAATCACACATCATATCCTTTTCATTTATGTCATTGGAGGACTATTTGAGTCATGGGAGAATAGTCCATTTGTCATTTGGGTCTCAAGCCGAAATAGTTTAAGAACCCCTGGTCTAGTGCAGAGTTTCCCAAACTCGGTCATTTCCCCCCGGTTCAAGTATTTGGTTTTTGCCTGAGCACTACACAGCGGGTTTAAATAACCAAGGCTTGATGATGAGTTGGTTATTAGAATCCGCTGTGTATTGCTAGGGAAAAAAACAAAACGTGCACGGGGGGGTCCAGGACCGAATTTGGGAACCCCTGGTCTAGAGGACTTGCTACCTGTAATAAAGGACATGCTACTCACTTGGGGGGCATGTTGGTATCGATGGGGGACCTGGGGGGACCTTTAGGCTGCTTGTCCTCCCCCTCCTTCTTCTCCCGAGGTTCACGTGGAGGCCGCTCCCTGACGGGCCTCTCCTTCTCATCACGCTTCATGCGATCCCTCTCCCACTCCTCCTTTCTGCGCATTCTCTCCTTCTCTCGCTCCCTCTCTCTTTCCCTTTCACGTTCTCTCTGCCGGCGTTCTCGCTCGCGGTGGTCCCGCTCACGGTCACGATGGCGCTCTCGCGGGTCCCGCTCACGTTCACGCTCCTAACATTCATACAGGTGGGTTTGTAAACACACTGCCATAGACCTCCAGCCAGGCTCAACCTGCTTCACGCATCAACGGCGCATTCAAGATTCTCTTTAACCAAAAGACTTACAAGTAAAATGCAAATCCGACAAAGTTAATATCGATTGTGCATTTGTGTTTAAAGTTGTGTAGTCCTTGGGTGGTGGATGTCGCTCTGAGTGTACTTACACTGTAGTGGTAGGGCAGAGGGGTCTCTGTGTACTGCACTCTGAAGTTCTCATACTGTCCCCCTCTCCAGAAGGCCTCCATCTCATAGTCATAGTATGGATCAGCATAAGGGTCATTACTGAAATGACATCACAAACGAGGACAAATCGTACAATAGAGATAAATAGCTGTGCAGCTATATACACCATCTATATAATTTAGGGTTCATTTTATTTGTATATTTGAACAAACCCATAATTAGACATGTGAATCATAAGGCCTAGTAGAGTGGGCTGATCATTATAACTGACCAGCTGGATTCTCACAGCAGAGCAGGAGCTGATAGTCAAGCAGGGAAACGTAGAGATAAGAGATGCATGAAAAGAGGACGTTACTACTGCCCCCTACATTGTACTTACGGATAGACTGGGTCTCTGAACTCCAAGTCACTACGGGGGAAGAAAAGGCCAAAAACAGTTTAAACAGAGACGTAGTCTAAAACAATTCTTGAAAACATCCACCATGGCAAGATATTTTCTCTCTTTTGAACCATAGCTCCTGAGCTTACCCCGGGTCTCTGATTTCTCTGGTGATGCGGTAGCTGCGTTCCCTAAAGAAATCATTCTCCTTGTCAAAGTCTCGCTCATCCTCTCCAATGGTCACGTTAAAGCGCTTCTCCTCAAAGTCTGGCTCCTGCTCTTTGCGTATGGTAGCTTTTTTCAACACCTAGGGGAATAGGGCAATTTTTACACAAGGAAAGTCTGGGATTTCACCATAACCTGCTGACTGAACAAACCCATAGAGGCTAAACACACATGCACACTTGTATTATTATAAAGACGCATCACGAGCCAAATGTAGCAGGGTGACCCTCTCAGAAAACATGTCAATTAAAAAATCAACATACTCAATATCAGCTGGTGCTGAAAAGTAACCTGTACAGAAGAGGAGTGCATATATGCTTGTAAGAGCTGAGAGGGTGTTGTACCTCTTTGGCATGTCTCAGACCCCTCTCCCAGGCACTCTCCACAGGAGGCTCCACTGGAGGAGGGGGTGGAGGGAGCTCCTCAACAGCAGGTCCACCCTGAGACAGGGAAACAGATGTAAACACAATACATTTACCCAATGCAGAAACACACACACACTCTTCAGGTCCAAATACAGCAGGCCAGAGGTGGTGCATACCCAGGGGTTGCTTCCAGGAATGAGAGGGTGGGGTGCTCCAGGTGGTGCCCCGTTGGGAGAGAAGGGGTCTGGCTTGGAGATGAGAGAGTAGTTGCCCTTGTCGTTGACCCCTGGATGGATGAACCTACAATTCATACTCCATGTGCAGTTACCTGGAAAAGAAAAACAGAGCTGTATCATTTTGAAAACAGACACATGGGAATTGGAAAAAGCATATTTTCATTGAATTAAAATACTTTGAAGTAAATGGTGTTTGGGTGTAAGTTGCCATCCATCATCGCTGTATGTGGCTTAGCTCCTAATAATATTCCATTACCACATTATCTTCATTTAAGTTATGAAGTACAATGCTTCCCCCTGCTGTCTGAAACAAGTGTCTTCAATATCACTGCTTCAAAAGGACCGTTACACTGAAGAAGAGAAACGCTACACAGGCCACAGAAGCAGAACATCAGTGAAGCAACAACACGCAAGACTTGTGTTGCTGATCAAGTGGTTCACGTTTTTACCTTCGGTTTAACCTTCATGATACGTCTCTGGTGTAGAATGGAATGCTCAAGTTGCACACGCAATGTTTGCACAGTGTAGTTTCGTCAAAAGACAGGTGTTGTACACGCGAGTGGTGCACAGGAGAGTACGTTGAGGTACCTTTCATGAAGAACCTGCAGACGGGCCTGGGTCTGACCTTCCTGTCCATGGGGTCCTTCACCTCTCCCTCCTCCAGGTCATCATCCTGCACAAATGGAACAGCTAAATATCAACTCACTTCCCCATGTGCATCCGTGAAGTAACCTTATGACTCTAGGTCAGTGGGACAGGGTGCAAGGCAGGTTATTTGTATTGCCACATGGTTCTGACTCGGGCTATGGCGGTCATTAAATGTTGTCAGATGGTAACTGTCATGCAAACGACTGCTGATCTCACTGTAATTTGCCTTTAAATTAACACGTTCAGCATCTTCAGGCCTTCACACATACAAGCTGCTGATGGGCGCCTTTGGAAAGTCTTCCCTTTAAAAAGTCCATAATTTTTTGCAACTTTAGCTGTGACTAATACAAACCTTAGAATGTCTTAGAAATCAAAACATATAAGGGCTGCATGATGCGAGTATATTTATGTTTTGAGAAAGTCACAAAAAAAGCTTGTGCTCTGTTCCTTGCCTCAGGCTGCACACGCTGTTCTCTCATCAAGTGATCACATTCGCAACCATCAGATTATTCTCAATATAATCTTGTCTTTAATAATATGTGGAATTAGTTTAGATTTAAAATGGGCCATTATCAAATGTGCAGAACTGGGGCAAGGGAAAAAATACGTTATCCGTATGCACTCGAATAGCGACTGGAGGCTGCTTTTTACCATAGCTCCTTTTTTCATCGTGCCGGGTAGGCGACTCTGGTTTTACAGCGGAGCAATGTGCTGAATATTAGCAGCTGAGAAATAAATCTAGTTGCAGTAGAAAGCTGGAATCCTCTTTTAAGTGGCAATCATCAAAACTCTGCGTTCCACACAGGATTGTATCAGTGGAGGCTGCTGAGGGGAGGACGGCTCATAATAATGGCTGGAACAGAGCAAATGGAATGGCATCAAACACCTGGAAACCATGAGTTTGATATATTTGACACCGTTCCACTGATTCAGCTCCAGTCATTACCATGAACCCGTCCTCCCCAATTAAGGTGCCACCAGCCTCCTGTGGATTGCATATAGAAATGTTTGGGCTGTTTGAGGAGCTGGTGATATTCTACCCAAACTATGTCAAGGGGTCTCCAACCCTCTTCCTGCAGCTACACAGTGATTCGTTTGGGAAAGCAACCAAGTGAAATCTGTTCAGGAACACCGAAAGTAACATGTTTACACAATGAAACATATTTCTCTCTATGCGCTCACAAAAAGGAATGAACGAGAGCGAGAGAGGAGATGGAAACACATGGTGGTGAGGCTAATCAAATAAATAAAATACTAATTCGCTGTAATTGTAGGCTAACCAGCCTACTCTGTAGCCGCCCTGCACAATCAATGAACCAACAGCATCACCTAGGCCTGTAGGTTCTCTCCCAGACTCATGGATAGTAATGTTGGAGCGTAGCATAAGATAAACCATCCATCCAGTATGTATAATAATTCAATCCACACTCAAAGGCAAATATTAGAATTTGTTTAGTTTTGGATTATAGGCTAGACCAATTACGTACCAAAGAATATGTGGTAGGCTATTAGGCTATGTATTGTATAACGGCACAATCATTACATTAATTCAGACTTTTTTCCCAGGCGTGATCATTTATGCATAAGCTCTAATATGCCTATAGGCATACTACATGCCACGTCAATTGCTTTTAATGAATCATCCCCTTAGAAAGTGCTGTCCATTTCCTTGTTTGGCTTTAAAACAAGATCCACAATGAACACGTTTTTCACTTAGTTTCAACCTGTTTTTGAACTTCTTTTTTCAAGTTGATCGATCACAGTGAGTTTTAAAAGCACAATACTGTTTTGATGATGAGTGTTTGATGTGATTTTCCAGTGTATTTGCGTTGATGTCAGAGTGGTTAGAGCAGGGTTCCTCAAATTCGGTCCTTGGGACCCCAAGGGGTACACGTTTTGGTTTTTGCCCAAACACTACCCAGCTGATTCAAATAATCAACTAATCCTCAAGCTTTGATCATTTGAATCAGTTGTGTAGTGTTTGGGCAAAAAACTCAATTCCAGAGGACAGAGTTTGGGAAACGCTGGATTAGAGGGACAATAGTGCACTGCGTATCAAGTCATTAGCGGCCTGACGGTCGTTAGCGGCCTGACGGTCGTTAGCGAGTTGTGTAGTCCCAACGTATCAGTGCCATTCATGTACAGAGTGCATAGGAGATTACCGTGACTCAACGGTCACGTGGAATTTGACTGCGGTCAATACACATACATGCCTGTTGGTGTGACGGTAATATGGTCACTGCAACAGCCCCAGTTCTGACTTTGCAGTTCTGTACTTGATCTGTTCTCCTGTTTTGCTTCCCTCCCATATCTCAGTGTGAGTAGTCCTGCATACTCAAAGAAATCAGTTTCTTGATTAAAAGTATAATGCAGATTGAAGAGAGCATATAAATCACATTACTTACATCTATTTCTCCCTCATCAATCTCTCCGTCATCCTCGTCCTTTTTGTCACGAAAGGAATCTCTCCTTCCTCTGTCCTGAGCCCTGGACTCTTCAGGCTTCTTAGGTGGACCGTCTTTCGGGGATGGAGGAAGGATTGGTATCTTCTCTTTCTTTTTGACGCTCTTGTCCTCTTTCTCATCCCCTTCTCTGGGTCCTTTCTCCACCTCGTCATCTTCTTCAGGCGCTAGAACATTGGGCTCCTCAGGAACCTCCTCGTCATAGTCCAGCTCATGCTCATCAAGCTCTCTGGACACAGATGACAACTCCTCCTTCATCTGATTCACCACCACCCTCCTCCTCCTCAGTCTCTCTTCCTCCTCTTCATCATCTACTTCTGCTGTCTCCACTGCCAGCTTCACAGACGGTTCCCCACTCTCATCTTCCTTCTCATGGCTGGACATCTCCTCAGCTAAGGGGGATGACCTCTCCTGCTCTGGCTCAGAATCAGGGGACTTAGGAGTTTGGCTGATCCGGTCCTCCTCCTCATCTGATTGGCTTTCCTGTCGCTCCTGTCCCATCATCACCATCCCATCTGACTCCTCCTGCTCCTGTTCTAGAATAGTATGCCTATCCCTTCCACCTTCCCCATCAGCTTCATCATCCTCTGGGTCAGAGATACGCTCCTGAACTACCCCCCCATCTTCGTCATCATCCAGCTCAGAGTCCCCACCTTCACCACCCTCTTCATCTAAACCACCGTTGTCTTCATCATTCAGCAGCTCAGTGTCAGAGAGCAGCCTGTCCTCCTCGGGGGATGCCAGGAACTCACTGTCAGAAATTCCCCTCTCTTCCTCTGGGGATTGGGGTGATTGGCTGGGGCTTTCGGGAGACTGGGTGGGACTCTCAGGGGTGTCCATTGGAGAATGATCCACTAAAACAGAAGAAAGAATTTACTTATAGAATTGTCTGTCAATAAAATAGATACACTTGGTTTAAGACACAAAGACAATGTCTCTAGGCAATATACAGATAACAGCGTGAACCACCGCATTTAACCACAGCAAGGTGACTGGGAAAATGGTTGAGTACAAACAGTCATGCCCTTCGTAAGGCAATCAAGTGGAGTCGCAATTCAACGGCTCAGATACGAGACATTTGTGGCAAGGACTACAGACAATCACAGATTATAAAGGGAAACCAGCCACGTCGTGGACACCAACGTCTTTCTCCCGGACAACCTAAACACCTTCTTTGCCTGCTTCGAGGAAAACACAGTGACGCCAACACGGGCCACCAACGCTCCCGTGGACTGTGAGCTCTCGTTCTCCGTGGCCGACATTAGTAAAACATTTAAGCGTGTTAACCCTCGCAAGGCTGCCGGCTCAGACGGCATCCCTAGCCGCGTCAGAGCATGCGCAGACCAGCTGGCTGGAGTGTTTACGGACATATTCAATCCCTATCCAAGTCTGTTGTCTGCACTTGCTTTAAGATGTTCCCAAGAAAGCAAAATAACTGAATTAAGCTCCGTAGCACTCACTTCTGTCACCATGAAGTGCTTTGAGAGGCTAGTTAAGGATCATATCACCTCCACCTTACAACACCCTAGACCCACTGGAATTTGCATACCGCCCCAACAGATCCACAGATAACGCAATCATCATCACACTGCACCCAGCCCTCTCCCATCTGGACAAGCGGAATACCTGAATGCTGTTCATAGACTACAGCTCAGCCTTCAACACCATGTTACCCTAACAAACTCATCATCAAGCTTGGGGCCCTGGGTCTCAACCACACCCTGTGCAACTGGGCCCTGTACTTCCTGACAGGCCACCAAGTGGTGAAGGTAGGAAACAACATCTCCACTCCACTGATCTTCACCACGGGGTCCGCACAAGGGTGTGTGCTCAGCTCCCTCCTGTACTCCCTGTTCACCCATGACTGCGTGGCCATGCACGCCTCCAACTCAATCATCAAGTTTGCAGACAATAATAGTGGTATGCCTGATTACCAATGACGGCGAGACAGCCTACAGGGAGATGGTGAGGGCCCTGGCAGAGTGGTGCCAGGAAAATAACCTCTCCCTCAACGTCAACAAAACAAAGGAGCTGATCATGGATTTCAGGAGACAGAAGAGGGAGCATGCCCCCAACCACATCGATGAGCCGAAGTGGATGAATTGAAAAGCTTAAAGTTCCTCGACATACACGTCACTGACAATCTGAAATGGTCCACCCAAACAGACAGTGTGGGTAAAGAAGGCACAACAGCACCTCATCAACCTCAGGATGCTGAATAAATTCAGCATGGCCCCTAAAACCATCCAACTTTTACAGATGCGCCATTGAGGGCATTCTGTCGGGCTTGATCACATGGTCTGCACAACGCATCACCGGGGGAACATTGCTCTCCAGGACATCTACAGCACCCGGTGTCAAAGGAAGTCCAAGAAGATCATCAAGGACTTGAGCCACCCGAGCCACAGCCTATTTACCTCAGTACAATGCAGAAGGCCAGTACAGGTGCATCAAAGCTGGGATCGAGAGGATGAAAAACAACTAAATCTCAAGGCCATCGGACTGTTAAATAGTCACCACTAGCCAGCCTCCACTCAGTACCCTGCCCTGATCTTTAGTCACTGTCACTAGCCAGCCTCCACTCAGTACCATGCCCTGAACTTTAGTCACTGTCATTAGCCAGCTAGCACCCAGTTACTCTACCATGCACCTTAGAGGCTGCTGCCCTATGTACATCGTAATGGAATACTGGTCAATTTAATAAAGTTTACACACTGTTTTACCCACTTCATAAGTATGTACTGTATTCTATTCAAGGCCTATCCTATACAGTGCATTCAGAAAGTATTCAGACCTCTGACTTTTCCCATTTTGTTACCTTATGGCCTTATTCTAAAATGGATTAAATATATTCCCCTCTCATCAATCGACACACAATACCCCATAATAACAAAGCAAAAATGGGTTTTTAGACATTTTGCAAAATTATTACAAATAAACTGAAATATCACATTTACATAAGCATTCAGACTCTTTACTCAGTACCATGTTGAAGCACCTTTGGCAGCGATTACAGCATTGAGTCTTCTTGGGTATGACACAAGCTTGGCACACCTGTATTTGTGGAGTTTCTCCCATTCTTCTCTGCAGATCCTCTCAAGCTCTGTCAGGTTGGATGAGGAGAGTTGCTGCACAGCTATTTTCAGGTCTCTTCAGAAACGTTAGATTGGGTTCATGTCCAGGCTCTGTCTGGGCCACTCAGAGACTTGCCCCGAAGTCACTCCTGCATTGGGGTTGTTGTCCTGTTGGAAGGTGAACCTTAGCCCCAGTCTGAGCGCTCTGGAGCTTTAATTCACTCAATTCATATTTTCCTCGATCCTGACTAGTTTCCCAGTCCCTGCCGCTGAAAAAGATCCTTAAAGCACGATGCTGCCACCACCATGCTTCACCATAGGGATGGTGACCGGTGTCCTCCTCCAGAATGCTTGGCATTCAGGCTAAAGAGTTGAATCTTGGTTTCATAAGATCAGAGGATCTGAGAGTCCTTTAGGTGCCTTTTTTCGCAAACTCTAAGCATTTGTTTGGCCACTCTACCATAAAGGCCTGATTGGTAGAGTGCTGCAGAGATGGTTGTCCTTCTGGTAGGTTCTCCCATCTCCACAGAGGAACTCTAGAGCTCTGTCAGAGTGACCATCGGGTGCTTGGTCACCTCCCTGAGCAAGGCCCTTCTCCCCCGGTTGCTCAGTTTGGCCAGCTCTAGGAAGAGTCTTGGTGGTTCCAAACTTCTTCCATTTAAGAATGATGGAGTCCACTGTGTTCTTGGGGACCTTCAATGCTGCAGAATTGTTTTGCTACCCTTCCCCAGATCTGTGCCTCAATACAATCATGTCTCAGAGCTCTACAGACTATTCCTTCGACCTCGTGGCTTGGTTTTGCTCTGACATGCACTGTCAACCTGTATATAGACAGGTGTGTGCCTTTCCAAATCATGTCCAATGAATTGAAATACCCTGATGAAAACAGCTTGTCTGTCGAAACATTAGATATTAGGTTATTTAATTATTGCATCTGAGCTCCTAGGGTGTGCAGCTCTCCTTTTCTTTTTCAATTAATTGAATTCACCACAGTTGGCCACCAATCAAGTTGTAGAAACATCTCAAGGACAGGATGCACTCGAGTCTTATAGCAAAGGATCTGAATACTTATGTAAATAAATTAGCAAACATTTCTAATAACCTGTTTTCACTTCGTCATTGTGTGTAGATTGATGAGAATTTGTATTTATGTCAATACTTTTTGGAATAAGGCTGAAAGGTATCAAAATGTGGAAAAAGGGAAGGGGTCTGAATACATTCCCGAATGCACTGTATAAATACTGCTGTACATATACCACTCTTCAGATATACTACATATTATATTCATATACTGTCCATAATGTCTATACTTCTTACCACACATACAATTGAAGTCGGAAGTTTACATACACTTATGTTGGAGTCCTTAAAACTTGTTTTTCAACGACTCCACACATTTCTTGTTAACAAACCAAAGTTTTGGCAAGTCGGTTAGGACATCTACTTTGTGTATGACAAGTCATTTTTCCAACAATTGTTTACATACAGATGATTTCACTTATAATTCCCTGTATCACAATTCCAGTGGGTTAGAAGTTTACATACACTAAGTTGACTGTGCCAATAAACAGCTTGGAAAAAAGGGTGTCATGGCTTTAGAAGCTTCTGACAGGCTAATTGACATCATTTGAGTCAATTGGAGGTGTACCCGTGGATGTATTTCAAGGCCTTCCTTCAAACTCATTGCCACTTTGCTTGACATCATGGGAAAATCAAAAGAAATCAGCCAAGACCTCAGAAAAAAAGTTTGAGACCTCCACAAGTCTGGTTCATCTTTGGGAGCAATTTTTAAATGCATGAAGGTACCATGTTCATCTGTACAAACAATAGTACACAAGTATGAACACCATGGACTCACGCAGACATCATACTGCTCAGGAAGGAGATGCGTTCTGTCTCCTAGAGATGAACGTACTTTGGTGCGAAACGTGCTAATCAATCCCAGAACTGAAAAGGACCATGTGAAGATGCTGGAGGAAGCAGGTACAAAAGTATACACAGTAAAACGAGTCCTATATCGACATAACCTGAAAGGCCGCTCAGCAAGGAAGACGCCACTGCTCCAAAACCGCCATAAAGACAGACTACGGTTTGCAACTGCACATGGGGACAAAGATCGTACTTTTTGGAGAAATGTCCTCTGGTCTGATGAAACAAATATAGAACTGTTTGGCCATAATGACCATCGTTATGTTTGTAGGAAAAAGGTGAATGCTTGCAAGCCGAAGAACACCATCCTAACTGTGAAGCACAGGGGTGGCAGCATCATGTTGTGGTGCTTTGCTGCAGGAGGGACTGGTGCACTTCACAAAATAGATGGCGTCATGAGGAAGGAAGATTATGTGGACATATTGAAGCAACATCTCAAGACATCAGTCAGGAAGTTAAAGCTTGGTCGCAAATGGGTCTTACAAATGGACAATGACCCCAAGCATACTTCCTAAGTCGTGGAAAATTGGCTCAAGGACAACAAAGCCCTGACCTTAATCACATAGAACATTTGTGGGCAGAACTGACAAAGCGTGTGAGAGCGAGGAGGCCTACAAACCTGACTCGGTTACACCAGCTCTGTCAGGAGGAATGGGCCACAATTCACCCAACTTATTGTGGGAAGCTTGTGGAAGGCTACCCGAAACGTTTGGCCCAATTAATCAATTTAAAGGCAATGCTACCAAGTACTAATTGAGTGTATGTAAACTTCTGACCCACTGGGAATGTGATGAAAGAAATAAAACCTGAAATAAATCCTTCTCTCTACTATTCTTCTGACATTCTTACAATAAAGTGGTGATCCTAAATGACCTAAAACAGGGAATTTTTACTAGGATTAAATGTCAGGAATTGTGAAAAACTGAGTTTAAATGTAGTTGGCTAAAGTGTATGTAAACTTCCGACTTCAACTGTACATATACATAGTCCTGACACCGACATTGCGCGTCCTAATACTTCTAAATTCCAATATTTTACATCAGTGTGTATCGTTAGATATTACTGCAACGTTGGAGCTAGGATCACAAGCATTTTGATACACCTGCAATAACATCTGATAAATATACAGAGAAAAAAATATAAATGCAACATGTAAAGTGTTGGTCCCATGTTTCATGAGCTGAAATAAAAGATCACAGAAATGTTCCATATTTCACTCCAATTTTGTGCACAAATTTGTTTACTCAGTTAGTGAGAATTTCTCCTTTTCCAAGATAATCCATCCACCTGACAGGTGTGGTATATCAAAAAGCTGATTAAACAGCACAATCATTACACAGGTGCACCTTGTGCCGGGGACAAGAAAAGGACGCTATAAAATGTGCAGTTGTCGTCACACAACACAATGCCAAAGATGTCTCAATTTGAGGGAGCGTGCAACTGGCATGTTGACTGCAGGAATGTCCATCAGAGCTTTTGCCAGAGAATAGAATGTTAATTTCTCAAACATAAAGCAACATAATTTTAGAGAATTTGGCAGTATGTCCAACCAGGCCTCAAAATCGCAGATCACGTGTAACCACACCAGCCCAGGACCTCCACATCCAGCTTCTTCACCTGTGGGATCAACTGAGACCAACCACCCGGACAGCTGATGAAACTAGGCGCAGCCATAGGTGGGCATAGGCCCACCCACTTGGGAGCTAGGCCCATATGTTTGTCAGTAGCTCCCAGGTTGGTGTGCCTATGCCCTCCAATGACTGCGCCCCTGCCCAGTTATGTGAAATCCATAGATTAGGGCCTAATGAATTTAGTTAAATTCAAATCAATTTATATAGCCCTTCTTACATCAGCTGATATCTCAAAGTGCTGTACAGAAACCCAGCCTTAAACCCCAAACAGCAAGCAATGCATGTGAAGAAGCACGGTGGCTAGGAAAAACTCCCTAGAAAGGCCAAAACCTAGGAAGAAACCTAGAGGAACCAGGCTATGAGGAGTGGCCAGTCCTCCTCTGGCTGTGCCGGGTGGAGATTATAATAGAACATTGACTGGTTTCCTTATATGAACTCAGTAAAATCATTAATTGTTTCATGTTGGGTTTATATTTTTGTTCAGCATACAGTACCAGCCAAAATTTGACACAGCTACTCATTCAAGGGTTTTTATTTATTTATACTATTTTCTACATTGTAGAATAATAGTGAAGAAATAAACTATGAAATAACACATATGGAATCATGTAGTAACCAAAATGTATGTTATATTTGACATTCACCAAAGCAGCCACCCTTTGCCTTTATGACAGCTTTACACACTCCTGGCATTCTCTCAACAGGCTTCATGAGGTAGTCACCTGGAATGCATTTCAATTAACAGGTATGCCTTGTTAGTTCATTTGTGGTATTTCTTTCCTTCTTAATGCATCTGAGCCAATCAGTTGGGGTGCTATTTGGTAAAAGACCAAGTCCATATTATGGCAACAGCTCAAATTAGCAAAGAGATACAATTGTCCATACTTATTTTAAGACATGAAGGTCAGTCAATATCAAAAATTAAGAACTTTAAAAAGTTTTTTCTTCTTAAGAACTTAAGAAAGTTTCTTCAAGTGCAGTCACAAAAACCATCAAGAAATATGATGGAACTGGCTCATGAGGACTGCCACAGGAAATAAAGACCCAGAGTTACCTCTGCTGCAGATGGTAAGTTCATTAGAGTTACCAGCCTCAAGAATTGCAGCCCAAGTAAATGATTCACAAAGTTCAAGTAACAGACACTTTTCAACATCCACTGTTCACAGGAGACTGTGTGAATCAGGCCTTCATGGTCAAATTATAGCAAAGGAACCACTACTAAAGGACACCAATATTAAGACTTGCTTGGTCCAAGAAACACGAGCAACAGACATTAGACCAGTGGTCTGATGAGTCCAAAGTTCCGATTTTTGGTTCCAACCACTGTGTCTTTGTGAAACGCAGAGCAGGTGAACTGGTGACCTTCACATGTGTGGTTCCCACCGTGAAGCATGGAGGTGGTGTGATGGTGCTTTGCTGGTGACACTGTCAGTGATTTATTTTGAATTCAAGGCACTGAACCAGCATGGCTACCACAGAATTCTGCAGTGATACGCCATCCCATCTGGTTTGCACTTAGTGGGACTATCATTTGTTTTTACACCCCCAGGCAGTGTAAGGTCTATTTGACCAAGAAGGAGTGTGATGCATCTGATGACCTGGTCTCCACAATCACCCAACCTCAACTCAATTGAGATGGTTTGGGATGAGTTGGACAGCAGAGTGAAGGAAAAGTAGCCAACAAGTGCTCAGCATTTGGGTACTCATTCAAGACCGTTGGGAAAGCATTGCAGGTAAAGATGGTGGAGAGAATGCCAAGAGTGTGCAAAGCTGTCAAGGCAAAGGGTGGCTACTTTGAAGAATCAAAAATGTTTTGATTTGTATTTTTTTGGTTACTACATGATTCCATGTGTTATGTCATAGTTTTTCTACAATGTAGTAACAAAAATTAAATTCCTTAAATGAGTAGGTGTCAACTTGACTGGTACTGTATGTGACCAAGAAAATGTGATTTCATTTAAATCATCAACATAGGGTGTCTATCCCTTTCTCGATGGAAGACGTCAAAACGCGAATTGTAGCTAGTAATCTGATTGCATATGGCCCCAAAGTTCGTAATAAGATACATGCATGTAGCGAGTGCATCCGCCATATCTCGAGAATAGTAAACTTCACGCAGGTCAATAAGTCTGTCAGAGATGATTACATATTGATATTTTATATCAAATCACATTTTATTGGGAAATTACCTAGCGAAGTAAGCGAACGTTAACTAGTTGTGTTTCAACTAGAGAAGGTGATCATAGCTGCCTTCAACACAATATTCTTATTAAAACTGGGGGACTCTGTGTTTTTAGTAGAACAATGTCGTAGCTAGATATAAGCAAATTAAGAGGCAACTTCAGCGCAGTAGGACGAAAAGATGTGTCGTTAGCTTACAACAACAATGCTAACGTTAGCTAGTTACCGGGTGAAGCAGGCCCGAAAACTGCGAGGGCTATACCAGACAAGAGGCTAACGTCTGATTTGTATTTAGAAGATGCCACAATGAGTTAAAAAGGTTTAACCAACCAATGCAACCGAAAAGCAACTTTATACACGCAAAATAGCACTTTCTGGTCTGCTATCGAAGCATGCTTGTCTGTTCAATTAACAATGCAACCCTCCCCCTACAAACACCAGTAACGTTAGCTACATAAACTTTAAATATTTTCAGTCACCTTTCCAACCTGAACCTCGTTGAAGACAGGCGGCGTTAAGAACAACCCCGTCTCTCTTCCTCTTTGTCTGAGGCTCTACAATAAATAATGGTATGGTTATTTATCTGCTATGCTGGAGGAAATAAAAAAAACCTACACGATACAGTGAGAGCGGCCATTGCAGTGACGTCATCAAAATACGACACTGTCAGTTTAAGCCATAAACGGGCAACGTTATTGTTCTTTGGCGCCACCGTGCGCTCAATATTAAACATGACTTCAATAACGTTAAAACAAAAAACACTCCGCAGTGATTTTTTATTTTTAAATTTATTTCACCTTTATTTAAAGCTAGTTGAGAACAAGTTCTCATTTACAACTGCGACCTGGCCAAGATAAAGCAAAGCAGTGCGACACAAACAACAACACAGAGTTAAACATGGGATAAACAAACACAGTAATACAATAGAAAACGTCTATATACAAGTGAATGCAAATGAGGTAGGATAAGGGAGGTAAGGCAATAAATGCAAAGGAGCAACAAAAATAAGTAACAGTATGGGGGTGAGGTTGTTGGAGGGGATATTTACAGATGTGCTATGTACAGAGGCAGTAATCTGTAAGCTGCTCTGACATACCTCCAAAACAAAGGTCATGTGGTTTAACCTTGTTTTACGAGGATGGTGGTGTTAGATTTTTGACCTATTTGTTCATCTGGGTTATCTTTCTATATCCTATTTTAATATTTGGTTAAGTCTTTCCCTACCCTTAACCTTGTTCTGAACACCTCCAAAACAAAGGTCTGGTAAGAAGAATGCCCCTCCTCCCACAGGTGTTATTTCTACCTCTGAGAGCTTGATGTAGTCACCTCATACAAGTATGGAGTATGGCTAGACGGTGCACTGTCCTTCTCTCAGCACATATCAAAGCTGCAGGCTAAAGTTAAATCTAGACTTGGTTTCTTCTATCGTATTCACTCCTCTTTTAACCCAGCTGCCAAACTAACCCTGATTCAGATTACTATCCTACCCAAGCTATAATTTTATCTTTATTTAACTAGGCAGGTCAGTTAAGAACAAATTCTTATTTTCAATGACAGCCTAGGAACAGTGGGTTAACTATCTTGTTCAGGGGCAGAACAATAGATTTTTACCTTGGGGATTTGATCTTGCAACCTTATGGTTACTAGTCCAACACTCTAACCACTAGTCTACCTGCCGCCCCTCGCACATTACGGAGACATAATTTATAGGTCGGCAGGTAAGAGTGCTCTCGAGCGGCTAGATGTTCTTTACCTTTCGGCCATCAGATTTGCCACCAATGCTCCTTATAGGACACATCACTGCACTCTATACTCCTCTGTAAACGGGTCATCTCTGTATACCCGTCGCAAGACCCAATGGTTGATGCTTATTTATAAAAGGCCTCACTCCCCCATGTCTGAGATATCTACTGCAGCCCTCATCCTCCACATACAACACTTGTTCTGCCAGTCACATTCTGTTAAAGGTCCCCAAAGCACACACATCCCTAAGTCACTCCTCTTTTCAATTCGCTGCAGTTAGAACGAGCTGCTACAAACACTCAAACTGGACAGTTTTATCTCAATATCTTCATTCAAAGGCTCAATCGTGGACACTCTTACTGACAGTTGTGGCTGCTTTGTGTGATGTATTGTTGCCTCTACCTTGCCCTTTGTGCTGTTGTCTGTGCCCAATATTTTTTGTACCCTGTTTTGTGCTGCTACCATGTTGTGTTGCTACCATATTGTTGTTATGTTGTGTTGCTACCATGCTGTGTTGTCATGTGTTGCTGCCTTGCTATGTTGTTGTCTTAGGTCTGTCTTTATGTAGTGTTGTGTTGTCTCTCTTGTTGTGATGTGTGTTTTGTCCTATTTATATTTTATTTATTTTTAATCCCAGGCCCCGGTCCCCGCAGGAGGCCTTTGCCTTTTGGTAGGCAATAAGAATGTGTTCTTAACTGACTTGCCTAGTTAAATAAAGGTCAAAATATATATAAACTCGGCAAGGCTAGCACTGGAGTAATATGATAATTTTTTTGGGTTCTAGTCAGGATTCTAGCAGCCGTATTTAGCACTAACTGAAGTTTATTTAGTGCTTTATCCGGGTAGCCGAAAAGTAGAGCATTGCAGTAGTCTAACCTAGAAGTAACAAAAGCATGGATTAATTTTTCTGCATCATTTTTGGACAGAAGGTTTCAGATTTTTGCAATGTTACGTAGATGGAAAAAAACTGTCCTTGAAACAGTCTTGATATGTTCGTCAAAAGAGAGATCAGGGTCCAGAGTAACGCCGAGGTCCTTCACAGTTTTATTTGAGACGACTGTACAACCATTAAGATTAATTGTCAGATTCAACAGAAGATTTCTTTGTTTCTTGGGACCTAGAACAAGCATCTCTGTTTTGTCCTGTGTCTGCAACACAGGCTTCTAGTGAGGGCAATTTTGCGGCTTCACCATGTTTCATTGAAATGTACAGCTGTGTGTCATCCGCATAGCAGAGAAAGTTAACATTATGTTTTCGAATGACATCCCCAAGAGGTAAAATATATAGTGAAAACAATAGTGGTCCTAAAACGGAACCTTGAGGAACACCGAAATTTACAGTTGATTTGTCAGAGGACAAACCATTCACAGAGACAAACTGATATCTTTCCGACAGATAAGATCTAAACCAGGCCAGAACTTGTCCGTGTAGACCAATTTGGGTTTCCAATCTCTCCAAAAGAATGTGGTGATCAATGGTATTAAAAGCAGCACTAAGATGCAAAGCCTCGGTCTGATGCCAATAAAAGGTCATTTACCACCTTCACAAGTGCAGTCGCAGTGCTATGATGGGGTCTAAAATCAGACTGAAGCATTTCATATACATTGTTTGTCTTCAGGAAGGCAGTGAGTTGTTGCGCAACATCCTTTTCTAACATTTTTGTGAGGAATGGAAGATTCGATTTAGGCCGATAGTTTTTTATATTTTCTGGTTCAAGGTTTGGCTTTTTCAAGAGAGGCTTTTTTACTGCCACTTTTAGTGAGTTTGGTACACATCCGGTGGATAGAGAGCCGTTTATTATGTTCAACATAGGAGGGCCAAGCACAGGAATCGGCTCTTTCAGTAGTTTAGTTGTAATAGGGTCCAATATGCAGCTTGAAGGTTTAGAGGCCATGATTATTTTCATCATTGTGTCAAGAGATATAGTACTAAAACACTTGAGTGTCTCTCTTGATCCTAGGTCCTGGCAGAGTTGTGCAGACTCAGGACAACTGAGCTTAGAAGGAATAGGCAGATTTAAAGAGGAGTCCGTAATTTTCTTTCTAATAATCATGAGCTTTTCCTCATTAATTTATTACTGCTGAAGTGAAAGCCATCCTCTCTTGGGGAATGCTGCTTTTTAGTTAGCTTTGCGACAGTATTAAAAAGGAATTTCGGATTGTTCTTATTTTCCTCAATTAAGTTGGAAAAATAGGATGATCGAGCAGCAGTAAGGGCTCTTCGATACTGCACGATACTATCTTTCCAAGCTAGTCGGAAGACTTCCAGTTTTGTGTGGCGCCATTTCCGTTCCAATTTTATGGAAGCTTGCTTAAGAGCTCTGGTATTTTCTGTATACCAGGGAGCTAGTTTCTTATGAGAAATGTTTTTAGTTTTTAGGGGTGCAACTGCATCTAGGGTATTGCGCAAGGTTAAATTGAGTTCCTCAGTTAGGTGGTTAACTGATTTTTGTCCTCTGGCGTCCTTGGGTAGACAGAGGGAATCTGGAAGGACATCAAGGAATCTTTGTGTTGTCTGTGAATTTATAGCACAACTTTTGATGTTCCTTGGTTGGGGTCTGAGCAGATTATTTGTTGCAATTGCAAACGTAATAAAATGGTGGTCCGATAGTCCAGGATTATGAGGAAAAACATTAAGATCCACAACATTTATTCCATGGGACAAAACTAGGTCCAGAGTATGACTGTGACAGTGAGTAGGTCCAGAGACATGTTGGACAAAACCCACTGAGTCGATGATGGCTCCGAAAGCCTTTTGGAGTGGGTCTGTGGACTTTTCCATGTGAATATTAAAGTCACCAAAAATTAGAATATTATCTGCTATGACTACAAAGTCCGATAGGAATTCAGGGAACTCAATGAGGAACGCTATATATGGCCCAGGAGGCCTGTAAACAGTAGCTATAAAAAAGTGATTAAGTAGGCTGCATAGATTTTATGACTAGAAGCTCAAAAGACGAAAACGTAATTTTTATTTTTGTAAATTGAAATTTGCTATCTTAAATGTTAGCAACACCTTCGCCTTTGCGGGATGCACGGGGGATATGGTCACTAGTGTAGCCAGGAGGTGAGTGTAATGCTCCGGGTGTCGTGGGTGTGGAGTCAAATACAGGAGACAGAGAGTTCAATGCTGCGCGTCTTTTAATCGCACCAACGCACCACAGGGTGCTCACAAAAAAGTTACGTTCCCACAACACAGGGAATCAAAATGTACAATGGGAAACAATCTCGACCGGGCACTAACACGTGCCTATACCACAGAGCCGAAGGTTACATAGAAATAATCCCGCACAACAACCAGGCTGTCTAATAAAGACAAACTAATTAAACATCCACAGGTGCTACCACTCAACATACAAGGAGGGGGAGGAAAAACAATCAGTGGCAGCTAATAGGCCGGTGACGACGACCGCCGAGCGCCACCTGCCCGGGAAAGGGAAACACCCTTGGTCGGACTCGTGACAGTACCCCCCCCCCCCCCCTGACGCACGGCTCCCGCAGCGCGCCGACACCGGCCTCGAGGTCGCCCCGGAGGACGAGGCGCAGGGCGATCCGGATGGAGGCGATGGAAATCCCTCAACATGGAGGGATCCAAGATGTCCCCCACCGGTACCCAGCACCTCTCCTCCGGACCGTACCCCTCCCAGTCCACGAGGTACTGCAGGCCCCTCACCCGGCGTCTTGAGTCCAGAATGGCCCGGATCGTATACGCCGGGGACCCCTCGATGTCCAGCAGGGGGGGAGGGACCTCCGGTACCTCACTGTCCTGCAGGGGACCAGCTACCACCGGCCTGAGGAGAGATGGCCGCTGTGGAACAGGGAGGGGTTGTAGCTTCCCTCTAGGAAGGTGCCTAGGAGCCTTACTCTGAGCGCACACTGAACAGGAGGAGACATAACCCTTAACGTCCTTAGCCAACGTAGGCCACCAATACCTCCCCTGAAGGCTCCCCACTGTCCTCGTCACCCCAGGGTGACCCGAGGAGGGTAGGACGTGAGCCCACCGAATCAGTTTGTCCCGAACACCAAGCGGCACGTACCTTCGCCCCGCTGGACACTGGGGAGGCGCGGGTTCTGCCCGTAACGCCCGCTCGATGTCCGAGTCCACCTCCCATACCACTGGGGCTACCAGCTTCGAGGCGGGAAGGATGGGAGTAGGTTCGGTGGACCCATCCTCCGTGTCATAAAGGCGGGACAGTGCGTCAGCCTTCACGTTCTGGGAGCCCGGTCTATAAGACAAAGTAAACCGGAACCGGGTGAAGAACATGGCCCACCTTGCCTGACGTGGGTTAAGTCTCCTAGCTGCCCGAATATACTCCAGATTCTGGTGGTTGGTCCAGATGAGAAAGGGGTGTTTAGCCCCCTCAAGCCAGTGTCTTTCACTTTACTGAAAGCGATTGCCAAATCGGCATACTCGGGGGGAATGCACACCGTGGAACCCTGGTCTGGACTCTCCACCGGCGTGGCACCGATGGAAACTCCCAAACACCTTCCAGAACACTCCTCTGACCACCCCTGGAGAACCCCCTGTCTCCACGAAATTTTAGGATTGTGACGGGGCAGCCAGGGAGTCCCCAGCACCACTGGAAACGCAGGCGAATCAATAATAAAGAAACTGATACGCTCCCTATGATTCCCCTGCGTCACCATGTCCAGTGGGACCGTGGTCTCCCTGACCATCCCTGACCCTAATGGCCGGCTATCTAGGGAGTGCACGGGGAAAGGAGAATCTATCGGCACCAGCGGAACCCCTAACTTAAGGGCGAGTCCGCGATCCATAAAGTTCCCAGCTGCGCCTGAATCGACTAGCGCCCTATGCTGGGAAGAGGGAAAAAAGCAAAGGAAAAAGGTTAAGACAAACATGTGGCCAACAGGGGGTTCTGGGTGAGTTTGATGCTGACTCACCTGGGGTGACCGAGAAGCGTTCCGCCTGCCATCTCTACTCCCAGACGGACCCCCCCAGCACCGATCAGACGTGTGTCCTCTCCGACCACAGTTTGTGCAGGGAAGGCCTCCTCCTCCGGTACCCCTCGGCGCAGCCCCTCCCAACTCCATCGGAATGGGAGCGGAGGGGCTGGGTGGTGGAACGCACAGGACCCTCTCTGAAGGCCCGCGGGCAGCCAGCAGATTATCCAGTCGAATGGACATGTCAATCAGCTGATCCAGTGACAGAGTGGTGTCCCGACACGCTAACTCCCGGCGGACGTCCTCTCGGAGACTACACCTGTAGTGGTCCATAAGGTCCCTGTCGTTCCACCCAGATCCGGCTGCCAAGGTCCGGAACTCCAGCGCGTAATCCTGGGCGCTCCTCCTCTCCTGCCTGAGGTGAAATAGTCGTTCTCCCGCTCTGGGTAGTGCTCCCGCGCTGAGTCTGGGCCATTCCAAACCGCGTTCGCCCATTCCAGGGCACGACCCGTGAGGCAGGAGATGAGGACACTCACCCTCTCTGCTCCTGAGGGAGTGGGTCTGATGGTGGCCAGGTATAGCTCCAGCTGGAGCAGAAACCCCTGGCAACCCGCCGCCGCTCCATCATAAGCCCTCGGTAGCGTCAGACGAAGGGTGCTGGAGTCGGGAGGTGGGGAGTCCGGAACCGTGGGTGCCGAAGGTGGAGAGAGGAGCCCACTCCTCTCCCATCTGTCCATTTTCTCCATCACTTGATCCATCGCGGATCCGATCCGATGAAGGACGGTGGTGTGGTGGAGAACCCGTTCCTCCATCGATGGGAGAGGGTTGGCTGCTGCTCCTGCTGACTCCATTCAATTTGATAGGTGCGGGATTCTGTAATGCTCCGGGTGTCGTGGGTGTGGAGTCAAATGCAGGAGACAGAGAGTTCAATGCTGCGCGTCTTTTAATCGCACCAACGCACCACAGGGTGCTCACAAAAAAGTTACGTTCCCACAACACAGGGAATCAAAATGTACAATGGGAAACAATCTCGACCGGGCACTAACACGTGCCTATACCACAGAGCCGAAGGTTACATAGAAATAATCCCGCACAACAACCAGGCGGGCCGGCTGTCTAATAAAGACAAACTAATTAAACATCCACAGGTGCTACCACTCAACATACAAGGAGGGGGAGGAAAAACAATCAGTGGCAGCTAATAGGCCGGTGACGACGACCGCCGAGTGCCACCTGCCCGGGAAAGGGAAACACCCTTGGTCGGACTCGTGACAGTGAGGCCTCATTAAACACAACAAATTCATCAGGCTTAAGCCATGTTTCAGTCAGGCCAATCACATCAAGATTATGATCAGTGATTAGTTCATTGACTATAATTGCCTTTGAAGTAAGGGATCTAACATTAAGTAGCCCTATTTTGAGATGTGAGGTATCACGATCTCTTTCAATAATGACAGGAATGGAGGAGGTCTTAGTGATCCTAGTGAGATTGCTGAGGCGAAATTACTTCGACTAACCGGTGACCCCACATATTGTACTTGTATTGTATATAGCTTTTCTATTGTTATGTTACTAATGGTCTTTTATTATTTGTTACTTTTATTTTGTATTTTTCTTTATGTATTTTTTCAAAACTGCATTGTTGGTTAAGGGCTTGTAAGTAAGCATTTCACTGTAAGGTACTGTTGTATTTGGCGCATGTGACAAATACGATTTGATTTCAGTGGGATGGTGCTGTCCCATAGGTGATGGACTTGTGAAGGTGAAGTGTAAGTGGAGGGCTAGACCTGCTGTGTTAATTTTAGGGAATAATGTACATTGTAGGCTACAGGCTAGTGATTACCATCAGAATAACAGAACCCTGTAAGAAGCCTCCATAGCTGAGTCAAAAATAATTGTAGATCTTGATGACTGGCTGAATTATCTATAGGAGTCTGTATTCCTGCATGCAGATCTGCATATTTTAGGATTACAGGGGTTAATGATTAACAAAACGCACCCCCACAACAGTTTAATGCAAGTGAAAGATGGAAGAACAGTAGTAGCCTAGGCTATGTGAATGACAGCACTTGGGAAGCGGTTCAACGCAAGGGGGAGACATGAGCCATGATGAAAGCATGTGGTACTTAGAGCGTTGAAGAGGCTGTGAAGGCGCATCATAGCCTCATTGCTGGTCCGCGAGACTGTAAATTCTCTTAGACAACAGAAACAATTATTAGCTACACAGTATTCAAGGTGAATAACAGAGCTGAAAATAATCTGAAGAAACAAGAAATTGGGGAAGTGTGTCCATGCACATCAATCATCAAGAATGGATATAAGGTAGGTGCGCAAATGTTGTGGAGGACTAGTGCCAGAGATGTGCAAGGGATCAAAGTTATTAACGCCATAATTCATTCACATTGTTTGCCTAATACTTTACTGCAATTTTCCTGCAAAATTCACCATACATTTGTAATAATCTCTGGGAGATGCCGCTACAGCAGGGTTCTGGGGAATATTTTTGTGGGTTTTGGTGACAGTATGATGGGCTATGCATTTGAGAATGACATGTAGTGGGAGATTGTAGCTGTTTATTATTTTGTGGATAAGTCTCTCAAATAGACATGACGACCTGATAAGCCTATCACATTTAATTCTCAGTAAAGTTAATGCTGAATATTGACTAATGAATATTTATTTCTGAGTTTGAGTATATATTAATGAGTTTGATGATTAGTTTATGTAATTGATTTCAGTAATTATGCAGATCTGTATGACAGTATTGTTTTAGTTAATTTACTTGGACATTTGAAGTGACAATACTCCTTGATGCCCAAAGATTGTGATAAGCCTCTATGAGCCACCTATTTTAAACAACTTGTACTGGACTCCGTGGATTCTCATGCTGTTGTCACAGATACTGCTATTAAGCTCAGGCACAAAAACACTGACAGATTTACAAACAAGTTCCAAATTGTTTCTTCCATTTATGACCATACTGTCAGGGGACACAAAATCTGCAACAGCTTAATTCACATCACATGACTTCAGTTACCATCATGTCATTTCCAACACAATCAGAATTAAAGTTGCCATTCGTCATGACACAGCAAGGCAATTGAAGCCCAGAGCAATAATGACTCTCACGATGTGTGTTTCGCAGGAATGAGCAGAGCAACCGATGGCAGCAGAGAGTTCAAACTGCACCGAACACTGTAAAGATGTGTGTCATTAGATGAATATGCAAAATTGAAACAATGAAATTAAGGCCTTTAAATGTAATAGTCACAGCAAGGTATCTGTTGTTAGCAGACAAGGCTTACTTCCATTTTTTTAAGGTCAAACTTGTAGATGATGACCTACTGACCACAATACAGAATTATTTTTTCTTCTAATCATCTCTAGTCCATGAGCCAGTGGGTTTGGTCGGGCTCACTTGGGCCGATGATGTTTCATAGTGATTTTCTTGAACGTCTCTAAAGTTGGTAAATGTGTGATTGCAGTGAAGCAATGGTAGCTTTCTCTGTGTTATCACACTTTCTTTCATCCCTCCATCCCATTCAGTTTTCCCATAAGAATTTTACCCTATTACAAACAATGTTGGTATATAACAAAATCAGAGGAGGCTGGTGGTGGGAGCTATATGAGGACAAGCTCATTGTAATGGCTGGAGTCAAACATGTGGTTTCCATATGCTTGATGTGTTTGTTTCCATTATTCCATTCCAGCCATCACAATTAGCATGTCCTCTTATAGCTCCTCCCACCAGCCTCCTTTGAACAAGTTATTACTCACGTATACCCTTTAATTGTACAGTATATCATTGGAGAGCTTAGATTCACTGCTATCCATCTGACACATTTTTGGAATGTTCAGGTCAACAGAACCTTGACCTTTGAACTCTAGGGTACATATCAGAATTACCTGTATAAGTAGTTTAAAAAACGAAACCCTGATACATTTGAAGTGGTTCTGAAATGTCATGATGAAGGAAAAAGGAAAAAGGAAACCGAGCACTGCTCTTGATTGTATGATTCAATGACCTGAAGCATGACATTTCTACCTTTAGATTTTGTGGCATAGAGAAAGTTAAGATATCAGACAGGGGAGGTGATATCAATAATACTCTGAGTAAAAGAGAATGTTTTGGGATTTTCACCCTCCAGACATTATTTCCTAAAGGACTTAATGATGAGATGCCTATGCATGTTATGTTGTGAATTTGAACATGAATTATGTGCCTATTTAAGATTACTATGTTTTTCGTACAATGTACCCAATGACTAATGAAGACATGTCCTCATTGTGGTTTTACAGACGTGTTTCATACGTCTTATTTATACACGTGTGTAATATTTATGAAATGCATATTGTTATATTTGGTAGCACTTATTTGTTTTCCCTTTGCCTCCAACCCCCTTCGATGTGTGGAACGGATGTGGGTGGGGCTAGGTTTACATAAGGGTGCAATTTTTTTTTAAATCACAAAATCTCTGACGAAGGCCGTGAGGCCGATACGTAAGTTTATTAAAGATCAGTGATACTATCAAGAGCAGTGTGCGGTTTCCTTTTTCCATCATCTTGTTCAATTGTTGCCATGCACCTGCAAATAAGATTGCTCAGATATGCGAGTTCCTTTTGAATTGTGTTCAGAAATGTCATAAAATTACCTTTCAAATTATATATAATATAATCAACTTTGCTATCAGCTACAACTATTGTTTAAAAATAGCCAATTGACATTAAAATGTCGGAAGATTAGCTATTGAATTCCATGTAGTTGGGCAGCTATGTTTTTGGATTATAAATTTGGTGATAGAGGCACAACATTTCACACACACAGCCAGAACAGGGTATTAAAAAGATTTGTAGAAACAGGGCCATCAAAGGATTCACGTATCCAATATGGCCGCCAAACCACTCAATTTTGTATGACCATAATTGTAGCTTGCCCAATAATATCTTAAAATGTTCATAGTGATGTAAAATACACAACCAAATGAACCAAGTGCGACAGATATGTAAAGATGTTCAATTATTCACAGAACTGTGGTAAGAATGTTCCCAAAAACCTGTCCGAATCACTCATTTCTGTATGTTTCAATCCGTAATTGTCACGTATAAGCAAGGTGGGTGGAATCAGGCGCAGAGAGCAGGTATAGTGAGTCGATAGTTTATTCTCCGAAAACCAAACACGGTCAACCCAAAAACACAGGGTGAAATAATCCAACACAGGATTAAATATATCGGAGCAAAATAACACACCACGTACTAACGAAAATACATGAACCCAAAACAATCCCGCACAAAACAAGGGCGGGACAACCTACTACATATAGGGACGTCAATTAAACTAAAATACACACAGGTGAAACTAATAAGACAAAACCAACAGACAAACGAAAAAGGGATCGATGGTGGCTAGTAGGACGGTGACGACGACCGCCGAGCACCGCCCGAACAGGCAGGAGAGCCAACTTCGGCGGAAGTCGTGACAGTACCCCCCCCCTGACGCGCGGCCCCCGCAGCGCGCCGCCACCGTCCTCGAGGACGACCCGGAGGACGAGGTGCTGGGCGATCCGGGTGGAGGCGGTGGAAATCTCTCAGGAGAGAAGGGTCCAAAATGTCCCTCACCGGAACCCAGCATCTCTCCTCCGGACCGTACCCCTCCCAGTCCACGAGGTACTGTAGGCCCCCCACCCGGCGTCTCGAATCCAGAATGCCCCGAACTGTGTACGCCGGGGACCCCTCGATGTCCAGGGGGGGCGGAGGGACCTCAGGCACCTCACCTTCTTGCAGGGGACCAGCCACCACCGGCCTGAGGAGAGACACATGAAACGAGGGGTTAATACGGTAATACCTTGGAAGTTGTAACCTGTAACACACCTCGTTTATTCTCCTCAGGACTTTGAACGGCCCCACACACTGCGGCCCCAGCTTCCGACAGGGCAGGCGGAGGGACAGGTTCCGGGTCGAGAGCCAGACCCTGTCCCCCGGTGCAAACACGGGGGCCTCACTGCGGTGCCGGTCAGCGCTCCTCTTCTGCCGTTCACCCGCTACCCGTAGTGAGTCCTGAACGGCTTTCCATGTGTCCTTGGAGCGCTGTACCCATTCCTCCACCGCAGGAGCCTCGGTCTGGCTCTGATGCCATGGGGCCAGGACCGGCTGGTAACCTAACACACACTCAAAAGGAGACAAGTTAGTTGAGGAGTGGCGTAGGGAGTTCTGAGCTAGTTCCGCCCAGGGAACATACCTTGCCCACTCACCAGGCCGGTCCCGGCAATAGGACCGCAGAAACCTGCCCACCTCTTGGTTTACGCGCTCCACCTGCCCATTACTCTCGGGGTGAAAACTTGAGGTTAAGCTGACCGAGACCCCCAGTCTCTCCATAAACGCCCTCCATACTCTGGACGTGAATTGGGGACCCCGATCAGAAACGATGTCCTCAGGCACCCCATAGTGCCGGAAGACATGGGTAAACAAGGCCTCAGCAGTCTGCAGGGCCGTAGGGAGACCGGGCAACGGGATGAGACGACAGGACTTAGAAAACCGATCCACAACGACCAGGATCGTAGTACTTCCCTGGGACGGGGGAAGGTCGGTAAGAAAGTCCACCGATAAGTGTGTCCACGGCCGTTGTGGAACGGGGAGGGGTTGTAATTTCCCTCTAGGTAGGTGCCGAGGAGCCTTGCTCTGAGCACACACTGAGCAGGAGGAGACATAAAATCTCACGTCTTTAGCTAGCGTGGGCCACCAGTATCTCACTCTCAAACTCTGCACTGTCCTCTCGAGGCCAGGATGACCCGAGGAGGGGAGAGTATGAGCCCACCGAATCAGCTTGTCCCGGACCCCCCTCGGTACGTACTGAGTTCCCACTGGACAGTTGGGGGGGGCCGGCTCTGACCGTGAGGCCTCCTCTATCTCCGCGTCCACCTCCCATACCACCGGTGCCACGAGACATGACGGTGAAATGATGGGAGTTGGCTCAACGGGCCGCTCCTCGGTATCATAGAGGCGGGACAGCGCGTCGGCCTTGGTGTTTTGGGAGCCTGGCCGGTATGAGAGGGTAAACCGGAACCTGGTAAAAAACATGGCCCATCTAGCCTGACGTGGATTTAGTCTCTTCGCTGCCCGGATATACTCGAGATTACGATGGTCAGTCCAGATGAGAAAGGGGTGTTTAGCCCCCTCAAGCCCCCTCAAGAGCCTTGACTACAGCTAACAACTCCCGGTCCCCCACATCATAGTTTCGCTCCGCTGAGCTGAGCTTGCTCGAAAAGAAAGCACAAGGGCGAAGCTTGGGTGGCACGCCCGAGCGAGCGTTGGGACAGCACGGCTCCGACCCCAGCCTCGGACGCATCCACCTCCACTATGAACGCTAAAGAGGGGTCCGGATGCGCCAACACGGGCGCATTGGTGAACAGCTCCTTCAAACGAGTGAATGCTCTGCCCGCCTCTGCTGACCAGCGCAAGCGCACCGGTCCTCCCTTCAGCAGCGAGGTGATGGGAGCAGCCACCTGACCAAAACCCCGGATAAACCTCCGGTAGTAATTGGCAAACCCTAAAAACCGCTGCACCTCTTTCACCGTGGTCGGAGTCGGCCAATTACGCACGGCTGTAACGCGGTCATCCTCCATCACCACCCCAGAGGTGGAAATACGATATCCCAGGAAGGAAACGGACTGTTTGAAAAACTCACATTTCTCCGCCTTGCAATACAGGTCATGCTCCAGCAGTCGCCCAAGTACCTTACGCACCAGAGACACATGCGCCGCGCGTGTGGCAGAATAGATCAAGATGTCATCGATGTACACTACCACTCCCTGCCCGAGCAGGTCTCTGAGAATTTCGTCTACGAAGGATTGGAAGACGGCTGGAGCATTCTTCAACCCGTATGGCATGACGCGGTACTCATAATGACCAGATGTAGTACTAAATGCAGTTTTCCACTCATCTCCTCCCCGGATACGCACCAGATTATACGCGCTCCTCAGGTCCAGTTTTGTGAAGAAGCGCGCCCCGTGAAATGATTCCACCGCCGTAGCGATGAGAGGTAGTGGGTAACTAAACCCCACTGTGATGGAATTTAGACCTCTATAATCAATGCACGGACGCAGACCTCCATCCTTCTTCTTCACAAAAAAGGGATCGATGGTGGCTAGTAGGACGGTGACGACGACCGCCGAGCACCGCCCGAACAGGCAGGAGAGCCAACTTCGGCGGAAGTCGTGACAGTAATTGCAATATTTCATCTTCAAACATGTGAAATGGATTTAAACATCTAAATAATCATGGATTTGGGCTGATTCAAATTATAAACAATGTTATCCTTTTAACTGAGGACTATAAACCTGCCCCATATATTCCATTACAATGTAGTAAAAATCCAATGTTGGGCCTGTTGAGGCCAATTA
The DNA here is from genome assembly GCF_045791955.1 of Oncorhynchus clarkii lewisi. Lineage (NCBI taxonomy): Eukaryota > Metazoa > Chordata > Actinopteri > Salmoniformes > Salmonidae > Oncorhynchus > Oncorhynchus clarkii. The sequence goes on along the minus strand of NC_092148.1, from coordinate 60,011,256 downwards.
TATTACTTTTAGTATTCTAGTAACAGACCAATCTGCTATGGGTCCATAGTAAGAATACACCTTAATTGAGTCAAACTATGTGTAATGGTTTGCTGCTCTCATCATCAATATACTAGGTTAAATGTATTGGCATTTTATGAAAAGAGTTAATAGGATAACATTTTTATATGTTTGAAGATTAAATGTTGCAATTATGACATATTCAGAAATCTGCAATTCACACAGCTTTTTGGGAACATTCTTACCACAGCACTATAAATAATTGAACATGTTTATATCTGACACACCTGGCTCATTTGGTTGTGTATTGTACATCACAACAAAAATGTTAAGATTGTATTGGCCATACTACAATTATATTTCATACAAGTAACCTACCCTGTTATTGGTAATGGTGAGAAGTTAGCATGTTTGGTCTTTGACACTCTGCAACTAATTATTCACGATTCATTCAGGATTATCCGTAATCTTGGTAGCATCATTTACATGTTTACAATTGTTGTCATTTAGTAGATGCTCATCTTAAGTGCCTTGCTCATGGGCACATCAACATATTTTTTTCACGTAGTCGGCTTGGTAATTCGAACCAGCGGCCTTTCGGTTACTGGCCCAACCGTGACGCTACCTGCCGCCCCTAGAGATCAAAGGTGTCATGGTATCCTTGAGCTCAATGGTCAAGGTTCTGTTGACCAGAACATTCAAAAAACGTGTCTGATGTATAGCTCTGAATATTTCCAATGATATGCAGTTGAAGTCAGAAGTTTACATACACTTAGGTTGGAGTCAGTAAAACTATTTTTCAACCATTCCACAAATTCTTGTTAACAAACAATAGTTTTGGAGGTGTACCTGTGGATCTATTTCAAGGCCTACCTTCAAACTCAGTGCCTCTTTGCTTGACACCATGGGAAAATCAAAAGAAATCAGCCAAGACCTCATAAAAACAATTGTAGACCTCAACAAGTCTCGTTCATCCTTGGGAGCAATTTCCAAACGCCTGAATGTACCACATTCATCTGTACAAACAATAGTACGCAGTATAAACACTATGGGACCACACAGCTGTCATACCGCTCAGGAAGGAGATGCTTTCTGTCTCCTAGAGATGAACGTACTTTGGTGCGAAAAATGAAAATCAATCCCAGAATAACAGCAAAGGACCTTGTGAAAGATGCTGGTGGAAACAGGTACAAAAGTATCTATATCCACAGTAAACCAAGTCCTGTATATATATATATATAATGTATATATGTATATATATATATATATGTATATATATATATGTATATATATATATATATATATATATATATATATATATATATATATATATATTTTACCTTTATTTAACTAGGCAAGTCAGTTAAGAACAAATTCTTATTTTCAACAGAACCTGAAAGGCCGCTCAGCAAGGAAGAAGCCACTGCTCCAAAACCTGCATGAAAATGCCAGACTACGGATTGCAAATGCACATGGGGACAAAGATCGTACTTTTTGGAGAAATGTCTTCTGGTCTGATGAAACAAAAATATAACTGTTTGGCCATAATGACCATCATTATGTTTGGAGGAAAAAGGGGGAGGCTTGCAAGCTGAAGAACACCATCCCAACGGTGAAGCATGGGTGCGACAGCATCATGTTGTGGGGGTGCTTTTCTGCAGGAGGGACTGGTGTATGTCACAAAATAGATGGCATCATAAGAAAAGACTATTACGTGGATATGTTGAAGCAACATCTCAAGATATCAGTCAGGAAGTTAAAACTTGGTCGCAAATGGGTCTTACAAATGGACAATGACCCCAATCATACTTTCAAAGTTGTGGCAAAATGACTTAAGGACAACAAAGTCAAGGTATTGGAGTGGCCATCACAAAGCCCTGACCTCAACCCTATAGAACATTTGTGGGCAGAACTGAAAAAGCGTGTGCGAGCAAGGAGGCCTACAAGCCTGATTCAGTTACACCAGCTTTGTCGGGAGGAATGAGCCAAATTTACCCAACTTATTGTGGGAAGCTTGTGGAAGACTACCTGAAACATTTGACCCAAGTTAAACAATTTGAAGGCAATGCTACCAAATACTAATTGAGTGAATGTAAACTTCTGACCCACTGGGAATGTGATGAAAGAAATTAAAGCTGAAATAAATAATTCTCTCTGTCATGCCCTGACCATAGAGAGTCTTTTATTCTCTATTTTGGTTAGGCCAGGGTGTGACTAGGGTGGGCATTCTATGTTCATTTTCTATGTTTTGTATTTCTTTGTTGTTTGGCGGCGTGGTTCTCAATCAGAGGCAGCTGTCTATCGTTGTCTCTGATTGAGAACCATACTTAGGTAGCTTTTTCCCACATGGGTTTTGTGGGTAGTTGTTTTCTGTTTTGTGTCTGCACCAGACAACTGTTTTGGTTTCGTTCGTTCTCTTTGTTATTTTTGTTATTTCAGTGTTCAATAAATAAATATGAACACGTATCACACTGCACCTTGGTCTTCTTCCACCAACAGCCGTTACACTCTCTATTATTATTCTTACATTTCACATTCTTAAAATAAAGTGGTGATCCTAACTGACCTAAAACAGGGCATTTTTACTAGGATTAAATGTCAGGAATTGTGAAAAACTGAGTTAAATGTATTTTTCTAAGGTGTATGTAAACTTCCGACTTCAACTGTATGATTAAAGGGTATATGTGAGCAATAACTTGTAATGTATACTGATATTTGATTTGATCTATTAGAATCCCCATTAGCCGGTGCCAATGGTGACAGCTAGTCTTACTGACATTTAACGAAAAGACATTACAGACAGAATACTTTAACATGTTAATGTTGTTAAATTTATGTAAATCGTAATGTTATTACAATATTCCATCTGTGTTATTTCATAGTTTTGATGTCTTCACTATTATTCTACAATGTAGAAAATAGTACAAATAAAGAAAAACCCTGGAATGAGTAGGCGTGTCCAAACTATTGACTGATACTGCACATGTCAGTACACACAACAAGTAGGCCACATGGGTAGAGACGTTGTGCCATGAGGTGTTGCTTTATTTGTTTTTTTAAACCAGGTTTGCTGTTCACCTGCGCTATATAAGATACAATACAATGCTCTTAGTATTAGAGATGTTCAGGGGCAGTTTATTACTTGCCACCCATTTCAAAACAGACTGCAACTCTTTAAGGGTTTTAGTGATTTCATTAGCATACATGGACACACATGCTTTGTTTAATGCCAGTGGCAGGTCATTGGTAAAAATAGAAAAGAGTAGAGGGCCTAGAGAGCTGCCCTAGAGTACACCACACTTTACATGCTTGACATTAGAGAAGCTTCCATTTAAGAAAACACTATTAGATAGATAGCTCTGAATCCACGATAGGGCAGAGGTTGAAAAGCCATAACACATACGTTTTCCCAACAACAGGTTATGGTCAATAATATTTAAAGGCTGCACTGAAATCTAACAGTACAGCTCCCACAGTCTTCTTATGAATTTATTTCAACCAATCATCAGTCAATTATGTCAGTGCAGTGCATTTTGAGTGCCTTTCTCTATAAGCATGCTGAACCATTTATTTACAGAGAAGTAGCATTGTATTTGGTCAAACACAATTTTTCCCAACAGTTTGCTATGAACTGGCAGCAAGCTGAAAGGTCTGCTGTTAGAACCAGTAAAGGCCTCTTTACCAATCTTGGGTAGCGGAATGACTTTGGCTTCCCTCCAGGCCTGAAGACAAATACTTTCCTTTCGGCTCAGATTAAAGATATAACAGATAGGAGTGGGTATAGAGTCAACTATCATCCTCAGCAGCTTTCCATCTATGTTGTCAATGCCTGGAGGTGTGTCATTATTATCAACAATCAATACTTTTTCCACCTCTCCCACACTAACTTTACAAAATTCAAACCTGTATTGCTTTTCTTTCATAATTTATTTTTTATGCATGAGCACGATGGCTCACTCTTTGTTGTTGGCATTCCCTGCCTAAGTTTGCTCACTTTGCCAATAAAGTAATCATTAAAATAGGAAACATCAAATGGTTTTGTGATGAAAAGCCATTGTTTGTCATAGGGTAAAATCCCTATGGGAAAAATCAGTGGTGGAAAAAGTCCCCATGTGTCATTCTTGAGTAAAAGTAAAGATACTGTGGTAAACCGTGGGGTGTTGGGTTGAGCATGCAGAGATTGACACAGAGACAGGGAGGCTTTAGTCCGCAAAAACAACTTTACTAAGACAGAAAATAAATATAACAAGAAAATCACTTCGGTTTCGCTCAGTCCTTCTTCTCTAATTTTGCTTGGTGTCGTTCTCTCCCCCTTCTCTCCTGCGGTGTGCCACCGTGCTCCTTTTATTTGGCCTCCACGGCTGGTTGGCACTTTCCTCTAATTACCTCCACTTAGATCTGTCCGCGTCGGTGTGCCCAGCTCCCGTATTGCCAGCAGAGGGAGCCAACGTCGCCTCACGCACCTCCCCTCCATTACCCCCCCCCCCCCCCCCCCCCCTAGCCCCGACTGGGAGGGAGGCATGCTCAGGGCTAGGTTTGCATTCCTCCTGGATAGGGCGTCCCGATATGCCGTGCTGGGCCCCCGACCTGTGGATGATAGAGAATCGCTGTAAGGACAGGAACCAGTGGGTGACACGGTCATTTGTGTCCTTACCTCTTGCCATCCACACAAGGGGGGCATGGTCAGTGATTAGGGTGAACTTCCTCCTGAGGAGGTAATACTTGAGGGTGTCCAGTGCCCACTTCATGGCGTGGCCCTCCTTCTCGACAATTGAGTATTTCTTCTCCCTCGGAAGGAGCTTCCTGCTGACATACATGATGGGGTACTCCTCACCTTCCTGCTCCTGGGACAAAACAGCCCCTACCCCTGTGTCAGACACGTCTCTCTGGACCAGGAGATTTTTTGAGAAGTTAGGTACACATCTACTGTGTACCCTGCTAAACCCAGGAATGACTTTACCTGCCTCTTCGTTCGGGGGACCGGCCATCTCCTAATGGCAGGATTTTCTTTTCTTGGGGTTTCACATTTCCCCTCCCGATCTGATATCCCAGGTCCTCCACCTCGGCGTAGTCCAGCTTGCACTTGTGGGGGTTTGCGGTCAGGCCTGCATCCCTTAGCGCATCAACCACGGCCTGTAACTTACAAAGATGACTCCCAACTGTCGCTGTGCACAATGATGTCATACAGATAAGCAGCTGCGTACTCACTGTGCGGCCGCAGGATGCGGTCCATGAGTCGCTGAAAGGTCGCTGGTGCTCCGATGTTCCACGAGATCCGTGCGCCCCGGAGAACATGGTCTCGCGTGCGTGCCATCTCTTCAGTAAGTTAACATGGTAAAGCTGGAGGGGTTTTCTCCACCCCGGTTGGTGGACCTTATAGTTGACGTCGCCTACCCGCTCAACAATGTCGTAGTGCCCGTAGCCAGGAATTTACTCTCCATTGTAAGGATCAGCACCAAGACCTTCTCACCGGGAAGGAACTCTCGTGGTTGGGCCCCCGGGTTGTTGACATGCTCCTGGGCATGTGTTCTCTCATCACTGGCCAAATCGCCATCATCCTCTCCCTCATCTCCTCCACATGTTCTACTTCACTGCGAGGGGGGGGGGGGGGGGGGGGGGAGAGATCGGCTGCTCTTCCCAGACCTCCTTGGCTAGGTCCAGCAGCCCGCGAGGCCGACGGCCATACAGGAGCTCAAAGGGGGAGAACCCCGTGGATGCTTGGGATACCTCGCGCACTGAAAACATCATGTGGGGCAGCAGCTGGTCCCAGTTCCTCCCGTCTCTCTCGATGACCTTCTTCAGCATCTGCTTTAGGGTCTTATTGAAGCGTTCCACCAGCCCGTCCATTTGTGGATGGTACACACTGGTCCTCACCTGTTTGATTCGTAACAGATTGCAGACATCTTTCATCACACGAGACATGAATGCAGTGCCCTGGTCCGTCAGAATTTCCCGCGGAATACCCACCTGGCTAAATAAATGGAAGAGCTCCCGTGCGATACCTTTTACTGCCGCCATGCTTAGCGGGATTGCCTCAGGATACCGGGTGGTGTAATCCATGATTACCAGGATGTATTGTCTCCCCTCACGGTCTTCACCAATGGACCCACCAGATCCATTGCCACCCACTCAAATGGCACTCCTATAATGGGCAAAGGAACCAAAGGGTTTCGATAATGCACCCTCGGAGCTGTGATCTGGCACGCCAGGCAACTATGGCAGTAGTCCTCCACGGCGCGCTTGACTCTGGGCCAGTGGAACCAGTTCCCGATCTGCTCCCTGGTTTTCTCCATCCCCAGGTGGCCCCATGCAGGTGGGTGTAGGCAAGCTGCAACAGTCCTAACATACTGGCTGGGTATGAGTAACAAGTCTTTTGTCTCCCCATTATGCTTTACTACCTGATACAATAAATTATGCTTGATTGTGAAGTGGGGGTAGCGCCAATCACTTACCCCAGGCAACAGTACCCAATCCATCACAATCACCTGGCCCCTAGCGTTCTGGAGATTGGGGTCTTCTAACTGGGCCGTCCCAAACTGACCTGTGAGGATTCCCATGTCGGGAGGTCCATCTACGGCCTCCACCTCCATAAAGGGGAGCCTGAGGTCTTCCTCGCCCGGTGGCTCGCTTGCCGGAGCAGGGTTGTCTCCCTCCTCCGGGTCCGACTCGGGCCCAGTGGACACCTCTTGTGGCGGGGGTTGGGTTGCACAGGCCACCGTCCGTTTTTCTTTTCTTCCTACCTCCCGTGCTCGCCTCCCCAGGTCCCTCCTCCACAGTGCCTGGAAGAGAGGGCAGTTTCGACCTAGGAGAATGGACACAGATAGGTTATTAGGAACAGCTCCCACGTGCATCTGGCACTCCCCCCTTGGGGTGGTTATCCTCACTGGCACCGTTGGGTACCTCTTCGTGTCCCCAGGACCTCCTTGTCCCCCGGTTCCTCCTTCCCCTCTCGGGTGAGCCACTGCGGGTGGGCCAGGGTCACCATGCTGCCGGAGTCCAGCAGAGCACTGGTGTCTATGCCATTTATTTGCACAGGAACCATCGGAGGGGCTGTCTCGGTGTGCGCCCAACAGGAGGTGACGTAACTCGCCATCCGGGTTACCCTAGAGCTGGGAGATGCGGAGGGCATAGCCCCCTCCCGGCCCGGATAGCTCCACGTGAGGTATAGCTCCACTGATCTGGGTCCAGCAGCCACCGGCTTCAGTTTGGGTCACCCTCCCGCTTTACAGCCTCGGCTGGTTCTGTCCGGGCTCTCTTCAGCTCCTCGCCTCTGTGTTGTTCGTCCCCCTCACAGCGTCTCCTCTCTCCGCTTGGGCCCCTTTCAGCAGATCCTGGGTGTTCTGGTGAATTTCCACCGCGGTCAGCAATTCCTCCAGGCTCTGCATGCTCACCGTCTTCTTCATCTCGTATGGCAGGGCCCGAAGGTATTTTTCCAGGACGAGCTTGTCGAGCGTCGGGAGGGACGGTACTTCCGTCAGTAGCCAGCCCTTGGTCAGGCGCACCAGGTCGCTCATCTGAGCCCGGGGGAAACTGTTGGGGTCAAAGGCCCAGTTGTGGACCAGTTGTTCACGGCGTGCGAGATTGAAATCATAAGGGCTCAGTATCTCCTGTTTGAGTCCCTCATAATTCACAGCCTGGTCAGTTTTCAAATCAAAGTAGGCCTTCTGGGCCTTCCCAGAGAGGTAGGGTGCCAACAGGCTGGCCCTCTTGGGCCATCCTTCTCGCTGTGCCGTCCTCTTGAAGGTGAACAAATACAACTCCAAGTTATCTTCCTCCCTTAACTGAACCAGGAACTGATTCGGGCCAGACTCCTGAGCCCTCCCAACCTTCAACTGGGCTACCTCCGCTACCAGTCTGCAGTTTTGTTGGTGTTGCTCCTCCAGTGCTTGGTCCTGGAGAGCCTGTTGCTTCTGATGGCTGAGGATGAATTGAGCCACCAGCTCCTCCATGGTAATCTCCATACGCTCGACCCCACGGCATCCAAAGCTACTGAGATGCCAGCATTCTCCACCATATGTGGTAAACCGTGGGGTGTTGGGTTGAGCATGCAGAGATTTACACAGAGACAGGGCTTTTGTCCGCAAAAACAACTTTACTAAGACAGAAAATAAATATAGCAAAGAAAATCACTTCGGTTTCGCTCAGTCCTTCTTCTCTACTTTTACTTGGTGTCAGTCTCTCCCCCTTCTCTCCTGCGGTGTGCCACCGTGCTCCTTTTATTTGGCATCCACGGCTGGTTGGCACTTTCCTCTAATTACCTCCACTTAGAGCTGTCTGTGTCGGGGTGCCCAGCTCCCGTATTCCCAGCAGAGGGAGCCAACGTCGCCTCACGTACCTCCCCTCTATTACCATCCCCCGGGATAGACCTCCTGGGACACCACAATACCTTAATAGAAAATGACTCAAGTAAAAGTGAAAGTCACCCAGTAAAATACTACTTGAGTAAAAGTCTAAAAGTATTTGTTTTAAATATACTTAAGTATTATTGTAAATGCAAAAATATATGCTTAAGTATCAAAAGTAAAAGTACAAATAATTTAAAATGGCTTATATTCAGCATACCATAGAGCACAATTTTCTTGTTTATTAAATTTATTTAATGATAGTTAGGGACATAATACAACATGCTGACATAATTTACAAACTAAGCATTTGTGTTTAGTGAGTCCACCAGATCAGAGGCAGTAGGGATGACCATGGATGATCTCTTGATAGGTGAGTGAATTGGACCATTTCCATTTCCTGCTAAGCATTCAAAATATAAGGACTACCTTTGGTTGTCAGGGAAAAAGTATGGAGTAAAAAGTACATCATTTTCTTTAGGAATGTAGTGAAGTAAATAGTAAAGTACATACACAACAAAAAACTACTTAAGTAGTACTTTATAGTATTTTTTATTAAGTATTTTACACCACTGGGAAAAATGAATGGGATGGAGGGATGAAAGAAAGAGTGATAACACAGATAAAGCTGCCATTGCCTCACTGCCATTGCCTCACACATGTTGCAACTCTAGGGACATAGACCTTCAAGAAAATCACTATGAGACATCGTCGACCCATGTGAGCCCAACAGCCCAAACTTGGGGATCTGGCTCATGGACTACACTCTGCATAGTGATGATATGAAATTGCTTCAGCCAAACAGCCCAACATAATTAAAGATAACCAAGGTAACCTGACTAAATGACTATTGCCCTGTAGCACTCATATCTGTAATTATTAAGTGCTTTGAAAGGCTGGTCATGACATACCTCAACACCATCATCTCAGACAACCTGGACCCACTCCAATTCACATACAGCCCCAACAGATCCACAAATGACGCTGTCCCAATTGCAATTCACACTGCCCACTCCCACCTGGACAAGAGGGGAAATAATTATGTGAGAATACCGTTCATAGATTAAAGCTCAGCGTTCAACACCATAGTCCCCCTCCAAGCTCATCACCAAGCTGGGGACCCTGGGACTGAACACCTGGATCCAGGATCTCCTGACAGGCCGGGCCCAGGTGGTGAGGGTAGACAACAACACCTCTGCCACGCTGACCCATAACATGAAGATCCCTCAGGGGTGTGTGCTTAGTCCTCTCCTGTACTCTGTGTTAACCCATGACTGCGTGGCCATGCAAGACTCATACACCATCATTAAGTTTGCTGACGACACAACGGTGGTAGGCCTGATCACCGACACAACACAAACACACACACACTTTTATACTCATCATATGCTGCTGCTACCCTGTTCTTTATACTTGTATTATTATTTATGCCTAGTCAATTTACCCTGCTTTAATGTACATATCTGCCTTTTAACTCTGCATCGTTTGGAAGGGCTCATAAGAAGGCATTTCACAGTAAAGTCTACACCCATTGTATTCAGCGCATATGAAAAATACAATTTTATTTTACTTTATTTGAAAATGTAGAACTGTGAGACGTGGAGGGTGTCTGATTGATGGTGGGCTTCAGTTAGATTACTTTTAATTTCCACCTCCATTTATTAAAGATAGCCCTCCGGAGAGAAAACCCGGATTTCAATTACAAGTGAAGGAGACTGAAAAGAGCAACAGATGTCTGGATGGCTTTCACTCACTAAATGTGCACTCTGACTAAGCCTAAAGCAGATTTGAAGCACTCATTCTCTGGAATGTGAGGAGGTTATTGGATTGATATTTGTCTAAATTATATTGATGTTTTTGTTCAATTGGATTGATATTGTGTTGAATATATGAGAATAGACGCTTCTATTGTACTTCACCCACTCATTAAGCTTTTAAACCTGTTTTCCTTAAAGTTAATAATATTCTATTTAATATTTATATGCTTTATGTGGTCTTCAAGTAAACATACGGTATGTTGTTTAGACATGAATCCTTTTGGGAATGTGTCTGGAAAGCGCTGGCATGCTTTTTAGGAATTTCTTATGCTGAGCTAGTGCTGTTTAACCACCATATGTCGAGACGATTGTTTGACTCCTAATGTCGACATTCAAACAAACAGCAAACTACCATGTCCAGCAATGCATGTCTTTCCAAAGGTAGATACCTTAGTAGTAGTATTCTTCCAATTAACTACAATTATTTTTCTATTTTCAGGCGGATCAATGGAATGCTCATTTGTTTAAAAGGGCTAAAGGCAGAGGAAAATTAGCTTCAACGTGCTAATTTGATTATTGAAGTCAAAGTAGATCCCTACAAGACTTTGAGGCTTTGAAGAGGAGAAACAAACAAAATATATCAATAGGTTGAAAGACAGACGGAACATAGTAAACCATTAAAAGGGAATACTATCATTAGCAACAAGTACAGAACACATACAGGGACACTTATTCCTACATTCCCACTCATATCAGTTCATGTGTCATTCACTCTCTCTGTCTTACTCAAATAGAAACAAACTCACTACCTGCAATCATGACAGAAAATGTAAGCTCAAGGATGGACACCCCAACCAACATTTCCTTGGTGGGCCCAGGGGACCCCATATCTCAGTCTCTGGAGTACAAGACTGTGGCAGTGTTCCTGGTTCTGCTGGTCTGTGGACTTGGCATTGTGGGTAATATCATGGTGGTTCTGGTGGTCCTCACCACGCGACACATGCGTACGCCCACCAACTGCTACCTGGTCAGCCTGGCCATAGCGGACCTGACCGTGCTGGTGGCCGCTGGTCTGCCTAATGTGTCAGACAGCCTGATGGGCACCTGGGTGTTTGGGCATGCTGGCTGCCTTGGTATCACCTACCTTCAGTATCTTGGCATCAATGTGTCCTCCTGCTCCATTACAGCCTTCACTGTGGAGAGGTAAGTGACACCTCAACTACCGTACCCCATTTACACATCATCAAGTACCAGCCATATACGGTGCATTCAGAAAGTATTCAGACCCCTTGACTTTTTCCAATTATTGTTACATTACAGCCTCACTCTACAATGGATTAAATCATTATTTTCCCCTCATCAGTCTACACATAATAACCCATAATGAAAAGGGTTTTAGAAATGTATGCTAATTTATAAAAAATGTAAAAAACGGAAATATCACATTTACATAAGTATTCAGACCCTTCACTCAGAACTTTAATGAAGAACCTTTGGCAGCGATTACAGCCTCAAGTCTTCTTGAGTATGACGCTACAATCTTGGCACACCTGTATTTGTGGAGTTTCTCCCATTCTTCTCTGCAGATCCGTACTCCAGGTTGGATGGGGAGTGTCACTACACCGCTATTTTCAGGTCAATCCAGAGATGTTCGACGGGGTTGAAGTCCGGGCTCTGGCTGGGTCACTCAAGAACATTCAAAGACTTGTCCCGAAGCCACTCCTGCATTGTCTTGGCTGTTTGCTTATGGTCGTTGCCCTGTTGGAAGGTGAACCTTCACCCCAGTCTGAAGTCCTGAGTGCTCTGAAGCAGGTTTTCATTAAGGATCTCTTTGTATTTTGCTCCGTTCATCTTTCCCTCAATCCTAACTAGTCTCTCAGTCCCTGCTGCTGAAAAACATCCCCACAGCATGATGCTGCCACCACCATGCTTCACCGTAGGGAAGGTGCCAGGTTTCCTCTAGACGTGACGCTTAGCATTCAGGCTAAATACTTCAATCTTGGTTTCATCAGAACAGATAATCTTGTTACTCATGGTCTGAAAGTTTTTTAGATGCCTTTTGACAAAGTAGGCTGTTGTGCCTTTTACTGAAGAGTGGCTTCCGTCTGGCCACTCTATGATAAAGGCTTGATTGGTGGAGTGCCTCAGAGATGTTTGTCCTTCTGGAAGGTACTCCCATCTCCACAGAGGAACTCTGGAGCTCTGTCAGAGTGACCATCAGGTTCTTGGTCACCTCCCTGACCAAGGCCCTTCTCCCCCGATTGCTCAATTTAGCCAGGCGGCCAGCTCTCGGAAGAGTCTTGGTGGTTCCAAACTTATTCTGTTTAACAATGATGGAGGCCACTGTGTTCTTGGGGACCTTCAATGCTACAGACATTTTTTGTTACCCTTCCCAGATCTGTACCTCAAAACAATCTTGTCTGGGAGCTCTACAGAAAATTATTTTGACCTCATGGCTTGGTGTTTGCTCTGACATGCACTGTCAACTGTGGGACCTTACATAGACAGGTGTGTGACTTTCCAAATCATGTCCAATCAACTGAATTTACCACATGTGGTCTCCAATCAAATTGTAGAAACATCTCAAGGATGATCAATGGAAACAGGATACACCTGAGCTCAATTTCGAATGTCATAGTAAAAGGGTCTGTAGCAGTACCAGTCAAAAGTTTGGACACACCTACTCAATCAAGGGTTCTTCCTTATTTTTACTATTTTCTACATTGTATGGAATAACACATATGGAATTATGTAGTAACCAAAAAGTGTTAAACAAATTAAAATATATTTTAGATTTTTGATTATTCCAAGTAGCCACTCTCTGACTTGATGACAGCTTTGCACACTCTCAGCATTATCTCCACCAGCTTTACCTGGAATGCTTTTCCAACAGTCTTTAAGGAGTATGCTGAGCACTTGTTGCCATTTTCCTGTTTCCTGTTGATAAACAAATGATAGTCCCACTAAGTGCAAGCCAGATGGGAAGCCATATTGCTGCAGAATGCTGTGGTATCCATGCTGGTTAAGTGTGCCTTGAATTCTAAATAAATCACAGACAATGTCACCAGCAAAGCAGCCCCACACCATCACACCTCCTCCTCCATGCTTCATGCTTCATTTCTGAGGCTGGTAACTCTAATGAACTTATCCTCTGCAGGAGAGGTAACTCTGGGTCTTTATTTCCTGTGGCGGTCCTCATGAGAGCCAGTTTCATCATAGCGCTTGATGGTTTTTGCGACTGCACTTGAAGAAACTTTCAAAGTTCTTGAAATGTTCCTGATTGACTGATCTTTATGTTTTAAAATAATGATGGACTGTCATTTCTCTTTGCTTATTTGAGCTGTTCTTGCCATAATATAGACTTGGTCTTTTACCAAATAGGACTATCTTCTGTATACCACCGCGACCCTGTCACAACACAACTGATTGGCTCAAACGCATTAAGAAGGAATGAAATTCCACAAATTAACTTTTAACAAGGCACACCTGTTAATTGAAATGCATTCCAGGCATCTGTCTCAACCAGCAGGGCAGTATTTTCACGTCCGGATGAAAAGCATGCCTAAAGTAAACTGCTGTCACGTTCTGACCTTTATTTCCTTTGTTTTGTATTTATTTAGTATGGTCAGGGCGTGAGTTGGGTGGGCAGTCTATGTTTTGATTTTCTATGATTTGGGATTTCTATGTTTCGGCCTAGTATGGTTCTCAATCAGAGGCAGGTGTCATTAGTTGTCTCTGATTGAGAATCATACTTAGGTAGCCTGGGTTGCACTGTTTGTTTGTGGGTGATTGTCTATGTTAGTGGCTTGTGTCAGCACAGGTCTCGGTTGTAGCTTCACGGTCGTCATTGGTTTATTGTTTTTGTTACTCTTTTGTATAGTCTTGCAGTGTTCAGTGTTCTCTTTATTAAAATTCACTATGAACACATACCACGCCACATTTTGGTCCTCTGATCCTTCTCGCCTCTCCTCTTCAGATGAAGAGGAGGAAGACCGTGACAACTGCCTATTACTCAGGCCCAGAAGCTAGGATACGCATGTAATTGGTAGACTTGGATCTAATACACTCTAAAGTTTCTAAAACCGTTAAAATCATGTCTGTGAGTATAACAAGTGTCACTCCATGTGGACTCTACTGTTTGGTGCGAGTGAACTGGAACGCGCTTCACTTTGTTTTTATCCGGTATTGGAAACAGTTTATCCCTTCTTAAATTTTATCGTTTATTTATGTTTTAGGATACCTGAGGTTGGATTAGGAACGTTGTTTGAAATGTTTGGACCAAGTTTACAGGTAACTTACAGTGCCTTGCGAAAGTATTCGGCCCCCTTGAACTTTGCGACCTTTTGCCACATTTCAGGCTTCAAACATAAAGATATAAAACTGTATTTTTTTGTGAAGAATCAACAACAAGTGGGACACAATCATGAAGTGGAACGACATTTATTGGATATTTCAAACTTTTTAACAAATCAAAAACTGAAAAATTGGGCGTGCAAAATTATTCAGCCCCTTTACTTTCAGTGCAGCAAACTCTCTCCAGAAGTTCAGTGAGGATCTCTGAATGATCTAATGTTGACCTAAATGACTAATGATGATAAATACAATACACCTGTGTGTAATCAAGTCTCCGTATAAATGCACCTGCACTGTGATAGTCTCAGAGGTCCGTTAAAAGCGCAGAGAGCATCATGAAGAACAAGGAACACACCAGGCAGGTCCGAGATACTGTTGTGAAGAAGTTTAAAGCCGGATTTGGATACAAAAAGATTTCCCAAGCTTTAAACATCCCAAGGAGCACTGTGCAAGCGATAATATTGAAATGGAAGGAGTGTCAGACCACTGCAAATCTACCAAGACCTGGCCGTCCCTCTAAACTTTCAGCTCATACAAGGAGAAGACTGATCAGAGATGCAGCCAAGAGGCCCATGATCACTCTGGATGAACTGCAGAGATCTACAGCTGAGGTGGGAGACTCTGTCCATAGGACAACAATCAGTCGTATATTGCACAAATCTGGCCTTTAGTGGCAAGAAGAAAGCCATTTCTTAAAGATATCCATTAAAAGTGTCGTTTAAAGTTTCAAGCCACCTGGGAGACACACCAAACATGTGGAAGAAGGTGCTCTGGTCAGATGAAACCAAAATTGAACTTTTTGGCAACAATGTTTGGCGTAAAAGCAACACAGCTCATCACCCTGAACACACCATCCCCACTGTCAAACATGGTGGTGGCAGCATCATGGTTTGGGCCTGCTTTTCTTCAGCAGGGACAGGGAAGATGGTTCAAATTGATGGGAAGATGGATGGAGCCAAATACAGGACCATTCTGGAAGAAAACCTGATGGAGTCTGCAAAAGACCTGAGACTGGGACGGAGATTTGTCTTCCAAAGTCCAGACCTGAATCCAATCAAGAATCTGTGGAAAGAACTGAAAACTGCTGTTCACAAATGCTCTCCATCCAACCTCACTGAGCTCGAGCTGTTTTGCAAAGAGGAATGGGAAAAAATGTCAGTCTCTCGATGTGCAAAACTGATAGAGACATACCCCAAGCAACTTACAGCTTACAGCTTATCGCAGCAAAAGGTGGCGCTACAAAGTATTAACTTAAGGGGGCTGAATAATTTTGCACGCCCAATCTTTCAGTTTTTGATTTGTTAAAAAAGTTTGAAATATCCAAGAAATGTCGTTCCACTTCATGATTGTGTCCCAATTGTTGTTGATTCTTCACAAAAAAAATACAGTTTTATATCTTTATGTTTGAAGCCTGAAATGTGGCAAAAGGTCGCAAAGTTCAAGGGGGCCGAATACTTTCGCAATGCACTGTATTAGATGCTTTGTAGTCATGTTGGGAAAGTTGGAACCAATGTATTTCTGAATCAAACGTGCCAAATAAATCAAATCAAATTTTATTGTGGGGATATAAAGAAGGACATTATCGAACAAAAGGACAATTTCTGGGACATTTTGGAGTGCCAACAGAAGAAGATCTTCAAAGGTAAGGCATTTATTATATCGTTATTTCTGACTTTTGTGTCGCCACCTGCCTGGTTGAAAATTATCTTCATGTGTTTGTATGCGGGGCGCTGACCTCAGATAATCGCATGGTATGCTTTCGCCGTAAAGCCTTTTTGAAATCGGACACTGCGGCTGGATTAACAAGAAGTTAAGATTATATTTTCGTGAAACTTGAATATTGATATTTCTGTAGTTTGAATTTGGCGCTCTGCAATTTCACTGGATGTTGTCAAATCGATCCCGCTAAAGGGATTGGCGCGTGAAGAGATCACTAACAGGTTAATGTCAAGAGTGTGTAAAGCTGTCATCAAGGCATAGAGTGGCTACTTTGATGAATCTCAAATATAAAATATATTTTGATTTGTTTAACACTTTTTTTGTTACTTTATGTTTCCATATGTGTTATTTCGTAGTTTTGATGTCTTCACTATTATTCTACAATGTAGACAATCGTACAAATAAAGATAAACCCTTGAATGAGTAGGTGTGTCCAAACTGTATGTAAATAAGGTATTTCTGTTTCCGTATTTTTATACATTTGCAAAAATGTCTAAAAACCTATTTTGGCTTTGTCATTATCGGGTATTGTGTGTAGATTGATGAGGAAACATTTTTATTTAATCAATTTTAGAATAAGACCGTAACATAACAACATTTGGAAAAAGTGCCAAGGGGTTTGAATGCTTTCCTAATGCACTGTATACAAAAAAATATCTGAATAATTTACTGTATAAACGTCTCTGTAGAACAACATGCCGAAGAGTCTATTATTTGTTCTTCTCCATTTCCAGGTACATTGCTATCTGCCACCCAATGAGGGCCCAGACAGTGTGTACGTTGTCCCGGGCCAAGCGGATCATAGCAGGGGTGTGGGTTTTCACCTGTGTCTACTGCATGCTGTGGTTCTTCCTGGTGGACATCCAGGTAATGAAGGACAGCACCATCCAGTGTGGCTACAAGGTGTCCCGTGACCTCTACCTCCCCATTTACCTCATTGACTTTGCCATCTTCTACGTGATCCCTCTGCTCCTGGCCATAGTCCTGTACGGCCTCATTGCCCGCGTCCTGTACCTCAACCAACTCCCCAACCGGCCCGACGCGGGTACAGTCTCTGCTGGCGCCACCACGCTCCGCAGGAGCTGCAAGGAACCAGCAGACGAAGGAAAAGGGGGTCGTCAGGGCCGCCCAAAGAGTGTGCTCTTCTCCAGGAAACAGGTGCGTGTGTCAACGAATATGGAGCACCCTTTATTTTATGTAACCTTTATTTTGACAGAGAGTCATAATTACAAAGAATATACAAATCACACTAAGAAAAGCAAACCAGAGAGACAATTCAATCATAGAAAAACACATTCTTCAGTAAAAGGGTCCTCAATCAGCTGTCTGAATGGCCCTAGAGGCACCGAATCCTTCAGTTTCAGAGAGCTTTGGAGATTATTCCACAAGTAAGGTGCAAAAAACTTAAAGCAGATTGACCTACAGTAACTCAGTGGAGATCGAAGGGATCCCCAGTGCTAGCCATCCCTGAGACCGGGTCTGGCAGCTCGGACGTCTGTATGTTAACAATGAAGGTACGGTGAAAGTTTGTGCAATGGATCGATCTACAAGACTTTAAAGAAGTCTAGCCTGTTTTCTGATACAAAATATTTTGCACAGGGGTCAGCAGTTTTTATTATGTCAGTTATTGACAGTCACTCAATTTGCCATGTCAGCCAACAATTTTTTTATTTGTAGTGTGTCAGTGTCCTCTACTGTCTCCTTTCTCATTATTTTGTTCAAAATAGTAGATCATAAACACTTTGTGTTTCAATTATTCAAAAACAAAGGATTCTTCACCCGGTAGTGGTTCTGAAAAGTTGTCTATAGTCATTTCCATATTGATTACCAGAGTTTTTGTCAATGACCTAGAACAAGAATTCGATCAATTGATTTAAAAAAAATGGTGTTGCTAAATTAGTCTAGCCAGCTATCTAAACTTGTAGTAATTATGGCCGAATACCAACCGGGCATGCAGGGCACATGCCCAGGGGCCCTGACCTCCAGGGGGTCCCCATTTATTTTGTCACTCTCACTCAGATATCATATTAACATGGCATAAGTTATGACAAAATGTGTAGAATTGCTGGAATTTAGCTTTAAAATGTGTTATGTTCCCCAGCAAGAAAACAAAATACTGTGACTCTCAGAATGGGGAACTAACAAAGAGTCACTGACAACAGGCAAAACGAAACAGGTGGGGTTTTAGGAGGGGTTCTAAAAGACATTCATGGAGGTGTCCACTGAAAGTTGACTAACAACAACTGGAATCTAAAAGACACCCACCACGAGCTCCCAATAAATTTGCCCAAGAAGAGGCAAACAAAAAACTTAAAGACAGGAAGCAAACCAAAAAGTTGAGCAAAACAAAAACAGAGAGGATCAAATAAAGGATTGTTTGTCTAGAAGTTCAAATAGGGAGCGCCAACTAAACGTGTTAACCCTCCACATCTCTCAAGACCACTGGAGCACTAGGCCAGCCACTCTTGAATACCATTAGGGCCAGCAAAGGTGAAACACTAATGAGATGGCAACCAGCACAGGTGTAACACATACTGACTAACATTGTGACACCAAACGTTGCACCTAACTCATCAATATGCTTTTTGAAAGATAGCTTTTCATCAATCCAGATGCCCAGATATTTATAATTGGCATGATCAATGTGGGCACCATCCAATGCAAAAATAATCAGATACATTTTTTGGTGTTTTGGAATATAATATACTTGGTTCAGACAGGATACACCACGCATTCATTCAACGATTAGAAAAAGATTACAATACATACAATATGTTAGTCTTAGCATTAGGCTCTGCTCCTTCAGGGTATCTCACTGGCTCATGTTAATTTTAAAGGCCCAGTGCACTCAAAAACGTGTATTTATATATACAAAAGTATGTGGACACGCCTTCAAAATTTTGTGGATTTGGCTAGTTCAGCCACACCCGTTGCTGACAGGTGTATAAAATCTGGCCCACAGCCATGCAATCTCCATAGTCAAATATTGACAGTAAAATGGCCTTACTGAAGAGCTTAGTGACTTTCAACGTGACACCATCATAGGATGCCACCTTTCCAACAACAGTTTGTCACGTTTATGCCCTGCTAGATTTCTAGCCGCCCCATGACAAAATGCGTAGAATTGCTGGAAAATAGCTAAAACAAAGTTTTCCAGCTAATTTGTGTTTTCTTTATGTATTATTTCTCACATTGACAGAAAATCTTACATTGATGAAAATCTTAAGTGTTATTACATACAGCCGGAAATAACTATTGGATATCAGCGCGATGTCAATTTACAATTTACACTACGACCAGGAATACGACTTTCCCGAAGCGCATCCTTTGTCCGCACCACCCAGGGCATTTCAACTGATTCCAGAGGCCGACCAAAAACAACAGCGCCGGAGAAGATGGAGACAGAGCGGCCTTCTGGTCAGACTTCGGAGTCGTGCACACCAACCACCACTTCCGAGTATATTACTCGCTAATGTCCGGTCCCTAGATAACAAGTTCGACAAAATCGGGGCAAGGGTTGCTTTCCAAAGAGACATCTCAGAGATAGTAACATACTCTGTTTCACAGAAACATGGCTCTCTCGGGATATGCTGTCATAGTCAATACAGCCACTGGATTGTCAGTGCGTCACGTCGACAGGAATAAACATCAAGCCGACAGGAATAAACGACTCATGGTGTAATTGTAACAACATACAGGAACTCAAGTTATTTTGTCCACCTGACCTAGAATTGCTCACAATCAAATGCAGACCATATTATCACC
Organism: Oncorhynchus clarkii lewisi; assembly: GCF_045791955.1. Taxonomy (NCBI): domain Eukaryota; kingdom Metazoa; phylum Chordata; class Actinopteri; order Salmoniformes; family Salmonidae; genus Oncorhynchus; species Oncorhynchus clarkii. The sequence continues at coordinate 59,991,320 of NC_092148.1, read as the reverse complement.
CAAGAGAATTCTCTTAGATTATTGTCACAGTCGTGTATTTCCCCCTTCAAGCCGATACCACAACGGCCCTCAAGGAACTTCACTGGACTTTATGCAAACTGGAAACCATATAATTCCATTTATTGTAGCTGGGGATTTTAACAAAGCAAATTTGAGAACAAGGCTACCTAAATTCTATCAGCACATCGACTGTAGCACTCGCGCTGGAAAAACACTGGACCACTGTTACTCTAACTTCCGTGATTCGCTGAGTGAGTTTTTATAAGGAAGTGTATATGAGATGGTGTACCCACTGTGACTACTAAAACCTGCCCAAACCAGAAACCAGGAACCATCACTCACGCCGCCAAACTTACCCTAGTAAAACTGACTATCCTACCGATCCTCGACTTCGGCGATGTCATCTACAAAATTGCTTCCAACACTCTGCTCAGCAAACTGGATGCAGTTTATCACAGTGCCATCCGTTTTGTCACTAAAGCACCTTATACCACCCACCACTGCGACCTGTATGCTCTAGTCGGCTGGCCCTCGCTACATATTCGTCGCCAGACCCACTGGCTCCAGGTCATCTACAAGTCCATGCTAGGTAAAGCTCCGCCTTATCTCAGTTCACTGGTCACGATGGCAACACCCACCCGCAACACGCGCTCCAGCAGGTGTATCTCACTGATCATCCCTAAAGCCAACACCTCATTTGGCCGCCTTTCGTTCCAGTTCTCTGCTGCCTGTGACTGGTACGAATTGCAAAAATCGCTGAAGTTGGAGACTTTTATCTCCCTCACCAACTTCAAACATCTGCTATCTGAGCAGCTAACCGATCGCTGCAGCTGTACATAGTCTATCGGTAAATAGCCCACCCATTTTTACCTACCTCATCCCCATACTGTTTTTATTTATTTACTTTTCTGCTCTCTTGCACACCAATATCTCTACCTGTACATGACCATCTGATCATTTATCACTCCAGTGTTAATCTGCAAAATTGGAATTATTCGCCTACCTCCTCATGCCTTTTGCACACAATGTATATAGACTCTCATTTTTTTCTACTGTGTTATTGACTTGTTAATTGTTTACTCCATGTGTAACTCTGTGTTGTCTGTTCACACTGCTATGCTTTATCTTGGCCAGGTCGCAGTTGCAAATGAGAACTTGTTCTCAACTAGCCTACCTGGTTAAATAAAGGTGAAATAAAAAATAAAAAGATGGCGGCATTCGCGCAAAGCCACCACATTTAACCATGGAAAGATGACTGGGAATATGGCGAATACAAAGAGTATAGTTATTCCCTCTGCAAGGCAATCAAACAAGCAAAATGTGAGCATAGAGACAAAGTGGAGTCGCAATTCAACAGCTCAGACACGAGATGCATGTGACAGGGTCTAGAGACAATCACGGACTACATAAGGAAGCCAGCCACGTCACGGAAACCGACGTCTTGCTTCCAGACAAACTAAACACCTTCTTTGCCCCCTTTGAAGATAATACAGTGCCACCGACATGGCCCGCTTCCAAGGACTGTGGGCTGTACTTCTCCGTGTTAACACTCGCAAGGCTGCCGGCCCAGACGGAATCCCTAGCCGCGTCCTCAGAGCCCGGGTAGACCAGCTGGCTGGTATGTTCACTGACATTTTCAATCTCTCCCTATACCAGTCTGCTGTCCCCACTTGCTTCAAGATGTCCACCATTGTTCCTGTACCCAAGAAAGCAAAATTACTTGCACTTACTTCTGTCATAATTACCTTTATTTAACCAGGCAGGCCAGTTGAGAATAAGTTCTCATTTACAACTGCAACCTGGCCAAGATAAAGCAAAGCAGTGTGACACAAACAGCACAGAGTTACACATGGGATAAACAAACATACAATAACACAATAGAAAAATCTATATACAGTGTGTTCAAAAGTAGGGAGATTAGGGAGATAAGACAATAAATAGGCCATAGTGGAAAAATAATTACAATTTAGCAATTAAACACTGGGGTTATAGATGTATAGAAGATGAATGTGCAAGTAAAGATACTGGGGTGCAAAGGAGCAATAAATAAATAATAATAATATGGGGATGAGGTAGTTGGGTGGGCTATTTACAGATGGGCTGTGTACAGGTGCAATGATCGGGAAGCTGCTCTGACAGCTGATGCTTAAAGTCAGTGAGGGAAATATAAGGCTCCAGCTTCAGTGATTTTTGCAATTCGTTCCAGTCATTGGCAGCAGAGAACTGTAAGGAAAGGCGGCCAAAGGAGGTGTTGGCTTTGGGGATAACCAGTGAAATATACCTGCTGGAGCGCGTGCTACGGGTGGGTGCTGCTATGCTGACCAGTGAGCTAAGATAAGGTGGGGCTTTAACTAGCAAAGACTTATAGATGACCTGGAGCCAGTGGGTTTGGTGACAAGTATGAAGCGAAGGCCAGCCAACGAGAGCATACACATCGCATTGGTCGGTAGTATATGGGATTTGGTGACAAAATGGATGGCACTGTGATAGACTACATCCAATTTGCTGAGTAGAGTGTTGGAGGCTATTTTGTAAATGACATCGCCGAAGTCAAGGATCGGTAGGATAGTCAGTTTTACGAGGGTACGTTTGGCAGCATGAGTGAAGGATGCTTTGTTGCGAAATTAAGTGTTTTGAGAGACTAGTCAAAGATCATATCACCTCCACCCTACTTGCTACCCTAGACCCACTCCAATTTGCTTACCCCCCCAATAGGTTTACAAACAATGCAAATTGCCATCACACTGCACTCTGCCCTATCCCATCTGGAAAAGAGGATGTAAGAATGCTATTCATTGACTATATCTCAGCATTCACCATAGCACCCTTCAAGTTCATCATTAAGCTTGAGGCCCTGGGTCTCAACCCCTCCCTGAGCAATTGGGTCCTGGACTTCCTGATGGGCCGCCCCCAGTTGGTGAAGGTAGGAAACAACAACTCCACTTCGCTGATCCTCAACACTGGGGCCCCACAAGGGTGCGTGCTCAGCTCCCTCCTGTACTCCGTGTTCACACATGACTGCATGGCCATGCACGCCTCCAACTCAATCATCAGGTTTGCAGACGACACAACAGTAGTAGGCTTGATTACCAACAACGGCGAGACAGCCTACAGGGAGGAGGTGAGGGCTCACGGAGTGTGGTGTCAGGAAAATAACCTCTCACTCAACGTCAACAAAAGAAAGGAGATGATCGTGGACTTCAGGAAACAGCAGAGGGTGCACCCCCCCCCATCCACATCGACGGGACAGCAGTGGAGAGGCGGAAAGGTTTAAGTTCCTCGGCGTACACATCACAGACAAACTGAAATGGTCCACCCACACAGACAGTGTGTTGAAGAAGGCGCAACAGCGCCTATTCAACCTCAGGAGGCTGAACAAATTTGGCTTGTCACCTAAAACCCCCACAAACGTTTACAGATGTACAATTGAGAGCATCCTGTCGCACTGTATCATCGCCTGGTACGGCAACTGCACCATCCACAACAGCAGGGATCTCCAGAGGGTGGTGCGGTCCGATATCACAGGAAGGCCAAAAAGATCATCAAGGTCAACAACCACCCGAGCCACTGCCTGTTCACCCCACTACCATCCAGAAGGCGAGTTCAGTACAGGTGCATCAACGCTGGGACCGAGAGGCAGCTTCTATCTCAAGGCCATCAGACTGTTAAACTAGCACAGACAGGCTGCTGCCTACATACAGACTTGAAATGATTGGCCACTTTAATAATGTCACTTTAATAACGTTTACATATCTTGCATTACTCATCTCATATGTATATACTGTTTTCTATACTATCTATTGCATCTTAGCTTATGCCGCTCTGTCCTTGCTCATTCATATATTTATATATTCTTATTCCTTTACTTATATTTGTGTGTATTAGGTATTTGTTGTAGAATTGTTAGATATTACTTGTTAGATATTACTGCACTGTCTGAACTAGAAGCACAAGGATTTCGCTGCACTTGCAATAACATATGTTAACCATGTGTATGTGACCAATAGAATTTGATTTGATTTAGAGTTTCCCCGGTAAACTGTACGTGATGTTATTGTGAAGTGGAAACGTCTAGGAGCAACAATGGCTCAGTCGTGAATTGGTAGGCCACACAAGCTCACAGAAATGGACACCAGAGTGCTGAAGCGTGTAGTGTATATAAATCGTCTGTCCTCAGTTGCAACACTCAATAACGAGTTCAAAACTGCCTCTGGAAGCAACGTCAGCACAATAACTTTTCATCGGGAGCTTCATGAAATGGGTTTCCATGGCCGAGCAGCCGCACACAAGCCTAAGATCACCATGCGCAATGCCAAGCATCAGTTGGAGTGGTGTAAAGCTCACCGCCATTGGACTCAGTATAAGTGGAAATGCATTCTCTGGAATGATGAATCAAGCTTCACCAACTGGCAGTCCGACGACGAATCTGGGTTTGGTGGATGCCAGGAGAACGCTACCTGCCCGAATGCATAGTGACAACTTTAAAGTTTGGAGGAGGAATAATGGTCTGGGGCTGCTTTTTATGGTTTGGGCTAGGTCCCTTAGTTCCAGTGAAGGGAAATCTTAGCTACAGCATCCAATGTCATTCTAGACAATTCTGTGCTTCCAACTTTGTTGCAACAGTTTCGAGAAGGTCCTTTCTTGTTTCAGCATGACAATTCCCCCATGCACAAAGTGAGGTCCATGGTTTGTCGAGATCGATGTGGAAGAACTTGACTGGCCTGCACAGAGCCCTGACCTCAACCCTATCTTTCACCTTTGGGATGAATTGGAACACAAACTGTGAGCCAGGCTGTTAAAGCAGCAAAGGGGGGGACCAGCTTCATAAAAATGCCCATGAGTTTGGAATGATATGTTCGGCGAGCAGGTGCCCACATAATTTGGGTCATGTTGTTTACATACAGTATATATATTATATTATGAGGTTGAAATAATACTGTGAAATTGTGAAAATTTTGATAATGCCATTTTAGTGTGATGCATGAAACACAACAAGTATCTCACTGCCAATAAACTGCCAATAGGTACTCATCACAGTGGGAGGTTGATCCTTCTCTTGCTAGAACAAAAATGATACCTGCTGCGTGCCGTCCCGGTAGCAACATACCTATTGATTCTCCTAGTAGAATCACAATTCTCGTTAGTGGCCAACAACTTGACTTTGAGCCAAACGAACCCATACATGGGGGAGCCCCCCAAAAAAGCGGGCACCTCCATACATCCACTGATGAGCCAGTCACACTTCATATGCAAGGTATGCTATGGGATGGTAGCTACTGCCACCTTCTAGTTTGGAGTATTTTAACAAGGTTGAGTGGCTGACGACTTCCAAGGTCTTTGCGGTTTGAACACAAAAGAGATTGATTGCCAACACTTTGTTCAGAGGTGCTAAGTACTGTTGACAGGCAAATGTTTGCCAACACTACCTGTGCGTCTAAGTTTTATGAGTCTATTGACAAGCTTTAAGTCTGAGCCTTAAAGCTTGTGCTTCAATCTAAGTAACGTATTACAAAATGGAGATCAAAATTCGTCAATTTAAGCTAGAGATATCTGTTTTTTTGCAATCCACCGTATCCGCCTTTGTCAGACTTCCTCATCTGCGGTAGAAGGTGGCCAAGCTACAGATGATGTTTGTCAGACCATGAGACATCCCGAAAATCAGTCTTCTCATCAAAATGTCTGTAGCATCCAAAATGTTTGGCCTACAAACTACTATGACCACTCTATGGAAAGATGAGACTCTCATGAACACAATACTGTTTTCTGTTTTGCTCCACGACTCCCAAGAAGTTGTTACCGCCGATGTGTCAACTTCTGTCTGTAGCGTCCGAACTGTTTGGTCTACAAACTTTTATGACCACGCTATGGAAAGGGGAGATTATCACAAATTATCACAAATACGATGGTGTTCTCTGTTTTTCTCTATGACCCCCACAAGTTTCACGGGACTCGTCTGAAGGTAACTGGTACTGGCTGAATCCCTGAATCCTTTGGACACCACCGCCCGTAAGGGAATGGCCTCGGGATACCGGGTGGCATAGTCTACGATTACCAGGATGTACCGGTGTCCTCGTGCTGTTTTTACCAGGGGTCCCACTATGTCCATGGCAATGCGTTCAAAGGGCACCCCGATGATCCGTAGGGGGGACCAGTGGGTTTCAGAACGTTTACACAGATCAGACACAGACAGAGTAGGATTAGCTCAGTTTCAAAGGTGTTTATTAAATAGTCCAAAAGATAAGAATAGGTCTCCCCCAAGAGACCCTCTCTGGAATACCGTCTTCTGGGCTCCGGGTCTCGCTGTATCCTGTCGGGATCAAAAACTGAACTCCCTCCTGTTACCTCTGGTACCGTCCCCAACTATATGGGAGTCCTTTCTTCCCCCAATCTCTCCCCTCTGTGCTGCCCTTCTGGCAGCTTTATGGGACTTGTACAGCTGGTGAGCAATCAGCCCTTGATTACTCACAAATCCCCAATCAGCCCCAATTAGTCCTGGCCGGAGAATCTGTCGAGACCTGGCACATCCAGCAGATGGAGCCATTGCCTCGTGATGTATACACCGTCTGTCACCAGGCCTCGACGAGTCTCCCCCTGGTGGCTGACCTGCTGTACGCCACAATACACACATCAATCTACATACAATAAATACCCCATAATGACAAATCAAACTCACGTTTTTAGAAATGTTTGAAAGCAGATGTTCGATCGGGTTCAAGTCCAGGCTCTCGCTGGGCCACTCAAGGACATTCAGAGACTTGATCCGAAGCCACTCCTGCGTTGACTTGGCAGTGCGCTCTGGAGCAGGTTTTCATCAAGGATATCTCTCTGCTTTGCTTTTTCATCTTTCTGTCGATTCTGATTAGTCTCCCAGACCCTGACGCTGAAAAACATCCCCACAGCAAGATGCTGCCGCCACCATGCTTCACTGTAGGGATGGTGCCAGGTGTCCTCCAGATGTGACACTTGGCATTCAAGCAAAATAGTTCAATCTTGGTTTCATCAGACCAGAGAATCTTGTTTCTCCTGGTCTGAGAGTCTTTAGGTGCATTTTGGCAAACTCCAAGCGGTGTGTCATGTGCCTTTTACTGAGGAGTGGCTTCTTTCTGGTCACGCTACCATGAAGGCCTGATTGGTGGAGTGCTGCAGAGATGGTTGTCCTTCTGGAAGGTTCTCCTATCTCCCCTGAGGAACTCATAGTGACCATCGGGTTCTTGGTCACCTCCCTGACCAAGACCCTTGTCCCCCGATTGGTCAGTTTGGATGGTTGGCCAGCGCTAGGAAGAGTCTTGGTGGTTCCAAACTTTTTCCATTTAAGAAATGGAGGCCATTGTGTTCTTGTGGACATTCAATGCTGCAAAAATGTTTTGGTACCCTTCCCCAGATCTGTCTGTGCCTCGACACAATTGTGTCTCGAAGCTCTACGGACAATTTGTTTGGCCTAATGGCTTGGTTTTTGTTCTGACATGCACTGTCAACTGTGGGACCTTAAATAGACAGGCGTGTGCCTTTCCAAATCATGTCCAATCAATTGAATTTACCACATGTGGACTCCAACCAAGTTGTAGAAACATCTCAAGGATTATCAATGGAAACAGGATGTACCTGAGCTCAATTTTGAGTCTTATAGCATAGGGTCTGAATACTTATGTAAATAAGGCATGTCTGTTTTTTATTTTTTATAAATCTGCAAACATTCTAAAAAAATGTTTTCGCTTTGTCATTAATGAGTACTGTGTGTAGATTTCTGTCATTTAATATATATTTTTGTTCATTCATTATTGAATAAGACTAATGTAACAAAATGTGGGAAATGTCAAGGGGTCTGAAGGAAATGTATATATATTATTGAATGAATCTGTAGGCTAATAAAGTTATATGAAATGGCATACAGTGGTGCAAAAAATTATTTAGTCAGCCACCAATTGTGCAAGTTCTCCCACTTAAAAAGATGAGAGGCTTGTAATTTACATCATAGACACCTGTACACTTCAACTATGACAGACAAAATGAGAAAAAAAATCCTGAAAATCTCATTGTAGGATTTTTAATGAATTTATTTGAAAATTATGGTGGAAAATAAGTATTTGGTCACCTACAAACAAACAAGATTTCTGGCTCTCAAAGACCTGTAACTTCTTCTTTAAGAGGCTCCTCTGTCCTCCACTCGTTACCTATATTAATGGCACCTGTTTGAACTTGTTAACAGTATAAAAGACACCTGTCCACAACCTCAAACAGTCACACTCCAAACTCCACAATGGCCAAGACCAAAGAGCTGTCAAAGGACACCAGAAACAAAATTGTAGACTGAATCTGTAATAGGTAAGCAGCTTGGTTTGAAGAAATCAACTGTGGGAGCAATTATTAGGAAATGGAAGACATACAAGATCACTGATAATCTCCCTCGATCTGGGGCTCCACGCAAGATCTCATCCCGTGGGGTCAAAATGATCACAAGAACGGTGAGCAAAAATCCCAGAACCACATGGGGGGACCTAGTGAATGACCTGCAGAGAGCTGGGACCAAAGTAACAAAGCCTACCATCAGTAACACACTACGCCGCCAGGGACTCAAATCCTGCAGAGCCAGACGTGTCCCCCTGCTTAAGCCAGTACATGTCCAGGCCCGTCTGAAGTTTGCTAGAGAGCATTTGGATGATCCAGAAGAAGATTGGGAGAATGTCATATGGTCAGATGAAACCAAAATATAACTTTTTGGTAAAAACTCAACTCGTTGCGTTTGTAGGACAAAGAATGCTGAGTTGCATCCAAAGAACACCATACCTACTGTGAAGTATGGGGGTGGAAACATCATGCTTTGGGGCTGTTTTTCTGCAAAGGGACCAGGACGACTGATCCGTGTAAAGGAAAGCATGAATGGGGCCATGTATTGTGAGATTTTGAGTGAAAACCTCCTTCCATCAGCAAGGGCATTGAAGATGAAACGTGGCTAGGTCTTTCAGCATGACAATGATCCCAAACACACCGCCCGGGCAACGAAGGAGTGGCTTCGTAAGAAGGAACCTTTCAAGGTCCTGGAGTGGCCTAGCCAGTCTCCAGATCTCAACCCCATAGAAAATCTTTGGAGGGAGTTGAAAGTCCATGTTGCCCAGCAACAGCCGCCAAAACATCACTGCTTTAGAGGAGATCTGCATGGAGGAAATGGCCAAAATACCAGCAACAGTGTGTGAAAACCTTGTGAAGACCTCTGTCATTGCCAACAAAGGGTATATAACAAAGTATTGAGATAAACTTTTGTTATTGACCAAATACTTATTTTCCACCATAATTTGCAAATAAATTCATTACAAATCCTACAATGTGATTTTCTGGATTTTTTTTTCTCATTTTGTCTGTCATAGTTGAAGTGTACCTATGATGAAAATTATAGGCCTCTCTCATCTTTTTAAGTGAGGTAACTTGCACAATTGGTGGCTGACTAAATACTTTTTTGCCCCACTGTATATTAGGCCGTATTATTTTGCCATTTTAGGGGAAACACTTGAATGAAATACAGGCTTACTACTTCTAAGTCTCAAACGCCCCCAGGAGACAAACGCACAAGGAACACAATTCAAGCTTCAGCAAAGGACAACAGAAAACACACCTCTTTTAACAGGGAAATCATAATGAGTAAATAGGACACACCTGAGTGTCGTTAATGTCTCTTGGATGTTCTCTGCCGCCCTCTGGTGACAGGTAGAACCATGACACTCTAACGCAGTTCCACCTCCGACACCGCCAAAACTGCTTTGCGGATGTCGGCTGGCGTGGATCTGATAGAATCTAGCCCAGTCATTCAAAAGTATACAGGAGTTTCATCAGAACTTCAGACTTCCAATGAATAAAAGAGCAAAGAGTATCTGTTGGAGAACTGAGACTATAATCATCAGTAGCACTTTATGATAACACCGTGTGCAAAAGCATTTATAATGAATTAGTAAATTGTTTATCATGATAGTAATCTAGTTATTCACGCATTTATAAACAACTTTTAAAGTATTTAATAATGATTAATAACATCACTCATAAGATGTTCAGGTCCTCATAAACCATTTACTAACCATTAGTTAAGTCGTTTTATGTGTCCTCATCTAAAGTGTGGGATATTTATACTTTATAAATTCTTTATAAATGTTTTGAGCGGCCAGTGTAATTTCTCACAAAAAGATGGACATGCCATTGGTAGACATTCCAGCAGTACCTGGTGCTCCTTAAGGTCTCAAAATGGCCCCTAGAACATACATTCAGTTGGCCTGCACATAGCCCTGACCTCAACCACATCGAACACCTTTGGAATTCATTTGAATGCCGACTGTGAGCCAGGCCTAATCGCCCAACATCAGTGTCCGACCTCACTAATACTCTTGTGGCTGAATGGAAGCAAGTCCCCGCAGTAATTTTCCAACATCTAGTGGAAAGCCTTCCCAGAATAGTGGAGGATGTTATACTGTAGCAGCAAAGGGGGGATCAACTCCATATTAATGCTCATGATTTTGGAATGAAATGTTCGACGAGCAGGTGTCCGCATACTTTTGGCTATGTAATGTATCAATGGTTAAACAACAAGCACACAATACTGAGGGGGTGAATTGCAACCAACAGGCAGAATGTAGTGCTGTGCTACGCTTTACTAACAGATTTCTTAAAAAGCTACTACTGGGAGATTACATACACCTGAGTGTTAAAGCAAACTTGCTTGCAACAAAGTGACTCCCCTATCAAGGTATTTTGGTACTTTCCTTATACACTAGCCTATGCCAAAGTCCCCACATGGGTTGCCGCTGTCGGCTCCTGGCTTATATTCGTCGCATCTTTGATATTTGCCTCTCCAAAGGTGAGGCATGATGAGGCTTTTTTTCAGCGGTATTGACCTCACAATAAACCAGATTAGAGTAACTGCATGACAGCTTTGTGGTGCTGAAACATGAAGCGGCAGCCGCAGCGCAATCAATAAGAGGTAGCCCTACCTGTTTAACAGACTAAATTATGGACTGTCCACAGATTTGTCAGCCAACTCCTCCAATAGTGTCACCACTCTTTAAATACCTCTGTGTCCATGAAGGGCTTGATGTGTTAAGTTAAAACCAGTGCTTGAATTGAAGGGGCAGGCCTATGTGAGGGTATGCCATAGTCTATTTTTGTTAAAGAAAATGGCAAAAAGCAAACCCCTTGTTAGCTTACATCTTTGAAAAACGAAACCGGATTCTGATTGTATAAAGCAATCTATAATGGCGCTTTCCTCCGCAATACTTTACGCTAGAAATTAGCTGCAAAATGCACAAGAAAGATGCAACTCCGATCACAGGAGGTTGGTGACACCTTAATTGGTGAGGACAGGCTGATGGTAATGGATGAAGCGTAATAAGTGTAATTGTATCAAATACATCAAACACATGGTTTACATGTTGTTGATGCCATTCCATTGGCTCAGTTCCATCCATTATTATGAGCCGTCCTCCCCTCAGCAGCCTCCACTGACTCCGATGCATATTGGGATATCTTTAGTTTGTCTCTATGAAATTCAGAGGCTGAGCTACGAAGATCTATAGTTGAGAAAAACAAAAAGAGACTAGTAATAGTCCTATGTTGCTATCAATTGAGCTATTCACCTTCTGTTAAAAAGGTGTTTAACTAGAGTCGATGTGTGCGCCCACGAGGAAATTTAATGAGGATAATAAAAAATCCCCATCAAAAAGTTAGAGGTTTCTATATTCTTGCATGGGCTGCATCTCAATCCACAGCATTTCAATCTGGGCTCCCGGGTGGCGCAGCGGTCTAAGGCACTGCATCTCAGTGCAAGAGGCATCACTGCAGTCCCTGGTTTGAATCCAGGCTGCATCACATCCAGCTGGGATTGGGAGTCCCATAGGTCGGTGCACAATTGGCCCTGCCTTGTCCAGATTTGGCTGGGGTAGCTCATGTACTGGAGGCAGCTCTGCAGAGGGGTCACTAGTTGGAACAGCCACAAAGTCTTAAATCTGATTCAATCCAAACCTTAACCACACTGATAACCCTAAGGCCTAACCCTAACCTTACATTTAGACCAAAAAGCAAATGTTTGTTTTCATACATCTTTATGATAATAGCCAAGTTTGGAGCTCAGTTCTGCCTCCAGGTCAAGATTCATGACAATAAACATCAACCTGCTTCTGTAACTGCGGTGGAAGGTGACAGAGCTACACCTGTGCTTGCCAGACCAGGAGACATCCCGAAAAACCAAATGCTTTGGGATAGCAACTAATATGACCCCACCATTCAAAAGCTGAGACTCTCACGAACATATAGGCCTACATGTAGGTTGTATTGCACTATTTTATTTTTTTATTTCACCTTTATTTAACCAGCTAGTTGAGAACAAGTTCTCATTTGCAACTGCGACCTGGCCAAGATAAAGCATAGCAGTGTGAACAGACAACACAGAGTTACACAGAGTAAACAATTAACAAGTCAATAACACAGTAGAAAAAAAAGACATTGTGTGCAAAAGGCATGAGGAGGTAGGCGAATAATTACAATTTTGCAGATTAACACTGGAATGATAGATGATCAGATGGTCATGTACAGGTAGAGATATTGGTGTGCAAAAGAGCAGAAAAGTAAATAAATATAAACAGTATGGGGATGAGGTAGGTCAAATTGGGTGGGCTAATTACCGATAGACTATGTACAGCTGCAGCGATCGGTTAGCTGCTCAGATAGCAAATGTTTGAAGTTGGTGAGGGAGATAAAAGTCTCCAACTTCATCGATTTTTGCAATTCGTTCCAGTCACAGGCAGCAGAGAACTGGAACGAAAGGCGGCCAAATGAGGTGTTGGCTTTAGGGATGATCAGTGAGATACACCTGCTGGAGCGCGTGCTACGGGTGGGTGTTGCCATCATGACCAGTGAACTGAGATAAGGCGGAGCTTTACCTAACTTACCTGATTTTAGATTGGAGATGTTTTATATGAGTCTGGAAGGAGAGTTTACAGTCTAGCCAGACACCTAGGTATTTATAGATGTCCACATATTCTAGGTCGGAACCATCCAGGGTGGTGATGCTAGTCGGGCGTGCGGGTGCAGGCAGCGAACGGTTGAAAAGCATGCATTTGGTTTTACTAGCGTTTAAGAGCAGTTGGAGGCCACGGAAGGAGTGTTGTATGGAAGGAGTGTTGTATGGCATTGAAGCTCGTTTGGAGGTTAGATAGCACTATGACTCAAGCCTCGTCTTTAGGTAACCGAGTACTGGGCTGAAACATGAATGAAAGTGAATAGAGCATTTCAGTGTCAAAGGTATCCGGGTCAATCCACAGTAAAACATATATCCTTATACACTGAGTGTACAAAACATTATTTAAATAATTTCTCTGGGCTAATAGCATTAAGTCTTAATTCAAAGTTTCATCCAATATACAGTTGAAGTCGGAAGTTTACATACACCTTAGCCAAATACATTTAAACTCAGTTTTTCACAATTCCTGACATTTAATCCAAGTAAAAATTCCTGTTTTAGGTCAGTTAGGATCAGCACTTTATTTTAAGAATGTGAAATGTCAGAATAATAGTAGAGAGAAGGATTTATTTCAGGTTTTATTTATTTCATCACATTCCCAGTGGGTCAGAAGTTTACATACACTCAATTAGTACTTGCCTTTGCCTTTAAATTGATTAATTGGGCCAAACGTTTTGGGTAGCCTTCCACAAGTTTCCCACAATAAGTTGGGTGAATTTTGGCCCATTCCTCCTGACAGAGCTGGTGTAACTGGGTCAGCTTTTTTAGGCCTCCTTGCTCGCACACACTTTTTCAGTTCTGCCCACAAATTGTCTATGAGATTGAGGTCAGGGCTTTGTGATAGCCTCTCCAAAACCTTGGCTTTGTTGTCCTTAAACCATTTTGCCACAACTTTGGAAGTATGCTTGGGGTCATTGTCCATTTGTAAGACCCATTTGCGACCAAGCTTTAACTGATGTCTTGAGATGTTGCTTCAATATAGCCACATAATTTCCCTTCCTCATGCTGCCATCTATTTTGTGAAGTGCACCAGTCCCTCCTGCAGCAAACCACCCCCACAACATGATGCTGCCACCCCCGTGCTTCACAGTTGGGATGCTGTTCTTCAGCTTGCAAGCGTCCCCCTTTTTCCTCCAAACATAACGATGGTTATTATGGCCCGACAGTTCTATTTTTGTTTCTCCAAAAAGTACTATCTTTGTCACCATGTGCAGTTGCAAACCGTAGTCTGGCATTTTTATGGCGGTTTTGGAGCAGTGGCTTCTTCCTTGCTGAGCATCCTTTCAGGTTATGTCAATATAGGACTCGTTTTACTGTGAATATAGATACTTTTGTACCTGTGTCCTCCTGCATCTTCACAAGGTCCTTTGCTGTTGTTCTGGGATTGATTTGCACTTTCCGCACCAAAGTACGTTAATCTCTAGGAGACAGAACGCTTCTCCTTCCTGAGCGGTATGAAGGATGCGTGGTCCCATGGTGTTCATACTTGCGTACTATTGTTTGTACAGATGAATGTGGTACCTTCAGGCGTTTGGAAATTACTCCCAAGGATGAACCAGACTTGTGGAGGTCTACACATTTTTTTGGGCTGATTTCTTTTGATTTTCACATGATGTCAAGCAAAGAGGCACTGAGTTTGAATGTAGGCCTTGAAATACATCCACAGGTACACCTCCAATTGATTCAAATTATGTAAATTAGCCTATCAGAAGCTTCTGAAGCCATGACATAATTTTCTGGAATTTTCCAAGCTTTTTAAAGGCACAGTCAACTTAGTGTATGTTAACTTCTGACCCACTGGAATTGTGATACAGTGAATTATACGTCAAATAATCTGTCTGTAAACAATTGTTGGAAAAACTACTTGTGTAATGCACAAAGTAGATGTCCTAACCGACTTGCCAAAATGATAGTTTGTCAACAAGAAATTTGTGGAATGGTTGAAAACAAGTTTTAATGACTCCAACCTAAGTGTATGCAAACTTCCGACTTCAACTTTATATATATTTTTTATTGATACCTACAGGTGTCCTAAAATTCTAAATGATCCATGGTATGACCATCTTAAAACAATTCCATATGTCAGCTTAGTAGAACCACCCCCTGTCGGGGCTCTGTCTGCGGTGTAAGGGTACGTTTTGAAAGTAGGCTACAATGCTTAGGATCATACGAGGTCTCAGATGTAATTATTTGCAAACAGCGACCGCGTCAAAAAGAGAAAATAAACATAGGCTACAAAACTCCTTTACTAGAGACATTGGTGATTTTATCTAAATTATTATATTATTGTCATTAAATAGAGTAGGTCTATTAATTGGACCGCCGACTATTAGCTCAGAATAATGGTGGTATAAAAAAATATATATTCTGCTAATGTCTTCAGTCATGTAACAAGACTGGAATTGAATGAATATGCCGAGATCTGGCATATTCAGGCTGGTATGGCCATAAGCCCTGTCTCGTGTGATTTCGGAAGCTAAGCAGGGTTGTGCCTGGTTAGTACTTGGTTGGGAGACTGCTTGGGAACCCCAGGTGCTGTAAGTTTGCTGTGACATGGTGAGGTGAAGAGACCAGATGATGAATCAGTGGTTAAGGATAACATAGTACTTTACTTAGAAATGGTAACGGAAGGATCACAGTAACACTGGGAAAACAACAAACACTAAGTCTCAAACTCACTCAGGAGACAAATGCACATTCCACACAATTCAAGCTTCAGCAAAGGATAACAGAAAACACACCTGTTTCAACAGGGAAATCATAATGAGTAAATAGGTCACACCTGAGTGTCGTTAATGTCTCTAGGGCGGTCTCTGCTGCCCTCTGTGGACAGTGGAACCATGACATAGAGCTGTCAAATCCACAAATGACGGACATTGCCATTGGATGGAACAAAACTACACCCAACTTTATATCCTTCAAATCCCATGCAACCGCGTAAGTTCATGCAACCGCATTACACGTTATATTGTCTACACCTCGATTAGACTGAAAAGCTATAAATACCCCCATCGAAATTAACACAACACTGTCATTATTTCTATACTTAATAGCGCCTACACTTTCTATTGCCCTTTTGAACTTCTAACGTGGTAAGGATAATAGGAAGGGAGAGGTTTTTGACACACGAGCAGCCGCTCACTGATTTGTTAACTCATACACCTCCAAGAGCGCCAAAACATGCAGTTGTCAGCTAACTCAGGTTAACGCTCGATCTGATTGAATCGAGGACGTAGTATAAGTACATGATTTTTGTCGACAATCTCCCAATGTACCTAATAAGAAAGGATGCTGCAAAGGGTGACTCTTTCTGCACTATTAGCTAGACCAGTGATTATCATTGTAGTGTATCCAAAGGTAAACTGGAGTTCTGTATTCAACCTAATGCAAACCTGAAGCTGTCTGTTTTGTTTGTGGCTTCATGTTGATAATCCCTCTACTGGTGATGCGTTAATTTTCCAACGGTGAGATGATGACACTTAAAGCTTCCACCTCCCTACTTCTCTCGCCTCAATTAAACACTTTGTTGTATCATGAATTTCTTTATTTCAACCAGGATTGCTGTCAATGACTGCTGTTTAACAAGCGTACTTTATCTCAAATAGCATTAAGCTTAAATAGGTTGTGTATGATAGGTTTATCAACTGCCCCTCTTTTGTGCAGGTTACCGTTTTTGATCTGAAGGCAGCTCTGCAGTGTGGTCACTAGCTGGCACAGCAGCAAAGTCATCAAATCTTTTTAAACCTAACCCTAACCTTAACCACACTGCTAACCCAAATGCATAACCCTAACCTTAAATTAAGACCAAAAAGCTCATTATTATTTACATACATTTTTACAATAATAACCCATTTTGACTTTGGAGCTGGCCCATCTAGCGGAAATCGCTCAGTTCTGACACAAGGACAAGACTCATCCCAATAAATGTCAACCTGCCTCTTTTGTGTTGCCATGATCAAACGTAGGAAGACTAAAAAAAGGTGGCCATGCTTCAACAACACATGTTTAAAATTCATACAGACAGAAAGGTGAGCAGGGGATAAAAGAAAGCCTGTGCCATTGTTTGGAAGTGATAAGGCTAATGAGTGGTGGTTATGGTGGTTCTTTCCATCTGTCTCACCGGGGTTCTGGAATGTCTGCCTGTGTGCCGTCACCATGGTCACAAAGCCAGGGGCTGAGTGATCCTACAGTACTCTCTCTCTGATTTCTTTGAGGATGTGCCTAGCTCTCAGATGGGGGCCTGTTCTCCCTAAGTCACTCAGGGCAACTGGGGCCTCGTAGACCCAATCCACTCTGGCTGAGAGTGGCCAAAGCAAACCAAGCCTCACACAGATACATACCAAATTGTGTTATAATGATACTGCAACACGTCTTCCCTGGTCTCACCTCTCCTGTCTCTACCACAGGTCACCAAGATGCTGTCAGTGGTGGTGATCCTGTTCGCCTTACTGTGGATGCCCTACCGGACCTTGGTCCTTATTAACTCCTTCGTTGACACACCTTACCTGGATGCCTGGTTTGTACTGTTCTGTCGGATTTGTATGTATGCCAACAGTGCCATCAACCCAGTAGTGTACAACCTGATGTCTCAGAAGTTCCGTTCAGCATTCCGCGGGCTCTCCCAGTGCCAGAGGCTGGAGGCCCACTGTACACTCTCCATGAACCAGACCGGCTACAGCATGGCCAGGGACCCACGCACCTCCCAACAGACTAGCAACGAGACCAAACAGGGGGCAAGGAGAGTGACCTGCACTGACACAGTGACAGAGTGGCAGAGCAAAGACACCTCCTCAGCCCAAGAGAGGAAGGATCTGCATCACCTGAAGGAAGAGAGGAAAGACACAAGCTTTGGTGAGATCAACTCCACACCTGGGCAATCTGAGATCAACTCCACACCTGGGCAATTTGAGATCAACTCCATACCTGGGCAATCTGAGATCAACTCCACACCTGGGCAATCTGAGATCAACTCCACACCTGGGCAATCTGAGATCAACTCCACACCTGGGCAATCTGAGATCAACTCCACACCTGGGCAATCTGAGATCAACTCCACACCTGGGCAATCTGAGATCAACTTCACACCTGGGCAATCTGAGATCAACTCCACACCTGGGCAATCTGAGACCAACTCCACACCTGGGCAATCTGAGACCAACTCCACATCTGGGCAAACTCAGATCAAAGCCACACCTGGGCAACATGAGATGAGTGAGGCAGGAATTAATCACACAGTTCTGTAGATAAAGCAAGCTTGTTTTAACATGAGTAAGTGAGTATTCACAAAACAATGTGGTAACATATCAAGCCCTTTAGGGCAAGGTTTCTCACACTATGGGTCGGGACCCAAAGTGGGTCCTGGGCATTATACATCTACGTATATACAGTAATTCTTCTTTTAATTTGAGTTGTTGAAGGATGATTTGAGTAACATGAGGACGGTCAATTTCTCATTTGGGTTTCGAGCTGAAAAAGTTTAAGAACCCCTGCTTTATGGTATTGCAGGATGCATTAGATTGGAAAAGTAATCCATATAATTACCATTGAATAAGCACTATCACCTATTGCAGAATGATAAGATTCAGGCAATTAACAGTTTTATAATTTAGGATTCTCGGTGTTTGGCTGATCGTAAAAACCATAATCAACACCTAACTCCTCTGCAGAGTGTTATGGGTCACTCCCAAGGATCACTGCAGGGCTACTCTGCTCTTGTTAGTGCATTTCATTAGGTACGCTTCTCATTAGGTTGTTATACTCAGAGGGAAAGAGGAATAACATGATGTTAAGAGAGAGAGCACTAACTGCCTTTAAAGGGCAATTTCACCACTTTTCAACCTAATTTTTATTATCCCAAGCACAATACCAGTGTCTACATATGTGAAAACCACACATTTCTAAGTTTGATATAAAAAATATATAATGCTAAAAAGTTCTACCTCTTGACCCAGGGACAACACTGTACAGCAACACCATTTGTTCTGCACAAAAGCCCCAGCTCAGAGCATAAGACATTTTGCTATTGTTTTACCTCCACTTTGCCAAGAGATTCATTTGAATGTTCTGGGCCACATGAGAAAGTTGGAATGGGTGGGGTAACCGGAGTTAGTGATCCATTCATTTGTGGCTGAATGGTATTCAACAAAAGCAACCAGAGTATACAAATGCCCATAGATGTTTAACGTTTGAGTTAATATCCGGAATAACGGATAAAAATGATCCATTAACAATGTTTGGAGAAGTGGGGATATTAGGATGCTGGCCTTTGATTCAAAGTGGTTCACCACGCAGCGAAAATGTGTTCAAGTCGTTGCATTATTGAAAGAGTGGATCATCTTCTACACATCCACACCTCATGATGAGTCATGGTCCCAGCCCAGGCTGAGTCTCTTTCAAATTGTTCCTTAACATTACAGATCCTGAATAAAAGGGGAATGTGTGCAATGAACTAATACTGTAATGAGAATCCCACTTTAGTTTCAATAATTTCTAGCTAGTAGCAATCGAGATATGAGTAAGCTCTGTCAATATGAGTAAGCTCTGTCAATATGAGTAAGCTCTGTCAATATGAGTAAGCTCTGTCAATATGAGTAGGCTCTGTCAATATGAGTAAGCTCTGTCAATATGAGTAAGCTCTGTCAATATGAGTAAGCTCTGTCAATATGAGTAAGCTCTGTCAATATGTGTAAGCTCTGTCAATATGAGTAAGCTTTGCAGCTTTTTACTACGGATAGTTATAGTGCCAGAGAGTTATGGATGATCTGTACCATTGTATTTTTCCTGCTAGAAGTCTACAGGTGGCTGACTGTGGCTCCCTCAGTGCCTGAGTGTTTGTATTTACTATAGAGAGTTCAGCCAACTCTGATCGCTCCCTGTAGTGCAGTTGCGCTGGATGGAGATACATGACCTATATGGTTGTAGTCATTGTTGTGATACGGTTACTGTAATAGATTGGGAACAGGAGAAGAAATGTAATATAATGTACATTTAGGAAACTGGAGTAAAATACGGAATACATGGCTACGTGTTTTATTTGAATGTTTGTAAAAAAGAAAATAGGGGTTAGATCAGCTTTAATATTGCAGATTGTGGGTTCTATCAATGTAGTTGTTTGCATTATTTCCAATCCCCCATATATTTATTTCTTTCTTATTTTTTAAAATATACACTGCTCAAAAAAATAAAGGGAACACTAAAATAACACATCCTAGATCTGAATGAATGAAATATTCTTATTAAATACTTTTTTCTTTACATAGTTGAATGTGCTGACAACAAAATCACAAAAAATGATCAATGGAAATCAAATGTATCAACCCATGGAGGTCTGGATTGGGAGTCACACTCAAAATTAAAGTGGACAACCACACTACAGGCTGATCCAACTTTGATGTAATGTCCTTAAAACAAGTCAAAATGAGGCTCAGTAGTGTGTGTGGCCTCCACGTGCCTGTATGACCTCCCTACAACGCCTGGGCATGCTCCTGATGAGGTGGCGGATGGTTTCCTGAGGGATCTCCTCCCAGACCTGGACTAAAGCATCCGCCAACTCCTGGACAGTCTGTGGTGCAACGTGGCGTTGGTGGATGGAGCGAGACATGATGTCCCAGATGTGCTCAATTGGATTCAGGTCTGGGGAACAGGCGGGCCAGTCCATTGCATCAATGCCCTCCTCTTGCAGGAACTGCTGACACACTCCAGTCACATGAGGTCTAGCATTGTCTTGCATTAGGAGGAACCCAGGGCCAACCGCACCAGCATATGGTCTCACAAGAGGTCTGAGGATCTCATCTCGGTACCTAATGGCAGTCAGGCTACCTCTGGCGAGCACATGGAGGGCTGTGCGACCCCCCAAAGAAATGCTACCCCACACCATGACTGACCCACCGCCAAACCGGTCATGCTGGAGGATGTTGCAGGCAGCAGAACGTTCTCCACGGCGACTCCAGACTCTGTCACGTCTGTCACATGTGCTCAGTGTGAAGCTGCTTTCATCTGTGAATAGCACAGGGCGCCAGTGGCGAATTTGCCAATCTTGGTGTTCTCTGGCAAAGGCCAAACGTCCTGCACGGTTTTGGGCTGTAAGCACAACCCCCACCTGTGGACGTCGGGCCCTCATACCACCCTCATGGAGTCTGTTTCTGACCGTTTGAGCAGACACATGCACATTTGTGGCCTGCTGGAGGTCATTTTGCAGGGCTCTGGCAGTGCTCCTCCTGCTCCTCCTTGCACAAAGGCGGAGGTAGCGGTCCTGCTGCTGGGTTGTTGCCCTCCTACGGCCTCCTCCACGTCTCCTGATGTACTGGCCTGTCTCCTGGTAGCGCCTCCATTCTCTGGACACTACGCTGACAGACACAGCAAACCTTCTTGCCACAGCTCGCATTGATGTGCCATCCTGGATGAGCTGCACTACCTGAGCCACTTGTGTGGGTTGTAGACTCCGTCTCATGCTACCACTAGAGTGAAAGCACCGCCAGCATTCAAACGTGACCAAAACATCAGCCAGGAAGCATAGGAACTGAGAAGTGGTCTGTGGTCACCACCTGCAGAACCACTCCTTTATTGGGGGTGTCTTGCTAATTGCCTATAATTTCCACCTGTTATCTATTCCATTTGCACAACAGCATGTGAAATTTATTGTCAATCAGTGTTGCTTCCTAAGTGGACAGTTTGATTTCACAGAAGTGTGATTGACTTGGAGTTACATTGTGTTGTTTAAGTGTTCCCTTTATTTTTTTGAGCAGTGTATTTTCCTTTATTCTTTTCCCCTAACCCTACCTCCCCTCCCCTAATTGGAGTAAACTAATGGACAACAATACTTAGGCTTCTACTTCCAGCTTATACATACTATATACATTTTATGGACACGGGACATGGTACATGGTACTTTTTACATTAGTTATAAAAAATGTTTTTACCCTTCAGCTACCATCAACCTCTCCCATCTATCTCTAAAAACCATCCAGCATTACTAAAAGTACTATTATATTATTGATCGACTGACCACCCAGCAGTGCTATTTGCAAAGATAGTTTCAAGTAAATGTTGTGGTTTTTCAGCCATTCCTGAACCTGCGACCAAAAAAAAGCTACATATGGACAGTACCAAAACAAATGATCTAATGATTCTGTCTCTTCGCAGCAAGATCTACAGAGCAGGGATGGTTGTATCCCCCATATACATAACATTCTATTGGTTGCAAGAATTTTGTATAATAATTTTAATTATAAAAATAAAATAAAAAATCCAACATTGTTTTGTCTATCAGTTCATAAACCCTGGCTGGCTACATGTTACATTGCTGATTTCAACCCTGAAAAGTATATGTAATCATACGTTTATGTCAGACAGATACAGGTGTCCTGGGTGATCTTACATGTGGTTCTCCAATCCCAGTGGTCGTCAGACTATAACGTTTTATTGCGCAAATATGAACACCTGTAAGAGTAAAAGTAAGCCTAATGGTCTGCATGTACAGATCTATCTTAAGGCTTCTAATATTTGTAATTTCCACTTTAAAAAATGTCAGGCTTGATTTTTCTTAACGACAAATGTATCAACCCAGACAAAAATGGCCATTTATTACAATCCTCATAATAATTCACATTTCCTGTTGCTGCAGGATTATTTACCTGCTGTGAGAAGCAGGGTCAAATTAAGATGCTGCATCTGTATATCCCTGGATCTCCTGAAAACAAAAGATATAGCATTAATTAATGAGTGTAATGGAGGGAGTTGAATGCAGTTCGAGGTACCACTTGTGTGGAGGTGATGTGGGAACACACGTGATTAATTTCAAAGCTCTAACAATGTGCTATTCATTTTTAGGGGGACAAATAAGCCTTCAAGCTAAAATCTTTAATTGAAACAATAACAAAGCGCTATCCCTGTGGACATCGGAGGGTTGGAGTTAAGGTCAGAATGAATGGTGGATTGGCCGCTGTGGGTGAAAACCTAGCACTTGAAGAAAGAGGAAATTAGGGATTTATGTTTAACTATTTAACTACAGGTAGTGTAGATGTGAGCGAAAATGGCTGAAAGTATTGTTGTTTGCTAGTTTAATCAAATCAGGGTAGGGATGGTAGGGTTAGGGGGAAAAAGGTATAGAGATGGGTTTTTTATGAGGGGATTAGAAATTATACAAACAATTAAATTGATAGAACCTACAATATATCTGCAATATTAAAGGATGTATACACCCCCCCCCCCCCCAATAGAAAGAAAGGCAAATAATAAATTAAGCTATATCCCTTCCTCTGTTTCGCTAAAAAGTTAAGGGATGGGGCTGGAGAAATGTAACACTCAAATTCATAGACAGAGCTATGGAAGCAAGGACTGACCATCCATGATATCACATGTGGAGTTTGATATCAATACAGTGTTTGCTTACATTTACATTATTTACAAACATTGGAGTAAAACAAGGGTATACTTTGTTCTGATGGGGTACGACAGTTGAACTAAGTTCATGAGGCATTTATAAATTATATTCTTCAAGAAGTCAAAAATGTATGTAGCAACTAAGGATTCTAGCTTTAAAGAAAAGCACGTATCCATTCTCCCTACATCATTAAGATAAATTGAGAAGACTTTTGTCATTTTGCCAAAAAACTGTTAAAACATAATTAATGTTGATCATGGATTTGAAAAGTAGAACATCATTCTCTTTGTTATGGCTAATTATAACATTCTCTAACATAACTGCAAAATAAACAAATGTGTGCTTTAACAAAACGCTCTTTATCTAACTGCTTACTCAGTTTATTGATTTGCTGATATGATTTTGTAGCATTATTTGTACTCTAAAAAGCTGTATATTTTTGGCTGATTTGATTTTGTTGCTATTATTGGGAGTTAGAAAGCTTGCCACTTTGACATTGCGTCATCAGTGCGCTGTAAACTCAAGCTTAGAATTGTATTTGATTTGGAAGTGCTATAAAGAAATGCTAAACTCGTGATTGTAATGATAAATAAGCTATGTACTGGTGTGTGGTGTACAGTATATGCATGTGCAGTAAGTATAGTGTTGTGTTTACAATTTTGCCAAAATGTAATAAATTAATTTTGTTTGTCAGCTATATCATTATTCCTTAAGGAAGTGATTTAGGTGGAAACTGGTTATGGGGATTCTAACCTATGGTTAGAATGGATTCCGTATAAAGCCAGATCAGTAGCGAAAGAAGAATGCTAGGCCTGCGCCTCAGCAAAACCTCAGTTCATAACCATTCCCTTTCCATTTGATGGAATTGTTCACCTAGGGGAATGGCCTGTGTGGTAAAGCTGTTCCAGAGGGCAGGGAGATGAACAATGACAGTTGCGTTGATCTGTGATATCTGTCCCCAGGTGCCGATTACATCCAGACTTCCCCCTTTCACAGTTACAGGAGGATATTATTATTGTATGGCTCGCTACACCACACACGGATGGGACGTAGGGGAAGTAAGAACATAGAGCTTGCCATAGGAAAGAGTCTTTACTCTTACCCAGAGTCAGGTAGAAGAGTGAGAAGGAGTGCTCTATCAGGATCTTTTGACAATAGAGTTTACATTGATAGCATTGGAGTTCCAAGGGGGTTACCTGATGAGTTCTGGATAGGAATCAAGCATCTTCTGGTGATAACAGTTGCAACTAGGTTGATGGGATGACAGAATAGAATAGTCTTGGATATGTCACTGGCTGAAAAGGGTGGGGGGTGTATGAGGTTCTGAGCAGAATGTTGTGATTTCATCCCCGATGACACAGCTCCGGATGGATCAGTGACCAAGGCCCTGGTTGGTTTAACCAACCTAGCTCACGAGCTGGCAGAGAACTCTGGGGTGGATACGTCTCTGACTAATTGGATTGACAGTATGTTTGGAAAATGGGAAAATGTCATGATCACTGTATTGAGGGCTATCTTCACCTGTGTGACTGTGTTAGTTTTGTGCGGATGATTCCGGTGTGAAAGGTTCTTATTTCTAGGACTCTGGAGAAATCAATGACACAACAGATGGTGAGATACGGACCGATTCCAAGCTCTGACCAGTGGAATGATGAATACATGCCTCAGACCTAGTAGATGAATGAATCTGTATCCTTCACATTGAGAAGCCTATGTTTTATGAGACCATTTTGATGTTTGGAGATTCTAGGTTGTATCTTGTTTTGATGCTAGACTGTTTCTTTGATGAAGATGGTAACGAAAATCCTGATAATTAGAGATATGATTCTGATGTAGGCCTACAGCAGCCAGTGTAAATGCATGTATTGGTTCCTATTAGGTTGTATTTGGATAACAATAAATATTTCTAA
Organism: Oncorhynchus clarkii lewisi; assembly: GCF_045791955.1. Classification (NCBI taxonomy): domain Eukaryota; kingdom Metazoa; phylum Chordata; class Actinopteri; order Salmoniformes; family Salmonidae; genus Oncorhynchus; species Oncorhynchus clarkii. The sequence continues at coordinate 59,966,035 of NC_092148.1, read as the reverse complement.
TAAAAATAGATGTGTGCCTTTTTAATATTCTAATAAAAATAGAGGTGTGATTGGATGTATAATATTTAGTAATAGGGTGGAAAAGAGGGGTTTTATTCTTTATACAAGAAATGTGTGTTTCTTTTAACCTTTGTATTCTGAGTATGACACCCTTGTGGGTGTCAAATGGGAGAGTCGAAAAGCATATATCAGTTGTTGATTTTTTCTGTGTTTCTGTTAAAAAAAGAAAGAATAATAATAATAAACTTTTTATTATTTTGATGAAATGCTATTAACATATTACTATGTTGGGACCGCTGAAATAAAGGATAATGAGTGACACCCTAGGGGGTGTCAAAAGGGGGACTCAAAAAGCGTTTATCTATTTAATTAATGAGCTGGGACACATACAGAACATAGTGTTGCGAGAACAAATGGTATTTTGTTAGATAACAGGAGCCAGGTGTGTGATAACTGTATCGAGAGTATGAGCGCATAGATATTCTACACAGCAACAGTTACATCTATCAACTGAAGCGCCTAGGGGCTGGGATCAGCTCGTGCGCCAACAATCAACGATAGGCTGAGTGAGTTTAAACCACGCCCAGTCTCTACTCTGACTGGCCAGCTCGGAAGCAGGAACTACTTCTGTCAGAGTATTTTAGAAGATAATATTAGTGTGTTGGCCAGTTCTCTGTTCTACCCAGTGTGGTGTTACAGCGGACCCGTATATACGAAAATTGCATTTACCATTTATTGCTTAAGTTAATAAAAAAGTACTTATAGAATAAAATTGATGTTTCTGAAATTCACTCTCTAACCTGAAACCTGTAACTATCTAATCAGAGGATTCATCTCCTTCAAATGTTGATATTTGGTTGATTTGACAACCAAATACAATTCAATATCACTAAAATATCATTACATTTTAAACTCAATGTTAGGAAGGTGTTCCTAATGATCGGTATACTCAGTGTATGAAATCATTCTTCTCTTTGACACCTTCAGTCATCGGAATTTGATAATATCGACTTATTTGATCCAACATGATCCATTTGCTTCCATTCAAATTGGTCAGGGTGTCTTCAATCAGTGGAAATGGGTATTGGTCAGGAACTGTATGTCTGTTGAGTGTTCTGTATTCCACACACATTCGTATGGTTCCGTTCTTCTTCCTCATCACCACAATCAGCAGGGTCTTCTTGACTGAGAAATTATTTCTGCATTTTTCAGGTGCTTTCTCAAATCTTCCATGTCAGCTGGGGCAAGCCGCCGAGACCTCTCCCTAAATTATGTGTCATCAGTGACTCTGATGTTATGGTGAGTACTCTTGGAACAACCAACATCAAACTCATGAGTTGAGAACTTATTTTCGTTCCATCATCTTATCAGTTAAAACCTCTTCTTCCAATCTTCAGATACAGGTATATCACCAAAGTCGAATGAAGAAGTAGTCAGCTTCTCAGGTAAGTTGAGCCTTTCCCCTTAGGGGCATCAGGATCAGGAGCTATATCTACAGGAAACAGGTAAGCAATGGGCATGCCAAGTTTTTGAGGTGATTTTCTGCAATAACACATTCCTGACTGCAACTGTTATGCATGTCTGAATTTCAGGTCTCACAAGAAGTTCTTATGGACACCGGGAATCTTCTGGAAATTGGAATTCGTCAGGCCTATCCACCAGGATGGTTTGGGTACAAGGTGATCCAGGAAACTTTGGAATTCTGGTGAGTCTTGTTATTCCACCAGGTAGCAATGTTAATGGTTTTGTCTGTGAGAACCATACTGTTCCTCTTTTCTAGTCATCAACATCAGTTGGGATTTCTCAGGATGAACTTGTAGTGTGCTCAGGAAGTCTTCACCTCCTTTCTCTTCGCAGGCCGTCATCAGCCATATCACCACAGAAATGTTCGTACCAACCAGCATAGAGACTTCAACTGTCATGGCCGAGTCAGGAAATACCAACACAAGTGCATCAATAGTCTCCGCTACACCTACTACTGATCTTAAGAAAATAGCCATCGTAGGGGTATTGCTCTGAGCTAATCTTTAAGTGTTCAATGGGCTTTAATGGCAGATGCGTCAAGTACTTGTAAAAGGACCTGGAGAGTAAAGTAATCTGAGATCCACTAACAAGTAAAGTTTTAGTATAGATGCCTTAAATCTGTACGGGAACAACAGCGCTAGGGCCCACTAAGCCAGTAGGTAGTACGACTTTCATTTCTGCATGTTTCTTGCTGCACTTGGTGGAACGTATCTTCAACTTCGTCAGGTCGCTCCTTTACTGGGTCCCTTGTAGTTTCCCATTGACTGTTTCTAGCTGATGAGACTCTTGTTGAATTTCTTCAGATTTTCTTTGCCCTGTCTCATTTGAAGTGTCTATCCTCTCCACGTTTATAGCAGAAGATATCAAGTCTACCTTCACCCTTGGTAGGGCCTTGAGATGGATAAGCATTCTTCTGTCTGACTTTGAAAGCAGAATTTGACTTCTGAGAGTATGTGTCAGGCTTACTTGTGGTGACAGCAGCAGACATAAGATGAGTCATCTCAGTTTTCAAATGATTCTGTTATTTTCTCAGCAGCTCCATTTCACAGTTAGCTTGCAGTATATGGTTACAGCAGCAACTGGGGTGAAAGCTGCTCAGCCCAAGGATCATGCTCCTCTTCTCTACTGGGAGTAGACTTCATACCAGAGAACATGCGAGACTTACAGTAGCATATCAGTAGGCACACTGTGACATTTCTCCACCAATGAGATAATGGCGCTAACCAGCTCAGTGTTTAGATCAACAGCAAGGGCAGGACTTATACATCAGCAACAATCTTCTCTTTATTCCTCAGAAGATACAGCAGCTTAGACTGGAAATATTCACAATCAGCAGGAGATACAGGTGATGTAACAATGACATGCACAGGCCAGGGACCAACCTCCCCAGGTATCCCTACAACATCTGACACTATTGTCTTACGTCATGTGATATCTCAACCAAGATTTGCTGCTTTTTACCAGAGGAATATGAGCATTGATTAGGCACCAAAACCTTCCCAAAAGCTTTGACATGACTCAAGTCTTTGTTTAGTTCTTCATCTGTCACTTCAACAGATACATTACTCAGTGGAACTATTATTTGCTCAGTGCTCCAGGCTACAATCTCATCTACCTCCATGTTGTATACTTAATTAGGCAGCAAGAGTGAGAGAAAAAAACACAGCACTAACAACTAGCAGTTTGCATTCAGTACAGTGACTCAGCATAAAAGTTGAGCAATTATGGTTAATAAGTATGCAACATACACCGGTATCATTCAAGGAAAACAATAATATAATATCCCGGAAGAGCCCCCACAAATGAGTGTGGCACCTTTTGGTACGTTACAGCTTTATTCTAAAATGGATTAAAGGTAAAAAATAGTAATCAATCTACACACAATAACCCATAACAACAAAGCAAAAACAGTTTTTTTGAAATGTTTTCTGTTTAAAAAACAAAGTATTCAGATCCTTTGCTATGAAACAACATACAACTTTATTGGAGTCCACCTGTGGTAAACTCAATTGATTGGACATGATTTGGAAAGGCACACACCTGTCTATAAAAGGTCCCACAGTTGACAGTGCATGTCAGAGCAAAAACCAAGCCATGAGGTCAAGCGAATTGTCCGTAGAGCTCCGAGACAGGATTGTGTTGAGGCAAGGATCTGGGCAAGGGTACCAAAAAATGTCTGCAGCATTGAAGGTCCCCAAGAACACAGTGGCCACCATCATTCTTTAATGGAAGGAATTTGTTACCACCAAGACTCTTCCTAGAGCTGGCCAACCGGCAAAATTGAGCAATCGGGGGAGAAGTGCCTTGGTCAGGGAGGTGACCAAGAATCAGATGGTCACTCTGACAGTGCTCCAGAGTTCCTTGGTGGAGATGGGAGAACCTTCCAGAAGGATAACCATCTCTGCAGCACTCTACCAATCAGGCCTTTATGGTAAAGTTGCCAGACGGAAGCCTCTCCTCAGTAAAAGGCACATGACATCCTGCTTGGAGTTTGCCAAAAGGCACCTAAATGACTCTCAGACCATGAGAAACAATATTCTCTGGTCTGATTAAACCAAGATTGAACTCATTGGCCTGAATGCCAAGCGTCACATCTGGAGGAAACCCTGGTACCATCCCTATGGTGAAGAATTGTGGTGGCAGTATCATGCTGTGGGGAGGTTTTTCAGCAGCAGGGACTGGGAGATTAGTCAGGAGCGAGGGAAAGATGAATGGAGCGAAGTACAGAGATATCCTTTATGAAAACCTGCTCCAGAGCGCTCAGGACCTCAGATTGGGGCAAAGGTCCACCTTCCAACAGGACAATGACCCTAAGCACACATCCAAGACAACGCAGGAGTGGCTATGGGACAAGTCTCTGATTGTCCTTGAGAGAACCAGCCAGAGCCCGGACTTGAACCCGATCAAACATCTCTAGAGAGTCCTGAAAATAGCTGTGCAGCAACGCTCCCCATCCAACCTGACAGAGCTTGAGAGGATCTGCAGAGAAGAATGGGAGAAACTCCCCAAATACAGGTGTGCCAATCTTGTAGCTTCATATTGAAGAAAACTTGAGGCTGTAATCGCTGCCAAAGGTGCTTCAATAAAGTAGTAAGTAAAGGGTTTGAATACTTCTGTAAATGTGATATTTCAGTAGTTTTTATGTGCATTTGCAAAATGTTCTAAAAAACCTTTTTTTCTTTGATATTATGGAGTATTGTGTAGATTGATGAGGTAAAAAAACAATTGAATCCAATGTAGAATAAGGCTGTAATGTATCAAAATGTGGAAATAGTCAAGGGGTCTGAATACTTATCAAGACCAGCCCCATGCTTGTCTCAGAACAGCGCGCAATGGTGCTAAAATAGTTGTAGCCTATTGCTTCAAATCCTATTGCTTCTAACTTCAATATGCTCTTTAAATAGATAAGACCTACACCACATTACTCAACACTAGTGAGACTCGTGTTGCCTACAGTAGTTCTACAATATATCTAAAAATATGATGTGACTCTCCGCCAATAATTACATACAGAGGATTGGATGTTGTTTTTGACTTGTTATTGTTATTCATTGTGTATTTATTCTTCATGTCACTATAATCTTTTGTTGTTAGCTTTAACTCTGTACTGTTGGACAAGGATCTGTGAGGTAAGCATTTCACTATTAGGCTACACCTGTTGTTTACAAAGCATGTAAGAAATGAAATTATATAAAACATTTTTGCTTCATGTGTGTCACCTAACAGCGTAAGGTTGGCACCTGAAACTGAAAATGTGAATCTACAGTAGGCATAAACTATTACTGTTAAAAAATACAGTATGTTAGAGTAATTTTACGAGGCTTCCAATTACAGTTAATAACAGCATTTTACCCACAATGCAGTGCAATCAAAGACATTAATTCTGTAAAACACATTTATGGTATTTTACTGTGAATTCCCTGTGTTTAACTATTGAAATGACAGAAAAGTCTTAGTGTATACATGGTCCTGAAAGCTGTTGGTCTGATTAGAATAATATCAGGATTAAGTCGCTCCTCCACTAGCGTCCCTGTGGAGAGTATAAATGCCAAACTAAGCTGCAACATTTACATCTCTGTCTATGTATCTTTACACACCAGGGCAATGTCCTATAGATTTACATGGGATGTGGGTAAATATTGAGCAAGAAATTTGATAATTTCTAACTCTAGCATGTTTGTCTCCGGAATTATGAGTTATGTCTGACTTGATTAGTTGGCAGTGAGTGCTCAGGGTTGGTGAATTGAGTTCTGTCGATGATTAAAAATGATGTGGTGCCTTGGGTCATGTCTATATAATACTGATTATATAGCCAAGTCATCATTTTAGAAGTCAATCAAGTAATATTTCTAATGCTAACATTTTGAAAGATGAGGGTCTCTGTTACATTTATGTCTTAGCATAACCTGAACCTTGATCTACTTACAGTCCATACAATCAGCAGGGATGCCATTTCTGTAATGTAGCATATTAATGACTTTAAAATCTATCGATAGTTCTGCACAAGGATTTACTCCTCCAAAGCCTGTGAGACATATCACAGGGAACGAACGAGTGAAGGAGAATTTTCAAAGCGCTTTCTCTGTCTGATGTTCAGATTGTATCGTTGTCATCTGTGCTGTGGTTGGCCCTGTAGTAATCTTCACAGCCACATCTCTGTTTCCACTCCAAGGGCTGCTTTGTCAGGGGATATGTGTAATCTCCAGAAACTAAGACTTTTTCAGGGGCATGAGTGTGATCTTAAAGGGGCACCACTATCACATTTTGGGTAGAAAAAGGCCCAAAATGATTGGCTCTTTTTACATTGACCCTGTTTGTCAGGTTATTGTCAGGTAAAAATTAAATGTTCTCATTGAGATGTGAGGTCAGTCTCTCACCTTAATGCCTTTCTCTTTCGGCCTCTTTTCTCTAGAGCGCCTGTGAATCCAGCGAATGTTACATCAATATTACATCAAAGTGAGGCAAGGACGTGACAGGAGAGGAGCTCTTCAAGAGGCTCCTAGTCCCACACTGGGTCTGGCATGTTTAGGACTAATGAAGAAGTTAGGTACAGGTAGTATCTTTCCAAATCCTGTTTCGTTGACTTAATGCAAGAAGCCTGACGTTAGGTTACAGGACATGTTCACTAAAACAATGTTTTTATTTTCTCTTTAATAGAAAATGAAATTAGGTAAGCTATGGGTTGTGTATTATTAAATGATTGGCTCATATACTCAGGACCAGTACATTTGGGAGATTGTTCTTTATCTGCTGGGCAGGATGTTGTAGTGCACAAATCAAAAGCCAGGTGAAATAGATCAGGGTGTGACAGTAGCAGTGCGTGAGTAAAGTTACTGGGGAAGCCAAGCCAGAAAAAAAGCCATATTACAACCTATGTGTTTTGACTGGTACTGTATGTATTGTGATAATTGTGTTGTTTGCTCTATAACCTGTTATTAAGTCATATGCTTTGCGATGGTGATGTATAGGCCTAAGGCCGAGACAAGAAATTCAACCACACCTTTCTTTCATCACAAAACCGGAGAGCAACATCTGTCTGGTGAAGTTGGAGTATATTGCATTTAACAAACAGTTACATGACCTACTGTCACACCCTGATCTGTTTCACCTGTCCTTGTTATTGGCTCCACCCCCTCCAGGTGTCGCTTGTTTCCCCCAGTGTATTTATACCTGTGTTTCCTGTCTCTCTGTGCCAGTTCATCTTGTATGTTCCAAGTCAACCAGCGGTTTTTCCCATACTCCTGCCTTTGCTATTCTCCTTTTTCTAGTCCTCCCGGTTTTGACCCTTGCCTGTTCTGGACTCTGTGCCTGCCTGACTATTCTGCCTGTATTGACCTTGAGTCTGTCTGCCACTCTGTACCTCCTGGACTCTGAACTGGTAATGACCTTTTGCCTGTCCACGACCATAATCTTGCCTACTCCTTTTTGGATTATTAAATATCTTAAACTCCAACCATCTGCCTCCTCTGTCTGCATATGGGTCTTGCCTTGTATCATAATACCTACAACATGGTCAAGCAAGTGAATGTTTCCGACATTTTCGGACTATTTAACAGCTATTGTTGTAGAACCACAGAGAGTTATTGCAAGTCTAAAGGAGCTCCTTAAACTTGACCCCAAAAAAACATCTGGGTCAGATGGTTTAGATCCTTTCTTCTTTAAGCTTCATTTTGATGTATTACGCTTATATTGTTGTGAATGTTGAACATTTATATTTCTGTAGTTTGAATTTGGCGCTCTGCAATTTCACCGGATGTTGTCAAAACTATCCCACAAACGGGATTGGGGCGTTAAGGGATCCCTAAGAGGTTTTCAGGGTTGACTGCAAGTATATTAATTTCTTGATGACGAGGCAATATTTTCATGTCCGGATGAAATGCATGCCCAAATTCAACTGCCTACTACTCATCCCCAGAAGATAAGATATGCATATTATTAGTAGATTTGGGTAGAAAACCCTCTGAAGTTTCTAAAACTGTTTGAATCATGTCTGTGAGTATAACAGAACTTATTTAGCAGGCAAAACCCCGAAGACAAACCATTCATTTTTTTTTTTTTGGTCACTCTTTTCAATGGGTTTTCATTGGGAATCCAGATTTCTAAGGGACCTTCTTGCAGTTCCTATCGCTTCCACTGGATGTCAACAGTCTTTAGAAATTGGTTGAGGTTATTCCTTTGTGTAATGAAGAAGTACAGCCATCTTGAACGAGGGTCACTTAAAGTGTACTGTTAGATAGAGGCGCGTGACCAGAAAGCTAGCTACAGTTTGTTTTCCTCCTGTATTGAACTCAGATCATCCTGTCTTCAATTTGATCTATTATTTATGTAAAAAAATATGTGTGTGATTTAATAAAAGTTTGATTTTTATAGTAATTTATTTGAATTTGGTGCTCTGCATTTTCCCTGGCTTTTGGCCAGGTGGGAGCGTCTCACATATCCCAGAGAGGTTGAAGCAACTTTTACCTTTTTTATTTTGCAGAACTTACTCTGAAACATACGTGCTGTATTTCCAATGTCAACTTCTGTCTGCAATTGCATTAATACAGGTTTGATTATTTACTTAAAGAGGATATTGTCTGATTGCTGATTTCAGCAATAAGCCAATGATTAACAAGGAACCTATCCCAACATTTGGCGAGCTTGCCAGGAGTGAGTGTCCACCCCGGTTGGAGGAGATTCCACACCATGGTGCCAGAACTCCCTATTGAACAAGGTAAGCAGACACCTGTTTAATCTAAGTCTGTAATTAATTGACATTCACTGGTGTGGTTTCCCCCTAACAAGTAAGTGGCGCCTCACTCACTCTAAAATATATACATCAACTTTGAATATGACATAGTCGAATTCTAGATTGGAGATATTACATAACTGGCTATTGGTGAAATGCATGATGTCAATATATGATGAATGGAATGAATCATTGATGAATAAATATAGTACTCCGGAGAGGTAGGATGATTCTGTTGAGGTAATTAATCGATAATTACCCAAATACTAGTTATTTTGGAGAGGTGGTTCAGCGATAATCATCTATTTTATTTTGGGAGGTAATTCAGGGACAATGACCTGAAATAATGAATTGAATTATTTATGAATGTTGTGTTGTATGTTTTATTTATTTGTTTGTTCTTGCAGATTATGGCGGTTTTATTGGGAAATTGCCCAATGGTGGAATAAAAAGTTAGGAGTAGGACAGAAGTTATTTGATTGAACGTATTTGTTAATGACACTTTCCTACCATTGGACAGTATAGGAAATGTACAACCCTTAGTATACCAGTAAAATATTACAAGGAAGTTGTGTTCTGTAGAGATTTTTATGGAAAATTACTTTGTGACGCTTTCACCAGGGGCATTGGTGGATAGAATATTACTGTTACTCTACACCCTTAAGATATAATATTAGGAATTGAAGTCTATCATGCGGTTGTTTCTGTGAGGCCCGTGTGTGAAATATATTTGAGTTTAGTAGAACCATTTACTATAGCCTGCATTAAGTGAGTGTATAATTAGGATTTCAGTATCACCCACTGTTTAACACACACTGAAAGGAGATAGAGAATCATTTATATAGGCATATTCATACATATTACACCCACTTTAGGATAACCCTATAGAAATTAGAAAACACATTACACGCAGACTATCTAAATAAAAAGCCGGAGCACCATGGCACTGTCAAACCAGAATGAGGAGATAGGAGTAATGAAGCCTGTCACGCCTGTTGAATATATGCTAAATAAGTTTCCCGCTATGGAATTTACATTAACTTATAAGAAATGGCATGTCTGGACAGAAATGGAAGAAGAAAACCGATGTCCACTGGATGGTTCATTCAACAAGACTAGGTTGGATTTAGTCAAGGAGATCATTCAGAAAATGAAAATAGACAAAAAGATGGGGAAGAAGAAAAGTACCCTTGTATCAGAAACTGTGATGGGAATGATGATTCTGGAAGGACAGATCTTCATGAACAAGGCTACCATGACCCAACTAAAGCTGGAGATAAAAATAGAGTGTGGGAGGAAAGAAATGAGTCAGGACAGAGGCAGAACAGGAGTACTCCCCACCGCCCTGCCGCCGTATGAGACTCAACCCAGAGGACCACTGACAGAAGAAAATGGAGAAGCAACCACAATTATCCTCAAGGGGACTATGATGAAAGAGGTGTAGGACACAACAACAAGCGGCATGAGAACAATAGAATTGGATGAAAAAAGGAGGCACAGTCCCTGGAGGGAGTTTCCTTTGCCACCCCAACTCACTCCACAAAAAGGAGCAGACTGGAAGACCCTAGACATATGGCTGCCTGTAGAAAACATACTAACTACTAAAGAAGTAAAATACATGTACAATGTGCCACCATCCATGGATGACCTATTCAGAGAGCAGGAAGGGAAGGAAGACAGAAAGAGAGAAGAAGAAGGACTGGAGGAGAGAAAGAAGAGTATCTGACACTGGTTCAGAAACTGGAAGAAACTAAAGACTGATGAGAAATCAAGAAAATGAGGACTAGACACTGCACTGAAGAAGGCCCAGCTTGCACAGATCGAGATAGGAAGGGGTGGTTCTACTCACAATATGATGGCTGCTCAAGTTGATTCTACAGGCTCACCAAAACCACAGCCTGCAGATCCCCCACAGTTACCATGAACCTGGTGCCTGCAGGGTATGTGCTTTTCAACACTGCCTTTTGGTGACCCACAAACATGGACTGGAAGAGGTGGGCCCGCCGGAGCCCCTTGTGATTGGAACAACACTCAATGCTGGACCTGTGGGAAGTTGGGGCATGTGAGTTTGCAGTGTGGGGGAAATTAAAGAGGAAGGGGTTACAACAGGGGCAGAGGAAATTTTGAGCCTGGCAGAGGAAGAGGAAACTTTACTAATGCACATCATGGAGTGTACTACCCCACTACTGAACAGTATGCTCCTCAGCCACAGTACCACTCGCCCGGGGCCGGAAATTCCCCCCAGGGGCCACCTATGCCCTACCTATGGACAAGGAGGACAAGTTAATGACAGAGGACAGCCATGACCAATGGGAAATCAGAACACCAACAGGGCGCCCGACTCCCCTGCTCCAGTGTCCCCAGTACGAATTCAATGATGGAAGAGAAGAGTCAATGAGTACTCTTAATGTTAATGGACATTACCTACCATTTCTAATAGACACTGGAGCTCACTGTTCCTATTTAGGCAAACCTGGACAAATTGTTCGGGCTTCCCTGAGCAAATCATCAGTAACAGTAACAGGGACAGCCCAGGAATTTATCCTGGACAAAGACTTGTTTGATGAACTCTGCTTGACTCTGACATGGTACTGTTTGTTGATGGTTCTGCGTATATAGATCAAAGCACAGGACAGAAACATGTAGGATTTTCTATAGTAGACGTGGAAGGTGATATTGAGGTTATACAGCCCCTACCAGAACATTTATCAGCGTGACAGGCAGAATTATTAGCTCTGAAAACAGCTTGTAAATTGGGGGAAGGGAAGACCCTTACTGTCTACTCAGACTCAGCATATGCCATTGGGGGTTGTCTATCCTGGTGTGGGGTTTGGAGAGCAAGAGGGTTTATTAATACCACAGGCACACCTATTAAAAAGAGACCTTATGTTGAACAGTTGATTGAAACTATGCGAAAACCTAACAAATTGGCTATTAGGTTGAGGCACACACGGGTAGGAGTGATTATGCTAGTATTGGTAACAGCATAGCTGATGAGGTGGCCAAATTGGCGGCTTCCCATTGTCACACACATGCATTCTATTTTTAGTCGTTTGTCATCCTAAACTACTGATCTTGAGAAACAGCAGCAGGCTGATATTCTCAATCACCAAGTGTGGAGGGAGAGAGGGTGTGCTCTCTGTCCTAGGTCTGGCTTATGGCTACGTCTTTTGTCTGGCATGCAAAAGGGGGGCTTGCAAAAGCCTGCCATTCCACAAAAATGAGCTGGGTGGAATGCTTGCCCCGTGTCCTCATGAAAATGCACAGCAGCCTTAACAAAGGTATTGGGTGTACACCTTACGAGATGTTAACAGGATGACCCATGAACACACCAGGTGTTCAACCTATGACTGACCGACAGATAGACATAACTGAGGCACAATGTGATCACATTGAGTACATGAAAGAACTAACTTCTATTGTCAGGTCTCTCCACTCTGCCCACAGGAAAGCAAATAAGGTTATCCCAGGTGAGGACCCTGATGAGCTTCCCATAAACGTTTGAGACTGGGTGAAACTCAGAGTCCACAAGCGGAATGGAACCAACCACGATGAATGGCTCCATTCCAGGTAACCATGGTAATACCAACAGCCCTGCGAGTGGCAAAGAGGTCCGGCTGACATCATCTCTCCCACTGTAAGCACCTCCCAGAGTGGAAGCCATGGATGAGCGACTGGAGGGAGAGCAGGGCCCTAAGAACTTCCTCCTTTAGATGAAGGTCTGAGCCAAAGGACAGAAGCAGAGGGCCCAGACCAAAAGGCTGGAAAGAAAGATGAAGAAGAAGAAGAAGAAGGCTCTAGCCAATGAGCAGAAGGAGGGGACATCATTTCACACTCACACGCAGGTTCTATAACTAGGAAACAGAGATTACAAATCAAATCAATCAAATCAAATTTTATTTGTCACATACACATGGTTAGCAGATGTTAATGCGAGTGTAGCGAAATGCTTGTGCTTCTAGTTCCGACAATGCAGTAATAACAAGTAATCTAACTAACAATTCCAAAACTACTGTCTTGTACACAGTGTAAGGGGATAAAGAATATGTACATAAGGATATATGAATGAGTGATGGTACAGAGCAGCATAGGCAAGATACAGTAGATGGTATCGGGTACAGTATGTACAAATGAGATGAGTATGTAAACAAAGTGGCATAGTATAGTATAAAGTGGCTAGTGATACATGTATTACATAAGGATACCGTCGATGATATAGAGTACAGTATATACGTATGCATATGAGATGAATAATGTAGGGTAAGTAACATTTATATAAGGTAGCATTGTTTAAAGTGGCTAGTGATATATTTACATCATTTCCCATCAATTCCCATTATTAAAGTGGCTGGAGTTGAGTCAGTGTCAGTGTGTTGGCAGCAGCCACTCAGTGTTAGTGGTGGCTGTTTAACAGTCTGATGGCCTTGAGATAGAAGCTGTTTTTCAGTCTCTCGGTCCCAGCTTTGATGCACCTGTACTGACCTCGCCTTCTGGATGATAGCGGGGTGAACAGGCAGTGGCTCGGGTGGTTGATGTCCTTGATGATCTTTATGGCCTTCCTGTGACATCGGGTGGTGTAGGTGTCCTGGAGGGCAGGTAGTTTGCCCCCGGTGATGCGTTGTGCAGACCTCACTACCCTCTGGAGAGCCTTACGGTTGAGGGCGATGCAGTTGCCATACCAGGCGGTGATACAGCCCGCCAGGATGCTCTCGATTGTGCATCTGTAGAAGTTTGTGAGTGCTTTTGGTGACAAGCCGAATTTCTTCAGCCTCCTGAGGTTGAAGAGGCGCTGCTGCGCCTTCTTCACGATGCTGTCTGTGTGAGTGGACCAATTCAGTTTGTCTGTGATGTGTATGCCGAGGAACTTAAAACTTGCTACCCTCTCCACTACTGTTCCATCGATGTGGATAGGGGGGTGTTCCCTCTGCTGTTTCCTGAAGTCCACAATCATCTCCTTAGTTTTGTTGACGTTGAGTGTGAGGTTGTTTTCCTGACACCACACTCCGAGGGCCCTCACCTCCTCCCTGTAGGCCGTCTCATCGTTGTTGGTAATCAAGCCTACCACTGTTGTGTCGTCCGCAAACTTGATGATTGAGTTGGAGGCGTGCGTGGCCACGCAGTCGTGGGTGAACAGGGAGTACAGGAGAGGGCTCAGAACGCAACCTTGTGGGGCCCCAGTGTTGAGGATCAGCGGGGAGGAGATGTTGTTGCCTACCCTCACCACCTGGGGGCGGCCCGTCAGGAAGTCCAGTACCCAGTTGCACAGGGCGGGGTCGAGACCCAGGGTCTCGAGCTTGATGACGAGCTTGGAGGGTACTATGGTGTTGAATGCCGAGCTGTAGTCGATGAACAGCATTCTCACATAGGTATTCCTCTTGTCCAGATGGGTTAGGGCAGTGTGCAGTGTGGTTGAGATTGCATCGTCTGTAGACCTATTTGGGCGGTAAGCAAATTGGAGTGGGTCTAGGGTGTCAGGTAGGGTGGAGGTGATATGGTCCTTGACTAGTCTCTCAAAGCACTTCATGATGACGGATGTGAGTGCTACGGGGCGGTAGTCATTTAGCTCAGTTACCTTAGCTTTCTTGGGAACAGGAACAATGGTGGCCCTCTTGAAGCATGTGGGAACAGCAGACTGGTATAGGGATTGATTGAATATGTCCGTAAACACACCGGCCAGCTGGTCTGCGCATGCTCTGAGGGCGCGGCTGGGGATGCCATCTGGGCCTGCAGCCTTGCGAGGGTTAACACGTTTAAATGTCTTACTCACCTCGGCTGCAGTGAAGGAGACACCGCATGTTTTCGTTGCAGGCCGTGTCAGTGGCACTGTATTGTCCTCAAAGCGGGCAAAAAAGTTATTTAGTCTGCCTGGGAGCAAGACATCCTGGTCCGTGACTGGGCTGGGTTTCTTCCTGTAGTCCGTGATTGACTGTAGACCCTGCCACATGCCTCTTGTGTCTGAGCCGTTGAATTGAGATTCTACTTTGTCTCTGTACTGGCGCTTAGCTTGTTTGATAGCCTTGCGGAGGGAATAGCTGCACTGTTTGTATTCGGTCATGTTACCAGACACCTTGCCCTGATTAAAAGCAGTGGTTCGCGCTTTCAGTTTCACACGAATGCTGCCATCAATCCACGGTTTCTGGTTAGGGAATGTTTTAATCGTTGCTATGGGAACGACATCTTCAACGCACGTTCTAATGAACTCGCACACCGAATCAGCGTATTCGTCAATGTTGTTATCTGACGCAATACGAAACATCTCCCAGTCCACGTGATGGAAGCAGTCTTGGAGTGTGGAGTCAGCTTGGTCGGACCAGCGTTGGACAGACCTCAGCGTGGGAGCCTCTTGTTTTAGTTTCTGTCTGTAGGCAGGGATCAACAAAATGGAGTCGTGGTCAGCTTTTCCGAAAGGGGGGCGGGGCAGGGCCTTATATGCGTCGCGGAAGTTAGAGTAACAATGGTCCAAGGTCTTTCCTCCCCTGGTTGCGCAATCGATATGCTGATAAAATTTGGGGAGTCTTGTTTTCAGATTAGCCTTGTTAAAATCCCCAGCTACAATGAATGCAGCCTCCGGATAAATTGTTTCCAGTTTGCAGAGAGTTAAATAAAGTTCGTTCAGAGCCATCGATGTGTCTGCTTGGGGGGGGATATATACGGCTGTGATTATAATCGAAGAGAATTCTCTTGGTAGATAATGCGGTCTACATTTGATTGTGAGGAATTCTAAATCAGGTGAACAGAAGGATTTGAGTTCCTGTATGTTTCTTTCATCGCACCATGTCACGTTAGTCATAAGGCATACGCCCCCGCCCCTCTTTTTACCAGAAAGATGTTTTTTCCTGTCTGCGCGATGCGTGGAGAAACCTGTTGGCTGCACCGCTTCGGATAGCGTCTCTCCAGTAAGCCACGTTTCCGTGAAGCAAAGAACGTTACAGTCTCTGATGTCCCTCTGGAATGCTACCCTTGCTCGGATTTCATCAACCTTGTTGTCAAGAGACTGGACATTGGCAAGAAGAATGCTAGGGAGTGGTGCGCGCTGTGCCCGTCTCCGGAGTCTGACCAGAAGACCGCCTCGTTTCCCTCTCTTTCGGAGTCGTTTTTTTGGGTCGCTGCATAGGATCCACTCCGTTGTCCTGTTTGTAAGGCAGAACACAGGATCCGCGTCGCGAAAAACATATTCTTGGTCGTACTGATGGTGAGTTGATGCTGATCTTATATTCAGTAGTTCTTCTCGACTGTATGTAATGAAACCTAAGATGACCTTGGGTACTAATGTAAGAAATAACACGTAAAAAAACAAAAAACTGCATAGTTTCCTAGGAACGCGAAGCGAGGCGGCCATCTCTGTCGGCGCCGGAAGTAGATGGCTCCATTCCAGGTAACCATGGTAATGGGGTTTGTTTTCCCCATCATCCTTTCCATGGGTCTCCTTGTTGGCTCAGCCACGAGACCCCTTGGGGGATTTGAGGAAAACAACAAATAGATACAAATGGTGAGAAAAATTGGAAATCAGACTAAGAGGTCAGGAACCCAGGTTTTAATATTTAGAAAGCCTACATCAACCACTGAGCTGATCGGGAGTCCGGTTGAGAGCCTATGAGAAGGATGGAGTTTGAATGCGGGTTTTTATACTTTATGCAGAGAGGTAATGAGAAACAACCTACTCGGCGAAGGAAGGAGGACACTGTAACGTACTAGGTTTTGTTGAGCCTGACAATTGTGTTATGCTCCTCCCTGACTCCTCTGAGAATACGACTGCAATAATTGCTAAGATTGCTGATCTTAGTAAAACTCTCTCAAAATCTGAAAAACCTGTCTTTGACAAAATTGGTCACTGGTTTAATGCTACATTTGGAAATGTCATGGGGGAAGTGATGTTAACTTTGTTTTCATTGTTTACTCCTATACTTGTAGGAGGATTGGTGATTTTGGCTACTGTTTATATTTGTAAGAAAATTACAAACTGCCCTTGAACATGCTGGAGTGATGATGTAAGTGGAAGCTGATACAAATTGTGCTGAAGGGGAGACTGGTGCATTTCTAGTTTTCTTAATCCCATTGTCTATCCAACTCGTGAGGTTCTTCCCAGGACTCAGGAGGAATGGGAATATAGACAGACTCACCCCACCCACCAACATTCCAGGAACCTCAGGAGTTGTTTCTCCCTTTAGCAGGCCATCCCTGGGATCAAATGGATCTGGGGGATTTGCAAAATCTGTTTGATTTCAGAGGACATATTATGATTGAAACTGAGACTAATTAGTCTCTAAGCGGGGAATGATGGGGGTCACCTTGGGGTCATGATAGGGGCTGCACCAAATGATTGATGTATTCTAATAATTGATTATGTTGTATTAATAGAAGGGGAAGGGCTATAAAACCCTCCCCCACTACATGTATAGGGTCCTGCACGATAGATTAGCAATATATGCATTATAAGGTTTAATACTGTTCCACAGTTATTTTCAAATCTCTGCCTCTTATAAGAAATGGTCTGAGCAGATGTGTGAGCCATTGCAGTCAAAACAGGGTGTCTGTGAGAAAGCGCCTCAAGACTAAAAGACGTACAGTGGGGCAAAAAAGTATTTAGTCAGCCACCAATTGTGCAAGTTCTCCCACTTAAAAGTCCTGTAATTTTCATCATAGGTACACTTCAACTATGACAGAAAAAATGAGAAAAAAATTCCAGAAAATCACATTGTTGGATTTTTAATGAATTTATTTGCAAATTATGGTGGAAAATAAGTATTTGGTCAATAACAAAAGTTTATCTCAATACTTTGTTATATACCCTTTGTTGGCAATGACAGAGGTCAAATGTTTTCTGTAAGTCTTCACAAGGTTTTCACACACTGTTGCTGGTATTTTGGCCCATTCCTCCATGCAGATCTCCTCTCGAGCTGTGATGTTTTGGGGCTGTTGCTGGGCAACATTGACTTTCAACTCCCTCCAAAGATTTTCTATGGGGTTGAGATCTGGAGACTGGCTAGGCCACTCCAGGACCTTGAAATGCTTCTTACGAAGCCACTCCTTTGTTGCCTGGGCGGTGTGTTTGGGATGATTGTCATGCTGAAAGACCCAGCCATGTTTCATCTTCAATGCCTTTGCTGATGGAACGAGGTTTTCACTCAGAATCTCACAATACATGGCCCCATTCATTCTTTCCCTTACACGGATCAGTCGTCCTGGTCCCTTTGCAGAAAAACAGCCCCAAAGCATGATGTTTCCACCCCCATGCTTCACAGTAGATATGGTGTTCTTTGGATGCAACTCAGCATTCTTTGTCCTCCAAACACGACGAGTTGAGTTTTTACCAAAAAGTTATATTTTGGTTTCATCTGACCATATGCCATTCTCCCAGTCTTCTTCTGGATCATCCAAATGCTCTCTAGCAAACTTCAGAGGGCCTGGACATGTACTGGCTTAAGGAGGGGGACACGTCTGGCACTGCAGGATTTGAGTCCCTGGCGGCGTAGTGTGTTACTGATGGTAGGCTTTGTTACTTTGGTCCCAGCTCTCTGCAGGTCATTCACTAGGTCCCCCCGCGTGGTTCTGGGATTTTTGCTCACCGTTCTTGTGATCATTTTGACCCCACAGGGTGAGATTTTGTGTGGAGCCCCAGATCGAGGGAGATTATCAGTGGTCTTGTATGTCTTCCATTTCCTAATAATTGCTCCCACAGTTGATTTCTTCAAACCAAGCTGCTTACCTATTGCAGATTCAGTCTTCCCAGCCTGGTGCAGGTCTACAATTTTGTTTCTGGTGTCCTTTGACAGCTCTTTGGTCTTGGCCATAGTGGAGTTTGTAGTGTGACTGTTTGAGGTTGTGGACAGGTGTCTTTTATGCTGATAACAAGTTCAAACAGGTGCCATTAATACAGGTAACGAGTGGAGGACAGAGGAGCCTCTTAAAGAAGAAGTTACAGGTCTGTGAGAGCCAGACATCTTGCTTGTTTGTAGATTACTAAATACTTATTTTCCACCATAATTTGCAAATAAATTCATTAAAAATCCTACAATGTGATTTTCTGGATTTTTTTTCTCATTTTGTCTGTCATAGTTGTAGTGTACCTATGATGAAAATGACAGGCCCCTCTCATTTTTTTAAGTGGGAGAACTTGCACAATTAGTGGCTGACTAAATACTTTTCTGCCCCACTGTACATAGACACAGATCCCTGCAGGGGAGTAAATAGATTAGAGATAAGTAAGACATACCACTGCAAGACAATGAATGGAAAATTACTGCTGAGCCCAAGAAAACACTGGACTATTGTTTTGTAATGCAAGTTTGTATAACTGTATATGCATGGGCTTGGTCTCATGAGTAGAAGGTGTTGACATAGGCAGTTAGACCACTAGGGGTCTAACTAGCTATATTAACTAGCTATATTACTATACTAGCTATATTAAAGCAACTTTGACCTTTTTTATTTTGCAGAACTTACTCTGAAACATAAGTGCTGTGTTTCCATTGTCAACTTATTTCTGCAATTGCATTAATAAAGGTTTGATTGATTTACTTAAAGAATATCTTGTCTGATTGCTAATTTCACCAATAAGCCAATGATTTACATGGAACACGGAACCTAAAGGTCCATATAGAATAAACAACCCCTTGAATAATACCACGGAATCTGCTCTGCTAATATACAGTAGCAATGTGCACCTTTCATTTTCATTGTCCTTGTCATCCTCAGCTGGTATTTTGTCTGGTGGTAATGGGGCTACCTTGGCAAACCAACCTGGTCTCAGAGAATTTTGTTTTATACTGTACGTAAATCCGGGCCACTTCTTTTAGTATGATATGTATGATATGTTATGTTTCATATGGTATGTATACATTTGTGGATTTCATTACCCATTTTGTATGATATATTATGTATTACAATTCGTATTATATGTTGTACAATATGTTACAAATTTTCAAACCGTACAATATGTTACGAATTTGCAATAAATATATTTTAAAAATTCACTAACATTGGCTAGGCTAGGAATTCGGGTTAAGGTTAGGGGAAGGGTTAGGTAATATGCTAAGTAGTTGCAAAGCAGCTTAAAAGTAATAAGTAGCTGAAATGTTGCTAATTACCTAAATTGCTAAAGTTGTCCATGATGATATTCCTCACAACCTTTGGGTTGCGATACGTTCGTGTTGTACGCCCACCCATCCACCCTGACCAACCAAGCTCCTTTAATTTATGCCTTAAGTAGCCATTTATCTTATGTACCCATACCTAATGTAATATATACATACTAAATGGAGTGTATTGGATTTACATACAGAATAATATGAAATCCTCTGAGACCAGGTTGGGAAAATATGTCAGAGTGGTCATACCTGTGGTGTACCTTCTAGAAAAGGGAGTTAATTGATCCTGCTGCAGGGTTTCTCCCTCCTCATATTGACTGATACCATTCAATTCGATAATAAAAAAAACACAGTAGTCTAAATGTGCTGGCTCTATACAGCACATGTTTATGTGAACACATACACACATAGTCACTGTTCTCTTGCCAATGGAGGTTAGGATAGCTGATATCTGACAAACAAACATATCCTATGTTGAAGTTTGAACAGATCAGACTCAACTTTGAGTTGTATGATCTTAATTTGATCAATATTCTGTTGATGAGAATGTTCCTGCACAGTATGAAATGCAAACGTGTAGTGTATTTATGGTTTAAAAAGGCTTCTAAAGTTTGTAATTTGCGCTTAAAGGATTTTGACTTGATTTTCCCGAATGTCATATCTATCAACCCCTTTAAAATATGTCCATTAAATATAATCTCCAATCTAATTCTAATAATAATAATCTAATACTTTTCTTTTGATGAAGGTTTATTTTCCTGCTGAAGAAAACTGGCTCAAGTTAAGATCCTACATCTATAGCTAATTATGGTCTCCCCATCCACAACTGTTGGTGAGAAGTCAAGGGGGGTGAGGCTGGAGGTACAGTGCCTTGCAAAAGTATTCATCCCCCTTGGCGTTTTTCCTATTTTGTTGCGTTACAACCTGTAATTAAAAATGTATTTATATTTGGGATTTCATGCAATGGACATACACAAAATAGTCCAAATTGGTGAAGTGAAATTTAAAAAATGACTTGTTTCGAAAAATGTTTTAAAAAATAAAACGGAAAAGTACTGCGTGCATACGAATTCACCCCCTTTGCTATGAAGCCCCTAAATAAGATCTGGTGCAACCAATTACCATCAGAAGTCACATAATTTGTTAAATAAAGTCCATCTGTGTGCAATCTAAGAGGTACATGATCTCAGTATATACACACCTGTTCTGAAAGGCCCCAGAGTCTACAACACCACTAAGCAAGGGGCAACACCAAGCAAGCGGCACCATGAAGACCAAGGAGCTATCCAAACAGGTCAGGGACAAAGTTGTGGAGAAGTACAGATCAGGGTTGGGTTATAAAAAAATATCAGAAGCTTTGAACATTCCACGGAGCACCATTAAATCCATTATTAAAAAATTGAAAGAATATGGCACCACAACAAACCTGCCAAGAGAGGGCCGCCCACCAAAACTCACGGACCAGGCAAGGAGGGCATTAACTTCTTATGGCTGGGGGGCAGTATTGAGTAGCTTGGATGAATTATTTGCCCAAACTAAACGGCCTGCTCCTCATTCTCAGCTGCTAATATATGCATATTATTATTAGTATTGGATAGAAAACACTCTAAAGTTTCCAAAACTGTCAACATTTTGTCTGTGAGTATAACAGAACTGATATTGCAGGCGAAACCCTGAGGAAAATCAAACCAGGAAGTGGCTTCTATTTTGAAAACTCCATGTTCCATAGCCTGCCCTTGCTCCATTTAAAGGGATGTCAACCAGATTCCTTTTCCTATCGCTTCCTCAAGGTGTCAACAGTCTTTAGACATAGTTTCAGGCTTTTATTTTGAAAAATGAGCGAGAGCGATAACATCGCGTCATTGTATGGCCGGGTGCCAGCAGCGTTTTGTATGTGTAACAGAGTTTGGGCTGCCATTGCATTTCCCTCTCCTACTGATAAAGACATTTGCAGTTGATATATTATCGATTATATATATTTTAAAAACAACCTGAGGATTGATTATAAAAATCGTTTGACATGTTTCTGTGGACATTATTGAAACTATTTGGAATTTGTCTGCGTTGTCGTGACCGCTCTTTCCTGTGGATTTCTGAACATAATGCACAAAACAAACTGAGGTATTTTGGATATAAAACAAATCTTTATGGAACAAAAGGAACATTTATTGTGTAACTGGGAGTCTTGTGAATGAAAACATCCTGTGACGGTCGTCGTATGAAGGAGAGGATGACCAATGCGCAGCGTGGTAAGTGTTCATAGCTTTTAATGACGATCTAGAACACTGAACAAAACAATAAATAACAAACGAACAGTCCCGTAAGGTGAAAGACAAAACCACTAAACAGGAAATAATCACCCACAAATCAAGGGTGAAAACAGGCTACCTAAGTATGGTTCTCAATCAGGGACAACGATTGACAGCTGCCTCTGATTGAGAAACATACCAGGCCAAACACAGAAATTCCAAATCCTAGAAAAACAAACATAGACTACCCACCCCAACTCACGCCCTAACCATACTAAAACAAAGACAAAACAAAGGAACTAAGGTCAGAACGTGACACATCCGAAGATCATCAAAGGTAAACGATTCATTTGATTGCTTTTCTGATTTTCGTGACCAAGCTACTTGATGCTAAGTGTACATAATGTTTTGTCGAGCGATCGATAAACTTACACAAATGCTTGGATTGCTTTCACTGTAAAGCATATTTTCAAAGTCTGACACGACAGGTGGATTAACAAAAGGCTAAACTGTGTTTTCCTATATTGCACTTGTGATTTCATGAATATAAATATTTTTAGTAATATTGTTTGAATGTGGCGCTATGCAATTCAGCGGTTGTTGATGACAATTATCCCGTTAACGGGATTTCAGCCATAACAAGTTAATCAGAGAGACCAAAGATAACCCTGATGGAGCTGCAAAGCTCCACAGCGGAGATTGAAGTATCTGTCTATAGGACCACTTTACGCTGTGAACTCCACAGAGCTTTATGGAAGAGTGTCCAGAAAAAAGCCATTGCTTAACGAAAAAATAAGCAAACACGTTTGGTGTTCACCAAAAGGCATGTGGGACTCCCCAACTATATGGAAGAAGATACTCTGGTCAGATGAGACTAAATTGAGCTTTTTGGCCATCAAGGAAAACGGTATGTCTGGCGCAAACCCAACACCTCTCATCACCCTGAGGACACCATCCCCACAGTGAAGCATGGAGGTGGCAGCATCATGCTGTGGGGATGTTTTTCATTGGCAGGGACTGGGAAACTGGTCAGAATTGAAAGAATGGTGGATGGCGCTAAATACAGGGAAATTCTTGAGGGAAACCTGTTTCAGTCTTCCAGAGATGTGAGACTGGGGCGGAGGTTCACCTTCCAGCAGGACAATGACCCTAAGCATACTGCTAAAGCAACACTTGAGTGGTTTAAGGGCAAACATTTAAATGTCTTGGAATGGCCTAGTCAAAGCCCAGACCCCAATCCAATTGAGAACCTGTGGTACGACTTAAAGATTGCTGTACACCAGCATAGCTCATTCAACATGAAGGAGCTAGAGCAGTTTTGCCTTGAAGAATGGGCAAAAATCCCAGTGGCTAGATGTGCCAAGCTTATGGAGACATACCCCAAGAGACTTGCAGCTGTAATTGCTGCAAAAGGTGGCTCTACAAAGTATCGACTTTGGAGGGTGAATAGTTATGCACGCTCAAGTTAGTTTTTTTTGTCTTATTTCTTGTTTGTTTCACAAACAAAATATTTTGCATCTTCAAAGTGGTAGGCATGTTGTGTAAATCAAATTAAGCAAACCCCCAAAAATCCATTTAAATTCCAGGTTGTAAGGCAACAAAATAGGAAAAATTCCACAGGGGTGAATACTTTTGCAAGCCACTATGAGGTCTTTGTCAGAGCCCCATTGATGGGCATTGCAGCGTAGATCAGCTCCAGGCCCCTCATCAAAGATACTAGTCGGTCACACACAAACACACACACACAGCACTGATTACAATTACAATGTTGGTTATGATTAGCAAGGTAGAACCAAGCTGATCGTTGCATTCACCTTTCTATTTCACTTCAGGTATCACGATATGTGAAGGGAAATAGAGTGTTAAATGCAGCGATGACCCTGGTTCCCCCAGCCTAGTTAAGAAGGTGGATTGGGATAAAACTTGAAACTGTTTTGACCTTTGACCAGTTCAAATGTCACCAACCTGATTCAAGTGTCTTCCCTGTTCCATTTATAGGAATGCTCACAGCGAGGGCAGGTCTGTGTGATGCTGAGGGTCCCCTTGCTGGTCTTCTCTATGTTGCATGTTCGGCTACAAATTGGACACCTCTCGAACAAATGCAGCAGGCAATCCTCATAAACAATGTAATCTTATGAGTTGGTGTTGACTGGTAAGGCATGTGACAGGGTGATACAGTAGACAGCCAAGTGGTACATTGCATTGTGTTATGAAGAAAGGACTAAGCTTTTTGATAATGCACTTCACAACCAAAATGAATCTACTACTTGCATCTGCATGGCTGGGTAATTAACCTGCTAGTATATCAAACCGGGTAATTTTTTATACAACTTTTCACATAACACACATTACTGATGAATCCGTCTGTGTCATCAAGGCAGTAACTCGGGTCAATACCAGAGGCCTCATGATGGCATATCCTTTTCGTAGGAGTCGAGGGAGACTCTGGAAACCACGGAGGAGGTGTCACGTGTGATTGTGTCGCATGGCACACTTTTATTCTGAGGTCTTGCCTGACAAGCTGTGAAAATAGCAAGTGAACAGTGAATTCAATTATTTTGGGAGGTCGCTCAACCATTGCAATCACATTGCTGGACATGTTATGATATCCATCTTTGCTCCTGGTAGGTCCTGGCATCCATTCATGACCAGGGGATCAGTTTGGCACCCAACTGTGCACTTTGTCTAACAGAAAAACAGGGTCAACAATTATCATCATCCCTCATTTATAAACATAGCTCTAGAAATAACGTAATCTCATTGACTGTCTACAGATTGGATTAGATTCAGGCCGGTGAATCTAGTTACACTATGAAACCAACTGTGACATGTTTTGCTATGGCCCTGGGTTAGTTTGGGTGTGTTGATGCTAGTTACTACCATAGAGATGAATATTAGTTTACTAGAGGGACAATGTCATAAAATCTCAAAGTTCCAGGATGGGGTAAAAATGGCAGCCATATTGGTCAGGGAGAATTTCAAACCAGTCTAATTGGAATGAATGGCAGTAAAGGCATAATTCTGAATACAGGAAAATAAAAGTAAGGCATGATCCATAATAAATACAAATACAACCCACACCCCAAAAAAGTAAAATAACAATAATTGGTTGAGGACATGTGCCCCCCGTGCCGTGCGCGCCTGTTCGGCTACTAGGCTACTAAAATCATTCCAATTTAATTTAAAGGCAAATGCAGTTTAGCGGTATTAGGGGCTGACGTTAGGACCATGCAGATGCCTAGGAGCAGGAGGGAAGGCTGTTTGTATGGGTGGCTGGCTTTATGGAGAGCAGCTGCAGGGACCACCGGGACTTTTTCTCAACACATTGCAGAGGTAAAAATGGCATTAGTAGATGAGCAGGTAACTGCTGTTCGATTTGACATGAAACTAAAGTTGAGTTTTATCCAGGTCCTGTGCTTGTGTGTAGCAAGCAGCGAATTCTTGTATGTCATGTGTTTGTAGAATTTTAAGTCCCCTATTGACTCAGGTGAATGAAGCTACAGCAACAATGTGATAATGGCTAGTGTCAGTTTGGCTTGGATTAACTTAAGGCCTTCTCAGAGGAACTCATGCGGTGTTATCTGTCCATCTATTATTCTCATCCAGACATCTCCTTTGCCTGGCCGCTATGTGGGAATTTGAACATGAAATGAGATACTTGCTACTAATCTCGAGTATCTTTAATTATGCATAATATAGTATTGCAACTCAACCAAATCCTCTGCTACAACTGAACTTCTCATTTCAAAGTACTAAAAATACTCCTGCTGTTTTCAAAAAGTCACATTTGAATATTACGTTGTTAAAAAAACAAATTGAAATGAGAAAATCACTGAATCAACAAAATAACTTAATCCTCACTTTGCAGGCGAAAACAAATTATTTTCAGACTCATTGCTGCAAATTTAAAGACACACTCCAGCAATTGTTTAATTTTTCCTGTCTAAATTATAATTGTGACGATAAATCTTCTTACCATCACATCTAAGCCACTATGACACCAATGGCAATGAAACATAGCATTTTAAATGATTGTACTATCAGAATAACATAATGACATTTTTTCGGATATCGGATAGTCTTGATCAATCAAAATGACATGAAAGCATGTGGCAGAGGTAAACAGCGGAAATGTATGGCTGTTGATTAATGTCAATGGAATGTTGGCGTATTGGCAGCTAATTTGGTTGACAAACTCCCTTACCAAAATGGCTGACCTTTGTACTGTCATAAAAAGGTTTGTGTCCATTCTAGTATTAAAATTCCTAATTCTATGATAGTTAGTAGCAGGCTATGATCTGAAGCTAGCTAACAACAGTGGGATGAGAGGCAAGCTACAAGCAAATGAAGCTAGCTATAATTTTCTATGGCTGAAGTAATTTGTGTAAACTGCTGACCTCAACACTTGCTTGTAATTAGAGCACAAACAAAATAAGCTAGCGAACATCCTTGACTGCTATTATAGCCAGTTAGCTAGCCAACTAGCCAGTAGCTACAAGACAACAAGACTGTAGCTGTATGGGCAGATCGTGCACCACAACTCAAGGGTAACAATGTATCCTACATTATCCCACAAAGCATAGCTAGCTAGGAAAGTTCATAGTCAATACCAAACTCTTGGAAGTTTTGGAAACTGACCTGCTGCTAACTTACAATATGCAATGGGCATAGCTCATCTAGCTACTCTGTACAGTCAAACTGGCTAGCTTAAAGTTTCAGCACACACAGCTGCTAGTTAGCTTACATTTCTTCGACCAAGATCAACCATGACTTCTCAAAACACAAACTGTAACTGAAGAAACGAATTGCCATGCCAAGAAACATGTTAAATCTAAACCCAGCCAATGCACATGCAAGTAGCATCTGCTGTGCATTAAAGTGTACACATGCATGCTAGCAAATTCCAGCCCTAACTCCTGATGTCACACCTTGATCTGTTTCACCTGTCTTTGTGCTGGTCTCCACCCCCTTCAGGTGTCACCCATCTTCCCCATTATCCCCAGTGTATTTATACCTGTGTTCTCTGTTTGTCTGTTGCCAGTTCATTTTGTTCGTCAAGCCTACCGGCGGTTTTCCCCTTGCTCCTGTCTGTTTCCAGTTCCTGTTTACTAGTTTTCACGGTTTTGACCATTCTGCCTGCCCTGACCCTGAGCCTGCCTGCCGTTCTGTACCTTGTCACACCACACTGGATTATTGACCCCTGCCTGCCCTGATCATGAGACTGCCTGCTGTTCTGTACCTTTTGGACTCTGATCTGGACTATTGACTTCTGTCTGACCCTGTTCTAGTAATAAACTTTTGTTACTTCGACACTGTCTCCATCTGGGTCTTCCCTAAAACGTGATACATGATGCATTTATTCAGTACGCTCCTTCCTTTTGTCAATGCAATTTTCTTCATGACATTTTCATCAAAGTTTGTGCTGACTGATCAACAGTCAAGTTACTTTTCTGTTTTGAAGTAGCCATCAGGAAGTAAAAAACTGGAGGGGAGATCTGTGGGAATTCCCCTGGAAATGTTTAGAGATATCTTTAAAAAAAATAAAAATATTAAAATATCGTTCTTAATGCTTACTCAGCTAAATTATTCAGTACTTTGAGAGTCACATACAGGAATGATGTGCTTAATGTAAAGCAGCTGTTGAGATTCACCCCTTCCCCTCTTTAAAAGGAGAATCCATGTTTTTGTCTTGCATGAAAGCAAATAGCCATCTCTATGAAGTAATACTGCTTCAAGGAGTACACCATCATCCCAGTACCCAAGAAAAACATACCCAAATGACTATCACCCCATCTCACTCTCCCCAGTCATCAGGAAGTGCTTCAAGAGGCTGGTTATGGGCCACATCAAGCACAGCATGCCAGGCACACTGGACCCTCTCCAATTGCCTACCACTCTAACAGATCACGGAAGAGGCCATTTCCATCGCTATGCACACGTCCGTAACACATCTGGACAAGATGAACACCTACAGTGCCTTCAAAAAGTATTCAATCCCCTTGACTTATTCCACATTGTGTTGTGTTACAGCCTGAATTCTAAATGGCAAACAATATCCCATAGTTACAAAACGTTACGACATTTTTGCAAATTTAAATACAGAAATATATAATTTACATGAGTATTCACACCCCTGAGTCAATACATATTCGAATCACTTTCGGCAGCAATTACAGCTGTGAGACTTTCTGAGTAAGTCTCTAAGAACTTTGCACACCCGCATTGTACAATATTTGCACATTAGTCTTTTTTGAAATTCATCAAGCTCTGTCAAGTTGGTTGTTGATCATTGCTAGACAACCATTTTCAAGTCTTGCCATAGAATCTTGGTAAGCAACTCCAGTGTATATTTGGCCTTGTGTTTTCGGTTATTGTCCTGCTGAAAGGTAAATTTGTCTCCCAATGTCTGTTTGAAAGAAAACTGAACCATGTTTTCCTCTAGGATTTTCATGTGCTTAGCTCTATTCAGTTTATTTTTATCCTAAAAAAACTCCTTGCTGATGACCAGCATACACATAAAATGATGCAGCCACCACCACGCGTGGTACTCAGTTATGTGTTGAGTAGGATTAGCCCTAAACATAATGCTTTGTATTCAGGACATAAGGCATATTTCCTTGACATCATTTTTGCAGTTTTACTTTAGTGCCTTATTGCAAACAGGATACATGTTTTGGAATGTTTTTATTCTATACACGCTTCCTTATTTTCACTCTGTCAATTAGGTTAGTATTTTGGAGTAACTACAATGTTGTTGATCCATCCTCAGTTTTCTCCTATCACAGCCATTAAACTCTTTAACTGTTTTAAAGTCACCATTGATTTCATGGTGAAATCCCTGAGCGGTTTCCTTCATCTCCGGCAACTGAGTTAGAAGGGATGCCTGTATCTTTGTAGTGACTGGGTGTATTGATACACCATCTGAAGAATACGAACATAAAGTAAATGGCTCAGTAGAATAGGAAACATTTTAGCATACGTATAATACAGGAAGGCACAATTTATAGTCCAATATTTATAGTCCACGTGTTTTGGGGATGGTGGATTGTGGGGCAATTGTTTAAAATATTCAGTATTTATGAATCATAATAAGTGTCTGGTAGCAGCAGTTGTGATGTGTGTGTAGCATGAGTGTGTATGTGTGAATGAGTGTGTGTGTGTGTGTATGTATGGGGGCATGTGTGAGTGAGTGCATGTGAGTTAAGGTGCAGAGAATCAGAGCAGGTGGTCAGTCCAGTGTTAGTCTGAATTTAAAATGGATTAAATTGCCATTTGTTTTGTCACTGGCCTACACACAATATCCTATGTCAAAGTGAAATTATGTTTTTAGACATTTTTACAAATGAATTCAAATGTAAAAGCTGAAATGTCTTGAGTCAATAAGTATTCAACCCCTTTCTTATGGCAAGCCTAAATAAGTTCAGGAGTACAAATGTGCTTAACAAGTCACATAATAAGTTGCATGAACTCACTGTGTGCAATAATAGTGTTTAACATGATTTTTGAATGACTACCTCATCTCTGTACCTCACACATACAATTATCTGTAAGGTCCCTATGTCGAGCAGTGAATTCCAAACACATATTTAACCACAAAGACCAGGGAGGTTTTCCAATGCCTCGCAAAGAAGGGCACCTATTGGTAGATGGGTAAAAACGAAAAAGTAGACATTGAATATCCCTTTAAGCATGATGAAGTTATTAATTACTGCCAGGCCACACTGCTTCTTGACACACTGCTCGCTTAACCCCCAAACCAGCTGCACCACTGTGTCACAGGAAACACCATACAACTGGCGACCGAAGTCAGTGTGCATGCGCTCGGTCTGCCACAAGGAAGTTGCTAGAGCCCAATGGGACAAGGGCATCCCGGCTGGTCAAACCCTCCCCTAACCCGGACATTGCTGGGCCAATTGTGAGCTGCCTCTTGGATCTCCCGGTTGCTGCCAGCTGCAACACAGCCTGGGATCGAACCTGTGTCTGTAGTGACACTTCTAGCACTGCGATGCAATGCCTTAGACCGCTGCACCACTCGGGAGGCCTTTATCGTTATTGTTCCACAAAGTTGTGTTTTTAGGGAGTGATATTGGTCAGGCATATAAGGAGATAATCTGCAAATAAATGTAGTTTATTGTCATGTTTACCAATATTTCTACTCTACCTGTTACGTTTGGGTCCTGTCTAATTCTTTCTGCAAGCGGCTCAATTTCCAATGCAAACAGGAGGGGAGAGAGGGGATATCCCTGTCTTGTGCCTCTTTCTAATCTAATTACGAACATTTCAGGTTTACAATACAAAAATGTATATTTTGCATTGAAAATCACCTTTTTGACAACATACGAGAACGTTCGGGGGAGGAGAAAATCCGTGTTTACCAATAGTGAAGTCCACCAGTGATGTAGTCAAGTCACTAAGTTGAGTCCAAGTTGAGTCCCAAGTCCCTAGTAGATGAGTCCTTTATACTCTAGTCAAAGCAAAGTAAGGCTAGATTATTAATACAGTAGCTATATAACATGTATTGTTGTATCTAACATGTTAAATTATCCAAGGGAGACTTTCTGACAATAAAGTCACCTCTGGTCGAGTCAAGTCGAGTCAAGAGTCAAAAAATCATGACTTGAGTCAAAGTCAAGTCCAAGTCCTGGACTCAATTAGAACATCACTGATGTTCACCATATTCAGCACCAATATCCGATAGTGTAATTACAAATCTCAGTGTAATCCTAAAGTGTTTATTAGGATCTCTTCTTGAAGATAGTGGCTTCCTTTTTATATATTGATCACGTACACACACTGTAACATCAGGCTAGAGATGAACATAATTTTTGTGTTTAATACAATTATGTACATACTGTACTTTAAGGGTACACAAATATTTTTTGGGAAAAAAAATGTGCAAACTTCCTGGAATAGGCCATTAAAGGAGTTGGTCTGATGGTGTCCTCTGATATCATTGTTCCTCCCCTTTGCTTGCAGGAACAATAGAGGTGCAATAGAAAACATAGATGTCATGATGTCATAACTGGACTACCTAGACGAGATGTGCCTTTTATTAAAGGCACAGCGCAGTCCAAAACGGGATTTCCTGTGTTTTGTATCGGCTGGAATAATACTTTGA
The DNA here is from genome assembly GCF_045791955.1 of Oncorhynchus clarkii lewisi. Taxonomy (NCBI): domain Eukaryota; kingdom Metazoa; phylum Chordata; class Actinopteri; order Salmoniformes; family Salmonidae; genus Oncorhynchus; species Oncorhynchus clarkii. The sequence goes on along the minus strand of NC_092148.1, from coordinate 59,934,829 downwards.
AATTGTGAAAATGATGATAAGGCCATTTTAGTGTATGAGCTTTTTTATTGGGCACAGGGGAGGGTAGTGTTTTCTTCCCCCTGGTTTACATTTGCTCTTTTATAGGTTTTACTATATAATTTATTCCATCCTGTCCAAATGTCCTAATCTTCTTGTATGCGCCTCCCCTATATCAAGGCATTTGGGTACTACCCTTCTGCACTACGCCTTTCCACACACAAACTTTTACTCTATCACAGGTCAATATAGTCAACCATATAGAAATTTGCATCCTGTAGCACAAACTCCAAAAAGTTCTGTCACACTGTAAAGTCCATAGAGAATAAGAGCACCTCATCTCAGCTGCCCACTGCATTGAGGCTAGGAAACACTGTCACCACCGATAAATCCACGATAATTGAGAATTTCAATAAGCATTTTTCTATGACTGGCCATGCTTTCCACCTGGCTATCCCTACCCCGGTCAACAGACCTGCACCCCCCACAGCAACTTGCCCAAGCCTCCCCGATTTCTCCTTCACCCAAATCCAGATAGCTGATGTTCTGAAAGAGCTGCAAAACCTGGACCCCTACAAATCAGCCTGGCTAGACAATCTGGACCCCCTCTTCCTAAAATTATCCGCTGAAATTGTTGCAACCCCTATTACTAGCCTATTCAAACTCTCTTTCGTATCGTCTGAGATTCCCAAAGATTGGAAAGCTGCCGCGGTCATCCCCCTCTTCAAGGGGGGAGACACTCTAGACCCAAACTGCTACAGACCTATATCTATCCTTCCCTGCCTTTCTAAGGTCTTCGAAAGCCAAGTTAAGAAACAGATTACTGACCATTTCGAATCCCACCACACCTTTACCGCTATGCAATCTGGTTTCCGAGCTAGTCATGGGTGCACCTCAGCCACGCTCAAGGTCCTAAATATCCTAAATATCATAACCGCCATCGATAAGAGACAATACTGTGCAGCTGTATTTATCGACATGGCCAAGGCTTTCGACTCTGTCAATCACTGCATTCTTATCGGCAGACTCAACAGCCTTGGTTTCTCAAATGACTGCCTCGCCTGGTTCACCAACTACTTCTCAGACAGAGTTCAGTGTGTCAAATCGGAGGGCCTGTTGTTCGGACCTCTGGCAGTCTCTATGGGGTGCCACAGGGTTCAATTCACAGGCTGACTCTCTTCTCTGTATAGATCAATGATGCCACTTTTGCTGCTGGTGATTCTCTGATCCACCTCTACGCAGCCGAGACCATTCTGTATACATTCGGACCTTCTTTGGACACTGTGTTAACTAACCTCCAGACGAGCTTCAATGCCATACAACTCTCCTTCCGTGGCCTCCAACTGCCCTTATTAAATGCAATTAAAACTAAATACATGCTTTTCAACCGATCGCTGCCCACACATGCCCGACCATCCAGCATCACTACATCACTACTGAACGGTTCTGACTTAGAATATGTGGACAACTACAAATACCTAGGTGTCTGGTTAGACTGTAAACTCTCCTTCCAGACTCACATTAAGCATCTCCAATCCAAAATTAAATCTAGAATCGGCTTCCTATTTTGCAACAAAGCATCCTTCACTCATGCTGCCAGACATACCCTCGTAAAACTGACTATCCTACCGATCCTTGACCTCGGCGATGTCATTTACAAATTAGCCTCCAACACTCTACTCAGCAAACTGGATTCAGTCTATCACAGTGCCATCCATTTTGTCACCAAAGCCCCATATACTACCCACCACTGCGACCTGTATGCTCTCGTTGGCTGGTCCTCGCTTCACATTCGTTGCCAAACCCACTGGCTCCAGGTCATCTACAGTATACGTCTCTGCTAGGTAAAGCTCGACCTTATCTCAGCTCACTGGTCACCATAGCAACACCCACCCGTAGCACACGCTCCAGCAGGTATATTTCTCTGGTCACCTCCAAAGCCGATATTCTTCCTTTGGCTGCCTTTCCTTCCAGTTCTCTGCTACCAATGACTGGAACGAACTGCAAACATCACTGAAGCTGGAGACTCATATCTCCCTCACTAACTGTAAATTAGCCTAAATATTTATAATTTATCTTTTAAAATGTTTGGATCAACCATACTCATCAGCCAAAGCCTCCAGTGAGTGCTCTGAACGCTCAGAGAGTGAAACACTCTGAATCTATGAACGGACAATTTGACAGCACAGTTGCAGTCCCCAAAGCTCTGGATAACATAACAGCCTAACCAGCTCTTCTAGGGCGAGTAATGTTCAGTGAGCTGTTCTCTCATTTATGTCTGGAAGTAGCTAGTAGGTGCTTGACTACTACTACAGAACGCTCAGATCAACACTTAAAGATGGGTGGGGCTAAAGCTTAAGAGCGTGTGAACGATGCTGAATGGGTGTAGACAAAGAAGGGCTTTCCAGTAGTAGTACCAAAATATTCAAAGCTATTTTCAAAACTCCAAACCTACAACCTAATTTTGACCAAAACTAACCAGAGAGATTACTGCTTCCAAGGTTTTATTTTTGCAAGCTACACGGAGGGTGCTCTAGCCAACAAACAGCAGAGACCTGAGGACACCATTTCAACCTAAAACTGAGCCAGATACAATTAGCTCTAAGGTGTGAAGTAAAAGGCCTTTGGGCCCAACAAGTGTCAGGAGTCTTTGAAGCGTCCTCTGAAGCCTCCTCCTGCTGTTCAAAGACCATTCACTGACATTTTGTACAAGAAATCTGCCTCCAGAAATAAAAGCTTCTCCCAAGTGGGTGTGACACCTACTCCCATTGCCTGCTGCACTGCTGCTTGGATTCCACCTGGCGACCTGTTCACCGTCTGCCCTGGCCTGTCCCCCCGTTTGGTACAGGTACCTCCCCCACACTCATCCCTCTCTCCCGAGCTTTCACTCGCCTCCAGCACACACGCACTGTTGGGGCGAGTGACTCAACTTACAATGGCTAGCCCCAAGTCGTTATATATATTTTTTCTTGTGCATTCTGCTATTTTCCTCATGACTCCTGCATACTTTGTTGACTACAAACTTTCTTTACCCAACCGTGGGACAGACTATGTTTGTTCCCACACTCGGAACTCTGACTCTCTATTGGTTACACAGACTTTTGGCCTCCCATCCTATTCTATCCACCTCTCACCGGCTTTGTATTCATGTTATCTGATGATATTGCTGTACAATATGATCTTGTTGCTATCTGATGCACATGCACGTTCCCATTGCTTGGAAGGCAGCCATAGATCGTTCTTTATTTAAAAGGGAGATCAAGCTGATCCTAACTGTTATTATAGGCCTATTTCTATTTTGCCCTGTTTATCAAAAGTGTTGGAAAAACTTGTCAACTGACTGGTTTTCTTGATGTCTATAGTATTCTCTTGGGTATGCAATCTGGTTTCCGCTCAGGTCATGGATGTGTCACTGCAACCTTAAAGGTCCTCAATGATGTCACCATTGCCCTTGATTCTAAGCAATATTGTGCTGCTATTTTTATTGACTTGGCCAAAGCTTTTGATACGGTAGACCATTCCATTCTTGTGGCCCGGCTAAGGAGTATTGGTTTCTCTGAGTGTTCTTTGGTCTGGTTTGCTAGCTACCTCTCTCAAAGAGTGCAGTATATAAAGTCAGAAAATCTGCTGTCTCAGCCACTGGCTGTCACCAAGGGAGTACCCCAATGCTCGATCCTAGGCCCCACACTCTTCTCAATTTACATCACGACACAGCTCAGGCAGTAGGAAGCTCTCTTATCCATTTATATGCAGATGATACAGCTCGCCCATCCCCGGATAATGTTCTAAATGCCCTACAACAAAGCTTTCTTAGTGTCCAACAAGCTTTCTCTACCCTTAACCTTGTTTTATGAGGACGGTTGTGTTAAAGATTTTTGACCTATTTGTTCATCTGGGTTATCTTTCTATATCCTATTTTAATATTTGGTTAAGTCTTTCCCTACCCGTAACCTTGTTCTGAACACCTCCAAAACAAAGGTCATGTGGTTTGGTAAGAAGAATGCCCCTCCTCCCACAGGTGTTATTTCTACCTCTGAGGGTTTAGAGCTTGATGTAGTCACCTCATACAAGTACTTGGGAGTATGGCTAGACGGTGCACTGTCCTTCTCTCAGCACATATCAAAGCTGCAGGCTAAAGTTAAATCTAGACTTCGTTTCCTCTATCGAAATCGCTCCTCTTTCGCCCCAGCTGCCAAACTAACCCTGATTCAGATGACCATCCTACCCATGCTAGATTACGGAGACATAATTTATAGATTCGCAGGTAAGGGTGCTCTCAAGCAGATAGACAGCTTTACCATTCGTCCATCAGATTTGCCACCAATGCTCCTTATAGGAAACATCACTGCACTCTATACTCCTCTGTAAACCGGTCATCTCTGTATACCCGTTGCAAGACACACTGGTTGATGTTTATTTATAAAACCCTCTTAGGCCTCACTCCCCCCTATCTGAGATATCTCAGATATCTGAGATATCTCAGATAGGGGGAGTCACATTCTGTTAACCTTTGCTTAACTAGGCAAGTCAGTTAAGAACAAATTCTTATTTACAATGACGGCCTACCAAAAGCAAATCGTCTCCTGTGGGGACGCGGGCCTGGGATAAAATCACATCACAACAACAGAGACAACACAACACTACATAAAGAGAGACCTAAGACTACAACATAGCCATGCAGCAACACATGACAACACAGCATGGTAGCAACACAACATAACAACAACATGGTAGCAACACAACATGGTAGCAGCACAAAACATGGTACAAACATTATTGGGCACAGACAACAGCACAAAGGGCAAGGTAGAGGCAACAATACATTACACAAAGCAGCCACAACTGTCAGTAAGAGTGTCCATGATTGAGTCTTTGAATGATGAGATTAAGATAAAACTGTCCAGTTTGAGTGTTTGTTGCAGCTCCTTCCAGTCGCTAGCTGCAGCGAACTGAAAAGAGGAGCGACCCAGGGATGTGTGTGCTTTGGGGACCTTTAACAGAATGTGACTGACATCTAACAGAATGTGACTGACCTTTAAATAAATTAAAAATAAAATATACCAGCAATGTTGAGGGGTACAAACTTCCACATAAACTCATAGCCACACCAACCATAATCATTTTTTAAAGAATGTCAGAAGCTGGCTAATTTGTGAACAGTATAACCTTTTTTTGTCTATGTATCTATGTAATCGTATATGTATTTATGTATAAAATAGGGACCACAATGGATTTAAGTCCCCGACTTTATTGTGCAATCCCGGTCACTTTTAACAAGTGTGTATTTTTTAACTGGCAAATAAAATCTATAAAATAATCCAAACTGTGCAGCAGCCATTTGAATAATGTAAAAAGACATATGTTACAAAACACCAAAAAGTTTATTGACATTCGGAGATTGTCAAGCCAAGCCTTCAATACTGGGTAGACCTACAAGGTAGGGAGGGATGTATTTTCTGTTTGGCGAGATCGACAAAGTCTATTTATTGTGGTGTAGAAAACGCAAACCATGATATTGAAGACAAAATGGCGCCAACAGAGAGGGCTGCCGTGCTACTAGCTCTTCGGAAACTTGAATTCACAAGCATTTCGCTACACCCACAATAACATCTGCTAAACATGTGTATGTGACCGTGTTGAAGCCCAAAAGTCAGTATGCTTTGTTAAATTGGTTGTGTGGTGCATTGGCACAGAAACCTTTTGATGGAAAATCTGTTGCACATATTTTAAATATACTGAACAAAAATATAAATGCAACATTCATCAATTTCAAAGTTACAGTTCATATAAGGAACTCAGTCAATTAAAATAAATAAATTAGGCCCTAATCTATGGACTTCACATGACTGGGAATATATACAGTGGAGAGAACAAGTACAGTGCCTTGCGAAAGTATTCGGCCCCCTTGAACTTTGCGACCTTTTGCCACATTTCAGGCTTCAAACATAAAGATATAAAACTGTATTTTTTTGTGAAGAATCAACAACAAGTGGGACACAATCATGAAGTGGAACGACATTTATTGGATATTTCAAACTTTTTTAACAAATCAAAAACTGAAAAATTGGGCGTGCAAAATTATTCAGCCCCCTTAAGTTAATACTTTGTAGCGCCAAATTTTGCTGCGATTACAGCTGTAAGTCGCTTGGGGTATGTCTCTATCAGTTTTGCACATCGAGAGACTGAAATGTTTTCCCATTCCTCCTTGCAAAACAGCTCGAGCTCAGTGAGGTTGGATGGAGAGCATTTGTGAACAGCAGTTTTCAGTTTTTTCCACAGATTCTCGATTGGATTCAGGTCTGGACTTTGACTTGGCCATTCTAACACCTGGATATGTTTATTTTTGAACCATTCCATTGTAGATTTTGCTTTATGTTTTGGATCATTGTCTTGTTGGAAGACAAATCTCCGTCCCAGTCTCAGGTCTTTTGCAGACTCCATCAGGTTTTCTTCCAGAATGGTCCTGTATTTGGCTCCATCCATCTTCCCATCAATTTTAACCATCTTCCCTGTCCCTGCTGAAGAAAAGCAGGCCCAAACCATGATGCTGCCACCACCATGTTTGACAGTGGGGATGGTGTGTTCAGCTGTGTTGCTTTTACGCCAAACATAACGTTTTGCACTGTTGCCAAAAAGTTCAATTTTGGTTTCATCTGACCAGAGCACCTTCTTCCACATGTTTGGTGTGTCTCCCAGGTGGCTTGTGGCAAACTTTAAACAACACTTTTATGGATATCTTTAAGAAATGGCTTTCTTCTTGCCACTCTTCCATAAAGGCCAGATTTGTGCAATATACGACTGATTGTTGTCCTATGGACAGAGTCTCCCACCTCAGCTGTAGATCTCTGCAGTTCATCCAGAGTGATCATGGGCCTCTTGGCTGCATCTCTGATCAGTCTTCTCCTTGTATGAGCTGAAAGTTTAGAGGGACGGTCAGGTCTTGGTAGATTTGCAGTGGTCTGATACTCCTTCCATTTCAATATTATCGCTTGCACAGTGCTCCTTGGGATGTTTAAAGCTTGGGAAATATTTTTGTATCCAAATCCGGCTTTAAACTTCTTCACAACAGTATCTCGGACCTGCCTGGTGTGTTCCTTGTCCTTCATGATGCTCTCTGCGCTTTTAACGGACCTCTGAGACTATCACAGTGCAGGTGCATTTATACGGAGACTTGATTACACACAGGTGGATTGTATTTATCATCATTAGTCATTTAGGTCAACATTGGATCATTCAGAGATCCTCACTGAACTTCTGGAGAGAGTTTGCTGCACTGAAAGTAAAGGGGCTGAATAATTTTGCACGCCCAATTTTTCAGTTTTTGATTTGTTAAAAAAGTTTGAAATATCCAATAAATGTCGTTCCACTTCATTATTGTGTCCCACTTGTTGTTGATTCTTCACAAAAAAATACAGTTTTATATCTTTATGTTTGAAGCCTGAAATGTGGCAAAAGGTCGCAAAGTTCAAGGGGGCCGAATACTTTCGCAAGGCACTGTATTTGATATACTGCCGATTTTGCAGGTTTTCCTACTTACAAAGCATGCAGAGGTATGTAATTTTTATCATAGGTACACTTCAACTGTGATTGACGGAATCTAAAACAAAAATCCAGATAATCACATTGTATGATTTTTAAGTAATTAATCTGCATTCCAGGCCATGGAAGAACTGGGACATTTTCAGCTTCCAGGAATTGTGGACAGTTCCTTGCGACATGGGGCCATGTATTATCATGCAAAAACATGAGGTAATGACGGCGGATAAATGGCACGACAATGGGCCATAGGATCTTGTCACGGTATCCAAATTACCACTTTCTGCATACTCAGGTGGGACGTGGTGTATCAGGAATATGGCTCCCACGATCAGACAGCTCAGGGCGGCCAGCACACCTGTGAAGCCCCACCCTTTCCCGGAAAACACATCAGCAGCCAGAGGCCAGACACACTTCCACTTCTATGAACAAACACAGGGATGAAATGACGGGGTTAGGGAGTTTTCATTAGAGAGATGACCCCCGGATCCTGTTGATTCCAGTTCTCCTCTCGAACACTGTGATTGTTCAACAGTGTCAGGGTGTCCTACCCCTTTGCAGTGCGATATGAATCCAGGTAGCTCTTTCAGCTATTCTCACAGCAAAGGCTGTCACCAGGAGTACTTGGTATGGCCCCATCCAATGGGCTGCTTCCCGTCTATTCTCCTCAGGGACTGGATTGAGTGAATCACCTTCTCCTGTAATTCACCTGTAGTGCATACAATCCTGGACATACAGGTTTGGTTAACAAACAGTTTCTCATTTGTTTTATCTGATTATATCTTTAACTTCTATGCCTATTTGTTAACTGGCTCTGCCCAGGTAACAACCTTGCCTACTCTAAACAATGACTTAGGTAAGATTAGTAAATTGTCCTTCTGTGCTGACATTATCATGTAGGAGCGCCCCTTTCATTCTCCACATTTCCAATTCTCCCTTTTGTCTCCACTCAGTAACTATTATCCACCCATTCTGTTATCTTGCTCATATCCTGGCGCCCCTTCTAAACCTTCTCCTCTCTGCTCTCAAACCTTCAAGGTCTCAGCAGTGCGGGGAGGACTCCTCTGTCTGCCCTTTCCCCTATCTGTCTGTAACAACTATGTGTTGTTTCCAAATTTTAACTAAATGTCTCACTGTTTGGCTTTATCTAAACTCATGGATTCTTTAGAAAAACATGTCTATGGTGGCAATTTCTAAAGTCCTTATATAAGTTAATTAAGGTTATCTCGATCCTATTCATAATCCTAAATCACCACAGATGTCATATATCCCTGTCCATACTATTTAAATAAAAATATTCTAATGGTCAAATAAAGCCAAAACGAATGCTAACCATATCATATCTCTTTTCTGTGCTAATGAAATCTCTCCTTCGGGAATCCACTGTATTTTATCTAACAATAACATGGGTTAACCTTAAAAATCAGTCACATCAATCATTTAATATATGTTGCATAGTTTGGGATACCTTATCTACAGTAAATTACCATCCATAAGAACTGCAACATTTTTTTTTTTCATAAATAATTTTAATGCTTATAAGATCACTTTTTCTATCATGTATTTTCCTGCCCTATTGGTTTAAATGTCCTATTGGTTTAATGTCCTGTCCAAACCTCAAAGGACCATATCCTCCCCCATTTATTATCAATGATAAATATGATTTCTGTTCCTGTTGTAATACTAAATCAATAGTAGCCAATTCGAAACCTTCACAGCCAATGTTTAAAACAGAATCCTGAACCTCTTCCTCACTAGAGTTTATTCCCCCGCTCCCCATAATTTGTCCTGCCTCAATTCCACTTTCTCCTCTGTGGTTCAAACTATAATTGTGTCCAAGAGCTATAAACTCCATTACAATTAATTTACCTATAAAACCAGTATCACAAATGACCACAAATGCATTATCCAAATGGCCCTCCCCTGTGGCTGATCAGACCACACGGGTAAGTCATGACAGAGGTCAAAGGTTCTACCACCCTTTTTCAGTCGTGTTCTATACTATATTAGACATTAAAGAACCCTTTATCTAACGAGTTCACGTGTTTAGTGAAAAACTCAGAAAACAAAACTTCTAATATTCTACATGTGAGTGTATCCCTTTAAGATATCTTGTCGCTGGGCTGTACTAATGAAATCCTCTCAAACCCAAATGTTTATTACGAACCTTTTACGATACAACTATTCAGACCTTCCTCTCTTATAGCCAAATATAGCCCGGTGTACTTGGTTGCTAGTTTTAGCATCTTTTCAGACTACGCTGACGAGATTCAGCTACTTTTAAAAACGTATTTGGAACTTTTTAGCAACTTTTGAAAAGTGACTCAAAGCTATAATGCACGCATTTTCCCTCTAAATGACACAACCCATTTTCTCTGTCACCTTCAGTCACAACATCCTTGCCTGACTGCAAAAGTGCATTGTGAGTGATCTCAGCAACAGGCGCTCAGCCCAGCCCAGACCGCAGCAACTTTCAACGAATTGCAAATCATTGTTGGCTAACTGCAGTAGCAGTAGTACTGGTTTGATAAACCCAACCCAATTTATCACAACTGTTGGATCTTGAATAGAACTTATAACATCAATCAACATCTCTCAATCAAAATTGTACTGCCAGAAGTACAGAAAAGAGTGTACCTGAACAACGGTCAAATCAATTTGAGTAACGTTTTTGTGTATCCAACGTAATGACGCAATTTAAACGTATCATGTACTTCGCTAAATTCATAAGAACATTTCAAAGGGCACAAATCTATCGTAATTGTCTCTTCATTATTATTTAGAATTCATCAGATTTAGGTAACTGTCTCATCTATGATTCAGCATTTTAAAATACGACTCCATTCCCAATACGTTATTCCAGCAGATCATTTGGGCAACACAACGTATTACATAGAAATTGCCTCGCCATTATTTTAAATTAATTAGTCTCTCAATTCAACCTAAACAAACTATTAAAAAAGTTCAATTTATCCCTTCTATCAATTTGAACCAAACAAGCTATTAAAACTTTCAGTTTATATCTTATACAAACACTAGCGACCGTATCTTTCCATGCAAAAGGAATGTGCGGATACAACCCGGATTGGGTGGGCTGTCAATCTTTACACATTTTCTTGAGTTTCTCCAGAATAGCCAAGCCTATGCGCTCCTTTAGTTTTGCCTTCTCCATGGCTTCTTTGAGTTTACCCCTACGCGGCTCTCCATCTTGTTTCCACTCGGAACTGGATTTATATGTATTCCGTTTCAGATTCTACCAGGCTCCCCGTCGACTGGGAGCCCGAGGTGCGCGGCAATGCTGCCCTCTTCTGTCCACTCCCTGTATAGCTTTTCTCCAATCTTCCCATTTTTACCACCGTTAACTTCTAATGTTGACTTAAGTGTTTTTAATACCTTCTCTACCTCCTGACTTGCCATTATTTTATCGTATTTTATTAAATCCTATAAAGTATTTATTTACCAAAAACCTTAGCTAAGTATCAACAAAATTTGGAATCCTCAATTTAAATCATAAAAATGCGCAGTTATCTGTCCTCCTTAATATTCAATAATATAACTCTGTTACAGACATCTCATCTGTAGGTCCGTGACCATTAAAAATCATTCTCACCGATACCAGCTCCAACTGAAATATCTAATGTACTACAATCGCTTGGCAGTTTCAGTTAATAAAACATAGACATCTCATCTGAAGTTCCTTGACCTCATTCAAACTGATACCAGCTCCTACTGAAATATCAAGTGTACTTCATTCATACGATTTGAGCGTCTCTAAATCTTCATTCACACTAGTAAGCTTCAACTTACACCATACAAACTTGGCATCTCACCTAGTACACTTCATTCACTGTTGTATTAATCCCCACCCTCACTCATACTTTTGGGCATATCACCCAATTCATTGGGCATCTTACCCTATTCATACACACTTGGCGTCTCACCTAGTACATCACATTTGTTCGTTATATCATAGAATACCTGGCCAGTCAAAATTGCATTCACCACTATGTATTCCTTATGATGGCAGGTTAGCCTAGTGGGTAGAGCGTTGGACTAGCAGCCGAAAGTTTTTTTATTTTTTACATTTTTTTATTTCACCTTTATTTAACCAGCTAGTTGAGAACAAGTTCTCATTTGCAACTGCGGCCTGGCCAAGATAAACGCATAGCAGTGTGAACAGACAACAACACAGAGTTACACAGAGTAAACAATTAACAAGTCAATAACACAGTCAAAAAAAAGAGAGTCTATATACATTGTGTGCAAAAGAAATGAGGAGGTAGGCGAATAATTATAATTTTGCAGATTAACACTGGAGTGATAAATGATCAGATGGTCATGTACAGGTAGAGATATTGGTGTGCAAAAGAGCAGAAAAGTAAATAAATATAAACAGTATGGGGATGAGGTAGGTAAAATTGGGTGGGTTATTTACCGATAGACTATGTACAGCTGCAGCGATCTGTTAGCTGCTCAGATAGCAGATGTTTGAAGTTGGTGAGGGAGATAAAAGTTTCCAACTTCAGCGATTTTTGCAATTCGTTCCAGTCACAGGCAGCAGAGAACTGGAACGAAAGGCGGCCAAATGAGGTGTTGGCTTTAGGGATGATCAGTGAGATACACCTGCTGGAGCGCGTGCTACAGGTGGGTGTTGCCATCGTGACCAGTGAACTGGGATAAGGCGGAGCTTTACCTAGCATGGACTTGTAGATGACCTGGAGCCAGTGGGTCTGGCGACGAATATGTAGCGAGGGCCAGCCGACTAGAGCATACAGGTCGCAGTGGTGGGTGGTATAAGGTGCTTTAGTAACAAAACGGATGGCACTGTGATAAACTGCATCCAGTTTGCTGAGTAGAGTATTGGAAGCTATTTTGTAGATGACATCGCCGAAGTCGAGGATCGGTAGGATAGTCAGTTTTACTAGGGTAAGTTTGGTGGCGTGAGTGAAGGAGGCTTTCTTGCGGAATAGAAAGCCGACTCTAGATTTGATTTTAGATTGGAGATGTTTGATATGAGTCTGGAAGGAGAGTTAACAGTCTAGCCAGACACCTAGGTACTTATAGATGTCCACATATTCTAGGTCGGAACCATCCAGGGGGGTGATGCTAGTCGGGCGTGCGGGTGCAGACAGCGAAAGGTTGAAAAGCATGCATTTGGTTTTACTAGCGTTTAAGAGCAGTTGGAGGCCTCGGGAGGAGTGTTGTATGGCATTGAAGCTCGTTTGGAGGTTAGATAGCACAGTGTCCAAGGACGGGCCGGAAGCATACAGAATGGTGTCGTCTGCGTAGAGGTGGATCAGGGAATCGCCCGCAGCAAGAGCAACATCATTGATATATACAGAGAAAATAGTCGGCCTGAGAATTGAACCCTGTGGCATCCCCATAGAGACTGCCAGAGGACCGGACAGCATGCCCTCCGATTTGACACACTGAACTCTGTCTGCAAAGTAGTTGGTGAACCAGGCAAGGCAGTCATCAGAAAAACTGAGGCTACTGAGTCTGCCGATAAGAATATGGTGATTGACAGAGTCGAAAGCCTTGGCAAGGTCAATGAAGACTGCTGCACAGTACTGTATTTTATCGATGGCGGTTATGATATCGTTTAGTACCTTGAGCGTGGATGAGGTGCACCCGCGACCGGCTCGGAAATCAGATTGCACAGCGGAGAAGGTACGGTGGGATTCGAGATGGTCAGTGACCTGTTTGTTGATTTGGCTTTCGAAGGTTACAAGTTCAAATCCTGAAGCTGTTGTTCTGCTCCTGAACAAGGCAGTTAACCCACTGTTCCTAGGCCGTCATTGAAAATAAGAATTTGTTCTTAACTGACTTGCCTAGTTAAATAAAGGTAAAATAAAATAAATAAATAAATGATCCTTTACCAATATAACCCAATATAATTTGGTTACTTATATCAAACAGGTATCTCACAAAATAAATGTGGATAATGCCAATGTGCAGAACTTTAGTTATTCACAATAGGTGTCTGCTTACCTTTTTTAGTTGACCGGTCTAGTTTGTGAGACACACCGTCCGACGACAGCAATGCCCAATCGGCCGGGCAGTTTCCAGCTAAATCCTTCAACCAGATCACGTCGGGGTCACCATGTAAGGGGTTGCGTTAATTCAAATCTGGTTTCAGGTTAGAGAGTGAATTTCAGAAACATCGATTTTATTCTATAAGTACTTTTTATTAACTTAAGCAATAAATGGTAAATGCAATTTTCGTATATACGGGTCCGCTGTAACACCACGCTGGGTAGAACAGAGAACTGGCCAACACACTAATATTATCTTCTAAAATACTCTGACAGAAGTAGTTCCTGCTTCCGAGCTGGCCAGTCAGAGTAGAGACTGGGCGTGGTTTAAACTCACTCAGCCTATCAATGATTGTTGGCGCACGAGCTGGTCCCAGCCCCTAGGCGCTTCAGTTGATAGATGTAACTGTTGCTGTGTAGAATATCTATGCGCTCATACTCTCGATACAGTTATCACACACCTGGCTCCTGTTATCTAACAAAATACCGTTTGTTCTGGCAACACTATGTTCCGTATGTGTCCACCACAACTCATAATAACTGCCTACACCCAAGGCCAGCCACAGCCTTTCCGCTAGTCACACCATATGTTGCAAAATGTTACTTCTAACACACACAGACACCCTCATGATAGGCCAAGCATATTTTCAACCCTCACACTTACTGTATGTTAGATTCAAGTCTCCATCTCAACCAAAAATATAAGTTAAAGAATAGGACTAAATCAAATCAAACTTTTAAAGTGCATTTTACATTTGATTTGATTTAGTCCTCTTATTTCATTTTCGTTTGAGATGGAGACGTGAATCCATCATATCAATTATTAATTTGTAGACAAACTCGCGTTAAAGCCAGAGTCAGTGGCACAGAGGGAACTATCAAAGCAGAAGATACATTTGTTTTCCTTGACAACCAAATACAATTCAATATCACTTTAAGTGCAATAAATAGCCTATTAAAAAAGTATATGTTGGATTCCAACTCAACCAAAATAGTTAAAGAATGGGAGTAGGCCAGTTGCTCAAATGGAAATACACAAGTAGTAGACACATCTCCTTTAAATGTTGATATTTGGTTGTGTTGTCAACCATACACAATTCAATATTAATTTTGTAATACAGTAAATATCCTAAAGTTAAGGCTATCTTACAAACTAATCTAACATTCAAGCTTAAAATGAGTAACACATCCATGTCCACATTTTGAGGTTACTGTAACTATACCTTTATCCTTATGTAATCATATAAAGTGTGCATGTCAAGACAGAGAAGATGAGGAAATGTCAGAACCTTTCAGTTTGGACTCGGACCTCGCTTCGAATGGAATGACTGTAGAACCCGAGGCAAGATCAGGAGATTAAAATGAAAGACAAAGCTGAAAAAGCAACAGAAACAAATAAAGCTGAGGAAGTAAATGAAACAAACGGAGATGAAACAAATGAGGTTGAGGAATCCGACCCAGTTAAATACAACCCAGAAGAAAGGGAGAAAGCAGAAATAGAGATAAGAATATCTCAAAGAACAAAGAAAGCTCCTACACTACTGACCTATGACACACCTATAGTTCCTAGTGTGGTGTATGCTCCTATACATGTAGTGAGATACCCTTGATAAAGATGAACAATAATGACTGTATAAAAATAAATAATTCAAATACTGAGCTACGTATGTTGTAAGCTTTAAAAAAAAATGGGAAATTGTTATTTTATACCAATATAACTGCTCAGAGAAATACACTTTGTTTAACAAGTAATACTTTTTTTTCATTAAAAAAAAGTAGGGGTCAAAATGATTGACTCTCCTAAAGATTCTTATGTAGAAAGTAGTCAAAAGTTTAGTATTTAGTCTCTAAATACTTCTATATTAATGAGGATACTACCATGATTACGGATAATCCTGAATGAATCCTGAATAATGATGAGTAAACAGTTACAGAGGGTCAAAGATCTTACCCCCAAGACATGCTAACCTCTCACCATTACCACCACTAACGACAGATGTTAGCATGTCTTGGGGGTATGATCTTTGACCCTCTGTAACTTTCTTACTCATCATTATTCAGGATTAATTCAGGATTAGAGACTAAGATTTATTTAGTAAACTATAGCATACTTTAGTCAACTATAGCCTAACCTAATCATATTTAAGTTATTTTCCTTATAACTGTCACATGATTATCTGCCCATGCATAGGCATCATACTCTATTTCATTGAGACCACACATATACTGTAGATAGGCTGGTTGTCTAGCCACAAAACTGATGCATGCCCAACTATGGGGAAAAACAGACGGGGTTGGCTTAGCTTGTTGACAACATGTAAACAATATTTCAGATCCAATGTTTTTTGAAGACATAAATTTGCAAAAAGTGTTCTCTTTCAAATACATGGTTACAGTTGTAGGTTAGCTAGCTAGCGAATTTTTTGGCATATCAGTATAGACCTGACATCAGTCAAAACACCTAAAAACAAGACTTGGTATAAAGAACAAGATAAAACTAGTTGAAACAAGCCACCCATGATTCCCCCCATGGCAGCTTCTTGTCATTGTTACTAGTTATCTGACCATCCAGAATCACAGCAACACACAGACTTCTGTCCCATTGAATCGGGCGCATCGTTTTCGTGACGATGTCAGCTAACTCATCTATAGGCGCACTTGATCTTGCACGCCCAACTAGGAGATGAGAAATAGGCTACTGGACTTTAAGCAGTGAATGCTGAGTGAGTGTGTGAATAATGCGACGAAGAGGGGATTTTAATACATAGGTAGGCTAATGCATACAAAGGAGATTATCTATGCGACAAAACAAATATTTTCATCCAAAGGTTGTCTGTCTGACATCCCGCTCCCCCCGCAGCATAAAAAATGCAGACCGCGCTGCTGGGACCTGCCCTCTATTTCAAAGGAGTTTGCTGGTACCGTGAATAACATTGTGTTTCGTAAAAATAAAAAACATTTTGCTGAATCATTCGTCTTCTGTACAGTGTGATTGATTGTCTTGTGTAACTGTTCATTTTTTATTTGTAATACATCCAAATCAAATTCTATTAAGTGTGTGGTTAATTTACTGAGTTTACTGAGATGTCCTTTTCACAATTGTTCCCATGCTGATCTAAACAAGTCCTGTGACAGGATTACACAGGAATGACATATTGATTTATCATAGGGAATTAGGGAAAACGATGGATACAAAAATCACAATATTTGAGGCTGACATGCCAGAACTTTGCGATTCAAAACCAACATTTGCAGACAAAATCTTTGCAGTGGTTTTAGTGAAGGTAGTTGATGCAAACTAGCCACCTCCACGCACCAGCCCTCTGGTGGCAGCCCCCCCACACCAGGCTGTCTCTCCGTCTCCTCCCTACAGGTGCTCCCGCCTGTCCAGTGCAGCCAGTCTTCCTCATGCCCAGCGCTGCCAGAGTCTCCCGTCTGTCCGGAGCTGCCAGAGTCTCCCGTCTGTCCGGAGCTGCCAGAGCCTCCCGTCTGTCCTGAGCTGCCAGAGTCTCCCGTCTGTCCGGAGCTGCCAGAGTCTCCCGTCGGTCCTGAGCTGCTAGAGTCTCCCATCTGTCCTGAGCTGCCAGAGTCTCCCGTCTGTCCTGAGCTACCAGAGTCTCAAGTCTGTCATGAGCTGCCAGAGTCTCCCGTCTGTCCTGAGCTGCCAGAGTCTCCCGTCTGTCCTGAGATGCCAGAGTCGCCCGTCTGTCAGGAGCTGCCAGAGCCGCCAATTAGCCAGAGCCACCATTCAGCCAGGAGCTGCCAGAGCCGCCAGTCAGCCAGTAGCTGCCAGAGCCGCCAGTCAGCCAGGAGCTTCCAGAGCCGTCAGTCAGCCAGGAGCTGCCAGAACCGTCAGTCAGCCAGGAGCTGCCAGAATCGCCCTTTACTCCGGAGCTGCCGGAGTCTCCCGTCCGTCCGGTGCTCCCAGAATCTCCTGTCCATTCAGGACCCGTGGCTTGGGTCCCCAGTCGGAGGTCGGCAGCGAGGGTCGTCGCGTAAAAGAGGCCACGGAGGCGGGTAAAGAGGCAGAGAAGGACTATGGTGGAGTGGGGTCCATGTCCCGCGCCAGAGCAGCCACCACGGACAGACACCCACCCAGACCCTCCCCTATAGGTTTAGGTTTTGCGGCCGGAGTCCTCACCTTTGGGGGGGGTACTGTCACGTTCTGACCTTAGTTATTTTATTATGTCTTTGTTTTAGTATGGCCAGGGCGTGAGTTGGGTGGGTTGCCCTATGTTCCTTTTTCTATGTTTTAGGATTTCTGTGTTTGGCCTGGTATGGTTCTCAATCAGAGGCAGCTGTTTATCGTTGTCCCTGATTGAGAACCATATTTAGGTAGCCTGGTTTCACTTTTGAGTTGTGGGTGATTATTTTCTGTTCAGTGTTTTTTCAGCACCATACAGGACTGTTCGTTTGTCGTTTTATTTGTTTTGTTCAGTGTTCATTACTTTACAAAAAATATGAACACTTATGACACTGCAAATTGGTCCGACCTCTCTTACTCCTCATCAGAGGAAGACGATGAACATTACAGAATCACCCACCACCAAAGTACCAGGCAGTGTGGTAAAGGGCAGAAGCAGCGATCTCAGGACTCCTGGAGATGGGAGGAGATTCTGGACGGAAAGGGACCCTGGGCACAGGCTGGAGAATATCGCCGCCCCAAGGCTGAGCTGGAGGCAGCGAAAGCCGAGAGGCGGTGGTATGAGGAGGCAGCACGGCAGCGCGGCTGGAAGCCCGAGAGGCAGCCCCA
Source organism: Oncorhynchus clarkii lewisi (assembly GCF_045791955.1). Taxonomy (NCBI): domain Eukaryota; kingdom Metazoa; phylum Chordata; class Actinopteri; order Salmoniformes; family Salmonidae; genus Oncorhynchus; species Oncorhynchus clarkii. Next base: position 59,916,508 of record NC_092148.1, on the reverse strand, counting down.
AAAATGTCTTTGGCGGGGCACACGGGGAGTGTGGCGAAGTCAGGTAGGAGACCTGCGCCAACTCCCCGTGCTTACGGTGGAGAGAGAGGGACGGGACCGGGCAGGGACCGTGTTATGCCATGAGGCGCACGCACGTTGTCCCGGTGCGCAGGCATAGCCCGGTGCTATACATAGCAGCGCCTCGTATCGGCCAGGCTAGAGTGAGCATCAAGCCAGGTGCCATGAAGCCGGCTCAGCGCATCTAGTCTCCAGTGCATCTCCTCAGCCTTACGCATGCTGTCCCCGGTTCGCCAGCACAGCACAGTGTGGGCTATTCAGTGCACCTCCACGGTCCGGATAGTGCCACCTCCACGCACCAGCCCTCTGGTGGCAGCCCCCCGCACCAGGCTGTCTCTCCGTCTCCTCCCTACAGGTGCTCCCTTACTACGCTGCAAATTGGTCCGACCTCTCTTACTCCTCATTAGAGGAAGACTACGAACGTTACACACCTACAATTTCCCACATGGCAGCTTCTTGCCACTGTTGCTAGCCATCTGACCTTTCAGAATCATAACACACTACATTCTACCCCTGCGATGCACACGCATCATTTTCCAGACTTTGTCAGGCAACCGTCTATGTAACTTATAACTCAATAACCTGAATCTGTACCTGAACTTTGGCCTCAGGTCCATTTCTCTAACTACAGTTGTGCACTTGAATGAGAACAGAACACAAGGATATTGCTTTCAGTATTGACCTGCCACAGAGCTCCTTGTGCTTTAATATGATCTCCATAAATACAGTATATCATCTAGTGTTCATTACCATGGAGATTTTACTGAAGTGACTGTTTGTCATTCCCCATTGTTAGCCATGAGAAGATGGCCCTGATGAGGTCTGTGGCAATTGATAATAAACTGTGGGTGGAAAAATTGGATTAAGGGAGATGTTAAGGACCTTGTTTATAACATCAGGGACTCCACTCCAAAATAATTCCAGCATCCAAACAGTGCACTTGCGCCATTTGATGAATGGAAAGAGACGTCTGTTACAAAAACACAAAAAAGTGCAATGACATTCAGCGAACAGGGGGAATGGGGAATGGGAACCAGGTGTGCATAATCAGACAAGACAGTCCGGAGCTGGTGAACGGAATGAACAGCAGTACCAGTACCAGGGGAATCCGTGACACTTTTTGTAGAAAAAAAAGTTGGGACACCTGAAAAGGGGCTGAGATACAGGACTTATTTATTTTTTAACCGTGACACAGTAGTGGGGGTGTTTGTTTAATTTGGAATAAATTTTTATTGTAATATTTACCACTGTAGCAGTACAAATTGCATTTTAAACAAATACAAAAATGGTTAAATTAGAATTATTTAGAGACCCTTCCAAAGTTTGACTTTGCTGCATTTAGGACTCATGCCTTATTCAGAGGGTCTGTGACCCCCCTGGGCCCCCAGTAATTCCTACTCTGGCTAAGGGGCTCTCTTGATGCTGTTATTAATATGTCTCAATAAAGAGAAAATCACTTCACATGGGTACAAATACACACATCCACACTTCAGTATGTGTATTAGAGTTTCTCCTAATGATCTCTTTGTCACTTCAAAACCACTATGCACACATGCACGCACACACAAATCTGCTACTCCTACTCATATCCATTGAACCACACTGAAAATAATATTTCAGAGAACAGGCTTTCTATTTGAAAAGTCAGTGTAGGCTAGTTTATGTTGGACAACCATATTCAATAATCTATACCTCTTTAGAATCCACAGGTTTTAGCAATAAATTAGTTCAGGGCAAACATATGAAAACCTTGACAATGAGTGTTTAATAAAAGTCAATCAAACAGTTATACTAAACATACTTTACATATTTCTGAGCATCACCAAGACCTATGATACCTACTAACGGTCTAGTTACCTTAGACAGAAACAAAGTAGGGAGGTTGGTCGAGGAGGATGGATGGATGACAATAACCCTTATTCTATTATTGACCTAACCTGCTACGTACATTCACCTAACCATTGTCGTTTTAGTTCTCCTAACCTTATACATAAATGATCCTAACCTTTGTCGTTAGTTCCCCAAACCGCCAACGTAAATTTTCCCCGTAATTCTTCTTTGTTGTTACGCTGCAACAAGCAACCTGGTCTCAGAGAAAGACATATAATACTATACGTCCACCAAGATGTATGATAAGTTAAGTTATCCAGTTTGTATGATGTTGTACATCTGGGTAAGATGTAAGATACTATACAGTGCCTTCAGAAAGTATTCATACCCCTTGAGTAATTCCACATTTTGTTACAGCCTGAATTCAAAATGGATTAAATATTTTTTTCTAATTGATCGAAAATGAAATACAGAAAATGAAAATGAAATACAGAAATATCTCATTTGCATAAGCATTCACACCCCTGAATAAATACTTTGTAGAAGCACCTTTGACAGGGATTACAGCTGTGAGTCTTCTGGGAATGTCTCTAGGAGCTTCCCACACCTGGATTGTGCAAAATTATTCAAGCTCTGACAAATTGGTTGTTGATCATTGCCAGACAACCATTTTCCGGTCTTGCCATAGATTTTCAACTATATTTAAGTCAAAACTGTAACTCGGCCACTTTCACTGTCTTCTTGGCAAGCAACTCCAGTGTATATTTGGCCTTGTGTTTTCAGTTATTGTCTTGCTGAAAGGTGAATTCAACTCCCAGTGTCTGGTGGAAAGCAGACAACCAGGTTTTCCTCTAGGATTTTTTCCTGTGCTTAACTCCCCAGTCCTTAACAATTACAAGCATACCCATAACATGAGGCAGCCACCACAATGCTTGAAAATATGTAGAGTGGTACTCAGTAATGTGTTGCATTGAATTTACCCTAAACATAACACTTTGTATTCAGGACAAAAAGTGAATTGCTTTGCCACATTTTTTTCAGTTTTACTTTAGTGCCTTAAACATGATGGATGTTTTAGAAAAAAATGTATTCTGTACAATTAGGTTAGTATTTATTTGTAAATGTAACCTTTATTTAACTAGGCAAGTCCGTTAAGAACAAATTCTTATTTACAATGAGAGCCGGGGAACAGTGGAGGGCAGAATGGGGCAGGGGCAGAATGACAGATGTTTTACCTTGTCAGCTCGGGGATTCAATCTAGCAACCTTTCGGTTAGTGGCCCAACGCTCTAACTACTAGGCTACCTGCCATCCCATTGTGGAGTAAGCACATTGTTGACCCATCTTCCGTTCCTATCACAGCCATTAAACGCTGTACATTAACTGTTTTAAAGTCACCATTTGCCTCATGGTGGAATCCTTGAACTGTTTCTTTCCTCCCCGGAACTAAGTTAGGAAGGCTACCTGTATCTTTGTAGTGACTGGTTGTATTGATACACTATCCAAAGTGTAATAAATAACTTCACCATTGTCAAATGGATATTCAATGCCTGCTGCTTTATTTTTTACCCATCTACCAATAGGTGCCCTTCTTCGCGAGGCATTGGAAAACCTCCATGGTCTTTGTGGTTGAATCTGTGTTTGAAATTCACTGCTCGACTGAGGGACCTTACAGATAATTGTATGTGTGGGTTACAGAGATGAGGTAGTCATTCAAAATATATGTTAAACACTTGTATTGAACACAAGAGTGAGTCCATGCAACTTATTATGTGACTCGCCAATGGGGTTGAATCCTCATTGACTCAAGACATTTCAGCTTTTCATTTTTTATATGAATTTGTAAAAAAAATCTGCAAACATAATTCCACTTTGACACTATGTTGTATTGTGTGTAGGCCAGTTAAAACTAAATTGAAATGTAATATATTTCAGATTCAAGCTTCAACACAACAAAATGTGTAAAAATCAAGTGGTGTGAATACTTTCTGAAGGCACTGTACGTCCTATAATTCATATGATATTGTACAACCTCTATTCCATTCATAACCGTAATGTATCATACTAAATGTATTGTCACAGATTTACTTACATAATAATATGAATTGCCTTGAGACCACATTTGTATTTTTTAAGGGATGATGATGCGTTCCTATGCTGATGTGAGTGTTCAGAAAAGGAAACATCACTCTCCTCTTTTCCTCTCGCATCAATATTTCAGAGAGGCTGAAACCAGGCGAGAAAAGGTGTCTGTTTCTCTAAAACCAGGCCCCTCTGCATTTCTAAAGAGGAAAGTGTATACACGTAATTACTAATGTGCAAAATTCAGCACACTGTTAAATGAACATCCGTTTACATTCTATTTGCAGAGGGATATTCTGAAACCCTTTGATCAATAACGAACAGTACTCCTAATCCAAACGGTGCTCTGGGATGTAATAATTCTAATTCCTCTCTCAGAACAGTGGGACTAAAGGAGCTAGACTACTGTTTCTTTTTCATGATTAATTCATTAGATTGTTTTCAGCAGTTTCGCCGCTGCTGGCTGCTGCCCACCACAAATCACAGCACTGAAGCAATGGATAGAGACAGAGACAGCAGCTGTCTAAGCAGAGGAGATGTATTTACAGACAGGCTGACTGACGTTGCCGCTTGTGTCATGGAAACCACGGTCACCTCCACGTCAGCCAGCGACCTGGCTGGTCTTAATGGCCAGTGGACAATAAATAATCTAAAATGGTCCGTGTGCAACTCAATGCTGGACAAATGACTTAATCACATTCTGGTTAGGTTTGAGATGATGAGGGAAAGGTTCGGTTCATAAGCCACACAGAATGTTTAATATCTGGGTTTTTGAAATGTCATTTTTCAGGTTTCCTTTACTTCCTCCAACATCCTTCTCCTCCCTCTCTTCTTAACCAAAAGTCCAGCTGTCTACAGTCTAATTAGCAGACTACAGCAGTGATCAAATATAACAAACAGTGAAGAGCCCATTCCACAACTAATATGTAACATTGACATGTAGCAGACTTGTGTTTCTTGAGAACATGCAAGGTGTTATTTGTGGCACAGCTCAACATGTACTCAACACAAACAAGGGCAAAAAATCAAACACGTTTGCTATACAACACTGTCAGCCTTGATGATAATAACAATGGAAACAGTTCATCATCTTGCATACATCCACATCTTATATCACATTTGAAATCAACATACCATATCTGGATTGCCATATGACATTGGATCTGAACTGAATAACTGGAATTACATGAATAAATGGACTGCGCACCAGAATGTAAATAAACTCAGCAACAACAAAAAAATGTCTTCACAGATCTTCATTGTAAAGGGTTTAAACACTGTTTCCCATGCTTGTTCAATAAACCATAAACAATTAATGAACATGCACCTGTGGAACGGTCGTTAAGACACTAACAGCTTACAGATGGTAGGCAATTAAGGTCACAGTTATGAAAACTTAGGATACTAAAGAGGCCTTTTTACTGACTCTGAAAAACACCAAAAGAAAGATGCCTGCTCATCTGTGTGAACGTACCTTAGGCATGCTGCAAGGAGGCATGAGGACTGCAGATGTGGCCAGGGCAATACATTTCAATGTCCATACTGTGAGACGCCTAAGACAGCGCTATAGGGAGACACAGGATCGGTACAGCCGAACATCACACCTGCGGGACAGGTACAGGATGGCAACAACAACTGCCCGAGTTACACCAGGAAGGTACAATCCCTCCATCAGTTCTCAGACTGTGCGCAATAGGCTGGACTGAAGGCTTGTAGGTCTGTTGTAAGGCAGGTCCTCACCAGGCATCACCGGCAACATCGTCGCCTATGGGCACAAACCTACCGTTGCTGGACCAGACAGGACTGGCAAAAAGTGCTCTTCACTGACGAGTCGCGTTTTGTCTCACCAGGGGCGAAGGTCAGATTCGCGCTTATCGTCGAAGGCATGAGCGTTACACCGAGGCCTGTGCTCTGGAGCGGGATCGATTTGGAGGTGGAGGGTCGGCATGGTCTGAGACAGTGAGCCACAGCATCATCGGACTGAGCTTGTTGTCATTGCAGGCAATCTCAACGCTGTGCATTACAGGGAAGACATCCTGCTCCCTCATGTGGTACCCTTCCTGCAGGCTCAACCTGACATGACCCTCCAGCATGACAATGCCACCAGCCATACTTCTCTTTCTGTGTGTGATTTCCTGCAAGACAGGAATGCCAGTGTTCTGCCATGGCCAGCGAAGAGCCCGGAACTCAATCCCATTGAGCACGTCTGGGACCTGTTGGATCGGAGGGTGAGGGCTAGGGCCATTTCCCCCAGAAATGTCAGGGAACTTGCAGGTGCCTTGGTGGAAGAGTGGGGTAACATCTCACAGCAAGAACCTCCAAATCTGGTGCAGTCCATGAGGAGGAGATGCACTGCAGTACTTAATGCAGCTGGTGGAAACACCAGATACTGACTGTTACTTTTGATTTTGATCCCCCTTTGTTCAGGGACACATTATTAAATTTATGTTCGTCACATGTCTGTGGAACTTGTTCAGTTTATGTATCAGCTGTTGAATGTTGTTATGGTCATACAAATATTTACACATGTTAAGTTTGCTGAAAATAAACGCAGTTGACAGTGAGAGGACGTTTCTTTTTTTCTGAGTTTACAATGGAAGTAAACACTGGGTTTTGACAGTGACATTGAATGGAGTGTGGTCCTCCAGAGCTCTGGGCATATAAAGTAGGCCACTGTTGCGTGCAACAATGGTAATGGGCAGGCATACCATGGCGCCTCCATGAATTATACACAGGTGCCGTATCTGCACAAAGACAGCTTCACACCCGCTGTGAGGAGATAGATAACCGCCCTACGGCCTGGGGTAGAGGGAGACCCTGTGACTTTACCTTTATGGAGACACAGAGCCATCTATCAATCTGTCCTCTGGAAACACAATAGGGCGGCCCACCCCAGAAAGGTACGGCACATCAAGGCAAATCCCGGCCCCACACACAATTGCATAGCTCCTATAGCCGGAGGCCTGTCATCAAACAAGAGTCAAAGATACACAGAAGCATGACTAAGGTAATCATAGGCTAAAACCACAGCCTTTTCACCAGTCTGAACCATGACTCTCTGAGTGTGCTTAAGATTAATAGCTTGACCAATTCTACTTTCAAGTTCTTGGATTCGGTTGCTTTAAATTGAATGTAGCTTTTCAGGTTTATTTTGAGAGGCGAGTAGTGGGAGCAATGGGATCATTCTTCTTAAGTGTTATTAGGATGTAACTTGAAATCACAGGGGCTTTTGTGCTGTTTGGACAAACTAAGGTGAATTGTTCCGAATCTGAAGTGGTGTTGAATTTGTTGAATTAATGGCTACACAAAGGGGGTGGGGATCTGTATGTCACCCATTTCTATTTTGGTTGAGTGGGTAATGCTTTTCTGGCTCCGAAAATGCTGCTTTAAAACATGAGACTGACTGAAAGTGTGCCTTTAGGCCACAGAGATGACCAAAGTAACTCATTGCTAATCATGGAACAATGATCACCTGTCATTTTCTATCATCATATTCAGTAGGCTTAGTGTGTGTGTGTGTGTCTGTGTGTGTGTGAGTCCTTCAGTCTACCTGAGAGCTGCTTCCTGGTGAGCATTTTTCTTTGACGTGGGACAATGATACGTGATTGAACTCAAAGGGTAACTTGGTGCTGTAACACTTTCTCAAAACAACACCACTCAGTGTAATGATAAGGTTGGCACACCGCCAACCAGGCACATGCCAGGCAGCAGCCAGATTGCAGGGGGAGGTCGTCTGCGTTGCGGAGGGTCAAAGCACGCGCTGACTCACAGATTAATGTTTAATTGGCCTGTAATTAAATTACTCCCTAAAAAACTCTGTGAATTATCTGGGCCAGACACCGCTTTCGCTCTTCCCTTTTCATTGCATATGGCGTGACACTTAAAGCATTGAAGGAAGGATAAATATGATAACTGCTCACTTCACGCAAGTGCGGCGGTTAACATTCTTGCTTCTTTTTTATGGAGTCGTCATGCTCTGAGCAGGTTCAAATGAAGCGTGAAAGAGACTTTGTGAAAGGCCTAGTAGCACAGAGGAAGAGGGAGAGATAGAGTGAGGTAAAGATACCCTTCAGGTATTACAGGCAGTCTGGGGGATGGATGACCTTGACAGGAGTCTGTCTGTCTGTATGTCTGTCTACCTCGATCAAATTTTCAATCAAATGTAATTATAAAGCCCTTTTAATCCTGACCAGCCCTGTTGAACTGCAATGTACAAATAGGGCTGTGCTTTGTAGAGCAGTTACGACAAAGAAAGATTGAATTCTTAATTATAGTGTCACCTGACCTCTTGAGCATGTCTCTCCAGAGGTGGCACCACTGGTGCCAGAGTGGCGGGCTGATTTTTTTCGTTCTGATGATAGACCTAACCAGGTATAACTCCGGAATGTAGTTGTAGCAGGTACAGTAAGGATTGTCCTTTTGTCTCAGAATAGTTGAGCGTGCTCCAAAGTTGCCCCATTTATATTTTACTGAAAACAACAAAACTGTAAAGAAATTCCAGTAGGCCTAGCCTAAAACTATTATTTTTGCTTCATCCCCATTGTTTTTTAAAAGTAAAACATGGGCAATGTATGGCATTTATGACAGCCAGGCAAAGTTGAGGCTGCTCTGTGGTTGCACCATGGATAGCGGAGAGCGCACTTTGCATTTTTTGCACTACCTCCGATATCCATGGATCTGATTGGTCAAAACACACACACACACACACACACCCCCACACACACACACACACACACACACACACACATCCTGCAGCACTGTGATGAGAAGGAGGATGTGAAACAGTTGACAAATCATAAGGCATGGCAAGTCAGTCTAAAATAACTATGCGTTGTCCTTCTTTTCAACACTTTTGCATCACCATTTTTTAGTAAACCAAATCAAGTGGTGTGTCTCTCTGTCCTTAAACAAGCTCATAACAAAGCAACATGACCCCAGAGCCCTCTTTTCTAAAACAGCAAACATACTTGAGACACGGTTGTTCTCCACACCGTCCACATCATACATCGACCCAAAACCCATTAGTTAACACTGTAGCTTGAGGGGGATGTTCCTATATTATAGATTATGGACTGAAAAGACGAGACAAAGACGACAATGTATCAGAGGTTACTTTACTTCCAGCTCTGTCGATGCCTATTGGAAAATCCCAGGGTTGTCAGAACACTCAGGCATTATAGAACAATGTTTCTGTTCTCTATCTGTTCTCTGTCGGCACAACTACGCCACAGCATATAGCGCTGTCTCTCTGAATCTGCCTCTGAGTGGGCTTGAACCAGGGTCCTCTACATCGCCAACACACAAGGCCGACCCCATGACAACATGCGAACCGTTTGAGCAATACAAACTTACCAATTGGATAGGTCCATCGGCAAAATTTCAAGCTAGCTGTTGAGTGAGGTTACGGTATGTTCTTAAGTCCGTTACACTCACCCTCTAAACTTCCTCCAGTAGTAAAACTGCAACCATGGCATCCGTGACAGAGAGGGAGAAGCGTCCATCCATGTAGACGGGTAAGAGAGTTTAGCTAGCTATATTTCAGATATTACACATTTCTAATTTTGTTAGAAAGTTGTTTTCAATTCAAGTTAAGTGTACTGTTAGCTAGCTAGCTAATGTTAGCTGGCTGGCTAGCTAGCTAACATGACATGTACGATCTGTGTAGTAATATTATTTGTATCTCCGAGACCTTTGTATTGCTAGTTATAGACTAATGTTAGCTAGCTAACATTGAACCTGGTTGGTTAGCTACCTGCAGATTCATGCAGGGTAGTAACATTATGAGTAGGGATTATGGTTCATTGTTTAGCTAGCTAGCTACATTTCTAAACAAAAGAAAATAGTTTATGATGTCACTGCAACAACTGTCGAGAGACTTAGCTGGTAAATTTGCACTCTCGTCTGAGTGTGGCAGAGTGCAGAATAACTGACAAATTTAAAAACGCTCAACACCCATTGAATATGGCAGATGTCAGTAAACGTTGGCAAAAAAAACTTTATTAAATTGTTGCCAGCAGCACAGTTGCAGTCACAGATGATCTGGATAACATAGAAACAGCCTAACCAGCTCTGCTAGGGTGAGTAAAATTGTTAGAGTGAGTTGTTCTCTCATTTGTGTCTGGAAGTAGCTAGCAAGCTAGCCAGTTAGGGCCTCAGTCCAACGGGCAGGTGGAGAGGATGAACCTGGAGCTGGGGAGGTTCCTGAGGAGTCACTGCCAGGACTGGCAGGGGGAGTGGGCCCGATTCCTTCCCTGGGCGGAATTCACCCAGAATTCATTATTTCACTCCTCCACCATGCTTACTCCCTTCCAGTGTGTCCTGGGTTATCAGCCGGCCTAGGCTCCGAGGCTCCAGTGTGCAGTCTGTCACCAGAAGTTAACATAGATAACATAGAGCAAAAAGCTCAGCCCCGGTTTGTGGGGCCGTTCAAGGTTCTCTGGGGGATCAACAACGGTAACGTATAGGTTACAGCTTCCCAGTGACTACTGTATCTCACCATCGTTTCATGTCTCCCTTCTCAGGACAGTGGTTCCTGGTCCCCTAGCTGATGCTGTCCCCTACGACACCCCTCCACCCCCCTTGGATGTTGAGGGAGGTCCCACCTATGCCGTTAGATCCCTACTGGACTCCCGATGTCGTGGGGGTTGGCTCCAGTACCTGGTGGACTGGGATGGGTAGGGCCCAGAGGAGCAGTTTTGGGTTCCGGGGGAGGACATTCTGGACCCCAACATCATCCGTGATTTCCATCTTTTCAGCCCGCTGCTCGTCCTCGGGGCCATCCCTCTGGCCGGCGTCATCCTGCAGCTGCTTCCCAACTCCCAGTGACCACGTTACATTCCCATTGTTCCTCAACTGTAGTGTACGATATACCATTTCCTAGCTCTGAGTCTCTATTTTGATCCAATGTAAAAAAAAAACACAATTTTAAATGTTTGCTACATAAGACCAAATCGAGCCAGTCCATCACAAATATCCATATGTTTTCATGGCTATCTTTCCATATTGGCTACATAGCTGATGCATGCTGGACTGTCCATTAATCACGGTAATCCATTCTGCTTGTTTATGTTTTATCTGTCGGCCCCAGCCGCACTTAGGCTCTGTGTGTAGTTAATCCGACCCTCTCTGCCTAATCAATCGCCATTCTACCTGCTGTTGTTGTGCTAGCTGATTAGCTGTTGTTGTCTCACCTACTGTTTTAGCTAGCTCTCCCAATTCAACACCTGTGATTACTGTATGCCTCGCTGTATGTCTCTCTCAAATGTCAATATGCCTTGTATACTGTTGTGCAGGTTAGTTATCATTGTTTTAGTTTACAATGGAGCCCCTAGTTCCACTCTTTATACCCCTGATACCTCCTTTGTCCCACCCCCCACACATGCGGTGACCTCACCCATTACAACCAGCATGTCCAGAGATACAACCTCTCTCATCATCACCCAGTGCCTGGGCTTACCTCCGCTGTACCCGCACCCCACCATACCCCTGTTTGCGCATTATGCCCTGAATATATTCTACCATGCCCAGAAACCTGCTCCTCTTATTCTCTGTCCCCAACGCCCTAGGCGACCAGTTTTGATAGCCTTCAGCCGCACCCTCATACTACTCCTTCTCTGTTCCGCGGGTGATGTGGAGGTAAACCCAGGCCCTGCATGTCCCCAGGCACCCTCATTTGTTGACTTCTGTGATCGAAAAAGCCTTGGTTTCATGCATGTCAACATCAGAAGCCTCCTCCCTAAGTTTGTCTTACTCACTGCTCTAGCACACTCTGCTAACCCTGATGTCCTTGCCGTGTCTGAATCCTGGCTCAGGAAGGCCACCAAAAATTCTGAGATTTCCATACCCAACTATAACATCTTCCGTCAAGATAGAACTGCCAAAGGGGGAGGAGTTGCAGTCTACTGCAGAGATAGCCTGCAAAGTAATGTCATACTTTCCAGGTCCATACCCAAACAGTTCGAACTACTAATTTTGAAAATTACTCTCTCCAGAAATAAGTCTCTCACTGTTGCCGCCTGCTACCGACCCCCCTCAGCTCCCAGCTGTGCCCTGGACACCATTTGTGAATTGATCGCCCCCCATCTAGCTTCAGAGTTTGTTCTGTTAGGTGACCTAAACTGGGATATGCTTAACACCCCGGCAGTCCTACAATCTAAGCTAGATGCCCTCAATCTCACTCAAATCATCAAGGAACCCACCAGGTACAACCCTAACTCTGTAAACAAGGGCACCCTCATTGACGTCATCCTGACCAACTGGCCCTCCAAATACACCTCCGCTGTCTTCAACCAGGATCTCAGCGATCACTGCCTCATTGCCTGTATCCGCTACGGAGCCGCAGTCAAACGACCACCCCTCATCACTGTCAAACGCTCCCTAAAACACTTCTGTGAGCAGGCCTTTCTAATCGACCTGGCCCGGGTATCCTGGAAGGACATTGACCTCATCCCGTCAGTTGAGGATGCCTGGTCTTTCTTTAAAAGTAACTTCCTCACCATTTTAGATAAGCATGCTCCGTTCAAAAAATGCAGAACTAAGAACAGATATAGCCCCTGGTTCACTCCAGACCTGTCTGCCCTCGACCAGCACAAAAACATCCTGTGGCGGACTGCACTAACATCGAATAGTCCCCGCGATATGCAACTGTTCAGGGAAGTCAGGAACCAATACACACAGTCAGTCAGGAAAGCTAAAGCCAACTTCTTCAGGCAGAAGTTTGCATCCTGTAGCTCCAACTCCAAAAAGTTCTGGGACACTGTGAAGTCCATGGAGAACAAGAGCACCTCCTCCCAGCTGCCCACTGCACTGAGGCTAGGTAACACGGTCACCACCGATAAATCCATGATTATCGAAAACTTCAACAAGCATTTCTCAACGGCTGGCCATGCCTTCCGCCTGGCTACTCCAACCTCGGCCAACAGCTCCCCCCCCCCCCGCAGCTACTCGCCCAAGCCTCTCCAGGTTCTCCTTTACCCAAATCCAGATAGCAGATGTTCTGAAAGAGCTGCAAAACCTGGACCCGTACAAATCAGCTGGGCTTGACAATCTGGACCCTCTATTCCTGAAACTATCCGCCGCCATTGTCGCAACCCCTATTACCAGCCTGTTCAACCTCTCTTTCATATCGTCTGAGATCCCCAAGGATTGGAAAGCTGCCGCAGTCATCCCCCTCTTCAAAGGGGGCGACACCCTGGACCCAAACTGTTACAGACCTATATCCATCCTGCCCTGCCTATCTAAGGTCTTCGAAAGCCAAGTCAACAAACAGGTCACTGACCATCTTGAATCCCACCGTACCTTCTCCGCTGTGCAATCTGGTTTCCGAGCCGGTCACGGGTGTACCTCAGCCACGCTCAAGGTACTAAACGATATCATAACCGCCATCGATAAAAGACAGTACTGTGCAGCCGTCTTCATAGACCTTGCCAAGGCTTTCGACTCTGTCAATCACCGTATTCTTATCGGCAGACTCAGTAGCCTCGGTTTTTCGGATGACTGCCTTGCCTGGTTCACCAATTACTTTGCAGACAGAGTTCAGTGTGTCAAATCGGAGGGCATGCTGTCCGGTCCTCTGGCAGTCTCTATGGGGGTGCCACAGGGTTCAATTCTCGGGCCGACTCTTTTCTCTGTATATATCAATGATGTTTCTCATGCTGCGGGCGATTCCCTGATCCACCTCTACGCAGACGACACCATTCTATATACTTCCGGCCCGTCCTTGGACACTGTGCTATCTAACCTCCAAACGAGCTTCAATGCCATACAGCACTCCTTCCGTGGCCTCCAACTGCTCTTAAACGCTAGTAAAACCAAATGCATGCTTTTCAACCGTTCGCTGCCTGCACCCGCACGCCTGACCAGCATCACCACCCTGGATGGTTCCGACCTTGAATATGTGGACATCTATAAGTACCTAGGTGTCTGGCTAGACTCTAAACTCTCCTTCCAGACCCATATCAAACATCTCCAATCAAAAATCAAATCAAGAGTCGGCTTTCTATTCCGCAACAAAGCCTCCTTCACTCACGCCGCCAAACTTACCCTAGTAAAACTGACTATCCTACCGATCCTCGACTTCGGCGATGTCATCTACAAAATTGCTTCCAACACTCTACTCAGCAAACTGGATGCAGTTTATCACAGTGCCATCCGTTTTGTCACTAAAGCACCTTATACCACCCACCACTGCGACTTGTATGCTCTAGTCGGCTGGCCCTCGCTACATATTCGTCGCCAGACCCACTGGCTCCAGGTCATCTACAAGTCCATGCTAGGTAAAGCTCCGCCTTATCTCAGTTCACTGGTTACGATGGCAACACCCATCCGTAGCACGCGCTCCAGCAGGTGTATCTCACTGATCATCCCTAAAGCCAACACCTCATTTGGCCGCCTTTCATTCCAGTTCTCTGCTGCCTGTGATTGGAACGAATTGCAAAAATCGCTGAAGTTGGAGACTTTTATCTCCCTCACCAACTTCAAACATCTGCTATCTGAGCAGCTAACCGATCGCTGCAGCTGTACATAGTCTATTGGTAAATAGCCCACCCATTTTCACCTACCTCATCCCCATACTGTTTTTATTTATTTATTTTTCTGCTCTTTTGCACACCAATATCTCTACCTGTACATAACCATCTGATCATTTATCACTCCAGTGTTAATCTGCATAATTGTAATTATTTGCCTACCTTCTCATGCCTTTTGCACACAATGTATATATAGACTCCCCTTTTTTCTACTGTGTTATTGACTTGTTAATTGTTTACTCCATGTGTAACTCTGTGTTGTTGTCTGTTCACACTGCTATGCCTTATCTTGGCCAGGCCGCAGTTGCAAATGAGAACTTGTTCTCAACTAGCCTACCTGGTTAAATAAAGGTGAAATAAAAATAAAATAAAATATTCTGAATGCATTCTCCATAGACTACATTCTAGTCTTGAACTAATCAAATTTAAGGTACACAGAATTTAAAGGGATTGCTTTAGATAAATAAACAAAACAACAAATTGAGTGTTTTCTGGGATTTAATTCAATTTATTCACTGCATGCAAGGGAGCCACACTCGCAAACCTTGTTATGCACCTCCATAAGGTAAGTCTGAATACCAACTACTGAGAAGTGCATAGGAAAAGCAGGTGTAGGAAAGGTGTAACTTTCCTAAGTCTGAATCAGCACCAAAGAGTATAGAAAAACAAAAATATGTGCCTCATTAAACTGCCAAACCCAACTGAAACAGAGAAATCCTTCCTCCTACTCAATCCTTTTGTCTGTGGGGAAAAAAAGTAATACCTACTATAGGAGCTGAACAATACATACAGACTCAGATACATTAATGAAACTGCAACACTTCCTCACCTCCTGGCTTGTTCATTTACATGCGACTCTTCAATATCATTCTCAATAAACGTGTAGCAGCCAGGGTTAATGTGGCTAATCATGAATTCCAGTGAATCAGAAAATATGCAACATTGTTTCCAAAACACCTATCATTTTCATCCCATTTCATTCTTATATTTAGTCATTCAATGACACTTATCATCAATCATGTCCCTGCCAAGATTGTTTCAGCTAGAGACATTACCATGTGGTCGAAATACATCACATCCTGAACTTACACACAACAGAGGATCTCTGGATTAATAAGTCTGCCACCCTCAGCCTGCTATATATACAGTACTCAACTCACTTGTAAACCACTGTTTATCCAATATCCCCAGATCATTTGACATACAGTATTCATGCTGTATACAGTAGTAGGAATACGAGACACTTGATGGCTAGAAATAGAACGGATTGTTAAAAAGTCTCCCCTAAGCACCTCAGATGACACCCCTTGAAAGAGAGTGATTCTTCATTTGGGCTGATCTGTGACCCCCTAGCACCTCCCCCAGTTAGAGTAGAATAAGGCAACCTCAGAGTTACACACAAGGACACTTTATCGACACACACAGGAATGAAATGGACATAGAAAGGTAATGGAATGGGAGTGTTTTTTTAACACACACACTGTCTCACTAGTCCAGAGATATGTCCAGATATTGCTGTGCAGGACAGAGGTGAGCTTGCTGATCGCTCTGTCACTGCTTGGAGAAGTCTGTGAAAATGTGTGACCTGCAGAGTCAGGAGGATGGGCAGATGTTCGGCCCCCTAACAACCAGCCCAGTAACTGCCCTGGCAACCACCATAGCAACCAACCAGTGGTCAGGGCCCTAGGTCTGACGTGCCAGTTTATGGTCCCTGGCTTGCCTGCTAGGCTTCAGTGGGTGAAGGAAGCCTACTGCAAGATATGGAAAGTTACGGAGTTTGTGTCTCTGAGAGAGAGGCCTGTGAGAATGATAAAACATTACTTTTGAATAGGGGTGGGCAATAATGTTGGCTCGAGGACCACATAAGTTGTTTTTTTCCGGACCGATTTGTATGTGGAAAGCAATTTGCTGGCCGGAAAAAGGGCATTTATTTGAATATATACTGTATACAGTCAAGACCAAAATTATTGGCACATTTCCTGCAATTCTACACATTTTCATGTGGCGAGACAAACATGTTATAGTTATTCCACACATTTTGCAGTGAGGGTGAGATAATTTAGCATTTGTAATGCCAATTTCCAGCTATTCCATACATTTTTTTTTACATAAGAGAAAACGTTCCAGTTTTACAGCGAATTTCATAGAAAAAAATGTTTTTAATGACGTGTTCATATGCTGTCTAAATCAAATCAAATGTTATTTGTCACATGCTTTATAGACAACAGGTGTGGACTAACAGTGAAATGCTTACTTAGGGGTCCATTTCCAACAATGCAGAGTTAAATATAAGAAAAACATTTATAAATAGAAATAGTGACACAAGGAATAAATACACAGTGAATAATGAATAAAAATAACAAGTAAAAATAACATGGCTATATATAGGGAGTAGAAAATAACATGGCTATATACAAGGAGTACCAGCACCAAGTCGATGTGCAGGGGTACAAGGTAATTGAGGTAGCTACTGTATGTACTGTACATACACAGTGGGGCAAAAAAGTATTTAGTCAGCCACCAATTGTGCAAGTTCTCCCACTTGAAAAGATGAGAGAGGCCTGTAATATTAATCATAGGTACACTTCAACTATGACAAAATGAGAAAAAAAAATCCAGGAAATCACATTGTAGGATTTTTAATGAATTTATTTGCAAATTATGGTGGAAAATAAGTATTTGGTCACCTACAAACAAGCAAGATTTCTGGCTCTCACAGACCTGTAACTTCTTCTTTAAGAGGCTCCTCTGTCCTCCACTCGTTACCTGTATTAAAGGCACCTGTTTGAACTTCAGTATAAAAGACACCTGTAAGCAGCTTGGTTTGAAGAAATCAACTGTGGGAGCAATTATTAGGAAATGGAAGACATACAAGACCACTGATAATCTCCCTCGATCTGGGGCTCCACGCAAGATCTCACCCCGTGGGGTCAAAATGATCACAAGAACGGTGAGAAAAATTCCCAGAACCACACGGGGGGACCTAGTGAATGACCTGCAGAGAGCTGGGACCAAAGTAATAAAGCCTACCATCAGTAACACACTACGCCGCCAGGGACTCAAATCCTGCAGTGCCAGACGTGTCCCCCTGCTTAAGCCAGTACATGTCCAGGCCCATCTGAAGTTTGCTAGAGAGCATTTGGATGATCCAGAAGAAAATTGGAAGAATGTCATATGGTCAGATGAAACCAAAATATAACTTTTTGGTAAAAACTCAACTCGTCGTGTTTGGAGGACAAAGAATGCTGAGTTGCATCCAAAGAACACCATACCTACTGTGAAGCATGGGTGGAGACATCATGCTTTGGGGCTGTTTTTCTGCAAAGGGACCAGGACG
The DNA here is from genome assembly GCF_045791955.1 of Oncorhynchus clarkii lewisi. Classification (NCBI taxonomy): domain Eukaryota; kingdom Metazoa; phylum Chordata; class Actinopteri; order Salmoniformes; family Salmonidae; genus Oncorhynchus; species Oncorhynchus clarkii. The sequence goes on along the minus strand of NC_092148.1, from coordinate 59,898,677 downwards.
ACTGATCCGTGTAAAGGAAAGAATGAATGGGGCCATGTATTGTGAGATTTTGAGTGAAAACCTCCTTCCATCAGAAAGGGCATTGAAGATGAAAAGTGGCTGGGTCTTTCAGCATGACAATGATCCCAAACACACCGCCCGGGCAACGAAGGAGTGGCTTCGTAAGAAGCATTTCAAGGTCCTGGAGTGGCCTAGCCAGTCTCCAGATCTCAACCCCATAGAAAATCTTTGGAGGGAGTTGAAAGTCTGTGTTGCCCAGCAGAAATGTCCTCTGGTCTGATGAAACAAAAATAGAACTGTTTGACAATAATGACCATCGTTATGCTTGGAGGAAGAAGGGGGAGGCTTGCAAGCCAAAGGACACCATCCCAACAGTGAAGCATGGGGGTGGCAGCATCCTGTTGTGGGGGTGCTTTGCTGCAGGAGGGACTGGTGCACTTCACAAAATAGATGGGGGAAAATTCTGTGGATATATTGAAGCAACATCTCAAGACATCATTCAGGAAGTTAAAGCTTGGTTGCAAATGGGTCTTCCAAATGGACAATGACCCCAAGCATACTTCCAAAGTTGTGGCAAAATGGCAACAAAGTCAAGGTATTGGAGTGGCCATCACATAGCCCTGACCTCAATCCCATAGAAAATGTGTGGGCAGAACTGAAAAAGTGTGTGCGAGCCAAGGAGGCCTACAAACCTGACTCAGTTACACCAGCTCTGTCAGGGGGAATGGGCAAAAATTCACCCAACTTACTTTGGGAAGCTTGTGGAAGGCTCCCCGAAACGTTTGAACCAAGTTAAACCATTTAAAGGCAATGCTACCAAATTCTAATTGAGTGTATGTAAACTTCTGACCCACTGGGAATGTGATGAAAGAAATAGAAGCTGAAATACATAATTCTCTCTACTATTATTCTGATATTTCACATTCAAATAAAGTGGTGATCCTAACTGTGTATGTAAACTTCCGACTATAAAGTGGCTAAGGTTTATATAAACTTCCGACTTCAACTGTATGTATACTGTAGCTAAGAAAGTAATACTAAGTGTGTTGTGTAGTAGGTTGTTAGTAGCCCAGGTGCCTCACCCTAATAATTTGCTCCCTTTCCCCCTCATAACTTAGCCTACTGTTCTGATTTAGTGGTGCACATTTAGCCTATAGCCTGTTTTAGAGAAATGTCATCATCAAATATTGTAAGAGCTTTCATTATCTGCTTATATGCCCCTATTATTTATCATACGGTTCTGACTTGGTGTACTGGGAGAATACTGTCAGAACGGCCCATGTTCTGAATTCTGTCGCTGTACATTTCAAAAGTGCTGAACAAATAGTTATATTGTCTACGTCCGTCCTAGCTCACTCTTAATCAAAATTACAGATGGCCTCTTATCTGCTCGTCGACCCCTTATGTCTTAGTTTGTACATATCAATTGTTACTAGGTTCCACATTTGTTAAATTAGGGTAGCCATATAAGCAATGTTTTTTTAAAGGCAGAAAAGAAGGCTGAATGAACTGTTTCGCTGCCAGACAAGGCTCCGCTGAGGTCTAGCAGTGGTAAGGTGTTTGGACTGCTGTTGGGACTCTTCTGTTGGGACAGCTTTATGTAGGCCCTAACAGTTTGTGGGCACCATGTATCACCAGTATAGTGCAATTCATGTATTGTTTAGTGTTGTGTTGTGTATTGGCTTTGCTGGCATGCATCTATAACATATGACCCCCAGAAGTGTCATGGGACTCGTCTAAAGGTAACCCATACAAATTAATAGAAGTACGGCGGCAGTTTTGTGCCAACAAAAATAAGGGGTTAAATATGTGTAAAAAAAAATAAAAAATACAATATTTTGTCAAATAATTTTTGTATATATATATATATATATATATATATTTAAACCTAAAGGGGTCCTAAAATTCCAAATCAAATAACTAAATGATCCATTATGTGACCTTCATAAAACAATTCCATATGTCAGCTTCCTCCACCCTCCAACAGGTTAGACTTTTAAGAATTAATTGACATGGAGGTGGTAAGAAAACGATCAGACATTCTGAACATTTATTTAAGCGTTTGGCCATTGTTGTTCTGCTATAGTTTAACCACAGTTCCAAAGAATGCTGGTATGCGATGGAGAAAAACTCTAACTCTAAGTAGAATGTCAATGCAAATTAAATTTAGCTTTATTTTATTTATAAGAATCGTTAGTAGTGGCAATAATTTTGACGCGTATCTTTCTTTAGATTTTTTAAATTATTGTTAAACTAAATATTTTTTCTCTGAGTAATTGTATTAGTATAAAATAATATTGTTTTCCTAATTTTTTTGCAGACGATATAGGTCAGTATTTGTATTATTTATTTGATGGTCTTTTTTGCTCATTTTTATCAAGGGTGCCTATAATTTGGGTTGTGACTGTATGTCCACTATAATTTCTAAATACATTTTATCTAGTTGAAGATGTTCAAGAGTGGTCTGAGTTTTTTGGGGTCAAAATAATAATTTGCCCAAAAAATGTCAAACCTCCTGCAGGCCAGATTGAAGGGCCTTAGTTTGCCCACCCCTGCTGTAGATGAAGACTGAGTACTGATGCACATGCTTCATCAGCAAGCCTGGCTGGCTGTGCAATTAAACTGACAGTCATATCACAATTAGACGTTATAATGTGCTGGTCTCATTAGCCTTTTATTAAAGTCTCAGTGCAGTCAAAAATGTGATTTCCAGTGTTATGTACATATTTCCACATGATGAAGATGGAATAATACTGTGAAAATTATCATAATGCCCTTTTAGTGTAAGAGTTGTTTTAAAAGACTGCTTCAAGTTTCTGCCTGTTTTTGTGGGATGGAGTTTTGGCTTTCCGTGGTGACATCAGCATGCGGTAAATTAGACCAATAAGAAAGAGAGTTTAAAACCTCTCTGCCAATAAGAGTACATTTTCAGTTTTCCCTTCCCAACTCATACCATTCCCAGTCAGTCCTAGCAAAATTCTTGCTTGAGAAATTGCCCTTTGCTAAAAAGCTATTCTTGTTTACTTTTGACTATTTTAATTGAAAACAATCACAATAAGGTACTTCATTCTTACTCAAAAATGATTTGATATTGAGATAAAACGGCTGCATTGGACCCTTAAAAAAAAAAAAAAAAAAAAACTAGAGGGAAAAAAAACCAATCCAAATTAAAATGTGTCCCCATGACAGTTCACAAGTGTAAAATGAATTCAATATTAAATTAAAGAAACGTTTGATTTGTTTAGAAGCCTCGACCTCAAATGACATTTTTCCATATCGAATGCCATTAACTGAAAAGTAGTCCTTGTAAAAATCTATGAATGTCTTGCCTAATGATGTTAACTGAGAGCTGTATGAATTTGTCCAATAAACAAGCCACAAAACAGACAAGACAAATGCCCTCTATCCCAGGGGACATTCAAAGTATCTCTGGTCTGTGTGAGCTTTTCTTACTTTAGGCAGAGAAACTATTGTAAGACAGGAAAACTTTGAGGCTGGTGGGGGTGAACCACCGAGAAGTTGGCCTCCTCTGACACACTCACCCTTCTGTAGACAGAACAAGACAAGAGCCCAGGGACTGAATTCTCTCTGGGCAACAATATGTAAGAGCACAGACAGAGGCTCACAAGTGGAATAGAACACTCACTCACACTCTTACACAAAAACACAAATGCTTTCACACGTGAATGCACGCACACACAAGGTTCCCTGCCAATGGCGCTGCCTAAAGAGGCTATGAGGCATAACAGGATTGAATGCTCGAAGCTGAGGAAAAAACGAATTCCATGCTACAAAAAAAACAGCAGTTATCCACAGAGGAGTCTTGAGTTGACAGATTGGACCTTTCATATTAGTTTTAAACAAAGGGGAACATTGTGACAGGCAGCTGTTTTCTGACCTAAAAACAGGTGAGATAGTTCTCCACCTCAAACATTTGATAAGTATTGCATTGCATAAAACAAGTGATGGAGAGGGATGGAGAGATATACCTGCATTACTACCATATTCCTGTGGATTAAAGCTGTTCAGTGACTGGATAATTGAGAGAAAAAGCAGCACATGGGTGTCATCCTGTAATTATGAGCAACATCATAATCCCTTATATTTCACAGGGATCAGGCATTTTACTTACAAATCACTGGGGAACGGCAGTTGGTTTGAATTTGAGAAAGGAATGGCTAGAGGAGTTGAGGTAGAGGAGAAGGGTGAACGTCTGTATTTCGCTCCTGCATTCCCTCGATAGCCCTTACATACCAGTTAATGAAAAAGGTTTTTATCTGCTATGTGGCTCTGTTCATTCTTCTTTTTCCCCCTCTACAACCTTAATTAGACATTTTGAAGACAGGCTGCTGCCGCAATGTCTTTCCTAATTTTCTGTGTAAAATGCGGGTGAGATATTACCCATGATTGTGACCTAATTAATACAACCTCACTAAAAGTTTGTGAAATGGAATGGAAAGGAGAGCGAGATAATCTCCGTCACTGTCTGATATGGCCTTGTAATGAGAAATATATTCAATAAGAATCTCAACAATGTTCCAAAGTGCTTTTCACATTATCTGGTTTCAGAAAAAGTGTGCTTGATTCTTGGAAAGATGTCCTTGCCCCTTTTGCACTGAATGAAAAGGCTTTAGTCTCATCATGACGAAATAAGGAACAAAGAATAAAGTATGAGTAATGCAAGTTTTTCACCTTTGAAAAAGTCAATTGAAAGTTGTGTGACTGTATTGCGAGGACTTGGCAGACCTCAGTCAATAACTGATATCCAACTCAAAGGGACACTCCCTGTGAATGGATCGCTCCACTGACCACAATGGACTGCTGCGGACACATCCTAAGAGCATGATCACTGCAGGAGAGATAAAAAACGGGTGATCCTCAGCAATTTCTGCTGCCATACAATTGCTGATGCTCAACCTTCCAATTGAACAGCCACACGTTTTTTTTAGCATCACTCCAATACACACATTTCACTTGTGAGTTGGATAGATTATTAGGAAGTGTGGATCATCATTATTTGGACAGTATAGATTACAGTGCCTTGCAAAAGTATTCATGCCCCTGGGCATTTTTTCTACTTTGTTGCATAACAGCCTGTAATTGAAATGTATTTTTATTTGGATTTCATGTAATGGACATACACAAAATAGTCCAAATTGGTGAAGTGAAATGAATAAAGTAACTTGTTTAAAAACATTCTAAAAAATAATAAAAACAGAAATGTGGTGTGTACATATGTATTCACCCCTTTGCTATGAAGCCCCTAAATAAGATCTGGTGCAACCAATTACCTTCAGAAGTCACATAATTAGTTAAATAAAGTCCACCTGTGTGCAATCTAAGTGTCACCTGATCTGTCACATGATCTCAGTAAATATACACCTGTTCTGAAAGGCCCCAGAGTCTGCAACGCCATTAAGCAAGGGGCAACACCAAGCAAGAGGCACCACGAAGACCAAGGAGCTCTCCAAACAGGTCAGGGAAATGGTTGTGGAGAAGTACAGATCAGGGTTGGGTTAAGGAAGAGTGGCCAGAAAAAAGCCATAGCTTAAAGAAAAGAATAAGCAAACATGTTTGGTGTTCGCCAAAATGCATGTGGGAGACTCCCCAAACATATGGAAGAAGGTACTCTGGTCAGATGAGACTAAAATTGAGCTTTTTGGCCATCAAGGAAAATGCTATGTCTGGCAAAAACCCAACACCTCTCATCCCCCCGAGAATACCATCCCCACAGTGAAGCATGGTGGTGGCAGCATCATGCTGTGGGGATGTTTTTCCCCATCGGCAGGGACTGGGAAACTGGTCAGAATTGAAGGAATGATGGATGACGCTAAATACAGGGAAATTCTTGAGGGAAACCTGTTTCAGTCTTCCAGAGATTTGAGACTGGGATGGATGTTCACCTACCAGCAGGGCAATGACCCTAAGCATACTGCTAAAGCAACACTTGAGTCGTTTAAGGGGAAACATTTACATGTCTTGGAATGGCCTTGTCAAAGCCCAGACCTCAATCCAATTGAGAATCTGTGGTATGACTTAAAGATTGCTGTACACCAGCAGAACTCATCCAACTTGAAGGAGCTGGAGCAGTTTTGCCTTGAAGAATGGGCAAAAATCCCAGTGACTAGATGTGCCAAGCTGATAGAGACATACCCCAAAAGACTTGCAGCTGTAATTGATGCAAAAGGAGGCTCTACAAAGTAATGACTTTGGAGGGCTGAATGGTTATGCACGCTCATGTTTTCAGTTTAAAAAATAAATTATTTATTTATTGTTTGTTTCACAATAAAAATATTTTGCATCTTCAAAGTGATAGGCATGTTGTGTAAATCAAATTACACAATCCCCCCCCCCCCCCCCCCCCAAAAAAAAATTGATTTTAATTCCAGGTTGTAAGGCAACAAAATAGGAAAAATGCCAAGGGGGGTGAATATTTTCGCAAGCCACTGTACTTTTTAACTGATTTGAATCATGTAAACACATTTGAAACTTGAGTTTATAGAATGGCTCATAGAATGGGTGACAAAAGACATGCGTAAAAACCCTAACGCACAATTAAAATATGAAACTAATGAATGATGAAAACCTATGAGCCAGAAAAGTGTGTGCTATTGGAACTGTCTGGGATTTCAAAATTTATTAAATAATTGAATTATACCTGAGCCAGTCTTGTTACCAGCAGTCAACCCACTTCCACAGAGAGATATGAGTGAAAATCCTCAGGAACACTGCAGCCTCAACCCACATGCATGAATGACCTCCATCAAAGCTGTTTAACACCTCTTAAGGATCAGACCTTTTTTTTTCAATTTTCATCTAAAATGACATAACCAAATCTAACTGCCTGTAGCTCAGGACCTGAAGCAAGGGTATGCATATTCTTGATACCATTTGGCAGGTAACACGTTGAAGTTTGTGGAAATATGAAATTAATGTAGGAGAATATAACACATTAGATCTGGTAAAAGATAATACAAAGAAAAAACATGCGTTTTTTTCCCCCATCATCTTTGAAATGCAAGAGAAAGGCCCCACTATATTATTCCAGCTGAGGCGCAATTTTGATTTTGGCCACTAGATGGCAACAGTGTATGTGCAAAGTTTTAGACTGGTTCAATAAACCATTGCATTTCTGTTAAAAATGTTGTATCAATACCGCCAAAATGTGCCTAATTGGTTTATTAATACATTTTCAAGTTATTAACTGTGCACTCCTCAAACAATAGGATGGTATTATTTCACTGTAATAACTACTGTAAATTAGACTGCATTTAGATTAACAAGAATTAAAGTTTTCTGCCCATATCACCATCTATCTAAAATTATCTGCAAAAATTGTTGCAACCCCTATTACTAGCCTCTTCAACCTATCTTTCATATCATTTGAGACCCCCAAAGATTGGAAAGCTGCCGCGACCATCCTCCTCTTCAAAGGGCGAGCCACTCTAGACCCAAACTGCTACAGACCTATATCTATCCTACCCTGCCTTTCTAAGGTCTTCGAAAGCCAAGTTAACAAACAGATCACTGACCATTTCGAATCCCACCATACCTTCTCCGCTATGCAATCTGGCTTCCGAGCTGGTCATGGGTGCACCTCAGTCACACTCAAGGTCCTAAACGATATCATAACTGCCATTGATAAGAGACAATACCGTGCAGTCGTATTCATCGACCTGGCCAAGGCTTTCGACCCTGTCAATCACCACATTCTCATTGGCAGACTAAACAGCTTTGGTTTCTCAAATGACTGCCTCGCCTGGTTCACCAACTACTTCTCTGATAGAGTTCAGTGTGTCAAATCGGAGTGCCTGTTGTCTGGACCTCTAGCAGTCTCTATGGGGGTGCCACAGTGTTCAATTCTCAGGCCGACTCTCTTCTCTGTATACATCAATGATGTCTCTCTTGCTGCTGATGATTCTCTGATCCACCTCTACGCAGACGACACCATTCTGTATACTGCTGCCCCTTCTTTGGACACTGTAACCTCCAGACGAGCTTCAATGCCATACAACTCTCCTTCCATGGCCTCCAACTGCTCTTAAATGCAAGTAAAATTAAATGCATGCTCTTCAACCGATCGCTGCCCGCACCTGCCTGACCATCCAGCATCACTACTCTGGACGGTTCTGACCTAGAATATGTGGACAACTACAAATGCCTAGGTGTCTGGTTAGACTGTAAACTCTCCTTCCAGACTCACATTAAGCATCTCCAATCCAAAATTAATTCTCGAATCGGCTTCCTATTTTGCAACAAAGCATCCTTCACCCATTATGCCAAACATACCCTCATAAAACTGACTATCCTACCAATCCTCGACTTCGTCAATGTCATTTACAATACAGCCTCCAACACTCTACTCAATAAATTGGATGCAGTCTATCACAGTGCCATCCGTTTTGTCACCAAAGCCTCATATACTACCTACCACTGCGACCTGTATGCTCTCGTTGGTTGGCCCTTGCTTCATACTCATCGCCAAACCCACTGGCTCCAGGTCATCTACAAGTCTTTGCTAGGTAAAGTCCTGCCTTATCTCAGCTCACTGGTCACCATAGCAACGCCCACCCGTAGCACGCGCTCCAGCAGGTATATTGCACTGGTCATCCCCAAAGCCAACACTTCCTTTGGCAGCCTTTCCTTCCAGTTCTCTGCTGCCATTGACTGGAACGAATTGCAAAAATCTCTGAAGCTGGAGTCTTATATCTCCCTCTCTAACTTTAAGCATCAGCTGTCAGCTGTAAATAGCACACCCGACTACCACATCACCATATTATTACTTACCCTCTTGCTCTTTTGCACCCCAGTATCTCTACTTGCACATCATCCGCACATCTATCACTCCAGTATTAATGCTAAATTTCTATTATTTTCACCTCTATGGCCTATTTATTACCTACCTCCGTAATCTTCTACATTTTCACACACTGTACATAGATCTTTCTATTTTTATTTTCTTTTGTGTTATTGACTGTACGTTTGTTCATGTGTAACTCTGTGTTGTTGTTTTTGTGGCACTGCTATGCTTTCTTGGCCAGGTCGCAGTTGTAAATGAGAACTTGTTCTCAACTGGCCTACCTGGTTAAATAAAGGTTAAATAAATAAATACAAATAAATTCAACTTGGCTGCTTAAAAGCTGCTTGTTGAACGGTTAAACTGTCCCATTTTCCTTCCACCACTTAAAAAATACCACCACGGCCACACCCGTGTCCCCACTCCCCATGCGCCAACTGTAGCGTGCAAAACATGTCTCTGTATCAGAACAGTGGGCTTTATGGCAACTATACCACCATATGTTCAAGCAAACCACCAAACTACTATTTTTTTTTACAGCAGTGTTAGTCAGTGCTGAGTTAGACAGAAACTGGTAATTTGACTTTTAGATTACCTCTTCTCTTACAAACTGTCCAGCCTCAGCACCACTTGTCAATTTCCAAGAAATTGGCAGTATTTCTTTAACTGCTGGGGTAAATTGAATGCAAGAGTGCATTCAGCTGCCAATATGACAGTGATTCAGAACAACGAGCTAGCTTGGTCCTCATACAGTATGTATCCACTCTTCTGGGATGTGCTTTATACTGCACATCTTGTCTCGAAATGACTCCTCTCATTGACTCACAGATTCAACATGAAGGCCACCCACTTCATTTTCTTAACTGTTTCATTCCATTTATATATCATTTTCTGAACAAACACAGGAGAGACATTTATTACACATACATAAGAAATCTATAATCAATACAGAAATTAGAAAAAAATATCAAGGATATGGGGTGTTACGAGATGTCACCAAGCCAATAGATGGCGCTGCTGTTATGTGTATCTGAGTGTGATACTATATAGTACTAGCGAGCCAATTTAGGCATTACTTACCATGCTGTATGCATGCTACCGAGTGATGCTTAAGTAATGACTTTCTAATCAACATTACCTTGGTCTTGTATAGAACAAACAGCACACGAAACATGGGGGAACATCTCTCCATCTCCAATTAGAGTAGGCTACAGGTAGTTTCGGGTAGCCTCCCACAATAAGTTGGGTGGATTTTGGCCCATTCCTCCTGACAGAGCTGGTGTAACTGAGTCAGGTTTGTAGGCCTCCTTGCTCGCACACGCTTTTCAGTTCTACCCACACATTTTCTATCGGATTGAGGTCAGAGCTTTGTGATGGCCACTCCAATACCTTGACTTTGTTGTCCTTTTTGCCACAACTTTGAAAGTATTCTTGGGGTCATTGTCCATTTGGAAGACCCATTTGTGACCAAGCTTTAACTTCCTGACGGATGTTGCTTCAATCTATCCATATAATATTCCTTCCTTATGACACCATCTAGTTTGTGAAGTGCACCAGTCCCTCCTGCAGAAAAGCCCCCACAACATGATGCTGCCAACCTCCGTGTTTCACGGTTGGGATGGTGTTCTTCGGCTTGCAAGCATTCCCCTTTTTCCTGCAAACATAACGATGGTCATTATGGCCAAACAGTTCTATTTTTGTTTCATCAGACCAGAGGACATTTCTCCAAAAAGTAAGATCTTTGTCCCCATGTGCAGTTGCAAACCGTAGTCTGGCTTTTTTTATGGTGGTTTTGGAGCAGTGGCTTCTTCCTTGCTGAGTGGCCTTTCAGGTTATGTCGATATAGGACTCATTTTACTGTGGATATAGATACTTTTGTACCTGTTTCCTCCAGCATTTTCACAAGGTCCTTTGTTGTTGTTCTGGGATTGATTTGCACTTTTCCCACCAAAGTATGTTCATCTCTAGGAGACAGAGTCTCCTCCCTGAGCGATATGACGTCCTCATGGTCCCATGGTGTTTATACTTGCGTACTATTGTTTGTACATATGAACTTGGTACCTTCAGGAGTTTGGAAATTGCTCCCAACGATGAACCAGACTTGTCGAGGTCTACAATTCTTTTTCTGAGGTCTTGGCTGATTTCTTTTGATTCTCCCAGTATGTCAAGCAAAGAGGCACTGAGTTTGAAGGTTGGCCTTGAAATACATCCACAGGTACACCTCCAATTGACTCATTTGATGTCAATTAGCCTATCAGAAGCTTTTAAAGCCATGACATAATTTTCCAAGCTGTTTAAAGGCACAGTCAACTTAGTGTATGAAAACTTCTGACCCACTGGAATTGTGATACAGTGAATTATAATCTGCCTGTAAACAATTGTTGGGAACATTACTTGGGTCATGCACAAAGTAGATGTCCTAACCGACTTGCCAAAACTATAGTTTGTTAACAAGAAATGTGTGGAGTGGTTGAAAAAATAGTTTTAATGACTCCAACCTAAGTGGATGTAAACTTCTGACCCACTGGGAATGTGATGTGAAAAAAGTGCTGAAGTAAATCACTCTACGATTATTCTGACATTTCACATTCATAAAAAAAAAGTGTTAGTCCTAACTGATTTAAGACAGAGAATTTTTACTGGGATTAAATGTCAGGAATAGTGGAAAAACTGACTTTAAACGTATTTTGCCAAGGTGTGTGTAAACTTCCGACTTCAACTGTACATATGAGATGAGTAATGACAGATACAGTGCCTTGCGAAAGTATTTGGCCCCCTTGAATTTTGCAACCTTTTGCCACATTTCAGGCTTCAAACATAAAGATATAAAACTGTATTTTTTTGTGAAGAATCAACAACAAGTGGGACACAATCATGAAGTGGAACGACATTTATTGAATATTTCAAACTTTTTAACAAATCAAAAACTGAAAAATTGGGCGTGCAAAATTATTCAGCTTTCAGTGCAGCAAACTCTCTCCAGAAGTTCAGTGAGGATCTCTGAATGATCCAATGTTGACCTAAATGACTAATGATGATAAATACAATCCACCTGTGTGTAATCAAGTCTCCGTATAAATGCACCTGCACTGTGATAGTCTCAGAGGTCCGTCAAAAGCGCAGAGAGCATCATGAAGAACAAGGAACATACCAGGCAGGTCCGAGATACTGTTGTGAAGAAGTTTAAAGCCGGATTTGGATACAAAAATATTTTCCAAGCTTTAAACATCCCAAGGAGCACTGTGCAAGCGATGATATTGAAATGGAAGGAGTATCAGACCACTGCAAATCTACCAAGACCTGGCCGTCCCTCTAAACTTTCAGCTCATACAAGGAGAAGACTGATCAGAGATGCAGCCAAGAGGCCCATGATCACTCTGGATGAACTGCAGAGATCTACAGCTGAGGTGGGAGACTCTGTCCATAGGACAACAATCAGTTGTATATTGCACAAATCTGGCCTTTATGGAAGAGTGGCAAGAAGAAAGCCATTTCTTAAAGATATCCATAAAAAGTGTTGTTTAAAGTTTGCCACAAGCCACCTGGGAGACACACCAAACATGTGGAAGAAGGTCAGATGAAACCAAAATTGAACTTTTTGGTAACAATGCAAAACGTTATGTTTGGCGTAAAAGCAACACAGCTCATCACCCTGAACACCCTATCCCCACTGTCAAACATGGTGGTGGCAGCATCATGGTTTTGGCCTGCTTTTCTTCAGCAGGCACAGGGAAGATGGTTAAAATTGATGGGAAGATGGATGGAGCCAAATACAGGACCATTCTGGAAGAAAACCTGATGGAGTCTGCAAAAGACCTGAGACTGGGACGGAGATTTGTCTTCCAACAAGACAATGATCCAAAACATAAAGCAAAATCTACAATGGAATGGTTCAAAAATAAACATATCCAGGTGTTAGAATGGCCAAGTCAAAGTCCAGACCTGAATCCAGTACAGTTGCCGTACCAGGCGATGATACAGCCCGACAGGATGCACCACCCTCTGGAGAGCATTGCGGCTGTGGGCGGTACAGTTGCCGTACCAGGCGATGATACTGCCCGACAGGATGCACCACCCTCTGGAGAGCCTTGCGGTTGTGGGCGGTACAGTTGCCGTACCAGGCGATGATACAGCCCGACAGGATGCACCACCCTCTGGAGAGCCTAGCGGCAGTGGGCGATACAGTTGCCGTACCAGGCAATGATACAGCCCGACAGGATGCACCACCCTCTGGAGAGCCTTGCGGCTGTGGGCGGTACAGTTGCCGTACCAGGCGATGATACAGCCCGAAAGGATGCACCACCCTCTGGAGAGCCTTGCGGTTCCGGGCAACTTGATTGCGGGCGGTATAGTTGCCGTCCCAGGCGATGATACAGCCCGTCAGGAAGCTTTCAATTGTGATTCTATAAAAGTTTGTGAGGGTTATAGGTGACAAGCCAAATTTCTTTGGCCTCCTGAGGTTGAAGAGGCTCTGTTGAGGTTGAAGAGGCTCTGTTGAGCCTTCTTCTCCACACTGTCTGTGTGGGCTGTTCATTTCAGTTTGTCAGTGATGTGTACACCAAGTAACTTGAAGCTTTCCACCTTCTCCACTGTGGTCCCGTCGATGGGGGTGGTGGACCCTCTGCTGTTTCCTGAAGTCCACAATCAGTTAGCCATTCTCTGGCGACGACCATTTTTAATTACCCCATCATTTGAGAGGCGCATTCATGGAGCATAATGAGGTCTTGCTTAACGAGGCCTTGCCAAATGAGCCGTTTACTTTATTCCCCTGCCCTGTGATTGTTGTCTGATCTCTGGGTGGGTAGGGTAGGTACACTGTTGCACTGATCCCCTGAGCTCACCTCCCTTCTCTGCTCCAGACTCAGCAATCCACAGGATTCACTGCTATTACTCTGCTTACTTCACAAATGTACTCTGCTGTGAATGCCAATTGCTAACACAAACCCGCGATAAGAATACGCCTTGTTTTCAATGTGCCACTCAAATATGCATGCTCACTCCCTCCCACAAACACAGGCACACACAGATGAAAAGACAGACTCCTATTCCCTAGTTGGGTGTATTTTATTCTAAGGAGCTACATACTCCCTAAAGAACTTTCATAATACACACACACACTCCACTACCAACACATTTTACCTTCATAAAAGTGCACAAGACACAATGTAATTACTCGGTCATCCCCTCCCCTGTTGTCCTGGGCTAGAGCTATATCAGTCTGCAATTATGTTTCATTATGCATGCATGTTCCCTCAGCATTCCACCAGCACTCTTTCATTACATGTGTGGAGAACCTCTCGGATACCATGCTATCATTCATTAGGAGTGTGTCACATGTCACATGGGCCAAGAGGTCCATAGCATGTCCAGACATGCCCCTCCTCTCTGTCTGCCTGGAGGGGGGGGGGTCAAAGATCAGTGAACACAGGTAGAAGAACACATTATTTTTTCAGGAGACACTCTTTATTCCTCTGCCCTGTGATCTTGCTGATTTCTCTCACTCCTCATCTCTCTCTCATTCGCTAGCTCTAATGACTTTCTGTTCAGGGCCAAAAGTACAGTATGACGATGCACAGGGCTACACAAACAAGGAAGACTATGAATCACAGCTGCCTGGAGGGGTAGTCAAAGGTCAGTGAACACAGGTAGAAGACCACATTTATTTGGCAGAAAACCCTCTCGCTCCTCATCACTCTCTCTCTCGTGCTGATTTCTCTCTCTCTCCTCATCTCTCTCTCACTCACTAGCTCTAGTGACTTTCTGTTCAGGGCCAAAATGACAGAATGACACAAACAAGGAAGACTATGAATCACAGCTGTACACACATGCAAATGGACTAACTCCACCTGCACAAAGCAAAATGTTTTTACAATATATAGAAATCTATCTTATTCTTGTCCTTGGAGACTAATGAAAATGTCTAGCACTGTCGAGACAGAGAAAATTATTCAAACCATAAATGCGTCACAGAGGGTTACTCACACAAGGGGGCGATGAGTTCTGTGAAGGTTACAGATATATGTAAATGTGTTCTCTGTGCATTTCATTATGTTATCCCACTCTTATTGTTTCAGGGCTGAAACTACTGAATGAACCTAAACTCAGCAAAAAAAGAAACATCACTTTTTCAGGACCCTGTCTTTCAAAGATAATTAATAAAAACTTAATAAAAACTTCATTGTAAAGGGTTTTAACACTGTTTCCCATGCTTGTTCAATGAACCATAAACAATTAATGAACATGGACCTGTGGAACAGTCGTTAAGACTAACAGCTTACAGACGGTAGGCAATTACGGTCACAGTTAGGACACGAAAGAGGCTTTTCTACTGACTCTGAAAAACACCAAAATAAAGATGCCCAGGGCCCCTGCTCATCTGTGTGAATGCTGCAAGGAGGCATGAGGACTGCAAATGTGGCCAGGGCAATACATTGCGATGTCCATACTGTGAGACGCCTAAGACAGCGCTACAGGGAGACAGGATGGACAGCTGATCGTCCTCGCAGTGGCAGACCACGTGTAACAACACCTGCACAGTATCAGTACATCTGAACATCACACCAGGGGGACAGGTACAGGATGGCAACAACAACTACCAGAGTTACACTAGGAATGCACAATCCCTCCATCAGTGCTCAGACTGTCCGTAATAGGCTGAGAGAGATTGGACTGAGGGCTTGTAGGTCTGTTGTAAGGCAGGTCCTCACCCGATATCACCGGCAACATCGTTGCCTATGGGCACAACCCACTGTCACTGGACCAGACAGGACTGGCAAAAATTGTTCTTCACTGACGAGTCGCGGTTTTGTCTCACCTCGGGTGATGGTCAGATTCACGTTTATCGTCGAAGGAATGAGCGTTACACCGAGGCATGTGTTCTGGAGTGGGATCGATTTGGAGGTGGAGGGTCCGTCATGGTCTGGGGCGTTGTGTCACAGCATCATCGGACTAAGCTTGTTGTCATTGCAGGCAATCTCAACGCTGTGCGTTACAGGGAAGACATCCTCCTCCCTCATGTGGTACCCTTCCTGCAGGCTCACTCTGACATGACCCTCCAGCAGGATAATGTCACCAGCCATACTGCTCATTCTGTGTGTGATTTCCTGCAAGATAGGGATGTCAGTGTTCTGCCATGGACAGCGAAGAGTCCAGATCTCAATCCCATTGAGTACGCCTGGGACCTGTTGGATCAGAGGTTGAGGGCTAGGGTTATTCCCCCCAGAAATGTCAGGGAACTTGCAGGTGCCTTGGTGGAAGAGTGGGGTAGCGTCTCACAGCAAGAACTGGCAATTCCGGTGCAGTCCATGAGGAGGAGATGCACTGCAGTACTTGATGCAGCTGGTGGCCACACCAGATACTGACTGTTACTTTAGATTTTGACCCCCCCTCCCATTGTTCAGGGACACATTATTCAATTTATGTTAGTTACATGTCTGTGGAACGTGTTCAGTTTATGTCTCAGTTGTTGAATGTTGTTATGTTCATACAAATATTTACACATGTTAAGTTTTCTGAAAATAAACGCAGTTGACAGTGATAGGATGTTTCTTTTTTTGCTAAGTATAGTTACTCTTCACTTCAGTTCTAAAAAGGGCTCTACCCATCAGCTTCACTAAGCCACACAGGAGGAGCACTTACAGGAGTGCAAAGCATCATCATTATAAATAACATCGGTCCGATTCTGACGCAAGCTTGTGTAAAAGAATTGCAATTCCCTTTTACTGCTCTTTTCTTTCTATGCCTCTGACCTTGAACTTAGGCATGAGAATAGCATGCTATTCACCCACTATTCGTTTGAGATGGAACTCGGGATAAAAATGAAGGTGTGGCGGAAGTGTTTCTACAGATACGCCGTATTATGACCTTGACTTCATTTTCTCACACTTCCACCACCTTCACCAGCAAGGAAACCATGAATAACGTCAAGCAAACCTTCCCGTTCCAAGTGGAAAAAGCATCTACTTCATTTTTTCCTGATAGACAGCAGCATTCTCATTGCACTGTAATTTTATAAATTGATAAGATCTATTGAGCTAGGTAAATGAGTAATCCATTTGGAGAAGGGGATTGTAAATACAGATAGCAAATGTTTTAAATTATTTTTCCTTTTGACCCCTGGAGAGGAACGTCAAACCAACCATATGGAAGCAAACTGAAATCAAATCAACATTACAGATATTGTGGCCCCTTATCCACAGTGAAATGGGATATAAATAGCTGTGCCATTATTCAGAATGCCAATTGTGTGCCATCACAATTTGCATGAACGAAATGTTGATTATATGCCCAGGCTTTTTTCTGTTTTATTTTACAATTTGTATCGTATTAAACATGAACAACTATCAGGAGTAGTGGAGGCTCCTCACAGGAGGAAGGGGAGGACCATCCTCCTCAGTGAAAAAAATAAAATAATGATAATTGCGAAACATTAAAAAAGTTATACTTTTTAGATAAAACTATACTAAATATATTGTCACCCAAAAATGTATTAAAACACACTGTTTTGCAATGAAGGTCTACAGTAGCCTTAATAGCACTCTGTAGGGGAGAAACATTGTGCAGCTGGAGGACAGCTAGTTTCCCTCCTCCTCTGGGTCATTGACTTCAATCCAAAACCTAAGAGGCTCATAGTAATTATGACAACTTCCGCAGGACATCCTCCAACCTATCAGAACTCTTGCAGCATGAACTGACATTTTGTCCACCTAAGCTACAGCTAGCTAGCACTGCAGTGCATAAAATGTGGTGAGTAGTTGACTCAAATAGAGAGAAAGATCAGTTGAACAGTTTGTAACAAATACATTTCTTCAAAAATGAAAGAGGAGAGAGAGAGAGGTAGCTATATTTAATATTTTTTCCACTTTCACTTACTTAGCTAGGGAATGCAGCTAGCTAGTTTAGGCTACTCAAACACACAGCTCAAGTAGAGGGGTACTTACTATGTTACCTAGCTGGTTATTCAACACTGGAAGTCAAGGTAAGCTTTTGGTTTTATTAATTTATTACCACCCGGGCCGGCATGTGTGTCTGCTAAACTGCTTTCTAACTGTACACTGTACTGCTAAGTTTACTAATGCGTTAGTTCTGGTAGATTGTAATGGCTTTCCTCCTCCTCTTCTGAGGAGGAGTAGCAAGGATCGGACCAACCGTTTTTTCACCTGGTCACAGACAGCTAATGTGTTGTGCACTGAAGTCCAGAAGCGAAGGGAAAAAGTGAGAGGAGTGTGTGTAGATACCAGAAGGAATTATATAGTGGTCAAAGCGATCATGCTGTTCGTTTGTGGCTGCTATGAAAGTGAACTGTGTTTATTTGTGATTAGGGGTGTATTCATTCTGCTGATTCTATTGACAAAGTTTCTTAAACAGAAGAAAAAAAATAACGAAACGGGGATAAACATACCTGAATTTGTCCAATAGAAACAATTTTTTGCAACTGTTGGACTAATGATTCATTCCTAGATCAGCTAGATGTAGATAAGATTGTGCAGTATGTGCAGCAGGCGGTATTAAAATGTGTCAATGTCTGTCACCTTGATTACTCAAATTTCTCTAGACATATTACCTCTTTTACATTGTAAACTTTCAATCACAGGCTAGGTTGTAGCAACCTCATGATGGGTATGGGGGACATTTTTTTTTATCATGTAGTAGCCTAAACCTATTGATGTTACACTGACCTGGGTGAATGAAATATGAATGACAGTCATCCAATATGATGTAATAGAATAATAATAATCAACCTCCTTCATCTTAAATGGCATAGATCGCCAATGATCAGGAGCCACCGTCAGTAATACCCACATACATTTATTTTTGCATCATTCCATTCCGTTTACCTTTCTTTCCTCTGTCACGTTCATGTAAGTTGTTCCTGAGGGTATCTAGCATTATTGGATCATATTAGGCACATTTTGTGCAAAGGTTTGGGACAAATACCCAATTTGAATCATTATGGAACTCGGACCACGCGTAGCAGCTTAAACCTGGAGCCAGACGCATGGTTCACGACCACTAGAAGGTTGTCATACAGTTCCATGATTAGTGAGAATTAGGGTAGATTTATAGCATTATCGTTCAACCCCCATTGTAAACTTTTTTCCACCTTCCAATATTTTATCGATTGAACTTGAATATGACTATATTATGAATATTAATATATTTTCTGCATAAAGGCTGTCCAAACCGTTCTTTATATTTCATACACACTTTACAAGATCATAGTAAATCTACCAGTTGGTGCTGAAACAGAGACAAAGATGAATAGATACTGAAGCATTCTCTAATTGATTCATATAATCTGAACCCATTCTCTTGATGTGTTCTGTTGAGTCTGTCAACAAAATTATAAGTAGACGTATTTAAAAGGAAGGCTTAAGATAAATGTACTGAAAACTATATTGGCTGGCAGGTAGAATGGTTTTCAACTGTTGACTGACATTTATTCAGTGCGTGCAAGGTAGCCACACCTGCAGAGCGAATTACGCGATTGAAAAGGGTAGGTCTAAATACCAAATACTGACAAGTGGATAGGAAAGGCTTGTGTAACAATAGCATACATTCCAAAATCAAGATCGGGCCCATAGTGAGAAGGCATATTGAATAATGCAAGTTTCAACCTCTTCAGCCTCCTCCTCTCATCTGCATCCCCACCTCTTCACCCTAACAGCAGCAGTCATGATTTTAAATGATTAGAGTTTCCTTCTCAGTGAACCTTACGACTCCATATGTGAACCAAATGATCTCTCCATGGCTTTTAATGTAACGTCCCACTGCTCTCATGTCTCTGTCTCGCAGTCTCTCCCCACTGGGCACAGACTGGTTGAAACAACGTTGTTTCCATGTAATTTTGATGAAATTACATTGAACCAACGTGGAACAGACATTGAATTGACGTCTGTTACCAGTGGGCCTGCTCTGCCCCCTCCAGCAGCGAGGAACACGCTGTAATCTAGTCTGGTCATTACTGGGAATGCTCAAAGGTGGCACCAGAGGGTTGCTGTGTTTTTACTTTCACTCAGATTGGATTGCAAGACGCTCAGTTATATAACGAGTTGTTCGATGGCCATTACAACCTTGACCTCAGAAAGGCTTTTCTTTACATCCTGACTTTAGAGATATATAAACAGAACATTGTGTCCACTGTTTGTCACATGGGAGAGAACAGGAGCCAAACATAGCAATGAGAGAAAGGACTTTATAGAGGCAATGTGAAAATCCTCCCATCAGACACAGGTTCATAATTTTCCTCTAGAGCTCAGTCTTTCCACTGGGCTTTCATTCGCCCTCCATCCTTCCCTGGGACTGAAAGCACAGTGGTAACATCCTTAGGAAATGATAGAGTCCAGATACAGCCCAACTCTATGTGTTTAATGATGAACTATAGCTTCAGGCTGAATGGTGAAAAGCCTCAGTTACAGCAAGAGCCAAAAGCAGAGGTAGCTAGTAGGTACATTCCTCATGAGTCATGACACCATTTCTCCACATTAACACAACATTCTGTCATGAAATGTCAAATAGATTTAGCATGATTGAGCTTGTGGGTCTATCAAACATGCAAAAGCAGATATTGACCAAATCATTTCACCTGGACTCCACTTTGACGCCTACATAACTTTGTCCCCGGGCTCAATTGCTACTGCGTATAGACAGAGAGAAAGCTGGCTAGAGACGAGAACTATCCATCGACAGAAACCTCCACAATGGGTGTCTAATAACTGTCATCTATCCCCAGAAGGGGGCAGTATAGAACTCATGAGTCACATACGAGACCCAAACAAGCAGTTTTTATTTTATGTGTCCTATCTTGATGTGGAGCTAGTCAGACAGCGAGGTGAGGATGTAGAACAGGGCCGTGGGGAGGTGACATGTAAACACTGGTTGAAACACTGGCTGAGGGGCATTGAGGTGTGTACTGTGGGGTGTTCTGAGAAATAGAGGTCAGTAACCCCATCACCAAACCACTCACCCAGGATGATAAAAGCCAACGGGGAGGAGAAGAGGGCAACTGTTCTCCATTGAGTTCCAAAACACAGACACACACACAATCACCTTCTACAAACAACAACAGGCACACAGTAACGGACTGGTATTCCACACAAACACATGCATAGACACACAAAACATTTGTTCCTGATAATGAACAATGTCATCTATCATCACCATGCAAACAAAAATAGAACAATTATCATGGCAATAGTCATGACAGTGTGTTAAGAACTGTCAAAGGATTGAGCACATACGTAACCATTCAGTCTAAGAGCTTGATTATAGACCAGGGCTGATTTTATTTGGCCACCCCCGAAAAAAGTTGTTTTATGTATAACACACAGTGCATTCGGAAAGTATTCAGAGTCCTACACTTTTCCCACATTCTGTTACATTACAGCTTTATTCTAAAATTGATTCAATTTAAACATTTCCTCATCAATGTACACACAATTACCTATAATGACAAAGCAAAAACAGGTTTTCAGAAATGCTTGCTAATTTATAAAAAACATAAATACCTTATTTATGTAAGTATTCAGACCCTTTGCTATGAGACTCGAAATTGAGCTCAAGTGCATCCTGTTTCCATTGATCATCCTTGAGTTGTTTCTACAACTTGATAGGAGTCCACCAGCGGTAAATTCAATTGATTGGACATGATTTAGAAATGCACACACCTGTCTATATAAAGGTACCACATTTGACAGTGCATGTCAGAGCAAGAACCAAGTCAAGAGGTTGAGGGAATTGTCTGTAGACCCCCTGAGAAAGGATTGCGTCACGGCACAGATCTGAGGAAGGGTAACAAAAAATGTCTGCAGCATTAAAGGTCCCCAAGAACATAGTGGCCTCAATCATTCTTAAATGGAAGAAGTTTGGAACCACCAAGACTCTTCCTAGAGCTGGCCGCCCGGCCAAACTCAGCAATTGGGGGAGAAGGGCCTTGGTCAGGGAGGTGACCAAGAACCCAATGGTCATTCAGACAGAGCTCCAGAGTTCCTATGTGGAGATGGGGAAACCTTCCAGAAGGACAACCATCTCTGCAGTGCTCCACCAATCAGGCCTTTAAGGTTCAGGGGCCAGACAGAAGCCATTCCTCAGTAAAAGGCACATGACGGTCCGCTTGGAGTTTGCCAAAAGGCACCTAAAGGACTCTCAGACCATAAGAAACAAGATTCTCTGGTTTGATGAAATCAAGATTGAACTCTTTGGCCTGAATGCCAAGCACCACGTCTGAAGGAAACCTGGCACCATCCCTACGGTGAAGCAGGGTGGTGAAGCATCATGCTGTGGGGATGTTTTTCAGCGGCAGGGACTGGGAGACTGGTCAGGATAGAGGGAAAGAGGGAAAGATGAAAGAGCAAAGTACAGAGAGATCCTTGATGAGAACCTTCACCTTCCAACAGGGCAACGACCCTAAGCACACAGCCAACACAACACAGGAGTGGCTTCAGGACAAGTCTCTGAATGTCCTTGAGAGGTCCAGCCAGAGCTGGACTTGAACACAATCGAACATGTCATGAGAGACCTGAAAATAGCTGTGCAGCGACGCTCCCCATCCAACCTGACAGAGCTCGAGAGGATCTGCAGTGCAGAATGGGAGAAACTCCCCAAATACATTTGTGCCAAACTTGTTGCGTCATACCCAAGAAGACTCGAGGCTGTAATCACTGCCAAAGGTGCTTCAACAAAGTATAATAAAGGGTCTGAATACTTATGTAAATCTGATATACATATTTTGTTTATTATAAACCTGTTTTTGCTTTGTTATTATTGCTTTGTCTAAGAGCTTGATTTTAGACCGGGGCCGATATTGTGTGTAGATGGATTAAATTATAGTTTTTTTCATCAATTGTAGAATAAGGCTGTAAGGTAACAACATGTTCTATAAGAGAAGGGGTCTGAATTACTTTTCAAAGGCACTGTATACACACACACACACACACACACACACAATATTTAGAACAATGTAGAATAATAGTGAAGACATCAAAACTATGAAATAACACATTTGGAATCATGTAGTAAACAAATTAACAGGTGAGCCTTGTTAAAAATGAATTTGTGGAATTCTTCCCTTCTTAATGCTTTTGAGCCAATCAATTGTGTTATGACAAGGTAGGGGTGGTATACAGAAGATATCCCTATTTGGCAAAAGCAGCTCAAATAAGCAAAGAGAAATGATAGAATCATTACTTTAAGACATGAAGGTCAGTCAATACAGAAAATGTCAAGTACTTTGAAAGTTTCTTCAAGCGCAGTCGCAAAAACCATCAAGCGCTATGATGAAACTCTCTCTCATGAGGACCGCCACAGGAAAGGAAGACCCAGAGTTACCTCTGCTGCAGAGGATAAGTTCATTAGAGTTACCTCTGCTGCAGAGGATAAGTTCATTAGAGTTACCAGCCTCAGATTACAGCCCAAATAAATGATTCAAAAAGTTTAAGTAACAGACACATCTCAACATCAACTTTTCAGAAGAAACTGTATGAATCAGGCCTTCAGCAATTTGCTGCAAAGAAACCACTACTAAAGGACACCAATAATAAGAAGAGACTTGAACCAAGAAATACAAACAATGGACATTAGACCGGTGGAAATCTGTCCTTTAGTCTGATGAGTCCAAATTTGAGATTTTTGGTTCCAACAATGTCTTTGTGAGACGCAGAGTAGGTGAACGGATCATCTCTGCATGTGTGGTTCCCACCGTGACGCATGGAGGAGGAGGCGTGATGGTGTGTGGGTGCTTTGCTGGTGACACTGACAGTGATTTAT
Source organism: Oncorhynchus clarkii lewisi (assembly GCF_045791955.1). Lineage (NCBI taxonomy): Eukaryota > Metazoa > Chordata > Actinopteri > Salmoniformes > Salmonidae > Oncorhynchus > Oncorhynchus clarkii. The sequence continues at coordinate 59,875,117 of NC_092148.1, read as the reverse complement.
TTTGAATTCAAGGCACACAACCAGCATGGCTACCACAGCATTCTGCATCGATATGCATTCCCATCTGGTTTGCATCTGGTTGGACTATCATGTTTTTCAACAGAACAATGACCCAACACACCCCCAGGCTGTGTAAGGGCTATTTGACCAAGAAGGAGAGTAATGGAGTGCTGCATTAGATGACCTGGCCTCCAAAATCACCCGACCTCAACCCAATTGAGATGGTTTGGGATGAGATGGACTGCAAAGTGTAGGAGAAGCAGCCAACAAGTGCTCAGCATATGTGGGAACGGCTTCAAGACTGTTGGAAAAGCATTCCAGGTGAAGCTGGTTGAGAGAACGCCAAGAGTGAGCAAAGCTGTCATCAAGGCAAAGGGTGGCTACTTTGAAGCATCTAAAATCTTATTCTACAATGTAGAAAATAGTTTTAAAAAATAAAGAAAAACCCTGTAAAAAGCAGTTGTGTCCAAACTTTTGACTGGTACTACTGTATATGTTCCAGCCCCCGACCATCCGCTCAAGAACAAAATCAGCCACAAGCTGAATCTAGTTGGGGACCCTAGTTATAGACCATTTCAGAGAAATAGAACCACTTGATGCTCTGCTTGATAGCAATACAATTGCTTAGAATCAGTCAACATTATGATGTGCTGTGATAAAAGTACTTTTCTTCACTCCATGCCATTGGGAACTGTCAAACAAGAGTTTTCCATGATAATGCAGGCACTGAATGTAGAATTTGGCTTTAAAAAGTCATTAAGGCAGCATTGAATTTACACAAAGAGTACCACTCATCTAATAACAATGGTTAATTCATGCTGCTAACAATTGAATTGCATAATCTATACATCTGATTTGACTATGTTTAGAAAAAAATAGTCCATCTTGATGCTTTAGAGCTTGTTGATTGGCTATAAATACTGACTGTAGTACTCCCGAGTCCTGACCAATCGACAAGCTGGGTCTCTGAAAAAGTATGCCGCTCAGGATGTTAATATAATTTTTTCCCTAATTAGCTATGCTAAGCAGTGGTCAACACAATTCAAACTTGCTGTATAATGGGATATGATGAGGTAACTAAAATGAAAGTCTTCAGTATGTCCACAACATCCATCATATTGGTTATAAAATAAGAAGTGTAGGACTGACTGTACTGTTAGTACTAAATCAGCATAGGCTTGAGACTTGGGGGTTAATGCTTTTCTTTAACAGGAAATCTTTTTTTAAAGCATGTCGGCACTGTGGAGATGACTCTTTCAGTTCTCTTACGTATGGAGGCTCACACATTCACCGAAATAAGTTATATGAAAAGAGAAATTATGTGTGGCCTGAAATCTATTGAAGCAAGCATCATAAAAGCCAAGAGAGATACAATTAGGAGAAGAGGTAAAACGGCAGGTTTAGTGTGTGGGTGGACCAGTTCAATCAAATGTGAAAGAAGACAGACGTTTGACACTCTTTAATGTCTCTCAGGACGTTTATTTCCCATGCATAGTTTGGACAAGTGTGTGGTGGAATTTGAGATTGAAATTTAAAAAAAGAAAAGATCTGACATTCATTATTACTTTTCCATTAGGAATCATTCACAAAATGTTTTCAATTAATGTGAAAAGGTTGAAATTGATCAGCAACTCTTTCAAGGGATGAGTTTGGACGAGGAAAAGTGCTGTAAAAACATAAATACTTGACAAAAAAGCCTCTAAAACTAAAACATTCAGCACATTTGTACAACACAGTGCAATATAAAGTGGAAATTCGAAATGGTTCTCAGCACTGAGCTCCTCGATTTGTCATTTGTTGAAATTGCTAATCTCTTTTAGAAATGAGAACGCAATGCAATTGTAAACATTATTGAGTAAGATATGACTGATACAGCACTGTTCAAAACCACAACAGAGCAAAAATCCTCAACTTTTCACTGCCATTTTGTTTTCCAGTTTTTAGTGCAGAGAAACATCTGCCTGTGTAACACAGAGAAGAGAACAGCACAAGTAACAAACCAATCCATGTAGATCATCATGAGAGGTAAGGATAGTGGAGCACAGGACCAGCTAACACAACACTACGGTAAGGCTGTGCCAGTATAGCCAGTTCTGACTGAGGAAAGATTGCATTTCGCAGGTCTATTCAACAACACTCCGTAAACCAGGGATGTACAGTTGAAGTCGGAAGTTTACATACACCTTAGCCAAATACATTTAAACTCCCTGTCTTAGGTCAGTTAGGATCACCACTTTATTTTAAGAATGTGAAATGTCAGAATAATAGTAAAGAGAAATATTTATTTCAGCTTTTATTTCTTTCATCACATTCACAGTGGGTCAGAAGTTTACATACACTCAATTAGTATTTGGTATCATTGCCTTTAAATTGTTTAAGTTGGGTAAAACGTTTTGGGGAAACGTAAGTTGGGTGAATTGTGGCCCATTCCTCCTGACAGAGCTGCTGTAACTGAGTCAGGTTTCTAGGCCTCCTTGCTCGCACATACTTTTTCAGTTCTGCCCACAAATGTTCGATAGGATTGAGGTCAGGGCTTTGTGATGGCCCCTCCAATACCTTGACTTTGTTGTCTTTTTTGCCACAACTTTGGAAGTATGCTTGGAGTCATTGTCCATTTGGAAGACCCATTTGCGACCAAGCTTTAACTTCCTGACTGATGTCTTGAGATGTTGCTTCAATATATATCTACATAGTTTTCCTGCCTCATGATGCCATCTATATTGTGCACAAGTCCTTCCTGCAGCAAAGCACCCCCACAAGATGATGATGCCACACCTGTGCTTCACGGTTGGGATGGTGTTCTTCAGCTACTGCTCCAAAATGTAGGATCTTTGTCCCCATGTGCAGTTGCAAACCGTAGTCTGGCGGTTTTGGAGCAGTGGCTTCTTCCTTGCTGAGACGCCTTTCAGGTTATGTCGATATAGGACTCGTTTTACTGTGGATATAGATACTTTTGTACCTGAAGGTCCTTTGCTGTTGTTCTGGGATTGATTTGCACTTCTCGCAGCAAAGTACGTTCATCTCTAGGAGACAGAACGCATCTTCTTCCTGAGCAGTATGATGGCTGCGTGGTCCCATGGTGTTTATACTTGCGTACTATTGTTTGTACAGATGAACGTGGTACCGTTCATCGGCCGTTTGGAAATTGCTCCCAAGGATGAACCAGACTTGTGGAGGTCTGAGGTCTTGACTGATTTATTTTGATTTTCCCAGTATGTCAAGCAAAGAGGCACTGAGTTTGAAGTTAGGCTTTGAAATACATCCACAGGTACACCTTCATTTGACTCAAATTATGTCAATTAGCCTATCAGAAACTTCTAAAGCCATGACATCATTTTCTGGAATTTTCCAAGCTGTTTAAAGGCACAGTCAACTTAGTGTATGTAAACTTCTGACCCACTGGAATTGTGATACAGTGAAATATACGTGAAATAATCTGCCTGTAAACAATTGTTGGAAAAATTACTTGTGTCATGCCAAAACTATAGTTTGTTAACAAGAAATTTGTTGAGTGGTTGAAAAACAAATTTTAATGACTCCAACCTAAGTGTATGTAAACTTACGACTTCAACTGTATGTGTGTTTGTGTTTTAGACATGACAGTTTTAGGAGCTACAGTATCTACCGTGTGTCTCTCTACAATCTGTGAAATACATCTGCTGTCCTTGCCTGTCTCTTACACCTTCTCACATGTTTTCTTCTTCTTTTACTTCATTACCGGAAAAACACAATAGAACAAGCACACACTAACAGGTGTCAATTAATCAACATAGATTTAAATGGATCCCATGTCTAATTCAAGCATCATATAGCAAGATGGTTGTGTATCAGCAGCTGCAGATTGGCGGGTGTAATATTTTGATACAGTAGGAGTTTTGAGGGTTAAAGGTCAGGTTTAATGGGGAGATGGGCGGTGTTGTGAAGGGCATTATAGGAACAGGAAGTGAAGTGTCTTCATCCTGATACTCAGGTCCAGTCATCTTCGTTCTACCCAAATTTAAAACACCAGCATTAAAGAAAAATGCTGACAATAATGAAAATAAGATTCAGTGTCATCCCAGTGATTACTGTGAAAGATATTATATATCTACACTTACAAAAACACCTTTACACACCAAGATTGAAACAGTTCCTTCGAAAAGTATGAAAACAATACAAATAAAAAATACAAATATTTTCAGACGCTAGGTAGTTTTCTGTTGACATGAAATCAGAGATAAATATTTCCCATGCTTTCCCTTGCATTAAGAGAAATTACAATTGTGGTTTTGGAAAAAGGAAAATCTATCCATTTGCAAATATTTCATCTGTAATTGATAAACATGTGACACCCATTCCTGTAATTCAGCTAAAATGCTTTCTAGTTAACAAAAGAGCCAGTGTTCAAACAAAACCATATAATTATTTTAAAGCATCATACACTATGCACAGGTAGGTAGAAATAAAAAGGTGGAGATGGTCAGCTCCACAAGAGGGCCCTGGGGGACAACAGTTGTCCCCACTCACTGACAGGTCATGAGCATCAATGGCTCAGGAAAAGCAAGTTTCGTCATGAGCAAGAAATGCTTCAAACAATCACAATCAAATCAAGATAACTGTAATATAAACAGTTAAATTAAGCTTGCTCAGGAGATTAAATGTTGGATCTAGAAGTCCCATTATCAACATTCTGTGAACCTTGGAGGTGAGAGAGGGGGGGAGAGGGCTAGGGGACAGGTATTGAGGTGGTGGGGAAGGGAAGGTGGGCACAAATGTGTGTGCAGGTAGCGTATCTCCGCTCTTAGTGTAATACGAACTTTGACCCATAAGAAGAAATAAGTTACCATAGTAACAATACCGGGAGCGTCAGCGTCCGAGCAGCTAACCAGTGCCTGGCGAGTAACAGTCACATTTACTTCAGACTGACCAGACGTGGTGCTATGCCATGGTGGCACTGACACAGGTGAAAAGCTGGGGCTAGGATGTGAGGGGACACTGTGCAGAGACAGGCATGTTCACTTGACGTGCTCAGCGCTGTGGGAGGAACAGTAGTACTTTTTGTGGGCTATGAACGTGGACAGGCTGCTGAACTTGATATTGCACAGCCGGCAGAAGCGGATGTTACCGTTCTGCAAAGGGGAGACCAGGAGGGTCTTGGGTGTGGTAGGTGCCGGGACAGCAACAGGGAGTGGGAGACCCAGGGTGAGGGCTGCCCTGTCTGGAAGCAGAGCAACAGCAGCCTGGTGGTTCATAACCCCATCCTCCCTCAGGACCTCAGGCACAGGGGACACAGTCAGGGGGAGGGACCTGGTGGGAGACACAGCAGGAGGGGCTGCTTTGGGGGAGCTGCCACCCCCAGCATGGGGACCCAGGGGGCTAATGTTCACCAGGGGAGAGGAGGGGGATACAGTGTCCATTCTGACCCGAATGTTGATGCTGTCCCTGCGGGTCTGGAGGCCCAGTTTGGGCGGGGTAACTGGAGTCTCATCCCTGGGGCTCAGGCTGGGGCTGATGACAGCTGGCTGGCCCTCCAGGTTCAAGACCAGGCCATGCATGGATCTGAAGTGCTCCACCAGGTCACAGGTCACCGCCCTATTGGGAGGGCAGTAGGGGCAGACCACAGGAGGAGAGCCTGGGCCTTTGGCTGCAGGGCCGCTGTGAAGGGATGTAGACTCAGAGCCAGGCAAAGCTGAGGGGTGAGGGCTGGGCGAGGCCCCCTGAGGAGCCTTCTCTGTGGGGAGCCCATTGGCCTCTGGGGAAGTGGAGGCTGGTCTCTTCAGCCTGTGGAGCGTCTTCAGGGTGTGGGCCTGCAGGGTGGTGGCTGGGCAGTAGTAGGTCTTGTGGGCCAGGTAGTTTTCAATGCTGTTGAAGCTGATGCTGCAGGCGGTGCACTTGTGGTAGTCAGTGAGGGGCAGAGCAGAGATGCTGCTGCTGCCCCGTGGGGTGTCCCTCAGACGGGGCCTCTTACTCAGGTCGATTGGGCCGTCTCCATCAGGGCTGGTGCTACTGGAAGTGGCTGGACACAGGCCCAAGGCCATGGCTGGAACAGGGGCCTCCAGGACCTTCCCCAATGAGGCAGCAGCCTCCTGCTTCACAGCCGGGCCCATCCCTGGAGCAGAGGGAAAGGCAATAGCAGCAGCGTTGGCTAGGGCCTCAGTCCGAGCCATGTGGATCTCATACATCTTCTTCCTTTTGCGCGTGCGGATGGGCTGAGGCAGGAAGGTGGCTTTGCCAGCGCTTGACCGCTGGTTGGACGGATCGTGGCGTGAGGCACAATAGAAGCGCTTGTGGACCGTGTAGTTCTCATGGCGACTGAAGTGAATGTTGCAGGCCTGACAGAAGGTCCTGGTGGGGTCTTCTTCCTGGTCCTCTGCTGAGCCGCTGGGGCTCTGGCTGCCCTCACTGGCCAGGTCTCGTCCTCCTCCACCACCTTCCCCCTCAGAGGAAGCGGAGGACACAGCCTCCTTCACCCCAGGGTTCTCACTTTTCATCTCCACCTGCTTGCCCTCTGTGCCGGTGCTGCCTGGAACAGGGTCTGAGTCACTGTGGGAGGCTGTGGCAGCCTGAGGGGATGAACCGTGTCCGACAGAGGGGACGGTGACCCCCGAGGCCCCCTCCTTCACTGGGCCAGCCGCGTCTCCCTGCTGATGCCTGCTGGAGCAGTAGAGCTTCTTGTGAACGTAAAAGTTGTTTATGTTGTTGAAGGTGATGTCACACTCTAAGCAGGTGGCCCCCTTGTGGACAGTGGTGGTAGTGCCTGCGGGATAGAAGGCTGGTGCTGCCCCAGGGGACACCTGGCCCTGCTTCAGCCGGCTGTGGACCATCTCAGACATCTTGGCCAGGATCTCTGAGGCCTGGGGCAGGATGGCTGCCTCTGGGCTGAACATGTACTGTGGCAGGAATACAGCTCCTCCAGGCAGCACTGAGCCAGCTCCTCCCGGGTGGGCAGGGCTGGAGCCAGGGGTGGGGCTGGTTGGCTCTGCCTTCACGGCCACAGCAAAGGGACTCCTGGGGGAGGTGGAGGTCTGAGAGCACCCTACCCCAGTGTGTCCATGGCTCTTCCCCTCCCGGTCCTCCTCCTCCTGCCCCTCATTCTCAGAGTCCGAGCGCAGTTCCTCTTTGATCCTCATGTCTGTGGGGAGGTGGTCAGGTGGGCTGCAGCCTCGCGGGGTGGCTGAGCTCCCATTGGCCCCAGGGCTGGAGGAGTCAGGGTGGGGTACGCAGGCAGGGGGCTCAGGGTGGTCAGCTGAGGAGGGGGTGCTCTGGCGGGGTGAGGGGCTCCTCTCTGCCGGGACCCTCACCTCCAGGTGTGTGCGAACATGCTGCTGGAGCTGGCCGGGTGAGTCTGTGACGTGGCCACATATCTGACATTTCAACACAACACCAGAGTCTCCTGGACTTAGACCTGCCACAGAGAGACAGAGACAAACAGAAATAGAAATTGGTTTCTTACTATTAAACATAACATTAGATCACTGGTGATTATGCTTCATAGCCTATAGGACCGAATCATCATCAATATACCCATAATCTCTCATGGACAGACCCTCCAAAAAACACACGTTATATTGTCACATACCCTGAATAGGTGCAGTGAAATGTGTTGTTTTACAGTTTCAGCCATAGTAAAACAGCACCCCTGGAGCAAAGTAGGGTTGTGTCTTGCTCAAGGGCACATTGACAGATTTTTCAACTTGTCGGCTCTTCGAATCAGCGAGCTTTCGGTTACTGGACCAACGCTCTAACCGCAAGGCTACCTGCCGCCCTTACACTATGTGAGACAATGGGAAGCATCGGATAGCAGCAGCAGTAGTTCCGGGGCTTGATTTTTTCGTATTTGGGTGTACCAGGGCGAGGCAGGTGCTTAAACTTGGGGCGGGGATACGCTGCGAGGTTATTCCTCCAATTGCAGACTACGAGAACCTGGCCATGCTTGATATATCACATTTTTGCCGTAGCCAGTTGGCAAGTATGCAAAAACGTCTCTTTTCCCTGTTATCATTTTTAAGCACAACTGTTGCAGTGGCTTAAAACGAAGTGATGAAATGGACACTGCTAATTCAAAATAGTGTTGAAAACAGCCTCACATATCCATGGTGAGTCTTACACTGCTGTCGTGTGTCAACATGGATGATAAATGCGAAAGGAGGAGGGGGCTTTGGCTGAGAGTTTCTGTTTGCGAGGGTGGAGACTTTACAAATCACATTATCGCAATCTTTAACACGTCTCCCCCAGAACTTAATCAAGCATCTGACCAAATTTCACAATATTTTAGTTCTGGGTTAACCTATATTAATATACCCATAGAAAACATGGTATCTCTGCATAGTTGCTGTTCTGAAGTAGAGGCAGTGCTGTTATCCTCTCACTGCAATTGTAAACAAAAACATTTAGTCTGTTCATGTATTTACCTGTGGACAGAGGCAGTTTGGGCAGGCCAGGACCTGGGGAGTACACTTCACTGTGCGAGCCGGGCTGACAAACCATGTGACTGGTAACCAGGTGGCTATAGAGGATGTCCCTCGTGGTGGAGATGAAGCCACAGCCGTGACACACTCCGTTTTGCGTGTCCGTGTGCACCTTCAGGTGACGCTCACAGTTGGCTTTAGTGGTGAAGGCCGACAGGCAGATCAGACACACAAAGGGACGCTCACCTACAGACACACAGGATACAACACACACAGCTCAACAAAAGTGTCTAACGCTAACATATACAGTGTACAAAACATTAGGAACACCTTCCTAATATGGAGTTGCAACCCCTTTGCCCTCAGAACAGCCTCAATTTGTCAGGGCATGCTCTACAAGTTGTCGAAAGCGTTCCACAGGGATGCTGGCCCGTGTTGACTTGAATACTTCCCACAGTTGTGTCTAGTCAGCTGTATGTCCTTTGGGTGGTGGACCATTCTTGATATACACGGGAAACTGTTAGGCGTGAAAAACCCAGCAGCGTTGCAGTTCTTGACACAGTCAAACCTGTGTGGCTGACACCTACTACCATACTACGGTCACAAGACGCAGGCCTCCTAATTGTCCCTAGAATTTCTAAGTAAACAGCTGGAGGCAGGGCTTTCTCCCATAGAGCAACATTTTTATGGAATGGTCTGCCTACCATGTGAGAGACGCAAACTCGGTCTCAACCTTTAAGTCTTTACTGAAGACTCATCTCTTCAGTGGGTCGGTCATATGATTGAGTCTGGCCCAGGAGTGTGAAGGTGAACGGAAAGGCTCTGGAGCAACAAACCGCCCTTGCTGTCTCTGCCTGGCCGGTTCCCCTCTTTCCACTGGGATTCTCTGCCTCTAACCCTATTACAGGGGCTGAGTCACTGGCTTACTAGGGCTCTTTCATACCGTCCCTACGAGGGGTGCGTCACTTGAGTGGGTTGAGTCACTGATGTGATCTTCCTGTCTGGGTGGCGCCCCCCCTTGGGTTGTGCCGTGGCGGAGATCTTTGTGGGCTATGCTCGGCCTTGTCTCAGGATGATAAGTTGGTGGTTGAAGATATCCCTCTAGTGGTGTGGGGGCTGTTCTTTGACAGAGTGGGTGGGGTTATATCCTTCCTGTTTGGTCCTATCCGGGGGTGTCATCGGATGGGGCCACAGTGTCTCCTGACCCCTCCTGTCTCAGCCTCCAGTATTTATGCTGCAGTAGTTTATGTGTCGGGGGGCTAGGGTCAGTTTGTTATATCTGGAGTACTTCTCCTGTCCTATCCGGTGTCCTGTGTGAATTTAAGTATGCTCTCTCTAATTCTCTCTTTCTCTCTCTCGGAGGACCTGAGCCCTAGGACCATGCCTCAGGACTACCTGACATGATGACTCCTTGCTGTACCCAGTCCACCGGGCCGTGCTGCTGCTCCAGTTTCAACTGTTCTGCCTGTGGTTATTATTATTTGACCATGTTAGTCATTTATGAACATTTGAACATCTTGGCCATGTTCTGTTATAATCTCCACCCGGCACAGCCAGAAGAGGACTGGCCACCCCACATAGCCTGGTTCCTCTCTAGGTTTCTTCCTAGGTTTTGGCCTTTCTAGGGAGTTTTTCCTAGCCACCGTGCTTCTACACCTGCATTGCTTGCTGTTTGGGGTTTTAGGCTGGGTTTCTGTACTACACTTTGAGATATCAGCTGATGTACGAAGGGCTATATAAATACATTTGATTTGATTTGATACCCATTTCAAAGGCACTTAAATATTTTATCTTGCCCATTCACCCTCTGAATGGCACACATACACAATCCATGTCTCAATTGTCTCAAGGCTTAAAAATACTTCTTTAACTTGTCTCTCCCCCTTCATCTACACTGACTCAAATGGATTTAACAAGTGACATCAATAAAGCACGTAACATTTTATTTGTCACGTACACATGTTAATGCGAGTGTAGCGAAATGCTTGTGCTTCTAGTTCTGACAGTGCAGTAATATTACAATTCCCCAACAACTACCATATAAACACAAATCTAAAGGGGTGAATGAGAATATGTAGATGTACATTTTTATTTATTTTATTTCACCTTTATTTAACCAGGTAGGCTAGTTGAGAACAAGTTCTCATTTGCAACTGCGACCTGGCCAAGATAAAGCGTATGGATGAGCAATGGCCGAGCGGCATAGGCAAGGTGCAATAGATGGTATAAAATACAGTACATACATGTGATATGAGTAATGTAAGATATGTAAACATTCTTAAAAGTGGCATTATTTAGAGTGGCATTGTATAAAGTGACTAGTGGTCCATTTATTTAAGTGGCCTGTGATTGGGTCTCAATGTAGGCAGCAGCCTCTCTGAGTTAGTGATTGCTGTTTAGCAGTCTGATGGGATCATAGCTTTCACCTGGATTCACCTGATCAGTCTATGCCATGGAAAGAGCATGTTTTGAACATTCAGTGTAGGTATTTTAACACACAATGACCACCAGTAGACTTGCTTAACCTAATAATACAAAAAGAGAGAAAAGGTCCTACTGTTATAACTGGCTATTAAAAGTGCAATACTTACGCAAATATACACACTTAGGGAATCTGCTTTGAGAGAGAGAGCTAAAGTAATGTTTTGTTAGAGAGATGACAGTTCTCACCACTGTGTGTCCGCATGTGGATCTCCAGGGAGCTGGCGCTGGGGCAGCTCTTGTTACATTGTGGGAAGGGGCAGACACGCTCATTGGGGTAGGAGTCCTTGGGCTTGTCCTGTGGAGGGGAGCAGGAGGACTGCTGCTTCTGCCGGCTGGCACAGTAGTACATGAGGTGGGCCTGGAGGTTCCTCTCACTGCGGTACCAGATCCCACAGTCCTTACACGGAAAGATGTCCTCTGGACCAAGCAAACAAACAACTGTTATCACTTATCAAATGAGTAGTACATAAACAATGCACGAGAGCAGTGCATGTTCATTCATAAAAAAAACAGATTCCATGTGATCTGCTTACACAGACACTTTCATGTAAACATCATGTTCATTGATGTGTACACACATCACCACACACGCATTCAGCTACGTCACATGATCGATTCAATTGCGGAGCGAGAAAAAACACTTGATATTGCTCCGGGGTCTCCAAGGCAACAAGAGCACAGAGGTTGTGGGAGCGAGCGCCCGCCCGCGCGGGGTAATCGTACTGATCTGGTGTCAGGGCTCATGTTAAACAGGCTATTTTTGATAACGTCCGTAATTACCCACAGTCCTCAGCACAGAGCTTCTACAGCAGGAACCGGGATACGGCTGATCATGTTTTACCCTTTAGCTTGATTTGTGGTGATTAATCATGCACTCATCACAGCATGTCCATGCCTGCTCCCGCTGCTGACTACATTGCCAATAGGGGACTTTATGAAAAAGCGTGAAGGCAATTACAAAGCAGTCTACCTCTGAGACCAGGCGGTACAGACGAGTTACATTGCCACCTTGTGGTGTACTGGGTGAATGAGAAAATGTGGCACGGTGAACCTTTGCACTTGCATTTATCTAGGTTCCAACATTGAGTCCCTCAATGTTGTTCACATTGACAGTATATACACAGTACAGTAACTGCCAATGCTTTGTGCTATGCATGTGCTCAGCATAGACATTAAAACCAGTAGATGGTGTTAGCGCTGACATTCCTGAAACTCCTGATGGAGCGTGAAGTATTTTCATTTTTAGCGCCATATTGCTGAATGGGGCTGAATAGCACCAGAAAATAGCTAAAGATCATAGTGAAAGTGGCCGTAACTAGCAAAGGATCATGGTCAACGTAAATACAAATTTGTTCATAACTGACTTGCCTAGTTAATTAAAGGTTACAATGTACTTGTTTTCAACCTGCCTGAGAGAGTCAACCTTAATGTCAATGGTGTGAGGGCGCGAGCCTCCTTGTAGCATGCCGGCCCGTGATTGGTCTGTGTCAGAACGTGGTCCTGTGTGACGACAAATGTAGTAGTCAGAATGGGTCACTATTTAATTAAATATCTTAATTTGTAGCGAACTTTCAAATAATGTCTGGCCGTTCTGTCGATTGTAATTGACATAGGCTTTTTAGGGCAGAACAGGCCTTTCGGCCCCCTCTAGGTTTCTACGCAGTAGCCGACAAGCAGAGCTTGTGACTTCATGCTCCAGACTGGACACTGGGGGCTTTGGTGCTTACACAGACACATGTACGAAAGCACACAAGACACACTTATAAAAATAACACATTATTATCCTGAGCAATCTGAAACTCACTATTGACAACTGCCGTGGCCAAGATGGCTGCCATCCCAGCCTGCTGGGGGAGGAGCTGTATCTCAGAGTGGAGGGATGCTGGGTAGACACCTGTAGGCTCCTCCTTCACCGCTACAGCCTGGGTCTTAGAGGGGGACCGCTGCTCCATAGAGGGTGTAGACAGCGTAGCCAGCAGACCGTCCCCTGTGGAGATGTCCTGGGTTACCTTACAATACAGCTCCTCACCTAGGGAGAAGAGATAGAGTCACACACACAACAACACACGTCACACCAGGGGCATGTAGTGAATAGATGGTGTTGTACAGTATGTTATCTATGGAATGTATAGTAATCTATAGTAGGTCAAAATATCTCCGTTCTGGTCTCACTCTAATAAGAGACCTCTGATTGTAAACCTGGATAAGAGCACCAGAACTAAAAATGTAACAATGAAAATGGTGCATTATCTGCATGAGTGCTGTGTTGATTGTTTGGGCAGTTTGTAGAACCTTGGCTGTAGATGGTACAGTTGGTATCTGTTGCATCAGAGGTTAACAGGACTCTACGGAGCCAGCAGTCTGTGTCCTCACACACCAGGCTCAACCTGGAGATCTGTAGACACACAAATAAACAAACAGAGACCATCAGACTTGCTCTGGAAACACAGGGTCACGTTTTTAATACAGAATGAGGTGCGGCAAATAATTATCATAAGCCATCATCACGTATCACACACTTTTCCAGGTCTTTTCTGACAAACCGATTTTGATACAGAACATTATACAGACAAAGACCTACTGAAAAGTGAGGTTTAACAATGAATTAATCCTGACAATGTCCTCTGAATAAACTGTTCAATAATTAAAGCCCATCGAATATACACTACAATAAAGGGACTAATCTTTTCCAGCAGTAAGGGGCAGGCCTGTAACATGGGCAATCAGAAGCATAGAGGAAGAGGAAGGGGGCACAGGCTGAACAAAGACTCACTGAAAAGAGCTATAGACAGGGCATGGAGAGAGGGAAGGAACAGAGAGACCCCAGGAGAGAGGAGAAGGAAAGGTAAGAAAGGAGATCCGATGACGTCGTAGTGCTCCTATTCACGCGGACGCCCTCTCAGGAGCTTCTCTCAATACACGATGGGACAAAAGGTGTGTGAGTGGAGGGGAGTCATAATCTAGCTGTGTGTGTTGAAGAATGTGTGTCAGTGTCTGCACATGTGTGAGTGCTGCTGAAGCCAGGGCAGGGCACACCAGAGAGAAACACACACCTGTGCCGTCCTCAGCACAATCTTGTCTTTGTTCAGTGGAGGCTCACAGAGCATTCCACCTGACAATCACTCCCACAGGCTTATCGTGTGCCTGCATGAGACACACACTCATCTACGTACCTCTGTGTGTTACGGCACAGTTAAGCAGAGTGCGTTCGTAACCAAATATCTTATAGCAGTCCCAGTAAAATGTTGTCTTCTTTGTGAGGTTCAATGATACATTCATGAGAGTGTATAGTAAAACCATAAACACAGTCACATTAGGTGGAGCTCCACAACTACCGTATAGTATAGTTGCACAAGGCCTATAGCAGTGCTACACCTGTATGGAGGCCTGAGGACATATAGATTCTAGAACACTGTCTCCACTAGGTGGCAGCAGTCATTCAGCAGCAACAGCCTTGACAGACACACCGCTTCAGGGGAACCACAGTTCACTCAGTCTGCTTGCTACAGGGGATACCTTAGTACACATATTCCAACATGGCACCACATGGACTGAAACTTTGAGAGAATATGAGGTATGAGTTTAAACCGACGTGTGTACAGGGACTGGGGGTATATGGGGTGAGTTGGGAGGCGAGGGAGGACAGTGGAAGGATTTATTTCTGAATCGGTCTGTTCCAGCCTGAAGACGCTGCGTATTGTATTTCATGGAGAACTTGCGCTGATGTGGAGATACGGCTTCTTTTGTTTTAGTTTGGAACCTAATGCTGGAGCCGTCTGTGCTATAAGTGCTGCTAATTTGTTTCAGACTAATTTATCATAAATCTATCACGATGCTTTGGTATTCACTGAAGGCCAGTGTGGTCCGACTTGAGAAAATTTCACAGGAACATTTCACACAAGACTACTGTATATAGGACAGAAAAATAAAACCTTACAACAGAATCAGTTGGGAGTTTTGGACAGTTTGAACAAATGCAAAATGCTCTCTGAGAGACTCTCTGAGACTAGCAGAGAGAAGATGAGGTGGATATGGTGGTTTAGCTGGCTCTGATCTGGCTTTGGGCCCTGAATGCACTAGGGCTTGAATGATGGCTGGAACCAACACACAGTGAGATAATATGAACTAAAAGACATGGGGCAAGATTGCAGTTTGATAGGATGTGTAATTAACAAAGCCAACAGAGGCTGTGGCCGCCAAAGATTGTTAAGTTAAGAGGAGCAGAGAAGCCTCTAGTATCACATCTCCCTAGCCTGGAGGACATAATCAACAATCACAGTATCAAATTAAACATATAATCAAATGGCAAGTCCCTGCCTGTGAACACACACACACACACCAGCTAACAAGCACACTCCACCACTAGTGATGTAAACTATCCCACAATGCAGTGTCCAACATCCCTAACTGAAACACTTTCTAATGAGGAGGGAGAGAACAAGGAAGGGGGAGCCAGAGGAGGACTAAAAGACTAAGAGGGGAAGTGAATGTTGCTTAGCGCTGCCTGTGTTCACCCTGGTGGTCTCCCTAGGATCCAGGCACTTTGAGAGCGCTTCAAGTCCCTCAGTGAGGGAGTCTTTGAGGTGCAGTCTAAGCCCCCTCTTCTGGACCCTCGTCTCTCATGAATATTAATCAGCTCAGCCGGGCTTTAATCTGCCTGATCCCCGCACTGCTGCCGCCGTGACGATAGCAAATCTAATTATTTGGTATTCTGATATTAACCACCACTAGCCCCCTCCCCACACCATACAGCCTCACCATAGCCACCTTCAACTCCCAAACGCGCACAGACACAGCCTCAGTGCGCACGCACCTCACCGCAGCCCACGACGCCCTCTCCTTATCACTCCCAAAAACGCCCTCTTCTCACACCGATAAAACTTGAATGCAAATGATGCTCGGCTGATTTCATTTCTGTATTCGTTCATTCTGTAGCCCTGTCGTTGCGGAGTATAAAAATGAATATAGAATTCTCCCCAGATGCTCTTGTCTGGGGGTTGGAAATGAAGGGAGAAACCTTTCCCTGAACTAACCCCAAGTCTAACCTCGACTCGACTCAATTCAGCTTAATATACGGTTCAATTAAAGCAGAGGAAATAAGACAACGCCTCCCCCATCCTCCAGTAGATTAGAAGATTAAGCCTTCATACCACTGTCAACTCTCCACATATATTTGAATTTGCATACACATCATTGCTACCATAATTTGCTGAATATTCCCTGGTGATTAAAGCAATTATAGAATCCTGTTCTCTGTGGAACCATGAGAAACACAATGAAATGATTGGTCAATAATGAACTTATTTTTCAATGTGTGCATCCTGGATAATGATATCATCCAAGTGTGTTTGAATGTACTCTATGAAGCGGACACAGCTGGACAGACAGAGAAGAAAAGAACAGGAAGGTAGAATAGTCTCTCCTTTCCTGGCCAGTGCAGCTGACTTCCACTGAATTCCACCATAGACCTCCTGACTATTGGGGCTGGCCTGGTCTTTATTCATACTCGTTTTCCCTCTCACTCTCTCTTTCACCCCCTCCTACCATTTACCTCTTCCCCTTCGCTTAATCTTCCCATCCCTCCCGCTCTACAGTACTGTATGGCTAATCATGCCCTCTCTCATCCCTCTCTCTTTCCCATTCCTCAACCTCCCTCTCTCATTCCTACCCCTCTGTCTGCCCTTCTATCTCTATCTCTCCCCTTCAGGAAATGGTTTCTTTCCCAAAAGGGGAATGAAGGGGGTACTCACTGTCCCAAACAAAGAGGTCACTGTGTGAATCCTCCAAAAATACAGAGAAGAAAAGGAAGGAAGATAAACATCAGAAACCTACTCAACATCCGCCTCTCACACACACATTCTCTCTCTCAACACACACACACACACACACACACACACACACACACACACACACACACACACACACACACACACACACACACACACACACACACACACACACACACACACACACACACACACACACACACACACACACACACACACACACACACACACACAAATAAATACGCACATGAATACACTAATAAATGTGCTTACTGTACAAACACACTGAAACCCATTCCCTTATACTGGTCTGCTCATGCACAGCCACACATCTGCATATACACTATATATACAAAAGTATGTAGACACTCCTTCAAAATAGTGGATTTTGCTACTTCAGCCTCGTTGCTGACAAGTGTATACAATCGAGCACACAGCCATGCAATCTCCATAGACAAACATGGCAGTAGAATGGCCTTACTGAAGAGCTCAGTAACTTTCAACGTGGCACCGTCATAGGACGCCACCTTTCCAACAAGTCAGTTCATCAAATTTCTGCCCTGCTAGAGCTTCCCCGGTCAACTGTGAGTGCTGTTATTGTGAAGTGGAAACGTCTAGGATCAGATGTGAAGTTGTAGGCCACACACGCTCACAGAACGGGACTGCCGAGTACTGAAGCTCGTAAAAATCGCCTGTCTTCAGTTGCAAGACTCACTACCGAGTTCCAAACTTCCTCTGGAAGCAACGTCAACACAATAACTGTTTCCATGGCCAAGCAGCAGCACACAAGCCTAAGATCACCATGCGCAATGCCAAGCGTCGGCTGGAGTGGTGTAAAGCTCGCCGCCATTGGACTCTGGAACAGTGGAAACATGCTCTCTGGAGTGGTGAATCACTCTTCACCAACGGACAAATCTGGGTTTGGTGGATGTTAGGAGAACGCTACCTGCCGAATGCATAGTGCCAACTGCAAAGTTTGGTAGAGGAGGAATAATGGTGTGGGACTGTTTTTCATGGTTTGGGCCCCTTAGTTCCAGTGAAGGGACATTATAATGCTACAGCGCATTCGGGAAGTATTAAGACCCCTTGCCTTTCTCCACATTTTGTTACGTTACAGCCTTATTCTAAAATTGATTGAATAAATAAAAATCCTCAATCTACACAATACCCCATAACAACAAAGCGAAGCAGGTTTTTCCATTTTTTTTGCACATTTATTGAAAATAAAAACAGAAATAACTAATTTAGATAAGTATTCAGACCCTTTGCGATGAGATTCGAAATTGAGCTAAGGTGCATCCTGTTTCCATTGATCATCCTTAAGATGTTTCTACAACTTGACTGAAGTCCACCTGTGGTAAATTCAATTGATTGGACATGATTTGGAAAGGCACACACCTGTCTATACAAGGTCCCACAGTTGACAATGCATGTCAGAGCAAAAACCAAGCCATGAGGTCGAAGGAATTGTCCGTATAGCTCCAAGACAGGATTGTGTCGAGGCACAGATCTGGTGAAGGGTAACAAAAAATGTCTGCAGCATTAAAGGTCCCCAAGAACACAGTGGCCTCCATCATTCTTAAATGGAAGAAGTTTGGAACCACCAAGACTCGGCCCGGCCAAACTGAGCAATCGGGGAAATGGGCCTTTGTCAGGGAGGTGACCAAGAACCCGATGGTCACTCTGACAGAGCTCCAGAGTTCCTCTGTGGAAATGGTAGAACTTTCCAAAAGGACAACCATCTCCACAGCACTCCACCAATCAGGCCAGATGCAAGCCACCCCTCAGTAAAAAGCACATGACAGCCCACTTGGAGTTTGCCAAAAGTCACCTAAAGACACTCAGACCATGAGAAACATGATTCTCTGATGTGATGAAACCAAGATTGAACTCTTTGGCCTAAATGCCAAGTGTCACGTCTGGAGGAAACCTGGCACCATCCCTACGGTGAAGCATGGTGGTGGCAGCATCATGCTGTGGGGATATTTTTCAGCGGCAGGGACTGGGAGACTGGTCAGGATCGAGGGAAATATGAACTGAGCAAAGTACAGAGAGATCCTTGATGAAAACCTGCTCCAGAGCACTCAAGACCTCAGATTGGGTCAAAGGTTCACCTTCCAACAAGTCAATAACTCTAAGCACATAGCCAAGACAACGCAGGAGTGGCTTCGGGTCAAGTCTCTGAATGTCCTTGAGTGGCCCAGCCAGAGCCCAGACTTGAACTCGATCAAACATATCTGGAGAGACCTGAAAAAGAGCTTGAGAGGATCTGCAGAGAGGAATGTGAGAAACTCCCCAAATACAGCTGTGCCAAGTTTGTAGTGTCATATACAAGAAGATTCGAGGCTGTAATCTATGCCAAAGGTGCTTCAACAAAGTACTGAGTAAATGGTCTGAATACTTATGTAAATGTTATAGTTCAGTACATGTTTTATAAATGTGCAAACATTTCTAAAAACTTGTTTGCTTTGTCATTATGGGGTATTGTGTGTAGATTGATGTGGGAAAAAAATGTGGAAAAAGTAAAGGGGTCTGAATATTTTCAGAATGCACTGTACAAATGACATTCTAAACGATTATGTGCCTCCAACTGTCTGCCACAATTTCGGGAAGGCCCTCTTCTTGTTTCAGCATGACAATGCCCCCGTGCACAAACCGAGGTTCAGCCAGAAATGGTTTGTCGAGATCAGTGTGGAAGAACTTGACTGGCCTGCACAGAGCCCTGACCTCAACCCCATCGAACACCTTTGGGATTAATTGGAATGCCGACTGTGAGCTAGGTCATCAGCGCCTGACCTCACTAATGCTTGTGGCTGAATAGAAGCAAGTCCCCGCAGCAATGTTCCAACATCTAGTGGAAAGCCTTCCCAGAAGAGTAGAGGCTGTTATAGCAGCAAAGGGGGACCAACTCCATATTTATGCCCATGATTTTGAAATGAGATGTTCAACGAGCAGGTGTCCACATACTTTTGGTAATGTAGTGTGCCTCCAAGAAAAAATAATCCAGGTTTGATGAGCTGCATGCAAATGACATGTAAAAATATAAAACTGCGATACTTAAAACAGGCAAGATAAGAGATTTGAAAATGAGGCACTCTTGGAAAGCGGGCTCCAGAACTGCCGGAGATGAGCCTCGGAGATAGGTTTTCCCTCTCTCCTTTACTCTCCGCCCCGCAGAAGCAGGCGCAGATGACAGCGAGCTGCAGATACCAGCCCAGTCACAGGGACTGAGTGATGAGAATAAGCACCCCCTCCCCATCAACTCCATCTCTCCAATCCCACCTCTTTCCATTCCATCTCCCTTCCTCTCTGGCACTGCATTCATCCTTTTGCTGGCTTTTGCCATTGCACTTTCCTATAATTTCTTTTTTTCTCCCTTTTGCCTCTCTACTTGCCCCTACCATAGTCCACCTATTTGGTCCATTCCCTTTCGCTAGTCAACATCTTCTCAGTGTCTGGCAGGGGCAGAAAGAGGGAGAGATGCCATAGTGGAAGTGTCTGAGGAAGAATTTAGGCCTCTGGTCCTCCTGTGAGCTCTAAGCTCTGTAGCACAACCTCAGGTCCTTGTTGCCAATGAACGTATACATGGACGTGCTCTCAACATATCTGCCATCAAGATTAAGCTAGTTTAGTGCACTTTATTATTATAGACATTCAGGAGCGATCAAGAGGGTGACAAGTGCTAAATTACAGATTTGGGGTCTTCTGGAGCGACTGTTTTAATTAAGATCTAATTTGTGAGGGCAGGGTGCAGAAGGCTGCCAAAGACCGTCTCTGTTGATAATTTCAGATCAACTGGAGAGATTTACCAGGAGGTAAACAAACACTGCTAGATAGAGAATGAGAGAGAGTGAAAAGGTTCTCACCTTCACTCGTCCTTCGTAGGGAACGACAGAGCAGTGAGGGGGGAGAGACTCCCCAAAAGTGTGTTTGCAAGCCGTGGGTGGCGGACCTTATCATTTGAGTTCTCCTGGAGAGATTATTGGGGGATTAGTGCTAACGCTTGTTTCTAAAACATGATGAAAAGACGTTCCGCACGTGATAACGCTTTGAACTCCACACTCCGCTCCTTCTAGGATCATGCCTCTAGGCTTCGTTTCCGCGAAAGACAGGAGGGTGAAGAGAGGGAACAAAAGTGATGCGTAAGTTGAGTTGCTTCTGCAGTGGTGTGTGCTCGGCAGAAGATGGTTTGGAGGAGTATCACTCAAACTACGGTGAAACTATAAGGTATGGTGCTCTTTTCCTTGTTGAAGCATTGCCATTATGAAGTTATTCTAACTTGGTTGATACCACCAAATTATCACTACATATCAGGTGTAACCTACTAATCTTAAGACTCTTTTGACCGAGATTTTATCAATTTGTGATGTAATCAAAACGAGGGGAACTATATCAGATGAGTCTGATCCAATCAGAAAATACACACCTCAGTTGCCGTGAGACGAGGACATGTTCACTGAACGACAAACTCCCAGCAATCTAAGGAAACCTGGTCAGCTCATCAGTAAACATTATTACACTGTGTACCAAAGTCCAACATCCATATCAGACAGAATATATTTAAATAGATTTTAATGCCTCTTTCTCAAGAGATGCAAATTACAGGATTTCCATTTGACACACACACAGCCCAGTGACATTGATAATCTAATGAGTGAGATCTCTTTAAGAGAGACCTGTCATGGATATCAACTCACTATCCACCCCGTTTCCTTAGAACTGACTGCCGCTCATGATCCCCACCCACACAAAGCAACAAACATATGCGCGAGCGAACACACACATTTCTTGTAGAAAAATGGTGTCAATCCCTCCAATAGAGTTCCAGACACGTGTAGGTTCTATGCCAAGGTGCATTGAATCTGTTCTGACCTGTGGGGGCCTAACACCCTATTAAGACACTTTATGTTGGTGTTTCCTTTATTTTGGCAGTTACCTGTATATCAGATCAAAAAAGAACAGGTCTTATATTAGCTAGGATCTATGCTTGTTGTGTGAGAGTGTGCAGTGTGTGTGGGTGTTCAAAGTGAACGCTTGTCTTGTTGTGTTACAGGGTAGGCCCGTATTAAACTGATAGCTTATCTGGCAAGATCAAATAAGAAGCACATTTGCTCAGAGAAGGCAGAGCACAGCAGGCAGGTTTGGCATGGATCTGCAGGTCTGCCAGGCGAAGCGGGTGGTGCCAAGTCACCATGTGATGTGATGAGGGGCAGAACCCCAGGGCTCCAGACGCCACTGCAGGCTGCATGACACCACCACTGGGACAGGTCTGAGGTGGAAAGGGACAGGGAGGAGGTCACACTAACAGGACAGCACATGGCATACTGCCATGAAACCAACACTGAATGTCTCTTTTCTGTTACAAAAACATAATCTTGTAGCTGAATCAGGTAACCCTTTGTCCAATCCCCTACACATAATATTCCCTACTGAGGCCAATCAAGCAGAAAAGGTTGGTAATAAGTGTAACTCAATCACAGCAAAATAAACAAAAGTTAGCTGTGTAAATTGGGTATTTGGAATTGTTTAGACTGTCAATGTTGAATCTTTACACAGTACACGATGGCAACAATCATGCAAAGCCAAATGAATTGCACATCCATTGTAAGCACCAGTAGTTTATTAATAATAATTGGTCTCTTTATAGTGGGAGAGAACGCAGCAGAAAGCAATCTTAGCTAAGCAGAGATAGAGATGAAGGGCTGCGTAGCGGTGGATCTGCTCTATTGAGGGTAACCCTGACCCCTGCTGACCCCTGGGCTGGCGGCCTGGCGGGCGGGGAACTGTGGGAGGAGGATGCGGAGTGACAGTGGGAGACACAGGAGGAATGTGAGATTAAACCCACTATCTCCTCCTGACTGAGGGTCAGTCTTCACTCTTTCAGCCCGCAGATAGCAGAGGGAGAGAGAGAGAGGGAGAGAGAGACAGAGATGGAGAGGGTGAGGTTAGAGAGAAGGGAGAGGGAATTCAAAAGAGATGGTCAACGCCGAAAATCTACTAAAAACTGCATTGAGACGTAGTCTTCTTGAACATGACAGAAAGGGAAGAGTGAGAAAAGGAGATGAGCAGTGGAAGGGAGGAAACAAAAGATGGGTGATGGGTGTGTGGAAATTCTGATAATAAACTAAATCTTAGAAATGAGAGCCTATCAACCAGAAATCAATCATTGGGATTTGTTGTCCAGGAGGATGGCGCCACGCAGAGATAAAATACAGGCGGACGTCTGGGGAGCAGAGGGTAGAGGAGAGGGGTGGGCTGGTCTGGGTTTGCTGGGCTGCAGCTGGGAGAGGAAAGGCTGCAGGACCAGTGAGTCAGTCAAGCTCATGGATGCATCAGCATGAGACAAAAAGTAGATGAGCAGTCTTTCAGAGAAACATTCATGGTCATTCAAGTATAATGTCTTCATATATTTATTAACCCTTTGGGGAATACATACGGCATATACCGTCATTTAAGAACAACATCGCAAAAGCCCGCTACACATTTTGGATTATAAACTGGGAAGTTTGAGCCCTGAATGCTGATTGGCTGAATGCTGATTGGTTGAAAGCTGTGGTAAAGTATATCAGACCGTATACCACGGGTATGACAAAAAAGTACTTTTTACTGTTCTAATTCCGTTGGCAACCAGTTTATAATAGCAATAAGGCACCTCGGGGGTTTGTGGTATATGGCCAATATACCACGGCTAATGGCTGTATCCAGGCACTCCGCGTTGCGTCGTGCTAAGAACAGCCCTTAGCCATGGTATATTGCCTTCGGAAAGTATTCAGACCCTTTGACTTTTTCCACATTTTGTAACGCTACAGCCTTATTCTAAAATGTATTACAGATTTTTTTTCCCCCTCAGCAATCTACACACAATATCCCATAATGACAAAATGAAAACAGGTTTTGAGAAATGTTTGAAAATGTATTAAAAATAAACAGAAAAGCCTTATTTACATAAGTATTCAGACCCTTTGCTATGAGATGCGAAATTGAGCTCAGGTGCATCCTGTTTCCATTGATCATCCTTGAGATGTTTCTACAACTTGATTGGAGTCCACCTGTGGTAAATTCAATTGATTGGACATTATTTGGAAAGACATACACCTGTCTACATAAGGTCCCACAGTTGACAGTGCCTGTCAGAGCAAAAACCAAGCCATGAGGTCAAAGGAATTGTCCATAGAGCTCCGAGTATTCAGTATTGAGCATGGAGTTGAACTGATCGAACATCTCTAGAGACCTGAAAATAGCTGTGCAGCGACGCTCCCCATCCAACCTGACAGAGCTTGAGAGAATCTGCAAAGAAGAATGGGAGAAACTCCCCAAATATAGATGTGCCAAGCTTGTAGGGTCATACACAAGAATCGCTTCCAAAAGTGCTTCAACAAAGTATTGAGTAAAGGGTCTGAATACTTATGTAAATGTGTTATTTAAAAAAAAATGTTTTTATATAAATTAGCAAACATTTCTAAAAGCCTATGTTTTCTTTGTCATCATGGATGTGGTATTGCGTGTAGATTGATGAGGGAAAAACCCAATTTAACCAATTTTAGAATAAGGCTGTAACATAACAAAATGTGGAAAAAGTCAAGGGCTCTGAATACTTTCCGAAGGCCATATACCACACCCCCTCAAGCCTTATTGCTTAAATAGAGCATGGATTACAAATCTTTAAAAAGTATTTGATCCAGTCCAGAGAAAGTGTGTGTGTGTATGTGTTTTTGTGTATGAGAGTGTGCAATGTTCTGGTATCTGTATCTGGTCAGTGCCAGGAAAACTCTTCCAGCTCAGAATCACATGATTAGACGGACTTTCAGCACATGATGAATAAGAGACAACTCCAGCGAGAGGAACATCCTGTCTCTAACATTTCCCAAGGAAATGCACATAGCGATTGGCCATGGGGTAATAGGAGCGTGCGCACACGCACACAAAGATATTTCCATTTCCCACCACTGACAGATTAATGGGTGATAAGTCATTTTTTAATTATCCTGTCCCATTGACAGAACCCAACCCTCTACTTGACCTCTAACATCTCCCTCCATGCACTTTGAACCTTCACCTCTGACTCCTGGTCATCTCCCGCATCTTCTGTTTGGACGATCCCAGCGTATGGCCCCCATAGTGTGTCGGTGGTGAGGTCCCTGCAGGCCAGGACCTTGGGGTAAGCAGCATCATCACTCAGCTCCAGATCATCTACAGATAGAAAGGGAGAGAAGAGAACGGGAAGAGAGAGATAGGAGATAGAGATATTAAGTCACTAAGGTCCCACAAGCATACAAGATACACAGCCAAACAAAATTAAACCAAATCCAGGTAAAAATACGGTCTCAAAACACAACTACAATGATCTACGTCATGTAAAGGCCAGAGCCCTGGAGATAACTGAGGAACAGACATGGGAGTCAAGGCTTTTTGTAAACAACCGGTGTAGACTAACAGTGAAATGCTTACTTACAGATCCTTCAACAATGCAGAGTTAAAAAAGATAAAACATCTAACAAAAATGTCATTAGTGACAAGAGGAATAAATGCAGAATGTAAAGAGCTGCCAACTCGTTGAAATAGAAATTTCCCTCCAAATCGAGGTTAATGATCACTGTTAAGATGTCCAGAAGCTGTTTTTTCAGTCATAGGAAATTATGGCGGAGACATTATGTGAGCTGGCGCACACACAGAAAAAATATTTTTGTGTGGAGGTGCTGACTAACGACGAATATAAACTATAAAAATAAATAATACAGAAATGTGCAAACTATTGGGTAAATCACCCAATAAATTACTGGGAGTTGATATTTGGAATGTGTGACTATCTTTATGATTTATTTTGATAGTTTATAGGAGACATTATGTACAAAAGAAGTTAAGATCAGCTTTAAAAAATCTGGTAAGACTGCTACTATCCACTTTTCTGGAGGAGGGGGGGGCGGGGGGGGGTACTAGACTACTAGAACAGGAGGAGACTAAGGCCATTGAGGAGGACAACGCTTCACTAACAAACTGACACCCCTTACAACAACACAGAGGATCAACCAAGTAGGATCTCAAAGGCTTCAACAAAAACACACGTCTCTCACAAAGGGATGATTGAGAAAGACATGTAGAAATTCACTGAGTCCAGTACATACAGTAAGTCATCAGCCATAGCAATGGTGCTCTACAGTGCAGTCCCCCCCCCCACCCCACCCCACATGGTTCAGCTTCACTTTCGGGGCTCGGGCTAAAGTGCCGAGGCGATAAGAGTGTTTGTCTAACACTCTCCATGTCAAAACACTCATCTATCTTCTCTGTATCTATCCCCACCAGAGAACAACAGACAGACGCTGATAAAATGGCTTTCCCACAAGCCTAGAGTGGGAGAGAGAGGGATGGAGAAAGGGGGGATGGCAGGGAGAGAGAGGGATGGAGAAAGGGGGGTGGCAGGGAGAGAGAGGGATGGAGAAAGGGGGGTGGCAGGGAGAGAGAGGGATGGAGAAAGGGGGGTGGCAGGGAGAGAGAGGGATGGAGAAAGGGGGGTGGCAGGGAGAGAGAGGAGTGAAGGAAAGGAAGAAAACAATTCAGACGCAGTAGTGAGAAGGAGATGGGAACGAATCAAGCTTGTGAAAGTGTTTTTGAGTGTGTTATTGTGTTAATGTGACCACTGTTTGACTCCGGTTGTCATAAATGGAGCTCATACCACTATATTTGAACACATTGTAAGCTACTGTATGAAACTGCACTGGGCTAACAAACTCATAATTAAACAAACTCCATTGAAAATCTCTGAAGCTAAAATGTATTTGATTCCCATAAAATGTTGAAGACTATACAGGCAATAGGCCCATGTCTCTATTAGATATTAGTCCGTGTTAGTCTTCTGTCCACATCAGTGAGGCTGAAGTCCAGTGTCCAGGCTTGGCCTATCTCCCATCACCCCCTGGTCAGATCACACTGTAACCCCCTAATCTCAACACTCCATCATTGTCCAGTCTGCTGCCCTGTCCCTGGCTGGTCTCGGTCACATGATGCCTTATCAACGTGACCACCACTATTAACCTAATTGTGAAATTGTCTGCTGAGATTTTACCTTTGTGAGGAAATACAAAGAGAGCACACTGAGAGTCAGTGTTTAGAACGCCTATTCCCCCTCAGGAGACTGAAAAGATTTGGCATGGGTCGCCAGATATTCAAAAAGTTCTACAACTGTTATATCACCGCCTGGTATGGCAACTGCTCAGCCTCCAGGCCGCAAGGGGCCAAGCTTCCTGCTATCCAGGATCTCTATACCAGGTGGTGTCAGGAGAAGGCCCTAAAATTTGCCAAAGACTCCAGCCACCCTAGTCATAGACTGTTCTCTCTACTACCACACTGTTCTCTCTACTACCACACGGCAAGAGGTACCGGAGGGCCAAGTCTAGGTCAAAAAGGCTTCTTAACAGCTTCTACCCCCAAGCCATTAGACTCCTGAACAGCTAATCAAATGGCTACCCGGACTATGTGTATTGACCTCCCCCTCACACACACACACATACACACATCTTTTACACTGCTTGCTACTCTCTGTTTATTATCTATACATAAACACTTTACCTCTTCCTACATGTACATATTAATTACCCCGACTAACCTGTGCCCCCGCACATTTACGCTGTACCAGTACACCCTGTATATAACCTCGTTACTGTTATTTTATTGTTGCTCTTAATTATTTGTTACTTTTCAAAAAATATATATGTTTATGTATTTTTTTTCAACTTCAGTTTGAGTAAATACCTAACACTTATTTTTCTTAAAAGTGCATAGCTGGTGAAGGGCTTTCACTGTAAGGTCTACTACCCCTGCTGTATTCGGCGCATGTGACAAATAACATTTGATTTGATTTAGAAGCTACAAATATTTGATCCTGCTGCCCAGTCTTCTCCCTCTCTATCATCTATAGCACAGGAAGGCGGCGTCACCTCCTGGATGGTAGGGTCCAGCTCTGAGGTGCCCACGGCCAGCCGCCCGGGCACACCATCCAACCGGCGGCTTTAAATAAGAGATCAGTTTCATCCTCCCACTGAGGCGGAGGGAGTGATCACGAGGCCCCTTTTAATCACTGCACATCTGTAATCTCTGCAGGTTAGCATGGCGCTACTCTACGCAGGGCCTCCTCCAGTCCTAATCACTGCTAATTACCACTACCACCCACCACAAAACCCCATAATGACCTGGGGTTCTTATCAATACTGCTCAATGACCTGCCGCTCGCCTCTTGGCCTGATACTGGCCCCTCTGTAGAGGCTCTACACCCCCACAGCCCTGTTCAATGCCCTGCCACTTGCCCACTCCGCCTGATACCCTGGCCCCTCTCCTCGCCTCTACACCATATCTATACCCTCACAGCCCTCAACAATATCCCCGGCCTGGAACACAGACATCATCTACGCTGCTGCGTGACCAGTGGCCACAAAAACACAGGCCTTATCAATAGGGATCTTGCACGACAGAGTCCACATAGACCGAGGGGCCAGCCTTATCAATATAGCTCCACTCTGGCAGTGTCCACACAAAGCCTCATCAATACGGCTGCTTCACCAGCCACTGTGGCGCCCTGTCCGTTTACAACAGCAGACAATAAAACAAACAATCACTCTATCATTAATGAAATGACTAATGCAATTACCCGATGAGTAGAAAGATGGGGATAGAGGGAGGGTAGGACAGAGAGGAAGGACAGAAGGGTGAATAATGCAACAATGAGGTCATAAATTAGTAACAAAAATACATGTGTGATATACATGTACAATATTTCACATGCATCATTGACCTGGATGTAGCCAACAATCACATAACCACTTTTATTTTATAGAGACCTTGTATGTTTGTGACCTGTTGTGGCACGTATCCACAGACAGACTCACGCAAATTCCCTTCCTCTCTGAACCCTTCAAGAGGAACAAAGGAAACATCACATCTAAGCTGAGAAAAAAAACATACTTGTTAACAGACACCTGAAAGTAGTTTGACAAGTCTGTCAAATTGTCATGAGCTCAGTGAACATTGATGTCCTGCCGTTACATGGCCCTATGAGTAACCCAACACCACCAAATGGGTTATAAATTATATCATGTTAAAGTACTACCAATGAGTAGTAGTACTGTAGGGGGACCGGAGTTCAGACTAGATTACCCAAACAATGTTTTGAGACAGACATACAGTAGCACTTCCTGGTACAGGTCAAATACACAGCGTACATTTATCTAGTTATTCTCAACAATTCATGGGACTCTTGGACAGCAATCCATGGTCTAATGGACAAGAACTTTGAGTTATTGAGCAATGAATGACAACATCACCAGCATTACTCAACGACAATGACCAACATTACATCAGCCAACCTAACCTAGCGTTCTGTTGGTTGTCACGTATGCAAAACAAAATGATTGATTACACAACCCTAAGTAACAGGTGCTCCCCTACTCCCCAACACCATAGTCTCCTCTATCAAGGCTAATTGATTTTAAAAAACAATTGTTGATATCAAATGAGCACATCGCTGCGGAGCCATTGATTTTTTTGACACAGTACAACAGGAAATCTTTATCAGGGCCGTACTACGACCCCGCGCTAATAGGTGGGGTTTAACCTCTGCTGAATGACAAATCCCTGAGCTTTCTTCCCCACTCACTCAGCATGGGGACTCCCTCTCTGCTCTGCCCTGGAACTCCCAACTGAGGAAAGAAGATGGGCCCCAATCGGTAAATCAAAATCAAATGTTATTTGTCACATGCTTTGCAAACAACAGGTGTTGACTAACAGTGAAATGCTTACTTACGGGTCCTTTTCCAACAATGCAGAGTTAAAGATTAAAATAAAAAGGTAAAATAAAAATAGATGGTGACACGAGGAATAAATACACAGTGAATAATAAATAACAATAAGGAGTAAAAATAACATGGCCATCTATATACATGGAGTACTAGTACAGAGTCGCTGAACAGGGGTACAAGGTAATTGGAGGTAGCTACTGTATAGGTAGGTATAAAGTGACAAGGCAACACGATAGATAATAGACTGAGGAATAAAGGAATGCCAAATAATTTCAGCCTCCTGAGGGGGAGGAGGCGCTGTTGTGCCGTCTTCACAACTGTGTGGGTGTGTCTGAACCATGTTAATTCCTTAGTGATGTGAACAAAGAGGAAGTTGAAGTTCTCAACCCGTTCCACTACAGCCCTCATAGATGTGGACGTTTCCTGTAGTCCACAAACAGTTTCTTGGTCTTGCCGATGTTGAGGGAGAGGCCGTATTCCTGACACCACATTGCCAGGTCACTGACCTCCTCCTTACAGGCTGGCTCATCGTCGTCGGGGATCAATCCTATCACCGTCTGGCCGTCAGCAAACTTAAAGATGGTGTTGGAGCTGTGCGCAGCCATGAAGGGTTAGGGATAGGATGAAAATGTCAGTGAAGACACTTGCCAGCTGGTCAGCACATGCTCTGAGTACGCCGCATGTCCTGGCCCCGTGGCCTTGTGAATGTTAACTCTTACTCATATCGGCTACGGAGTGCGAGATCACACAGGTGTCCGGAACAACTGGTGCTCTCATGCATGGTTCTATGTTTCTTATCTGGAAGTGAGCATAGAAGGCATTTATCTCATCTGTTAAGCTCGTGTTGCTGGACAGCTCTCTGCTGGGTTTCCCTTTGAAATCCGTGGTAGTTTGCAATCCCTGCACCAACCGCTGAACATCAGAGCCGGTGTATTAGGATTCGGTCTTAGGATGCGGTCTTAGACGCTTTGCCTGTTTCATGGCTCGAAGGTCGAAGCAGGATTTCTTATAAGTGTCCAGATTAGTGTCCCACTCCTTGAAAGCGGCAGCACTAGCCTTTAGCTCAGCACAGATGTTGCCCGTAATCCATGACTGGTTGGGTTATAAACGTACGGTCACTGTGGGGACGACGTCATTGATGCACTTAATTAGGCCGGTGACTGATGTGGTAAACTCCTCAATCAGATGTGTCCCGGAACATATTCCAATCTGTGCTAGTCCTGTAGTTTAGCATCCACTTCAATGGATAATTTCTGTATTGAGCGTGTCACTGGTACTTCCTGTTTGAGTTATTGCTTGTAAGCAGCAAGCAGGAGGATAGAGTTATGGTCTGATTTTGCCAAATGGAGTTCCACCTACACTCTCTAACAAGAAACATTTCCATGATCATCCAAGCAGACCCAGAGTCCCTTCGGGTCCAGTAGCGGTTCAGTTGAAAATATACACATTTCTGGGATATGCACCTCATGCTCAGGACGCAATCATTTCCATTTTACCCTCTATTGCACAGCAAAGATAAGACACCTGCATCGCCACGCTAATCAGATGAGCTTCAACAGAACTTTATCATTGACATTTACGACTGTTTACCCAACTAATTTCTTTTAACTGCACTGCTGAACTTTTATCAGCAAAATACATACCCTAGGAAAGAGCAGATGCCAAACATGCAAATTACAAATATGTGAAATAAGATAAAATAACTTAAAACAAAATGGGGAACATTACTGTAAGCCAGGGTGGCAAGACAGTGTTGACAATATGTACTCCTGGGAATACAGACAGAAATGAAAAATGCTGACATTCACATGCAAAACTTCATTTTGAGTTCAAAGCCCAGTGGTTGAATGTGTTTACTTGCAATAAGAGCCTGTGATTGAGATACATGACTAGTAACACCCTTGTCTGAGTTTATGCTTCAAGTATACATTATCACTCTAAAAACACAGCCAGCTGGGAGTCCAAGGTTATGTAAAAAAGAAACGTACAAAAAGGACAAGCACTGAATGTCATCATTAATAGTGGCTATGTGCAATGTACTTCCTGTGTCTCCGGGAGGCTGTACCAACAGGGGGCACTGTAAAACAGAGAGCAGCCTCATTAGGGTCAAGGGCAGCAGCAGTAGGACTGGAGGGTCACAGACAGGGGAGAATGGTTAGATCTGATCAAGACACCAATACTACCCCTGATCTCCCCCCACCCACCCACACACACACACACACACAG
Source organism: Oncorhynchus clarkii lewisi (assembly GCF_045791955.1). Classification (NCBI taxonomy): domain Eukaryota; kingdom Metazoa; phylum Chordata; class Actinopteri; order Salmoniformes; family Salmonidae; genus Oncorhynchus; species Oncorhynchus clarkii. The sequence continues at coordinate 59,843,449 of NC_092148.1, read as the reverse complement.
AGACAGTGTGTGTGTGTGCGTGCGTGTGCATATGTGCGTGTGAGCTCAATCTCTATTCATTCTTTGCCTCCATCTCTTCCAGCCTCCCCTTCCTCCACTGCTACCCTTTTAGAAATTGAAAGTAGAGACCTTCCAGAAACTCTCCCTGATAATCACACATAAATTAATTAGAAAATGTTTCTTGACATTCTCTCCGCATAGATGGAGGGAAAAAAAAAAGACTCGGGCAAAGCCACAAAATTAATTGTACGGTATGTGACTTCGATAATTAATTCAATCATTAATTCATGTCTTCTTTAACAACTCCTTCTGGCTTCATGAAGGACATTTCAATCATAGCTGTATCAGGATGTAGACTTGGAAAGTGAGTGTAGAATGAAGCTACTGTAAACGGTCAGGGCCATGTACAAATCCACTAGCTAGAAGTTAGAAGGCCTAAGGCGCTATAATAATAGCACACAAGGATGTGAAACAACGTGCCATAAAATATGAGTCCTTTTCTTACACTCTGGTCTGTGTCTGTACTTTAAAAGAGCAAACCGTTTTAAACATAATGCTGCTTCCTGTAATAAATCTATATAGAAATCACAGGCAGTGGCGTAGTGGAGGGTAAATGCAAGTAAACACAGTTTACCCACCTTTTTCCCCAATCTCCCAACAGTTTACCAACCTTTTTCCCCCATCTCCCAACAGTTTACCCACCTTTTTCCCCATCTCCCAACAGTTTACCCACCTTTTCCCCCATCTCCCAACAGTTTACCCACCTTTTTCCCCATCTCCCAACAGTTTACCCACCTTTTTCCCCATCTCCCAACAGTTTACCCACCTTTTTCCCCATCTCCCAACAGTTTACCCACCTTTTTCCCCATCTCCCAACAGTTTACCCACCTTTTTCCCCATCTCCCAACAGTTTACCCACCTTTTTCCCCATCTCCCAACAGTTTACCCACCTTTTCCCCCATCTCCCAACAGTTTACCCACCTTTTTCCCCATCTCCCAACAGTTTACCCACCTTTTTCCCCATCTCCCAACAGTTTACCCACCTTTTTCCCCAATCTCCCAACAGTTTACCAACCTTTTTCCCCCATCTCCCAACAGTTTACCCACCTTTTTCCCCATCTCCCAACAGTTTACCCACCTTTTCCCCCATCTCCCAACAGTTTACCCACCTTTTTCCCCATCTCCCAACAGTTTACCCACCTTTTTCCTCCATCTCCCAACAGTTTACCCACCTTTTTCCTCCATCTCCCAACAGTTTACCCACCTTTTACAGAAAAATGCATTAAAAGAACAGGGAGCGTTCTTTTTGTCACTGCGACCGGTGAGCAGAGTTACCCACCTATTTGGGAAGTATTAATGGGAAGTCTTAATGGGCTAACGGAGGAGAGACAATTGAGTGTGCTCTTGTTCCACTTCCTAAAATGGCTACTTTTTTCCTACAGTTTTAACAGCAGATTTTGTTAGAGGAGTGTGTCAGAAAAAGTGCCAGAAATTCCCATTTCCTGGTGTTAATTCATTGAATCAGGCTGGAGGTGGTAACTACTGTATTGACATTCAATCATTCCAGAGATACTTCCATTTGGGCACACCAAGCCAACGATGCATTTCAGAAAATGCATCACCCTCTCCAAGTTCACCACATGTGACAATGCTCTTTCCCCTGCATGAAATCTCATCACACACATCAGATCTAAACCATTCAGTATAGTGGAGCAGTGAGCTGGAGTGGGAAGTTGGTGTGAGTCTGGCAGTGGAGAGATAGAGGACAGGAGGGGGAAAGAACAAACTGAAACGCAGGGTAGGAAGGACAGGATGTGGGCTAGCACTGCTGAGAAGCCAGGCATCTGATAGGGTTGTAATCACCATGGCTCTGTCCCGGCAACAGGCGCTAACACATCGGCGATGGGAGCAGCTGGGCTGATAGGGCCTGGACAGCACTGAGAAATGTTCCTTTAGATTATACCCCTCGCCTATCAATCATCACGAGGGGAACAGAGTGACACAGAGACAGGGCCAGTTGAGAGAGAGCGAGAGTGAGAGGACAGGGGTGGACAGGGGTGGGGTTCAAGAGGAACGGAGATAGAGGGGGTTGTTAAGGCTTAACTACAGTTGCTCCTTCATTCTAGATAAAATACACCAAAGCAGGTCCATCATTAAACAGTGAGCTTATTATTTTACCACAGTGAAACAGACATGTAATGGCCACCATATTTATTCACAGGAACAGATCACATTCACATGGAAGTAAACACATTCAACCACTGGGCTTTGAACTCAAAATGAAGTTTTGCATGTGAATGTCAGCATTCTTTATTTCTGTCTCTATTCCCAGGAGTACATATTGTCTTCAACCTTAGATTTTTATGCAACTACTTTTTCCAAAAAAGATTCAAACATGTTTGCAGAAAGAACGGGGTGTCAGCTATGGCATGGCACCTTGAATTTGCAAAATATATATTTTGGTTATTGAACTAGAGCAAGTCAAGTTGATTTAAACATAATTATGGTAACGGAATTACAACATGGGTCCCTGATATGTACTACATAGAAATGCATAATTATGGATGTGAATGTCATTCTCCTCATGTTTCACAAGTAGTTTGGACATCCCAACGCAGCATAGTAGAGCACAGTACAATGTAGCACAGCAGAGTAGGGTAGAGTAGAGTTCAGTACACTACTTTTATTTACTGTACTATACGCAGTACTTTACTCTACTGTGCTATGCAAACGTGTGAAACATACATCTACAACAGTTTCAGATTTGGTCCAGTCCAGCCAGGCCAAGGTGGACTGACCTAATTTCAAATACTTTTCACCGTCCATGGACATCCGGTGCTCAATGTGTGAGGATGCTGGTTACAGTAAATGGAAAGAGAGGAGGCTCATGGGTAGGTGTCAGTAAGAGCTGGAAGAGGTCACATTAACTGGAGAGAGAGAGCGAGAGAGAGAGAGAGAGAAAGAAAGAGAAGTTGTCCACTCAGACAGATTTATAACTCTTGGTTTGCCCACCGACGACAGAAAGAAAACAGTTATGAGCTGAACATTACAGTATGTAAATTCAGTTGCACTAATTCCATGACCGATATCTTGGTTATTCCATTACCAATTTGGTAACGAATTACAAGTTTTAATAACTTAATAACATAGGCTCTTAGCGTTCATTTGACAATTTGATATTCTCCTGTGAACTTCACATGTAGGCAGTGGCGTGTATTCATGGATGCCAAGGGAAGCCAGGCTTCAACAAATATTTGACCAATAAATAAGTAAATAAAATAATTTATATTTCATCTCTCTGTGTTTTCATAATTTTCTGTAAATTTGCAAGTGGCTGAATCTCACCGGAGAAATCACCCGAGCGAGGGAAACAATGCCCCTCTGTCTCAGCATGTGTAGCCCATGTACCTGATTCTCTCTGGACAGGGAAACAGTGCCCCTCTGTCTCAGCATGTGTAGCCCATGTACCTGATTCTCTCTGGACAGGGAAACAGTGCCCCTCTGTCTCAGCATGTGTAGCCCATGTACCTGATTCTCTCTGGACAGGGAAACAATGCCCCTCTGTCTCAGCATGTGTAGCCCATGTACCTGATTCTCTCTGGACAGGGAAACAGTGCCCCTCTGTCTCAGCATGTGTAGCCCATGTACCTGATTCTCTCTGGACAGGGAAACAATGCCCCTCTGTCTCAGCATGTGTAGCCCATGTACCTGATTCTCTCTGGACAGGGAAACAGTGCCCCTCTGTCTCAGCATGTGTAGCCCATGTACCTGATTCTCTCTGGACAGGGAAACAATGCCCCTCTGTCTCAGCATGTGTAGCCCATGTACCTGATTCTCTCTGGACAGGGAAACAGTGCCCCTCTGTCTCAGCATGTGTAGCCCATGTACCTGATTCTCTCTGGACAGGGAAACAGTGCCCCTCTGCCTCAGCATGTGTAGCCCATGTACCTGATTCTCTCTGGACAGGGAAACAGTGCCCCTCTGCCTCAGCATGTATAGCCCATGTACCTGATTCTCTCTGGACAGGGAAACAGTGCCCCTCTGCCTCAGCATGTGTAGCCCATGTACCTGATTCTCTCTGGACAGGGAAACAGCGCCCCCTCTGTCTCAGCATGTGTAGCCCATGTACCTGATTCTCTCTGGACAGGGAAACAATGCCCCTCTGTCTCAGCATGTGTAGCCCATGTACCTGATTCTCTCTGGACCAAAAGAGTATAACATGTTGCCGACGTAGCATTTGATTGATTGACTGATGCCAGCAAGAATTTGGCCTCCCTTGATCATTTCTTTTTTTGCCAATCAGCATTGAGCTGAGTTCAACTGTGGGATGTCTTAGTGCAGCAAAACACCCCCTATGGGAGGCCAGTTTGGATTTGGCTTCAGACCAATCAAATCACGTATCTGTTTCTGGTCTGCTTGTGTTGATGTCCTGCAGTAGCTAGCTTCTAAATCGTTCCTTTCCTAAGCCATGGATGGAGATGGGGATTTGGACTTGTGGTTATGATTATGACAGCGATTCTGATCTAACCATAAATTAATATGTTGTGCCACTGGCCTGAGACAAGTTCAATATGCAGCCTAGATGTAGCTTAGTAGGCTCACATTAACTAGATAACTAGCAAGCTTAGCTGGTTAATTGTTGCTCATACAAGGAAGTAGCTTATGACAACAAAAAACTAAAAGTGTACTGTATGACAGAGCCATAGACCGGTTTGCCAACATGAAAAAGAGGATGCCATTGGCATTCAACTAGTCTACAAGTAGGGTGAGTCAACATTTTTGTTTAAGCACGCACGCACACACAAAAATCAGTACCATGGACAGCCACATGATATTTAGCAACATTGATTGGACTAAATCGTTTTTGGTATATTTACATTTGTTTTCAGTATTAAACTAAGCATATACAGCCTTGTTGATTTGATGTTTAAATGTTTAAGTTGAAATGGTGATGGAACAGCAGAGGCAGTGCTCCTGTTGTCTTTGTGCTGATGTGCAGGAACTCTGTGGTTCTCAATCAGGTTTTGTTTAGTAAACTGTTGAAAACATTAACTTGCTTGACCATGCTGCAGGAGATATAACTGTTTGTATGCAACATTTGCTTTGTGGACTTCACCGGACAGATGTTGCTTTCCTTTTTTTTAAATGAAACAAACGTATTTGTAGTTGAATTTATTCTGCCACTGTGTAACTGTTGTCTTTCTGTTGTCACGGCCTTATTGTGTATCACAGTGGTGTATGAACGAATGGGTTAGAGAGCAAACAACGCAATTATCACGACATAGGTGGCATTTTTGACTGGCTTGGCTTGCTCAGTGATTTTACCCATGCACCGCTACCGCATGTAGGTGCTCATGGGTCCTTTTCTATGGAAATGCCCTGAATCAACATGTCCAATGGGCATAGAGTATCTAAAAGGCAAACAAACCTCCGGGAATGAGTAAGAAATAGCTTCTGAATGATAAATATAATCTGCTGTAATAGACAGGTTACAGAGAAGCCATGAGAAAAAGGTCTAGTAATGAGTGGTTGGCTTTCTATACACCAGTCTGCTGTGTGCTCATTATAAGAACATATCAAGAGACCAATATTTCCCTTAGACACACATTCTCGGCCTCACACCAGAGGGCGAAACACACTCCCTCACCCGATCTCCGCACTCCTACTCCTCAATCCCTACCCCTCAAAAGTGATGTCAGACCACAGTCAAATGTTTATGATGTGACTGAGACAACGGTTTACATAAATGTCAATAGACCAACCGTAAACCCCCCCAGATAACAGGATATCTTCACACAACCACACTCACTGCCAACAGGATCACAAATGAGCTGCTTTACCCTAGTATTGCCATTATAGGAAAATGTATCTTCTTTCGCCAAGACATGCTGTAGATATACACCCACAACCTTTGCAGAAATGCATAGAAATGAAAACTGTATCACCACAATCAGTACACTTCATCCATGAAAGAATCACTTTGATTGGTGGTCACAGCAAACAAGTGTTCTTGTCCTTAGAATCATCATCTAGGTACAAACGGATACTTTCTGTAGCAAAGTATTGTCCTAAAAAAATAACAGATTTTGGGATTGGTATTTTTGTTGATTTCTAATACTAAGAGAAAATAGCTACACAAAATGATGCAAATGTGTTATTACTGCACTTGATACCTCCACTGCCTTCTGCCTTTCACAAGGAATAGGAACAAGGAATAGGCTGAAATAAAACCTCAAAAGTGAAACCGCTATATCTCAACCTGATACCACACACAACTAAACTTGTATAACTTCTCATTTGATGGAAATCTTTACAGAGAAATAAAGCAACTTGCAAAATAATAAAAAAGCAAAGCACACAAGGAACATTTTCCAGATAACATTACTGCCTTTAATATTATGCATAGTGATAGGAGATTACACAGGAGATTACGGTCTCCAAAACTGCTAAATATAAGGCATGTTCAAAACCTTGCTGTTAGGTACATGGATTTTCTTTATAAATTCACATAAAACCATATATCATACGCAGATTTAGAAACAGACATCATAATAATCATAATTTTTTATCTTCATGATTAAAACTACTTGTATTTAATACTTTAATCTTGGTATACCTGTAAGGAGGCATGTCAGTTCTACCTCTGCCTTTTCCACTTTAGTTCTGCTCATCCCTCATCCCCCTGCTCACCCTCCAATTCCCTCTACGGAGCTCTCCTATAGAGGGATATGCAGATTCAGTCACTCTCTGCTGACAGAGAGACAACCTAACCCTCTATACACACCTTCATATCAGGACCACTCCCTCCCTGCCTCTCACCCACCACCACCGCTGCCCAAAATAAATTATCATAATTTATATGCCATTGATAATATGCATATTACTATGTCACTCCATGGTCCTTCATAATTAAATATTATACAAATCCACTACGCTGGGAAAATAATAATTATTATTATTATTACGTTGCAATAATAATTAATTATTGCGGGTAATTTGGAGGACAAGGATAGAGGAAAATGCTAGCAAGGCAGGTCTGCTGGGTTTCTCCAGGTCCGATTGCACAGCTCAGTGACACTCAGTCTGTTCTGTTCAGTATGTGGAGGAGAGAGAGCCAGGAGTGACAGTCTGTGAGCCACGAGGGATTACTGTGATGGCTATTTGCATATCAAGAATTTTAAGCAGAGAGGAAAATATCAAACCCTCCAGCCAGCAAGGTCATTCAAGAGACACATTTTTTTCTCTTCATCATTTATTTTGCATATCATGCAGCAGGACACATCCTAGATTAAAAAGCCCCTTTACCGTATCATACTATCCCTGCCAGCCACCGCCTTCCATTCTAAAACACCACACCCTCATCAAACTCTATATTACACACACCAACTCCATTACAGAGAAATACAACCACAGACACACACCTCATCTTCCAGGTGGCCTGAAAAATATAGCAAGAATATCATTTGTTAAATAAATATTTGAGCTAGTGTAAGCCTTTTCCTACAGCATCCAACTTCTTTAGATATTGCTTATAGTCAAGGCCTATTTTAATGTTCATGGTTTTCACTATCAATTAATGTCACAAAGGCAATGTATTGATAGTTATTGAAAGTAAATATAATTATTTAATTTTTTATACTGCTTGATAACGATCGTCTATAGTCATATCACTCACTTGGATGAAAGTGTAGGCTACAACCATATGATAACCACTTATCATATGGTCCTACCAGGGAAAATAACACACTAATGACACTTTACAGGAAGATAGTATAATGCCTTTCTGATGGGAAGTGTCACATTTTATTTTCTAATAACAGGAAACGAATGTGGTCGACAAATATAGGCATGGGAAGAATTAAAATCCTTATTTTGAGCAATTACAATACGAGTCTTCCTTCTGTTCGTGTGAAATGTAATGTCTGAGCAGTGGTAATGACACAGACACAATGCAATATAATTTACAGGAACGAAATAGATTAAAAAATATATTAAAATCCTTTCTATAAAGAATTGCTAACGTAATAATCATTACCATTATATTGTAAAAATTGGATTTTTGCACAGAATTGGAAATTACATGAAAAATATTTCTACACTGTAAATTAACGACAAATATTCATGATTGTGTTCATCATTGACTCATTATGGCATAGAGAGAGAGCGAGAAGACTGCGAGGGCCTGAAGACATCAGTCATGGAGACAGAATATATCAAATTTCTCACATAAAGCGTGGCTGCCATGACATGAACATCTAGAAAGCACAGAAATTGAGGGCAAGCACCAATCTCTGGCAGACAGGAGCATGACAGTCTGCATTTGTGAGCAGGAAAATAGTTAAGTTGGACAGCTTGTGAGAGCGACAGAGAGAGACGGAGAGAGGGAGAGGGAAAGAGAGAGTAAGAAGGAGGGGGTGGTGAGGACCTGACCAGACCCTGCTCTCTAGTGTAAACCACCCCCAAATCCCTGTACCCAGACGGACAGCCAGACAGACAGGAGGTAGAGACAAAAACAGATATGCAGCTAGAAAGTTCTGTATCTTCAGCCTGATCCGAAAACAGGGGTAAACTAAGTGACAGTGAGAAATGAGCAGAACGCTAACACAAAGAAGAAAGAGATGAAAGGCTTTTCCATATGAGAAAATGTTCCTCTCCCAGAGACTTGTGAGAAATCGCTGATGGGGACTAAACGAATGTATGAACAAGACCACGTTCACCATGTCTCCATTCCTGACATTCAGAGGAAGAAATAACAAGAGGGAAGTGCATGTCTGGGTTTGGGGGGTTGTTAGTGGTGATGGGGGATTGTGGGGGGGGGGGGGCCTTGACGATAAGGGAAAAATTCAGACCGGTCAAAGTTTCCCTTTTGCCAATCGTGCTCCTGATAAAGACAGCGCCTGCTCCAGTACTGATAGAAGGGCTATCTCTCGCTCGTTCCCCCTCTCTCTTGCTCTCCCGGCAGTTAGTTTGTGAGGAAAAAAGCCTATCACACTAACATCACTGTGCTGCCATCAACCAGCAACCACACAGCAATTAATATCGCTCCAATTACTGTTAAAGGGACAGGCTGGGACATGACGATAATGAAAACATCCTCAACTAAAATAATTAAAAAACACTGACATACTCACTGATGGGCACACACACACTCACACACACAGTTTGAAAATAAATATGAAAGATAGATCCTATAGTAATCTCCTTACATTATTTAACTGAACAGAAGAAAAATAAAACAGCTATGACAAGAGGGAGGGAAAAAAATATGATGGCAATTGCTTGTTAAATCCTCTGTGACATGTTTGTGTTCTCAGATGGGTTTTTGTTACAAGTTGAATAAATTCCCATTGGTCACATTAAAGGCTGCCTCTCCCAAACAGCCTGGGCACATCACACCATCTACACAATAACGCAGCAACTTAAAACACACTCACACTTACTTTACAAAACAAATACACAGCCCTCAGTCAAGACTGCTATGACACAAAAACAAACACATTACACACGCACCGCACAATAAACAAGACATGGATTCACAGTCTCTGACTAGACGGACAGACAGACAAACTGACTCACCTGGACCCCTCCAATGTAGACAGTCTTCCTCCTCTTCCATCTCCTCCTTAGTGTGTGTTGGACCTTTCTCCTCCTCCTCATCATCATCATCAGGTGCACAAAGGGATTCATGTGTCCTTGGCTCTGTTGAAAGAAGAGGGCATCAGAACAATGAGACATCTATTCAAACAACAGGGTTGGTGCATTATACATTATATACGTATCATATTATAGTAATATGACGTTACACAGAGACATGAAAATAAACACTATTTAGAAGAGGATCGATGGCCATCCAGTGGCTATTTATCCACTTTTGTCTTATTCAACCTGTGTGAGTGTGTGTCATAGTAACCACTGCTCTAATATCCAAAAGTTCTTTCCGGGTGTATGTAATAACACAAAAAAACGTTCTGGGCTAATAACGTAATAAATAAATAAAAATTGCAAAGTGGTTTAGGAGCTAGAAGCAGAGCTGCCATGTCTATCAGCGCCATCCATCCAGAGGACAGGACACTGTGTGTGTGTGTGTGTGTGTGTGTGTGTGGTGCTCGCAATTCGTCACACTTGAGTGTGTATGTGTGTGTACAATGAGTCTACTCCACACATACTTTCCTCATCATTGGCGGTTCCTGTCTGTTGATCAAAGCCCTCAGAATAAAGCCTCTATAGCTGTGTAACACAACACCTCAGCACGGAGATGGACCCTTTGATTCTCCAAGCGACACCACAGACAGAAAACCTCATTAGAGACGATGTCTAGTGATCTCTCCTTCTCTGCCTCTGTCGCATAAAGGCAAACCACCTCCAACAAAGACACAGACGGAGTATACACTCTAATCACTGTCATCAATATCCCTGTCTGTCTTTGATGAAGGTGATTACTGAATCTCTCTCTCTGATCAGTGTTCACTGTGTAGGGAGAACTCTGAACCTCCTCTTTGACTTTGGTATCATACACTTTACTTCCACTGTGTTCCTACATATCAGAATGGGCTGATTATCAGCCATTAGCTTAATCAGAGGGACTCTCCCGCCCCTGCCCCACTCACCTTCTCCCCTTCCCCAAATCCCTTCCCATCAACCCACCCCGATAACACCTCGGCCTTGTGCACAAAGGGCATGTTTACCATTGCATTCTCGCTCAGATAAACAGCGATAGCGCTCGATCGATACCCAGCCATAAACGTCCGCCAACGTGACGCCCTCAGAGAGGTGCTGTTATTAGTGTAACAGTTGAAGATTAGATCTGTATCGTCAAAAAAAATAAAAAAATCAACCATTGCCTGCCCCCTCCTCCCTAAAAATCCACCCACCCCGTCCAACTCTCCATCCCACCCCATACACACACACACACACACACACACACACACACACTCAGCCTGTCCCAGCACATCAGCCCCGACACTACTAACCCTCCCTCCCTGCCTAAACAGTCCCATTATTTTCAGCTATAAATCACATTGAATGGCATATTGATTTTATCATGCAGCGCTCAGCTGGGGGAGTGGAGCTGGAACCACAGTTATTGCGTTTAATATTATCAATATTATCTCCCATATCATCTGAGCCGAGGAGGCAGGTATCAGGAGTCGATGACAGAGACTTTTCTGCCGCCCCCTCCTCCCCCCTCTCTACCTCCTCCCCTCCTTCTATGCCTCCCACCCCCCACCCCCCCAACCGAGAAAGCCTCTATCAATCTGATAAGCAGAACTTCCCCTGTCACACCTGCAGGGCAAAGTCACCCAACAACCTGAACTTCTAAACCCAGACTCATCTTTCTCATCCCCAACTCACTGTGTGTCCTCCCCCTACTGCATTGTTGACCTCTGCTCTTAACTCACTGGTGAACTCCACTGGTTCCCACAGAAACAAAAACAGGGATGCTACTTGAGCACAAAGGCCCTGTGAAGAGAAAGAGTTATTTGGACCAGCAGTGTTGGTCTATCTCCCTCACTAGTTTTGACTAGCATAAGTTGTATTATCCTAATAAGGTCTCAGACAAGGGTCCTTGTTTCAGTAAGAGTTCCTGTATTCACATGTAGACCATAGATCTCATCAAACACTGAGAATGAAGGAACATTGAAAGGAAGCAGTCAGACAGACAGATGGATTGAGCAGATGAGTAGCGTATCTGTGTGTGCAAAGGTGCATTCTTTGTTCATTGCAAATGAATATATTTGTTTTGTGTCTAGAAGATGAACACAGAGCGGGTCCTGTTACTGGTAGAATGTGTTTTTCTCTCTAAGTTATCAGGAGCTTATCGCCTGTGTCTCTCTCTCTCCCAGATGGTGGATAAGGGACCTTGCCTTTATTAGCCAGCGCTGGCCCGATAAAGACCTGGTATTGATCCCAGGTTGAAAGAGCAGGTCCGTCAAACACGGCTGATTTACAGAGAGCTGATAATGGCAGGACCGGGCAACCGAGGAACCAGAGAGAGAGCTAAATCAACAAGGTGACGTGTCGCTTTTCTCCATTCAGTTTGGGGAGGGGGGGACAAAGACACAAGAGAAAACACAAAAATACAAGCTTTATTTGTCGCTGAAATGTAATCGACGTTCTATTCTTCTCCATCGCGAGCGAGCGCGCACACACACACTCACACACTTAATTCTCTCATCCTCACCTGCAGCACACAAGCTGAAACCAACACACAACCCTGGGTAATCTTTAATCTAGTCTCAATTAACACCTGACAGAATTTCCATGGGTTTATCAAACCAAGCCAACCAGCAGACGCTTATCACTTAACATTCCATCCCAAAATTTCACAAGAGCAGGAATTTGTCTTTTTTTTAAATAAATACAGAACTCTGTAATAACTCAAAATAATAGGATTCGAAGATAACCCTATTCGGTAAAAGACAAAGTCCATATTATGGCAAGAACAGCTCAAATGAGCAAAGAGAAACAATAGTCCATCATTACCTTAAGACATGAAGCTCAGTCAATTCGGAACATTTCAAGTTTCTTCAAGTGCAGTTGCAAAAACCATGATGAACTGGCTCTCATTAGGACCACCAAAGGAAAGGAAGACCCAGTGATACCTCTGCTGTAGGGGATAAGTTTATTAAAGTTTATTAAAGTTACTAGCCTCAGAAATTGCAGCCCAAATAAATGCTTCACAGAGTTCAAGCAACAGACACATCTCAACATCAACTGTTCAGAGGAGACTGCGTGAATCAGGCCTTCATGGTCGCATTGCTGCAAAGAAACCACTACTTAAGGACACCAATAAGAAGAAGAGACTTGCGTGGGCCAAGAAACACGAGCAATGGACATTAGACCGGTGGAAATCTGTCCTTTGGTCTGATGTGTCCAAATTTGAGATTTTTGGTTCTAACCGTCTTTGTGAGATGCAGCGTAGGTGAACAAATAATTTCTGCATGTGTGGTCCCACCATGAAGCATGGCGGAGGTGGTTTGATGGTGCTTTGCTGGTGACACCGTCTGTGATTTATTTAGAATTCAAGGCACACTTAACCAGCATGGCTACCACAGCATTCTGCGCGATATGCCATCCCATCTGGTTTGCGCTTAGTGTGACTATCATTTGTGTTTCAACAGGACAATGACACAACACACCACCAGGCTGTGTAAGGGCTATTTGACCAAGAAAGAGAGTGATGGAGTGCTGCATCAGATGACCTGGCCTCCACAATCACCCAACCTCAACCCAATTGAGATGGTTTTGGATGAGTTGGACCGCAAAGTGAAGGAAAAGCAGCCAACAAGTGCTAGGCATACAGTGCCTTGCGAAAGTATTCGGCCCCCTTGAACTTTGCGACCTTTTGCCACATTTCAGGCTTCAAACATAAAGATATAAAACTGTATTTTTTTGTGAAGAACCAACAACAAGTGGGACACAATCATGAAGTGGAACGACATTTATTGGATATTTCAAACTTTTTTAACATATCAAATACTGAAAAATTGGGTGTGCAAAATTATTCAGCCCCTTTACTTTCAGTGCAGCAAACTCTCTCCAGAAGTTCAGTGAGGATCTCTGAATGATCCAATGTTGACCTAAATGACTAATGATGATAAATACAATCCAGGGAACTCCTTCAAGACTGTTGGAAAAGCATTCCAGGTGAAGCTGCTTGAGAGAATGCCAAGAGTGTGCAAAGCTGTCATCATAGCAAAGGGTGGATACTTTGAAGAATCGAAAATATATTTTGATTTGTTTTAACACTTTTTTGGTTACTACATGATTCCATATGTGTTAGTTCATAGCTTGTCTTCACTATTATTCTACAATGCAGAAAATAGTAAAAGAAAGAAAAACCCTTGAATGAGTAGGTGTCCAAACTTTTGGCTGGTACTGTATGTACATGTGAAATTATCTTTTCAACATTCATTGATGGTCTGCCCCTATTCTGTATAGTTTTGGTTAACAATTAACAAGTAGTGGGATATTGGGATATGATGAGTTTATGGGAATTGGTGGTTACATAGCACTGGCAGTTGATTTGAGAGAGTATAGAACTTATTATCCAGGAACCACATAACGTATATTTTAACTTACAACTAATAAAGAAATCATAATGAGTAGGGGGAATCAATCAAATCATCAATGCAAATATTGAATAATAGAGTCAACATAACAGCCGCAGTCATACCTACTGTAGTGAAGACTGCCGAATAGATAAATAATTACTAGAAAACATATGACTGAGACCGAGACAAAAGACTGAGGACTGAGACGACGCTATCAATATATCTCCAAGACCCTGGTGCCATCACAGAAGACAACTGTTGTATGAATCAACTGAAATGATGAGCTCACCACAGATAGTTCCACAGAATGAAACAGGGCACTTGCCAAGAATTGTTCATAACCTGGGGAAGAATTAAAAGCAATGGTTCAGTGAGAAAAACCAGGGAACTACCACTGGCAGTAGTATTTGAGTGGCATATGAGCTGTTTGGCAATAGTGGCAGAGAGTCAGGTCACTCACAGCATCTCAGCAAGCTACAGTACCAGCCATGAGCTAAGACATTGTGAGAAGCAGTGGATCTGCTCAGATGCCACCAGGTACTCACTGAGTTGTGTTGCATGGTTATAAGAGGATAGCTGTATGTTTCTCAGTGCTGCCCCAGGCTGAGAGAGCTCACCTTCATTGTACAGGGGGGTGAACAGAGGTGGGAGAGCTCACCTTCATTGTACAGGGGGGTATATGGTGGTGGACTGGAGCTGTCACATTCTGCTGAGTCTGAGGCTCCGCCCTCATCGCCCGATAGGCTGACATCGTCAGGTGTGTTGTCCTCACCACCCTCCAGGTCGCCAATAGAACCTTAAAGGAAAAAAAGAGGGAACATTTAATTGTATTGAAAATCTTTACTCATTTATATGAAGGCATTAACCTCTAACCCACAGCACAATAACATCAGGTGAAGGAATCCATACCCCAATTCATGACCATATATTTAGCCATTTAAATACAGTGAAACTAGAATATTGTGCTGTCACTCTTCAGTACAGAAAGCTCTGAAGTGATTACATTTTTCATTTCATGTCCCTTGTAAAATTGATCTCATGGAATTAGGAGTAACCCAAAAAAATTAAGGATATCAAATTCTGCACAACAGATTCCGTAATGTGTGAAAAAAATAAGTGCTATTCCCTGAATGCAACATTTTTAATACATTGTATATTTGGTACACTAAAGCGGTTTTACTAATGTCATAAGATAATTAACTCACACCTGATATTGTATTTCTATAATCCCTGCTGACTACCTGCCGATTTTGTTGCTGAGCTATTTTAGACCGGTGAGGATAGCCTAAATTAAAGCATAACAATATCATGCTTTAATAATAATAATGCTAATAATGCTTTAAAATAATAAAAATGAATTGATATGCATTCTCCTAATAATTATAATCCAGACTAAGTAAAACCAAGGATGAGAACACAAAACCTTTCCTTGTTTTCATCAGACCCAATCCCCATCATCACGGTCTCATTCTATTGGTGCAGGTCGGGAACAGCTCTCTCCTCAGATGCTTTCACTCTACTGTCACACACAGAAAAGGTTCTACATGAGACCACTCTAATTATGAAAGCCCACCAGTATTTAAAATCGGATTGGATGCCACAACTCTCTGTAGACATAACGTTACAGCCTATTCCCAGGAGAGCACATAGATTATTAATTAATCTACCGGCGCTATTCCATAAAGACGATTAGGAACTGTCAAATCGGTGTAAATGGTTATTCTACTGATTACCATGGGAGAAAATAAACAACAAATGCAAACAAAGGCATTGCAATTAAGTCTTGGGGCACAACACAATTTTAAACAAGTACATTTTTGTCAAATTAATACTGGATATTAAAATGGGATTTTACCCCATAGTTTGTAAATGAATTCCCATGAGGTTGTGATGAGCGAAGTGGGATTGTTCCAAGCTAAAGCCGTGACTGGGGGCGTATATATTTACACTCCTAGAACAAAAAGGCCTATAATCTATACAAAGCACACAACAATACCCGTGAATAAAGAGTCTTGTAGAAAAAGAGAAAGGCCAATTTTTCTAATTCTGTTAATTTCACTTCCAAGCAATTAAAACGAGGCAGAGATAATGCTTGGAAACAATCGCTGCCTGACAAAGTGTTTCGGTCTTTGTAAATGAAACATCTTTAGGCTAATTTTGACTTCCACGCCTGCATGGTTCACTGTTTCAGATAAAATTAACAGTTAGATTTGGACCTTAATACTAAATAAAAAAAGATGAAAGAAAAAAGATCGATCCCGAACACAATATTTTAGAATTATGTGGCTTGAGCTTTGGTAGATCAAATTTACAGTATATCTGTGAGGACATTTTCATACAATTAATTTTCCTTTAATCATAACTGTACAAAGGGACTTCTCTGTATAAAATTCCAATTATATTTCTTGTTAAAAATGTAAGTTTGAATTATCATTTCTTTCCTCATTACTGTTCTGGTTTAATGAATCAATCGCCGCACCACTGCTTTCAGACATCAAATTGTGGGGAATAAGTTGAAACTTTTGCCTCATTTATCCACAAAAAATATATAATATTTTTCCCTCTTCAGGATAGTTGGAAGAAAGGATAGTACGGGTTACTTGATAAGCATTGTACCATCCTACATCATCTGAACTTTTCAAAAGTTATAACCACAAATTGTTTAAAACTCACTGAATAAATTGACTGTTAAACAATTCAGAATTAGACTTAATAAAAAAATAAATGAATTTGTTAACCAATCATATTAGGTATATTAAGTAACTGAAAACAACACAGAAATATGCCACACAATGGAGATGTCGCCGAGTATAATTTGAGGAGCAAATGTCTGGACTGTCAATCAAGTACTGAAACATGTAGTATATAACCTGAACTGATACCATTAGCCAAATTCTGAAATAAGTCTCAAGTCATTCATGTGCGTGCACTCACACAGACACACACACACACACTAACCTGCATGCATCTGTGACACAGAATTTTCATCATAAAGACAGTGAAAAAGAAAGAGAGCGGGTTGGGGGGAACTCAGAGCAGCCTCCAACTCCATCTGCCACTCTAATACAGCACAGAACAAAGTGTAAAGCTGATGAAGGCAGAGGAGATACTGCTTTATTAACTCGCCGTCCACATCAAACCTGTGTGCTCAGCAGCGGTGATTAAACACAGAGACAACACATCAAACCTGTGTGCTCAGCAGCGGTGATTAAACACAGAGACAACACATCAAACCTGTGTGCTCAGCAGCGGTGATTAAACACAGAGACAACACATCAAACCTGCATGCTCAACAAGACTGATTAAAGTCGCCGCGCCTCGCCAGCTCTTACACTAATACTCATCTTACAAAACAGCAGAACAAGAAGAGAAGCGCTACTTGTATCAGACAATCAGACACTTGTGAGAAAGAAGAAAATCTTAAAGGAGGATATTTAGAGAGAGTGAGAGAGGCCCCATGTACTCTTGAAGAGGGAACTGGGTTACCTGACATAGAGTCACATGCTGAAGAGGAGCCTCTTATTGTTCAGACTTAAAGGAATGACGAAGGGTGGAATAAATATTATTTTAACTTCAGTTCTATCAGGTCTTTCA
The DNA here is from genome assembly GCF_045791955.1 of Oncorhynchus clarkii lewisi. NCBI lineage: Eukaryota > Metazoa > Chordata > Actinopteri > Salmoniformes > Salmonidae > Oncorhynchus > Oncorhynchus clarkii. Next base: position 59,825,801 of record NC_092148.1, on the reverse strand, counting down.
AGCTTGAACCCCCAAGAGGGTTTAAAGCCCACTTCAATTATCAGAATTAAGCTTTTGTTATACTTTGCAAAAAATGTAGTCCATACGATAGGAATGATCTCTAAATTTGATATCTAGGTGAAATAAAACATATATTTCCTTTGATCCGAGGAAAGTAATGATGAATGACTTCATTGATTACGCCGTAAATTAAACAAATCTAGCAAAATGTATAGAATTTGAATTTTAATAGATTTTTTTTGTTTGTTTCTTTGCATTATTTGTAACTTATTTTTTTTACTTATTTTGTACATAATATTGCTGCTACCATCTCTTATGACCGAAAATAACTTCTGGACATCAGAACAGCGGTTACTCGGTTACTCAGCGGTTACTCAGAAAACTACACTGCTCAAAAAAATAAAAGGAACACATCCTAGATCTGAATGAATGAAATATTCTTATTAAATACTTTTTTCTTTACATAGTTGAATGTGCTGACAACAAAATCACACAAAAATTATCAATGGAAATCAAATTTATCAACCCATGGAGGTCTGGATTTGGAGTCACACTCAAAATTAAAGTGGAAAACCACACTACAGGCTGATCCAACTTTTATGTAATGTCCTTAAAACAAGTCAAAATGAGGCTCAGTAGTGTGTGTGGCCTCCACGTGCCTGTATGACCTCCCTACAACGCCTGGGCATGCTCCTGATGAGGTGGCGGATGGTCTCCTGAGGGATCTCTTCCCAGACCTGGACTAAAGCATCCGCCAACTCCTGGACAGTCTGTGGATGGAGCGAGACATGATGTCCCAGATGTGCTCAATTGGATTCAGGTCTGGGGAACGGGTGGCCCAGTCCATAGCATCAATGCTCTCCTCTTGTAGGAACTGCTGACACACTCCAGCCACACGAGGTCTAGCATTGTCTTGCATTAGGAGGAACCCAGGGCCAACCGCACCAGTATATGGTCTCACAAGGGGTCTGAGGATCTCATCTCGGTACCTAATGGCAGTCAGGCTACCTCTGGCGAGCACATGGAGTGGCCCCCCAAAGATGGCATGGCCCCCCAAAGAAATGCCACCCCACACCATGACTGACCCACCGCCAAACCGGTCATGCTGGAGGATGTTGCAGGCAGCAGAACGTTCTCCACGGCGTCTCCAGACTCTGTCACGTCTGTCACGTGGTCAGTGTGAACCTGCTTTCATCTGTGAAGAGCACAGGGCGCCAATGGCGAATTTGCCAATCTTGGCGTTCTCTGGCAAATGCCAAACGTCCTGCACGATGTTGGGCTGTAAGCACAACCCCCACCTGTGGACGTCGGGCCCTCATACCACCCTCATGGAGTCTGTTTCTGAACGTTTGAGCAGACACATGCACATTTGTGGCCTGCTGGAGGTCATTTTGCAGGGCTCTGGCAGTGCTCCTCCTGCTCCTCCTTGCACAAAGGCGGAGGTAGCGGTCCTGCTGCTGGGTTGTTGCCCTCCTACGGCCTCCTCCACGTCTCCTGTTGTACTGGCCTGTCTCCTGGTAGCGCCTCCATGCTCTGGACACTACGCTGACAGACACAGCAAACCTTCTTTCTACAGCTCGCATTGATGTGCCATCCTGGATGAGCTGCACTACCTGAGCCACTTGTGTGGGTTGTAGACTCCGTCTCATGCTACCACTAGAGTGAAAGCACCGCCAGCATTCAAAAGTGACCAAAACATCAGCCAGGAAGCATAGGAACTGAGAAGTGGTCTGTGGTCACCACCTGCAGAATCACTCCTTTATTGGGGGCTCTTGCTAATTGCCTATAATTTCCACCTGTTGTCTATTCCATTTGCACAACAGCATGTGAAATTTATTGTCAATCAGTGTTGCTTCCTAGGTGGACAGTTTGATTTCACAGAAGTGTGATTGACTTGGAGTTACATTGTGTTGTTTACGTGTTCCCTTTATTTTTTTGAGCAGTGTATTTTTCTTTTAACGAGTCTGACGAGTCCGACGTGAATGACATACTGCTTTCCCGGGAACAGGTCAAAATCCCCGTCATTTGCGTGAAGAGAAGGCGGAGAAAAATGGTCCGGAGGGCGGGCTGCCTTCTGAGAATTCGTAGGTGATCGATTAAACCCCCACTGCCTTCCGTTCTGCTTGCAAACCTACAATCTTTGGAAAATAAAATTGATGACCTACGCGGAAGACTAAACTACAAACGGGACATTAAAAACTGTAATATCTTATGCTTCACGGAGTCGTGGCTGAACAACGACAGCTGCTGGTTATACGCTGTATCGGTGGGATAGAACAGCGGCATCTGGTAAGACAAGGGGTGGCGAACTATGTATTTTTGTAAATATCAGCTGGTGCACAATATCTAAGGAAGTCTCAAGGTTTTGCTTGCCTGAGGTAGAGTATCTCATGATAAGCTGTAGACCACACTACATACCTAGAGAGTTTATCTGTATTTTTCATAGCAGTCTACATACCACCACAGACAAATGTTTGCACTCAATGAGCTGTATTCCGCCATAAGCAAACAGGAAAACGCTCAGCCAGAGGCAGCGCTCCTAGTGGCCGGGGACTTTATTACAGGGAAATTTAAATCTGTCTAACCAAATTTCTATCAGCTTATTAAACACGAAAAAAACAAACTGTGGACCACATTTACTCCAAACACAGAGACGCATACAAAACTCTCCCTCGCCCTCCATTTGGCAAATCTGACCATAATTCTATCCTCCTGATTCTTGCTTACAAGCACAAATTAAAGCAGGAAGCAGGTGCCTCCTGCTTTAAGTGAGTCGATCAATAAAAAAAGTGATGAAGCAGATGCTAAGCTACAGGACTGTTTTGCTAGCACAGACTGGAATATGTTCCAGGATTCTTCCAATGGCATTGAGGAGTACACCACAGTCATTGGTTCATCAATAAGTGCACCGATGACATCGTCCCCACAGCGACCGAACGTACATTCCCAAAACAGAAGCCATGGTCTACAGACAACATCCTCACTGAGCTAAATGCTAGAGCTGCAGCTTTCAGGGAGCAGGACTCTAACCTGGAAGCTTATAAGAAATCGTGCTATGCTCTCCGACAAACCATCAAACAGGCAAAGCATCAATATAGGACTAAGATCAAATCGCACTACACTGGCTCTGATGCTAGTCGGATGTGGCAAGGCTTGCAAACCATTACAAACTAAAGGGAAGCACAGCCACAAGCTGCCCACTGACACAAGCCTACCAGACGAGCTAAACTACTTCTATGCTCGCTTCGAGGCAAATAACACTGAAACATGCATGAGAGCACCAGCTGTTCCGGAAGACTGTGTGATCATGCTTTCCGCAGCCCATGTGAGTAAGACCTTTAAACAGGTCAAAATTCACAAGGCCGCAGGATGTGTACTGCGGGCATGCGCTGACCAACTGGCAAGTGTCTTCACTGACATTTTCAACCTCTCCCTGTCCGAGTCTGTAATACCAACATGTTTTAAACAGACCACCACAGTGCCTGTGCCCAAGAACACTAAAGTAACCTGCCTAAATGACTACCGACCCATAGCACTCATGTCTGTAACCATGAAGTACCTTCAAAGGCTGGTCAAGGCTCACATCAACACCATTATCCCAGAAACCCAAGATCAACCCCAATTTGCATACCGCCCTGACAGATCCACAGATGATGCAATCTCTATTGCAGTCCACACTGCCCTTTCCCACCTGGACAAAAGGAACACCTATGTGAGAATGTTATTCATTGACTACAGCTCAGCGTTCAACACCATAATTCCCTCAAAGCTCATCACTAAGCTAAGGACCCTGGGACTAAACACCTCCCTCTGCAACTGGAACCTGGACTTCCTGACGGGCCGCCCCCAGGTGGTAAGGGTAGGTAACAACACATCCGCCACGCTGATCCTCAACACAGGGGCCCCTCAGGGATGCATGCTCAGTCCCCTCCTGTACTCCCTGTTCACTCATGACTGCACGGTCAGGCACGTCTACAACACAATCATTAAGTTTTCCGATGACACAACAGTGGTAGGCCTGATTACTAACAATGACGAGACAGCCTAGAGGGAGGAGGTCAGAGACCTGGCCGTGTGGTACCAGGACAACAACCTCTCCCTCAACGTGATCAATACAAAGGAGATGATTGTGGACTACAGGAAAAAGAGGACCGAGCACGCCCCCATTCTCATCGACAGGGCTGTAGTGGAGCAAGTTGAGAGTTTCAAGTTCCTTGCTGTCCACATCACCAACAAACTAACATGGTTCAAGCACACCAAGACAGTCATGAAGAGGGCATGACAAAACCTATTCCCCCTCAGGAGACTGGAAAGATTTGGCATGGGTCCTCAGATCCTCAAAAGGTTCTACAGCTGCACAATCGAGAGTGGTTGCATCACTTCCTGGTATGGCAACTGCTCGGCCTCTGACCGCAAGGCACTACAGAGGGTAGTGCGTACGGCCCAGTACATCACTGGGGCCAAGCTTCGTGCCATTCTTTTATACCAGGCGGTGTCAGAGGAAGGCCCTAAAAATGTATCAAAGACTCCAGCCATCCTAGTCATAGATTGTTCTCTCTGCTACTGCACGGCAAGCAGTACCGGAGCACCAAGTCTAGGTCCAAGAGGCTTCTAAACAGCTTCTACCCCCAAGCCATAAGACTCCTGAACATGTAATGGCTACCCAGACTATTTGCATTGTCCCGCTCCACCCTTCTTTTACACTGCTGCTCTTCTCTGTTGTTATCATCTATGCAAAAAAATTAGGGTCACTTAGAAATGTCCTTGTTTTTGAAAGAAAAAGCACATTTTTTGGCTACTAAAATAACATCAAATTGATCAGAAAAACAGTGTAGACATTGTTAATGTTGTAATTGACTATTGTAGCTGGAAACATCTGACTTTTAATGGAATATCTACATAGGCGTATAGAGGCCCATCATCAGCAACCATCACTCCTGTGTTCCAATGGCACTTTGTGTTAGCTAATCCAAGTTTATCATTTTAAAAGGCTAATTGATAATTAGAAAACCCTTTTGCAATGATGTTAGCACAGCTGAAACTGTTGTCCTGATTAAAGAAGCAATAAAACTGGCCTTCTTTTGACTAGTTGAGTATCTGAAGCATCAGCATTTGTGGGTTCGACTACAGGCTCAAAATGTCCAGAAACAAAGAACTTCCTTCTGAAACTCATCAGTCTATTCTTGTTCTGAGAAATTAAGGCTATTCCATGCGAGAAATATCAAGAAACTGAAGATCTGGCACAACGCTCTGTACTACTCCCTTCACAGAACAGCGCAAACTGGCCCTAACCAGAATAGAAAGAGGAGTGGGAGGCCCCGGTGCACAACTGAGCAAGAGGACAAGTACATTAGAGTGTCTAGTTTGACAGATGCCTCACAAGTCCTCAACTGGCAGCTTCATTAAATAGTACCCGCAAAACACCAGTCTCAACGTCAACAGTGAACAGGTGACTCCGGGGTGCAGAGTTCCTCTGTCCAGTGACTGTAATCTTTTGCCAATCTTAAAATTTTCATTTTATTGGCCAGTCTGAGATATGGCTTTTTCTTTGCCCTTCTGCCTAGAAGGCCAGCATCACGAAGTCGCCTCTTCACTGTTGACGTTGAGACTGGTGTTTTGCGATAATGGGCCTCCGTACACCTATGTAGATATTCCTTCTTTTTTTTAACAGCCGTTTCTAGCTACAATAGTCATTTACAACATTAACAATGTCTGCACTGTATTTCTGATAAATTTGATGTTATTTTAATGGACAATTTCTTTTGATTTTCTTTCAAAAACAAGGAAATGCCTAAGTGACCCCAAACTTTTGAAAGGAAGTATACGTGTACATATTACCTCAATTACCGACTAACCAGTGTCTGGCACATTGACTCTATATCCCCTGTATAGTCTCGCTATTGTTATTTTACTGCAGCTCTTTAATTACTTGTTACTTTTTATTTCTTATTTATTTTTTAAACTGCATTGTTGGTTAAGAGCTTGTAAGTAAGTATTTCACTGTAAGGCTGTTGTATTCGGCGCATGTGACTAAAAACATTTGATTTGATATGAAATCCTGGTGACATTGATCGCTCTGAAGATCTTCAAATCTCCTGCGATGATGGTTGAGTACTCTTCAGACAGATGAAGGACCAGAGTGCAGTAGGGTGATGGGCGCCACAGGTGACCACAATCCCTGACATCGCAGATAAGCCCGAGGGCCTCTGGGCTACACTGCTCTGCGCTCTCACTGCCCTGACAGCAGACGAGTGGCAGGGACACACTCTGGACCGACTGCAGACAGACAGGTGTAGAGTCAGGGAGATGGAGGCTCTGAAACAGGCTGGGGCCTGGCACACCACTCTACCTGTGTTTAGAATTACCATACCACTCCCTAGCTGCCTCACCAGCCCTCAGTGAAGACCCAGACCCACATAGAGGCTATAGAGAGGGCAGTCACACACTCTATAATGCCTGTATATGGGGATGAAAAGGAAATTAGTATGGTTGGTACACTACATACTTTTCTTCCCATAAAACACAGGTTGTATGTAGAATGTTGGGGTTGTGGAAGAGAAAATAAGTCTTCCATATTTTAGTGGCTGCATCTCATGTCATTCCATCACTTTATATATAAGTAGCATTCCTGTGAGCAGAACTGTCTGTCAAACCGCAGCCAGACTAAACACAGTCAGAAAAGATGTGAGAGCTATAGCCTGTAACTGAATAGAAAAATATATCTGCATAAAATGTCTGTCAACGCCATCAGTGAAATCATACGAATGACTGATTATAATACTTATGATAATGAGTGTGATTACAATATGATGATAATGTGTGGCAATGATATTCATGTGCACAGGGCATTGGAGCACTTCAAACAGGGCCCGCCTGATCCCAAACGTGGACCACGTGACAGCAGGACGTCAAACATCAAACAGTTAAATCCCCGGACAGAGCACTGAGGTACAGAAGCTTTGACAAACACCACCCCCCCCCCCCCCCCTTCCTTTACATCTCCCCAAATTAAATCTCTCTTTTCCCTTTACTACATCCCTCACTCCATCCTACAGTATATAATCACCCCCCCCCCATTTCTCCCCTTTCCACCCTGCCATCTCTCTTTTATATTCTTGCTCTCCCGCTTTCTTCCTCTCTACCCCCCCACCACCCCTCCCTCGCGCTCAGAAAAAAACGCTGTGACTGGGAGCGTCACTCTGTGCGGATAGCTGGGAGCCGTTCTCGGTTATCGGCTCCTGCAGACTCTCTCTGCTGGTCTGATCTGTCTCCTCTTCATTAAGCAAATACGCCGACGTGGAAATGAAAACATAATAGCTATTTGATTTCCAGCGAGATATTTTGCATATTGGTTCGGAGCTGATAGTGGAATTTCATCAAGTCGTTCTATTTTTTTTTTTCTTCATTGCTTTAAAAACTGAATTACTGAGCTGGGCGGCTTCAGCAGGATTTCTTTACATTGCTGGGAAGAGAGAGGGAAAAAAGCATAGTTCCCCAGGAAGACTACTTAAACGATTAAATATCCCCCATTTCCCCTTTTTCTCCTTTTGATAACACGAAATACATTTAAAGAATTCACAGTGCTTTAGGTTCACTATACAAATCAGAGATAGGAAGGAGAAAATTAACTCCTTAATGAGCAGGAGCTCTTCTCCCTGATAATGGTCCAGGGGAGACAACGGGGTGAATGAACCCACAGAAAGAGAACGGGACTAGGGAAGGAAAACAGGAAGGAGTTAGTAACATGGAGGGAAACCAGCTTCCTTCTGCCTGGATATCACTCTGTGGGCCCTGAGAGGGCACGTGTGATGGTAGATAGCACCAAGGTTACCCACTGCCCAGCATCGCCAGTGATGGATTGTCCAGTACAGGGGTATACTTCATGCCCCCATGAGAGAAAAACTACCCCTGCAAGGGGAGATCAACAAACCTCTTCACACCAATCTATCAGATAGCACCACCTCTCAAGAGGACATTTCTGCTGGGCTAAAATATATCTTCCTCTTGTTTTCCATGTTGGAACATGGTGTTTTTAGCCCTGATAGAGTCCAAGCGTCTTTGAGCCTCATACACACTAACAGCATTACATTCACAATGGCATTCTTACTTTTTCATCTAGCTCCACTAACTACAGTACCTACTAACACAGAATTTTCAGATGAGTCCAGATTCTGTGACACTTCATGGGCAGCAGGGTGGGAAAGCAGGTTGTTTAAGACACTCGTTATACCAACCACACCTTATACCTTGAGATACAGTATATTCCCCACATCAATGGCATCAAAACAGCATTGTGTGCACCAAGGTACATGGTGAATGGTGAGGTCTAAAACAATATCTGTAATTGCAAGGACATTTTACAAGATTTCATCACCTTTGTTTGGGTGCAGAATACAGATTATTATCAGCGAATTTGCATTTGTCAATACATTTCACACGGCTTAAAAATCAACAGGCTTCTGGTATGGAACATTCAAGAGCACAGCAACATCTAGCTGTGTGACCTAGCTATGACCTGGTGACCTCTCAATCATTTTAGTTATTTGACTATAAACGTCACTGTCCTTGTTCATCTACTTGTAATTACAGCAACTGTTAAAGCATTAACAGTTAGCAAAATAGTAACATTAACAGTAATGTTCAACAGGTTTAAAATGTGTATATATATATATATATATATATATATATATATATATATATATATATATGACACTTCATAATCGTAATGAGGTTCTTATATGACCAGTGTGGTATATGTTCCCTCTCTAGGATACAGTATGTGGAATGATGTCCCATCCCTCCCTAGACACACATCACAACGGTTCCTACTTGGCACCTCATCAAACACTCTCCCGGTGAAAGATGGTCATTATTATCAAGACCATGATACTATCCCATAGAGGTTATATAGGAGGGCAGGACCTACGATCCACTCATTATAGGATGTACTGTACGTAAGAATGTGTGTGTTGTGTTGTCTAAAGGGAAAATTGTGTACTGTATGTGCACCCGTTTTCTTGTGTTTAAAATGTCATTTCATTTTAAGAGAAGGTTTTGCATCACGCTGCCTGTACGTAGGAGGGTTATTATGAATACATTTCTCACTCACACACAGACACAACCTCCAAAAACAAGACACACACACAGACACAAAAACAACCACCATGAAAAACATTGACAACAATTTTCCCTAAATAAGAAAAAACGACATTGTCCTACTCGATCCCATCTCCATGGTCATATTTGCTCTTGGGCAGAGAGTACAGCCAGAGCAGAGCACGAGGGGAGAACCAGGGGGAGTTGAGTTGCCAGGCGGCTTGAGCCGAGACCCTGGACTATTGAAGCCAGGCATGCAGACAAGAGCCAGGCGATAAGCGCCCTGATAAAAGATTGAAAATAGCAGCAGATTTTAACTTTCCCACCGTTCCCAAGATCCATGGGGAGAGGGGCGGGGGGTAGGGGGGGGGGGGGGGGGGGTTGAATCAACTACTTATTGCACTGCTCCCTATCTATCCTGAACAACCAGCAAGGCCACTGAGTGGGTATACTGACGCACTCAGACACACACCCCTCCAATTCAAATTTTTGACTAGTGTGTGTGTGTGTGCGTATGGAAACTGGATAGAGGGACCTTTTGCAATAACATCTTCCTCCATCTTTTGATCCTAATACATACCCATTTCACATAAATCTAATGCTCTGGACTTCCAACATACACAAATAAGGTACAAGAGGTTTGAAATCCTTCTCCTTAGTATAGGAGCCATGAATAGGTAGTGATTCTGGGGACTATAGCGTCCAGCTTTGGGTCTGTACACTGAAACCAAGTAAATAGCTTGCTGAGCCAATTGAAAAGAGATGCACCTATTAGAATCAAAATGGGCATTATTATAGGCATCACTAGGGGGTCGTAAAGGGGTCACTATACCCCCCCTCACACACACACACAAGGTCAGTAGATCTTAAGTTTGACTGTTATTTTCCAAAACAGAAACCACAGTAGAACAATCTCTCCACACTCTAGTCTGGAAGGATAAATAACAGTGATATTGTTGCATATTCTTTATCAGACTCTCACATGCTATATAGGAAGTGTCCTTGAGCACCGATGAGAATTTCCACACACATTCTCATAGAATTTAGGTGATTTTGTGTCAAGTGTGTGTAAGATCTTAGGGCCAAACTCATAACTTGGCTTGGATCCTAACATGGCCTTTTACGCCAATTACACGCACACTTAAGTAAATCTACACAGGTCTGAGTAGTTCATATCCTAACTTTTAGTTTGGTGCCAGTTTTTCTCTGTGCCATCCATTTTCAGAGCAACACCACTACAAGACATGGGGCGGCAGGGTAGCCTAGTGGTTAGAGCGTCGGACTAGTAACCGGTAACCGGTTAGTAACCCACTGTCATTGAAAATAAGAATTTGTTCTTAACTGCCTAGTTCTTAACTTGCCTAGTTAAATAAAGGTAAAATAAATAAGAATGGAACTGGACGTGCAAACAAAGAAAGACATCTGAGTGAGTCAAGTTAGAATCTTGGTAATTACTTATGTGGGAGGGAATATGTGAGAGATCTCATAAGAGGAGGATGATTGCAATCCCTCCACCGCTCTCCTCCTTGATCTTAACCCTGAATGAAGATGGGAGGGGGAATGATTATGATGGTATGCAGAGGAGAGGAGAAGAAGAGAGAAGCCTCAACCCACTACCATTTCTCCTCCACTAACGCTCTCAAAGCGCTGACAGAAACCAGCAGGAGATCTAAGCACCTCCTCCTCCTGAGCCTTGTTCTATCTCCTCCTCTCATTTTGTCTGAAGTGCCGCGGCCTTCGGTTGGCCGTCTTATCTGAGTGTTGACCCTGAGGCCTTAGCTTAACTCTCCAACCAGAGGGGCCTACAACCACCGCCACTGCTCCAACAGACAAACACTTACACAGGTGTTTCTGCTAGCGCGAGAGACTAAACACATCCCAGAGTCAGAGAAGAATAAAAAATTGCCCAGATTTGGATCAACAAAACAGTGCTCAAAGTGCAGAGGCTGCTGGGAAGCTGGAGCGAAAGTGACCCCCAGTGAACGTGTTGGGGGTTAGGGTTTAGACTAGATTGATATAGCCCTGATAGGAGACTCATGGCCTAGCTGCTTTTATCCACTTAACGCTGCTTTATGCAAGGTATTGGATCACTGTGATCTCTCTATGCTTTGATATCCAAATTGTTCTGGCTTGTATCTAGAGTGTTTGAGTACCTTTAAAATGGTGTTAACTACACAATGTATTTGCTTACTAAGAACGGCAGTATCATAGCCTACTGTTCTCTTAGTACTGCTTAGTGAGTACGCACCTGCTCTTAAACCCACTCAGTATACCGGCTGCCACGTGGAAGTCACAACTGTGTATTTCTAAGATGTGTAATATCTGCACATAACCTGTTAAACCACAATACTCTTTTATGGCTCTCCGGTAATTGTTATGACTTAATTATACATCCTAAAAGAACATAAAAACACTCAACGCAGTGGTTACTGCTACTACCCCCTGCAGAGAAACCCTGGAAAAGGAGGAGCTGCATAGAGCCAGGATATACAATAACACTAGTCTTCCACATCACTACATCCAACTGTAACTTACCGAGGCATTGCATGATCATATGACCATAGGACCATGTCAGTTTATATCGGTCTAACAACAAATTTCAGATTTAGAGATCAAGAAAAATAAATTGAAAGGCCAAAAAAAAAGTGGGCAGAGAGCAGAAAAAAAGGGACACGGAGAGTAAAAAAAAGTGGGCAGAGAGCAGAAAAAAAGGGACACGGAGAGTAAAAAAAAGGGGGCAGAGAGCAGAAAAAAAGGGACACGGAGAGTAAAAAAAAGGGGGGGGCAGAGGAGCGGATGGCAGTTGAAATGTTATCTGTCCCTCCTGTCACATGGCTTAAAAAAATACAAATAAAGATCCTGGGAGTGTGAGTGTGATAACTCTGTGGAGCATGTAGAGGGGATGTAGAGGAGATAGCATGGGGTTAGCTTGTTAAATATAACCCACTGCATGGCTGGCAGCAGCAAAGAAAGGGGGTATTTTCAAGAGGCAGGGCATCACTGTAGCCCTCACTGCTCTGATAACATCCAGAAGGGGGAGAGGGAACGCAGCCCAGAAAAGATGCACTCACATCTATGCATCTTCCCTGGTTGCAAAAGGAAGTATCAGCACCCCTCGAACGCAAAAAGTCACAACGGGATTTCTGATGGGAAAAATGTGTTCTTCTCAGATGATGGGACGATACGGGGGAATACAGCCAAATGTCAAAGATGATAACTGTAAGAGTGTAAAGAAACAAGTGAACATACACAGTACACACCCACACACACACAACTGAATGCACATACATACATAAACACAGAAACACATACCATTTGAATATATGGTATATGATTTACTAAAATAACCACAATGGATAACTAGTTGTAAAAAGTAGCTGTATAATAGGCTCAAACCTTGTAGTTCCCACACACGTTTATTTAAACAAAAACGTCTTGATTACAAACATAGTTATTACTGGTACAAAATGCAATAAAGCTAAATGCTGGGTATTTCCATTGAAAACAAAAAGAAAAGAGCACCAACATCTTGGAGCATATCAAATTGGGTGTCAAAGGAAAACTAAGAGCCTATATTTTGGGGAAATTAAGGCCTAGATACCATTTTTCAACCATATTCCATCTTAAAAATTAGGCATGGCTTTGATTTCTGGATAAACAGATGGAAAAGGGTCTTAGAAAACATCTACTAGAAAAAGTCTTTAAAGGTATCAGAAATACATCAGAACACAATAAATGTTAAAGTACATTTCATTTTGGTGAAATTGATTACCTTCTGTAAGTTTAAGAAATATTGCTTTGTAATACGGTTACAAAAAAAATCACGTATTTTGTAATCTCTCCCTCTAAGTAACAAGTAATGGTAGACCTACCAATTAGCTATAGTGATTTCACTGATATCAATTTTGTTTATGAATTATTAAGTGATTCAAACTCATAATTGGTAACGACATTACCAATAAAATAAATGACTGCAAATGAATGGGCTACAATGACAACTCATAATAATCACAAACCACAGTTGGGTCACCTGTACTGTCCTCCCTTCCACTGGCATACTACTATGTTCAGCTCCTCTTTCCCTTTCTGTCGTCTGGTGGTCAAACCACAGACTATTAAAAAAGTCAATCTGGACAACCCCTCCCTCGCTCTATCCCTCTCTGCCTTTCTCTCCCGCTCTCCAGTTAATGTCAATCTCTTACTGACACCTACCCATGAGCCCCCTCTCTTTCCATTTACTTTAACCAGAATCCTCACCCACTGAGCACCGAACGACACCGGATGTTCATGCACTGTGCTCTACTGTGATGTCCAAAGCCTGTGAAACATGAGGAGAATGACATTCACATCCATAATTATGCATTTCTATGTAGTACATATCAGGGACCCATGATGTAATTCCGTTACCGTAATTTTGTTTGCGGGTTTACATCCACTTAATTTACTGTAGTTCAATAACCAATAGATGTTTATAACCTCAAGGTGCCATAGCTGACTCCATTCTTTCTGCAGACATAATCCAACCTTAATTCGGAACAGTTATTTTACAGTTTTTGGAAAAAATGGTCACAAACTATGTTACCACAGTTTGCATCTGCACAGTTCTTCAACAGAAAAATGTTTGGTTAAATTTTCAGCGGAAATGGTTAAAAGTAGTTCCTGTGCATAGAGTTGTATTGTGTGTTAAACGTTGAAATCAATGTTTTTGTTTGGCATACATTTTGAAATGAAAAAACTGAGTCAAAACGTAATTCAGTTACCGTGGAATTGCCCCACATATTTTAAAATAATACGACAGGTTAGGTATTAGTTTATAACTTTAACAAAAATATTATTACAGTGTTATGTTGTCTATATAAATCACTTCCTAATAAAGCCATATGATTGGTGACCTTTCACGAAAGCTAGGTCTCATCATTAACTATGAGCACTATGGTTCCTCTATAGTTGCAATTAGTCATAAATATACTTAGACATTTTAGTAGGATATACATCACCCTTAGCTGAGGGAATAACCTAGATAAAAGCCACAATTCATCAGTCACTAGCTGAGCTGAATACATACCACAGCTCTCATTAAAACAGGGTTGTTTCATTAGTTTGGAGTATTAGTTAGCTCTGATAAAGTCTGGTCCTGTCTCGTCTGGTCTGCCGTGGTGTGCAGTGCCAGGGCGAGGTGTGTCTGTGTGGATGACTGTAGATAATTTTAATATCAGGCCGGTGTGGATTGCTGATAGTGTTTTAAGGCAGGGCCCAGTGGACTGAAAGCTGGTAGTACCTATCTGTAATTAGTAACCATTCTCTATCACTGATAAGATAAACTCACCCTGACCTTTTCAATTTTGGTCGCCATGGCAACAGGCACTCTACCCCCTATATTATTTTAGTGATTAAACAGCCAATAGCAGGGAGATGTGAGAAACTGATAGGGATGATTAATAACAGTGTTGGTTGAAGTGTGTGTGTGTGTGTGTGTGTGTGTGTAGGAGGGCCGTCAGTGTCACAGAGCCATATGAATAGGCTCGGGTAGGCTTTTTGTGGTGAATAATGGAAATTTAAGATGAGCTGAAAGGGAAATAAAAGCAGGAGGATGAGAGCGATAGATGTCTCCTTTTTGAGAGGCACTCTCAGAGGAAAGGGAATATTAACGTTACCTCCCACTTCCCCCTCTCAGCCTAGCCCATTGCCCACCACTCTTGAGGTTCAGCACTGGAAGTGTTATCTTTAGATGAATAATAAATGCTGGATTCCAGTATTACACTCACTTAAACCGTGTGGTTTTAGAGTGCGGAAAAATACCTTACTCAGAGAAGCTGCTGGAAATTCAGATGGTGAAGCTTGCTTATAAATGTAACCATTCATACTGCTATTACACTGTTTCAACCAGGATACAGCCCCAAGAGTATAGTCATGGAGAGTCTTCTTATACATGGACCTTCCTGCATGTGCCATATAGTCGAGAGGGATTTAATCTAAACGGGACTGAAGGTTAAAAGTAACCCAAAGATGTAATATAATGACCCCTCCACAGCCAGCCCAGTACATTTGAACTATTAACCAGTCCCATCCTCTAATATCACTAACCAGACCAAACTCCCATAATCTTCACCTGGGCCCCAAAATCTCCCTTTATTAATACCAGTGAGGCCCAAAATCCCACTCCCTGGAACAGATCAGTCTGCATTTGCATAAAAAGGAAATAGCAGGAATAAATGCAAAGTCTGACCAGTTGACTGAAAGGTCACAGTGGCTTTGTACAGCATGAGGACAAACAAGCCTGGGCCATGACAGTGTTAATCGGTTAGATCGCTGCGCTGATACAAGGAGAGAATCTTTCCCTAAACTAAGGGGAGATCTCCATGCATCTCTACTGGGGTTTTATATTGCGCCCTTATTACTCAGAATGTAGGTAAGGCACAACTCAAGAGCAGTAAGCTTGGTGCTGTAACCTTGGTCCACACCACAGTGTACTTTGATATACAGTAGTGTTTGAGAATATGCACATTTCGTGTAGTCTCCATTTTGCAGCTATTGGGAAATTGGGAAGGAGGGTCAGTGGAATGTGGTGCCATGAAGGATTTAGCCAATCAGATAAACGTCAGCCATTCTGAGATATTTCTGAGATAAACCATTCCACAATATCTCTAGAACCATTCCAGGCCTTTCAGTGGAAGAGATAATGAATCCCATAGTGCTGAGTGATGTGCTCACAGAGGGGATCAGACACACACCTACTGAACAGTCTACACACACCATTTTGAAAACCATTTTTCGGATAACACAGTGCTGGGATAAGCACTTAGAGTAGCACTTACAAGGCCAAGGGGCTGTTGGACACACACATGCATACACACACACACACACAGGGCATGTCCGCACGATTGCTTGAGTAAGCGAATTAACCACAGTGATGGCTGAGGAGACCCTCACAAATGATTTCTTATAGTCTGTATCACTTCCCTGACAGTTGATGTTCCACTTTCTTTTTCATTATTTATTTATCTATTTTTGCTTTGTGTGAATTCAGCAAAAATACTTCTAAAGCACTTAATGGTGCTATCGAGAGCCCAGATCTGCTGCCACACGCTGCCTGGCGGTTTCATTTGAGATATTCACAGGCCGGCCCCAAAGAACCGCAGCATTATCAAACGTCTAACGAGACTGACACGGCCAATTATTGACAAATGATTCCTTTAGAGCGCACCCGGCTCCCTTGATGAGCGCAGAGTTCCTTGATGAGCACATAGTCCCCCCTTCGTCCTCTGGGCCCGAGGACTCGTGTCTATCAGATTCTATTAAACGCTCAACACTTTGCGAACAAAGCTGCCTGCGCCTTGCATTGCATTAACTGCCATTAACTGCTACACTCATGAACTTTGTCAAAATCATAATGGTTCCCTCTTTTATGCTCTTAACAACTCCAACCACTTCTCTTTTTGTGCCACTTGTTATAGGCAGATGAAGGTAAAAAGATGTCTTCGAACCATCAGAGAACAATATGTCAGAAGACTGAGGGGACACCAATTGTGCTGGTTCCACACATATCCTTATCAAACATCACAGCTCTTGGAATTCAAAGTTAAAGAATGGAACCCATTTTAATACCCAGAAGCTAATATCTATAAAGGAACTCATGCTTTATCGGAAATTTGTACTGTGCACTTTTGAGTCTCCAGCCTCCTTATCAATTGCATCGTAATCGGGGGACTTTGATGCATGACGCGATGGCTCAGGTGATAGATAGAAGCTTCTGATGAGCTCAGGTGGACAGAGAGGACAAAGGGATCAGGGGATAGAGGGTAAAAACAAGTCTGAGACACATGAGATGAGAACTTTGATACAGATGCAACAGAATAAGAAAACTAGGCAACAGGCCCAAAGGTCAAAGGAGAGATTTAAGGAGGGAGGGAGGGGAAAGTGAACCCTGTTAAAAAAAAAACAGTTAGTAAATGAGGTAGAGGGTCAGGACAGAGAGTGTGTCTGTAAAAACAAGGGCTTGACCCACGACCCGTGGCTGGTGCCGAGGCTTTTTGTTTTTCAGCCCAGGCCCTTTACTCCCTCTGCCAAGTCCACATCCTCTCTAACGAGGGCGTAGTTTCTTAACATTCATCATTGCTGAACTCTGAAACTTTATCAGCTCCGGAGCTCGGCGCCACGGACACGGCCCCGGCTTTCTCAGCTCTCAGATAGGCCTGATAACACACTGATAGATTACAGCTGATTGTTTTACTTCAGGGGACACTGCTGCTGCTAATACTAATAATTTGACAAGACTCACTGGTGAGGGGAGGAGGGGCAAGAGCAAAGAGGAAAGGGAAAAGACACTAAATGAGTTGGAGAAAGGGAAAGTGTGTGTCTGTCCGTCCGTGTCTGTGTGACGTTCTTTGTATTGATGATGGAGAAAGAAAGAAAGAAAGAAAGAAAGAAAGAAAGAAAGAAAAAGGCAAGGAATAAGGAAGTGTATCTTACCCTGAAATATCTCATTCCATGAACGAATAGGTACAAGAGATAAAAGACGAGAAAGGATGAGGGGAAAGTAGAGAGCGGATGGTTGACTAGAGGACATTAGCTAGATCTCATTGCTGGGATGGCGACAATCATCCATCCACTGTTACCTTGTTCTCCTGGTCCATTGCAGCTAATCTTTAGCATGCATCAGGAGCCAGGGACAGAGGGCACCTCCACCCCACCTCTCCCCGACTAGGCCTGAAACAGAGCCCCTCTACCCCAGGACTCACACTGATGCACAGATGCGCACACACACAGCCACACACGGACCAGAGGCACAAAGAGCAGCGGAAACCTTACCCTGCAGGGGATGGCGCGTCAGGTGACCTTTGGTTTAAAACAGGGTCAAGTGTGATGCACAAGGACACCACACAAAGACTAGTTTCTCGCTACAGTAGCAATCTATAACAAACCAGAGAGAACAGATTTAGATAAACCAAGATAGAGACAGCTCTTCCATTTCGTTATCTGTTGAAATTCATTTGACATTTTTCTACACTGAACAAAAATCTAAAACGCAACATGCAATACTACTGAGTTAGAGTTCATGTAAGGAAATCAGTCAATTTAAATAAATTCATTTGGCCCTAATGTATGGTTTCACATGACAGATATGCATTGGTCGGTCACAGATACCTTTAAAAAAAATAAAGTATAGGCGTGGGAAAACCAGTCAGTGTCTGGTGTGACCACCATTTGCCTCAGGCAGCGCGACACATCTGCTTCGCATAGAGTTGATCAGGCTGCTGATTGTGGCCTCTGGAATGGTGTCCCACTCCTCTTTGGCTGTGCGAAGTTGCTGGATATTGGCAGGGACTGGAACATACAGTAATACATGCTGATCCAGAGCATCCCAAACATGCTCAATTGGTGTCATGTCTGGTAAGTATGCAGGCCATGGAAGAACTGGGACATTGTCAGCTTCCAGGAGTTGTGGCGAGATCCTTGTGACATGGGGCCGTGCATTATCATGCTGAAACATGAGGTGATGACGACAGATTAATGGTAAGACAATGAGCCTCAGGATCTCGTCATGGTATCTCTGCGCATTCAAATTGCCATCGATAAAATGCAATTGTGTTCGTTGTCCGTAGCTTATGCCTGCCCATACCATAATCTTGCTGTCACCATGGGGGATTCTGTTCACAACATTGACTTCAGCAAATCGCTTGCCCACACAACACCATACATGCTGTCTGCCATCCACCCCGTACAGTTGAAACTGGGAATCCGTGAAGAGCAAACTTCTCCAGCGTGCCAGTGCCCATAGAAGGTGAGCATTTGCCTACTGAAATCAGTTACGACGCCAAACTGCAGTCAGGTCAAGAACCTGGTGAGGACGACAAGCAAGTTTCCTTGGGACCGTTTCTGACAGTTTGGACAGAAATTCTTCGGTTGTGCAAACCCACAGTTTCATCAGCTGTCCGGGAGGCTGGTCTCAGACGAGCCCGCAGGTGAAGAAGCTGGATGTGGAGGTCACGGGCTGCCGTCATTACACGTGGTCTGCGGTTGTGAGGCCGGTTGGACATAATACCAAATTCTCTAAAACGACGTTGGAGGTGGCTTATGGTAGAGAAATTAACATTCAATTCTTTGGCAACAGCTCTGGTGGACATTCCTGCGGTCAGCATGTCAATTGCATGCTCCCTTAGAATGGTGTTGTGTGACAAAATGGCACATTTCAGAGAGGCCATTTATTGTCCCCAGCACAAGGTGCACCTGTGTAATGATGCTGCTGTTTAATCAGCTTCTTGATGTGCCACACCTGTCAGGTGGATGGATTATCTTGGCAAAGGAGAAACGCTCACTAACAGGGATGCAAACACATTTGTGCACAACATTTGAGAAAAATAAGCTTTTCGTGCCTATCGAACATTTCTGGGATCTTTTATGCAGCTCATGAAACATGGAGCCAACACTTTAAATGTTGTGTTTATATTTTTGTGCAGTATATTTATTTGTTCCCCTTCTGGATGCATCTTACCAGATTTTTCAGATTTGCATCAGTATTACATGGTGGCCATTTTGAGACCAGAAGGGAAACCAGAGTAGACTAGTTAAATACCAGAGAATCAGTACTGAGAATTAAAGCTATTGTATTAGAACAGGTGCAATTAATGATTAGGATGTAAAGCAGGGTCAAAGGGACGGCCTGCCCCTCTTCGTTGTGAGGGGAGAGCTCCTCAGCAGAAACCTAACAATAACCAGACCTGCTGTCATCTACGACAACACAGGCCTGTCCACTGTGTTCCTGCCTCTCTATTAGTGTCAGATTGAGGCCTGCCTTATCTAAGCCAAGCAGCGCTCTATGTGTCTGTGTGGATCATGAGGACGGGGGCTTTGGTCTGAGCAGAAAGACGTGGCGGGGGAAAAGGGTTAAACAAGGTCCAATCTCCTAACACAAAAACAACCACACAAAACTAACCCTTTATTTTAAAACGTTTAAAAAAAAATAATAATAACTGAGAGGAAGAAAAACATATATTCTTAATTTTTGCGTCAACATTTTATCAGCCTCCCCATGAATAATCCATGCGGTAATTTCTTTCTTTCTCCCTTTTTGTTCCTGGCATTTTG
This sequence comes from Oncorhynchus clarkii lewisi, assembly GCF_045791955.1. Classification (NCBI taxonomy): domain Eukaryota; kingdom Metazoa; phylum Chordata; class Actinopteri; order Salmoniformes; family Salmonidae; genus Oncorhynchus; species Oncorhynchus clarkii. The sequence continues at coordinate 59,805,620 of NC_092148.1, read as the reverse complement.
GTGGAGCGAGATAAGGGGTAAAAAAACAACAGAAGGGCTAGGAGAGTGAAAAAGAGAGATAGATAACATTGATATCAACTCCTACACAACACAGTCATTCCCTTATCTAGGCTTTTTATCACATCCCCCCTCCCCCCCCCGCTTCCACTCTCTATTCTTTATGGCCTAAAAGAAGGACTATTACCCTTAAAAATGAAGTCAGGTTTTGGTATCAAATTAACCTTATGTACACATTTTAACAGGCCTGTTAATGTGTATAATTCAGCAGCAGGGATAGCTGTGGTGAAATGGTCACAGGGGAGTATGGGGAAAAAGTCAAAGACAGTTCATTTGAACCAGAGGGAGAGTAGCACACACTTGGAAGCAGACACAGACTCACCCTATCCTAAAGTCATGTTTCAAAGAAGAGTAAAAAAATATTTCAGACAAGACTTATCATCTATCTCACTCACAGAAAAAAACCCATCTGTAGTCTATCAAGGTCAGTTACTGTGCCCCGAACAAACAGCACATTGTTACAGGCCGCTGTTCTCACAATGGCTACAGGTCTGTCTCTGTCAGGAGGGGGCCTTTTGGGGAGGTGTTCCTCTGCACCTCTAAAGGGGACAACCACCCACATCCTGTTCCGAGGCTCTAACAGGGCCCAAGCTTGTGGGGACAGATTCCACTGTGACAGAGAGAGGGGTGGGACATTTTACTACTGGGATAGGCCAGTGAGTTGTTGCCATGTGCAATCAGCTCTTGTCTAGCTCGTGTCTATGTGTGCTACAGGCTACGTGAACAGCTCATCTGACTCAAAGCTATGACATACAACAAAGAGACAGTAGACAGGAAGAGTGACATCATATTACAATATGGGAAGAGGAGGCATGAAGGAATTCCACTCCTAATGGAACACTATTAATGAGAGGGAAAGAGAGCAGAGGAGAGAAGAGAGGGGTGAGTGGAGGAGAGACAACAGGAGTAACGATGGAAAGAGAGTAAGGGGAGAGAGAAGAATAAGAGGAAAGATAGGGAATGTGGATAAAAAGCAAATGGGTTACAGGATTTGGATGCTGGAGTCTATCCATCACTGATCATCCTGGTATCTCACTGGTGCAATCAGTGATAAAAACTCAACCTGGAAAAGCCTGTAACTCCGATGGGAGTTCATTGGGCTGTAGATATGGCTGCTGCCCACGCTCTGTACTGTTTCCTCTGACATCGCTGCTAATAGATGGCACGGACAACCAAAACAGCATGACCCTATTATGTATACAGTGCCTTGCGAAAGTATTCGGCCCCCTTGAACTTTGCGAACTTTTGCCACATTTCAGGCTTCAAACATAAAGATATAAAACTGTATTTTTTTGTGAAGAATCAACAACAAGTGGGACACAATCATGAAGTGGAACGACATTTATTGGATATTTCAAACTTTTTTAACAAATCAAAAACTGAAAAATTGGGCGTGCAAAATTATTCAGCCCCTTTACTTTCAGTGCAGCAAACTCTCTCCAGAAGTTCAGTGAGGATCTCTGAATGATCCAATGTTAACCTAAATGACTAATGATGATAAATACAATCCACCTGTGTGTAATCAAGTCTCCGTATAAATGCACCTGCACTGTGATAGTCTCAGAGGTCCGTTAAAAGCACAGAGAGCATCATGAAGAACAAGGAACACACCAGGCAGGTCCGAGATACTGTTGTGAAGAAGTTTAAAGCCGGATTTGGATACAAAAAGATTTCCCAAGCTTTAAACATCCCAAGGAGCACTGTGCAAGCGATAATATTGAAATGGAAGGAGTATCAGACCACTGCAAATCTACCAAGACCTGGCCGTTCCTCTAATCTTTCAGCTCATACAAGGAGAAGACTGATCAGAGATGCAGCCAAGAGGCCCATGATCACTCTGGATGAACTGCAGAGATCTACAGCTGAGGTGGGAGACTCTGTCCATAGGACAACAATCAGTTGTATATTGCACAAATCTGGCCTTTATGGAAGAGTGGCAAGAAGAAAGCCATTTCTTAAAGATATCCATAAAAAGTGTCGTTTAAAGTTTGCCACAAGCCACCTGGGAGACACACCAAACATGTGGAAGAAGGTGCTCTGGTCAGATGAAACCAAAATTGAACTTTTTGGCAACAATGCAAAACGTTATGTTTGGCGTAAAAGCAACACAGCTGAACACACCATCCCCACTGTCAAACATGGTGGTGGCAGCATCATGGTTTGGGCCTGCTTTTCTTCAGCAGGGACAGGGAAGATGGTTAAAATTGATGGGAAGATGGATGGAGCCAAATACAGGACCATTCTGGAAGAAAACCTGATGGAGTCTGCAAAAGACCTGAGACTGGGACGGAGATTTGTCTTCCAACAAGACAATGATCCAAAACATAAAGCAAAATCTACAATGGAATGGTTCAAAAATAAACATATCCAGGTGTTAGAATGGCCAAGTCAAAGTCCAGACCTGAATCCAATCGAGAATCTGTGGAAAGAACTGAAAACTGCTGTTCACAAATGCACTCCAACCAACCTCACTGAGCTCGAGCTGTTTTGCAAGGAGGAATGGGAAAAAATGTCAGTCTCTCGATGTGCAAAACTGATAGAGACATACCCCAAGCGACTTACAGCTGTAATCGCAGCAAAAGGTGGCGCTACAAAGTATTAACTTAAGGGGGCTGAATAATTTTGCACGCCCAATTTTTCAGTTTTTGATTTGTTAAAAAAGTTTGAAATATCCAATAAATGTCGTTCCACTTCATGATTGTGTCCCACTTGTTGTTGATTCTTCACAAAAAAATACAGTTTTATATCTTTATGTTTGAAGCCTGAAATGTGGCAAAAGGTCGCAAAGTTCAAGGGGGCCGAATACTTTCGCAAGGCACTGTCCATATGCAACCTAGATGTATAATAGACCTCCACACTACACTACCCTCAAACTTTCCCAATTATTCTACCATCATACACTCTATCCCTATACCTCCCCTCTCCCTACGACCCTGCTCCCTCTCAAAAAGGCCTACAAAGAAAGAGAAATTAAAAAGAGAGGTTTTTCACCCTGACGCACCCCATCCTTTCTAGATAGAGGGAGAAAGAGAGAGAGAGAGTGATAGGGAGGAAGAGAAAGAGAGAAAAAAATCATAATTTATCTGTGTATTATCAAGAAAGGCAGACACTTTAATCAGTCAGCTATGAAGTCAGTATTTCCATTCTTATCTGTCGCAGGAGTGGAAATGGAGAGCAGATAGCGCTCTGGGAGCCCATCGGTGGGCAGGAATGATAATGGGGGAGAGAGGGCTGGCTATTGGACCGCTGTGTCAGCCCTATCTGCACCCATTATCAACAGCCTTATCGGCACTGCCATCAGCCAAGCTGTAATGGGGCCAGTTCAACTTTCCACATTATCATACCGCCAAGACCTGGTTCAGTGAGGCTAGAGGTCTGACTAGAGAGAGAGAGAGAGACTTCTGCAAGAGAATGAAGGATAAAGATAGAGTAAATAAAAAAGTAGGACTGGTAGATTGAAGTAGGACTGGTAGAAGAAAAAGAGAGCAATGAGGAGAATAAAGGGTTTTGGAAAACAGATAGATCATTTTTATTTACCTAGGCAAGCCTGGAATCAAACCAGGGTCTGTAGTGACTGAGATGCAATGCCTTAGACCGCTGCACCACTCGGGAGCCCAAGGTCACACTAACTACAGGAATTATAATAATTATCATAAATTTACAGTAACAACCAGGTATTTACTTAGTATTTTACATGGTAATTCCACAACAATAATCTATTAATAATTAATTGTGTTTGTTTATTTGGGTTTCAATAAAACAAAGAACCACTAGGCACCTTTTCCAATTGTTTTAAATTATTTTAGAAAGTACCCACTGACATCACAAAATGTCCTTGTATATACCAGGACAAACAAGTAGAAACATAACCGTGAGATAAAGTGCACATTCCTAATCCCCTAGCTTATCAATATAGTCTACACAGGTTGCACTGGCTACGAACAGACACTGTAGGTGGGTTCACGTACTAAAAGGATGAAAATGATGTTCGACATCTGATTGCCAACGGAAGTCGTTAAACCACCCGATTGCTCTTCCTCTTCCCCATTTTTACTCTCTTGTTGTTCATTGATGGTCAAGAAGGCAACTTCTTCATTTACACACTATATAAAGGAAATGAGTTTCAGCTGTGGTCATACTGTCTGACTCAATCTGCCATGTTATTCCGTCATCTCGTCTGAGCACAATAAGGTATTTCATTACGTGCACGTATCAATAAGATACTAAGAAAGGGAAATATAAGATATAGTTTGGCATGGCATTGGAAGAAAACAAAGGGAGTGGTTAGTAACATGATGTCTGGACTACATCATCTCTCCTCACAACAGACAGACTTCTAAATGTGAAGGGGTGAAGAGTCACTGGACTTGGAGGGCTAGTAGTAAGTGGGGTGGACAAAGACACCACCTAACCCATATATGGGTCTGATTGGATCCCTATTCCCCTATGGTTTTACTGAGTACTCCAGAGCATATCTTAGCTCACTTAACCATCCCCATTTCATACTGTACACTGAAAAGTACTCCTTAATGACGTGTGATATACTACCTGTGGCCCCGCAACTATCTAAATCCCCTCCGCCAAGAGAACTGTCTTTGACTGACAGGTTACAGAGCAAGAACACACATGTTTTACACGAGAGCAAAGCAAACCAGGCTAAGACCACTCACAAATAACAGGGTTGGCCTGAATGGGTCATACTGTACACATGAGAGAGAGAGAGGAGTTACTGATCTCTGGTTCCCGCCTCAGTTCAACTGGACAGGGAGAGTTACTGGCCAGGGAGTGTAGTGTATCTGCATTCCAAACAGCATCCATTTCCCTACATAATGCACTACTTTTGACCACTAGAGCACTATACAGGGAAAGGGTGCCATATGGGACACATCCTATCTGGCCAGAGTGTAGTGTATGAGAGCAGACAGTGAGAGGAGCCGCTGGTCTAGACCACCTCTGTTAAGGTGGGTCCCTGGGGCAGTCTAGCATCTCCTCTTTCTGGGCCTTTGTCCCTGACGCCCTGCAGTTCTTATCGTCTATTTTCCTCCTCATTGTGTGTGTGTGTGTGTGTGTGTGTGTGTGTGTGTGTGTGTGTGTAATATAGATCGTTATGGGTGATCTGATTGGGGGTGCAGAGTCATAAGTCCATGCAACATACTGTACATATATCATATTCTACAGGTCAAGAAGACACACTTCTGTGTACATCCCGTATCACAGTAGCGGTTGGGGGCAGGACCGTAGTGTTCCCGTTGTACTCCGATCCCTCCACCTGCCTGCCAGCTATAAAAAGCAGGTCAGGCTGGATTGTTTGCCCAAGCATTTTTATACCCCGGAACCGAACAGAGTGCTGAACACAGTAGGAGTAAATGGCCTCTCTTATCGTCTTCGCTAGGGGGAACTTGTCATAACAGCGTCACACACTACCCCCCAGCCAGCGGCCTGCCTGCCTGCCGACTCAGCCTGAGTATGGCCATGTGGCCAACGGCTACCCAGGACACACATAGAAACACCATCTCTATCCAGACCTCTGCATCAAGACAATATATCCATGTAAAGATCTAACATACAACACCCACACAACCTTACTCCATCAATCATATCCTGAATAAAAAGTGTCATCGCATCAAACCATGTGTCCCTAACGCCTATGTATTAATTTGGTTGTTACATGGGCAGGTACAGTGTAATTACAGTTTAGGTACACATTATTAAAAAGTCCTTACAACAGACAGCAGCACCAGCAGTGTTTAGAATGGAAGGAGGGACACAGCTGTTATGTACTTGAGGAAAGGGCTCTTTGCTTTAATGTTGTGGAGGTAAAAGTCCACCTGTACTACAGGAAGGCATTAAACCACACCGAAGACAAAACACAGCAGCAGTTACTGCAAAAGTAAATAGTTTGACAAAGATTAGGCTACTGTAAGTACAGGTAACTGCCAAAATAATGGAAACACTTGGGTAAATGAGGGATACAAAGTATATTGAAAGCAGGTGCTTCCACACAGGTGTGGTTCCGTGTGGTTCCTGAGTTAATTAAGCAATTAACATTATTATTATGATTAGGGTCATGTATAAAAATGCTGCGCAGGCCTTTATTTAGGCTACACCTCCTGGCAATGCCCCGTCCACAGTCACTGGTCACTGAATGCTTTGATGAGCGTGAAAACGATAAACCATATGCCATAGCAGTCTCCGTCACCAGATCTCAACCCAATTGAACAATTATGGGAGCGGTGTCTGAGACAGCATTTCCCACCACCTTCAACAAAACACCAAATTATGGAATTTCTCTTAGAAGAATGGTGTTGCATCCCTCCAATAGAGTTCCAGACCCTTGAAGAATCTATGCCAAGATACATTGAAGCTGTTCTTGCTCATGGTGGCCTAACACCCTATTAAGACACTATATTTTAGCAGAGAAGTTTGAAACTCTTTCTTATTGGTCTATTAACTAATTTACCGCTTAGTGATGTCACCAGGCAGGCCAAAACTCCATCCCAATGAAAAAGGATAACATTTCAGCTCGTATTTTCAAACCGCATTATCATCATTTTCACAATTTCATAGTATTATTCCAACCTCATAGTGTGGTAATCAGTGGCGGTCGGTGCCGTTTAGGTTTATGGCATGGCTTTATTTCCATTACAGCATATTGGATGACTGTCATTCATATTCAATTCACTCAGCTCAATGTAACATAAATAGGTTTAGGCTACTACATGATACACATATTTGCTCTATACCCATCATGAGGTTGCTAATTGGTGTAATCAAGGTGACAGACAGTAGCTAGGTTTCCATTTAATTTGCAACAGATTTTCATGTGAATATTCTAAAATCTGAATAAAACATTATGCACATTTTCCCACCAGAGAAGTGTTTACATCAAACTGACATTTTGCAGATGAAAGGCTGTGCGTGATGACGTAGTGCACATAAGAAATATATTTTGCCAGGTTTCCATTGCATTTTCAACCCTACTGATGGTTTTGTCACAAAAACTGTTGCGGTATACAACAAATGTGCCCACTCTGGCCTAGGCATTGGCAATCTAGCCAAGAGCTCACAGATACAGTGCGGGTAGGCTACCTACATGAGACGATTATGGATATCATTGGAAATAGTGGCGCCGGAGAGGATGGCCGCCATTTTACGGCCTCCTGACCAATTGTGCTATATTGTGTTTTTTTTTTTGTTGTGCTCTGATCCAAAACCAATGCTGTACATAATGTTTTGGCCATCATTTCATATGACCGAAAAGAGCTTCTGGACATCAAAACAGCGATTACTGACCTTGAGTTGGATGAGGACTTCTACTTCAACAAATTGAAGGCTAAGGACATAATTCTCATCCCAGACCAGGCCCAAATCCCTGTCACTCGGAGGAGGCGGAGCTATAGAAGTCGGCATGAGAGATATGTAACGAGACTGCGACGGCGAGTGCATAAGTTGCCATTACCCTCCGTTGTATTGAGAAACATGCAAGCACTGGAAAATAAACTGGATGAGCTTCATTCAAGACTATCCTATCAACGTGATCAGAAGAACTACAATATACTATGTTTCACTGAGTTGTGGCTGAACAATGACATGGAAAATACAATATATTTTCTATAAATTGTCAGAACAGAACAGCTGTGTCCGATAAGCTGAGGAGAGGTGTTGTGTCACTTGGTCGACAACAATTGGTGCACAATCTGTAATATTAATGTCACGCCCTGAACTTAGTTATCTTTGTTTTCTTTATTATTTTGGTTAGGTCAGGGTGTGACAAGGGGTGGTTTGTTGTGTTTTTGTCCTGACTAGGGTTTTTGTATGTTTATGTGGTTGTTTACTAGTCTAGGTGTTTTGTATGTCTATGGTTGCCTAGATTGGTTCTCAATTAGAGGCAGCTGTTTATCGTTGTCTCTGATTGGGAACCATATTTAGGCAGCCATATTCCTTGGGTAATTTCTGGGTGATTGTCTATGTGATGTTGCATGTTTGCACTCAGTGTTGAAGTCGGTATTAATAACATGCAGGTAGAGGTAAAGTGACTATGCATAGATAAACAGAGTAGCAGCAGCTTATGTGAAGAGTGTGAAGGAATGTAAATGTATGTGTGTGTGACGTTTTAAGAAATACCGCTACACCCTCCGACGAACCATCAAACAGGCAAAGTGTCAAGACAGGACCAAAATTGAATGCTACTACAGGGGCACTGACGCTCGTCAAATGTTGCAGAACTTGCAAACTATCACGGAATACAAAGGAAAACCCAGCCGAGCTGTCCAGTGGCGCGAGCCTACCAGACAAGCTACATAACACCTTCTATGCTCGCAACACCGAAGTATGCATGAGAGCACCAGCTGTACCGGACGACGGTGTGATCACGCTCTCGGTAGCTGATGCGAGTAAGAACTTTAAACAGGGCAACATTCACAAGAACGCAGGGCCAGACGAAATACCAGGATGCGTACTCGGAGCATGGGCTTACCAGTTAGCAAGTGTCTTCACTGACATTTTTAACCTCTTCCTGACCCTGTCTGTAATACCCAAGTTTCAAGCAGAACACCCTGTGCCCAAGAACGACAAGGTAACCTCTCTATAAATGACTATTTTATCACTCACATCTGTAGCCATGAAATGCTTTGAAAGGCTCACAAAGGCTCACATCAACACCATCATTCCGACACCCTGGACCAACTCCAACAGATCACGCAATCTCTATTGCGCACCACATTGCCCTTTCCCACCTGGACAAAAGGAACACCTGCGTGAGAATGCTGTTGACTACAGCTCAGCGTTCAACACCATACTGCCCTCCAAGCTCATCACTAAGTTAAGAACCCTGGGATTAAACACCTCCCTCTGCAATTGTATACTGGACTTTGATGGGACGCCCCCAGGTTGTGAGGGTAGACAACAACACATCTGCCATGCTGACCCTCAACACAGGGGCCCCTCAGGGGTCTGTGCTTAGCCCCCTCCTGTACTGCCTGTTCCTCCACGACTGCGTTGCTGCACACGACTCCAACAACATCATTAAGTTAGCTCACAACACAATGGTGGAAGGCCTGATCACCGACGACGACGAGACAGCCTACAGCGAGGAGGTCAGAGACCTGGCAGTGCGTTGCCAGGACAACCTCTCCCTCAAAGTAAGCAAGACAAAGGAGCTGTTGGTGGCGCACGCCCCCGTTCATATTGAGGGGGCTTTAGTGGAGACTGTCGGGAGGTTCAAGTTCCTCAGTGTCCAATCACTAAGGACCTATCATGGTCCAAACACACCAACACAGTCGTGAAGAGGGCTCAACAACGATTTGGCATGGGCCCTCAGATCCTCAAAAAGTTATACAGTTGCACCATTGAGAACATCTTGCATACGGCTCAGTACATCACTGGGGCCAAGCTCACTGCCATTCAGGACCTCTATACCAGGCCATGTCAGAGGAAGGCCCTAAAAATTCTCCAACCACCCAAGTCAGTCTATTGTCTCTGCTACCACATGACAAGCAGTACCGGACCACCAAGTCTGAGACCAGCTTCTACCCCAAAGCCATAAGACTTCTTAACAGTTAATTAAACAGCTACCTGGACTTTCTGCTTTTCACCCCTTAACTTCATGTACATAGTACTTCAATCAATCACCTAACCATTTCTCACAGAATTAATTTTACCGACATAAAAAGATCCCACAATGTCGAACCAACAAATTGTCTGCTAGCATTTCATGTTTCCATCAACCCGGTCTTGACTTTTTTCATGCAAGAAGTAATTCATCCGCATGAAATGGTTGGATGGAAACATGGATAGCGACACATTCAATAATGCATTTGATGTTATATTTTTCCCTTATTTTACCAGGTAAATTGACTGAGAACACATTCTCATTTACAGCAACGACCTGGGGAATAGTTACAGGAGACAGGAGGGGGGGTGAATGAGCCAATTGTAAGTTGGGGATGATTAGGTGGCCATGATGGTATGAAGTCCAGATTGGGAATTTAGCCAGGACAACGGGGTTAACACCCCTACTCTTACGATAAGTGCCATGGGCTCTTTAGTGACCACAGAGAGTCAGGACACCCGATTAACGTCCCATCTGAAAGACGGCACCCTAGAGGGCAACGTCTCCAATCACTGCCCTGAAGCATTGGGATATATTTTTTTTAGACCCGAGGAAAGGGTGCCTCTTACTGGCTCTCCAACACCACTTCCAGCAGCATCTGTTCTCCCATCTAGAGACTGACCAGGACCAACCCTGCTTAGCTACAGAAGTAAGCCAGCAGTGGGATGCAGGGTGATATGCTGCTGGCTTGCACGCTCTTGCTGCATCAAGGTGATCTCGGGTGTAGTTATTAGTCCAAACAGTTGCAAAATGGAACAAAAACTACAGTTTCTATAGGACAAATTCAGGTAGGTCCATCCCCGTTTCATTCCGTAAAAAAAAAAAAAATTGCAACAGAATTGGCGGAATTAATACACCCCTGATAACCTCTCCAAGCCAAACCTTCATACCATAACTGCTAACATTAACCACTACACAGCCTACATCATTGACACCATATTAGCCAATGCCATAGTCAAGATAGCTACTAGAATTAAAGGGAGTAAGTAAACCGACAATCCATGTGTATAATCACACAGTACAGTGTACAGCAACAAGTTTAGGATTTACACCGGTGAGCACCGGTGGCACTAATTTAATAAAACCGAAAGCTTACTTTGACTTTGACTTGGAAGAGCTGCAGTGTAACATAAATAGCATTCCTCTCTAAGGTTGTCGCTCTCAAATTTGTAAGAAATGTAATTGTTCAAAACTTTAACTCATATATATATATATATATATACACACAGTGGGGCAAAAAAGTATTTAGTCAGCCACCAATTGTTCAAGTTCTCCCATTTAAAAAGATGAGAGAGGCTTCATCATAGGTACACTTCAACTATGACAGACAAAATGAGAAAAGAAATCCAGAAAATCACATTGTTTGAATTTTAATGAATTTATTTGCAAATTATGGTGGAAAATAAGTATTTGGTCACCTACAAACAAGCAAGATTTCTGGCTCTCACAGACCTGTAACTTCTTCTTTAAGAGGCTCCTCTGTCCTCCACTCGTTACCTGTATTAATGGCACCTGTTTGAACTTGTTATCAGTATAAAAGACACCTGTCCACAACCTCAAACAGTCACAATCCAAACTCCACTATGGCCAAGACCAAAGAGCTGTCAAAGGACACCAGAAACAAAATTGTAGACCTGCACCAGGCTGGGAAGACTGAATCTGCAATAGGTAAGCAGCTTGGTTTGAAGAAATCAACTGTGGGAGCAATCATTAGGAAATGGAAGACATACAAGGCCACTGATAATCTCCCTCGATCTGGGGCTCCACGCAAGATCTCACCCCGTGGGGTCAAAATGATCACAAGAACGGTGAGCAAAAATCCCAGAAGCACGCGGGGGGACCTAGTGAATGACCTGCAGAGAGCTGGGACCAAAGTAACAAAGCCTACCATCAGTAACACACTACGCCGCCAGGGACTCAAATCCTGCAGTGCCAGACGTGTCCCCCTGCTTAAGCCAGTACATATCCAGGCCTGTCTGAAGATTGCTAGAGAGCATTTGGATGATCCAGAAGAAGTTTGGGAGAATGTCATATGGTCAGATGAAACCAAAATATAACTTTTTGGTAAAAACTCAACTCGTCGTGTTTGGAGGACAAAGAATGCTGAGTTGTATCCAAAGAACAACATACCTACTGTGAAGCATGGGGGTGGAAACCTCATGCTTTGGGGCTGTTTTTCTGCAAAGGGACCAGGACGACTGATCCGTGTAAAGGAAGAATGAATGGGGCCATGTATCGTGAGATTTTGAGTGAAACCCTCCTTCCATCAGCAAGGGCATTGAAGATGAAACGTGGCTGGGTCTTTCAGCATGACAATGATCCCAAACATACTGCCTGGGCAACAAAGGAGTGGCTTCGTAAGAAGCATTTCAAGGTCCTGGAGTGGCCTAGCCAGTCTCCAGATCTCAACCCCATAGAAAATCTTCGGAGGGAGTTGAAAGTCCGTGTTGCCCAGCAACAGCCCCAAAACACCACTGCTGTAGAGGAGATCTGCATGAAGGAATGGGCCAAAATACAAGCAACAGTGTGTGAAAACCTTATCAAACGTTTTCTGTAAGTCTTCACCTCTGTCATTGCCAACAAAGGGTATATAACAAAGTATTGAGATAAACTTTTGTTATTGACCAAATACTTATTTTCCACCATAATTTGCAAATAAATTAATAAAAAATTATACAATGGGATTTGCTGGATTTTTTCCCCTCATTTTGTCTGTCATAGTTGAAGTGTACCTATGATGAAAATTACAGGCCTCTCATCTTTTTAAGTTGGAGAACTTGCACAATTGGTGGCTGACTAAATACTTTTTTGCCCCACTATGTGTGTGTAATATATATATATATATATATATATATATATATTATATCACAGAGTACCAGTCAAAAGTTTGGACACACCTTTATTTTTACAACACTGTAGGATAATACTGAAGACATCAAAACTAACACATATGGAATCATCATCATCTCAACCAGCTTCATGAGATAAAAAAAAGTTAATTTGTGGAGTTTCTTTCTTCCTTAATGCATTTTAGCCAATCGATTGTGTTCTGACAAGGTAGTGGTCATAAACAAAAAATAAATGGTAAAAGACCAAGTCCATATTATGGAAAGAACAGCTCAAATAAGCAAAGCGAAACAACAGTCCATCATGACTAAGGTCAGTCAATCAGGAACATTTCAAGAACTTTCAAAGTTTCTTCAAGTACAGTTGCAAAAACCATCAAGCGCTATGATGAAACTGGCTCTCATGAGGACCGCCACAGGAAAGGAAGACAAAGAGTTACCTCTGCTGCAGAAGATAAGTTCATTAGAGTTACCAGCCTCAGAAATTGCAGCCCACATAAATGCTTCACAGAGTTCATGTAACAGACATCTCGAGTGATGCACAGATATGAAATTTTTGGCCGATACTTGATATTTTCCTTGCCAAAAAAAAGACACCGATACCGATAACCAATGTTTAAAATATTAGTGGCCTTTGAAGCATTCTAGTACAGTTAAATAGTTAACACACATGGACGCAGCGGTCTAAGGCACCGCATCTCAGTGCAAGAGGTGTCACTACAGTCCCTGGTTCAAATCCAGGCTGTCTCACATCTGGCAGTGATTGGCGCACAATTGGCTCAGCGTCGTCTGGGTTTGGCCGGGGTAGGCCGTCATTGTAAATAAGAATTTGTTCTCAACTGACTTGCCTAGTTAAATAAAGTTCACACACACACACACTGACCCCCCAAAAATTAGGTTGGCATTTACTTATGTCCCCATTACCAGTAAAACATAATCAAAAACTATTTATTTCACTTACTTGCTATGCTGTTTCATTGTTAATTTCTTCAGTCGTTTCATTCTCAACCAGGATTTATATGGAACACCGCTTGGGTCTTTGCGTGTCAAAAAATATATGCGTCAAGTAATACTATTTGACGTGTCAAATAAGCTTGTTGACCAATCAGGATCAGAATATGACTGCACGTCACATAATAATTTAACGCATTCACACATTTTTTTACGTAGTTATTACACAATCACTCCTATTTCATGTGTCACAACGATCCATCGATATGTATACTATGATGCTGGTAAAGTTGTCTCGCTGGTCATAAAAAAAGCTAGTTAGCGAGCTCATGGATGCAAACAATGTTCTTCCCCAAAAACATAGCAAAACGACATCTGTTTCAGTAGCTCTAGTTAGCTAGCCAACTATATAGCTAGGTGTCATCGTCTAAAATAACCTTATAAATTAAGACAGTTCTTATTTGATTAATGGTGGTCGGACCCATCTATGTGAAGCTAGCCATAATAAGGATTGGCCATAATAGTGGGCTTTGCGGTTAGCCTTCAAAATAAAAGTATGGCATAATTATACTATTTGTTTTCATTTGCATCACTGTCCATTACATACTTTTATTTTGAAGGCAAACTGAAATTCCACTATTGTGCCTATTCCTTATTGTTGCTAGCTTCACAACACATAACATGGTCCGGTCGAGCCTCACTAGCCAGATGAAGCTAGCTGGCTGTTTATAACGTTAGCTTTGGGAAACAGGGTTAAGTAGCTGGATAGCTATTTATTTTCATGAACTGACGTTTAATTTCAATTGGTGAACAACAAGTGACAACCTAGCTAATACTTACTCACAAGGATTCCTAAATCATTGCTAAGATTAATGAAAATTACTGCAGTTTCTACTGTTTTCAGGCTGGTTGTATTGGTGCTAGCTAGGTACGAAGCTAAAGCTAGCTACCCCAGAAGTTGCGGTCGAACAAATGATGCTTTATTACCAATGCGGTATTGTAAACACATCGTTCATGGCCGGTGTTTGCAGACATTTTGTACAGCTTTGACAGTGCTACTGTATATTTTTTGAAACGCAAAGACCCAAACGGCGTTCTATAGTATGCATGTCGTGAAGCTAATAGCAGTAACTCCGGTAGGGCAACATCTGAAAAACAGCGCACTTGATAGTCTGTACCGGTGCTTGACCAGTCGGCGAAAGCCAACATCACCCACGACAGAAAACAGTTGATTGTCAAGGGAAATTAATTCTATTATCTTGGCTTTAATGGATTTTGCCTTTGAATTGTCTCACTGAAATGTTCTTACTCTTTCAAATGACTGCTCGACTTGTTGACTGCTCGATCCACACAGAAGATATTGTGGGCTAGGTTAGTAATGCTATGTTGCACGTGTAGCGCAACATTTTATGTGGCGTCATTACGTCATCTACATTATATAGGTATGCACGTCAGCTTTGACATCAGTTTTGCACATCGGCATTAAACTAGACATCGGGCCGATACCGATGTTGGCATTTTTAGCTAATAATCATCCGATTCCCATATGTTCACCGATATATCGTGCATCCCTAATCACAACCACAGCATTCTTCAGCGATACGCCATCCCATTTGGTTTGCGCTTAGCGGGACTATCTTTTGTTTTTCAACAGGACAATGACACAACACACCTCCAGGCTGTGTAAGGGCTATTTGACCAAGAAGGAGAGTGATGGAGTGCTGCATCAGATGACCTGGACGAGCTCAACCCAATTGAGATGGTTTGGGATGAGTTTTCCTGATTGACTGATCTTCATGTCTTAAAGTAATGAAGGACTGTCGTTTCTCTTTGCTTTTTTGAGCTGTTCTAGCCATAATATGGACTTGGTCTTTTACCAGATGAGGCTATCTTCTGTATACCACCCCTACTTTGTCACAACACAATTGATTGGCTCAATCGCATTAAGGAGGAAAGAAATTCCACAAATTAACTTTTCAAGAAAGCTGTTAATTAAAATGCATTCCAGATGACTACCTCATGAAGCTGGTTGAAAGAATGCCAAGAGTGTGCAAAGCTATCATCAAGGCAAATGGTAGGTACCTTAAAGAATCTAAAATATATTTAGATTCATTTAACACTTTTTTGGTTACTACATGATTCCATGTGTTATTTCATAGTTTTGATGTCTTTACTATTATTTTACAATGTAGAAAATAGTAAAAATAAAGAAAAACCCTTGAATGAGTAGGTGTGTCCAAACTTTTGACTGGTACTGTATGTAATATATATATTATATTTTATATATATTGTATAAAAACACAAAAAAGTCTAGTTTTTGACTGCACTGGGCCTTTAAGTAAGTATTCTCTCTTTATAGGCGGTTCTTGCCTCAGAGGTCAGAGGTGAAACCGTTTGCAATGGCTCCAGCGGGGCCAAAGAGCAGAGCATCACAATTCACGCTACACGGTCCCCAGAGTAAATAGCAGGAAGGTGTAATAACTCATCCACACACCAAACAGGCAACATTTCCTCTGTAACCCTGCCAACTTCCCTCCACTAACAGACCACTCACCCATTCCAATAACACTGTTCACAGTCATCAGCTCTATAGACCATAACGTAAGTGCAAAATAAACTGATACACACAACACTCCAACAAAATGAGCAAATCCCTAAAAATAATGTTCTCAAACTGAACAGACTATTTAAAACCATCTCAATTCCAACTTAATCTGTCATCTAATATGTAGAAAACTTTAAGCATTATGCCGATGCTGTACTTTTCTCTAATTCCCCCCCCCCCCCCCCTTTAGCAGTATGAAGTTATGCTCTTGATTTTTCGCCCCCCAAAAAAACACATTCAAGATAATCATCGATGAACACAAATTCCCTGTATCTCAATGGTATCTTACATGGAATCTACACTGAGTAATATGTGGTATTAGTTTTAATTAAATTAATCAACTACAATGCTTGTTAGGAAAAAAAATGGGGCGGGGAAAAAGATGAGGTTGAAAGAGGGAGGGAGAGAAATGCATTCACACCTATCATCTAATTATACAACAACATTAATCACATTAACGGTGGAACTGATTGCCAGGGTCCAGGCCTTGCTGCTCCTACGTGTCGCTTTGCTATTGCAGTGGAGTCTTAGCTCCTGCCTGCTCTGTGCTGATAACAACTCTAATCATACTTGGCAATCTCTATCTGCACCGGAGATCGGCCCCCAGGGCTTATCAAAAGTTCACATCGAGCTAAAAGCAGAACAAATAAGGAAAAACACACAAGAGAAAGCCACCAAGGCGCTGTGTGTATATATGGGCATATGGGTTTATGAGTGTGTGTGTTTGTCTGACACAGTGGTTTTCTTTGGTACTGGCTTGGGAAGATTGGATCAACGTTTCAATTGTATAACTATGAAACTGTCATGTGAACCAGAAAGTTAAAAGTATGTCAGATAATATAGAAAAGGGTTACAATCATCCATACAAATGTTACAAATATAAAATCTAAATTAAAAAGTTGATGCATAAATAAACTTCCATGGTCTGAAGAGATAAGGTCAATGGGTAATTCAGAGGTGGCTGAACCTATAGACATGGCATCATGGTTTCTATAGGAGGCCATGCATTATTCATGGTGACCTCTGAGCTTTACCCGTGATGTCATGAGGGCAGAGCTGCAGAGAGAGTTGCAGCTGTATCTGTGGATCTGCCTGAGCTTATCTACCAGTGATCAGCAGGCGGCCTTATCAGCCCTGCACATCTCAGAGGGGAAGCTGCCTGCTTTTAAACCTACAATACATCCATCTACCATGTCTTTATTCCAGGCTCTTTTTGTTGTTGCCTTATCAGACCTACCATCCCTGTTTCTGGTCTTATCCTCTTCTCCCACTTTTTAAAGTATCTAGAGATACCCCCAGCTAGTCCCAAACAACAACACAAACACAACAAAGATGAGAATGCAGCAGCCGAATGTAATTATAATGCAAGCTCCATCCCAATCGCCTTCATCTGTCTCATGCTCATAATATCGGAGAGCGATCGCCGCCCTGCTTATCCTGTCTCCCATCTCAACCGCCAAAATAAAAGCCCTGGGATCCGGATGCAATGGGTTGCATGCATATCTTTCCATCAAGGAGGGATGGATAATCAGTTTGAGAGATCTTCACCGTTGGGAAAATGACGCACAAAAGAAGCAGACAAATATCTAACCTGAATTTAGGCTTTCAGCTTCTGTAATGCTGGACACAACATTTGTTGTTGGACCATCATTCCAAATGCTGTTACCATCATTCCAGCAAATGTGCTATAACCATAACATAAAATAAAGGCTGGTACGAAGAAGCAAGCTTGTGATGCTTATGGAACAATATTGTGGAAGTAATCCAACCCCAAGTCTTTATCAACACTCCTCCTCCATTAAAATGTCTGCCAAGGCACAAGAGAATCATGGGACTTGTTTCTCTGTGCACCGTCAAGAGGCCGGGGAAGCATGATGGTGTAAGAACTGATAAAGACAAAGGCTATGACAACCCTGAGACGCATACATCCTTTCCAGGGTCTGGACTATATCCACATTCCACGTGAGACTGATGTGTGATCAGTTGATAGAACACTATTGATAGACCACTATGAAAAGGAAATAACAAATATAGTTTTTTTTTAATTATTTAAATTACAACTAGCTAGCCTACAGAACATCAACAACATAACATGAAGAGGATTTGACTTATGGTCAAAGAGCCTTTTCCAGTGGCTGCTTTGATGATGGCATGTTGCAGATCCTATTTGGAGTAGATTTGGGCCATTGGCATGAACGCCCAATTTACTAGAAGCTTTTTATGAGCACTTTAAACACAATGCCTAACATATACTAATGTTACCTTATGTGATTTCTCTTTCCTTTTCAAGAGTTGCTTTCTGCTTTATTTTTGAGCAGCCCTTCCAAACTCAACCTCCAAGATATTGCTACTGTGTTTATCAGACCAAGGCATCTCTTCTGGATGAAGAACTGAAACAGCGCATGGCAACAGAGCAAAACAACTTCTCAGCAGTAGTCAGTAAGTGAGGGTGTGTGTGTGAGAGAGAGAGTAAATATTATTAATATTTTCATTAACTGCATAATCATGCAAACCTTCACACAATTTGTAAACAGGAAGAACTTGTCAAGCAAGGAGACCAAGCACCAGACCAAAATAAAAACAATTTTAAATGGAAGCCTATGCATTATGGAGTTAAAAGGATAGATGAAAAAATATCCTATTGTAACCCACTATCAGCAGGCAAGATCAGCTAGGCGCGCTATCTGGTGTCCCATCTCTGGAAAAAGAACAGTAAAGCCTGGGGAAAATGCAACGTCAGCCTCAGTGCAGCCTCAGACAGAAAACAAATAAAAAAAGATCAAATTTTAATCTTTATCTCGTCTGAGATCGGATCGCTGTATATCTGTGTTCACATCGCCTTTTTCAGAGAACAGTGACGTTTCCACAACAGAATTAAACAGGAAACCACTGTTTCAGTTTAGTTGCCAATGGACAAAACGTTTTTAAAAGAGCAAATTCAACTTTTTATTAAACCTACAGCAACTGTAAATAAAGTAAAGAGAGACTGCAAGTTAGGCTAAATGGCCCTAACTAATTAGGTAACACAACGTTTAAACCTCCTGCGATAGACTGCATTAACCATTTTTCAAATGTAACCTAGCCTAGATCTAAATGAATAATAGCTTTCACTCTATGATGTTTCACATTGTTTAATAATTTATTGCACACTCTCACTGTGGAGAGTTGAGCTGGAGAGCCTGCAGATGTTGCTTGCCACTGAGTGAGATGTGCTTTACATCACATTTAAAATAAAACATGACATTATTTTGAAATAATTTTGAATATATATGCTATAGTATGGCCTATTTAGAATTTATAATAGTAGGCTAGCCTACGAGCTCAATGTTATGCTAGCTGACTATATTTTAAAATTGGTTTGTGTCAGTAGCCTAGGCTATCAGTAAAACTGTTGGCTACCCTACACAAAATGAAAAAACTATGCACATTTTCACAAAATCCTTAAAAAATATATTGTTACATAATAACATTTTTAAATTAGGTTTGCAGGTAAATGCTAGAAATATTATTTTGGTCACTGCTGAATTTCACAAACCTGTCAACACCTGTCAAAGTGTATATATATATATATATATCACACTCACAACTGCACAATGACACTTAAAGGGGAAATCTGCAGTAGCTACATACATTTTGTTGACTTAAAAATCAATATTTACCCATTGATTCTTGAAGAATATAACTTATACATGCCTCATGAGATTAGTTCAACTCTTGTACCCCATCACTGTACATACCATCACTGTACATACCCTACATTACTCATCTCATATGTATATACTGTACTCTATACCATCTACTGCATCTTGCCATCTTTATGTAATACATGTATCACTAGCCACTTTAAACAATGCCACTTTTATATGTTTACATACCCTACATTACTCATCTCATATGTATGTACTGTACTAGATACCATCTACTGCATCTTGCCTATGCCGTTCTGTACCATCATTCATTCATATATCGTTATGTACATATTCTTCATCCCTTTACACTTGTGTGTATAAGGTAGTTGTTGTGAAATTGTTATGTTAGATTACTCGTTGGTTATTACATCATTGTCGGAACTAGAAACACAAGCATTTCGCCACACTGGCATTAACAGCTGCTAACCATGTGTATGTGACAAATCAAATTTGATTTGATCAGAACCCAAAATATAAGATGGTTTTGAGATATTCCAATGTTTGTAAACAAAGTACTTGTAAACAAATGCTGTATAGCCTCAAAACATGGTTACAACATGGTGACCCCTCCTTGCATCCATAGCTCCTTGAGAGTGGTTACATTTATCCAGCCCCATCCCTGTTGTTTAGCGAAACAGTAGCGGGGAACTCGCTTTGTTATTGTTTCAACAGCTGATTGCCGCTTTAAAGATAAATGTGAACTTATTTGTTCTTACGTTTGATCTGCCGGGGTTTGCTCTGCTTTCTTCGGGACATGGCTTTATCCTGTTCTTGTTCAGCTGAAAATAAGTGATCTTCTTCCCAAGAAGACCTCTACTAGCAATGAAACACAGCTCGATCTCCACCCGGAGATATCCGCATGACCTGCACTTTGATATTATTTGACGCGCGATAACTACCTGTGGTCAAGTAAGCTTTAGTTACTTTTAAATGTCTTCCCAGATGTGCGGTCTTCTCCTAGCTCTTCCTCCTCTTCCTTGTGATGTCTTGACTGTCACCGAAGGGATGCCAGTGCCTGCAGTTGTGTCGCTATCATTATTGTATTAAATGTTGCCGCTTGATTGTTTTCGTTTTTCCCTAGTCCGCTCCACGTTCTAGTACAGGCAGCCAGTATCAATGGAGCGCGAGCATGACACTAAACAGTACAGCTGATTTGGAGACATGACACGCCCCTCTAACGCCACCTGCGTCTGACGTAGATATAGCGTCTCGATGATGGGCGTCAACAGTTGGCCCCAAAATCCTTGATTGTATACCTACTTAGATTTTATCCATTTATTACGTTTATTTTGACTGTTTATCTTAACTTATCTAGGTTTATCTGGAAGGTTTATCGAAAACTGAAATTATTCTGGCATTTATAATTGCATAATCTGGCAATAGTAGCCTATGATTCACGGCAAATCTGTAGCCTATCTTTATAATGTACAAACTATAAGGCTAATAGTCCATCCCTTGTAATTTGCCTACAAGATAAAAGACAGTTATGATAATATTGAAGTTGATGAGAAATTAAGACATGGGAAACCTTGCATAAGGAAAGTATTTTAGGATAATACAGTGCCAAGGACTGCGGGTCCCCCCTCTCCTTCTCCGTGGCCTACCAGAGTAAGACATTTAAACATGTTGACCCTCGCAAGGCTGCTGGCCCAGACGGCGTCCCTAGTTTCGTACTCAGAACATGCGCAGACCCGCTGGTTGGTGTGTTTACGAGCATATTCAATCTCTACCGATCCCAGTCTGCTGTCCCCATGTGCTTCAAGATGGCCACCATTGTTCCTGTACCCAAGAAGGCAAAGATACCTGAACTAAATGACTATCACCCCGTAAAGCTCACTTCTGTCATCATAAAGTTCTTTGAGAGACTAGTCAAGGATCGTATCACCTCCACCTCCACTACCTGCCACCTTAGACCCACTTCAGTTTGCATACCACCCCAACATGTACACAGACGATGCAATCGCCATCACACTGCACACTGCCCTATCCCATCTGGACAAGAGGAATACCTATGTAAGAATGCTGTTCATTGACTACAGCTCAGCATTCAACACCATAGTACCCTTCAAGCTCATCATTAAGCTTGAGGCCCTGGGTCTCAACCCCGCCCTGTGCATTTGGGTCCTGGACTTTCTGATCGGGCCGCCTCCAGGTGGTGAAGATAGGAAACAACATCTCCACTTCGCTGATGCTCAACACTGGGGCCCCACAAGGGTGCATGCTCAGCCCCTTCCTGTACTCCCTGTTCACCCATGACTGCGTGGCCATGCACGTCTCCAACTCAATCATCAAGTTTGCAGGTGACACAACAGTAGTTGGCTTGATTACCAACAACGACAAGACAGGGTACTCGGTGTGTGGTGTCAGGAAAACAACCTCTCACTCAATGTAAAAAAAAACAAGGAGATGATCGTAAACTTCAAGAAACAGCAGAGGGAGCACCCCCCTATCCACATCGACGGGACAGTAGTGGAGAAGGTGGAACGTTTTAATTTCCTCTGCGTACACATCACAAATGTACACACCTCTTCAACCTCAGGAGGCAGAAGAATTTTGGCTTTTCACCTGAAACCCTCACAGATGCAACTTTTACAGATGCACAATTGAGAGCATCCTGTCAGGCTGTATCACCGCCTGGTACGGCAACTGCACCACCCTCAACCGCAAGGCTCACCAGAGGGTGGTGCGGTCTGCACAACGCATAACTGGCGGAAAACTACCTGCCCTCCAGGACTCCTACAGCACCCGATTTCACAGGAAGGCCAAAAATATCATCAAGGACAACAACCACCCGAGCCACTGCCTGCTCACCCTGTTAACATCCAGAAGGCGAAGTCAGTACAGGTGCATCAAAGCTGGTACAGAGAGACTGAAAACATCAATCAAGGTCATCAGACTGTTAAACAGCGATCACTAACACAGAGAGGCTGCTGCCTACGTACAGAATCGAATCATTGGCTACTTTAATGAATGGATCACTCGTCACTTTAAATAATGGCACTTATCATACTAATAATGTTTACATATCTTACATTACTCATCTCATATGTATATACTGTATTTTATACCATCTATTGCATCTTGCCTATGCCGCTCAGTCATCACTCATCCATATATTTATGTGTACATTATTTTTCACCCCTCAAGATTTGTGTGTATTAGGTAGTTGTTGTGAAATTGTTAGATTACTTGTTAGATATCACTGCACTGTCAGAACTAGAAGCACAAGCATTTTGCTAGACTCTCATTAACATCTGCTAACCATGTGTATGTGACCAATAAAATTGTATTTGATTTGCATTTTTGTGACCCTCTTTAGTGCAATGTAAATGCAATGTCATAGGTGATGTGGAACACCGCATTTTTACTACAAACTTAAGCAATTCAAGACAAATTTATTTATTTGTTTTTAGGTAACTGATGGGTGCCAAGCATGCTGTAGTTTTCATGTAATTCTTAGAGGATTTTTTTTTTAAAGTGCTTTACATGGAAATATCTGAATAAAGCCACTGTAGAATTTCAAATAATGAATTATTAGCTACAAATAATGTATGTGGCACGATCCTGAAAAATCATTCATTGAGAACTGCAGACGTATCATATATATCAAGTACTATTTGTATGTGAAAATGTCATGGGATGCATATTCTCTATTGTTTACATTTTTGTTGCATACTCTTTGAGGGTTTGCACATGTTAAGGAGTGTGGCTTTAATAGTCCCATCGCTTTTTATGCTACCAAAGTAAAAACCAAGTGATAGATTGTTAGCAACATAAAGTCTCAAGTGTGCAATATGTACTCTCAATACTGAAAAGGGCAGTTTGTATGGATTTTATCTGTTTATCTGTTTTTCTATAGTTTTACATTTGACAAACCATTCAGGAATATGTAACAAAATACTTCTCCAGAAGGCATAAATTGAGGGTACAAATCAACAACCAAAACAATAGCTTACAAGACAGGTTTTTAAGCCGTATTCACTGCTGCCATCTAGTGACAATGTGAAAATCTTGTCAAGTAGAAAAAGGCTGGTGTCTAACAGCAGGATAGCTGTTATGTTGTATCAACATGTGAGTTTGTCTTGATGATGTACAGAAATTGAGACAAGTGTTACATCAGATAATCTGATACTCACTAATCATGCTAATCTTTAAAGATCTTGTCATTGTTTTTCACAGATACAGAACACACAAGATCAAACATTACCTTTTGGATTTACCACAGTCATGAGAATCTGTTGATTCCTTATGATACTGGAAAGACCGGTCGGTAAGACTTCACATTACATTGCTCTTCTACTTGTGTAGTAATGCTGTTATTGAAACAATGTTATCTTGTCATATCATATGTTAATTACTGTGTAATAACGTTACTCCTATTTTGTGTGTTTGTGTGTGTTTGTTTGTGTGTGTGTGTGTGTGTGTGTGTGTGTGTGTGTGTGTGAGTATGATAGAAATACACAGGTGGGTGTGGCATCAGCTTTGCTAATGATAGTATGTGTTTAGTACTTATAAGGATTAAACACTTTAAAGAGTCTATTGACGCACCCATGCGTAAGTAACATAATCAAAAAATCCCTGTCAATATCCGGCAGTTTAAACTAGAGATATCTTTTTTTGCATGGGCTGAGTCTTAATCCACCGCATTCGCCTACATCGGCCTTCCACATCTGCACCAGGAGGCATCTCGAAAGAAAACAGTTCTCACGAAAACACGGTGTGGCCTAAAAACGATATGACTACTCTATGGAAAGGGGGGACTCTCACGAACACAATGGTCTTCTCCATTTGATGGTGGACTTATGTGAAATTGGAAACCCTGATGTGCAAACTTTTGTCTGTAGCGTCGAAACCAATTGGGTTACATGGTATGACCATCTTATTTTGGTTGTTACCGATAGTAGCCTAGTAGCCTAATTTCTCTTTCGCTCTGGAAACATAGCGGAATATGCTGTGCTCTAAAGATAGCATGGTATTGCCACACAAATATATTAGAAAATAATTGTCAATCTGATCAGAAAAACTGAATTTTGGAATATAGTGTGCAATATGCTTTAAAGTTTTTACCAAGCGTGAGTCCATCCAGGCTCGAGTCCCGTGCGTGAAACAACACAATAACGAGCTCGAGAAATGTAGCCTATACTGAAGCAAAGATTCACCCACATTTTAGATAAGAAAATATCTGCCTACTTTTCTGTCATGCCAACCATCCATGATCCAGCCAAATCAAATAATTCCATGTGTCTGGCTTCTGTCTTCGTAACCTTTCACATAGCCTATTCTATGGTATGTGGTAATCCAATCAGCAACACTGCAGCTGTTGATTGCAGTGATCAGCATTCATCATGTACTGTATGCTATATATAATCAATACACAAATTTCAATGAGCAGGGTATTTCATGCAAACACAGGTTATAAGAATACTTTCCCATCTTATAGCCAACAACACAGTTAACACAATTACTTCAAACTGAACATGGAAATACTGAAACTAGCTGCACTTTGTTTCATTTGACCTGTTTTCTATTGATATTTCTTTGTATATCCATAACCATTATGTGGATTCATGATTTTGACTTGCTGAGAAAAGCTGCTTGCCTGTCTGTCTCATCCCGACTCTCAATATGTTATAGCTGGAGATCGAATTTGAATATTGAAACAATGTTGGAAATGTCGGAGAGACAGACAGCAAGGTTTATTCAAATCTCCGCTGTTGAAAACTAAATGTTAGTCTAAAAGAAATGTGAGATAATGTCTAAATGTTTTTATAGTGGAAATCAAATGTATAAATTGCCTGGCTGGGCTGATGAGACAGTGGATTGGCAGTCAGATGGAACAAGGTACATAGGCATTTTTTATCATTATTTTTTTATTTTATTTAATTTTACCCCCTTTTCGTGGTATCCAATTGTTAGTACTATCTTGTCTCATCGCTACAACGTACGGGCTCGGGAGAGATGAAGGTCGAAAGCCATGTGTCCTCCAAAACACAACCCAACCAAACCGCACTGCTTCTTAACACAGCGCGCTTCCAACCCGGAAGCCAGCCGCACCAATGTGTCGGAGGAAACACCGTGCTGAGACAAGGATATCCCTACCGTCCAAACCCTCCCTAACCTGGACGACGACAAATAGCCGACCAATCAGCCGGTTACCAACTCTACGTAAACTTTTGGAAAAAATTGTGTTTGACCAGATACAATGCTATTTTACTGTAAACAAATTGACAACAGACTTTCAGCACGCTTATAGGGAAGGACATTCAACAAGCACAGCACTTACACAAATAACTGATGATTAACTGAGAGAAATTGATGATAAAAAGATTGTGGGAGCTGTTTTGTTAGACTTCAGCACGGCTTTTGACATTATCGATCATAGTCTGCTGATGGAAAAACTTATGTGTTATGGCTTTACACCCCCTGCTATATTCTGGATATAGAGTTACCTGTCTAACAGAACACATAGTGTGTTATTTAATGGAAGCATCTCCAACATAATCCAGGTAGAATTCTGAATTCCCCAGGGCAGCTGTCTAGGCCCCTTACTTTTTTCAATCTTTACTAATGACATGCCACTGGCATTGAGTAAAGCCAGTGTGTCTATGTATCCGGATGACTCAACACTACACATAAGCTACTACAGCAAGTTAAATCACTGCAACACTTATGAAAGAGCTGCAGTTAGTTTCAGAATGGGTGGCAAGGAATACGTTTCAAAAACGAAACACATTGTATTTGGGACAAATCATTCACTAAACCCTAAACCTCATCTAAATCTTGTAATGAATCATGTGAAAATTGAGCAAGTTGAGGTGACTAAATTGCTTGGAGTAACCCTGGATTGTAAACTGTCGTGGTCAAAACATGTTGATACAACAGTAGCTAAGATGGGGAGAAGTCTGTCCATAATAAAGCATTGCTCTGACTTTTTAACAACACTATCAACAAGGCAGTTCCTACAGGCTCTAGTTTAGTCGCACCTAGATTCAGTTGTGTGGTCAGGTGCCACAAAGAGGGACCTTGAAAAATGACAATTGGCTCAGAACATGGAAGCACGGCTGGCCCTTAAATGTACATGGAGAGCTAACATGAATAATATGCATAATATGTATGTAAATCTCTCATGGCTCAAAGTGGAGGAGAGATTGACTTGTTTTTGTAAGTGTTGACATGCTGAATGAACCGAGGTGTCTATTTAAACTGCTAGCACACAGCTCGGACAACCATGCATAGCCCCCAAATGCCAGGTCTCTTCACAATAGCCCGGCCCGCTACAAAGATTCGCTAGAGCGCGATGGGACAAGGACATCCCAGCAGGCCAAACCCTCCCCTAACCCGGACAACACTGGGCCAATTATAGAAACAAATCAAATGTTATGTTATTTGTCACATGCGCTAAATACATCATGTTACTTTACTGTGACCTTACTGTGAAATGCTTTTACAATTTTTTATGTGCTAGCTCATTGGTATACTGGTTGCAACACAGACTGGGATTGAACCCAGGTCTGTAGTGATGCCTCTAGTCATGCGATGCAGTGCCTTAGACCGCTGCGCCACTCAGGAGGCCCACAACTTCCACGTTTATAAGCCTGATATGTGGTCATGGCTAGAAGGGATCAAATTTTTGTCAAATTAAAGTCAAAAGTCATATATATTTTTGCGTTTTAGCTAATCCTAACCCTTTTCCTAACCTTAACCTAATTTTCCTATCCTGTTACGTTAATTCTCCTAACCTGCTGCGTTCAATACAACTGGGAACTCGGAAATCTCTAACTTCTGACTTCAATGCGTTCAAATCAAGTGGGAACTCTGACTGAGAAAAATCGATTTGAACGGTCATCCAACTCGCAATTCCAACTCGGGAATTCAGGCCGACCTAAAGATCCGACCTTCAGATCAACCTAAAGATCACTGACGTCATGATTTGACCTCTATTTTTCCCGAGTTCCCAGTTGTTTTGAACTGCATTAGGGTTAGCTAAAATGAAGAAAAATAATCCACTTTTTATGTTCATTTGAGAAAAGCTGGACTGGCCCATGGCCAGAGATACCAGACCAGTGAGTCACATCAGAGAGGAAGAAGGAAAGGAGTTTTTGTATGGAGGTCAATGAGTACAGTTACATGCACACATTAATGTGATTATTGTGAATAGTCATATTAATATAATAGTTTGATTTCCAAGATGGCGCAGCAGTAAGACGTAATTGTTTTTGTCCCATGTAAATATTCAGTCTTTTTTGTTGTTTTTTGTATACATTTCATTAAATTTCAATCTCTTTTTTCCATTTTCGAATTAAATACACCTTTCTGCAACCTGCCTCACCCAATGTGGTATGGATCTGCTATTTTTTAGACCTTAAAACTGGAACCTCCATCAGAAGCTAGCCAGCAAACTAGCTACTAGCTATTTAGTCATTGTTAGCCACTACTAGCGATCTTTTCCTTGAGCACGGACACCAGTCGCTTTAGCCCAGATAGGCCGGATAATACCTGCCAGTCTGCACAGCGCGATATCAGCCCTGGGCATGTTGGACTGCTTTTTTTCCCACTGCCGCAAAATCTGGACCATTACACCGATTCTTCACAGCTAGCTAGCTGCTACCGAGTGGC
Source organism: Oncorhynchus clarkii lewisi (assembly GCF_045791955.1). Taxonomy (NCBI): domain Eukaryota; kingdom Metazoa; phylum Chordata; class Actinopteri; order Salmoniformes; family Salmonidae; genus Oncorhynchus; species Oncorhynchus clarkii. The sequence goes on along the minus strand of NC_092148.1, from coordinate 59,777,246 downwards.
TATTGTGGTTAATGCCCTTGTCCAGAAGCATGCACCAGTTAGCCTCAAGCTAGCCTTGAGCTAGGCCCATCCCCCGGCTAGCAAACAAAGTACACCAACTACAATACCTCTCTTGCCAATTTGGCTTGTACCCTTTGTCGACACTGCTGATCTGCTGACATAATTCGGCTGATGTGCTCTCAACCGGCCTCTGCATCGTGGATGTGCTGAAGATCCATCTGCTAGCCCCAGCCCACTAGCTTCCTGAACACTATCTCCCTCTCGCCTAGCATAGTAATTGATTACCGAACGGCTCCCTGTTTCATCTATTGTTGATCACTCGGCCACACAGCTGATGCCTGCTGGACTGTTCATTAACACGGTTCATTTTGTTTATCTGTCGACCCCAGCCTCGAACTCAGGCCCTGTGTGTAGCTAACGGACCCCCTCTGCCCATTTATCGCCATTTACTCGTTGTTGTTGTCTTAGTTGTTTACCCGTTGTTGTCTCATTCGTTGTTGTCTTAGCTCTTCCAATCAACACCTGTGATTGCTTTATGCCTCTCTAATGTCAATATAGCTTGTATACTGTTGTTGAGGGCAGCTCTCATTGTTTTATTTTACTGCAGAGCCCCTAATCCTGCCTCAGATAGCCCCCCTTGTCCCACCCCCACACATGCGGAGACCGCACCTAGCTTAACTAGCACCTCCAGAGATGCAAACTCTCTCATTGTCACTCAATGCCTAGGTGTACCCCCACTGTACTCGCACCCTACCATACCCATGTCTGTACAAATCAAATCAATGTATTTATACAGCCCTTCTTACATCAGCTGATATCTCAAAGTGCTGTACAGAAACCAAGCCTAAAACCCCAAACAGCAAGCAAGACAGGTGTGGAAGCACGGTGGCTAGGAAAAACTCCTTAGTAAGGCCAAAACCTAGGAAGAAACCTAGAGAGGAACCATGCTATGAGGGGTGGCCAGTCCTCTTCTGGCTGTGCCGGGTGAAGATTATAAACAGAACATGGCCAAGATGTTCAAATGTTCATAAATGACTAGCATGGTCAAATAATAATAATCACAGTAGTTGTCGAGGGTGCAACAGGTCAGCACCTCAGGAGTAAATGTCAGTTGGCTTTTCATAGCCGATCATTGAGAGTCTCTCTACCGCTCCTGCTGTCTCTAGAGAGTTGAAAACAGCAGGTCTGGGACAGGTAGCACATCCGGTGAACAGGTCAGGGTTCCATAGCCGCAGGCAGAACAGTTGAAACTGGAGCAGCAGCACGGCCAGGTGGAATGGGGACAGCAAGGAGTCATCATGCCAGGTAGTTGCTGAGGCATGGTCCTAGGGCTCAGGTCCCCCGAGAGAGAGAAATAAAGAAAGAGAGAATTAGAGAGAGCATACTTAAATTCACATAAGACACTGGAGAAATACTCCAGATACAACAGACTGACCCTAGCCCTCCGACACATAAACTACTGCAGCATAAATACTGAAGCCTGAGACAGGAGGGGCCAGGAGACACTGTGGCCTCATCCGATGATACTTCCAGACAGGGCCAAACAGGCAGGATATAACACCACCCACTTTGCCAAAGCACAGCCCCCACACCACTAGAGGGATATCTTCAACCACCAACTTACTATCCTGAGACAAGGCCGAGTATAGCCCACAAACATCTCCGCCACAGCACAACCCAAGGGGGGTGCCAACCCAGACAGGAAGAGCACGTCAGTGACTCAACCCACTCAAGTGACGCACCCCTCCTAGGGACGGCATGGAAGAGCACCAGTAAGCCAGTGACTCAGCCCCTGTAATAGGGTTAGAGGCAGAGAATCCCAGCGGAGAGAGGGGAACCGGCTGGGCAGAGACAGCAAGGGCGGTTCGTTGCTCCAGTGCCTTTCCGTTCACCTTCACACTCCTGGGCCAGACTACACTCAATCATATGACCCACTGAAGAGATGAGTCTTCAATAAAGACTTAAAGGTTGAGACCGAGTCTGCATCTCTCACATTGGTAGACAGACCATTCCATAAAAATGGAGCTCTATAGGAGAAAGCCCTGCCTCCAGCTGTTTGCTCAGCAATTCTAGGGACAATTAGGAGGCCTGCGTCTTGTGACCGTAGCGTATGTGAAGGTATTTGGCAGGACCAAATCAGAAAGATAGGTGCAAACCCATTTAATGCCTAGTAGGTTAGCGGTAAAACCTTGAAATCAGCCCTTGCCTTAACAGGAAGCCAGTATAGGGAGGATAGCACTGGAGTAATATGATCCATTTTTTTGGTTCTAGTCAGGATTCTAGCAGTCGTATTTAGCACTAACTGAAGTTTATTTAGTGCTTTATCCGGGTAGCCGGAAAGTAGAGCATTGCAGTAGTCTAACCTAGAAGTAACAAAAGCATGGATACATTTTTCTGCATCAATTTTGGACAGAAATTGTCTGATCTTTGCAATGTTACGCAGATGGAAAAAAGCTGTCCTTGAAACAATCTTGATATGTTCGTCAAAAGAGAGATCAGGGTCTAGAGTAACGCCGAGGCCCTTCACAGTTTTATTTGAGACGACTGTACAACCATCAAGATTAATTGTCAGATTCAACAGAAGATCTCTTTGTTTCTTGGGACCTAGGACAAGCATCTCTGTTTTGTCTGAGTTTAAAAGTAGAACATTTGCAGCCATCCACTTCCTTATGTCTGAAACACAGGCTTCCAACAAGGGCAATTTTGGGGCTTCCCCACGTTTCATTGAAATGTACAGCTCTGTGTCTTCCGCATAGCAGTGAAAGTTAACATTATGTTTTCGAATGACATCCCCAAGAGGTAAAATATATAGTGAAAACAATAGTGGTCCTAAAACGGAACCTTGACGAACACAGAAATTTAAAGTGCACTATGCCCTGAGACTATCCTACCACGCCTAGGAATCTGCACCTTTAATTCTCTGTTCCCAAACCAGTTCTTATAGCCTTTAGCCGAACCCTTATCCTACTCCTCCTCTGGTCCTCTGGTGATGTAGAAGTTATCCCAGGCCCTGTGTGTCCCCAGGCACTCTCATTTGTTGACTTCTGCAACAGTTAAAGCCTTGGGTTCAGGATTGTTAACATCAGAAGCCTCATCCCTAAATTTGCTTTATTCACTGCTTTAGCATACTCCGCCAACCTTGATGTCCTAGCCGTGTCTGAATCCTGGCTTAGGAAGACCACCAAAAATTCTGAAATTTCCATCCCCAATTACAACATTTTCCGTCAAGACTGGACTGCTAATGGGGTAACGGGGTCATACTATCCAGGTCTATGCCCAAACAATTCGAGCTTCTACTCTTAAAGATCCATTTCTCCAGAAATAAGTCCCTCACTGTTGCCACTTGTTATAGACCCCCTCAGCTCCCAGCTGTGCCCTGGATATCATATGTGAATTGATCGCCCCCCATCTATCGTCAATGTTCGTACTGCTAGGTGACCTAAATTGTGATATGCTTAACACCCTGGCTGTCCTACAATCTAAGCTAGATGCCCTCGATCTCACACAAATGATCAAAGAACCTAACAGGTACAACCCCAAATCTGTAAACATGGCACCTTCATAGATATCATCCTGACCAACTTGCCCTCTAAATACACCTCTGCTGTTTTCAACCAGGATCTCAGCGATCACTGCCTTATTGCCTGCATCCGTTATCAGTCCGCGGTCAAACGACCACCCCTCATTACTGTCAAATGCTCCCTAAAACACTTCTGCGAGCAGGCCTTTCTAATCGACCTAATATCCTGGAAGGGTATTGACCTCATCCCGTCAGTAGAGGATGCCTGGTTATTTATTTGAAATGCCTTCCTCGCCAACTTAAATAAGTATGCCCCTTTCAAAAATGTTGAACTAAGAACAGATTGGTTCACTCCAGACTTGACTGCCCTTGACCAGCACTGTTACAGACCTATTTCTATCCTGCCCTGCCTTTCTAAAGTCTTCGGAAGCCAAGTGAACAAACAGATCACAGACCATCCGCTATGCAATCTGGTTTCCGAGCTGGTCGCGGGTGCACCTCAGTCATGCTCAAGATCCTAAATGATATCATAACTGCTATCGGTCTTCCTCGACCAGCCGTCTTCATCGACCTGGCCAAGGCTTTTGACTCTGTCAATCACCGTGTTCTTATCTGCAGACTCAACAGCCTTGGTTTCTCTAATGACTGCCTCGCCTGGTTCACTAACTACTTCTCAGATAGAGTTAAGTGTGTCAAATCGGAGGGCCTGTTGTTCGGACCTCTGGCAGTCTCTAATGGGGGTGCCACAGGGTTAAATTCTTGGGCTGACTCTTTTCTCTGTATATATCAATGATGTCACTCTTGCTGCGGGTGATTCTTTTATGCACCTCTATGCAGACGACACCATTCTGTTAACAAACCTCCAAACGAGCTTCAACACCATACAACACTTCCATGGCCTCCAGCTGCTCTTAAATGCTAGTAAAACTAAATGCATGCTCTTCAACCGATCGCTGCCCGCACCCGCCCGCCCGACTAGCATCACTACTCTGAAAGGTTCTGAATTAGAATATGTGGACAACTTCAAATACCTAGGTGTCTGGCTAGACTGTAAACTCTCCTTCCAGACTCACATTAAGCATCTCCAATCCAAAGTTAAATCTCGAATCGGCTTCCTATTTCACAACAAAGCAACCTTCACTCATGCTGCCAAACTTACCCTCGTAAAACTGACTATCCTACCGATCCTTGACTTCGGCGATGTCATTCACAAAATAGCCCCCAACACTCTACTCAGCAAATTGGATGCTGTCTATCACAGTGCCATCTGTTTTGTCACCAAAGCCCCATATACTACCCACCACTGCGACCTGTATGCTCTCGTTGGCTGGTCCTCGCTACATATTCGTCGCCAAACCCACTGGCTCCAGGTCATCTATAAATATTTGCTAGGTATAGCTCCGCCTTATCTCAGCTCACTGGTCACCATAGCAAAACCCATTCGTAGCACGTGCTCTAGCAGGTATATTTCACTGGTCATCCCCAAAGCCAACACCTCCTTTAGCTGCCTTTCCTTACAGTTCTCTGCTGCCAATGACTGGAACAAATGGCAAAAATCACTGAAGTTGGAGACTTATATGTCCCTCACTAACTTTAAGCGCAGCTGTCAGAGCAGGTTACTGATCGCTGCAGCTGTACACAGCCCATCTGTAAATAGCCCATCCAACCAACTACCTACCTCATCCCTATATTTGTTTTTGTTTTTCTGCTCTTTTGCACACCAGTATTTGTACTTGGGCATCCTCATCTGTACATATATCACTCCAGTGTAAATTGCTAAATTGTAATTTCTTCGCCACAATTGGCCGATTTATTGCCTTACCTCCTTACTTCTTTTGCACACACTGTATACAGATTTTTCCATTGCGTTATTGACTGTACATTTGTTTATCCCATGTGTAACTCTGTGTCATTGTTTTTATCGCACTGCTTTGCTTTATCTTGGCCAGGTTGCAGTTATAAATGAGAACTTGTTCTCAACTGGCCTACCTGCTTAAATAAAGGTGAAATACATTTTATTTATTTAAATGCGTACATGCTTTGCAAGAAGAACAGTTTCGCTAATAATTCTGTTTACATGGACACATCTGAAATCAGGCTACCTGATGGCACGTTGATAAATACAGAAAATCGTCAATAAATGTTCTATTTCAGCAACCATGTTATTTTTGGGAAGTATATTTGATTTGAGTTCGGACATATAAAGTTTGTACGTGAAAACTATAAGACGCATACATTCCATTGTTCCGAACTCACTTCATATGAACAAAAGAGGGAGGCTTGCGTTACCAGTGCTGGCAGATGCACAGATCAAATACACAGCTGGAATGCCTATTAAGCTGTTTACATGTCCTAATCATTCGAAAGATTGCTAGGAAACCCAGTTGTTTTAATTGGCATATACTTACTTAGATTTTGACCTTACACTGATTAAGATAAGCAGAGTAAGGTGTTTACATGACTATTGTATAATCTGCCTACTGCCATAATCAGTTTAATATAGAATTATTCCTGTGCATGTAAACTACTCAGTGAGAGAGTGTTGAATTTGGTCAACTAAAAAAGTATGGCTTATTTGCAACATTTGATTGAATATAAGTTGTTAAGAGAGTACTGATATAATTAGGACGTGATATCCAGGCAAAATTGAGAAAAAATACTTTATATCAGAGTTGTCTCAAGATGGCTATGCATATTCATGCCATCAAGTTAGTAGCATAGCATCGCTCTCCATGGAATACAGGCGGTTGATGTCAACAAACTTCATCAAATATTTTTAGAAGTATTACAAAGAAAGGATAGGCGGGAGCTAGACAGCCGGCCGTGCCGCTTTGTGGTCATCAACTCCAATTGTTTGGGTGGAGAGACATGTAACTTGTCAGTATATCCATAATGTTTGGTCACAGCTAGCTGTGTAGTCACGTCAAGGGGGGAGGTGTGTGTTTCTTTGTTAACATCTGGTGCATAATCTCTAATATTAAGGAAGTTTCAAGGTTCTACTCGCCTGAGTTAGAATACATCATGATAACTTGCAGACCATACTATTTACCAAGAGAGTTTTCATCTAGTTTTTCGTAGCTGTTTATTTACCACCACAAGCCGATGCTGGCACTAAGATCGCACTCAACAAGCTGTTTAGGGCCATAAGAAAACAAGAAAATGCACATCCAGAGGCAGCACTCCTGGTGGCCAGTGATTTTAATGCAGGAAAACTGAAATCCATCTTACCTCATTTCTACCAGCATGTCATCTGTGCAACTAGAGGTGAAAAAACTAGATCACCTTTACTCCACCCACAGAAATGCATACAAAGCTCCCCCTCGCCCTAAACTCTCTAACCATAACTCTATTCTCCTAATTCCTGTTTACAAGCAAAACTAAAACAGAAAGTACCTATACGCCAAGCAACAGAGCTATTTTGCTAGCACTGACTGGAATAGGTTCTGGGATTTGTATATGTATTGCTTATGGATCCCCATTAGCTGCTGCCAAGGCAGCATGTGCTCTTCCTGGGTTCCAGAAACATTAAGGCAGTTATACAATTTTAAAAACATTATAATACATTCACAACAGATTTCACAACACATTATGTGTGTGCCCTCAGGTCACTAATCTACTACCACGTATCTACAACACAAAATCCATGTGTACGTGTGTGTATAGTGTGTATGCATGTGTCTGTGCCTGTGTTTGTGTCTCTTCACATTCCCCGCTGTTCCATGAGGTGCATTTTTTAAATCTAATTTCAATGCTTGCATGAGTTACTTAATGTGGAATAGAGTTCCATGTAGTCATGTCTCTATGTAGTACTGTGAGCCTCCCATAGTGCATTCAACATGTCAATACCTCTCTCCAATGCAAGCAGTGATGAAGTCAATCTCTCCTCCACTTTGAGCCAGGAGAGATTGACATGCATATTATTAATGTTAGCTCTCTGTGTACATCCAAGGGCCAGCCATCCCTAAGTCTCTCTTTGTGGCACCTGACCACATGACTGAACAGTAGTCAAGGTGGGACAAAACTAAGGCCTGTAGGACCTGCCTTGTTGATAGCGCTGTTAAGAAGGAAGAGCAGCACTTTATTATGGACAGACTTCACCCCATCTTTGCTACTGTTGTATTGATGCATTTTGACCATGACAGTTTACAATCCAGTGTTACTCCAAGCAGTTTATTCACCTGAACCTGCTCAATTTCCACATTATTCATTACAAGATGTATTTGAGGTTTAGGGTTTCGTGAATGATTTGTCCCAAATACATTGCTTTTAGTTTTTGAAATATTTAGGACTAACTTATTCCTTGCCACCCATTCTGAATCTAACTTCAGCTCTTTGTTAAGTGTTGCAGTCATTTCACTCGCTGTAGTAGCTGATGTGTACAGTGTTGAGTCATACGCATACAAAGACACACTGGTTTTACTTAAAGCCAGTGGCATGTCGTTAGTAAAGATTGAAAAAAGTAAGGGCTGCCCTGGGGAATTCCTGATTCTACCTGGATTATGTTGGAGAGGTTTCCATTAAATAACACCCTTTAACACCTAACACCCACCTAACACCCTTTCTGCTGGGTTCCACAAAAATAAATGACCTAAAAAAAACTCATGCTTTCCCCCAGTCTTCCTCTTTCAGAACACAGGCTCCAAAAGGTGTTCCCAAGCTATGTCATTTTCACTTCGCTCCCCATCTTCCTCCGTAGCCAACCGGTATACCCGTGCGTTGGCCTTAATCAACTTTACCTCATCTTGAGGTAACTCAGCACTGTACATCCGTTTCAACATCAATTCCCTCAGAAGATGATATCCCAACAATGCTGCCAAATTAACCCCTGCTACTACTAACACTGATCATGATGCATACCTCAAAATCTTGAATTTGCTCCATAGTCCAATTCCATGCTGTTACTATAGCATCCTTCAGTTACTGTCCGTCCCTACAGCTACGGAGAATAACTACTGCATGGAATCTGTACCCTGCTCTTCTATTGTTTTTGTGGTTCACTGATAGATCTGGGACTGACCCTTTCAGATACTCCCTACCTGTCTCCCAACTCATACCCGATCCCCTAGCCATCAACATCTCCAATGACCCCCTGTGTTCTTTTACAGTCGGTATCTGTGGGTGATACTTTCCTGTGCTCAATTTGTGTACACATCGCTCATCCCAAGGCCGATCTACCTCCCACCCCTTTGTGAACACCCTCATTATACTGTAAACTTTGTGTCCCAACAGTTGATAAGAAGCCACCTTCTGACACTTTCCGTGTACCGTCACTCGGTCCCAATCTTCTGGGAGATATGTCAAGTGTTTGCTAGCTGTTAGAAATGGGGAAGAGATTAGCGCCGTCGGAAGAGAATCCAATCTAGCAAAACTCTGAGTCACATGTTTCTTCATCACACTCTGCAGGAGATGTGATGCTATTATTACAGCGAACTTCCCTTCAGGTGATCAGGCCTCATGTATACAGGGATCTGTGGCTATTCTTTCAAGTGTTATACCTTCTTTGACAAACCCATCACTGACATTTGACAACAGTGGCTGAAATGACAACACTACTTCTGCTTCTCTGACTATGATCTGGGTGTGTGTAACGTTTAGTTTAACTTCATAGTAGTCTCTATATTGTGCACAGTTAGCTGTCCTCCCTCTCCTACAAGCTATCTCCTGTAACAATATACATAGAGGAGTGGTATTATTCCCCAGAGACTATCACCCATTCCTTAATTTATGAGCCCCACAGATCTCCACCCCAGTCATATTCCATCCCGCTGTCCCAATTCCCTATAACATTATTGCCTTGGTTTTGGGACTCCACAACACATAAATCCTTCCATCTAACCCATAGCACATTATTCACTACTACAGTTTTAAACATACTGTACTAAAACATTCTCAAATCAATTAGTCAATTTCCACCCATCCCTCCTCTGGAACAATGATCACTTATGTTCCACGACACCTAAACACATATTGACTTGAACAGGGAAGAGAGAAAATACATGTTTAGTCATTTCACACCACCCTTGATGCGACTACGACTGGGGAAAGACCCGTCCAGCTGTTCTGTTCTATGCCCATGGAATGATTGGCATGAAGACTATCTCCTTTAACCTCATCCTTGGGTGTTAACGCCAGACACAGACTATGAGCCTTGTATGTAATGAATTGTACTGTATCATCCAGCAATCCATATGTATTGATATGCTTTAACATTAGGATTATGATGACATGGTAATACAAAGCCCCTTCGTGGTTGACCCCAGCTGTCATATAGTGGGCTCTCTTTCTTGGAGAACACTAAAAGATAAGGTTTCTAGGGAGAAAAACCCTCCCTAGACCCAGTAAATTCGAGCAGCGCACCCTCCCCTCACATTGAGCTCTCCTCACAGCTGGGTGTAGCGTTCTCTCTTATCTCCTTTCCGAATCATAATTAAAACATTTGATCAATTATCCAACCTACATTTAGAATGACAGTTCTTAGTGCTTTACGTTGAGTCCATCACTCAAATTAAAGCCCCTCAACCTCGCACACATCATCATTGTTAATATGTACATTTACAAACGGGACCACATATTACCGGAATAAACTTTTGTCATTACAACCCACATTTGTTGCTGTTCCACTGTCATGAGTGGCATGGTAAATACAGATTGGTATCTCAATGCATTCTTAGTCTAAATTACTATAAATTTCACAGTGTGCAAACCTCCACAATCAACCTGATTGTCACGTTATGACCTTAGTTCCTTTGTTTTGTCTTTTGTTTTAATATGGTCAGGGCGTGAGTTGGGTGGGTTGTCCATGTTAGTTTGTCTATGATTTTCTATTTCTGTGTTTGGCCTGGTATGATTCTCAATCAGAGGTAGCTGTCAATCGTTGTCCCTGATTGAGAACCATATTTAGGTAGCCTGTTTTCCATTGTGTTTTGTGGGTGGTTATTTTCTGTTTAGTGTTGTGTTGCAACTTACAGGACTGTTCGTTGGTTGTTTATTGTTTGGTTTTCAGTGTTCATTCAAATATGAACACCTACCACCCTACTAAACAATTACAGGCACGGTTGACCACCACCCCTTTCTCCCGGCACTCGTCTTCTGGGTATCTTCATTGGTTCTTCTTCAGATAGCGTTACAGTTCATCTTCCCAAAGGCACATATGTAACTCATGCCTGTCACAGTTGATGGACCATAATAATGTCCCGATTTCAATATCTGAGGAAAATCTGTTTTTCTCCAAGTACACAAGTCTTTCACCTTAGCCTTCACCACCGTTCTGTACTGTCCATTCTGTCTGGTCCTTTTTCCCACCAGTACACCAGCAATATGAAAGGAGTTTGAATGTGATCTCAATCCATGCTCACTCCACATGCGTGGTCTCAGGACTCATGCTGCACCCCTGCCGCTCTTTTACAAGTTGATGGCTTGGACTCAGGTCACAGATAGTCATAGTGAACGCCTTTGTCGCTATTCTTCGGATGGTTAGGGGGGTTTTGAGATGTACACACTGTTCTCGGTCAAATTATCCCTTCCATGCATCAAGACACCATCTGTGGTCACCTTTTCCATAACTCGAGAGGACAGAGCAAAACAACAGTTTAAGACATTTCTGATTCTGGAAATACAGACCATCTATCATTATATGAGACATTATTACATTCGCAATTGTATTAATACCAAAATCTCTAAGACAAATATCAGAGCACAACAACACACTGTTGAAACCATTTTTGGCTTATACTCCCTTATGCTGGCAACCTCACCGTAGAGTTACCAGGTCAGGGAGTTAAGCGCTAACCCTTAGGGGGGAATCCAGACAATACAGCAGATCCAATCTGGTGAGATTTATATCAAAACAAAGACAAAACAAGATAGAAACAACAGCAAAACACATATCAGAATCCATTTGGAGTAACTGGCAATCATTATTAACATATATTTATCCTTTTATATGCAGACTGAACAAAAACATTTGCATATTTACCAAAGGGCCAAGGCCCCAGTGAACTGGTATTTTCCCCTTTGAACACATGACTCAGATCGTGATTCAAAAACAAATAACAACACTCAATAAAATATTACTAAATTAGAATTACAAATCAAATTAGAATTACAACTCTTGATAACTCCATCAGGAAATAATTGTATCCCATAATGTAATGAGAAAGTAGACTAGAGACAGCTGTACCTCATTCATATTATACTTAAATCTCACCTAATGTCTTGATAATTTCTAGTGAGGTTGATCAGGCCTCACCAGAAAGTCAAGACACCGGTCATTCAACACCATTAACAAATATTCATAACCAGTGAGTTGTGTGTGAGTGCTGGTGTATGTGGTAAACCGTAGTTCAAAAACACACATATGGCCAGGCCTTACTTATCTGGGAGCTCCCTTTACGGCCAAATCCGGATACCTTAATACTTACAAAACTTCAGAATTTCACTAACTGCTCTCCCAAGACAACAGTCTCGGGAAACATTTCAAAGAGAGATAATGACACCCCATCCTCTCCTGGAAGAGAAAGTGTACATTTTATTAGCATTCACTATGCTACATCTTAATCCACTGTCCTTCATGTTCATGAACAAACATTTTAAAAGTTTACTTTAGGTTTGGTAACCCAAGCTCTAATTTCTCGTGACCCCTCCTCCCTTTCGTCCATTCTATAAATCTGTTTAATCATAAAACAACATAAAATGTCTCATAAGATTAAAAAACCCCTAAGGTTTTCTGAGTTTGCAAGGAGTGTTTGGCCTGATAATTTTGTTACCTTTTTTAGACTCCATTGTCTTTCATTCTCGCAAGGAGTATCCAACCCCAAAATTGGCTCCACTTCCTCCCATGTAAAATGATCTGGGTCTTGTTACTGGTCCTATGGTTAAAGATGGGTAGTAATCGTATCGCTTTTGATGCTGCCCCTAGTTCCTTGCTAAATGTACTTTTTTTCCCTGTCGTAGATTTAGCATGTTTCTCATCATAAGGAATCAGTGATATTTAATCCCAGGCTTCTATTAGAAAGTTGTGTGAGACGTAGCCTCCCACATCTAAAACAGAGATCTATCAACCTACGCTTTGATGTTTTTTCGCTACGTTTCCCTCCCTGTTTCTTTGTCTTAACTTGGTCATTGAAACCACTGTTATGACTTTTTCTGTGGCTGTATTAAACCCTTGAACGACTGCGAAGTAAGCAGAGTTAGATTCCACTCTCAAAGCATCCTGCTCTATTTCATCCATATTAGAGCCGATTTGGTAGAATGCTCGTGCGTCTCTTTCAGCGCCTCTATGGCTTTATTAAACTTTTCTTCCTCCTCTTCTTCCTCCCGCTTTACAGTGAGAATCGGGGCTGCTGGTCGTCGTTTCAATAGTTATTATTCTGAAGCCTCTCCCAATGGTGTCCAGAGTATTTAGATTTCCTCTCTTCCGACTCTAATGCACACCTTCAATTAACTATTTTCCAAGGTTGCGATACCCACTTCCCCGGAGAGAAGTTAAGTTATTTGTGCCTATTAATTGGTCACGGCACTTGATACCTTGTATTAGATCCAATACTAAAGCGTCTGCAAATGTATTACTGGAGAATACGGGTGACTTAATGTCTTATTCCAGTGTTACGGCTCAAATATCAATTTTGTTGACAACACACACAACCAAAATGATTCACTGTTGTCTTCCTATTTACACATAACCTGTCACAGTTCCCTGCACCAATAGGGAATTAATCAACCTCTCTCCTTATTGCTACTACTAATTCACTTGAATCGCGTTCAAACAACGTTTGAATATCTTTTTTATTTTCTAACCATGGATGAGGCTCTCCTCCAGAACTTATAGGCAACCTTTTATCACTATCCACAGACACTCTACTGACTCACTGCCACTGTGGCAGATCTTGCAGGGGAATACCCCCACTAGGGACCTATCCTATACGGAACCTACTCTACACTGTAATGTCACACATGGATCTTGGGACCTATCCTTATTGAACTTACCCTACACCATATATGTGACCCGATTTAGGAAACTAGGCGTATGTCGCAAGTCAAGCCATCACAGGAGAGCTGTTTGAACATAAAAACATGCCTTCTCGAATATGTGAACTTTCATGTGCCTTAAAAACAAACTTTTATGCAGTCTGTAATATTACAAGCCTAGTTGGTTTAACCAAAGAAAAGGTCAGGAACCTTTCCGCTAGCCATGATTGGCTGAGATAATGAGTGGACTGGACATGCCGAGAGATGAGTTTCAGATTGGTCTGCGGTGTAGCATCTTCTGTCTATAAAATGAGCTGCTCGTTATGCATAGATAATCCTTTCTACTGCAGTTTTTTCAAAAGATATAACGTTAGCCATGGAGAACTGCAAATATGTTGCTACTGCTCTCAATAACATTGCTGCCCTGAATTTATCAGGCATTATCAACAAAGGTCAGCGGGGGAAAAAAATACTATTTTCTGAAGGACGATCGTGCCATGCTGACTCTCTCTGACTCTGAAAATGAATCAGACGAACAAGCTGTGCAAACTAAATGGAACAGGACGTCATATTTAATTAAAGGGGTTTCAGTCTGTGGTGACACTTTCATCCATGTATACAGGTAAGAATCTAGCTACAGTTTCAGATATTATATGTTGTTCATTTTGTAAGTACTGTTTGGACTGTTTGGTTTATGAACTCTCGCCTGTCCCTGACCTAACTTTTGCCTGCCCCTTTTGTTATAATAAATATCAGATCTCAACCATCTGCCTCCTGTGTCTGCATTTGGTACCATCTGGTACCATCTGGAGGAAGTCCAGAATGGTCATGCTCTACAGCGTGACTACCAATGCAAGCAACCGGAGCACTGTACTCACAGGAGTAAAGACGATAGGTTTCAGACCTTGCCTCCCTCATGTGTCCCTCAGTCTTCTCCTCTTGGCCATTTGGTAATATTGCGCCGTTTGGCCAACAACAAGGCTTGGCTTCTCCTCTTGGCCTTTCGGCCCCAATCTCTCCACAGGATGAAGCCAACCCTCTCCGCCCGCTTGGCGCGGAATACCTTGACAAACTCATCAAGAATTTCCCCACCCGTGACCCCGTTCCAGGTCAGCCAAACGATACTGAGATGTTCCTAGCTGACATAGAGGACGCGTTGGACGGCTACCCGAACGCTACAGGTTCTAACAGGGTTTACCTGTTGAAGCGAGCGTCGAATAGACACGTGACAAGGTTAATTCGTCTACAACAGCAACACGTACTAAATGACTACGCTAAACTTGCCACAGCTTTGAAATTAGAATTCAGTGGTTCTGCGACTCGCAAACACGATAGCTCGGACAAGCTGACAAGCTCGGAACGAACACCCACCACTAGAGGGGATACTATCATAGGCTTCGCTCAGCTTACTTTGGCCTACTCACTGAAACAGTCATGGAAGACCTGTTACCATTTAAACAAATGTTCCTGTCGAACATGTATCCCACCTTCATTACCTACTTGTGCCCTGCAGCCCACGTTGGCTTGCCTATCTTACAACTCAGAGAGCTTGCAAGCACAGCTTTTGAAGCATCAAAAGTTCACAACGCTAAGAGCCCTGAGCACTCGGTTTTGAAGTTTGACCAGGAGCACTCATTCCAGTTACAGGGTGCATTATCAGGTATTGAAGCGTTGAGAGATGACGCACATCAACAGTTTCTACCACGAAACCATGATTCCAATAACCTCCGCGGTCTAAATAACTGTAAAGTATGTCGCCATCAACATGACTACCGCTACAATCAACCTGTTTGCTATGTTCCTGCACCCAACCCACAACAAGTGTCAGAGGACAAGGGTAACAAAGGGTTGAAGGACGATCAAAATGTAGACCGATGTTCTCCAGAAGTTCCACTACGGGAAGAACTAAAGCAAGAACAATTTGAGAAAAGGGCAAAAGATAAGTCACAAGGACTAGACTGGGAATTACAGTACACCAGGTCCGCAGGAATTAACACCCATAGCGAGGACGTTAAAGTTCAAATTTCTCCCGCTCTCATTCAAGACCCTATCCAGGGCCCGCTTGATCAAGAAACAAGCCCACGGGCTTTGTCTATAGACTCTGATACAAAGGCTGCGAAGAAGAAGGTAAAACGTTAAAGCCAAGCCCACTCAAAATCGGAAAAGTCACCTTGTTTCCACCTTGAACAGAAATGGCACATCACGTCGTTACTAACGACCACTCCACTTTGTGGGGAATATGTCCACTAACCACGAATCTAAACGACCATACCTGGAAACAGTCCTGGAGGACTGCGTAACTTGTCATGCACTAAATGATTCGGGTGCGAAAATATGATTCAAACATTGTTCGATGATCTCAAAAGGGATTTGAAGCCAACTAAACGTTGGTTAAAAGTGGAACGATGTGACACTAAACTTTGAGGGGTCACTCAGACTACCTCGCCTCTCACGTTGAGAGTCATGCTGAAACTACACTTCCAGGACGTATCGCTCGTTCACCCTGTGTATGTTACCAGCCTCGAAACTGTACCCCTGTTCCTTGGAGCAGACTTGATGGATTGGTTACTCCCATTGATGGATTGGAAAACCAACCAGGTATGGTCACAGGCCACAGTGCCTTCTCCACTAACCACACTGTCTTCCCCTAACGCTAGCTGCAACGCAATCAGTGATGAGGGTATCTGTCGAAAGCACCCCTTGGGAAAAAGACGTTTAGAAACCTCTTGGTGCAGAATCCGATCCAGGGAGATATTACGATATCTCAACACATTCCATCAGCCAACCTGATTGACCATTCTTTTCATGATTTCGAGCCAGCTTTCTCTGTTAATAAGCAACTTCCCTCCTCCTTGTAGTCGTGCAATACGGTAGTTGAGATTAACTTCTCCTGTCCTTCTCAGCAAGAAAAACATTGATGCGCAGAGTACACACTGCTTTTGATGATACACCTTCAGCTTTGTGGGGGACTGTCAACCCTTACAATGACACTAATGACATCAGTCCAGCAACTGACCCCATGACTCCCACTGGTGAAACACTTTGCGATATCACAGACCGATATCCTCGTCTCAGTTTGCACGCGGATGAGGTGGTGACTGACAGACCTCGACAGCCACTGAGGGTGTTGAAGCACAAACACCAGGATATTTGGTTGAAAGGTAACAGCCATTCTCATAATAATGCGGCCACTGACAACTCGTACATAGGGTCCGAACTTTTAGTTTGCGCCTCGGATACCAACACCATCCACTGGTAGGGGGGTCCCGAGACACAAATGGGGGGAATAGTAGCCCAGACCCATGATGAGCCTTATCAAGGCCGGTGGGTGGGGGTCGAGACTAAAGACAACACCGTACGAGGCCGCCGGAGCATAAATCAAATCTACTTGTAAACACCCCTTTGAGAACAGTGAGGAGCAGACAGGCCCCTAAACGGGGATTATCTTAGAACAGTAATCGGTCCTTGCCATGTGTAGGTTCAACTACAATACAACTAGTAAAATGCTCCAATCATGTGTTCTGGTAGTATAATATTCCAAAATATTACCATTACCAGAAACAGTCAGTCCAGCTACAGTCAGTAAGAAGGTTAGAGACCTAACCAATCAAATTACCCTTGACAACAGCGACATAGGAGTCACTCAGAGTTCAACAGGTGGAAGGGAATCTCCAGTGCACTCTTCCAATGGTTAACACACATGTCACTAATAAATAGAATCCTCCATTCAGGAGGTAAATGATTAGAAGTCATGAACCATGATCACACCACGTACGACTGGTCCAATACTTAAAGAGTACTTCCGTCGTGAGGTTAGCTCCTCCGTGGATAACATAGCTATGAAATAGACTTCATACCTATCACCACTACAATAGTGGAAGACACAGTGACCTGTAGTAAAAATTACTACAGACTCCCTAGACACCAATTCTGACTGACTTACAGGCATTGACCTGAAAATTCCCTAACTACGTCAGACTCAGTCTGAACAAGTTGTAATCTGCCAGGATACTTGGTTTTCTTCCCTTTACATGCAAGCTTGGGTAAGCATAAACGCACATGCACAACAGAACATCCCATTAGGATTTATGCTAGGATCACAGGGGTCCAAGCAAAAATCAGCCTTAGTAAAGTTCAACATTTACTTCTAGGCCTTTGACTCTACAGCACTCACCAGTTTTCTTCCCAGAGGTCCATAGGTCAGCCCTGTAGACTGCCCAAAACTAGTGCCTTACAGCTGTAGACTTATCATATAGTTATCAACTTAGGACAGTGCCTAAGCAACACACCAAGTAGGAAAACCCTAGATATGGCATTAGAGACAATGCCATGATAGTAATTTTGCCAGAACATTGGACGTATATAGAATACAGTCCAATTAGATGATTTTTGTGTGAGAACTATATTTTGTATATCTTTTGTTTATGCTTTCATTCCTTTTCGGTTCAGTTCCTTTGACACTTAGGAAGTGAAAGAGCCATAAACAAAGTCCCCATACAACCATCACTTAGTGCCACAACGACGCTCATTGGGGAATGAATGTAATTATATATATTTCATGAGTGTGTGTGCGTTGTTAACATCTGCCTAAGTTACTGCCCAGATCTTCCAGTCTGGACGACGACCAGACGATGGGTCCGGAACGGCGACCCCAAATCCGGACACCCACGGCCCATCCTTGTGGTGGCATGCCCTGCTGTCAGAGAGCCTACCAAGGTAAACCACCAGAAGGGGGGACTGCAATGGCTATCACAAACCAGGACATCGCTCTTCCTGGGGTACTTTGCAGCTTCCAGGGAACCTACCAAGGTAAACCACTAGAGGGGATCGCAACGGCGATCACCAACCGGACATCACATGGTCATGATTTTATGTTGATTTGTGACTTGTAGGACAAACAAGATCCAAACCACCAGGGGGGGATTGTCATGACGTTGCCCTCTTTGGGTACAGCGAGCACCCCTCCCTCTGCACCAGCACTTTTCTATGCACCATCCCCCTACCCCCCTGTGTCCTACACCCAGGCTGCTGTGGTCAGAAAGGTCGTAAATTCCTGGAGGAGATTATCTCCTCATGGCCACAGTATAGAGAGAGAGTAAAGTTTCATAGAGAGAACAAAGGAATTTCTTCCACCTCACAGAACTGGAGAACCGAACAACATTTATGTTCTGGAGTAGGTATAAAAGATCGGTGAAGAATCAAGCTACGAACTGGTCCGTTTGGTACAATTTAGTAAAATTCATAGGAGACAATACCATTACCACATTACCATAACACTGTTTATACAATAGCCTCAGATATGAGGCTTACATCTAATTGTTGTACAGGATGAATGAGGAAAGATTAAACTATTTGTGAAATTATGGGATGCTATGTAATGATGTAATGTGAGAGAATTGTATTTCTGTGTAAAGTTTCACTTAAGTCACTGGCACGCCCCCATGAACACAGCCAGGACTTTTTCTGCTCTTCCGAATAAAAACCCCACCTTGAGAATTTCTCAACAGACCATGTTTCTCTCAATTACGAGAGGACAAAGGTTGCAGACCAGCTTACCTCGATAACGAGAGGGCCAAGGTTTGAGACCAGACTGCTGAATCTTTTAACCATCCCACATGGTTAAACTCTTAGACTATCGATACTGACAGAATAAGAACAAGTCTTTGATATTAATTACTAGTCTGCAGCTAGGAATTCGGTATCATTGAACGCGAAGACCGAAAACCGCTGAAACGTCTATCTACAACGACATGAATGAATGTCACTCTGAACTATCCATTCTAACCACGATAGAGAGAGAGAGAGGACAGACTCTCCAACAGAAACTAACTTTTCAACAGAGATCCCGACAACACACTGAGCGTAAAAATATATATATTGATTGCAATTATTCCCGAATGAGTGAGCGTTCATGTGCAAAGGATTAGCATTTCAATTGTAATTATTATCAACTTTGTAGTGTCTCATCTCAGTTGACCCCCACTTCCCTTTTTGTCCACCAAGCCGCGATACCGGTTTATCCCACTAGGGAAACTCTGTTATCATTTCCTTGTAACTATCTACTGTTTGTTTATGCATTTCTGTGAATTACTTAGTTAGTAAATAAATGATTTAAGACAATTGATGTATGGATGACTCATAGTGAAGACTGGGTTTGTGCAGATAACCAACAATTTACGACGTTTGGAATGAGACTAACGTGAGGTAACGAAGAATTCATTAATCAGAAGACTATTGATCAGATATGAAAATATCTGAAAAGTTATATTAGGAAAATTATAACTTTGTAATCTGAATATTTTCCTTGGTGCCCCGACTTCCTAGTTAATTACAGTTACACGATTGATCAGTTTAATCGCGTAAAAATAATTACAGAGAGTCATTTGATAAAGATTAATCTTCAGTTTAATGATGCCAAAGACACGACACCTCCACTCGGGACCTATTCTTAATTTAAGAACCTACCATACTGGTACACAAGCATAAAAATTGAACCATACACACACACACACACACACACACACTCTACGGCCTTACGACCAGCGCGGCTGGGACTTTCACCCCCCATTTACGAGTCTAGTAGGGAACAAACCCCTCTCGGGATTTACCCCCTAAGACTTACCCTCTGCCTGCTCTGGCTTACTTTCCGGGACTTACCATATACCATGAAGCTATGACCAGTCATAACACAATGGGACTACTGAATAAGCTCAGGCTTTCGAGGTCCGTATTCTATAATTGGTTCAGCCTACGACTCTCATCTCCCCAAGATGTTAGAATGAGTGATAATAGGTGTAGGAAATGTGCCTACCTTGTTTTTGGTGCCGGCTCCTGTTTCACTGATTCGGAATCCCTAGTTCGACTGTAAATCATGGTGATCCCTGCTCGCAGCGCCAACGGTTAGGTTCTTAATAAATAAAAAACTCACTGACGATTAGTAAAGGTCAAACCAAGTTTATTCACCCAAAGGGTCCGACAGCTGAACAGACAAAGACATATTCACACAAGCACTAGTATTTAACCCTTCCTCATGTATTGATTCTCCTCCTTACACCTCTGAACAGCCAATACACCTCTGTTGCTAGACAGAACTTTAGTGATGTTCTTGATGTTCTTCCTCACTTCATCTGACCTGACCTCGGCCCCAAATTCTTCACTCCTCCCCATAAGATCCCTGATGTTTAACAATAACATATTCTGACAGAATGTAAACGTTCTACATTCCCCTCTCTCCCTCAGTGACATGAATAAGGATATTTAATATATTCAAGTTTAGAAATCAGAACCCATCAATCCACAATATAGCAGGGGGTGTAAAGCCATAACATATACGTTTTTCCAGCAGCAGACTGTGATCAATAATGTCAAAAGAGGCAAAGAACTCTAACAAAATAGCCCACACAATCTTTTTTATCATCAATTTCTCTCAGCCAATCATCAGTTATTTGTGTAAGTGCTGTGCTTGTTGAATGTCCTTCCCTATAAGTGTGCTTAAAGTGCTTCTACACCTGCATTGCTTGCTGTTTGGGGTTTTAGGTTGGGTTTCTGTACAGCACTTTGTGACATCAGCTGATGTAAGAAGGGCTTTATAAATACATTTGATTGATTCATTGATTGAAAGTATGTTGTCAATTTGTTTACTGTAAAATAGCATTGTATCTGGTCAAACACAATTTTCAAAAAGTTTACTAAGGGTTGGTAACAGGCTGATTGGTCAGCTATTTGAGCCAGTAAAGGGGACTGTAATATTCGTAGGTAGTGGAGTGACTTTGCCTGAGGGCACACACTTTCTAGTAGGCTTAAATTGAAGATATGGCAAATATGAGTGGCAACATCATCCGTTATTATCCTCAGTAATTTTCCATCCAAGTTGTCAGACCCAGGTGGCTTGTCATTGTTGATAGACAACAATAGTCTTTTAACTTATTCCACACTCACTTTACAGGATTCAAAATTACAATGCTTGTCTTTAATACTTTTTTCAGATTGTTGCTGGCATGTCATGCCTAAATTTGAGACTCTTGCCAATTAAAAAAAATAATTAAAATACAGTGTAGTAGGCAATATCAGTAGGTTTTGTGATGAATGAGCCATCTGATTCAATGAATGATGGAGCCGAGTTTGCCTTTTTGCCCAAGATTTTATTTAGGTCCTCCATTTTTACTATCATTCAATATATAATTGGATCTTTGTTTCATAGAATAGTTTCTTCTTTTTAATCAGTTTAGTCACATGATTTCTCAATTTACAGTACGTTTGCCAATTGGTTGAGCTGCCAGACTTAATTGTTATACCTTTTTCCTTATCCCTCTCCAATACACTTTTTCAATTACTCATCAATCCAAGGGGATTTAACAGTTTATACAGTTATTTTCTTAATGGGTGGATGCTTATAAGTAACTGGATAAGCAATGTCATAAATGTGTCAAGTGCAGCGTCTGGTTGCTCCTCATTACAACCACAGACCAGAAAATATTATTTACATCATCAACATAAGAATCACTACAAAACTTATTGTATGACCTCTTATACACTATATTATGCCCAGCCTTTGGAACTTTGGTTTTCCTAGATATGGCTACTATATTGTGATCACTCCAGCAAATTACTGCAACGTTAGTAAAGATGTGATCAATACATGTTGATGATTTCATTCCTGTGCTGGATATCTACCCTGGTAGGTTGACGTATAACCTGAACCAGATACTGGTTAAAGTTTGAAGTTGCAAATACTGGTAAAAGTTTGAAGCTTTTTCGTGAGTGGTGCTTAATGAAAGCCAGTCAATATTGAAGTCACCCAGAAAATATGTCTCTGTTGATATCACATACATTATCAAGCATTTAACACATGTCATCCAGTTACTGACTGTTAGCACTTTGTGGTCTGTAGCAGCTTACCACAAGAATGGGCTTTGGGTGAGGCAGATGAAACTGTAGCCATATTTCTTCAACAGTATTTAACACAAGATGGTCTCTAAGCTTTACATGGATGTGGTTCTTAATATATACCGCAAAACCTCCACCATTGGCATTTCTGTATTTTCTGTAGATGTATTACTACCACTGTATCATCAAATGTAATATCTAAGTGAGTTTCAGAGATAGTCAGAATATGAATGCCATCTGTTACTAGCAAGTTATTGACCTAATTAAAATTGAATCTTAGGCTACATACAGTGGGGCAAAAAAGTATTTAGTCAGCCACCAATTGTGCAAGTTCTCCCTCTTAAAAAGATGAGAGGGGCCTGTAATTTTCATCATTGGTAAATTCAAAGAAATTCAAAGAAATCCAGAAAATCACATTGTAGGATTTTTAATGAATTTATTTGCAAATTATGGTGGAAAATAAGTATTTGGTCACCTACAAACAAGCAAGATTTCTGGCTCACAAAGACCTGTAACTTCTTCTTTAAGAGGCTCTTCTGTCCTCCACTCGTTACCTGTATTAATGGCACCTGTTTGAACTTGTTATCAGTATAAAAGACACCTGTCCACAACCTCAAACAGTCACAATCCAAACTCCACTATGGCCAGGACCAAAGAGCTGTCAAAGGACACCAGAAACAAAATTGTAGACCTGCACCAGGCTGGGAAGACTGAATCTGCAATAGACAAAGCAGCTTGGTTTGAAGAAATCAACTGTGGGAGCAATTATTAGGAAATGGAAGACATACGTACAAGACCACTGATAATCTCCCTCGATCTGGGGCTCCACGCAAGATCTCACCCCGTGGGGTCAAAATGATCACAAGAACGGTGAGAAAAAATCCCAGAACCACACGGGGGGGCCTAGTGAATGACCTGCAGAGAGCTGGGACCAAAGTAACAAAGCCTACCATCAGCCAGGGACTCAAATCCTGCAGTGCCAGACGTGTCCCCCTGCTTAAGCCAGTACATGTCCAGGCCTGTCTGAAGTTTGCTAGAGAGCATTTGGATGATCCAAAAGAAGATTGGGAGAATGTCATATGGTCAGATGAAACCAAAATATAACTTTTTGGTAAAAACTCAACTCGTCGTGTCTGGAGGACAAAGAATGCATCCAAAGAACACCATACCTACTGTGAAGCATGGGGGTGGAAACATCATGCTTTGGGGCTGTTTTTCTGCAAAGGGACCAAGACGACTGATCCGTGTAAAGGAAAGAATGAATGGGGCCATGTATCGTGAGATTTTGAGTGAAAACCTCCTTCCATCAGCAAGGGCATTGAAGATGAAACGTGGCTGGGTCTTTCAGCATGACAATGATCCCAAACACACTGCCCGGGCAACGAAGGAGTGGCTTCGTAAGAAGCATTTCAAGGTCCTGGAGTGGCCTAGCCAGTCTCCAGATCTCAACCCCATAGAAAATCTTTGGAGGGAGTTGAAAGTCTGCGTTGTCCAGCAACAGCCCCAAAACATCACTGCTCTAGAGGAGATCTGCATGGAGGAATGGGCCAAAATACCAGCAACAGTGTGTGAAAACCTTGTGAAGACCTCTGTCATTGCCAACAAAGGGTATATAACAAAGTATTGAGATAAACTTTTGTTATTGACCAAATACTTATTTTCCACCATGATTTGCAAATAAATTAATTAAAAATCCTACAATGTGATTTTCTGCATTTTTTTTCTCATTTTGTCTGTCATAGTTGAAGTGTACCTATGATGAAAATTACAGGCCTCTCTCATCTTTTTAAGTGGGAGAACTTGCACAATTGGTGGCTGACTAAATACTTTTTTGCCCCACTGTATATTAATATGGGCTATTTTTAGCACTTTTCCAGGATGCTTGATTGTTTTCATTGCTTTACTGGGAAGCTTGGCAGAAGTAGACATGCTCATGTTATGTATGTTAGTGCAGGGTGAGCTGCACACACTGGACTTCCCACTAGGGCACACCGCCTCAGTGCTGACAGTATAACTTTGGTTCATAGGCACATGATTGCTGCTTACAATAGCTGTGGGATCAGCAGATGCATTCGGGGCAGTTAGAGGGATATAAATTAGGTTAATCCCATGGCATTGAGGAGTTTTACAATAAGAATAAGTGCATTGACGACGTCGTCCCGACAGTGACCGTACTTACATATGCCAACTAATAGCTATGGATGGCTTTCAAGGAGCCATGCATGAGAGCACCATCTGTTCTGGACAACTGTGTGATCCCACTCTCCGTATGGCGATGTGGCCTTTCACAAGGCCGCAGGACCAGAAGGATTACCATACTCAGAGCATGCGCTGACCAGCTGGCAAGTGTCATCACTGACATTTTCAACCTCTCCCTGACTCAATCTTTGAATTTTTCCACGTTTTGTAACATTTCAGCCTTATTCTAAAATAGATATATTTTTATCTACACACAATACCCCATAATGACCAAGCGAAAACAGGTTTTAAAAAATGTTTGCAAATGGACCGACCTCCTTGATTTGGTCTTATGTATCAACATTTTAAATTGTGTTTTTTACATTGGATAAAAGCAGGGACACAGATCTACAGAATTGTATATCATACACGGCATTTTAAGAACAATGGGAAAGTAATTCTGCTTTGAAAGTTGATAAACTTGTAACCTTACTTGTGAGAAAATGGCCTTTGAATATATTGGTACCTACTGGAGAGCTCTTCTTTGTCTACACCCATTCAGCATCATTCACACCCTCTTAAACTGTATCCCCACCCTTCTCTTTAAGGGTTGATCCGAGTGGTCTGTCCTAACAACAGCAGTCAAGCATACAAGCTTCCAGACACAAATAAGAGAACAGCTCACTGACCATTTTACTCACCCTAGCTAAGTAGCTGACCATCGAGAGCATCCTGGTTGCATCACTGCCTGGTATAGCAACTGCTCGGCCTCCGACCACAAGGCACTACAGAAGATTGTGTGTACGGCCCAGTACATCAGTGGGGACAAGCTTCCTGCCTCCCAGGACTTCTATACCAGGCAGTGTCAGAGGAAGGCCTTAAAAATTGTCAAAGACTCCAGCCACCCTAGTCATAGAATTGTCTCTCTGCTACCACACGGCAAGCGGTACCGGAGCCCCAAGTCTAGGTCCAAAAGGCTTCTTAACAGCTTCTAGCCCCAAGCCATAAGAGTCCTGAACAGCTAATCAGATGGCTACCCAGACTATTTGCATTGCCCCCCCCCCCCACCCTATTTTACACTGCTGCTACTCTCTGTTTATTAACTATGCATAGTCACTTTAACTCTACCTACATGTACATTTTACCTCAATTACCTCAACTAACCGGTGCCCCCGCACATTGACTCTGTACCAGTACCCCCTGTATATAGCCTCGCTATTGTTATTTTACTGCTGCTCTTTAATTACTTGTTACTTAAATGTTAAATTTTTTACTAATCAATTTTTTACTTAACACTTATTTTTCTTAAAACTGCATTGTTGGTTAAGGGCTTGTAAGTAAGAATTTCACTGTAAAGTTCTATTCAGCGCATGTGACAAATACAATTTGATTTGATCTGGTTATCTGCATTAACCCTTTTGCTTTTTTTGACTGATCACATACGTTACTGTTTATTATCTATCCTGTGTCTTAGTCACTTTATTCTTAGTTATATGGGATCCAAGATGGCGTAGCAGTCAGACGTCTTTGTCCTGTCGTGTCCCTTGTATGTATAGTTTTTTACACATTTTTCTTTGCATATCTTTTAAAATATTTTGCTAAACCTCAACATCTAAATACTCTCCTGCAACACGCCTCACCCAATGTAGCGTGGATCTGCTTTTATTTCTAAAGTATCTATATTTACTTCGGATCTGGAATCCCTCAACTGAAGCTAGCCAGCTAACTACCAGCTATCGGTCAGCAAACCATTGCCAGCGGTCAACAGCTAACCTTCAGCTCGAATAGCTCTCGCCAGTTCGACTCTAACCAGAGCATAACGGACCTATTATTTTTATCCCCGGATTCCCACCGCAAACTGAACATTTTCATTTGGATCTTCACAACTAGCTAACCGCAACCCCGGATGACTACTCCTGGCTAGCGTTTCCATCCACTTAGCTTGAAGCTAGCCCAGCCAGAGCTCCTGTGCTACCACCGAAGCATACTCCTGGGCTACAATATCCGGACCCCTTCTACAGCAGGTACGGAGCATGGAACCCCGCAGATCCCCTACGACTGGAATACCAACAAAATCTGTCCGAGGACTCCAACAGGCCCCTCAGGCGTGACGCCCGCTGAAGGCCCATTATGCTAACAAGCTAGGCCTGCTAGCTACAGTGCCTTGCGAAAGTATTTGGCCCCCTTGAACTTTGCAACCTTTTGCCACATTTCAGGCTTCAAACATAAAGATATAAAACTGTATTTTTTTGTGAAGAATCAACAACAAGTGGGACATAATCATGAAGTGGAACAACATTTATTGGATATTTCAAACTTTTTTAACAAATCAAAAACTGAAAAATTGGGCGTGCAAAATTATTCAGCCCCCTTAAGTTAATACTTTGTAGCGCCACCTTTTGCTGCTATTACAGCTGTAAGTCGCTTGGGTTATGTCTCTATCAGTTTTGCACATCGAGAGACTGACATTTTGTCCCATTCCTCCTTGCAAAACAGCTCGAGCTCAGTGAGGTTGGATGGAGAGCATTTGTGAACAGCAGTTTTCAGTTCTTTCCACAGATTCTCGATTGGATTCAGGTCTGGACTTTGACTTGGCCATTCTAACACCTGGATATGTTTATTTTTGAACCATTCCATTGTAGATTTTGCTTTATGTTTTGGATCATTGTCTTGTTGGAAGACAAATCTCCGTCCCAGTCTCAGGTCTTTTGCAGACTCCATCGGTTTTTCTTCCAGAATGGTCCTGTATTTGGCTCCATCCATCTTCCCATCAATTTTAACCATCTTCCCTGTCCCTGCTGAAGAAAAGCAGGCCCAAACCATGATGCTGCCACCACCATGTTTGACAGTGGGGATGGTGTGTTGCTTTTACGCCAAACATAACGTTTTGCATTGTTGCCAAAAAGTTCAATTTTGGTTTCATCTGACCAGAGCACCTTCTTCCACATGTTTGGTGTGTCTCCCAGGTGGCTTGTGGCAAACTTTAACCGACACTTTTTATGGATATCTTTACGAAATGGCTTTCTTCTTGCCACTCTTCCGTAAAGGCCAGATTTGTGCAATATACAACTGATTGTTGTCCTATGGACAGAGTCTCCCACCTCAGCTGTAGATCTCTGCAGTTCATCCAGAGTGATCATGGGCCTCTTGGCTGCATCTCTGATCAGTCTTCTCCTTGTATGAGCTGAAAGTTTAGAGGGACGGCCAGGTCTTGGTAGATTTGCAGTGGTCTGATACTCCTTCCATTTCAATATTATCGCTTGCACAGTGCTCCTTGGGATTAAAGCTTGGGAAATCTTTTTGTATCCAAATCCGACTTTAAACTTCTTCACAACAGTATCTCGGACCTGCCTGGTGTGTTCCTTGTTCTTCATGATGCTCTCTGCGCTTTTAACTGACCTCTGAGACTATCACAGTGCAGGTGCATTTATACGGAGACTTGATTACACACAGGTGGATTGTATTTATCATCCTTAGTCATTTAGGTCAACATTGGATCATTCAGAGATCCTCACTGAACTTCTGGAGAGAGTTTGCTGCACTGAAAGTAAAGGGGCTGAATAATTTTGCACGCCCAATTTTTCAGTTTTTGATTTCTTAAATTTTTTTGAAATATCCAATAAATGTCGTTCCACTTCATGATTGTGTCCCACTTGTTGTTGATTCTTCACAAAAAAATACAGTTTTATATCTTTATGTTTGAAGCCTGAAATGTGGCAAAAGGTCGCAAAGTTCAAGGGGGCCGAATACTTTCGCAAGGCACTGTACCTAGAGTTTCTTGGAACCCTACTAATTCCACGACCTGTCTATCGACATCACCGCATGAAGAGGCAAAAACAGACTTAACCCCATCGCGACATCCCCCAAAGGCTAACTTTCTAGCCCCTGCTATCTGCTTGCCTGCTAACCCGGCCTGCTAACTGCTAGCCTGCCCTGGTCTACTAACTGCTAGCTTGTTTAGTCCCGGTCTGCTAACTGCTAGCGTTGTATAGCCCTGGCCTACTAACTGTTAGCTTGTTAGCACAGGCCTGCTAACTGTCTGAATCGCCGTTGTCCCCACTAGCCCAACCATTCACTGGACCTATATTTATTTTCAATCTCTTTTCGATTTTTAATTTGATTATACCTTCCGGTAACCTGCCTCACCCAATGTGATACGGAATCGCTAATATTTTTAATTTTAGAATACATTCAAGAACCTCCAGAAGCTAACCAGCTAATTAGCTACAAGCTGTTTAGTCATTGTTAGCCACTGCTAGCGGCTTTTACCGTCTGCACAGCCAGCCCTGTTTTTAGCCTGGATAATACAGTATCGAACTGTCTCTCCACAACAACGCCGGATTCCTGCCGTAATCCCTGGACCACTACTTCTGATCTTCACAGCTAGCTTGCACCCAGTACCGAAGCTATCCCTGAGGCCCACCTCCCGGCCTACTCAGCTGTTCACCAGAACCCCACTCATACACGGCTAGAGCCCAATACTCCACCGGATCCTTGCTGTAAACTCTGGAACTTGGCTAACGCCACTGCGACGAAGCTAGCACCAGTTAGCCGTGAGCCAGGCACATCTCCCTGCTAACAAACAAAATTCTACAATACCTCTTTCGCCATCTGGCTTGGATTCTCTGTCGACACGGCCCCCCGCCGCACCACCACGACTGGTCTGCCGACGAATACTCATCCGCTGTGCCTTCAACCGGCCTCCGTCTGAGCAGACCCCCCCCTACCACCCCCGGGCTACTAACTTTAAACGCCGTGTCGCCTACGTGCTAGCGTAGTGGCGGCTTCCCTGTTCCATCTACTGCTGCCCCCTGGACACTATGATCACTTGGCTACATAGCTGATGCCTGCTGGACTGTCCATTAATCACGGTACTCCTCCTACTTCTGTTTATTTATGTTTTATCTGTCGGCCCCAGCCGCGAACTCAGGCTCTGTGTGTAGTTAATCCGACCCTCTCTGCTTAGTCATCACCATTTTACCTGCTGTTGTTGTGTTAGCTGACTAGCTGTTGTTGTCTCACCTGTTGTTTTAGCAAGCTCTCCCAATCAAGACCTGCGATTACTTTATGCCTTGCTGTATGTCTCTCTCAAATATCAATATGCCTTGTATGCCTGTTGTTCAGGTTAGTTATCCTTGTTTTAGTTTACAATGGAGCCCCTAGTTCCACTCCTCACACCTCTGATACTTCCTTTGTCCCACCTCCCACACATGCGGTGACCTCACCCATTATAACCAGCATGTCCAGAGATACAACCTCTCTTATCATCACCCAGTGCCTGGGCTTACCTCCGCTGTACCCGCACCCCACCATACCCCTGTCTGCACATTATGCCCTGAATATATTCTACCACGCCCATAAATCTGCTCCTTTTATTCCTTGTTCCCAACGCTCTAGGCGACCAGTTTTGATAGCCTTTAGCCGCACCCTCATCCTACTCCTCCTCTGTTCCTCAGGTGATGTGGAGGTAAACCCAGGCCCTGCATGCCCCCAGGCACCCTCATTTGTTGACTTCTGTGATCAAAAAGGCCTTGGTTTCATGCATGTCAACATCAGAAGCCTCCTCCCTAAGTTTGTTTTATTCACTGCTTTAGCACACTCTGCCAACCCTGATGTCCTTGCCGTGTCTGAATCCTGGCTTAGGAAGGCCACCAAAAATTCTGAGATTTCCATACCCAACTATAACACTTTCCGTCAAGATAGAACTGCCAAAGGGGGAGGAGTTGCAATCTACTGCAGAGATAGCCTGCAGAGTTCTGTCATACTTTCCAGGTCTATGCCCAAACAGTTCGAACTTCTAATTTTAAAAATGAATCTCTCCAGAAATAAGTCTCTCACTGTTGCCACCTGCTACCGACCCTCCTCAGCTCCCAGCTGTGCCCTGGACACCATCTGTGAATTGATCGCCCCCCCATCTAGCTTCAGAGTTTGTTCTGTTAGGTGACCTAAACTGGGATATGCTTAACACCCCGGCAGTCCTACAATCCAAGCTATATGCCCTCAATCTCACACAAATCATCAAGGAACCCACCAGGTACAACCCTAAATCCGTAAACATGGGCACCCTAATTGACATTATCCTGACCAACTTGTCCTCCAAATACACCTCTGCTGTCTTCAATCAGGATCTCAACGATCACTGCCTCATTGCCTGTATCCGCTACGGGTCCGTGGTCAAACGACCACCCCTCATCACTGTCAAACGCTCCCTAAAACACTTCTGCGAGCAGGCCTTTCTAATCGACCTGGCCCGGGTATCCTGGAAGGATATTGACCTCATCCCGTCAGTTGAGGATGCCTGGTCATTCTTTAAAAGTAACTTCCTCGCCATCTTAGACAAGCATGCTCCGTTCAAAAAATGCAGAACTAAGAACAGATGTAGCCCTTGGTTCACTCCAGACCTGACTGCCCTCGACCAGCACAAAAACATCCTGTGGCGGACTGCAATAGCATCGAATAGTCCCCGCGATATGCAACTGTTCAGGGAAGTCAGGAACCAATACAGGCAGTCAATCAGGAAAGCAAAGGCCAGCTTTTTCAAGCAGAAATTTGCATCCTGTAGCTCTAACTCCAAAAAGTTCTGGGACACTATAAAGTCCATGGAGAACAAGAGCACCTCCTCTCAGCTGCCCACTGCACTGAGGCTAGGTAACACGGTCGCCACCGATAAATCCGTGATAATCGAAAACTTCAACAAGCATTTCTCAACGGCAGGCCATGCCTTCCTCCTGGTTACTCCAACATCGGCCAACAGCTCCCCCCCCCCCGCAGCTACTCGCCCACGCCTCCCCAGCTTCTCCTTTACCCAGATCCAGATAGCAGATGTTCTGAAATAGCTGCAAAACCTGGACCCATACAAATCAGCTGGGCTTGACAATCTGGATCCTCTATTTCTGAAACTGTCCGCCGCCATTGTCGCAACCCCTATTACCAGCCTGTTCAACCTCTCCTTCGTATCATCTGAGATCCCCAAGGATTGGATAGCTGCCGCAGTCATCCCCCTCTTCAAAGGGGGAGACACCCTGGACCCAAACTGTTACAGACCTATATCCATCCTGCCCTGCCTATCTAAGGTCTTCGAAAGCCAAGTCAACAAAAAGATCACTGACCATCTCGAATCCCACCGTACCTTCTCCGCTGTGCAATCCAGTTTCCGAGCCGGTCACGGGTGCACCTCAGCCACGCTCAAGGTACTAAACGATATCATAACCGCCATCGATAAAAGACAGTACTGTGCAGCCGTCTTCGTTGACCTGGCCAAGGCTTTCGACTCTGTCAATCACCATATTCTTATCGGCAGACTCAGTAGCCCCGGTTTTTCTAATGACTGCCTTGCCTGGTTCACAAACTACTTTGCGGACAGAGTTCAGTGTGTCAAATTGGAGGGCATGTTGTCCAGTCCTCTGGCAGTCTCTATGGGGGTAACACAGGGTTCAATTCTCGGGCCGACTCTTTTCTCTGTATATATCAATGATGTTGCTCTTGCTGCGGGCAATTCCCTGATCCACCTCTACGCAGACGACACCATTCTGTATACTTCTGGCCCTTCCTTGGACACTGTACTATCTAACCTCCAAACGAGCTTCAATGCCATACAACACTCCTTCCGTGGCTTCCAACTGCTCTTAAACGCTAGTAAAACCAAATGCATGCTTTTCAACTGTTCGGTGCCTGCACCTGCACGCCCGACTAGCATCACAACCCTGGATGGTTCCGACCTAGAATATGTGGACATCTATAAGTACCTAGGTGTCTGGCTAGACTGCAAACTCTCCTTCCAGACTCATATCAAACATCTACAATCCAAAATCAAATCTAGAGTCAGCTTTCTATTTCGCAACAAAGCCTTCTTCACTCACGCCGCAAAACTTACCCTAGTAAAACTGACTATCCTACCGATCCTCGACTTCGGCGATGTCATCTACAAAATAGCTTCCAATACTCTACTCAGCAAACTTGATGCAGTTTATCACAGTGCCATCCGTTTTGTTACTAAAGCACATTATACCACCCACCACTGCGACCTGTATGCTCTAGTCGGCTGGCCCTCGCTACATGTTCGTGGCCAGACCCACTAGCTCCAGCTCCGCCTTATCTCAGTTCACTGGTCACGATGGCAACACCCACCCGCAGCACGCGCTCCAGCAGGTGTATCTCACTGATCATCCCTAAAGCCAAAACATTATTTGGCCGCCTTTCCTTCCAGTTCTCTGCTGCCTGTGACTGGAACGAATTGCAAAAATCTCTGAAGTTGGAGACTTTTATCTCCCTCACCAACTTTAAACATCTGCTATCTGAGCAGCTATCCGATCGCTGCAGCTGTACATAGTCCATCGGTATATAGCCCACCCAATTTACCTACCTCATCCCAATACTGTTTTTATTTTATTTACTTTTCTGCTCGTTTGCACACCAGTATCTCTACCTGCACATGTTCATCTGATCATTTATCACTCCAGTGTTAATCTGCTAAATTGTAATTATTCACTCCTATGGCCTATTTATTGCCTACCTCCTCATGCCTTTTGCACACAATGTATATAGATTATTTTTTTTCTACTATGTTATTAACTTGTTTATTGTTTATTGTTTACTCCATGTGTAACTCTGTGTTGTTGTCTGTTCACGCTGCTATGCTTTATCTTGGCCAGGTCGCAGTTGCAAATGAGAACTTGTTCTCAACTAGCCTACCTGGTTAAATAAAGGTGAAATAAAAAATGGAGAAAAAATATATATATGTGTAATACCAGTCTGGTATTGTTTGGTAAGTTTGGACATCTGTTTTTCTCTATTTTTAGTATTTTCTACATTTGTTACGGATACAGGTATCCTATGTCTGTGTGTATCCTGTGTGTGTTTCTTTTCTCTCCTTCTCCCCTCACAGGTGAAAATCATTACTCCCCAATCAGTCAACAATCAACCCATCAATCAGAAGACACACCTCCTCCTGTTTCCTACCCTATCACAGTTCCTTCCCCATGGTTTAAAAACCCCATCATTTGTTTGTTCAAGAGCTCAATCTTTGTAATGCCATGTTGGTAGATAGCTGTTCTTGGTAGATTTCAGGAGAGCTCAATCTCTTTGTAATGCCATGTTGGTAGATCTCCATTCTTTATAGATTTCAGGAGAGCTCAATCTCTTTGTAATGCCATGTTGGTAGATAGCTGTTCTTGATAGATTTCAGTAGCACAATCTCTTTGTAAATGCCATGTATGTAGATCTCTCTCTCTGTGTATTAATTAACCTCTCTTTTGTTTGAGCACCTCCATAGCACTTTGTCATCACCTGTGAGTATTGTTTTGGTTATGGTGTTTGTTTGTTGCTGGTGGGAAAAGGGGAAACCAAGACAAGTCGCCCATGGGCATACACTACCCGTAGGTAAACTTTGTTAAAAACACTAGTTAGAACTGGGTGGACCACCCACTGTATTTTTGGTTAGTTAGTTAGCTGTTGTTGAAATAGGCTAGTCTAGCTTAGGGGTGTTTTTGCATATTTGTTTCTTTCCTTGGGTCCAGCTCAGCCCCTTTTCCTGCTCCCCCCCCCCCCCCCATTACCGTGTGTTTTACAATAAACCCTGAGTTTGACGGTATTATTTCAGTTGTCCTGGTTATTACGTTCACACTTTTACTTTGTCACAATTATAATTTACATGAGTTATGTTACGGGTCTCACTACCATCCCCCCTAGACTGTTGGGCCAAAAGGGATTCATAACAACATTGTAGAATAATAGTGAAGACATCAAAACTATGAAATAACACACATGGAATCATGTAGTGACCAAACAAGTGACAAACAAGTAAAACTATGTTTTATATTTGAGACTCTTCAAAGTAGCAACCCTTTGCCTTGCAGGGAGGGGCTGTGGTCCTGGCACTCATAAAGTTCATCCAAGACACAGTGGTATTTCTGCGCGTAGGCTACATTGTATGGTGAAAAGATCCTGGCCTTAGATCCTGGCCTTCTAGCAACCAGAGTGGGATCCGGTTTGTATGAAGAGGTTGGTTATGTAGAATATCACCAGAAAATCCCCACAGCCAGGAAAAGTTGTACTATAAAGCACCTCCGATGAAAACTCATGCGTTGACATGTTCCACTCTCTTGTGTTTTTTTACTGAAAGTAATGGAAAGATTTGAAAAGTGGGCAATAGGTCAATTTCATAAGTAATTTTTAAAAAAATAGTTTGAACATAAAATTATTGTTTAAAATATCAATAGAATACAATGTTCAATATACCACTATGTCCACTATGAAGAAAATAAATGAAATATAAAAGTAGTAAAGTTTAATGAATACAAAGCCAAGAATGGGAGTCAGAATGCACTAACCTGTTACCACCGGTTCCACTGACTTTTAAGTGTTGAAGTTCCATGTGTAACAGCTTTCAGCCACACACTTCCTGCCATTCTAACCTATTGTGATTTGTAGTGGTCAGACAGTATGTTGTAGCAGTTTCTGACAAAATCCAGACAGCATTACTTGCGATGTTACATATAGAGTGGCACGGCATCAGGCATGAAGTGGCCCAGGGAATAGTTAAGAGATTTATACAACGGGTGAGTTTAGTCTTGAATGCTGATTGGTTAAAACCGCATTCCAGCCGGTGTCCCTTCCACAAGTTACCACCTGCTAAATCTATGATGTTAAAATGCCTATTTACTCTGTTCCATCTGACTGTGCAATCCACTGTCTCATCAGCTCAGCCATGCAATTTATAAACTTGATCTCCACTATAAAAAGCATCTAGACATTATCTCACATTTCTTTTAAACTAACATTTAGTTTTCAACAGCGGAGATTTGTATAAACCTTGCTGTCTGTCTCTCCGACATTTGCAACATTGTTTCAATATTCAAATTCGATCTCCAGCTGTCGCATATTAATGACCGTGTCGGGACGAGACAGACAGGCAGGCAGGCAGAATTTCTCAGCAAGTCAAAATCATAAATCAGCTTGCATCATTTTAATGGATATATATAAAGAAATGTCAATTGAAAAAAGGTAGTGCAGCTAGTTTGCAGTCTTCCAGTTTCAGTTTGAAGTGATTGTGTTAGCTGTGTTGTTGGCTAGCTCCTCTGAACAACAGTATCCTGACAAGAGAGCACATTTTCAATGCCAGATGAAATCGCATCTCATTTGCTCATTGTTATGGATGTATCCAAGTAAATGTCACTAGAAAACAGCTTGAACAAATGCAAATGAGGCTACTTCGCTGTTATTTGTGCTGCACTTTTTGACGTGACTAAGTTAACTGTAGTTGACTAGCTAACAGTGTGGCAATGGAACATTTAGAATGACTGGGTAACGTCCATAGATACAGAACAAAAAGACTGAACGATTGGGTCGCATCTCTAGCAACCGAACCGATCGAACGAACCAGGGTAGCAACCCTAGATTTGTTTCGGGAGTATATCTTGTGGAAGGATGAAATAGTATGAATAAATTAATTTAAGGACAATATGTAAATCATTATTTGAATATGTTGGTAACCCGTTGTATAAAAGTGATAATTCCCTCGAAGCCGGTGTTTTGAGGACATATTGGCACGATTTGCCGGGCCTCGACTTCTAGTAACATTTCCAACAGAGAGCACTACACATTTTTTTGTCATTCAAGATTGGTAAACCTAAAGGATATTGACCATTGCTGTGAACACTAGCTGTTAGGTCCAATACACTGGCATAGGGTTACAAGGGCAAAGCTGGCCTAAACTGCAAATCTGCAGTGTGATACAGAGCAGCACTTCACTTAGAACAAGACCCAAGTAAAGAGGCTCTTTATTGTCAAAAGAGGCAAAGATGATTAAATGCAATCTACTGTAAACTTACTTTTCCCTTCATGTCTCACCTTATCACCAATACTGTTGCCAACTCAGACCAATTTCACTCCATAATATAAAATCCATTAACTTTGGAACCATTTTTACATCAGCCCTTATTTTAAATCCTTTTAAAGATTAGAGTAGGCCAACTCTTCCATAACTTGGGTATTTTGATGTTTCCCTAACCCTGCCTTACTAAGCGTGTAGTTCAAAGACCGTTGTTTGGTAAGTTGGGCTGTTGGCAGTCAAGGGTCTGGTGCAACAGAGGTTAAATCAATGGAGATATTTGTTTTCAGTTCACCATGGTGGGGTTGTTATACAATGGTGTGTTTGTATGTGTGTGTGTGTGTACCCTTTCAGGGGGAGGAGCTTGGTGTACAGAGGGGTATTTATTTGAATGTCAACTGACTGTCTCTCTTTCTAAAGACACAGCCATGATGAGAACAACACTTCTTAGCGTGTACCTGACTATGGTATTTTTAGGTGCTTCACTGTGCACAACAGGTAAGAAATCCTTATTTCATTATTACATTACATAACACATATATTTTGGTTACATTAACTACCAAGACAATGTGGAAAGTACCGCAGGGAAAAGAGGGTATATTGCAGCATACTTCACCTAATTGTTTTCTGTTTAAAAGTGAAACATCCTGTACCAATGTTTTACTCCAACAATTAGTTGGCTCCTTTAAAAGCAGAAACCACAGGGACAACTTAGGTGCTTAGACTTTGATCAGGTTACATGACTAAGCCCCCTTGTGTTTATTGTGCTTACAGCAGAGACTGGTCCAGTGGTCTCTCTGAAGAATGGCAAAGTTCGAGGCGAGTACATGACTGTGAAAGGCATAGAGCAGAGGGTGCAGCAGTATTTGGGGATACCCTTTGCCCGTCCACCAGTGGGTCCCCTGCGCCTGGCTGCCCCACAACCTGCAGAGCCATGGGAGGGAGAGAGAGATGGCACACGTCAGCCTCACATGTTAGATGGTTTTACTGTACTGTATCATTGGACATGGAGTCGTAGCCAATAAGGCATTGACCCAAATAACTAACTTTCTCTCTCTCTCTTTTTCTCTCTCTCTAGGTGTATTCAGGATCCAGTTATTTCTCAACACATAGTAAATGTAATGGCCATTGAATACGATCTGCCAGACGTGTCAGAGGATTGTCTTTATCTTAATGTATACACACCTAAAGAGGCAGCAACAGTCAAAAGACTACCGGTAAGTTATGCTGTACTTGTCACAGTTTAACATTTCACTTATGTCTTATATAATACCAATTTGAAGAAGAAACATGGTATTTTTATTTAATTAGGCAGGTCAATTAAGAACAGATTCTTATTTACAATGTTGGCCTTTATCCTGCTCAGGTGTTCTTTTGGATTCATGGAGGTGGCTTGTCAATGGGTGCAGCATCTCAGTATGATGCATCACCACTAGCAGCCTATCAGAACATGGTCGTAGTTATCATTCAATATCGTCTTGGAATTTTGGGATTCCTTAGGTATGACATAATATTCTAAATAGTACATTTGGCATTGTGTTTGCTGGAGTGGTTTTTGACATTGTGTTTTATCTTTAGTGGAATGCATCTGATGAATTTCTTTGCATATCTGTTAAAAGCACTGGAGATGAGCATGCACCAGGCAACTGGGGTTTCCTAGACCAGATTGCAGCTCTGAAGTGGGTCCAGGAGAACATTGAGAGCTTTGGAGGGGACCCACAGTCAGTCACCATCGCAGGGGAATCTGCAGGAGGCATCAGTGCCTCCATACTGGTAAAAAAGATCCCCAGCCCAGAATCTGTCAGGGAATTAGATATAACATTATCTAATCTCAATTTTTTGTGTCCAACTTGACAGACCCTGTCTCCATTAGCAAAAGGATTATTTCATCGAGCAATTTTCCAAAGTGGAGTGGCTACACTTGGAACTTACACTTCAAAAGAGCCTCTGGTCATAGCTAAGGTATTCTACCTGTCTCACAATCATCCAGCACAAAGGCAAATATAAATGACTTGTCAAACAAAAAACATACTGATTTAAATGCTATGTGATGTTTGAACAACTCTATGTGGCCAGGTGGTGGCTAACCTGACAGAGTGTGACTGCACCACTAACGAGCATCTTGTCAAGTGTATAAGAGAGAAAACTGAAGATGATTTAGTGAACGCAACAAAAAAGGTACGCTCTGCAAAAAAGGTAAACTAGCTATTCTTAGTGGAAACATAAGGAGGATATTTTGCATGTGCATTTCTTCTTGGTGGTTCAAATTATTAATTTCATGATTGAAATGGTTTGACCTCACCTTTAGTGTAAAACAAACATACAGAGTAGCATCTCCCTCAGCTACTACTGTTAAGTTATTACAACAACAGCCACAAGGGGTCAGGTTAGGCCTGTCTTCAACCATTGAGCCAACTTTTCTGCATTTTAGATGAAAACCTTTATGGGGGCGACTGTGGACGGAGTGTTTCTGAAAGACCTTGCAGAGGAGCTTTTAAAGAGCAAGGCGGTCGAAAAGGTTCCTGTGCTGCTTGGAGTGACAAACCATGAGTTTGGATGGATCCTCCCCTCGGTAAGTTTATAGTTTCTTAATTCAAAAGCACACTTCTGTTCAAAATATCTCTTCATGTCTCTTCATCTTCAAGTTTAGGTGGTTCGCAAAATAAAAAGTGTTTAAATAAGGATTAAGTTGCTGTCTTCTTGCTTTTAGGAAGACAAAGGTTCGTTTAATGTCTTGGCTTTCATACAGTATGTTCTCCTATGTTTTGTAACAGTCCTTTGCTCCACCTGGATGGTCGGAGGGATTTGACAGGCAATCAGCGATGTCGATAATGAACGTTTTCTATCCTGCTGGGGTGAGTGGTTTTCATCCACCTTGTCCTCCTCCTCCTTCTGTTCCTTCATCTGTTACTGCTGCTGATTGCTCTTACGCTCTGCATTATTAATCAATCTGAAGCAGTGTTTATGTACCATTTACATTATTGTATCATGATACAATTTAGTATTATTGTTATCATAGTAACTTAATTAAATTATGAATATTATTAAGCAGAAAATGTACCAGAATATGAAAGTAATGCTGGCCACACTAAGATGATGATATGTAGGCCTATACTATACAGCAATATCAAACCAGATTGGAAGTCAGAGTGGGTCTTGAACACACAGGGGCACTTAAACTTGTATATCTGCACAATGCCAATTCTGCAATCTGCATCTCTGTTGCATTTCAGGCCTCCGGACTTAACAATCTCATTGCAGATGAATATTTCAAGGATGCAAAAACTCCTGAAGATATACGTGATGGATTCACTGAAATGCTGGGAGATCTGTTCATGGTTCTGCCTGTTATTAAAGTCGCTGGATACCACAGAGGTTAGTTTCAGTTGGGGAAGGCAACCTCCTGATGCATTGTAATTCACCTTATGATATGATGCCAAAAGCTCTCACGATCACTTACAATGTCTCTCCTGTGTTTTTAGATGCAGGTGCACCTGTGTACATGTATGAGTTTCAACACCGCCCAGAGATGCACAAAGAGACCAGACCAAGCTTTGTAAAGTCTGACCATGCTGATGATATTGGGTTTATGTTTGGATCATGCTTCTGGAATGGACATATAAAGATAACAGGTAGGTAGGTCTACAGAAACTGCATCAGGGCTGGATTACTGACCGTGCACGCAGTAGTCTTGAAAACCCGACCCTATAGGCCACAGTGACTATAGGGTCTGGCTTCAATTCCGGACTCTTTTGGCAACTTCGATAAGGGAAAAAAATTGTTATGCCAGAACGTCGCAATTTGAAACCAAAGTTTGCAGGCAAAACCTTTGCAGTGATTTTAGTGAAGGTAGTTGATGCAAACTAGCCACTTGCGAAATGCACTTATTAAAAATAATCTCTGGATCTCCATCCTGCTAGCTACTATTTTGCATTTTATTCAAGCGGATAAGGTTGTGACGTAGGCAGTGACATCTATGCCTGAAGAGTAGTTCATCTATGCCTAAAGAAGGAATGAAGAAAAATAGCATTAAACCACAAAATTGTATCTCTGCTGCTAACATGTTTCTTGCCCAGGGCCCAAGGTTTGGTTTGTCCAAACCTGAACTACATAGCCTGCGGTCACATTGGCATGGTTGATACCATTCGTGATCACCAGAATGATTCAAATGTATTATGCAATGCAAGTTAATAAAAACTGACCTGAACGTTATAAGGAGATAGTCATTAGCCTTTGTCTTCTGAGGATATGAACAATATGAAGATTATATTTTCACAAGATAAGAATAATAGGGATAAAAAAGAAAGATGGATCATCAAATAAAGTGGTCAGGTGGCCACTAGTTAATTATCATTATTTGTTGATTTATAATGGTCTTGACCTAAAAAAAAAGCTTCTAGAGATCATATTATTTTCAAAACAAGGTAACGTCTGATCATTCCCTATATTCCCTTAAATGTCACTTACAGGAACAGTCACTGAAGAGGAGGAGAAGCTGTGCAAGACAATGATGGCATATTGGGCCAATTTTGCTCGCACTGGGTAAGCACGCACTCTGACATAAACTGACGACAATATGGCTATTTCTTTGTTCAATAACTTTTATCTGCATGATTTTCACACAACCGTCCAGCACACCAAAGGAAATAGACTCCAAGGTTACTACTTTGCTTCAATAGGCCTGTTATAGCACACTGATCCCTAAGAATGAACTAACTGTGACTTGATGTAACCCTCAGCTCACCAAACGGGGAGGAGCTGATACTGTGGCCCCTGTATGACCAGAAAGAAGAGTACATGGAGTTGGGTTTGAAGCAGGTGGTTGCTCAGAGCCTAAAGAAGGACAAGGTGCACTTCATGACTGTCCTCCTCCCTCAGAAGCTCCACAGCCTGGCAGCCGCAGCAAGTCAGGGAAACTGACATTATTAGCTTACACCTCTAAACACTGTACCTGTAAGCCTAATTATTTTGACAAATTTCTGTAGGTATGTCTAGACTAGAATTTGAATAAATAGTGCACTTTAATTGTAAACGTGTGCTTGCCATCTTTCTGTCTCTGTCTTCATAGCCTTGTGAAGGAAAATGTTTGTTATTTTCTAATAACCAATTTGAATGGGTTCATGCAAGTGACTGATTGATCGTGCCTGGGAGGAATTATCACTATCAGTATCTGCAATTTGGCAGTACGCCCAGAAGATTGTTTTGAGAACAAATGGGATATCTCAGTTTCAAGGTCTCAGCTTGGAGAGAAGAAGCCTTGTGTGGTATTGGTTGGTCACATGCATGAACCAAAAATGTATGATGAATTAATTATGAATTAGCTAAATCATGCAAATATAACTTGTCTGTGTAAGCAGTATATAAGAGAACTAACAGATTGCACCAGTGGAGCTCACTTCAGATCGGTACTTTATGCATCTACAGTACCAGTCAAAAATGTGCACACACCTACTCATTCAAGGGGTTTTCTTTATTTGACTATTTTCTACATTGTAGAATAATAGGGAAGACATCAACACTATGAAATAACCCATATGGAATGATGTAGTAACCAAAAAAGTGTTAAACAAATCAAAATTCTATATATTTTTTAGATTCTTCAAAGTAGCCACCTTTGCAATGATGACAGCTTTGCACACTCTTGCCAATCTCTGAATCAGCTTCATGAGGTAGTCACCTGAATTGCATTTCAATTAACAGGTATGTCTTAAGTTAATTTGTGGAATTTCTTTCCTTCTTAATGCATTTGAGCCAATCAGTTGTGTTGTGACAAGGTAGGGGGGTATACAGAAGATAGCCCTATTTGGTAAAAGACCAAGTCCATATTATGGCAAGAACAGCTCAAATAAGCAAAATAAATTGAAATTTGGAAAATAATAAAATGAGATATTATTACTATTAAGTACTGAGTGAATGAGAGCAATCAGGGTACTAGCTCCAATGTGAAAGAGGTGGTGTCTGAATGAATACCACAACCAGTTCTGTGTGAGCTGAGTTTACCAGTTCTGTGAGCTGAGTTTTCAATCTATGACACTATCTAGTGGTTCTGTCCACCACCGCCCGTTGATCTACAGGTAGTGAGCACTGACAGGAGAAGCCATTGAAAATGTTGAGAGGGTAACAGCTGAGATGGGTAAGGACTGTTCATTGATGACCCTGGACACTGAGGTTTCCTTGAAACTGCGCTGTGATCGTTGCTGGTGGTGGGGATTTAAATACCTAAGTTCTGTATGTGAAAGGAGAGAGTACTATTCCCCAAAATGCTGTTGAATTGAACACTAGTGTAAATATTTAAACCCCTGTATGAATAGAACACTAGTGTAAAGGAGGAATTTGTGAAGAAGAGTATAATGGCTTACTAGATTTGATAAAGTAACAATGTGTGAATGTATAATGGTCACTTAGAGTTGAACTTGGTAGGTAGAGACTTATTATGGACAGAGCTCGCCATCTACAGGGGACTGATAGACAGTGCCAGCCCAGTTTTAATACATCTTGATCCCAGATAGTTAATCTCTTACCTTCTGAATTGGCTGATGTATTCTATAAATTTGGCACATTACATGTTAATCTAAAATAATAGACATTTAATAAGTGTGAAGCAGAAAGTGAATATCCAACAGAAATTGTTAATAAATATATCGAGTAACAGTTTCGGGTAGACAAAAAATTTAAACAATGCTTTCCAATAAGGAGAAAGTTATCATATTTGTTCTGTTTTTAAACCTTACAATAGGGGTAAAAGCAGTTTGTTTGAGAGTGATCCGTATGTATTAGCAGTAGTGATTGAGAAGGTCTTCCTATTTGGAAGAAGGGAGAACCCTAGTTGAAGGAAACAGATATGGAGAATAGTGAAAGTAACATAGTGAATGGTGATATTAGTGGCATTCAGATCACACTCTAATAATGCAATGTCTTAGTAATTTGAAGAAGTCAATGTTTCAATACAAGGTCACATGACGAACAGAGGGCTTGAGCCTTATTCGAGGCTGCCATCTGGTGTTTGGGTTAAAGATAAGCTTCCTGTGGACCAATAGATAGGCCGTTAGTACTCACTGAACTCAAATGGGTTGTAAGGGACACAGTGGGAAAATATTTGTTTTCTATTTTCTTTTTTTCTTTCACTTTTATTTAACCAGGTAGGCCAGTTGAGAACAAGTTCTCATTTACAACTGCGACCTGGCCAAGATAAAGCAAAGCAGTGCGGCACAAACAACACAGAGTTACACATGGGATAAACAAAAGTACAGGCAATAACACAATAGAAAAGTCTATGTACAGTGTGTGCAAATGTAGTAAGATTAGGGAGGTAAGGCAATAAACAGGCCATAGTGGCTAAATAATTACAGTTTAGCAATTAAACACTGGAGTGATAGATGTGCAGAAGATGAATGTGCAAGTAGAGATACTGGGGTGCAAAAAAATAAATAACAATATGGGGATGAGGCAGTTGGGTCGGCTATTTACAGATGGGCTATGTACAGGTGCAATGATCGGTAAGCTGCTCTGACAGCTGATGCTTAAATCTAGTGAGGGAGATATGAGTCTCCAGCTTCAGTGATTTTTGCAATTCGTTCCAGTCATTGGCAGCAGAGAACTGGAAGGAAAGGTGGCAAAATGAGGAGTTGGCTTTGGGAGGTGACCAGTGAAATATACCTGCTGGAGCGCTTGCTACAGGTGGGTGCGACTATGGTGACCAGTGAGCTGAGATAAGGCGTGGCTTTACCTAGGAAAGACTTATAGATGACCTGGAGCAAGTGGGTTTGGCGACGAATATGAAGCAAGGGCCAGCCAACGAGAGCATACTGGTCGCAGTGGTGGGTAGTGCATGGGGCTTTGCTGACAAAACGGATGGCACTGTGATAGACTGCATCCAGTTTTCTGAGTAGAGTGTTGGAGGCTATTTTGTAAATGACATCGCCGAAGTCAAGGATCG
Organism: Oncorhynchus clarkii lewisi; assembly: GCF_045791955.1. Lineage (NCBI taxonomy): Eukaryota > Metazoa > Chordata > Actinopteri > Salmoniformes > Salmonidae > Oncorhynchus > Oncorhynchus clarkii. Next base: position 59,732,933 of record NC_092148.1, on the reverse strand, counting down.
GTAGTATAGTCAGTTTTACGAGAGTATGTTCGGCAGCATGAGTGAAGGATGCTTTGATGCGAAATAGGACGTTTGGATTGGAGATGCTTAATGTGAGTCTGGAAGGAGAGTTTACAGTCTAACCAGACACCTAGGTATTAATAGTTGTCCACATATTCTAAGTCAGAATTGTCCAGAGTAGTGATGCCAGATGGCCGGGCGGGTGCGGACAGTGATCGGTTGAAGAGCATGCATTTCCTTTTACTTGCATTTAAGAGCAGTTGGAGGCCACGGAAGGAGAGTTGTATGGCATTTAAGCTCGTCTGGAGGTTAGTTAACACAGTGTCCAAAGAAGGGCCAGATGTATACAGAATGGTGTCATCTGCGTAGAGGTGCATCAGAGAATCATCAACAGCAAGAGCGACATCATCGATGTAAAAAGAGAAAAGAGTTGGCCTGACAATTGAACCCTGTGGCATCCCCATAGAGACTGCCAGAGGTCCGGACAACAGGCCCTCCGATTTGACACACTTAACTCTTTCTGAGAAGTAGTTGGTGAACCAGGCGAGGCAGTCATTTGAGAGAACAAGGCTGTTGAGTCTGCCGATAAGAATGCGGTGATTGACAGAGTCAAAGCCTTGACCAGGTCGATGAAAACGGCTGCACAGTTTTGTCTTTTGTTGATGGCGGTAATGATATCGTTTAGGACCTTGAGTGTGGCTGAGGTGCACCCATGACCAGTTCAGAAACCAGATTGCATAGCGGAGAAGGTACGGTGGGATTCAAAATGGTCGGCGATCTGTTTCTTAACTTGGCTTTCAAAGACCTTAGAAAGTCAGGGTAGGATAGATATAGGTCTGTAACAGTTTTGTCTATAGTGTCTCCCCTTTGAAGAAGAGGATGACACGCAGCAGCTTTCCAATCTTTAGGGATCTCAGACGATACAAATGAGAGGTTGAACAGGCTAGTAATAGGGGTTGCAACAATTGCGGCGGATAATTTTAGAAAGAGATGGTCCAGATTGTCCAGTCCAGTTGATTTGTAGGGGTCCAGATTTTGCAGCTCTTTCAGAACATAAGCTATCTGGGAAGTCAAATAAAGGCAGATAAAACGTGTTTATCCAAAGCCATCTCTTTACGCCAATACCGGTCACAACTTGTAGACTTGTTTACGTGTTGCTGTGCTGTACGTGTTGCTGTGCGTTTTGTTGCCAACCTTACTTTGCTACCTGACAACTTTACGGTTTTTACTTTTTTTACTTATTAATTACCATTTATATTTTGGGTTTTTCCTTTTTTTCATTCAACTTTTTCACTCCGGACGCTTTATCTGGACGTGGTTTGTCAGGACCTCCAACAGCCGAAGCTAAGTAGTAACATTAACATGATGCCTTCTAATTTCAGTCGCTGTACTCATAATGTACAGGAGAATGATCGCCTTACGGCGAAGATAGCTGTATTGCAAGCCCAGCTTCAGATGCAATCATTAGGCAAAGGTAATTTCAGTGTAGGAAAGGATGAAACAGCGTCTGTGCCACCAATAAGTACAGATAGTAACGTTAGTATAAATCAACTTTCTCATGGTTTCTGGAGGGAAATGCTGTAGGAATGCTCAACCGGTGTCGCTCATTCAGCCAACAGAAACTTTCAACAGGTTTTCCCCATTAAGCGAGTAGGAGTCTGAGGCCGAGCCTTCTCTTGTCTCTACTCCTCCCATTACGGGGTCTGAGACGCCGAAGCTTCCCACCATTAGCTCTGACAAATTGAAAACCCTAGTCTTTGGCGACTCTGTTGCCCGCAGTATTAGATTTCAAACGAATCATCCAGCGATCATACACTGTTTACCAGGGGGCAGGGTTACCGACATTAAGAAAGCAGAGCAGCACTTTATTTTGGACAGACTTCTCCCCATCTTAGCTACTGTTGTATCAGTATGTTTGACCATGGCAATTTACAATCCAGGGTTACTCCAAGCAGTTTAGTCACCTCAACTTGCTCAATTTCCACATTATTCAGTACGAGACGTAGTTGAGGTTTAGGGATTAGTGAATGATTTGTCCAAAATGCAATGCTTTTAGTTTTGGAAATATTTAGGACTAACCAATTGCTACCAATTCTGAAACTAACTGCAGCTCTTTGTTAAGTGTTGCAGTCATTTCAGTCGCTGTAGTAGATGACATGTATAGTGTTGAGTCATCCGCATACATAGACACACTGGCCTTACTCAAAGCCAGTGGCAGGTCGTTAGTAAAGATTGAAAAAAGCAAGGGGCATAAACAGCTACCCTGGGGAAATCCTGAATCTACCTGGATTATGTTGGAGAGGCTTCCATTAAAGAACACCCTTTGTGTTCTGTTAAACAAGCAACTATTTTCCACATTATAGCAGGGTGTGTAGATGAAATCTGAGCAAGGGTTGCCTTCCAGAGAGACATCAGAGTTTAACTTCTTTGTTTCACAGAAACATGGTTCACTCTTCATACGTTATCAGAGTTGGTACAGCCACCTGGTTTCTTCACGCATCGCGCCAACAGAAACAAACATCTCTCTGGTAAGAAGAAGGGCGGGGGTGTATGCCTTATGATTAACGAGACGTGGAGTGATCATAACAACATACAGGAACTCAAGTCCTTTTGTTCACCTGACCTAGAATTCCTTACAAACAAATGCCGACCGCATTATCTACCAAGAGAATTCTCTTCGATTATAATCACAGTCGTGTATATCCCCCCCAAGCAGACACGACCTTGAAAGAACTTCATTGGACTCAGGAAACTGGAAACCACATATCCTGAGCCTGCATTTATTGTAGCTGGGGATTTTAACAAGGCTAATCTGAAAACAAGGCTCCCTAAATTTTATCAGCATATCGAATGCGCGACCCGGGCTGGCAAAACCCTGGATCATTGTTATTCTAACTTTCGCGATGCATACAAAGCCCTCCCCCACCCTCCTTTCGGAAAATCTGACCACGACTCCATTTTGTTGCTCCCAGCCTATAGACAGCAACTAAAATAGGAAACGCCCGTGCTCAGGCCTGTTCAACACTGGTCCGACCAATCGGATTCCACGCTTCAAGATTGCTTCGACCACTTGGACTAGGATATGTTCCACATAGTGTCGGACAATAACATTGATAAATACGCTGATTCGGTGAGCAAGTTTATTAACAAGAGCATCAGTGATGTTGTACTCACAGCCACTATTAAAACCTTCCCCAACCAGAAACCATGGATTGATGGCAGCATTCGCGCAAAACTGAAAGCGCGAACCACTGGTTTTAATCAGGGCAAGGCAACCGGAAACATGACCGAATACAAACAGTGTAGCTATTCCCTCTGCAAGGCAATAAAACAAGTTAAGCGTCAGTATAGAGACAAAGTAGAGTCACAATTCACGAGAGGCATGTGGCAGGGTCTACAGTCAATCACGTACTACAAAAAGAAAACCAACCCTGTCGCAGACCACGATGTCTTGGTCCCAGACAAACTAAACAACTTCTTTGCTCGCTTTGAGGACAATACAGTGCCACCAACACGGCCCTCTACCAAAACCTGTGGGCTCTCCTTCACTGCAGCCAACATGAGTAAAACATTTAAATGTGTTAACCCTCGCAAGGCTGCCGGCCCAGACGGCATCCCTAACCGCATCCTCAGAGCATGCGCAGACCAGCTGGCTGGTGTGTTTACGGACATATTCAATCAATCCTTATCCCAGTCTGTTGTTCCCACATGCTTCAAGAGGGCCACCATTGTTCCTGTTCCCAAGAAAGCTAAGGTAACTGAGCTAAATGACTATCTAGTAGCACTGAAAAACAGCTTTTATCTCAAGGCCATGAGACTGTTAAGTGAGTGCTACGGGGCACTCACTTAACAGTCTTATGGCCTTGAGATAAAAGCTGTTTTTCAGTCTCTCGGTCCCAGCTTTGATGCACCTGTACTGACCTCACCTTCTCGATTATCTTTTTGGCCTTCCTGTGAAATCGGGTGCTGTAGGTGTCCTGGAGGGCAAGTAGTTTGCCCCCGGTGATGCGTTGTGCAGACCGCACCACCCTCTGGAGAGCCCTGCGGTTGTGGGCGTTGCAGTTGCCATACCAGGTGCTGTTACAACCCGACAGGATGCTCTCAATTGTGCATCTATAAAAGTTTGAGGGTTAGGTGACAAGCCAAAATTATTCAGCCTCCTGAGGTTGAAGAGGTGCTGGTTCGCCTTCTTCACCACACTGTCTAGTAATTTATAGACAGTGTGGTAATTTAGACTAAGAATGCATTGAGATACCACTCTCTCATTACCACAAACGGAGGCCGTGATGGGGAAAGTTAGTGCTAGAAATATAAGATTTGTATACTGTATGTCAATGTAAATGTACATTCTGCCAGTGTCGGTGTGTGCTAAGTTGAGGGTCTTAAATTCAAGTGATAGATCCAATGAGAAGCACTAAGGACTGTCATTTTACATTTGGGTTGGATAATTGATCAATAGTTCTAATTATGATTTGGAAAGGCTTCTAAAGACAGAGTGATGCCCCTAAAATGTGAGGAGAGTCACCAGATTGTAGCTTGAGCTAAACTTGCATCAATCTCATTCTTATCAAGGTAGGCATGAAGCTGTTACAACAACGTTCTCTCTCTTCCTTGTGAAAGTCAATATGTGACCTGTTTCAGGAAACTATATCGCAAGTCACGACTTCACAGGAGAGTCATATGAACGTTATTTTTTATCAAAATGAGTTTTTATGGCAGAAATGCCATCTGGAACATTTGAACTAACAAACTTGTATGCCATCTGTAAATATGAATAAAGTTGTTAAATTATGAGCCTAGTTGGTTTAGACACAGAAAAAGTCAGGAACCTTCCCGCTAGCCATGACTGGCTGAGATAATGAGTGGGCTGGACATGTCGAGAGATGAGTTTCAAATTGGTCTGCGGTGTAGCATCTTCTGTAATGAACTGCTCGTAATGCGTAGATAATCCTTTCTACTGCAGTTTTTTCGAAAGATACAAGGTTAGCCATGGAGAACTGCAAATATGTTGCTACTGCTCTCAATAACATTGCTGCCCTGAATTTATCAGGCATTATCAACAAATGTCAGTGGGAAAAAATTGTGATGGACTACTTTATGGAGACGACCGTGCCATGCTGACTCTCTCTGACTCTAAAAAAGGAATCAGACGATGAGGAAATCCCTAATTTAGGTAAAAACATTTTCATTGAAAACATTGTAGAGTCTTTTGATGACAGTGAGGGGAAGAAACGGCGATCAACAGTGTTGTTGTCACGGAAGAAGTTGACCGAGTTTTGAAATCAGTTGAATGTCTGGTAGAAGCAGAGTATTATAAGGAGATGAATATAATTCTGGCGTTTGATTGCAAATGCAGAGGGAGTCGAAAAGAGAACACAGAAGGCTGTTGTATAAAACACCTGTCTCCGGATTACATCTTCAAACTAAGGGCAACCATGGCACCCATGACAGAGAGGGAGAAAGACCTGATGATTCTTTTGGGATTGCACACAGTGACAATAAAACACAATGGGCCAAGCAAGCTATACAAACAAAATGGAAACAACACAGGATGTATTATTTAATAAAAGGGGTTGCAGTTTGCCGTGAAGCATTCATCCATGTACACGACGCTGGGCCAATTGTGCGCCGCCCCATGAGCCTCCCGGTCGCGGCCGGCTGCGACAGAGCCTGGGCTCGAACCCAGAATCTCTGGTGGCAGACCACTGCGCCACCCGGGAGGCTCTCTTTAGCTAACATTATGTGTATGATCTCAGAATGCCATTTCGCATTGCTAGTTATAGCCTAATGTTAGCTAGCTAACATTAAACCTATTTGGTTAACTTTAGCTAGCTATGACAATTGGTTTGTATAGCTAGTACTCTATGGATTGAGATTATGGTTCATTGTTTAGCTAACTAGCTACAGTGAGGGAAAAAAGTATTTGAACCCCTGCTGATATTGTATGTTTGCCCACTGACAAAGAAATGATCAGTCTATAATTTTAATGGTAGGTTTATTTGAACAGTGAGAGACAGAATAACAACAAAAAAATCCAGAAAAACCCATGTCAAAAATGTTATAAATTGATTTGCATTTTAATGAGGGAAATAAGTATTTGACCCCTCTGCAAAACATGACTTAGTACTTGGTGGCAAAACCCTTGTTGGCAATCACAGAGGTCAGACGTCTGTGATCTTGTAGTTGGCCACCAGGTTTGCACACATCTCAAGAGGGATTTTGTCCCACTCCTCTTTGCAGATCTTCTCCAAGTCATTAAGGTTTCGAGGCTGACGTTTGGCAACTCGAACCTTCAGCTCCCTCCACAGATCTTCTATGGGATTAAGGTCTGGAGACTGGCTAGGCCAGTCCAGGACCTTAATGTGCTTCTTCTTGAGCCGCTCCTTTGTTGCCTTGGCCTTGTGTTTTGGGTCATTGTCATGCTGGAATATTGCAACTCCACGAGGTGAGATCTTGCATGGAGCCCCATGCCAAGGGAGATTGACAGTTCTTTTGTGTTTCTTCCATTTGCGAATAATCGCACCAACTGTTGTCACCTTCTCACCAAGCTGCTTGGTGATGGTCTTGTAGCCCATTCCAGCCTTGTGTAGGTCTATAATGTTGTCCCTGACATCCTTGGTGAGCTCTTTGGTCTTGGCCATGGTGGAGAGTTTGGAATCTGATTAATTGATTGCTTCTGTAGACAGGTGTCTTTTATAGGCTGAGATTAGGAGCACTCCCTTTAAGAGTGTGCTCCTTATCTCAGCTCGTTACCTGTATAAAAGACACTTGTGAGACAGAAATCTTTCTGATTGAGAGGGGGTCAAATACTTATTTCCCTCATTAAAATGCAAATCAATTTATAACATTTTTGACATTTTCTGGATTTTGTTGTTGTTATTCTGTCTCTCACTGTTCAAATAAACCTACCATTAAAATTATAGACTGATCGTTTCTTTGTCAGTAGGAAAAAAATCAGCAGGGTTCAAATACTTTTGTCCCTCACTGTGCATGTTTAAACAAAAGACCCCAAATTAAAGCTTACAGTTAGCTAGCTAGCTGACATTAGATGGCTGTACGTGTATGATCTGTGTGTAATAATGTTTTCTCAGAATAACATTTTGCATGGCTAGTTACAGCCTAATGTTAGCTAGCTAACTTGCTAACATTGAACCTATTTGGTTAACTTTAGCTAGCTATGATAATCGGTGTGTATCAAATCAAATCAAATTTTATTGGTCACATACACATGTTTAGCAGATGTTATTGCGGGTGAAGCGAAATGCTTGTGTTCGAGCTCCGATAGTGCAGTAATATATAACAAGTAATATCTAACAATTTCACAACATACAATATACCCAATACGCTAGTACTCTAGTACTCTATGGATTGGGATTATGGTTGTTTATCTAGCGTGTCTAAACAAGACTCCACTTCGCCAGATGATTACATGACCCATGAAGTTAGCCAGGTGTGTCTGACAGGGATTACGGCTATCTATTATATAATAATGCTAAAATATTTGTATCTGGAATTTGTCTTTCAGCATCAGTAGAACACACCTGACTCTCCTCCACCAGTCATACAAGGAGAATAGTCTAATGCCTCCCATCAAAAAGAGAGCTGACCCAAGCAAGCACTGGTTACACATGAAGCATGAGGACCTACAGCGAGTGGTGAACTTCATCAACAACTACGCAGAGGACAATGCAATAGTATTAGCAGGACGCCACCCAGGACACAAACACTTTGGTGGAAAGCTGCTGCCATCCCATGTGACAAAAGCAGCGATGTGGCATCTCTACAAGGAATCGATAACTACACTTGGTATGTAAAGCATAAGCAACACGTTTTGATTATTTAATTTACCTCCAACATGATTGCCACGACTTTCATTGATCTCACATGATGACTGTATTTTCCAGAGGTACGTGTAGTCGGGCTGTCTTCCTTCAGGAATATGTGGATAAAATTGCTGCTAAAATTAATTTTAGATCACTTTCCCATTAAGAGACATTAAAAGAAGACAAAAATGAATGTTACCAATTGAATGACATCTATTGCAGGATAAATCAATGTTAGAGTTCACATAGCTGGCCATACATGGATGTTACATTTTACTTTATGGGTTGGTTATGTAGGCTTGTTCTAACCCATTGCTTTCTACTACATAGAATAATATAATTAAATTATATCTTTACATTAATATATAATTTATAAGTCCAAAAATGGATGTAACAACTACAGATTGCCCCTCTAAATCTATCGAGTTTGAGCATGGGTCCTTTAGGCCTATGATTATATATTTTTTTATCGAGTTAGATCATCTTTGGATGCTGACAGCAGTCGCACCATTAGAAGACATAGCTTGGACTGTAGCCTACAAAAGCCTACTCCTGCTCTTTTCCCATGATCCATCAAACACATTTGGTGTGTCATCATAGTGGTCTCTGACTTGTGGTAAGACTTGCTCAGGTGGAACGAACTTAAACCTGCGCCTTTTATCAATGATGATTTGAATGTCATTGAGAAAACCGAGAAGTGTCAAAGATTTTTTTCACAAGGTACCTTTCTGAATTTAATAGTAATCCTCGAAGTAATCATCTAGTTTTCAAAAGTATCTGTAATCTGATTCACTACCTGACCCTGGTTCAATTCCAGGCTGTATCACAACTGGCTGTGATTGGAAGTCCCACAGGGTGGCGCACAATTGGCCCAGCGTTATCTGGATTAGGGTTAGGCTGTCACTGTAGATAAGAATTTGTTCTTAACTGACTTGCCTAGTTAAATAAAGGTATAAAAACTTGGCAGGTGAATTGATGTTGTAATGTCTCCTACAATTTTTAAAAATATTTCCTGTTTTACAGCTTCGATGCTCTGGAGCCTGGTGTTGTTGTTGCCAAGGAGCGTTCGGACTCAGACGGGACCAGGTTTCAGCTACTGCACAACGCTGACATCCTTCCTCCCATCGATGGTCTGCCTGTACAAGCACCACCTGGACTGGACACAGCTAGAAAAACTTATATTTTGAGAAAATCAGGGAGTTTTGCTACGAAGAGGCTATACACGTCACATGCCCTGCACCAATCCACCAATCCTTTATCCTGCTGCTCAGCCACTTTACCCCTGATTGTATGCATATAACTACCTCACCCATCACTGATATCGATATTGATATTGTTCTTGTATATACTGTATATTATTTTCTTTATATTGACACTATCTTCTTCTGATATTGCTACTATGCAAGTAACCATTTGGCTGTACCGTTTGCACCTACTGTTGAGACCCATCACTTAGCAAGATGTGGCTGGGGGTCATAGCATTTATTTCACATGACCCATCAATTTAGACAAGTGTGCCTGGGTAGGCGTCATCTAAAATTTACAAAATATTTTTTTATTTTCCATGGAATGTTCCTTTATTGTATCCTACTACTTTTACCACTTTTAGTCTTAATCTTTTAGACCTCATATGTGAATCCTTAAAGAGTGTCACAACCTGATCAGTTTCACCTGTCTTTGTGATTGTCTCCAACCCCCTCCAGGTGTCGCCCATCTTCCCCATTATCCCTTGAGCATTTATACCTGTGTTCTCGGTTTGTCTGTTGCCAGTTCGTATTGTCTTGTCAGGTCTACCCAGTGTACTTTGCCGTGTTTGTTTCCTAGTTTTCCCAGTTCTAACCATTCTGCCTGCCCTGGCCCCGAGCCTGCCTGCGTCCTGATTACGAACCTCTGCCTGTCCTTGACCTGCCCTTAGTGTGATATAAATGATTGAGAACTGTACTATCCACCCCCTGTGTCTGCATCTGGGTCATATCCTGAGTTGTGATAAAGAGATGGGTGGTGCTGGCTTAAGAGGGTGTGAACAATGTAAATGAGTGTAGACAAAAGAGTGCTCTCCAGTAGGTACCAAATATTCATAGGCCATTTTCTCAAAGGTGAGGTTACAAGTTTATCAACTTTCAAAGCAGCATTACTTTCCCATTGTTCCTCATTTGCAGTGTATGGTATACCATTTGTTGCTCTGTGTCTCTGCTTTTATCCAATGTAAAAACATTTTCAAATTTTGCTACATAAGACTGAATCAAAGCGGTCGGTCACATATGGTTTCTAGGTGGTGTGGAACATGTTCCAGATGAGGGATCGTTGGAAACGGACACATTTTTTTTTGTAACTGAATAATTTCAGTTCCTTCCTCTGCGCCGGTGCCCAGTTCAGGCTCGGTGCCCAGTTCAGGCTCGGTGTCCAGTCCCGCTCCATGGCAGGAGCCTTCCTCTGCACCGGTGCCCAGTCCAGGCATGGCGTCCAACCCAACTCCATGGCCGGAGCTCTCCTCTGCGCCGTTGCCCAGTCCGGGCGCAGTGTCCAACCCAGCTCCATGGCCGGATTCGTGGGGTTCTCTATGGTGTTTAGGTCAGAGCTTGACAATGGGGGTGTTCTAGTCATTGATTTTCTATGTGGCTGGGTTGTATTGTTCCCAATTAGAGGCAGCTGGTAATCGTTGCCCCTAGTTGGGGATCATATTTAGGAAGCCCTTTCTCCCACCTGCTTTGTGGAATATTGTTTTGAGTGAGTGCATGTAGCACTACATTTGTTCGCGGTCGGTGTTTGTTTGTTTATTGTTTTGTTAATAAGTTTCACTTTAAATAAATATGTGGAACTCAAATCACGCTGCGCCTTGGTCCGTCTTTCCACATGACCAGTATATGAGAGAATTAATGGGACTGCCCTGGCAGAGCTCACATCAGACCGGTACATCAAATCAAACTTTATTTGTCACATACACTGAATACAAGTGTAGACCTTACCGTGAAATGCTTACTTACAATCCCTTAACCAACAGTGCAGTTCAAGAAGAGTTAAGAATATTTTTACCCAATAAAGTAAAACAAAACAAAAATCAAAAGTAACACAATAAAATAACAATAACGAGGCTATATACAGGGGGTGCCGGTACCGAGTCAGTGTGTGGGGGTACAGGTTAGTTAAGGTCATTTGTATATGTAGTTGGGGTGAAGTGACTATGCATAGATAATAAACAGTGAATAGCAGCAGTGTACACAACAAATGGAGGGGGGGGGGGGTGAATGTAAATAGTCCGGTGGCCATTGGATTAATTGTTCAGCAGTCTTATGGTTAGGGGTAGAAGCTGTTAAGGAGCCTTTTGGTCCTACACTTGGCACTCCGGTAACGCTTGCTGTGCGGTAGCAGAGAAAATAGTCTATGACTTGGGTATCTGAAGATTCTGACAATTTTATGGGCTTTCCTCTGACAAAGCCTATTATATAGGTCCTGGATGGCAGGAAGCTTGGCCCCAGTGATGTACTGGGCAATTCGCCCTACCCTCTGTAGCGCCTTAAGGTCAGATGTCGAACAGTTGCCGTACCAGGCGGTGATGCAACCGGTCAGGATGCTCTGGATTGTGCAGCTGTAAAACTTTTTGAGGATCTCGGGACCCATGCTAAATCCTTTCAGTCTCCTAAGGGGGAAAAGGTTTTGTCGTGCCCTCTTCACAACTGTCTTGGTGTGTTTGGACCATGATAGTTCGTTGGTGATGTGGATACCAAGGAATTTGAAACTCTCGACCCGCTCCACTACAGCCCCATCGATGTTAATGGGGGCCTGTTTGGCCCCCCTTTTCCTGTAGTCCACGATAAGTTCCTTTGTCTTGCTCACTTTGAGTGAGAGTTTGTTGTCTTGGCACCACACTGCCAGGTCTCTGACCTCTGTCCTATAGGCTGTCTCCTCGTTGTCGGTGATCAGGCCGACACTGTTGTGTTGTCATCAAACTTAATGAAGGTGTTGGAGTCGTGCTTGGCCATGCAGTTGTGGGTGAACAGGGAATATAGAAGGGGACTAAGCACGCAACCCAGAGGCGACCCCATGTTGAGGATCAGCGTGACTACCCTTACCACCTTGGGGCGGCCCAGGTCAGGGAGAGGTTCAAAATGTCAGCAAAGACATTTGCTAGTTGGGCCTTACATGCTCTGAGTGCACGTCCTGGTAATTCGTCTGGCCCCGCGGCCTTGTGAATTTTGACATGTTTAAAGGTCTTATTCACATCAGCTATGGAGAGCGCGATCACACAGTCATCCGGAAAAGCTGGTGCTCTCATGCATACTTCAGTGTTGCTTGCCTCGAAGCGAGCATAAAAGGCATTTAGCCAGTCTGGTAGGCTCGCATTACTGGCTCACGGCTGGGTTTCCCTTTGTAGTCAATAATAGTTTGCAAGCCCTGCCACATCCATCTAGCTTCAGAGTCGGTGTAGTAGGATTCAATCTTAGTTCTGTATTGACGCTTTGCCTGTTTGATGGTTCGTCTGAGGGCATAGCGGGATATCTTCTAAGTGTCAGGATTTGGTTCCACTCCTTTAAAGCAGCAGCTCTAGCCTTTAGCTCGGTGCGGAAGTTGCCTGTAATCCATGGCTTCTGGTTGGGAAATGTACGTATGGTCACTGTTGGGACGACGTCATCAATGCACTTATTGATGAAGCTGGTGACTGAGGTGGTATACTCCTCAATGCCATCGGACGAATCCCGGAACATATTCCAGTCTGTCCTAGCAAAACTGTCCTGTAGCTTAGCATCTGCGTCATTTGACCATTCCTTATTGAGCAAGTCACTGGTTCTTCCTGCATTAGTTTGTGCTTGTATTCAGGAATCGGGAGGATAGAATTATGGTCAGATTTGCCAAATGGAAGGCGAGGGAAAGCTTTGTACGCATCTATGTGCGTGGAGTAAAGGTGGTCTACGTTTTTTTCTTCTGGTTGCACATGTGACATGCTTGCAGAAATGAGGTAAAATGGATTTAAGTTATCCATTCAAGTATTAGACCAAACAATATGTGTCTGCTATATGCAAAATGTTTAGTATAAAGTATTAATTCATTCCTCCAGAGTGTTAGAACTACAGTGTTGTTACATATGATGCCTTGCAGTTGCTGTTCTCTGCCTTGTGTCATGGAGACCTCCTTCTGTGCTTACTCTTTCTCTTTCCTTGTGGGCTGTTTAGCAGAGGACCAGCTTCTTGTCACAAAGTGTCCCTTGTGTTCTGCTATGTCTCTGTTGTGTGTTTTCCTTGGATTGCAATGCTGCCCCCTGCTTCAAGGCTGGAGCTGACCTTCTGTTCAACAATCAGATATATTCCGCTGCATCTGCATGTGTATCCTCTATTGCCATACTGCTGAATGACTTAGACCTTTGTATTGAGGCTGTGTGTAGTTTTGATTTAGCAACCAGCGCTGCTATGTGTTTGCATTGCTGTGTGGACTGTGACCTCTCAGTATTGTTTGTATTGAAATGTGTAACAACCCTCAGCCCTCTAATACTGTAGCTGGGAATGCATCACCTGCTTTTCATGTTGCATGGCGAATGCATAGAAAGTCAGACGCTGGTCTTTAAGACATCTCTCATACAAAGTGTTGTGCTTACAATGTCCTCCCACTTCTGTTGTGCAGTGGTGGTTGAGTTTGCATGGACATGCAATTATGATGAAAAAAGTTGCTGAGATTGAAAAAACATACTGTACTTATTACAATGTGAACACTTTTGGATTCATGCGTGCGCATGAGTGTATAAGAGTGAATAAGACAGGACGTTTGAATCAGACAGAGGTGTTTGGGAAGAAGAATGTCAGAAAGGGAACTCTCTTGTGTCTGCACTTCACTGTGTGAGGCTATGAGTCTGTGAGCAGGGTGCTAAGTGGGGCCATTTAGTAGCACAATGTGGGAGTGTTTTAGACCCTGGCCCGTACTGCCAAATGGTTGCCATTCCTACCTCTGTATGTAAATAAACAGTGGTTATGCTGGCTGCTCACTGATTGGACATAATGTAATGAGCTGTGAAAGCCCAGTCAGTGGTGTCACACAATGAGGGCTCAGCACTCTCTCTATCTTTAATGGATCCCAGACCTGCCAGTTAGTTGTCCCAGTCCCACACACTAACTCATGGTGAATACACTCTTCATATCTACACCATGCATTTCTTTTCCCATATTCTTACATTGCACTTCAATGTGTAGTCTATTATACTGAAGTAACATTGTTTGTTGTGACAACTGTTTGTGCGGTAACAAGTGTGTTGTCTTTCTGTCAGAGAGTGGGAGAGTTTTATTCTATGTGAGTATGCTTGGCTGGTGCCACTGTGAGGGAGAGGGGGAAGATGGAGCTGCAGTGGATAGCAGCTTTCTTATTGTGTGTTTTTTTATTGCTGATCTTATTCTGTACATAATTACTCTGCCATCATCTCCTGCTTCTGGACATCAGAACAGTGATCACCAACCTCAATTTGGATGAACATGTTTCTCAGAGTAGTGGCTGAGTGGCAACAAGGAAAATATACACCGAGTGTACAACACATTAGAGACACCTGCTCTTTCCATGACATAGACTGACCAGGTGAATCCAGGTGAAAGCTACTGTATGATCCCTTATTGATGTCCCCCACTTTAATCAGTGTAGATGAAGGGGAGGAAGGATTTTTAAGCCTTGAGACAATTAAGACATGTATTGTGTATGTGTGCCATTCAGACAGTGAATGGACAAGACAATGCCTTTGAACAGGGTATGATAGTAGGTGCCAGGCACACCGGTTTGAGTGTGTCAAGAACTGCAACGCTGCTGAGTTTTTCACGCTCAACAATTTCCCGTGTATCAAGAATGGTCCACCACCCAAAGGACATTTATCCAACTTGACACAACTGTGGAATCCACTGGAGTCAACATGGGCCAGCATCATGTGGAAAGCTTTGAACACCTTGCAGAGTCCAAGCCCCCAAAAAACTGAGTCTGTTTTGAGGGCAAAAGGGGGTGCAACTCAATATTAGGAAGGTGTTCCTAATGTTTTGTACACTCAGTGTATATCTTGCTGGTTTTTCTATGCATCATCAAGACCGGACGGCAGACAAAGGAAGGAACAGGGTTTATATTTGTTAACAACAGCTGGTGCACAATCTCTAATGTTTTTGCGAGTTAGAATTCCTCATGATAATCTACAGAACTATTATTTACCAAGAGATTTACCAAACTGATGCTGGCACAAAGACCACACTCAATGAGCTGTATAGGGCCATATGCAAACAAAAAAATGCATATCCAGAGGTGTCGCTTCTCGTGGCCAGTGATTGTGATATAGGGAACCTGAAATTTGTTTTACCTCATTTTTACCTGCAAGTCACCTGTGCAGCTAGAGGCGACAAAACTGTACTCCACACACAGAAACGCATGCAAGGCCCTCTCTCGTCCTCCCTTTCGCAAATCAAACCATAACTCTATCCTCCTGCGTCCTGCTTACAAGCAAAAACTAAAACAGGAAGTACCAGTGACATGCTCAATATGGAAGTGGTCCGATGAAGGGGATGCTAAGCTACAGGACTGTTTCGCTAGCACAGACTGGAATATGTTCCCAGGATTCATCCGATAACATTGAGGAGTTTACCACATCAGTCACAGGCTTCGTTAATACGTGCATCAACGATGTCATCCCCACATTGACTGGACATACATACCTCAACCAGAAGCCATGGATTACAGGCAACATCGGCACTGAGCTAAATGCTAGAGCTGCCGCTTTCATCAGATCGAATATTACTACGCTGGCTCTGATGCTCGACGGATGTGGCAGGCTTGCAAACTATCACGGATTACAATGGAAAACTCAGCCGTGAGCTGCCCATCGACGTGAGCCTACCAGACAAGCTAAATGCCTTCTATATTCTCTTCAAGGCAAGCGACACTGAACCATGCATGAGAGCACCAGCTGTTCCAGACGACTGTGTGATCTGGCTCTCCGTAGCCGATGTGAATGAGACCTTAAAACAGGTTAACATTTGCAATGCCACGGGGCCAGACGGAATATCAGAACGTGTACTTAGTGCATCTGCTGACCAGCTGGCAAGTGTCTTCACTGACATTTTCAACCTATCCCTGACCCAGTCTGTAATACCAACTTGTTTCAAGCAGACTACCATAATCCCTGTGCCCAAGACTTCCAAGGTAACCTGGCTAAATAAAGCAACAGTAAACATGTCATCCCCCACGAATGATGCAGTTAATTACTATAGCTCCAGCCTTGGGCAAAAAAATGTAATTCTGTAAATGCCGGATCTCTATGGCAAGACGCCTCATTCACCCAAGTTTCATAAAAATCAGGCCAGTGCTATCTGAGATATTGCGTGTGACTAACAAACATACAGAGACAGATCCACAGTCCCCTCCCAGATTTCAGTGACAGTGACTATTGACCCGTAGCACTCACATTTATAGCCATGAAATGCTTTCAAAGGCTGGTCATGGCTCACACCAACACCCTCATCCCTGTCACCCTGGACCCACTCCAATCTGCATACTGCCCCAACAGATCCACAGATGATGCAATATATTTTGCACTCCACACTCCCCTCACCCACCTGGACAAGAGGAATACCTATGTAAGGATGCTGTTCAATCATTACAGCTCAGCATTTAACACCATAGTCCCTTCCAAGCTCAAGACCCTGGGACTGAACACCTCCTTCTGCAACTGGATCCTGGACTTCCTGATAGGCCGATCCCCCAGGTGGTGAAGCAAGTGACAAATTAAATGTGATTTGGAAGAGTTTTTTAAAATTATACCTGAGTATTTTGGGTTGGTTAGTGACAGTTTGTAGGCTAGTAATGGGAGATGGGTGGAGATGTACCTCTAAAATGTCATTGACTATTTGGTGAAGAGAGTCTGCAGAAGTGGAGCCATAGATTCCAAAGTAGCCCAGTAACTGAAACTGTTTTGTGGATGTTGGTACTGTGAGGATCGACGCTGGAGACAGGAAGCAGGTACAGGGAGAACATTTTATGAAATACGGACATGAAAAAGGACAGGAACAGCGTCTGGACAGGGGACAAAATAACAACATCTGGTCCCCCGGAACAACCAGGGGACCAGACAATTATAGATCGGGCAATCAACAATGGGAAGGAGTCCAAGTGAGTCCAATGAGCGCTGCTGCGCCTGGCATTCCACCTAGGCGAGCCTGATGGGACGGCCGAGGCATGGGCGCTGGACAAGAAAGCTGGAGCATAGAACCCCGACGAACCGGCAGAGGCATGGGGTTGGCGAACAAGCCGAGGTGTGGGAGCCTAACGATCCGGATGATGTGGGAAAGCCTGATGAACCGGCTGAGGCATGGGAGCCTGATGGCCAGCTGAAACATGACGTGGGGTGGGCGCCTGCCGAGCCCATTGGGGCAAGAAAAACCTCTCGAACCTTCTAGGGCGTGGAATCCTGACCAGCTAACTGAGGCACCCCCGGTTCCATCGGTGACGGCACCCGGACCCGACATCACCAACAAAAAACAAGGCCTCTCTGATGCTTCCAATCTTGGTGTCTGCATTCTGTGAGGATCGACACTGGAGACAGGAAGCAGGTACAGGGATAACTTTGAATGAATATCGGACATAAAACAGGACAGGAACAGCGTCTGGACAGGGGGCAAAACAACGACATCAATGCAGACACAGGGAACAACCGGGGGAGCAGACAATTATTGAAACGATGTGCGCTGAGAGTCGGGAAGCAAGTTCAGGGAGCAAGTGTTAATAAACAAACACAACATAATACAAGAATAAGAAACCCAAACAACGCACAGAACTGACACAGGAACAGAAACAATAACGCCTGGGGAAGGAACCAAAGGGAGTGACATATATAGGGAAGGTAATCAGGGAGGTGATGGAGTACAGGTGAGTCTGAAGATGCACAATTGCCCATAATGATGGTGACAGGTGTGCGCCATAACGGGCAGCCTGGTGACAAAGCCAGCTGATTCCTATAATCCTCTTCAAATTATGGTTATTTGTGTATGATTTGTAAAGCTAAAAAACAATATTGAAAAGTTTGTTTTTGAAACGCGTTTGGTTGGTCCCTTCAAAATCATTTTTTCATGGTTTGATCCACTCAGGTAATCATGCCATTTACTATGTAGGTCCAACTGTGTGGGTTTTACTGTAGTAATATTTTGTATATACTTTTTTATAATGGATTTATGTCTATATGCTTTTGGATATTGCTGTCTTGTGTTTTGATGGAAAAACAACTGTCATCTGAGAGCATTTTTAAAACAGAGTTTTGTGTGTGAGTGAGTGAGTGAGTGAGTGAGTGAGTGAGTGAGTGAGTGAGTGAGTGAGTGAGTGAGTGAGTGAGTGAGTGAGTGAGTGAGTGAGTGTGTGTGTGTGTGTGTGTGTGTGTGTGTGTGTGTGTGTGTGTGTGTGTGTGTGTGTGTGTGTGTGTGTGTGTGTGTGTGTGTGTGTGTGTACTGTAAACAATGTCAGCGGCATGCATATGCCTGGTGGATATCTGAGGTGGATAATTATGTATAAAGTTTTGTGCCAGGAAACATAACTTGATTAGCAGCTAATGTTCCTTGCAGAGAGCCCATCAATCTTCATCACGGCCCTGCCCTCCCCTTGTGCTGAGTGTGTATTTGGACAAGTGTAGTTGGTTTATGTAGATAGTGAAAAAATATAATAAACATGTAGATTAAACCCCTTTTGAAGCTTGCAGTATTAAATGGCATGATTTAGTGCAGAATGAAGGACTGATTCCACATGAAATGAGAGTGATGACACTTTCCAAGACTTGCACCATTTCTCTCACTCTATTTGACCCCGCACTGATTCATTAAGCCTGGCTAACTCAGTCACAAATGAATTATGGTGGGCAGACTCAACTTTGATTCAGAGAGCTGTGAGTGTGAACCACACAGTAAACCCTACACTACATAATATATATGCCTCACTACACCACCATTCATCCCTAGAAATCATCTCATCCACCTATATATCTTCCCTGTCAGCCCTCCATTTTACTACTGCAGTCTTGTTCCCCTGAATGATATCATGGAGTATATTCCTCATAGGTGGTCTGACTGTTGGTTAGTTAGAGGAAAGAGAAGCCAACCTGCGATTTTAAAGGTTACTAAATCCAAACAATTCAGTGAACTGACTTGAATACCTACACTTTAGGTCAATTTTTTTTTTTAAATACATCAAAACACATCAGTGTTTCAGTCTAAAATGGTGCACTATTGCAATTGATCTGGTTTATTATTAGTGTGTCGATGGGTAATATATAAAAAAAATTTTTTTACCTCATTCAGAGAGATTTCAGATTTGTTTCCCATTAAAATAAATAAGAATGAGAGGACTGTCTCTTGGGTCTGAAGTCCAAATTAGGATCATTTTTCAATTCAAACACTTAGAAGGGTCAACAGACTCTTATTCATCATTTATTTGTGTGTTATGCCTTAGAAATAGAGATCAGAGAGCAGAACAGTTGAACCACTGGGTGGCACTAGAACATTCAGCCATCCTGTTGTGGTTGTGTCTCGAGATCATTACTCTCTCCAATTATTAACTAACTTTACAGTTAGTTGTTGGTTGAAGAGTTTGCTCTAGAGACTAGAAATTACTTATAATATATGTTGACATCATAAGTCTCAAAGGTCATTATAATAGGGAGTGGTATCTCAGACCAGTAGAAGTGTGTTTAAATGTGAACTGAACTTAGTTTTCAGTCATTTACTTAGGTTGCGTTTAGACAGGCAGTCCAATTCTGTTCTTTTTTTCTACTGATTGGTCTTCTGGACCAATCACATCAGATGTTTTCACATCAGATATTTTTCAGAGCTGGTCTGATTGGTCAAGACAATTAGAGAGAGAAAAAAATCAGAATTTGTCACAATAATTCAATCAGAATAACATTGAGATGGATATTCTTCATATTTTAATTAAATGCATGAAATTTGGGAAAACACAACCACTTTGGTGCATCAGATTAATTTGAAGAAATTCTTATAAACAAAAGATATTGTTTCAGATGCTTAGTTCTTGTTTGTTGAGGATCCTCAGTTTAGCAGAGCCACAGTATTTTACAGAAAGTGCTACAGAATCTGTCAATAGAGTTGAAGACTAAATGTGCTGATGACTGTTTGAGCTGAGCAGGCTAGGGAATGTAACCTCTTTTTCTCCTCAAAAGGTTTTCAGCATGACGTTTTATTTACACATCTGACCAAAAGAATCCTATACACAGGAAATGCTTGTGATTGTGAGTTCCTCTCCTCAAATGTGGGGAAGTTTATTTATTTCCACAGGCATTCCTGATTTGCACTCTCAAGGTCTGTAGTGAGGGTTTCAGAGGAGTATACATTTAAGCTATATTTAGAAGTGGGAGTTTGGGCTAAGAGTTTTCATGATTATGTTGTCAATAACGCTCTGATTTCATGCAGGTGTCATAACAAAAGCCCACAAACCCACTGCTTATTTATGCGACTGTATACAGTATGCAACTTTACAGTTCAATACCATAACAACTTTCATTCACTGTAAATCACATAGTGACCTCAAGGAAACAGATGGCAATGCTCTGGTTGATACAGTATTTGTGTTAACAGCACTTTTTGCAATGGGAAATTTGATCAACTGGTAAACAAATGTATGTTTACTGGTGCCCATAGCTCTAATTCTGATGCAATAGGCCTACTTACTGTCTGTCATGAACAAGTTTAACTCTTCTAACCTAACTGCGGTTGAAAATTAGCTGGCTGGCTAAAACCGGAACATTTACTGAAACGTTGATTAATGTGCACTGTCCCTGTAAAAATAAAATAAACTCAAATTATTCCAAGGTGTAAGTCTGTATGAGGGAGAGCATTGAAGACTGTCTGCAGGGCTATACTAAAGAATGCATGACCAAATGTAATGATTTTTACGTTTTATAGGCTAAGATTGAATGTGTTACACTGCAATGTCCTCAATTTACTTTTGTCAATTTTCATAGAATTAAATCAAGCTGATGTGCAATGTATTCTTTTAGTTTATTACGGTTTGTTTTTACATTCAAGATGGGAAAAGAAAACTTTGTAAAATGATATATATTTTCAGATACCATAATGCTACCACTTTAACATTGAAATGTAACACCGGAGGATCAGCACAGAATATAACTCACACAACAGTGAAATGGCAGGCACTCCGATGACAAGCTCAGAGCTACTACATATAAAACCCTCATTATAATAAACATTTACATTTACTAAAACAACATCCGTATACTCATGAGGGCTTTTCGTCAAATGCAAATGTATTTTACGCGCACCAGCTCATGGGAAGTGAAGGTAGCCTAATAATCATAACCATCATCAGAAATGTAATCATAACTGGTTCATCGTTATAGTGCTGATAGGCTCTTGATCAGATGGTTGTAGAAGTCAAATTATTAATATCATATTCTCTCTTCCCACTGCACGAAAATGGTGACACTCGTGCGTAATATCTTTAGATGTTCCCCTTTTATCACATCACCTCTCGTTTGTATATCACTTTGCCTATTTGAAATGTAGAACTTTCTCAGGGCAGGTGAATGATAAGTAAGAGCAAAGAGGAAATTCCATCTGGTACAGCTGGTGCGTGCGTGCACCCAAGATAACAGACGAATTGAATGTGTGACTTTGGGGGTCCAAGCCCGTCTGTGCTGTCACGCCAATGCTGCTTTTGTGCATTTGGTTTCCCTTTTTTGATAAGATACTGTCTATGCTAAAACATTTTGATTTGTCCGTTACTCTGCTTGGGACGGTGGGTATAATGTCCTTTGTTCTGCACAGAATAGATGAGTTCAAGTTCACCGCGCAACCGGACTGGACAGGAGACCCGTTCTCCCTCCCATCAAACGCTAGTATGCTGCTGTCTGGTTCAACCTCGTGGAGGGAAGACGCTCCTGAAAGATGCGCTGCGTCCAACCAGACCCTGTGGTCCTGAACTGGTATGCACCTTGGACCGAGGCGCGCGTCAGTGGATTGACTGCCGTACATGTCCTGCGTGGATTCAATTTGGATTTCATTGTGCACATTTAATTTTGGGCCATGGCCAGACCCACTTTGCTGCATCCCAACATTGTTGAACTCACCAAGAACATATTTTAAATCTGAACATTTCTCATAACATCTATGCTGTTGTTCCATCTCTGTGCCCACCACAGCCCTCTCTCCAGCTGACATTGGCCTACCCATCCTCCTCAGGTAAGCATCAGCTGGAAGTTTAGACCCTGTCGGGTTCGAAGAGACCGGACCCCTGTTCCTCTTGTGAGTAGTTTTGGACTCTGCAGTCTCTTGACCCTTTAGTTTTCTCTTCCTCCGTCTATAGTTTCCGTGGTCGAACATGTCCAGACACTTGGTGTCCAAAGTCCAGTAGCTGCCTTTACCGGGCCGGCCCTTCTCTCTCGGTACCTTGATGAAACAGTCATTCAGAGAGAGGTTGTGACGGATTGAGTTCTGCCAGCCCTGCTTGTTGTCATGGTAAAAAGGGAAGTGGTCCATGATAAACTGGTAAATGCCGCTCAGCGTCGCGCGCTTCTCTGGCGCGCCCTTTATAGCCATTGCGATAAGTGCAATGTAGCTGTACGGAGGTTTTTGCGGAGGTTCCTGCCGATTCGGGACGAAACCCAAAGCGGGAAGAATGGTACCGCGGTCGCCTCCATATAAGTAAATCAAGGAGGAATTGGAGAGATTGAGCGCGGAGGGTGGCACTCCAAGCTGCGGCACTCTGCTGTGGTACAGGCTCATGACGCTGAAGCGCTATTTCCTTCCCAAGGAAACTTTAGCCCGTAGAGAGTGCTGCTCTTGAAATGACGGGCTCACGCTGCGTCCCTGCCTCATGAGTCTAGAAATGTTAAATAATTGTTGTACGTTTGCTGTTTTATGTTGACTTTGCACTGGAAAATAAATGTTCGATCATAAACACTCGTTGTGTTTTCAGCCCACCCACATTAATTAAAAAGTTCATTGCCGAAAGCGGCTCTCTCCCCGCGTGTCCCCTGCGTACCAGCCAATGGTGTGCTTGGTTATTCCCTCATTTGTTTATAGAATTAGTCTGTTGATAAGTCTGCCCACCCAAGTTGAATCAAGCTGTGTTTATTTGGAAAAATTTCCGGGCACCCAATACATAAACGCACTGATCTGATGTTTGAAATATCACGTCCACCCTTGACGCTCAAAGTTGCTCACACAGAGAGAACAAGCAAACGGTCGAGTTCTTTCTGGACGTTGCTGTGGGTTACTTGAAATGAAAATAAAGAGTATAAAAGAAAAATAACTTAAACAATTGTCTTTTAACTCAAGTTGTGACAGACCCCCCTACATTAGCAATAAAAAAGACAGAAGGTATAGCCTATAATTTACACATTTAATCCCCAAAACTGCATGGTGTAAATAGGCACAGCTTTTATTTCATTTATAGCAATACATAAAAATATACTTTAGGTAATTGTTTTATAATAGAGCATATCCCTCTGCTATACTGCTTGAAAAAAATATGAACACAGTGTTTTAACGGTTTTATCAAGAGATGAGTGAGAAAGCCACCCACTGCCATAAAAGGACAATTTGGCAGGACGTGAAGGTAAACAGTATTATTTGTGGATGCGTGCATGATGCTTTATATTATGTATTTTCCTGTTTATAAGACGGAGGAGGATTATAACAACTTTACAAGTGCACACAGCTGGCCGGTGCTTACATTACGAGTTTGGAGGTTTCAGCATATATAAACTCTGGAGTTTTTTTTGAGTTTGTCTTTTTTCCTCTCCTCACAAACTATGATTCATTAAGAAATAAGCCAACATGGCCAAAAAGCAGCCTATATGTATCCCTCAAGTACTTAGACCACACATTCATCTGATGTTGTAGGGTGCTGTTGCAGACCATTCCGTTCATTGGCCTAAAATAAAATATATAGAAATATAGCCCGCTATAAGAGTGACATATTTGACATTTACATTTTAAACATAATATATGTGGGTGAATGCAAAAAGGAAAATAATGCGGTCAATGAGCTCAGGCTATAGTCTATTTTAATGTAAGCTATTTTTTGATAATTGTTTTGTGGACATCATAAACTTGGCCTACACATTTTTGGGGGTTCGGTTAGTGGCTAGATGGCCATTAGAAAGTCATTGTATAACCAGTAACACATGGGGGTAATGCAAATTGAGAAATGACAACGTTTAATTTGATAAGAGAAATAGGATATATAGGTCCCACTTGAATGATATCAATATTGTATTGACATACAGTGTTTAAATTGCATTGGAGAAAGTGTGAAATACTAATTATTTTATCACTGAAATGCCCCAAATGAGTTCAGAGCAACCCTGACAAGCATATACGGATTAGTTTTGGTTAAAGACAGTAGGCCTGCTTTCCGGGAACAAAAAATATACATTTGGCGACATCTAAAGGCAAGAACGAGAATTGTGGATTTTTTGCTATCCTCTGAATATTTGAAAATAGTTCACACACTGACGTTATGGTTTTTCCGCTGTCATTTTATTTTGCAGTCTTGCTGCATGCTGCAGCACAAAGATGGTTGAGAAGAACAACATCATTTATAGCCTATGTGTTATGATTATTTGTTGGTATTGCTCTGGTCCATGCACATTAAACGGATGCACATGCAGCTCATATGCTGCAATACAAATATGTGGGAAACTCGGAAAATACTACTTGTAAACGGGGAGCAAAGACTTGTGTGCATTCACCTGCTTTGAACTCGGTATGGACATACTTGCGAACAGTTTCTCAGTTTCAAAAATTCTCAGCCATAAAATTCTTAAAATAACTAACACTGTTATTGCACAACTGCCATCTGTAGGATTATAAGGAGAGTCCTTGGCTTTGTTAAAGTATGGCGCTTTTGGCAAACAAGCTGCGTCAACCATAAACTAAAAATACAGATTTATAGCTCATAAACAAATTAAAGTATTCAAAAAACATACGAATAGTTGTTTTTAAACAAATATTATTTGTGACATTTAACTGCAGAAAATGCTGTTATCTAGGTTATTCCCCTAGTATGTGATGTCAGAGTTCAGCATGTGGGAGAAGTCGGAGCTCAGAGATATTGTATTTTTACTCGTGGAAAATGCATCTAAAATGTATGTTACATACACAGTTTACAGCAGATAAGGTGCAAGCTCCCTTTACAATGCAGTACATTAATCAATAATAACAATGAAAAGAATCAAGTCAATTAATTACAAGTAGTAGGATGTAAGTAATTATAGCATCATAATGAATGATGCAAAAAAACGTACCGTTGAGAGGATTATGTTAGTTAATGTAAAGACCCACGATTATGCATATTTTTTAGTCGTGAAGTTAGCTTGCTAAATTGCGATTTTCGTAAATGATCTGAATAGCTAACATTAGCCAGCTAGCTAGGAAAGGAGATGCTAAAACACATACTTGGACCATACACCCACTCCTCTGAATAGCACGCTAGTGATTGCTTTGCAATGCTTGCATTTAGCCACTGATTCCTTCCAAACCACTCATTGTTGAATTTGCGATTTCCAACTTGTGTAAAGTTTATGTCCAATTTCTCGTCATAATTCACTTCATATGACAAAGATTGAAAAGGATTTGCCAGTAGATTGTCAAGTTGATTCATGATGATGACTGCAATCTTGCTAGCTAATATCAAAGGTACGGTAGACATAACATGATTTGACGTAATTTTATCTATGGCCAATGACCTTGAGCCTTCTTTGATGGTTACTTCTAATGTAACTCTTTGGCAGCTTGAAATTTTCAGCTCTCCCCGTAGATTTTGCAGTTATGTAGTGTCCCCGTGAGTGACAGAACACTGACTAATGACTGCGCAACTAGAGAACATTACCAACCCCTACACTCCGTATTTTCCGCTGGCTGCCCCACCACCACAGAAAGCCCTGAGCTAGGCTCAAACACCTGCATTTTGGAGCTGCATTACTCAAGAAAGCAAAAAAGAGACCATGTTTGTATAAATCTTTATTAATGCAATGATTCTGTTTTTTGTACAATGTTTGTAAACTGATATGACACGTATTAATGCCAAAATAACATGCAAAACAGGCAAAAAAAAAATATATAATATACCTTTACATTATTATTATTATTATTTATTTTTTAGATAAAGAGCCCCACCTGCCCTGAATGACCAGTTGGCCGGAAGGTTATCTTAAGAGTGGGTGAGGTGGCAATGACGGGACTGGAGGTTGACATCCTCTCTCACATCAAAACATACCTGCAGAATAGAGAGAGATGGATAGAGAGAGAGAGAGATGGCATGATTTAAGCCTGGTGTCTTGAATTCTAACATCAGGTGATGAAATACAAAACCTTGACCTTGGATCATTAACTCTGGGACTTTTACATCTCTATCTGTATTTCAATGTAAAGCATCTCTTTAACAATACTTCCTGTTGACCCAACCAAGTAACCTCTCACCTCTACTCATACTGGGCTTATAAACAACCAAAAACAAAGACTTTTCAAATCAAAGTTGCAAAATAACTAAAGCAAGTTCTGGGAAATGTTTTGATTGTGGTATGGTTAAAGTAACTCTGATTGTAAACTGAGCAAAAAAAGAAACGTCCTCTCACTGTCAACTGCATTTATTTTCAGCAAACTTAACGTGTAAATATTTGTATGAACATAACAAGGTTCAACAACTGAGACATAAACTGAACAAGTTCCACAGTCATGTGACTAACAGAAATTGAATAATGTGTCCCTGGGGGGGGGGTCAAAATCAAAAGTAACAGTCAGTATCAGGTGGCCACCAACTGCATTAAGTACTGCAGTGCACCTCCTCCTCATGGACTGCACCAGATTTGCCAGTTCCTTTTTTAAAATATTATTTTACCCCCTTTTTTCTCCCCAATTTCGTGGTATTCAATTGGTAGTAGTTACAGTCTTGTCTCATCGCTGCAACTCCCGTACGGACTCGGCAGAGGCGAAGGTCGAGAGCCATGCGACCTCCGAAACACAACACAACCTAGCCGCACTGCTTCTTGACACAATGCACATCCAACCCGGAAGCCAACCGCACCTATGTGTCGGAGGAAACACCGTGCACCTGGCGACCTGGTCAGCGTGCACTGCGCCCGGCCCGCCACTAGTGTGCGATGAGACAAGGATATCCCTGCCGGCCAAACCCTAACCCGGATGGCGCTGGGCTAATTGTGCGCCGCCCCATGGACCTCCCAGTCAAGGACAGCTGCGACAGAGCCTGGGCTCAAACCCAGAATCTGTGATTCGAGCCCAGGCTGCGATGCAGTGCCTTAGACCACTGCTCCACCTGGGAGGCGATCTGCCAGTTCTTGCTGTGAGATGTTACCCCACTCTTCCACCAAGGCACCTGCAAGTTCCCGGACATTTCTGGGGGGAATGGCCCTAGCCCTCACCCTCCGATCCAACAGGTCCCATAATTGCTCAATGGGATTGATATCCGGGCTCTTTGCTGGCCATGGCAGAACACTGGCATTCCTGTCTTGCAGGAAATCACGCACAATCACCCTCCACCTCCAAATCGATCCCGCTGCAGAGTACAGGCTTCGGTGTAACGCTCATTCCTTTGATGATAAACGTGAATCTGACCATCACCCCTGTTGAGACAAAACCGCGACTCGTCAGTGAAGAGCACTTTTTGCCAGTCCTGTCTGGTCCAGCAACGGTGGTTTTGTGCCCGAAGGCTACGTTGTTGCCGGTGATGTCTGGTGAAGACCTGCCTTACAACAGGCCTACAAGACCTCAGTCCAGCCTCTCGCAGCCTATTGCGGACAGTCTGAACACTGATGGAGGGATTGTGCGTTCCTGGTGTAACTCGGGCAGTTGTTGTTGCCATCCTGTACCTGTCCCGCAGGTGTGATGTTCGGATGTACCGATCCTGTGCAGGTGTTGTTACACGGGGTCTGCCACTGTGAGGATAATCAGCTGTTCATCCTGTCTCCCTGTAGCGCTGTCTTAAGCGTCTCACAGTAGGGACATTGCAAATTATTGCCCTGGCCATGCCTCCTTGCAGCATGCCTAAGGCACGTTCACGCAGATGAGCAGGGACCCTGGGAATCTTTCTTTTGGGTTTTTTCAGAGCCAGTAGAAAGGCCTGTTTAGTGTCCTAAGTTTTCATAATTGTGACCTTAATTGCCTACCGTCTGTAAGCTGTTAGTGTCTTAATGACCATTCCACAGGTGCATGTTAATTAATTGTTAATTGAACAAGTATGGGAAACAGTGTTAAAAGCCGTTACAATGAAGATCTACTGTATGAAGTTATTTAGATTTTTACAAATTATCTTTGAAAGACAGGGTCCAGAAAAAGGGACTTCTCTTTTTTTGTTTACATATGAGATGAGTAATGCCAGATATGTAAACATTATTTTAAGTGACTAAAATACTGTAGAAGAGTATAGAATACAGTATAAACATATGAGATGAATAATGCAAGATATGTAAACATTATTAAGTGACTAAGATACCGTAGAATAATATAGAATTGAATACAGCTGTAACGGCTCTCGTTTGAAGGAAGAGAGGACCAAAGCGCAGCGTGGAAAGTGTTCATGATCTTTATTGTCAAGAATCACTCAAACAAAAATAATGAATACAAAAACGAAAGCGAACAGTTCCGTCAGGCACAGATACTAAACGGAAAACACCCCACAAAACCCCAACGGAAAATTACAACTTATATATGATCCCCAATCAGAGACAACGATAGACAGCTGCCTCTGATTGGGAACCACACTAGGCAAAAACAATAAAGAAATAGAAAACATAGATTCTCCCACCTGAGTCACACCCTGACCTAACCAAGCATAGAGAATAAATAAGTATCTCCAAGGTCAGGGCGTGACAACAGCAGATACATATGAGATGAGTAATGCCAGACACAGTGGGGAGAACAAGTATTTGATAACACTGCCGATTTTGCAGGTTTCCTACTTACAAAGCATGTAGAGGTCTGTAATTTTTATCATAGGTACCTTTCAACTATGATTTTTAAGCAATTCATTTGCACTTTATTGCATGACATAAGTATTTGATCACCTACCAACCAGTAAGAATTCCGGCTCTCGCAAACCTGTTAGTTTTTCTTTAAGAAGCCATCCACTCATTACCTGTATTAACTGCACCTGTTTGAACTCGTTACCTGCGTAAAAGACACCTGTCCACACACTCAATCAAACAGACTCCAACCTCTCCACAATGGCCACGACCAGAGTGCTGTGTAAGGACATCAGGGGTAAAATTGTAGACCTGCACAAGGCTGGGATGGGCTACAGGACAATAGGCAAGCAGCTTGGTGAGAAGGCAACAACTGTTAGCACAATTATTAGAAAATGGAAGAAGTTCAAGATGACGGTCAATCACCCTCGGTCTGGGGCTCCATGCAAGATCTCACCTCGTGGGCCATCAATGATCATGAGGAAGGTGAGGGATCAGCTCAGAACTACACGGCAGGACCTGGTCAATGACCTGAAGAGAGCTGGGACCACAGTCTCAAAGAAAACCATTAGTAACACACTACGCCGTCATGGATTAAAAATCTGCAGCGCACGCAAGGTCCCCCTGCTCAAGCCAGCGCATGTCCAGGCCCGTCTGAAGTTTTACAATGACCATCTGGATGATCCAGAGGAGGAATGGGAGAAGATCATGTGGTCTGATGAGACAAAAATAGAGCTTTTTGGTCAAATCTCCACTCGCCGTGTTTGGAGGAAGAAAAAGGATGAGTACAACCCCAAGAACACCATCCCAACCGTGAAGCATGGAGGTGGAAACATCATTCTTTGGGGATGCTTTTCTGCAAAGGGGATAGGGCGACTGCACCGTATTGAGGGGAGGATGGATGGGGCCATGTATCGCGAGATCTTGGCCAACAACCCCCTTCCCTCAGTAAGAGCATTGGAGATGGGTCGAGGCTGGGTCTTCCAGCATGACAACGACCCGAAACACACAGCCAGGGCAACTAAGGAGTGGCTCCGTAAGAAGCATCTCAAGGTCCTGGAGTGGCCTAGCCAGTCTCCAGACCTGAACCAAATAGAACATCTTTGGAGGGAGCTGAAAGTCTGTATTGCCCAGCGACAGCCCTGAAACCTGAAGGATCTGGAGAAGGTCTGTATGGAGGAGTGGGCCAAAATACCTGCTGCAGTGTGTGCAAACCTGGTCAAGAACTACAGGAAACATATGATCTCTGTAATTGCAAACAAAGGTTTCTGTACCAAATATTAAGTTATGCTTTTCTGATGTATCAAATACTTATGTCATGCAATAAAATGCAAATGATATACTTAAAAATCATACAATGTGATTTTCTGGACTTTTTCCCCCGTCTCTCACAGTTGAAGTGTACCTATGATAAAAATTACAGACCTCTAAATGCTTTGTAAGTAGGAAAACCTGCAAAATCGGCAGTGTATCAAACACTTGTTCTCTCCACTGTATGTAAAAATCAAAGAGACTAGTGTTCCATTCCTTAAAGTGGCCAGTGATTTCTAGTCTATGCCTATAGGCAGCAGCCTCTAATGTGCTAGTGGTTTAATAACAGTCCGATGGCCTTGAGAAAGAAGCCGTTTTTCAGCCTCTCGGTCCCAGCTTTTATGCATCTGTACTGACCTCACCTTCTGGATGATAGCAGGGTGAACAGGCAGTGGCTCGGGTGGTTGATGTCCTTGATTATCTTTTTGGCCTTCCTGTGACATCGGGTGCTGTAGGTGTCTCTGGAGGGTGGGTAGTTTGTCCCTGGTAATGTGTTGGGCAGACCGCACCACCTTCTGGAGTGCCTTGTGGTTGCGGGCAGTGCAGTTGCCGTACCAGGCGGTGATACAGCCCGACAGTATAATTTCAATTGTGCATCTGTAAAAATTTGTGAGGCTTTTAGATGACAAGCCAAATTTCTTTAGCCTCCTGAAGTTGATGGAACTTGAAGCTTTCCACCTCCATTGCAGCCCCATCGATATAGATAGGGAGGTGCACCCTTTGCTGTTTCCTGATGTCCACAATAATCTCCTTTGTTTTGTTGACGTTGGTTGACAGGTTGTTTCAGGCACCACACTTCCAGAGCCCTCACCTCCTCAATGTAGGCTGTCTCGTCATCGTTGGTAAAGCCCACTACTGTTGTGTTGTCTGCAAATTTGATGATTGAGTTGGAGGCGTGCTGGTCACGCAGTCATGGGTGAACAGGGAGTACAGGAGGGGGCTGAGCACGCACCCTTGTGGGGCCCCAGTGTTGAGGATCAGCGGAGTGGAGGTGATGTTTCCTACCTTTACCAGCGGGGGGCGACCCGTCAGAAAGTCCAGGACCCAGTTGCACAGGGCGGGGTTCAGACCCAGGGCCTCGAACTTAATGATGAGCTTGGAGGGTACTATGGTGTTGAATGCTGAGCTATAGTCAATAAACAGCCTTCTAACATAGGTATTCCCTCTTTTCCAGATGGGATAGGGCAGTGTGTAGCGTGATGGCGATTGCATCGTCTGTGGATCTATTGGGACGGTAAGCAAATTGAAGTGGGTCTAGGGTGGCAGGTAAGGTAGAGGTGATATGATCCTTGACTACTCTCTCAAAGCATTTCATGATGACAGAGGTGAGGGCTACGGGGCGATAGTCATTAAGTTCAGTTACCTTTGCCTTCTTGGGTACAGGAACAATGGTTGCCATCTTGAAGCATGTGGGGACAGCAGACAAGAATAGGGAGAGATTGAAAATGCCCATAAACACACCAGCCAGCTGGTCTGTGCATGCTCTGAGGGCGCGGCTAGGTATGCCGTCGTGGATGGCAGCCTTGCGAGGGTTAACACGTTTAAATGTTTTACTCACGTCAGCCATGGAGAAGGAGAGCCAACAGTCGTTGGTAGTGGTCCGCGTCGGTGGCACTGTGTTATCCTCAGAGCGTGCGAAGAATGTGTTAAAATGTCGGTCTCAGCGACGTGGCTGGTTTTCCTTTTGTAGTCCGTGATAGTCTGTAGTCCCTACCACATACGTCTCGTGTCTGAGCCGTTGAATTGCGACTCCACTTTATCTCTATACTGACGCTTAGCTTGTTTGATTGCCTGCCGGAGTGAATAACTACACTGTTTATATTCTGCCATATTCCCAGTCACCTTGCCATGGTTAAATGCGGTGGTTCAGTTTTGTGTGAATGCTACCATCTATCCACGGTTTCTGGTTAGGCTAGGTTTTAATAGTCAAAAGTGGGTACTATATTTCCTAAAAACACTTCCTTATAAACTCAGTCACCGTATCTGTGTATGCGTCTCGATTATTTTCACAAGCTATCCAGGACATATCCCAGTTCAAGTGATCAAAAGAATCCTGAAGCGTGGATTCCGGTTGGTCAGACCAGCATTGAATAGTTCTTAGCACGGGTACTTCCTTTATGAGTTTCTGCCTGTAGGAAGGGAGGAGCAAAATGGAGTCGTGGTCAGATTTGCCTAAAGGAGGGTGGGGGAGGGCCTTGTAAGCATTTCGGAAGTTTGAATAGCAATGGTCGATTCTTAGCAGCGCGAGTAGTACAGTCAATATGTTGATAGAACTTCGGCAGCCTTGTCCTCAAAATTACTTTTTTTAAATCCCCAGCTACAATAAATGCAGCCTCAGGATATGTGGTTTCCAGTTTGCATAAAGTCCAGTGAAGTTCTCAGAAAGCTGTTGTGGTATTGGCTTGAGTGGGGATGTAAACAGCCGTGGCAATGACGGAGGACAATTCTCTTTGGAGATAATATGATCGCCATTTGATTGTGAGGTATTCAAGGTCGGGTGAACAAAAGGACTTGAGTTCCTGTATGTTCTTAGAATTACACCATGAGTCGTTAATCATGAAACATACCACCCTTCTGCATCCCGGAGAGAAATGTATTCCTGTCTGCGAGATGTACTGAGAATCCTGCTGGCTTTACCGACTCCGACAGAGTATCCCAAGAGAGCCATGTTTCTGTGAAACAAAGTATGTTACAGGCCCCGATGTCTCTCTGGAAAGAAATCCTTGCTCTAAGCTCATCAACTTCATATCCAAATAATGAACATTAGCGAGTAATGTACTCTGAAGCTGACCAACTGAAGCGGAAGATTCCCGGTGTGCGCGCCTCCTAAGTCGAACCAGCAGGCCGCCTCAAATACCTCTCCTCCGCCGGCGATGTTTTGGGTTCAGCCTCTAGAATAACTTCAATTGCTCTGTGGAGAGTGAACAAAGGATCTGCTCCAGGAAAGTAATATTCCTGGTCGTAATGCTGGTAGTTCTGTTGAGTTACCGCCGCTCTAATATCCAATAGTTCTTCCCGGCTGTATGTAATGACACAAAACATTTCCTGGGCTAATAATGTAAAAAAATAGTACATAAAAAAAACGAAATAATGCAAAGTTCCGTAAGAGCTAGTCGCAATGCTGCCATCTCCGTCGGATGTCCCCTTTAAGAACGGAGCTCCCTTGGTCATGCGCAATGTTGCTCTATTTTATTCTTGTACTAATTCGCTTTGTAAATGTGAAGCTCCAGTTCACTTCCTTGTATTCAGAGTCTTTCTTATTATATACATTTGTAATAAGAGCTAAGACACTACACTTGCCTTTTGGCTGATCGAATCGTGGTTTCAGGTTGGGTGAAAACAGAGTTGGGTGCTGTGGAATCAGTGAGGGTAACCAGAAGGGGTCTTGTGATAATTGTTTATGTTTCTGCTGGTCATTGAATTGTTTTGCTTTCAATAAAGGGCGCCATTATAAAGGACTGATTACTGGGGTAGAAGTAAACGTGTGAAAGTTGACCAACTGAAGTGGAAGATTCCCGGTGTTTGTGATGCTTGTCGTTTGGTGCGACGCAGACAGGGTGGTATGTGTGGTGAAACAGAAGAGTCATTGTCTGTTCTTTTGAGTTCAGATGTTGAGTTTTTGCCTGACAAAGTGATGTTAGGATATAAGTTATTCTGTACGAGCTTTTGTGCCGAATACATTACGTTGTTACAGGTGTCAAGCTTATGGGCATGTTGCAGCAGAGTGTATGAGGGAGGTTCCTAGGTGTGAGAAGTGTGCAGAAGGGCATGAGACAAAGGAATGTGTAGCATGGGGGAAAATAGTGGTATGTGTTAATTGTAGGGGTGCCCATGGGTCTGTGGAACAGAAATGTCCGGTGTGAGAGAGGCAGGTTGAGGTTTTCAGTGTTAGAGTACTGCAGAATTTGTCATACGCTGAAGCAGTGAAGAAAGTAGAGGAAGATGGGTCAAGGGGGAGGGATCCTGAGATGAGTGGTGTGAGTAGTAGATCAGTACCAGTACAGAGGGATAGGGCAACAAGTGATAAATGTGTACGAGACTTGACGTCAGAAGAGTTACAGGGTGTGTTAAGTAATGGTGGCCCATCCGTTCAGGCTGTTGGCCTGAAGTAGGACTAAATATATTTAAATAGTGGAGTAGGATATTTTTTGGGGGGTTGCCGGGGCGGGAGGGTTTGTGAGTGTAGTGTTTTTTATGAATTTTTTCAAGCTAAGTATAAGGGAGTTATACTCCAGTCTAGTAGGTGGTGGTAGTGCAACATTTATTTGATGCCAACCACCATTAAACCTAGAAGAAGAAGAGTAGGTTACCTTGAAAACAACAGTCGTACATCTTGGATACAGTCTCCAGTTCTTATTATACCTCAGTACTTCAGCCCCATTCAGCAATGGTGTGCTTCAAATTAAAATACTTTCGGCTTCATACGCCATCAGGTGTTTTTCATAGAAATATGTGGATGACATCAGCACCACCACTATCTACTGATTTTAATGTTTATGGATTAATCAGACAAGCCTGGACCAGAGCAGCCCCCTAGCTCTGAAGTTGATTATTAATTAGCTAGATTCTTCAACAACAAAAAAATGACACATTTCTTCAGCAGCAGTGAGAAGTCAGGGCTTTGGATAGTAGCTCCAAACCTCGCTTGTTTTTCTTCCAGGAGGTAACTGTAGGTTGCTAGCTGCTTGAAGTCCTAAAACCCAGAAAGCCATCCCTATGGGGAAAATCAATGGGGAAGAATAGGGTTTTGGGACAAACTCAGAAAATAATGTCTGAGGTTGACACGGGCTTAGGAGATCTTATACGTTTTGTTATATAACATATCAGTCAGTTGACATGACCTTTACGAATTATGAAGCCTTTGTGCTTATTTGTCATTACATAAATGCTTAAAAATGCAGGAAGAAAATGCGCTAGCTGATGAGGATTATCTCATAGAACAAAATGTATAAGATCTCCTAAGCCTGTGTTTACCACAGACCTTATTTTCAGCGTTTATCCAAAAACTCGCCATTCATTTCCCCATAGCGATGAAGCGTCCAACAAACCATGGCAGAGTTAGTGCCTACAAAAAAATGGCATTACTATTTCTCTATATATCCAGGGATTTGTTCCAGTGGCGACCCTTCATTTTTGACAGGGTTTGCATGTTTTACATGTTATTTCGGCTCTAATACGTGTCACATATCAGTTTGCAAACAATGTAAAAAAATATATAATAATAATAATTCAGTTAATAAAGCAGAATACAAGTATGGTCTCTTTTTTGCTTTCTTGAGTAAGGCAGCTTCAAAATCTAGGTGTTTCAGCCTAGCTCTGTGCTTTCTGTTGTCGTGGGGCAGCCAGTGGGAAAAAACTGAGCGTAGGGGTTGGTCATGTTCTCTAGTTGCGCTGTGATTGGCTCAGTGTTCTGTCACTCATGGGGACACAACGTCACCGCCTAGTCTTAAAGGTGGAGCTCGAAAATTGAAGCCCCTTGGGTGCAAGATCATTGGTTACAGATAAAAGGATGTCAAATCACGTTATATCTACAGTAGCTTTGATTGGACTGATAATGTGAACATCATACTTTTAAAATATTAGCTAGCAGTCATCATCATGAATTAAGCCGACAATCTACTGGCAAATCCATTTTAATCCTTGTCATATGAAGAGAACTAATGAAGAGAAACTATAGATAAAATGTATCGGTGCTCATTGGCCATAAACATTACACAACAAGTTGGAAATCGCAAATTCAACAATGAGTGGTTTGGAAGTAATCAGTGGCTAACTGCAAGCAATTCAAAGCAATAACTAGCCTGCTATTGAGTGGAGTGGCTGTGTGATCCCAAGTCTGGCATAAAGGGTCTCTTTTCTAAGCTTAAAATTATAAACATTCAACATTGGCAATGCTGTCAATGAAGCATGATTTGTGCCGCACTCAAAACAACTGTTAACTCAGAACTGGGAAATCTGACTTCAGTGAGTTCAAGACAACTGGGCACTCGGGGAAAAACTAGCTCCGACTGGGAAAATATGTTTTGAACGGTCATCCAAGTCAGAATTGTAAATCGGGAAATTGGGCCTCTTTCTGGCGGTACAACCTGAAGATCACTGATGTCATCATGATTCGACCTTGTATTTTTTCCAAGTTCCCAGTTGTCTTGAAAACACCATAAATCCAGAGAATGCCAGGCTGATGACAAAATTTGCCCACGAAGGACCGCCGCACCACCTTCCTGTTCAAGTGAGTATAGCACAACAAGGAGAGTCCAAAAATGTATTGTATGCTGCTGCATAAATTATGTAATATGCCAGGGAGATAGTATTACTTTCTTAGCTACAGTATATCTAAGTGTATGTTGTGTAGTAAGCTGTTAGTAGCCCACATGCCTCACCCTAATACTTTGGTTTCTTTTCCCCTCTTAATTTCGCCTACTGTTCTGACTTGGTGGTGCACATGTATCCTTTAACATGTTTTAGAGAAATGTAATCATTGAATATTGTAAGAGCTTTCATTGTCTGTTTATATGCCCCCTTTATTTATTCTACTGTTCTGACTTGGTGTACAGGGACAACACGGTAAGAATGTTCCATGTTCTGAATTCTGTCACTGTACATTTAAAAAGTGCTGAACAAATAATTATATTTCCTGTCCATCCTAGCTCGCTCATTAATGTTTTAATATAAATTACGGATTGCCTCTTATCCGCATGTTGTCCCCTTATGCCATAGTTTGTACATCTCAATTGTTAGTAGAAACTACATTTGTTTAAGCAAGTCAGCCATATCAGCTGTTTTTTTTAAAGACAGTAAATGAGGCCGAATTAACTGTTTTGCTGCCAGAAAAGGCTCCGCTGATAGCCAGGGGTAGCAGTGGTAAGGTGTTGGGACTGCTGTTAGGACTGTGCTGATGGGACTGTGCTGTTGGGACAGCAATATGTAGGCCCTACCGTTTGTCACCGTTATAGTGCAATTAATGTATTGTTCAGTGTTGTGTAGTGGCATGCATCACACATTTATTTTTTTTGTTTGCCCCACCAAGATTTACATGCTAAAATCGCCACTGATCTATTCAATCTTGCAACAGTAAAAGGTCATGGCTAGAAGGGATCCATCCAGCTTTTGTCAAATTAACATCAGATTTAACTTTGCGTAGCAGGTTATGAGAATTAGGTTAAGGTTAGGAAAGGGGTGAACTTTTGACATTCATGGAGCACCAAATATGCCATAATTAGAATTAAATGAATAAATAAATGCACACAAAAATATATATAAATACATGAT
This sequence comes from Oncorhynchus clarkii lewisi, assembly GCF_045791955.1. Taxonomy (NCBI): domain Eukaryota; kingdom Metazoa; phylum Chordata; class Actinopteri; order Salmoniformes; family Salmonidae; genus Oncorhynchus; species Oncorhynchus clarkii. Next base: position 59,695,586 of record NC_092148.1, on the reverse strand, counting down.
TGGTGTCACACTTTTTCTCCATCCCTATCAAACACAGCGGATTAAATCAAATTGTATTCTAAACTGAAGATCATGAGGAGTTGATTATTGGATTCAGGTGTGTTAGCTGGGGCTGGGGCAAAACTGTGACACCAATCAGGCCCCCAAGGACTGGAATTGCCCACCCCTGTTGGGAATGTCCATTTGGCCAGAAAAGCATGGTAAGCTAACGTTACTGAGTGAGTATCATGCTAGCTAGTCTGTCCACAACTGATAAAGTTGAGGTGGCTAGCTAGCTGCAATTTACAGGCACTCAGTTTTACACTTAGCTAGCCAGTTAATGAATTTAACTGCAATGATCATAAATCATTGCTAGCTAAGGTACCTAAATATCTGTCAGATGTAAAGCAAGCAGTATCGTGGCATGTCAGAAGCAATCCATGTTGACTAGCTCACGTTAGCTAGATCATTGATTAAGAAAGAGAGTGGATACTTAATTAATAGGGTTGTCATTTAGTTAGCCAATGTCATTCTTGACATCATCCATCTTTGAAGCGGTTTGGCTGCAAAATTAGGTCTCAACAATCCAGGCATCTAAGATAGCAGCTAGCTACCTACAGTCAAATAAGAAGAAACATGTTGTTGTCATGGAATAATTATCCTATGTGAAGCTAGCCACAATACGGATTAGCCAGAAGAGTGGAATTTGCTGTTCGCCTTAGCAATTGTTAGTGAGATGAAATTAGATGTGATACCACAATATATTGGCTTGGTATAAATTCACATGTATGCCATGTAATTTGTCATAGCTATTATCACAAAATTGCATGTATACTTTTAATCAGATCTATTGCATTTACATACATGAATGTGGTGTAGGCAAACTGATACATTAATTCAAAATACAGATACCAGGTTGAGACTTTTGACCAGCAGGATCATTGAGCACTGTAAGTCATGAAATTGTTTTCCTTCACATTGCATGATACTAGGGAGGAGGCCATGGGCCAGTGGGAGGTCAGGGCTCTCTCTTTCTAGTATTCACTACCTCTCTCTGTCTCTCCAGGTGCTACTAAAACAGACTGGTTCATGAACATCCGGAGCTTTCTGACCAACTACCTGCAATCTCTCCAGATTGGATTGGATTTACTGTACTCATGTCAAAACTCATGCGCTCTCCTCCCTGTAAAAGTCCCCCAGACATTTATCAGATACATTACACAGGTGTCAACTAAAATATATATATATATCCTAGACAAGATTGAAGAATGAGACAAGACAAAGTGAATATATGTAAGTGACTGTGTCTGTAGCAGTTTGTATGAATTTGAGTGGTTACTTACAATACATGTTGACAGAATGGCTGCAAGACAGAGAGTGAGAGAACTGTTGCTGTACTCCCAGCACAGGAGGTTGGTGGCACCTTGAAGAGGAATTTTACCCTGGAGGAATCTGTGCTTGTTTTCATCATGTCTGAGGCATTTCTAGGACGGTGAGATAATTACCCAGGAGAATCGCAGGTCAGGGCTTTGCGTGCGGAATGATAAACCCTATGACGGCTTCCGGTGTATTGATGGGGGGGGGGGGGGTAATCAAAATGTATGTAGTCCTGCTTTGTGGCATTTCGAAGGGTCTATGTTAAACTGATCATACTATACGTTTTTGTGGGTATAAATATGGTTGTCCTTAGAGCCATTGGACGTCTTTCAGAGATGTCATTGCTAAATATACAAGCAGACATTTTTTCCAGTCATTAAAAGACTACAACTTGTGTTGGGCGGTGCTTCATACTCTGGCCCCCGTCCCTCCCCCAAAGCGGGCTTTTTTGAAAAGGAGACGGACACTAACAACAATCCTTTGGGCAAAACTGAAATAACTCCAGACGCAATGGCTTCAAGTGATTACTCTCATCAACATGAATTCAATGGTGGAGCATCCATTAGCGACATTCAACCATACATGTTTCAACCGGGATAGAGCGAAGAGGATTTGAAACAGAGTTTGATTTAGCTAACATAACGTTAGAAGCTGAGCTACAGCCGATGCCAGCACCAAGAGGGCAGATGACATTACCGTACCTAGCAGTGGAGGCTGATGAGGGGAGGACGGCTCATGGTAATGGCTGGAACGGCGCAAATTGAATGGCATCAAATACATTGAACTCATGTGTTTGATACCATTCCACCCATTCTGCTCCAGCCATTACCATGAGCCCTTCCTCCACAATTAAGGTGCCACCAACCTCCTGTGGTGCCTCACTAAGAAAATTATTTTTCCTGCAAGCCATCTGGTTAATTTAGTTTATCTACTGAAACCCATATTGTGTATTGCTGGCTAACATAATACTGTTACAGTAGGGGGAAATCAAATAATGTTTCTGTATGCTAACTTAGCTACCTAGATGCTATAGCTAGCAAACAACCATCGGTAGCCATATCTATTACTAAAAATAGAAGAGGTTTTACAATCGGAGATCTTTTGTATCTCGATTTTTAGTCGTAGATATGGCTAGCTACTAAACAGCAAGCTACAATGTTACAACCAGCCAACTAAAGCTAGGTCTACCAGCAAAAGTTAGCACAACTGGAATTGGTTAGCTAGTTAGCCTGGCGCCTGCTAACTTGTTATGCGCCACACCTCACATTTGTAACTTGTTCGCAAATGTGTAACATCAGCAACTAAATAATTTTACGAGCTAGCTATGTAAAATCATTTGAGTGTTGACATTGAAATGCACGGTCATAATCAATCTCATAAAATGATAGGTGTGATGCAAGATAAGCATGCCTGATAGACATGGCTGTAGGTAGATACGGTCTGCCTTCCTACCTAGGCTCATTTGTACACTCTTGGTCACTGTGCAAAGGTTGATGGTTATGCCATATTTCTTTCTATTAGGCTAGATATTGTGTAAAAGTAATCTCTGTGCCTGTGCACATGTATGCATGTTCAACTCGTCTATCCTAATGTTGATGCTATGCTGGCATGGTTCAACTGTTGTTCAAACTGTATAAATGTTTTAGTTAGTCTTCCAGAAAATACTGTGTGGTGCCTGGGCTTCTTCGTGGAGTGGATTCTAGATACAGAAACAGGATTCCTTTGCCTGCGTGTGTCATTGTAGAAGAACTGTATCCCTTGAACCATATCCCTCGAGGGATGAGACATTATGCTGGATTTCAAGCAGATGACTCATGAGGAGTTGAATGGTAGGTAGATCATGACAACACTCCTTCCACAGCTTTACAAGTATTTCCTGAACTTACTGTATGTTTCTTTGGAATGGCAATTTCTTGACCATCTCTCCCATCTGCTGATCACCAGTTCTCTTAGCTAAAGATTGTTACAACGGATAATGTGATTTAACTGATTTATGGGGTACATTACTGGTTGTTACAGGATACAGATGATGTCAAGTTTACATAAACTACTTTTAATGACTCCAACCACTCCACACATTTTTTGTTAACAAACTATAGTCCTATATCGACATAACCTGAAAGGCCACTCAGCAAGGAAGAAGCCACTGCTCCAAAAATCGCCTTAAAAAAGCCAGACTAAGGTTTGCAACTGCACATGGAGACAAAGATCGTACTTTTTGGAGAAATGTCCTCTGGTCTGATTAAACAAAAATGGAACGGTTTGGTCATAATGACCATCGTTAGGTTTGTCTCGCAAGCCGAAGAATACCATCCCAACCGTGAAGCACGGGGGTGTTAGCATCATGTAGCATCATGTCGTGGGGGTGCTTTGCTGCAGGAGGGACTGGTGCAAATTATGTGGATATATTGAAGCAACATCTCAAGACATCAGTCAGGCATTTAAAGCTTGGTCGCAAATGGGTCTCCAAATAGACAATGACCCCAAGCATACTTCCAAAGTTGTGGCAAAATGGCCTAAGGACAACAAAGTCAAGGTATTGGAGTGGCTATCACAAAGCCCTGACCTCAATCCGATAGAAAATTTGTGAGCAGAACTGAAAAAGCGTGTGCGAGCAAGGGGGCCTACAAACCTGACTCAGTTACACCAGCTCTGTCAGGAGGAATGGGCCAAAATTAACCTAACTTATTGTGGGAAGCTTGTGGAAGGCTACCCAAAACATTTGACCCAGGTTAAACAATTTAAATGCAATACTACCAAGTACTAGTTAAGTGCATGTAAACTTCTGACCCACTGGGAATGTGATGAAAGAAATCAAATCTGAAATAAAAAAATTCTCTATTATTCTGACATTTCACATTCTTAAAATAAAGTGGGGATCCTAATTGACCCAAGACAGGATTTTTTTACTAGCATTAAATGTCAGGAATTGTGAAAAACAGAGTTTAAATGTTATTGTCTAAGGTGTATGTAAACTTCCGACTTCAGCTGTAGGTAATGTTTGGTGTAGCACAGAGAATTTTCCACCCACCTTAGCGATGTCGTGTCCGTCCTTGATTTGGGGAAACATGGGTCTTAAAATGTCTGTGTCCAGTTGCAGGGGGTCCGTTTGGATTTACAAAATGATCCATTATTAAAATAAATACTTTTTTTGCTCCATAAAGTAATCCAACAATATGTGCACCGCCATCATGTCTATTTCAAGTCTTCTCATTGATCGAGATGGCTGTCTGTCATCATGACATGCAGAACTTTGGGGCGGACAACCACCTGTCTCGATCAATGAGAGAAGACTTAAAATAGACAAGATGTCAGAAAACAACTTTTAAATCACATTATCTGGTGTAACAATTTGTAGCTACGGTTCTCTGCACTTGTGCGTCTCTACACCTGAGACACACTGAACTAGACTGTTCATACTATTTTTTTTGTATGTTACTTTTACCATATAACATTTGTTGAATACCCAGTTCTCTTGAGTTAACATTTGTACACACAAATAAACATTATTTGAGATCTGAATGTCTAGCATCTGTTTGACACTACTGAGCCCTATCTTCTGTGAATCCATAAGGACAGACAAATGTCTATGATTGATAGAAAATATCCATATTTATGTTATGATGGCTTTCCAACCTTGTTCCTGGAGAGCTACCATTCTGTAGGTTTTCAGTACAACCCTAATCTAGCTCACCTGATTCTAATAATTAGCTGATTGATAAGCTGAACCAGGTGAGTTACAACTGGGGTTGGGGTGAAAACATACAGAAGGGTAGTGCTCCAGGAACAGGATTAGAGACCCTTGTCTTAACACAGGAGGTTGGTGGCACCTTAATTGGGGAGGACGGCCCGTGGTAATGGCTGGAGAGGAATAGGTGGTATGGTATCAAATATATCGAACACATGGTTTCCAATTGTATTTTGTAAAGTGGTTTCTTGCATCAAACAGCACATTTTCAGTCACCATGAACAGGTTAATGTCAAACCCTGCATGTGTTTTTCAAAAGTCTCATGGAATGTAGGCCAACATTGAACACCACACATTTTATGCTACTGTAGGCTGAATGATATAATAGCTATTTCCATGTTATGGGATGCATTTTTCTCCGTGATTTTAGATGATAAGCCATTCTGGTAGGCCAGATAATCAAATAGCCACAGTAGCCTACTTGGCCACTGTTAAAACTAACTTAAAGGAGGGGCCTCCTGGGTGGCGCAGTGGTTAAGGGCCATAAAATGTGTGGTGTTCAATGTTGGCCTACATTCCATGAGACTTTTGTGGCGCAGCAGTGCAGCGCCAGCTGTGCCATCAGAGTCCCTGGGTTCCCGCCCAGGCTCTGTCGTAACCGGCCGAGACCGGGAGGTCCATTGGCCTAGCGTCCTTGTCTCATCGCGCACCAGCGACTCCTGTGGCGGGCTGGGCGCAGTGTGCGCTAACCAAGGTGTCCGGCGCATTGGTGCGGCTGGCTTCCGGGTTGGATGCGTGCTGTGTTAAGAAGCAGTGCGGCTTGGTTGGGTTGTGTATCGGAGGACGCATGACTTTCAACCTTCGTCTCTCCCGATTTCAGGTCTGCTGAGAGCAGACTTGAACATTTGCACAGAATTTTGACACCTCCATCACACGTTTACTGTGAACACTGATGTCACTTTAAGTTAGTTTTTTTGACTGATACCCAATTTTCAGGACCCAAGATCCATAGGTAAAGCTGTACATTGCGATATGAATGTACAATAGGCTGAATAGTGAGGCGATTTCCCACAGTTAAAGTCCTGCAATAAGAGCCCAGACGCTAATATTTGTGTAAACTCTTCACAGTTATGAACATTTCATGGACGCAAGATCCATAGGCAAGGCTTTACCATGCCCCCAACGCAATTCTGAAGTCTTAATACATCCAGAGTGGGATTTTCAACTGATACATTTTTTTTGTTGGTCAAATTAACTCATTGTTGAATTGCTATAACAACATTCCGAACTTGTTAAGCATTATCTAGTCCAATTATGTTATGATTCCACTATTTGTATCTGTTTGTGTCCATTTCAATGCTGACTTTTATTTTGATGCTCCCTCAAGCAATTTATATATATTTTTATTTGACCTTTATTTAACCAGGTAGGCTAGTTGAGAACAATTTCTCATTTACAACTCCGTCCTGGCCAAGATAAAGCAAAGCAGTTTGACACATACAACAGAGTTACACATGGAATAAACAAACATACAGTAGAAAAGATCTATATACATACAGTGTGTGCAAATGAGGTAAGATAAGGGGCAATAAATAGGCCATGGTGGCGAAGTAATTACAATATAACAATTCAACAGTGGAATGATAGATGTGCAGAATATGAATGTGCAAGTAGAGATACTGGGGTGCAAAGGAGCAATATTAATAAATACAGTATGGGGATGGGCTATTTACAGATGTGTTATGTACAGGTGCAGTGATCTGTGAGCTGCTCTGACAGCTGTTGCTTAAAGCTAGTGAGGAGATTTTTGCAGTTCGTTCCAGTCATTGGCAGCAGAGAACTGGAAGGAAAGGCGGCCAAAGGAGGAATTGGCTTTGGGGGTGACCAGAGAGATATACCTGCTGGAGCGCGTGCTACGGGTGGGTGCTGCTATGGTGACCAATGAACTGAGATAAGGCGGAGCTTTACCTAGCAAAGACATGTAGATGACCTGGAGCCAGTGGGTTTGGCGACGAATATGTTGCGAGGGCCAGCCAACGAGAGCATACAGGTCGCAGTGGTGGGTAGTATATGGGGCTTTGGTGACAAAACGGATGGCACTGTGATAGACTGCATCCAATTTGTAGAGTAGAGTGTTGGAGGCTGTTTTGTAAATGACATCGCCGAAGTCGAGGATCGGTAGGATGGTCAGTTTTACGAGGGTATGTTTGGCAGCATGAGTAAAGGATGCTTTGTTTTGCGAAATAGGAAGCCAATTCTTGATTTAATTTTAGATTGGAGATGCTTAATGTGAGTCTGGAAGGAGAGTATAGAGTCTAGCCAGACAGTTAGGTATTTGAAGTTGTCCACATATTCTAATTCAGAACCTTCCAGAGTGGTGATGCTGGAAGGGCGGGCAGGTGCGGGCAGCGATCGGTTGAAGAGCATGAATTTATTTTTACTTGCAGTTGGAGGCCACGGAAGGAGAGTTGTATGGCATTGAAGCTCGTCTGGAGGTTAGTTAACACAGTGTCCAAAGAAGGGCCAGAAGTATACAGAATGGTGTCGTCTGCGTAGAGGTGGATCAGAGAATCACCAGCAGCAAGAGCGACATCATTGATGTATACAGAGAAGAGAGTCGGCCCGAGAATTGAACCCTGTGGTACCCCCATAGAGACTGCCAGAGGTCCGGACAACAGACTCTCCGATTTGACACACTGAACTCTATCAGAGAAGTAGTTGGTGAACCAAGTGAGGCAGTCATTTGAGAAACCAAGGCTGTTGAGTCTGCCGATAAGAATGTGGTGATTGACAGAGTAGAAAGCCTTGGCCAGGTCGATGAATACGGCTGCACAGTAATGTCTTATCGATGGCGGTTATGAAATCGTTTAGGACCTTGAGTGTGGCTGAGGTGCACCAGCTCTGAAACCAGATTGCATAGCGGAGAAGGTATGGTGGGAATCAAAATGGTCGGTAATCTGTTTGTTAACTTGGCATTCGAAGACCTTAGAAAGGCAGGGTAGGATCGATATAGGTATGCAGTTTGTAGCAGTGGCTCCCCCTTAGAAGAGGACGATGATCGCGGCAGCTTTCCAATCTTTGGGAATCTCAGACGATACGAAAGAGAGGTTGAACAGGCTAGTAATAGGGGTTGCAACAATTTCGGCAGATCATTTTAGAAAGAGAGGGTCCAGATTGTCTAGCCCCGCTGATTTGTAGGGGTCCAGATTTTGCAGCTCTTCCAGAACATCAGCTATCCGGATTTGTATTTATTTATTTAATTTCACCCCCTTTTCTGCCCAATTTCGTGATATCCAATTGTTAGTAGTTACTATCTTGTCTCATCGCTACAACTCCCGTACGGGCTCGGGAGAGACGAAGGTCGAAATTCTCTGAAACACAACCCAAACCAAGCCACACTGCTTCTTAACACAGCGCGCATCCAACCCAGAAGCCAGCCGCACCAATGTGTCAGAGGAAACACCGTGCACCTGGCGACCTGGTTAGCGTATACTGCGCCCGGCCCGACACAGGAGTCACTAGTGCACGATGAGGCAAGGATATCCCTACCGGCCAAACCCTCCCTAACCCGGACGACGCTAGGCCAATTGTGCATCGCTCCATGGACCTCCCGGTCGCGGCCGGCTGCGACAGAGCCTGGGCTCAAACCCAGAGTCTCTGGTGACACAGCTAACACTGCGATGCAGTGCCCTAGACCACTGCACCATCCGGGAGGCCCAGCTATCTGGATTTTGGTGAAGGAGAAATGGGGGAGGCTTGGGTGAGTTGCTGTGGGGGGTGCAGGGAGGTTGAACCGGGGTAGGGGTAGCCAGGTGGAAAGCATGGCCAGCCATAGAAAAATGCTTATTGAAATTCTCAATTATAGTGGATTTATCGGTGGTGAGTGTTTCCTAGCCTCAGTGCAGTGGGCAGCTGGGAGGAGGTGCTCTTATTCCCCATGGACTTTACAGTGTCCCAGAACTTTTTTGAGTTTGTGCTACAGAATGCAAATTTCTGTCAGGAAAGCTAAGGCTAGCTTTTTCAAACTGCCTGTGTATATTGGTTTCTACCTTCCCTGAAAAGTTGCATATCATGGGGGCTGTTCGATGCTAATGCAGTACGCCACAGGATGTTTTTGTTCTGGTCAAGGGCAGTCAGGTCTGGAGTGAACCAAGGGCTATATCTGTTCCTGGTTATAAACTTTTTTGAATGGGTCATGCTTATTTAAGATGGTGTTGAAGGCACTTTTAAAGAATAACCAGGCATCCTCTACTGACGGGATGAGGTCAATACCTTTCCAGGATACCCGGGCCAGGTCGATTAGAAAGGCCTGCTCACTGAAGTGTTTTAGGGAGCGTTTGACAGTGACGAGGGTTGGTCGTTTGACCGCAGACCCATTACGGATGCAGGCAATGAGGCAGTGATCGCTGAGATCTTGGTTGAAAACAGCAGAGGTGTATTTGGAGAGCAAGTTGGTTAGGATGATATCTATGAGGATGCCCGTGTTTACGGATTGGATGTTGTACCTGGTAGGTTCATTGATAATTTGTGTGAGAATGAGGGAATCAAGCTTAGATTGTAGGATGGCCGTGATCCGCAAATTGTACTATTGTGGCTAATCCTTTTTGTGGCTAGCTTCACATAGGGGGGTGCAAAAGCAATTGTGCTAGGCACTGTGACATTGATCAACCAATGCTTTTTTATACCCTGATGAAAACCGCTTGTCTGTCAACGTTGGATATTAGGTTATTAAATTATTGCATCTGAGCTCCTAGAGTGTGCGGCTCTCCTTTTAGTTTTTCAAGTGTTAGATACCACCGACAGATGTTTGATTGACACAGATGTTTTATTAACACCCCCTCATTATCATATTGGAGTAAGAAATACAGAAATGACTAAAAATGAATTAAAGTTTGAATTAGATAAATAATAAAATACATACAGATATGTATTTTTTGTATTTCCTTGCTCATTCATTTGTCGATTTTATTGATTTATGTAATTATGACAGGTTTGGTCCTACATAGTAAACTAGTAAAGAGAAAACAAAAAACTTTAGTCGCGGGAGAATGACGTTTACCACGTAGAGTTTGTGGGCGTAACATGTGTGCGTCGAAAATACAGCACAATGGGGGCTGTGTTCGATTACTTTAAAGATGTATCCACCCTTTCTTCCTCGTGCATACACTAAACTGTATGAAAGCGGGAAACAATGTTGCCACGTATCCATATTTATCTCAGATATGTGATTGTTCCAGGGGAAGGAATGTGAAAGTATTTTAACGGAGCCTGGCTTGTAAAATAGAAAAAGTGTGCTAAACGCTTCTTTAAAAAAAACAAAAATTTACCTCGCGTTCTGCTTCTGACTTGTGTGGCCCATGCAAGGTAGGCTACAGTGAAGTGGGACGAAGCCAATGACTATGTCATTCCATTTGGGACGCTCCCTGCTATTTGTTTATATCTAGTTAGTTAGCGAGCTAGGTAAAGTAGCGTACTATTATGGTTATGAATGTCACATGGGCCTGTGTGGTTGTATTGAAATGTTTGACCCTGCCAAGTATAACGTTAGATGATTAACTACCTATGCCACTTAATATTCAGCCCAAAATCCAGTCCAATAATTTCGTATAGGCAGCTGGCTAATTTTGCATGCTGACGTTAGCCTAGCCTACGGTCGGCTAATTCTGCCTGAAGGTAACTCTGGCATGGTAAATTGCTTTATTCCTAGTTCGCAAGCCGGGCTGGTGTGCTAATGACATGTTTTTTCTCTGTAGGAACACAATGTCCAGTACTGAGTCCGAGGTTAGCGTTGCAGGTTCGGTGGTGTCAGACCCTCAACACTCTCAGAAACTTCTCAAGGCCCTTCGCTCCTTTTGGCAAGAACAATGCTTCCAAGACGCAGTGTTAGTACTGGACGGGGAAAAGATTCCAGTCCAGAAAAACATTTTGGCTGCGGCTAGTCCATACATCAGGTAATCCGTTAGTTATGTCTTGCTTTACCTTTGTCGAAAGCAGAACTGTTGATGAAATCCATTCCATGGTTATTATAACTTTGATACGGCTGGGGATGTGACATTGTTTCCAGCTGTCAACAGGGCGTCTCCCGCAGTGTCCCACTCGATGACTGTCAGATTTTTTACCTGTCATTGCTGATCAAATTTGTATTGGTTTAGTACACATATTTTGCAGACATTACCGCGGGTGTAGAGAAATGCTTATGTTCCTAGCTCCAACAGTGCAGTAATACCTAACAATACACTCAAAGCCAAACAAAAAGGAATGAAGAAATACTAGAATGCGACACATACCGTATTCTGACATATTCCATAGAACAAAACTGAACTACAACCCTCCAAAGGAAGATGGATCCATGTACACCATTGAGCTTCAGGGAATCTCTGTCACTATCATGAAGCAGATCCTGGACTACATCTTTAGTGGGGAGGTGAGTAGTGTGCAATGCTGTAAATGGGCCTAGAATAATGTGTAAATGGTACTAGAATAATGTGAACATAAATGGGATTATTTTACTGGCTTTTAAATTGCCTATAACAATATTGTCCTGTACTTCCTAACTCTTTTGAGGGAATCCATATTCCTATTTGTAGCTTACAGTTTTTGAATCTTATGTTCCCTACTTGAACAACCCTGATCTTCCGTCCTGCTCATTGTTATCTGTGTGTAGATCAGTCTGAGTGAGGACACCATTCAGGACATGGTCCAGGCTGCTGACCTGCTGCTTCTGACAGACTTGAAGTCCCTGTGCTGCCAGTTCCTAGAGAGCTGCATTGCTGCCGAGAACTGCATTGGGATCCGGCTCTTCTCTCTACATTACTGTCTGCACCATGTTCACCATGTTGCCACAGACTTCCTCCAGACACATTTCCGTGATGTGGCTGCCACGGACGAGTTCAGGGAGTTACCCCCAGACCGGCTGTGTGAGATCCTGTCCATGGAGAAGCTCAACGTGGGCAATGAGAAGCATGTCCTGGAGGCTGTGGTGCGCTGGCTCGGTCATGACCTGGAGGAACGGAGGGTGAGGACCTTGTTTTACTACTAGGGGTGTGGGGGTTCTGCCCTTGTTTCTGTCTGTCAGAAAACAACCTGTGTAGTATTCCATGGCTACAAAAGTAGAATTACAACTACAATTATGTTCAGAGACTACTACATCATTTGAAGGACTGTTTTTCGCACACTATTTGCCTATCCATTACTATTGGCCTGTCAGCTCATCCCGAGTAACCTATTTCTGATCCTTCCGAAGGTGCACATGAAAGAGGTGATGTCATCAGTGTGGATCCAGGGCCTGGACCAAGGTTACCTGAGGGAGCAGGTATTGGGAGAGCCCTTGATGAGGGAGGTGATCAGGGAGTACTGCAACGCTCCACTGGGGGGTGCTGCACTGCAGGGTGAGGCTCTTCTAGCTGCCTTCAAACCTCGTGGCTACTCGGAGTGCATCGTCACTGTAGGAGGGGAGGAGAGAGGGTGAGTATTTGCTGACTCTTACTCTGGGAGGATGTCCAGGCATAAGATGTCTACATTCTGTTGAATGTGTATATGAATCATACAATGTGGCCATAACGCATTAATTCTCATTTTGCAGAATGCTGTGGTTTTGTGTGCGTATGCTTGTTATACAAACAGTTTGCAATGGAAGTTCTTGCAAAACATTCAGAGAACTGAAATTTATGACAAGCAAGATGAGAATTTATTAAGGGCCGTAAGAATAGTGTGGTTGATATACTGAGAGATTTGAGGTGACAGAGATTTTTATGGTGACACAGAGAGAGGATGATGTTAGAGAGGGAGCCAGTGTGTCAGATAAAACCAACAGGATATAACTCACTTGACTTCCTGTTCTCTGGTTCCTGTTTAGAACGAGGAAGCCGTCAGCCATGGCACGCTGCATGTGTCCACTCTATGATCCAAACCGTCAGCTGTGGATCGAGCTGGAACCAATGAGCATTGGCCGAATAGGGCATGGGGTGCTGGCTGCAGGTTGGTATTGAATCCAGACCTAGTTTTATTTTTACAGTACCAGTCAAAAGTTTGGACACACTTACTCATTCAAACTATGAAATTACACATGCAATCATGTAGTAACCAAAAAAGTGTTAAACAAATCATAGTGGTAGCCATAGTAGCCACTCTTTGCCTTTGACAGCTTTGCACACTCTTGGCATTCTCTCAACCATCTTCACCTGAAATGCTTGAAGGAATTCCCACATGCTCAGCACTTGTTGGCTGCTTTTCCTTCACTTTTCATCCCAAACATCTCAATTGGGTTGAGGTCGGGTGATTGTGTAGGCCAGGTCATCTGATGCAGCACTCCATCACTCTCCTTGGTCAAATAGCCCTTACACAGCCTGGATGTGTGTTGGGTCATTGTCCTGTTGAAAAACAAATGATCGTCCCACTAAGCGCTAATCAGAGGGTGTATCACTGCAGAATGCTGTGGTAGCCATGCTGATTAAGTGTGCCTTGAATTCTAATTAAATCACCAACATGCTTCAGAATGGGAACCAAACATGCAGAGATGATCTGTTCACCTACTCTACGTCTCACAAAGACACAGCGGTTGGAATCAAAAATCTCAAATTTGGACTCATCAGACCAAAGGACAGATTTCCACCTGTTGAATGTCCATTGCTCATGTTTCTTGACTTAAGCAAGTCTCTTCTTATTATTGGTGTCCTTTAGTAGTGGTTTCTATGCAGCAATTCGACCATGAAAGCCTGACTCATGCAGTCTCCTCTGAACAGTTGATGTTACTTGAACTCTGACGCATTTATTTTCTGAGGCTGGTAACTCTGTAATGAACTTATCCTTTGCAGGAGAGGTAACTCTGGATCTTCCTTTCCTTTTGCGGTCCTCATGAGAATCCGTTTCTTCATCAGTGCTCGTTCAAAGTTCTTATGTTCCGTATGGATGACCTTCATGTCTTAAAGTAATGATGGACTGTTTCTTGTTGCTTATTTGAGCTGTTCTTGCCATAATATGGACTTGGTCTTTTACCAAATAGCCCTATCTTCTGTACCAGTCAAACAGTTGGACACCTACTCATTCCAGGGTTTTTTGTTATTTTTAATATTTTATACATTGTAGGATAATAGTGAAGACATCAAAACTATGAAATAACATATGGAATCATGTAGTAACCAAAGAAGTGTTAAACAAATCAAAATATATTTTGCTGAAGCATAAGGTGATGGCGGTGGATGAATGGGACGATAATGGGTCTCAAGATCTCGTCAAGGTATCTTTGTGCATTCAAATTGCCATCAATAAAATGCAATTGTTCGTTATCCGTAGATTATGCCTGCCCATACCATAACCCTACTGCCACCAAGGGACACTAATCACAATGTTGCCATCACAAAACCTCTCACACTCACAACGCCATACATGTGGTTGTGAGGCCGGTTGGACGTACTGACAAATTTTGTAAAATTATGTTGGAGGTGGCTTATGATAGAGAAATAAATTCTCTGGCAACAGCTCTGGTGGACATTCCTGCATGCCAATTGCACACTCCCTCAAAATTTGAGACCTCTGTGGCGTTGTGACAACTGCACATTTCAAGTGGCCTTTTATTGTCCCCAGCACAAGTTGCACCTGTGTAATGATCATGCTGTTTAATCAGCTTCTTCATATGCCACACCTATCAAGGTGGATGGATTATCTTGGCAATGGAGAAATGCTCATTAACAGGGATGTAGAATACATTTGTGCACAAAATGTGAGAAATTGGCCTTTTGTGCTTCTGGGAAATTCTGGGGATCTTTTATTTCAGCTCATGAACCATGGGACTAATACTTCACACTTTGTTATTTCATAGTGTTGATGTCTTCACTATTCTACAATGTAGACAATTGTAAAAAATAAAAATAGTAGGTGTGTCCAGTCTTGACTGGTACTGTACCAGTGGAGTCTTCATGGCAGTTTTATAATTATGGATCCCACAATTCTCATGTAAGTCAAACCCAACCCAGTGTAAGGGATCAACCATGAATTAACACCATTCTTTGTCCTCTCAGAGGGCTACCTCTTTGTGATGGGTGGTATGGATGAAACTAAGATGGTCCTGAGCAGTGGGGAGAAATATGACCCAGACACAAACACCTGGACCCCAATTCCTTCCATGAAACAGGTATTCTACTTAATTGATAATGCCCTCGAAACCGGTGTTTGGAGGATATATTGGCACGGGTGGTGGTTTGCCGGCCCTCGACAAAACATGCCAATATATCCTCCAAACATTGGCTTTGAGGGCATTATCACTTTTTTTATACAATGGGGTTACCAACATATTCATATAATGATTGACATATTTTCATATGTTGGTTTTATTCATGCCATGTCATCCTTCCACAAGATATATAGTTCTGACACAAATCTAGGGTTGCTACCTAAGCCGGCTGGTTGTTCGTTTGCCATTTAACGACTAGGTCACGTCTATCTTTTTATTCTGTATCTATGAACGCAACCCAGTTGTTCCTTCTAAATGTTCCATTGCCATACTGGCTGGCAACGTTCTTATCCCTTGCTTGCTAGCTAGCCAACTATGGCTAACTTAGTCACGTCAAACAGTGTAGCCAGAATAACAATAGTACCTTCATTTGCATTTATGCAAGCTGTTTTCTAGTGACATTTATTTGGACACATCCATAAGAATGATGCCAGCTGATTCATGATTTCGACTGGCTGAGAAACGCTGCCTGTCTGGCTCATCCCGACTCCCGACACGTTCATTACTATAGGATAGTTGGAGATCAAATTTGAATATTGAAACAATGTTGCAATTGTCGGAGAGGCAAGGTTTATACAAATCTCCGCTGTTGAAAACTAAATGTTAGTATAAAAGAAATGTGAGATAATGTCTAGATGCTTTTTATAGTGGATATCAAGTTTATAAATTGCCTGGTTGGACTGATGACTGGATTGCGCAGTCAGATGGAACAGAGTAAATAGGAATTTTAACGTCATAGATTTAGCTGGTGATAACTTGTGGAATTGACACCTTCTGGAATGCGGTTTTAACCAATTGGCATTCAGGATTGGACACACCCGTTGTATAATACTGCACACAACATAGAAACTGCAACTTTTTTTCCCTTTGCAATCCTTCCAACCTGTCAGTAGCAACATTCAACCCACTTGTTTCATAGACATTTCAAGTGATGCCATTTTGAAGTTACTTCAATTGGTTATATAGACCAAATGTCTTTCACTGAACCAAGTAATTTAATCCATCAAACGCTCCATGTGTCCTTTTTAGTTGTATAGGCTACTCACTGGTAGCCATGTTTTAATGTTCTTATCTATCCTTCTAAAGCGTTATCGTTCTGAGTAATGCCACCAGGGGACAGTATTGCCCACTGTTATTAAAGGCTTCTACTCTTTGTTTGGTCAGGCGAGGCAGAACTTTGGTGTTGCAGAGCTGGATGGGATGATCTATGTTTTGGGAGGAGAGGATGAGGACATAGAGCTCCTGACTGTAGAGGTTTTCGACCCTCACTTTAACACCTGGACAACCCAAACCAGCATGACAATGGTCCGCAAGGTGAGACATGAGCACATCCAGCTTGCTATAAACACATTCACAAATTGCAACCTCTCCAAATCTCTCACCACTTGCCCAACGATCTCTCCTCAGATTGGCTGCTATGCCACCATGAAAAAGAAGATCTATGCAATGGGTGGTGGGTCATATGGAAAGCTGTACGACTCAGTAGAATGCTATGATCCAAAGACCAAGCAGTGGACTGCAATCTGCCCTTTGAAAGAGAGAAGGTACAGAATCAACTCAGTAGTAGTTAAAAAATTACACCTAGCCAAGGTTTTTCTTCATTTTTACTATTTTCTACATTGTCTTTTCATGTAGTAACATTTTTGTATTTATTTTTTTAATCTAAATATCTTAGCGAGATTTCAAAGTAGCCACCCTTTGCCTTGATGACAGCTTTGCATACTCTTGCCATTATCTCAACCAGCTTCACCTGGAATGCTTTTCCTTCACTCTGCTATCCAACACATTTCAATTGGGTTGAGGTCGGGTGATTGTGGAGGCCAGGTCATCTGATGCAGCATGCCATCACTCTCTGTTGTCAAATAGTCCTTACACAGCCTGGAGGGGTGTGTTGGATCATTGTCCTGTTGAAAAACAAATAATAGTCCCACTTAGCGCAAACCAGATGGGATGGCGTATAGCTGCAGAATGCTGTGGTAGCCATGCTGGTTAAGTGTGCCTTGAATTCTAAATAAATCACTGACCGCGTCACCAGCACACCATTACACCACCTCCTCCATGCTTCATGGTGAGAACCACGCATGCGGCGATCATCTGTTCACCTACTCTGCGTCTCACAAAGACAACGGTTGGAACCAAAAATCTCAACTTTGGACTCATCATACCAAAGGACAGAATTCCACCGGTCTCATGTCCATTGCTCATATTTCTTGGCCCAATAAAGTCTCTCTTATTGGTGTCCTTTAGTAGTGGTTTCTTTGCAGCAATTTGACCATGAAGGCCTGATTCACACAGTCTCCTGTGAACAGTTGATGTTGAGATGTCTGTTACATGAACTCTGAAGCATTTATTTGGGCTGCAATTTCTGAGGCTGGTAACTCCAATGAACTTAACCTCTGCAGCAGAGGTAACCGAATCTTCCGTTCCTATGGCGGTCCTCATGAGCGGCAGTTTCATCATATCGATTGATGGGTTTTTTGCGACTGCACTTGAAGAAACGCTCAAAGTTCTTGTAATGTTCTGTGTTGACTGACCTTCATGTCTTAAAGTAATGATGGGCTGACATTTCTCGTTGCTTATTTGAGCTGTTCTTGCCATAATATGGACTTGATCTTTTACCAAATAGCCCTATCTTCTGTATACCACAGCTACCTTGTCACAACACAACTGATTGGCTCAAACGCATTAAGAAGGAAAGCAATTCCACAAATGAACAAGGAACATCTGTTAATTAATGCATTCCAGGTGACTACCTCATGAAGCTGGTTTAGAGAATGCTAAGAGTGTGCAAAGCTGTCTTCAAGGCAAAGGGTGGCTACTTTGAAGAATCTAAAATATACTTTGATTAAACATTTCTTTGGTTACTACATGTGTTATTTCATAGTTTTGATGTCTTCACTATTATTCTACAATGTATAAATTGGACTAAAGGAAAAACCCTGGAATGAGTAGGTGTGTGTGTACACACTCTCACTAATGTTTAAACGTTTAGGATCACTTAGAAATGCCCCAAGTCCTCAACTTGCAGCTTCATTAAATAGTGCCCGCAAAACACCAGTCTCAACGTCAACAGTGAAGAGGCCACTCCGGGATGCTGGCCTTCTAGGCAGAGCTGCAAAGAAAAGCCATATCAGACTGGCCAATAAAAATAAAAGATTAAGATGGGCAAAAGACCACAGACACTGGACAGAGGAACTCTGCCTAGAAGGCCAGCATCCGGGAGTCGCCTCTTCATTGTTGACGTTGAGACGTGTTTTGCGGGTACTATTTAATGAAGCTGCCGGTTGCGGACTTGTGAGGTGTCTGTTTGTCAAACTAGACACTAATGTACTTGTCCTCTTGCTCAGTTGTGCACCAGGGCCTCCCACTCCTCTTTCTATTCTGGTTAGAGACACTTTATGCTGTTCTGTGAAGGGAGTAGTACACAGCATTGTACGAGCTCTTCAGTTTCTTGGCAATTTCTCGCGTGGAATAGTCTTTATTTCTCAGAACAAGAATAGACTGACGAGTTTCAGAAGAAAGGTCTTTGTTTCTGGCCATTTTGAGCCTGTAATCGAACCCAGAAATGCTGATTCTCCAGATACTCAACTAGTCTAAAGAAGGCCAGTTTATTGCATCCTTAATCAGCACAACAGTTTTCAGCTGTGCTAACATAATTGCAAAAGGGTTTTCTAAAGATCAATTAGTCTTTTAAAATGACTTGGATTAGCTAACACAACGTGTCATTAGAACACTGGAGTGATAGTTTCTGATAATGAGCCTCTGTACGCCTATGTAGATATTCCATTAATCAGCTGTTTCCAGCTACAATATTCATTTACAACATTAACAATGTCTACACTGTATTTCTGATCAATTTGATGTTATTTTTATGGACAAAAGAAGTCTAATAAAAAAAATAAAAACACATTTCTAAGTGACCCCAAACTTTTGAATGTGCGTGTGTGTGCTTACCGAAAGTACTTGACATTATGGATTTATGGTACAGCCTTTTTCTAAAATGGATTAAATTGGCGGGAACTGGACCACAGTCATACACTTTTATCCAGAGCATCCCAAACATGCTCAATGGGTGACATGTCTGAGTATGCAGGCCATGGAAGAATTGGGACATTTTCAGCTTCCAGGAATTGTGTACAGATCCTTGCGACAAGGGGCCGTGCATTATCATGCTGAAACATGAGGTGATGGCAGCGGATGAATGGGATGACAATGGGCCTCAGAATATCATCACGGTTTCTCTGTGCAATTCTGTTCGTTATCCGTAGCTTATGCATGCCCATACCATAACCCCACCGCCACCATGAGACAAACCTCTCGCAGTCACGACGCTATACACGTGGCCTGCGGTTGTGAGACTGGTTGGACGTACTGCCAAATTCTGTGAAATGATGGCGACGACTTATGGTAGAAAAATAAACATTAAATTCTCTGGCAACAGCTCTGATGGACATCCCTGTGTGACAAAACTGCACATTTTAGAGTGGCCTTTTATTGTCCCCAGCACAAGTTGCACCTGTGTAATGATCATGCTGTTTATTCAGCTTCTTGATATACCACACCTGTCAGGTGGATGGATTATCTTGGCAAAGGAGAAATGCTCAAAAACAGGGAGGTAAACAAATTTGTGCACAATTTGAGAGAAATAAGCCTTTTGTGCATATGGAAAAATGTTGCATCGTTTTTTTTTCAGCTCATGAAACATGGGACTAATACTTTACGTGTGTGTCAGGTTTGACTTTAGAATACGCCGTTATTGTCCACATTTAGATGGAACATTTTATGAAGAAATCCCCTGTGAAGGATTTGTTTACTGTTGGTGTTGCTATTGATATGTTCTCATTGAGTGACCCCTGATGTTATGGTGTGAATGTCTCTGCCTTCAGGTTTGGCTCAGTGGCATGTGGTGTGGGTCAGGAACTCTATGTGTTTGGAGGCGTGAGGAGCCGTGACTCAGACAACCCAGAATCCAGCACCATGACCACCTGCAAGTCTGAGTTTTTCCATGATGAGATGAAAAGGTCAATAATAGGGCTTGTTACTTTGATCAAGAACTTCCTTATTTGAATTTATGCTTCAGCCAGAATGTGTTGGACTGGGTATATCCTTGTTACCTAAAGATGTATGTACAGTTGAAGTTGGAAGTTTTTACATACACTTAGGTTGGATTCATTAAAACTCATTTTTCAACCACTCCACAAATTTCTTGTTAACAAACTATAGTTTTGGCAAGTCGGTTAGGACATCTACTTTGTGCAAGACACAATTTTTCCAACAATTGTTTACAGACAGATTATTTAACTTATAATTCACTGTATCACAATTCCAGTGGGTCAGAAGTTTACATACACTAAGTTGACTGTGCCTTTAAACAGCTTGGGAAATGCCAGAAAATTCTGTCTCCTAGAGATGAATGTACTTTGGTGGGAAAAGTGCAAATCAATCCCAGGACAACAGCAAAGGACCTTGTGAAGATGCTGGAGGAAACGGGTACAAATGTATCTATATCCACAGTAAAACAAGTCTCATCGTCATAACCTGAAAGGCCGCTCGGCAATGAAGAAGCCACTGCTTTAGAACCGCCATAAAAAAAGCCAGACTACGGTTTGCAACTGCACATGGAGACAAAGATCGTACTTTTTGGCGAAATATCCTCTGGTCTGATGAAACAAAAATTTAACTGTTTGACCATAATGACCATCGTTATGTTTGGAGGAAAAAGGGGGCGTCTTGCAAGCCGAAGGACACCATCCCAACCGTGAAGCACAGGGGTGGCAGCATCATGTTGTGGGGGTGCTTTGCTGCAGGAGGGACTGGTGCACTTCACAAAATATATGGCATCATGAGGCAGGAAAATTATGTGGATATATTGAATCAGCGTCTCAAGACATCAGTCAGGAAGTTAAAGCTTGGTCGCAAATGGGTCTTCCAAATGGACATTGACCCCAAGTATACTTCCCAAGTTGTGGCAAAATGGCCTACGGACAACAAAGTCAAGGTATTGGAGTGGCCATCACAAAGCCCTGACCTCAATCTGATAGACAATTTGTGGGCAGAACTGAAAAAGTGTGTGTGAGCAAGGAGGCCTACAAACCTGACTCAGTTACACCAGCTGTGTCAGGAGGAATGGGCCAGAATTCACCCAACTTATTGTGGGAAGCTTGCGGAAGGCTACCCAAAACATTTGACCCAAGTTAAACAATTGAAAGGCAATGCTACCAAATACTAATTGAGTGTATGTAAACTTCTGACCCACTGGGAATACAAGCTGAAATAAATCATTCTCTCTACTATTATTCTGACATTTCACATTATTAAAATAAAGTGGTGATCCTAACTGACCTAAGACAGGGAATTTTTACTATGATTAAATGTCAGGAATTGTGAACCTGAGTTTAAATGTATTTGGCTAAGGTGTATGTAAACTTCCGACTTCTTCAACTGTATGTATGTGGTCTCTGTTTACTGTATTTGTAGTTGAAATATTTTTTATCAAGTGTTTATTTTCCCAACCACGCTCTTTCCAGATGGATGTACCTTGATGACCAGACTCTCTGTGTTCAGACCAGTTCCTCTTTTGTGTATGGCGCTGTCCCCATTGGTGCCAGCATCTATGTAGTGGGAGACTTAGACACTGGTGAGTTAAAGGCAGGCTCCTGAAGTAAATTACCACTACTTGGCAAGCATTGGCAAATACATCTTACTGTATGCGTGCACTGTGTAATGTATACATCGATCTCTAAAGGTCTGTGTGTCTCTGCGCAGGTACAACCTATGACTATGTGAGAGAATTCCGTCGCAGCTCGGGGACGTGGCACCGCACCAAGCCCATGCTGACATCTGATCTGTGCAAGACTGGCTGTGCAGCCCTGCGCATCGCTAACTGCAAACTGTTCCGTCTGCAGCTGAAGCAGGGCCTGTTTAGACTCAGGGTCCCGACCTCCTAGATGGAGCTCATTTAGGTGCTCTGTCTCCACACTCACAGCAATGGAACATGAGAATGGAGGTTGAAGGGACATCCCAAAGGGGACGTTTGGAGTATTTATCTGCATATTTTGGTGGCTTTCTTAGGTTCCATCAGGGTATTATTCTATGTGTGGGTACTTGCTTGAAGAGGGATGGCTTTTTAAACATGACGTTATTTCATATGCAATTTAACAATGGGTATGATTTGTAAATAGGTTTTACTGACCATTTACCCATTGCTTTTTGTTTACTACGTTCTTGCTGCTGTTTGGTGGGTTTTAAAGAATTTAACAAATTTTAAGGGGAGAAAAGCAAGAATGCCATAGTACTGTCATTCATTGTAGCATAGGTAGTCATTTTTAAGGAAAATCTATACCCATGTCTAACACTGCATTTTTTGTTAAAGATCAGTCGCTGAATGACAACGAGACATCCCATTTTCGTTGTTACCTTAGTAGCTAAGGGATTCGTGGCCTTTGAATAGACTTGGGCGATATGGACTGAATTGTCACGATAATGATACATTTATCGTATAACATTAATGTGCATCGGTTACTTTTTACATTATCCTTAGGTACAACACTCAAAGTAGTAGTTATCACTTGTCCTGTTAGCATTCGCCCATATTAGCAGCCTTATTTCGTTTCAAACTTCACATTTATTTAGTATAGACTACTTATCGATATCAGTAAGATGTCCTCGGTGGTGGGTTTGGTTGGTGGCAATAATTTTTCTGGTTTATCATGACAACTAGAGCTACACGAGGAGACTTCTAAAATAACAGATGTGGTTTTACTTGTTCCCTTAGCTAAGGGACTTGTAGCCTATAAAATAAGCAAAATGTCGTCTTTACCCACAAACTTAACTTAGACTGTTTTTAAATGGACAGCTTTGAATGAGTAATGCCAGAAGCTGGAGCATACTTTGTATTGAAATGGTAACAGGTTTTATATAACGTTACTGTATCTTAAGTGAAATCTCTTTGGGACGTGCGTGTTTAGTGAATGTAAAGCTGAGTTAAGCCCCTTCCTTCCATTGGTTTCCCCTTAACCAAGCACTCTAGGCACTGTGTGGGCCAGAAATGGATTTAGAGTTACTGGTGTCACTCTTAAGTTGCTGGATGTATTTTGCTGATGACTTTTGAACTGGCTTTCCAGTCATTGTGGATGATTTTCTTGGCATCTGTTAACCCCATTTGTTCTGTGTGAGTTACAGCTTTTGCTGTCCATCCCATTTGAAGGGACTCACACGCTACAGAACTCACAAACATATTTTTAAAATGCATTCACACGCCTTTATGAAGCCAACAGAGCTCAGGACACTTCTGAAAAGCACCAAGAACAAATGTAAGAACGGGTATCACAATTTACACTTAACACTGTATACTTGCAGCATGTTAGTGTATTGCTGAGAGACTCAACATTCCATAGTCTTTAGTGTAAACTGTGAGAGTGACACTATCTGCATTCTACTGGTCCAAACAGTGCTTTCACAACACATTCACCCATTGTGTAACTATCAGAACACTGTGATATGCGCTTTATGCATTGTTCTTTGAGGAATTCTGCAATAGTACCATCAAGTGGTTGTTAACCAAAGTTGGGATGTGAGAGGACCATGAATTCAAATCTGTTTATTTTTGTATTCAATTCTGTGGGGTAGCAAGGAAGGTGTCATGGAAAGAGCTCAATTATGAGTGTCTTCAGTTTAACAAGATGATTAAACAACACTGGCCAACTCATTAGTTATTCCTCTGTGTCTTCAGCCCTGGTTTAAATCAAGTAGCATTCAGGGTGTTGGAGTTTTGTTTTTATGTTTCAGAGGATTCATGAGAAAATGAAGAGGTATTCCTCAAATAATCCATTATATTTGGGTTATTGTTTGTTTTAATCTCTCGGAAACAGATTTTCTTGGTAAACTGTTACAGATTCAGTGACACTGTTGACTTGTAACTGTGTGTGTCTTAGATGAGGGGCAAGCATCGGATTAAGACAACAGGTTTACTGAAGATAATCAGGATGGAGTTAACCAAGCTGCTCTCATGACTTTCTCAATTTAACTATAGTCTTGTGACTCAACACCGAGTGGCTAATGTTAAACTGAGCCCTGAGAGACTATTGCTTCTGCTGCAGTTTGGACACAGGATTTAGGCTGGGATTCAGCTGGGAGCACTGCCCACTGAACTTCCACTAGAAAAGACTTGTGGCATGTGAAGGGAAGCCTATCAGAAAGCCACCAGCGCACTACACTGCATTGACAAAACCTGTTTGAGATTTACATTGAGCATAATATTTTTTTTAAATAATAATGCAGATTGTAAAGTAATTCATTCCACAGACATTAAGAAACCTCATGTTATTCCATAAGGTGTTGAGCTTGTTTGTAGGCCTTCATCGTTGCATTTCAGTGTGGTGGATCATTTTAAATGACACAGTTCCTCATATCTGACATTTCAAAACTGCATCATGACAGTCACTGTTTTTCTTTCACTTTCAGCTTTACTTAACATTCAGGCATGAGCGGCTGAGGCACATCTGCAATGTCGTGGTCAAGTTAAGTAATGAGTGGTTGGAATGTAAAAACTTTCTGAGAAATGTGTTCAGCTCCCAGTTGGAGCATCAAACTCAGTGGTCAGGCGAACTTAGAGCTTGTTTTCGACAGTGTGACCCATGAGATGATGAGTGCCCAAGATACAGTACGTCTCAAGCTCTTTCTACTGAGTCCCCACAAATAGAACAGTTTGAAAATGTTGTATAAAGACTGACTTAATGAAGAGAACAGGTACAATTGCTCATGACAGTAGTGTATGGTTACTCTATCTCTGCAATACTTATTCTACTCAATATGCTCTTCAGCGTGCCCCTAGTCTTGTCAACATAGACTGTCATATTCAGTGGGTTTGTAACAACTGTTTCTTAGGTAAAATCTGGACACATGGATACTGGTAGTCTCTGACCCACTGCTGAAACAGTTGTAATGGGGTGTGTTGTGCACTCCCCAACCAGACAATTTGGATGCTTATCAATAATTTCTGCAAAGTACCAACATTGAGGTCACAGTTAAAGGGAAACTGTTTGTGGTTCATGCTTATTGTAGCCTAGTGTGCACCAAAATGCAAAATATTTAGCAATAAAATGGAAAATAAGCCTTTTTCTGTTTGCAATTTAAACTGTACCGACAACTAATTAAATAGGACGACTTCCTCACATTAAAAATTCGCATATGTTGCTCTCAGTATCATATCAGGTCTTATGATTCTTAAGGCCCATGATCCCAGCAACATTTATTGAATAGACTGATAGATTTGTGTCAAATGCCGTCTTCAACAAAAATGGAGACGGCACTGCTAGACGAGAGATAATTAGCATTTGTCGTACGTCCTCCATTTTTGTATTGAGGAAACTGCCCTCCTATCGCAGACAGCAGACAGTGGAGCTAAAAGACTTACAGCGCATCCGCTTGCCTCCCCATTGACGTCACTTTGGTATCACATGAACGAGAAAGGACCAATCCAAGTGGCTCTATCGAAGTTCTTTTGCGAAGATAGAGGAAGACCGAAAAGGGAACCTTGCCAATGAACATTTAAAGACAAAAAACCGTCGCCTTTTGGATTTGGGTCTTTTGTATCAGAGCTACGTGATTAGTAGGAGTTAAATCTATGGATTATGTTAGCTGAACTGGGGCTGGCAATGGCCCAAACATATTGAATAGATCGTTGGGGGAGTAAAACGCGACGTTGTAGTGGGCTTTGTACGGATAAAGGATTATTTGCCTACACAATAACTGCTCCGTCGTGAAATACCCCCACCAAAGATTCGTTCATGGCTTTTCTGTCAGTGTCTCCGCCGTGTCTGTTTTCCGCTCGCAACACCATTTTAACTATTGAGGTCGCATCGCTGTAGTTTTGCTCCCAAGCCCTACAATCTACACACCGCCGGCTTTCCTTTTTATATATATATATATTTTTTTAACTACTAAAAGTAATACATAGTTACCTCCTAGGATAATTTTTGCGACCAACTAAATATGGATTTTAACAGCAGCGGTGGGGGAAACGAGCTACATAATAACCAATTCTATCAATCTGAGGAAAGCAAGCCTTTGCTTGGAGAGATGTCTGTGCCGTTGGAGGGGAATAATAATAAATTATGCGCCGGGCCGTGCAAGAGAACCCTGCAACATTGCAGCAGCGGGATGCGATATAAACTACTACAGGAGGGGGACATCCAGGTGTGTGTGGTCAAACACCCTCGGACCTTCCTCAGCAAAATTCTAACCTCAAAATTCTTACGGAGATGGGAACCGCACCACCTCACCTTGACAGACAGCAGCCTGGCGTCTGCGACGGTGAGTTGCTACTGTAGTTAACTGTTTCCAAAGGCCCTAATGTATTTTTTGAGGGGGTGGGTGACATTGTTTTCACTTGGGATCATCGATTAAGCACGACGACTGACTTGTATGTCACTAACAGCAGAAAATGTAGCCAATATTTGTTGAACATGTAGCGTTTCCTTTGTTACCTTCCATGTTCCATTTGCTCAGCTGATAATGTGATCACAACATTGTTGCTTTATTTCCCTCCTCCGTGACAGTTTAGTCGCTACACCTATACGCATCCTCGGACGACTATTTGCTGTGCTTTTATTCTAGCTGGCTACGTTTTTCAAATACCATTTGATAATCTCTAGGACTATTTGTTTAATCAAACATGGCTGTCCTACTGTTGTGCTACATAGGCAAGCACTGGCGTGTAATTTGATAAGAGCGCAAATTGTGGTGTGTGTGTGTGTGTGTGTGTGTGTATATATAACATTGTTTTGTGAGCAGCGAGATGGCTGGCACGCTCGTAAGTTTATTTGATTACGTTTTCTATAGGCTATGGAAGCTGAATTGGGTCTACTGTTATTGATCTCCCAACAGCTGCCGCCTATGGATTTGTCACCTAGAATAGTGTAGCATGTCAGCGGTCAATTTAGTTTAATTTAGTACATTCAATAAGTTAATTGAAATCCAATTAATGTATAAAATACTCAAACAATATGCACTTATCAATTAAGGCATTACATTTCAATGCACTTCCTGAATTCACTGAATTGACACCAACTGTGATTTAGGGGGTGTAGGCCTAGCTCTCAAACTCTAGATGGCATTCTGCCTTCACCCTACAGTTCTATGCCATTAGCTTCTTCCACGACTGCCTCGTGAACTACAACCCTTTTAACATTTAGAAACCTCAATCATTGCTTGGGATAAGGGCCATATCCTTCAAAAGCCTTATCTTTCATACGTGAGAAGGAATCCTTCTAATAAAAAAAAGATGCTAACTGGCAGTTTTGCACAGATCCATACAGCTAGGTTATGGGTGTCTCCACCCGATGAAACTACATTTCCGCTACACTTCCCGAGTATGCTGACACACTAGTATTCGGAGTGTGCTAGATAGCAAATTAGCACGAGTGGTCGCCTCATTTTCCGTCAACAAGCGTAGCTCATAGATTAAAGTTATTTCTAAGAATATGGGTTTTAAATATACACTGAACAAAAACATTAACGTTAAGTGTTGATTAGAGGTCGACTGATTAATTGGCATGGCTGCTTACCGATTGTTATGAGAACTTGACAATCAGCCTTTTTGGATGCTGATTACGTTGCAATCCACGAGTAGACTGCGTGGCAGGCTGACCTGTAACGCGAGTGCAGCATCAAAAGGACCTTGTGGCTTGCAGGGAGCCAAGGTAAGTTGCTAGCTAGCATTAAACTTATCTTATAAAAAAAACAATTTTAACATAATCACTAGTTAACTACACATGGTTGATGATATTACTAGGTTAACTAGCTTGTTCTGAGTTGCATATAATCAATGCGGTGCCTGATAATTCATCACTGAATCACAGCCTACTTCAACTTCGCCAAACGGGTGATGATTTAACAAAAGTGCATTTGCGAAAAAAGCACAGTCGTTGCAATAATATACCTAACCATGAACATCAATGCCTTAATTAAAATCAAAACACAATTATATATATTTTTAACCTTCATATGAAGTTAAAAGATTCATGTTAGCAGGCAATATTAACCTGTTGCGACGACCAAACCCGGATCCGGGATTCTATTTATAGACCTAAGCTCATTACCATAACGCAACGTTAACTATTCATGAAAATCGCAAATGAAATGAAATAAATATGCTAGCTCTCAAGCTTAGCCTTTTGTTAACAACACTGTCATCTCAGATTTTCAAAATATGCTTTTCAACCATAGGAAAACAATCATTTGTGTAACAGTAGCTAGCTAGCGTAGCATTTAGCGTTAGCATTAGCGTTAGCTTTAGCGTTAGCATTTAGCAGGCAACTATCACAAAAACAAGTAAAGCCTTCAAATAAAATAACTTACCTTTGAAGAACTTCTGATGTTTTCAATGAGGAGCCTCTCAGTTAGATAGCAGATGCTCCGTTTTTCCAAAAAGATTCTTTGTGTATTAGAAATAGCTCCGTTTTGTACATCACATTTGGCTACCAAAAAAAAAAAAAAAAAAAAAACGAAAATTCAGCCCTCAAAACGCGAACTTTTTTCCAAATTAACTCCATAATATCGACTGAAACATGGCAAACGTGGTTTAGAATCAATCCTCAAGGTGTTTTTCCACATATCTCTTCAATGATATATCCTTCGTGGAAGCCTGGTTTCTCCTTGCTCTCAAATGGAAAAATAATTGCCCCTGGCTTTACGCTCCAATTTCGACGCAGGGACACCAGGCGGACACTTGGAAAATGTAGTCTCTTATGGTCAATCTTCCAATGATATGCCTACAAATACGTCACAATGCTGCTAACACTTTGGGGGAACGACAGAAAGTGTAGGCTCATTCCTTGCGCAATCACAGCCATATAAGGAGACAATGGAAAACAGAGCTTCAGAAATTCTGCTCATTTCCTGGTTGATGCATCATCTTGGTTTCACCTGTAGAATGAGTTCTGGGGCACTTACAGACAATATCTTTGCAGATTCTGAAACTTCAGAGTGTTTTCTTTCAAAAACTGTCAAGAATATGCATAGTCGAGCATCTTTTCGTGACAAAATATCGCGCTTAAAACGGGAACGTTTTTTATCCAAAAATGAAATAGCGCCCCTAGAGATCAAAGAGGTTAACTAGGGAAATTGTGTCACTTCTCTTGCGTTCAGTGCAAGCAGAGTCAGGGTATATGCAGCAGTTTGGGCCGCCTGGCTCGTTACAAACTGTTGAAAGGCCATTTTTTCCCAACAAAGACTAATTAATTTGCCAGAATTGTACATATTTATGACATAACATTTTAGGTTGTTAAATGTAACAGTAATATTTAGACCTAGGTTTGACACCCGTGCGATAATACGGAACGGTTCCGTAAACGTTTTGTTTTCAAAATGATAGTTTCCGGATCTGACCATATTAATGACCAAAGGCTCGTATTTCTGTATTTATTATAATGAATTAAGTCTGATTGAGCAGTGGTAGGCAGCAGCAGGCTGGGAATATTGAAGACTCATGTTAAAAGGAACCACCAGCTTTCATATGTTCTCATGTTCTGAGCAAGGAACTTAATTAAATGTTAGCTTTTTTACGTGGCACTTTTACATCTCCAACACTGTTTTTGCATTAGTTAAACCAAATTGAACATGTTTTATTTATTTGAGACTAAATAGATGTTCTTTATTATATTACGTTAAAATAATAGTGGTCATTGTTCATTCAGTATTGTTGTAATTGTTATTTATTACATATATAAAAATGGGCCGATTTTAATCGTTATCTGCTTTTTTTGGTCCTCCAATAATCGGTATCGGCGTTGAAAAATCATAATCGGTCAACCTCTAGTGTTGATCCCATGTTTCATGAGCTGAAATAAAAGATCCCAGAAATGTTCCATACGCACAAAAAAACATTTCTCTAAAATGTTGTGCATGAACTTGTTTACATTCCTGTTAGTGAGGATTTATCCTTTGCCAAGATAAACCATCCACCTGAAAGGTGTGGTATATTTGATTTTTAACCTTTATTTAACTAGGCGTGTCAGTTAAGAACAAATTCTTATTTACAATGATGGCCGACGCTGGCCAATTGTGTGCCGCCCTATGGGACTCCCAATCACGGCCGGTTGTGACACAGCCTGAATTCGAACCTCAAGCGCTGAGACGCAGTGCCTTAGACCGCTGCGCCACTCGGGAGCCCTCTCAAGAAGCTGATTTAAACAGCATGATCATTACACAGGTGAACCTTGTGCTGGGGACAATAAAATGCCTCTCTAAAATCAGCAGTTTTGTCACACAACACCATGACACAGATGTCTCAAGTTTTAAGGGAGTGTTCAATGGTGGCATGCTGACTGCAGAAATGTCCACCAGAGCGGTTGCCAGAGTTAATATTGTCTCATTTTAGAGAATTTGGCATTACGTCCAACCGGCCTCAGAACCGCAAACTACGTGTATGGCGTAATGTGGGCGAGCAATTTGCTGATGTCAATATTGTGAACAGAGTGCCCCGTGGTGGTGGGATTATGGTATGGGCATGCATAACCTACAGACAATGAACACAATTCCATTTTATCGATGGCAATTTGAATGCACAGAAATACTGTGATGGGATCCTGAGGCCCCTTTCTTTTAAGGTATCTATGACCAACAGATGCATATGTATTCCCAGTTATGTGAAATCAATAGATTAGGGCCGGAGGGTGCACTACCGTCTTATCCGCTCTTGACCAACCATGCTATTTTGTTTTTTCGCATTGTTCGTAACATGTTTTGTGCATAATATTGCTGCTATCATCTCTTATGACCGAAAAGAGCTTCTGGACAGCAGAACTGGGATTACTCACCTCAAATTGGATGAAGAGTTCTTCAATGAGTCGGACGCGTGGGATATACTACGAACACCTGACCAGGCCCAGATCCCCGTGAATCGCTGGAAAGGGAAATGTTGGTTTCACGGAAAGAGATCCGGCTGCCTTGTGAGGATCTGGCGATGTGTGGCTAATCTGCCCTTGCCTTCCGTTCTGCTAGCTAACGTTCAATCACTGGAAAATAAATGGGACGAACTAAAAGTATGTATATCCTACCAACGGGACATTAAAAACTGTAATATCTTATGTTTAACGAGTCGTGGAAGAACGACAACATTAAGAACATACGACTGGCGGGTTATACACTCCATCGGCAGGACCGAACAGCAGCCTCTGGTAAGACGACGCGGGGGCCAGAACGTGTATTCCAAGCATGCACTGACCAACTGGCAAGTGTCTTCACTGACATTTTCAACCTATCTGAGTCTGTAATACCAACATGTTTCAAGCAGACCACCATAGTCCCCGTCTCTGAACATGACTACCGACCCATAGCACTCACATCTGTAGCCATGAAATGCTTTGAGGCTGCTCATGGCTCACATCAACATCATCCGAGAAACCCTAGACCCACTCCAATTTGCATACCGCACCAACAGATCCACAGATGATTCTACCTCTATTGCATGCACTCCACTATGCCCTTTCCCACATGGACAAACTATGTGAAAATGCTATTTATTGACTACAGCTCAACATTCAACACCATAGTTCCCTCAAAGCTCATCACTAAGCTAAGGACACTGGGACTAAACACCTCCCTCTGCAACTGGATCCTGGACTTCCTGTCGGGCCACCCCCCAGGTGGTAAGGGTAGGTAACAACACACCGCCACACCGATCCTTTAACACGGGGGCCCCTCAGGGGTGCGTGTTCAGTCCGCTCCTGTACTTCCTGTTCACTCATGACTGCGTGGCCAGGCACAACTCCAAAACAATCATTACGTTTGCTGATGACACAACAATGGTAGGCCTGATCACTGACAACGATGAGACAGCCTATCAGGAGGTCCGAGACCTGACAGTGGGGCGCAAGGACAACAACCTCTCCCTCAACGTAACCAAGCCAAAGGAGATGATTGTGGACTACAGGAAAAGGAGGACCGAGCATGCCCCCATTCTCATCGACGGGGTTGTAGTGGAGTAGGTTAAGAGCTTCAAGTTCCTTGGCGTCCACATCCCCAACAAACTAAGATGGTCCAAGCACACCAAGACAGTTGTGAAGAGGGCATTACAAAACCTTTTCCCCCTCAGGAGACTGAAAAGATTTGGCATGAGTCCTCAGATCCTCAAGGTTTTACAGCTGCACCATCGAGAGCATCCTGACCGGTTGCATCACTGCCATCCAGGACCTCTATACCAGGCGTTGTCAGAGGAAGGCCCTAAATATTACCAAAGACTCCAGCCATCCTAGTCATAGACTTTTCTCTCTGCTACTGCACGGAAAGCGGCACCGGAGTGCCAAATTTAGGTCCAAGAGGCTTCTAAACAGCTTTTACCCCCAAGCCATAAGACTCCTGAATAGCTGATCAAATGGCTACCCAGACTATTTGCATTTTCTTATATATATACAGTACCAGTCAAAAGTTTGGATACCTACTCATTCAAGGGTTTTTACTATTTTCTACATTATAGAATAATAGTGGCAATATCTAAACTATGAAATAACATATGGAATCATGTAGTAACCAAAAAAGTGTTAAACAAATAAAAAAATATGTAATATTGGAGATTCTTAAGTTCTTTTGTGGAATCTCTTTCCTTCTTAATGCGATTGAGCCAATCAGTGGAGTTGTGACAAGGTAGGGGCGATGTACAGAAGGGAGCCCTATTTGGTAAAAGACCAAGTCCATATTATGGCAAGAACGGCTCATACATAAGCGAAGCCAAATAACATTCCATTATTTTAAGACATGAAGTCAATCTGGAAAATTGTGTGGTCACATAAACCGCTATGATGAAACTGGCTCTCAGGACCACCACAGAAAAGGAAGACTCAGTTACCTCTCCTGCAGAGGATACGTTCATTAGAGGTGCCAGCCTCAGAAATTGCAGCCCAAATAAATGCTTCACAGAGTTCAAGCAACAGACACATCTCAACATCAAATGTTAAGAGGAGACTGCGTGAATCAGGCCTTCATGGGCAAATTGCTGCAAAGGAACCACTACTAAAGCATACCAATAAAGAGACACTTGCTTGGGCCAAGAAACATGAGCAATGGACATGAGACCGGTGGAAATCTGTCCTTTGGTCTGTTTTGTCCAAAATTTGAGATTTTTGGTTCCAATCACCTAGTCTTTGTTAGACGCAGAGCAGGTGAACGGATGATCTACACATGAGTGGTTCCCACCGTGAAGCATGGGGGAGGTGGTGTGGGGGTGCGTTGCTGGTGTCACTGATTTATTTAGAATTCAAGGCACACTTAACAGCATTCTGCAGTGATATGCCACCCCATCTGGTTTGCGCTTAGTCCCACTATAATTTGTTTTTCAACAGGACAATGACCCAACACACCTCCACCATAATTTGCGAAAAAATACATTGAAAATCCTACAATGTGATTTTCTGGATTTTTTTTTCTCATTTTGTCTGTCATAGTTGAAGTGTGCGTATGATGAAAATTACAGGCCTCTCATCTTTTTAAGTTGGAGAACTTGCACAATTGGTGGCTGACTAAATACTTTTTTTGCCCCACTGTTTACTACCCAATAATGTCAATAAAAACATGTTATACATTTTTGCTAATTTATTGAAAGTTAAATACAGATCTCATTTACATAAGTATTCACACCCCAGTCAATACATGTTAGAATCACCTTTGGTAGTGACTACAACTGAGTCTTTCTGGGTAATTCTCTAAGAGCTTTGCACACCTGGATTGGACAATATTTGCATATTATTCTTTAAATTGTTCAAACTTCGTCAAGTTTGTTGTTGATCTTTGCTAGGACAGCCATTTTCGGGCTTTGCCATAGATTTCCAAGTATATTTATGAATGCTATTTCCCGAAATGGAACGATTTATTTATTGCTTAAGGTAATTAATTATTCATGGCTCGCTTTATTTTATTTTAAAACTAAATGAATGATTAACTTGTATGCTTTGATGACATGAATCAATGATTGACTGATACAGTAGCCTATAGAAGTATAGGCGATATTAAGACTAAACGGGATGTGCTCTAATTTCTACAGCTCGATGGTGGTTATACAAGGCTGCTATACTAAGCAGTGCGTGCTAACCAAGGTTGCCAGGTGCATGGTGTTTCCTCCGACACATTCGTGCGGCTGGCTTCCAGGTTGGATGCGCGCTGTGTTAAGAAGCAGTGCGGTTTGGTTGGGTTGTGTATCGGAGGAGGCATGACTTTCAACCTTCGTCTCTTCCGAGCCCGTACGGGAGTTGTAGCGATGAGACAAGATAGTAGCTACTAAAAAAACAATTGGATACCATGAAATTGGGAGAAAACGGGGTGAAGTTCATTTAAAAAAAAATTACATTTAAAAAAAAAATATATATAATAGTAATAAGGAGATAAAAGAAAAATAATCATTATTTTTAATTATTTTTGGAACAGAGGCTGTTCTAATGGGAAAAAAGTGTAAAGCCTTTATTACAGCAAAACGAAGATTTAAAAACAGCCAACTTTGTACATTTATTTACTTGACATGTCGTTGCATGAGGTTTGGTGCTTACGGAGTCAGTAGGCTATTAAACACTCAAACAAGCAACAGAAGCAGGATCTGTCTTATTTCTGTAGATATATTGACGATTTATAAAGCCAGGCACATTTAACAGTTAAGATATTTATTATACACCTAATTATGTTTGGGTTTAATTTCTCCTCACTTTTCTTAGACAATAAGGCAAGCAAGGGCTGTTTTCTCATCTTCTCATTCTGCTGCTGCCTCCACGGTATTGTTCTCAACACCAATATGCTGGTTAACTTTGCTATTATGCACATAGCAACATGTTCTAGGAAAAGGCGCCAATTCAACAGCGCACTGATGTGTTTCAGAACCGTGGACAGCGACCGCTAACCAAAGAGGGAGATTGCATTCGGTATAAAATAATATTTTTTTATTGGTGTTGCACAATGGTTATTATGTAATATAATCCTATACAATTTCAGTAACATGTCTTGGACTGATGGACTATGCCACCCCCACGGCCTCCATAATGGATCAGTCCAATCAGACAGGAGCAATTCAGACAGGTGTCTTGTACACCGTTAATTTTTTTGTCTACTGCTCAACTAAGGCTGTTGGACGACCAAGATTTTCTTATCGACCAAACAATCGACCAGTCTACTTAATTGGACCAGCCCTAATATAGAGTGTTCATAACAAGGTCATATACGGTTAATTAATTGCACGTTGAGGCCCCCAAGGAAATAATTTCCCTCATACCTTGTAATTCCACAGCTTGACTATATATCAGACTAGTCCGGTCAATAACTAGTTCAATCACAGATGATAGTGCTGAACAGTTGTTTTGTACTAATAACGACTTATTGGAGTTCTATTCGAATGTCGTATTGGGTAACCAAACTCACTTAAACCTGAGCCACGTCCCAACATTCTGTGGCATTTTCTCACATTCCAAGTGCTAACACATCAGACTTCCTCCTTTCCTGTCATTATTTACATTAGGGGGGGAAAGCCAGCCCTGTGGATGCTTCAGGTTCAATAATTGAGGTAGGCTACTTTATAAAGAGGTCTTAGGGACCAGTATGAGAAGTGACTCACTACTTAAGCATAGGGCAGTCACTATTGAGAACCTGCATCATATTTGCATAACACTAACCTATTTCAAGAACTTCCTGTCACTCCTCCTTTTCAAAGGCCTCCAATAAAAATGATCTTGCAGTTCTGATATTTCAAGGGTCCTGTTCTATCTTGAAGCAAACACAAACTAAGAACGGGTGGTTGACTGTCTAATAGAGAAGGGTTAGGCCACATTGCTCCCTAAAGGGCTCAGATTGGACCGAGATACCTCACTATCAGCAAGAAACTGAACACACTATCTAAACACAAAAAAAGTAAGACCTAAAAAGCCCAAATTGTTTTCTACGTCATACTCCACCTAGGGCTAATATTGTAGCGTACAATGAAGTGAAGAGATGTATAATACACATTTGTGACACACTGAAGCCTCGTAGAACCTCATGGCAGACATCAATACTGTTTTCACATTCAAATACATGACCTTTTTTGGGGGATAATCACCCATTATGAGAAGATTTGACTTATTGTCTGTAATGAAGCTGCCGTGCCCTGCCATATATGGTTTCTTATCATTGATCTGAATTGGACTTTTCCCTTTGCCAGAACATGCAGTAGTGGGAGAAAGACAGAATGTGTGTAACAAAATAATTACATTCATTTTAGATATATAGGCCTGTTTGTCACCTGTCCTGTGTTTGTATTTATTATGGATCCTCCTCGGGTCCAGCAAAATTAAGGCAGTTATAATTTTTTTTTAAACATTACAATACAGTCACAGCAGATTTCACAACATATTAAGTTTGTGCTCTCAGGCCTCTACTTTACTACCACATATCTATAAAACAATCTGTGTATGTTATCGGGTGTTTGTATCTGTTTGTGTTGCATCACAGTCCCCGCTGTTCCATAAGGTGTATATATATTTTTTAAATCTAATTTTACTGCTGGCATGAGTTACTTGATGTGGAATAGTGTTGTATGTAGTCAAGGCTCTGTGTTGTATTGTGCACTTCCCATAGTCTGTTCTGGACTTGGGGTCTGTGAAGAGACCTCTGGTGGCATGTCTTGCATGGGTCTCTGAGCTGTGTGCCAGTAGTTCAAACAGACAGCTCGGCTGCTTTTAGTTTTTGAAATATTTAGGACTAACTTATTCCTTGTCACCCATTCTGAAACTGCAGCTCTTTAAGTGTTGCGGTCATTTCAGTCACTGTGGTAACTGACGTGTTGAGTCATCCGCATACATAGACGCACTCAAAGCCACTGACTGGCATGTCGTTAGTAAATATTGAAAAATATATATGTTTACCGTCTTATTAGAAGTGTACAGTGGCTTACCACCTTAAGCGTCTAACCTTTGCACCTAGGCCTACTGTATGCCATAACAATGATGAGCAGGGGTTTTAGCTTTGTGCTAATTGGACCAAGGGGTGTTAATCAGAAATCCCTTTACAGGAAATGTTATAGATATTTGAAGTCAAATTTAAACTTAAAACAATCAAGTGTACACATATTTGCAGATGTTATTGCAGGTGCAGCCAAATGCTTATGTTTCTAGCTTCAACAGTGCATTAATATCTAGCAATAGAATATCCCCAAAAATATGAAATGTCAGAACAAGCAATGAGCAAAAATATTTCACTGTCCCAGTACTTTTGGAGCTCACTATGTCTCTATACACACTACATGACCCAAAGTATGTGGACATCTGCTTGTCTAATATCTCATTTCAAAATCATCATGCACATTAATATGGAGTTGGCCCCCCTTTTTCTGCTATAATGGCCTCTACTCTTCTGGGAAGGCTTTCCACTAGATGTTGGAACGTTGCTGCAGGGACTTCCATTCAGCCACAAGAGCATTAGTGAGGTTGGGCGATTACACCTGGCTCGCAATCAGCATATCAATTCATCCCAAAGGTGTTCGATGAGGTTGATGTCAGGGATCTGTGCAGGCCAGTCAAGTTCTTCCACACCGATCTTGACAAACCATTTCTGTATGGATCTCACTTTGTACATGGGGGCTTTGTCATGCTGGAACAGGAGAGGGCCTTCGCCAAATTGTTGACAGAAAGTTGGAAGCACAGAATAGTCTAGGATGACATTGTATGCTGTAGCGTTAAGCTTTCCCTTCACTGGAACTAAGGGGCCTAGCCCAAACCTTGAAAAACGGCCCCAGATAATTATTCCTTCTCCACCAAACTTTACAGTTGGCACTGCATTGGGGCTGATAGCGTTTTCCTGGCATCTGCCTAACCCAGATTCGTCCATCAGACTGGTCGACGGTGAAGCGTGATTCATCACTCCAGAGAAGGCTGCTCCAGAGTCCAATAGCGTCGCCTTTTACACCACTCCAGCCGACACTTGGCATTGCTAATGGAGATCTTTTTCTTTAGGGGACAGATCAGCTTGTAGCTTCCATCAATATAATTGTCTATCATTTCCAATCCCCCATATCATTTTTGTGTGTTCCTTCAGAAAGTTTTCAGACCCCTTGACCTTTTCCACATTTTATGTTACAGCCTTATTCTAAAATTGATTCAATAGTTTTTTACCCTCATCAATCTATAACCAATAATGACAAAGCAAAAACAGGATTTTTAGAAATGTTGCTTTTTTTTCTTTTTTTTTAAATAAGGAAATATCACATGAGTATTCAGTCCCTTTACTCAGTACTTTGTTGAAGCACCTTTTGGCAGCGTTTACAGTCTTGAGTCTCCTTGGGTATGACACTACAAGCTTGGCACATCTATATTTGGGGAGTTTCTCCCATTCTTCTCTGCAGATCCTTTTAAGCTTTGTCAGGTTGGATGGGGAGCGTTTGCTGCCCACAACTATTTTCAGGTCTCTCCAGAGATGTTAGATCGGGTTCAAGTCTGTGCTCTGGCTGGGCCATTCAAGGACATTCAGAGACTTGTCCCAAAGCCACTCCTGTGTTGTCTTGGCTGTGTACTTAGGGTGGTTGTCCTGTTGTAAGTTGAACCTTTGCCCCAGGTCCTGAGCGCTCTGGAGCAGGTTTTCATCAAGGTTCTCTCTGTACTTTGCTCTGTTCATCTTTGTCTCAGTCCTGACTAGTCTCCCAGTCCTTCCACTGAAAAACATCCCCACAGCTGATGTTCCAGACACTTGGCATTCAGGCCAAAGAGTTCAATCTTGGTTTCATCAGACCAGAGAATTGTTTCTCATGGTCTGAGAGTTTTTAGGTGCCTTTTGGCGAATTCCGATTGGGCTGTCATGTGATGTTTTACTGAGGAGTGGCTTTCTTCTGACCACTACCATAAAGGCCTGATTGGTGGAGTTCTCAAGAGATGGTTGTCCTTCTGGAAGGTTCTCCCATCTCCGCAGAGGAAGTCTAGAGCTCTGTCAGACTGACCATCGGGTTCTTGGTCACCTCCTTGTCCAATGCCCTTCTCCCCCTATTGCTCAGTTTGGCCGGGTGGCCAGCTCTAGGAAGAGTCTTGGAAGAAGTTTGGAACCACCATCTAAGCATGATGGAGGCCACTGTTTTTTGACCATCAAGGCTGCAGAACTGTTTTGGTACCCTTCCCCAGATCTGTGCCGCGACACAATCTCGGGGCCCTGCCCCGCTCTCCTTTCGGAAAAGCTGACCACTACTCCATTTTGTTGATCCCTGCCTACAGACAGAAACTAAAACAAGAAGCTCCCGCGCTGAGGTCTGTTCAACGCTGGTCCGACCAATCTGATTGCACACTCCAAGACTGCTTCCATCACGTGGACTGGGATATGTTTCGTATTGCGTCAGACAACAACATTGACGAATACGCTGATTCGGTGAGCGAGTTCATTAGAACGTGCGTTGAAGATGTCGTTCCCATAGCAACGATTAAAACATTCCCAAACCAGAAACCGTGGATTGATGGCAGCATTCGCGTGAAACTGAAAGCCCGAACCACTGCTTTTAATCAGGGCAAGGTGACCGGAAACATGACCGAATACAAACAGTGTAACTATTCCCTCCGCAAGGCAATCAAACAAGCTAAGCGTCAGTATAGAGACAAAGTAGAATCTCAATTCAACGGCTCAGACACGAGGTATGTGGCAGGGTCTACAGTCAATCACGGATTACAAAAAGAAAACCAGCCCCGTCACGGACCAGGATGTCTTGCTCCCAGGCAGACTAAATAACTTTTTTGCCCGCTTTGAGGACAATACAGTGCCACTGACACGGCCCGCAACTAAAACATGCGGACTCTCCTTCACTGCAGCCGACGTGAGGAAAACATTTAAACGTGTCAACCCTCGCAAGGCTGCAGGCCCAGACGGCATCCCCAGCCGCGCCCTCAGAGCATGCGCAGACCAGCTGGCTGGTGTGTTTACGGACATATTCAATCAATCCCTATCCCAGTCTGTTGTTCCCACATGCTTCAAGAGGGCCCCCATTGTTCCTTTTCCCAAGATAGCTAAGGTAACTGAGCTAAACGACTACCGCCCCGTAGCACTCACTTCCGTCATCATGAAGTGCTTTGAGAGACTAGTCAAGGACCATATCACCTCCACCCTACCTGACACCCTAGACCTACTCCAAGTTGCTTACCGCCCAAATAGGTCCACAGACGATGCAATCTCAACCACACTGCACACTGCCCTAACCCATCTGGACAAGAGGAATACCTATGTGAGAATGCTGTTCATCGACTACAGCTCGGCATTCAACACCATAGTGCCCTCCAAGCTCATCATCAAGCTCGAGACCCTGGGTCTCGACCCCGCCCTGTGCAACTGGGTACTGGACTTCCTGATGGGCCGCCCCCAGGTGGTGAGGGTAGGCAACAACATTTCCACCCCGCTGATCCTCAACACTGGGGCCCCACAAGGGTGCGTTCTGAGCCCTCTCCTGTACTCCCTGTTTACCCACGACTGCGTGGCCACGCACGCCTCCAACTCAATCATCAAGTTTGCGGACGACAACAGTGGTAGGCTTGATTACCAACAACGACGAGAGTGTGGTGTCAGGAAAATAACCTCACACTCAACGTCAACAAAACTAAGATGATGATTGTGGACTTCAGGAAACAGCAGAGGGAGCACCCCCCTATCCACATCGATGGAACAGTAGTGGAGAGGGTAGTAAGTTTTAAGTTCCTCGGCGTACACATCACAGACAAACTGAATTGGTCCACGCACACAGACAGCATCGTGAAGAAGGTGCAGCAGCGCCTCTTCAACCTCAGGAGGCTGAAGAAATTCGGCTTGTCACCAAAAGCACTCACAAACTTCTACAGATGCACAATCGAGAGCATCTTGTTGGGCTGTATCACCGTCTGGTACGGCAACTGCTCCGCCCACAACCGTAAGGCTCTCCAGAGGGTAGTGAGGTCTGCACAACGCATCACCGGGGGCAAACTACCTGCCCTCCAGGACACCTACACCACCCGATGTCACAGGAAGGCCATAAAGATCATCAAGGACAACAACCACCCGAGCCACTGCCTGTTCACCCCGCTATCATCCAGAAGGCGATGTCAGTACAGGTGCATCAAAGCTGGGACCGAGAGACTGAAAAACAGCTTCTATCTCAAGGCCATCAGACTGTTAAACAGCCACCACTAACATTGAGTGGCTGCTGCCAACACACTGACTCAACTCCAGCCACTTTAATAATGGGAATTGATGGGAAATGATGTAAAATATATCACTAGCCACTTTAAACAATGCTACCTAATATAATGTTTACATACCCTACATTATTCATCTCATATGTATATGTATATACTGTACCCTATATCATCTACTGCATCTTTATGTACATGTATCACTAGCCACTTTAACTATGCCACTTTGTTTACATACTCATCTCATATGTATATACTGCACTCAATACCATTACTGTATCTTGCCTATGCCGCTCTCTCACTCATTCATATATCTTTATGTACATATTCTTTATCCCCTTACACTTGTGTCTATAAGGTAGTAGTTTTGGAATTGTTAGCTAGATTACTTGTTGGTTATTACTGCATTGTCGGAACTAGAAGCACAAGCATTTCGCTACACTCACATTAACATCTGCTAACCATGTGTATGTGACAAATAAATGTTGATTTGATCATGGCTTGGGTTTTGCTCTGACATGCACTGTCAACTGTGGGACCTTTTTATATAGACGTGTGTGTGTGTGCCTTTTCAAATAATTTTCAATCAATTGAATTTACCACAGGTGGACTCCAAGTTGTAGAAACAGCTCAAGGATGATCAATGGAAACAGGATGCACCTGTGCTCAATTTCCAGTCTCATAGCAAAGAGTCTGAATACTTATGTAAATAACCTATTTCTGTTTTAGTAATTTTTATAAATTTGCAAACATAAATAAAATCCTGTTTTCTCTTTGTCAGTATGGGGTATTGTGTGTAGATTGACGGACTTTATTCTTTAAAAAAAATCTATTTTAGAATAAGGCTGTAATGTAACAATGTGGGAAAAGTCAAGGGATCTGAATACCTTCCCACTGTACCGTATACCGGGGTGTTTGGAAACCACTGGTTTTTCAATACCATCAATACTGTTGAAACCATTCCTTTTAATTAATTTTCATTTTAATATTTGTAGCAATATAAGTAAATACCTGCAGTCAACTTGTGCAATGTGTTAGATTAAGCAGATCACATTCTTATTTCACCTGTCACATTATTTTACATTATGATTACTTAGTTCCCCAGCACAGTTGAGCCAGTCACGCATTTGTTAATAGCACTACAGGAGAAAGCGGTGTCAAATCAAATTTTATTTGTCACATGCGCCGAATACAACAGGTGTAGAACTTACAGTGAAATGCTTACTTACAAGCCCCTAGCCAACAATGCATAAAACATTTTTTTTTTAAATGAATAAAATAATAACAAATACAAGTAATTAAAGAGCAGCAGTAAAATAACAATAGCAAGACTATATACAGTGGGGTACCGGTACAGAGTCAATGTGCGGGATCACCGGGTGGTTGAGGTAATATGTACATGTAGGTAGAATTATTAAAGTGACTATGCGTAGATGACAACAGAGTAGTTGCGGTGTCAAAGGGGGGTGTGGTGGAATGCAAATCGTCTGGGTAGTCATTTCAGGAGTCTTATGGCTTTGGGGTAGAAGCTGTTTCGAAGCCTATTTGACCTAGACTTGGCACTCCGGTACCGCTTGCCGTGCGGTAGCAGAGAACAGTCTATGACTAGGGTGGCTGGAGTCTTTGGCTATTTTTAGGGCCTTCCTCTGACACCCCGCCTCGTATTGAGGTCCTGGATGGCAGGAAGCTTTGCCCCAGCGATCTACTGGGCCGTACACACCTCCCTCTAGTGCCTTGCAGTCGGAGCCGAGCAGTTGCCATACCAGGCAGTGATGCAACCCGTCAGGATGGTACAGCTGTAGAACCTTTTTGAGGACCCATGCCAAATCTTTTCAGTCTCCTGAGGGGGAATAGGTTTTGTCGTGCCCTCTTCATGACTCTCTTGGTGTGCTTGGACCATGTTATTTTATTGGTGATGTGGATGCCAAGGAACTTGAAGCTCTCAACCTGCTCCACTACAGCCCCCTCGATGAGAATGGGGGCATGATCGGTCCTCTTTTTCCTGTAATCCACAATCATCTCCTTTGTCTTGATCACGTTGAGGGAGAGGTTGTTGTCCTGGCTCCACACAGCCAGGTCTCTGCCCTCCCTATAGGTTCACTCGTCGTTTTCAGTGATCAGGCCTACCACCTGCAAACTTAATGATTGTGTTGGAGTAGTGCCTGGCCGTGCAGTCATGAGTGAACAGGGAGTATAGGAGGGGAATGAGCACGCACCCCTGAGGGGCCCCTGTGTTGAGGAGGATGTGTTGTTACCTACCCTTACCACCTGGGGGGTGGCCTGACAGGAAGTCCAGGATCCAGTTGCAGATGGAGGTGTTTAGTCCCAGTGTCCTTAGCTTAGTGATGAGCTTGGAGGGCACTATGGTGTTGAATGTTGAGCTGTAGTCAATAAATAGCATTCTCACATAGGTGTTTCTTTTGTCCATGTGGGAAAGGGCAGTGTGGAGTGCATCATCTCTGGATCTGTTAGGGCGATATGCAAATTGGAGTGGGTCTAGGGATCCTGGGATAATGGTGTTGTGAGCCATGCCCAGCCTTTCAAAACGTTGTTCATTTGCACAATGTCTCTCGTTCACATTTTCTTGTGAATGTCCAAACTCACCATAAATTACATTCGGTAGTGCCTAATATATGTATGAGCTGGATTGTTTTTCATTTGTGCTCGTTAGCATATCAAGCTAGCAGCCTCAATGGAAATGTGCAAAAGTTGTTAGTATTCTGGTAATTAGACACCCAATGGGCTTTGAGCTTTTGGCACCCCCTTGTGTATTAAACTGGTAATACCGTATATCCCGGGGTGAGAGATGGAACAGTATGATAATATATCAAATCAAGCTTTATTTATACATTTCAGACATGGAATGCAATGCAGTGTGCTTTACAGGAAAAAAAACTATGTAAATAAAAGCTGAAATATTTACTACACAACAAACATAATATACAAATCTAAAGCACCCTAAGAAAAAGCTAAGCTAAAATTGTGTTTTAAGATCTCTTTTAGATATGTCCACAGTTTCAGCCCCTCAGGTTCTCTGGCAGGCTTTTCCAGAGGCTGGGGGGGTAATGACTAAAGGCAGCCTCTCCATGCCTTTTGGTCCTAGGCTTTGGGATAGTTAAAAGGCACAACTTAAAAGCATGTCTGACGTGTTGGGGTGCACAATCTTGGATTGATTTACAAACCAAATTCATT
Source organism: Oncorhynchus clarkii lewisi (assembly GCF_045791955.1). Classification (NCBI taxonomy): domain Eukaryota; kingdom Metazoa; phylum Chordata; class Actinopteri; order Salmoniformes; family Salmonidae; genus Oncorhynchus; species Oncorhynchus clarkii. The sequence goes on along the minus strand of NC_092148.1, from coordinate 59,650,987 downwards.
CTAAAACTCACAAGCAGCCGGTGCAAGATATCTTAAAACCGGTGTAATGTGTGCTCTTCGTCTGGTCTTGGTCAGTATCCATGCTGCAGGATTCTGTATGTTTTGCAGTTGACAAATGGCTTTATTGGGTAGACCAGACAGGAGAGCATTACAGTAGTCAAGCCTGCTCGTAATAAAAACATGGATAGGTCTCTATCAGTCTGAGAGGGAAACGGGCACACCGTGGCAATGTTCCTCAGGTGATACAAAGCTATTTCGGTCACATTCCTAATATGTGATTTTAAGAAATTTAGTTCAGAATATAAATATCACCTAGGTTTTTTTACCTGGTGTGTAATGTATGGTACCAGTCAAAAGTTTGGACACAGATACTCATTCAAGGATTTTAGATTTTTTTGTATTACTTTTTTTGGGGGGGAAATGTAATCCATTTTAGAATAAAGCTGTAACGAAACAATGTGGATACTTTACGAATTCACTGAGCGTATAAAGTGGGTAAAACAGTACGTAAACATAATTAAAGTGACCAATGTTCAATGAGTCTATGTACATAGAACAGCAGTCTGTAAGGTTCAGGACAGGGTACTGGGCGGAGGCTGGCTATTGTGGCTATTTAACAGTCTGATGTTCTGGAGATTGAAGCTGTTTTTCAGTCGCTCGGTCCCAGCTTTGATAAACCTGTACGGTCTCCTCATCCTAGATGGTAGCGTCCATGGCCTTGATGATCATCTTTTCTTTCCTGCGAAGGGTGCTGTAGATGTGCTGGAGGGCGCCCTGTGATGCTGTGGGCCGACCGCACCACCCTCTGGAGAGCCTTGCGGTTGTCGGCGGTGCAGTTGCAATACCAGGCGGTGATGCATGTTGTCAATGTGTGGAGGGACAATTTCAGGTCCTCAGTTTTTGTTCACGTGAAAGAGCTTGATGCTTTTGACCCTCTCCATTGCAGCTTTTGACCCTCTCCATTGCAGCTCCGTCTATGTCAATGGGGCGTGTTCACAATCAGCTCCTACGCTTTGTTGACATTGAGGGAGAGGTTCCTGGCACTACTCCACCTGGTATCTCACCTCCCTGTAGGCTGTCTCATTGTTGTTGGTAATCAGGCCTACCACTGTTGTCATCAGTGAGCTTGATGATTGAGTTGGAGACATGCGTAGCCAAACTGTCATGGGTGAACAGGGAGTACAGGAGGGGTAGAAGCACACACCCCTCGGGGGGGCCCCTGTGTTGAGGATCAGTGTGGCGGAGGTGTTGTTGTCTACCTTCAACACTTAGTTAGGGTCGGCCCTTCAGGAAGTCTAGGACCCAGTTGCACAGACAGGGTTTCAGTGATGAGCTTGGACGGCTCTATGGTTTTGAAGTTTAAGCTGTAGTTGAACAGCATTGCTTGAATGTCTTACTCACGTTGGCCACGGAGATGGGGATCACACAGTCCTCGCGAGCGTTAGGGGTCACGTCTGCGGCTCTTTTTTTCCCTCGAGGCGGGCAAAGAATGTGGTTAGTGTTTGAGTGAGGTGTCAGTGTCTGCGACATGGTTTCTTGTCAATTTCTCTCATGGGATAGCTGTGATTTCTCAGAACAAGATTAGACTGAGTTTCAGAAGAAAGATCTTTGTTTCTGGCCATTTTTGAGCCTGAAATCTAATCAACCCCACAAATGCTGATGCTCCAGATACTCAACTAGTCTAAAGAAGGCCAGTTTTGTTTCTTTAATCAGCACAACTGTTTTCAGCTGTGCTAACTTAATGGCAAAAGGGTTTTCTAAAGATCAATTGGCCTTTTTTAAATGATAAACTTGGATTAGCTAACACAACGTGCCATTGGAACACAGGAGTGATGGTTGCTGATAATGGGCCTCTGAACGCCTATGTAGATATTTCATAAAAAATCTGCCGTTTCCAGCTACAATCATAATTTACAACATTAACAACGTCTACACTGTATTTCTGATCAATTTGATGTTATTTTAATGGACAAAAATGTGCTTTAAAAAAAAAAAAGGATATTTTCTAAATGACCCCAAACTTTTGAAAGGTAGTGTACACCGGATAGATGCAGTGAAATGTGTTTTACTCCGGCTTTGCCGTTTTGGTGTAGCTATCGGGATGAATGAGGCTGCCTCGTAAGTCCAAAAAGGATCCAGGGCAAGGAAGTCAAAATTTTGGTGAGTGACCGCCGATTTGATGTCCAGATGTTGTTTTCGGCTGTAGGAAACATTCTGAGCAAATAATGTAAGAAATAATACTTAAAAAAATAATAATAATTAAATGCAAACGTGGCTAGGAACTAGAAACAGGGTGAAGTGTCTGCCTGTGCCATCTTGTACTAAACTACTGTAAGTTTGAGCTTGCCACCTTTTTTGTTGTAACCCAATCTGTACAGTAACACTGGAGCAGGTGCTAGCCATTACACTGTAACGACCCTGGGTTTATAAGCGCGGAAAATCGACTCTGCCGCACGAGCATGCTTTTACAGCACAGTCGATAGCGCGCCCGACCTTTGGGCTCGAAGGTCATGGGTTCGAGACCTGCTCCCTGCTGTTTCATTACATTGGTGTCAGAAGTGATCGGACCTTGCATCCACGACAATGCGTGTGCTTGGCACAACATGTAAAGTGTTGGTCCTATGTTTCGTGAGCTGAAATAAAAGTGCCCAGAAATGTTCCATACACACAAAAAGCTTATTCATCTCAAATGTTGTCCACAAAGTTGTTACATCCCTGTTAGTTTGAGGATATCCCTGCTGGCCAAACCCTCCCTAACCCGGACAACACGGGGCCAATTGTGCGCCAGCCTATGGGCCTCTCTGTTGCGGCAGGCTGCGATAGAGCCCAGAATCTCTGGTGGCGCAGCTAGCACTGCAACTAGGCAAGTCAGTTAAGAACCAATTCTTATTTACAATGACGGCCTACCCCAGGCCAACGCTGGGCCAATTGTGTGACTCCCAATCACGGACGGATGTGATGCAGCCTGGAGTCGAACCAGGTACTGCAGCGACGCCTCTTGCACTGAAATGCAGTGCCTTAGACCACTGCGCCACCCCGGAGGTCTACCACAGATGTTTTAAGGGAGCGTGCAATTAGCATGTTGACTGCAGGAAGGTCTACCAAATCTGTTGTCAGAGAATGTAATGTTAATTTCTCTACCATAAGCTGCTTCCAACATCGTTGTAGAGAATTTGGCAGTAAGTCTAACCGGCCTCACCCGCAGACCATGTGTAACCACGCCTACCCAGGACCTCCACATCCAGCTTCTTCACCTGCAGGATTGTCTGAGAGCAGCCAATCGGACAGCTGACGAAACTGAGGAGTATTTCTTTCTGTAATAAAGCCTTTTTTGGGGGGAAAAACTAATTCTGATTGGCTGGGTCTGGCTCCCCAGTGGGTCGTCCTGGCTCCCAGGTGAGTGGGCTTATTTCCATTCATGTGAAATCAATAGATTAGGGCCTAATGAATTTATTTCAATTGACTGATTTCCTTATATAAACTGTAACTCAAAATTGTTGCATTTTATATTTTGTTCAGTATGTATGTATTTGTGTATCCAATACTCTGAGACAATACAGTACATGGGATCCTTGGTATTTCTAAGTGAGGGAGTAACAGAGGGGTGAAAGAAAGGACAGTGAGCTGGTTAATGTGGCATGAGGAGAACTCATCATATGAGAGCCTTTGGAAACGCAGCTGTGGTGAGGTCCTGACTGGGCTCTATTTTGTCTCTGTCACAGATCTCACAGTACATGTCCCAACGTGATACCGTTTAGATTTATTTAGTTTTGTGTTTGTTGTTTTGTAATGTTCATAGTGAAATCCCAGTTACAGGGTCCTTCAGTCCTTCACAATAGCTTGTTTGAGACATCAGCCTGGTGGGTAATTTACAACCTACTGTTTGGTTTCTTATTATTATGGAGGGAAGTTACTGTAGTAATAATAGTAACCTGTTTTGTCACAGTAGCTCTACTGTGTGTGCAGCTGTTTAACACACAGTTCTGCATCATTCATTTTGACACAGTACAGTGGCCATTTGCATGAAATTTGGGAAGTCATGTTTGCACAATCATATTCTTTAAAAAAAAATTAATCAATGTGTTATCAAGGGCTCCCGAGTGGCGCAGCGGTCTAAGGCACTGCATTTCAGTGCAAGAGGCGTCGCTGCAGTACCTGGTTCGACTCCAGGCTGCATCACATCCGTCCGTGATTGGGAGTCACACAATTGGCCCAGCGTTGGCCCGGGGTAGGCCGTCATTGTAAATAAGAATTGGTTCTTAACTGACTTGCCTAGTTCAGGATAAATAAATCTAAGCCAAGTGTCATATATTTCCATTAGTTATGTAATGGTTATTTTCCAGCGTTGTATAATGCAATGCTTGATCAATTTGATCTGTATCCCATAATCTATTCCACTTTGATCTTATCTTCCAAATGCCCAAAAAATGGTATTTAATGTTTTTTTATATGTATTATAAATTGTTACATTTGTGCAATTTATTATTTTTATTTTTTGACCACCTTTTAACTTGGCATCTCAGTGACGCCTGTTGCACTGTGATGCAGTGCCTTAGACCGCTGCGCCACTCGGGAGCCCGAATGTTGAAAGTACTTTCCTGAAGTACTCTGCTAGTATTACTAGTACAACAGAACCACAGTCGGTGTAAAGTTGATCAAGGAATTGGCAAAAAGGAAACCACACCGTGTCAAATGTTTATTGGGTGAGAGAAGAGAACAGGGTAAAGGTTGCATACACGTGCACATCCACTACAGCTTGTCTCTGGTGTATCTCTGATTAGATCAAACCACACATTGTGCAAGTCACAATCAGTATATGGAGTTGTCCCCATACACCAGTCACAGCTTGAATTGATTCACCTCCAGTCCACTAGGTCATGCCTGATAATGCGCCTCCAATATCTCACCTTCTGCAGACTGATGCTGTGTTACAAAGTGATGTGCCTTTCAACCACTGTGTCCTCTCTCTAAATCACTCAGTTTCAGGCTGCAATTGAGAATTTATTAATTGGATATCCTTCATACAAGCTACCCAGAGGCAACTGCCATCTACTGGTCTAGAATGTTTATAACATGTGCTAATTAGAAAATGGTGGAGAGTACTTGGCTAGCAATACCCATAATGGCTATATAATGTAAGGAGAGATGTGATGCTGCATATTGTGAATAGGTGATTTCATGCATCTTTCAGTTGCATCAGAATGCAAAAGGACCTGGCAATATTGGATTACCTATACATTCTTGAATTCACAATGAATGAATTGTCTGTGTTTAGTTGTTTTTTTTGTTTTGTCAAATGACATGCATCAACAGATACGTTGATATCAACATCCTATCAAGACATATGGGGTATGATCATTTAATAAGGTGAGCACAGTATTGAATAGGCTTGGGAGATACAGTGGGGCAAAAAAGTATTTAGTCAGCCACCAATTGTGCAAGTTCTCCCACTTAAAAAGATGAGAGGCCTGTAATTTTCATCATAGGTACACTTCAGCTATGACAGACAAAATGAGAGAAAAAAATACAGAAAATCACATTGTAGGATTTTTAATGAATGTATGTGCAAATTATGGTGGAAAATAAGTATTTGGTCAATAACAAAAGTTTCTCAATACTTTGTTATACCCTTTGTTGGCAATGACAGAGGTGAAGACTTACAGAAAACGTTTGACAAGGTTTTCACACACTGTTGCTGGTATTTTGGCCCATTCCTCCATGCAGATCTCCTCTAGAGCAGTGATGTTTTGGGGCTGTTGCTGGGCAACACGGACGTTCAACTACCAAGGATTTTCTATGGGGTTGAGATCTGGAGACTGGCTAGGCCACTCCAGGACCTTGAAATGCTTCTTATGAAGCCACTCCTTCGTTGCCCGGGCGGTGTGTTTGGGATCATTGTCATGCTGAAAGACCCAGCCACGTTTCATCTTCAATGCCCTTGCTGATGGAAGGTTTTCACTCAATCTCACGATACATGGCCCCATTCATTCGGATCAGTCGTCCTGGTCCCTTTGCAGAAAAACAGCCCCAAAGCATGATGTTTCCACCCCCATGCTTCACAGTAGGTATGGTGTTCTTTGGATGCAACTCAGCATTCTTTGTCCTCCAAACACGGCGAGTTCTATTTTGGTTTCATCTGACCATATGACATTCTCCCAATCTTCTTCTGGATCATCCAGATGCTCTCTAGCAAACTTCAGACGGGCCCGGACATGTACTGGCTTAAGCAGGGGGACACGTCTGGCACTGCAGGATTTGAGTCCCTGGCGGCGTAGTGTGTTACTGATGGTAGGCTTTGTTACTTTGGTCCCAGCTCTCTGCAGGTCATTCACTAGGTCACCCCGTGTGGTTCTGGGATTTTTGCTCACCGTTCTTGTGATCATTTTGACCCCACGGGGTGAGATCTTGCGTGGAGCCCCAAATCGAGGGAGATTATCAGTGGTCTTGTATGTCTTCCATTTCCTAATAAATGCCTCCCACAGTTGATTTCTTCAAACCAAGCTGCTTACCTATTGCAGATTCAGTCTTCCCAGCCTGGTGCAGGTCTACGATTTTGTTTCTGGTGTCCTTTGACAGCTCTTTGGTCTTGGCCATAGTGGAGTGTGACTGTTTGAGGTTGTGGACAGGTGTCTTTTATACTGATAACAAGTTCAAACAGGTGCCATTAATACAGGTAATGAGTGGAGGACAGAGGAGCCTCTTAAAGAAGAAGTTACAGGTCTGTGAGAGCCAGAAATCTTGCTTGTTTGTAGGTGACCAAATACTTATTTTCCACCATAATTTGCAAATAAATTAATTAAATATCCTACAATGTGATTTTCTGGATTTTTTTCTCATTTTGTCTGTCATAGTTGAATTGTGCCTATGATGAACATTACAGGCCTCATCTTTTTAAGTGGGAGAACTTTCACAATTGGTGGCTGACTAAATACTTTTTTGCCCCACTGTATATACCGTATAGACCGGGTATTTATTAATATTTTTTGGACTCTTTTTCTCCACAATTCCGTGATATCCAATTGTGATACAATTACGATCTTCTCTCATCGCTGCAACTCCCCAACAAGCTCGTCGAGTCATGCGTCCTCCGAAACATGACCCGCCAAACCGTGCTCCTTAACCTCTTTGGAAATGGGGGGCAGTATTGAGTAGCTTGGATGAATAAGGTGCCCAGAGTAAACTGCCTGCTACTCAGGCCCAGAAGCTATAATCTGCATATAATTAGTATATTTGGATAGAAAATACTCTAAAGTTTCCAAAACTGTTGCAATAATGTCTGTGAGTATAACAGAACTCATATGGCAAGCCACAACCTTAGATTTCCCACTTCCTGGTTGGATTTTTCTACGGTTTGTAGTTTTTTTAAAGTGATTGCCTATCCAATATACTGTCTATGGGTTCAGATTGCACTTCCTAAGGCTTCCACTAGATGTCAAGTCTTTAGAAAATTGTTTCAGGCTTCTATTGTGAAAGGGTAGCGAATAAGAGCTGTTTCAACCAGTGGTCAGGCTGAAAGCCTTGAGTTTGTCGCGCCCGGCCGTGAGCACGAGCTCCGTTCCATTTCCTTTCTAATGACAAAGGAATTGTCCGGTTTGAATATTATTGAAGATATATGATAAAAACATCCTAAAGATTGATTATATACATCATTTGACATGTTTCTACAAACTATAATGGAACTTTTTTTGACTTTTCGTCTGGACTTTGTAAACGCGCTTTGTGCATTTGGATAACTGGACTAAACGCACAAACAAAGGGGAGGTATTTGGACATAAAGATGAACTTTATCGAACAAAACTAACATTTATTGTCTAACATGGAGACCTGGGAGTGCCATCAGATGAAGATCATCAAAGGTAAGTGACTCATTTTAATGCTATTTCTGACTTGTGACACCTCTCCTTGGTTGGAAAATGGCTGTATGGTTTTCCGTGGCTAGGCGCTGACCTAACATAATCGCATGGTGTGCTTTCGCCGTAAAGCCTTTTTGAAATCTGACACCGTGGCTGGATTAACAAGAAGTTTATCTTTAAAATGGTGTATAATACTTGAATGTTTGAGGAATTTTAATTATGAGATTTCTGTTTGAATCCGGCGCCCTGCAATTTCACTGGCTGTTGGCGAGGTGGGACGCTAGCGTCCCACATATCCCAGAGAGGTTAACACCCGCCAGTTTAACCCGGAAGCCAGCTTCACCAATGTGTCGGAGGAAACACCATTCAACTGACGACCGAAGTCAGCCTGCAGGCACTTGGCCTGCAACAAGGAGTGATGAGTTAAGTAAAGCCCCCCCCGGACAAACCCTCCCCTACCCGGATGACGCTGGGCTGATTGTGTGCCGCCCTATGGGACTCCCAGTCACGGCCTGGGATCGAATCCGGGTCTGTAGTGATGCATTGCCTTAGACCGCTACGCCATCTTTTGATTATTAAAAAAAATATCATTTGAATATTTGTTGCTACTTAAGTAAATACCTGCTGTCAACTTGTGCAATGTTAGAAGATTGCCTTCATTTTACCTGTCACAATTGTTAATTATGAAGCTTACCGGTAGTCCCCAGTCACGTGGTGTTTGTTTACAAGCACACAATAAGGAGAGTCCGGAGCCAGAAGAATGTTTGCCTGCTAAATATCTCATAACTACTAAGCTAACTTTCTAAAATGTGCTAAATGCTCTGCAATGTGCCATTTTGATTTGCAAATTTAGTAGCTAAGTGGTTAGCTTCTTCCAAAATCAAGCTTCGCTTGGAAACAGCAGAGAATCCCCCCCTCGATCAAGCGCCTTTGTCTAATATTTGTTTTGTGTGCAACAAACTGTGAGTAGCATTTTTGAGTTACTTGTATAACTTTGAGCTGGGATGTCTGTCCTGCAAATGGTTTAGAGCAGAGATTGTTTGTGTGCAATGCGCTCTTTAGCATTTAGTTAGTTTTCTCTATGGGATTATACATGTACTTATTAGCATTGCTAACATTTGGATTGCAGAGGTGAAGTGGGGTTTGAAAATAGCCCCCCTTGTGTTTAGTGTTGCTATTACCGAATATCCCGGGATGGTATAAGGTCGGTATAATCTGGATACCGCCCAAGCCTTGTGTTGAAATAGGAATTGTTTATTACTAGAGCTACAGATTTGATCATGAACACTGAGACCTGCTGTGAGTATTAATTGAGCAGGATCAACAGATTTTCTTTATCGTTCATATGATCAGTTTGCCAGTGCAGCTTAATACAGAGATTCTTTCTGCACATCTTTGTCCACCTGGTTCTCCCTGGAAATGCAAAAAACAAGTCTTGATTTCACCTACTAGTTTCCATGGCAACGTAGCTGTTTTGGGGAGGAGAGCTGTACTCCACTTTTCTTTAAGAAAAGCATAATTAAAAAGGACAGAATGAGATGAAGAAAGACCGTGAGCAAAATAGATGGAGGAAAACATAAGGAGTGAATGCTAGAGGAAGATAGATTGGCGCGGGTTACCACAGCAAGGTGTTGTGCAGGATATGACTTCTGATGATTATTTTAATCTGTTTGCTCCTGTTCTATATTGACTTGGTCGTTTGAGTTTCTTAGAGATGCAAACTTCCCCTTATCTATTGTGAATTTCGTATTTTGTGTTTTATTTGTGTGTGTGTGTCCAAGTACATGCACTTTACGTTCAATTAAAAATGGTTTTGAAGAATGACTTTTGTTTTCAAGATAAATATGTGATGTAGAAATAGTGTGTAATGAAAACCCTCCTGATTTCACAATATGGCTACTACATTTCAAGCATCTCCATCTCAGGAGGGAGATGCGATGAAGAACAGCTAGCTTACTCTCACCTAGAGAGCGAGATGTAAATAAAGGGAATTTGTTTATTCTTTTACAGGGGGAGGGAAATACAGGGAGGAACTGCTTATTTGTTCTATTACACAGGAGAGGCAGAAAAGGAGAGATGCAAATAAACGAACAGCCTGTTAGTTTGTCGCCCTCATTGAAGCTAAGGAACTCCGTTAATTTGAATTTACAAAGAAATGGCTCCGGTGTGCTAGTGCAGAGGGAGGGCATCAGAAGTAAAAGGAACAGCTTGTTGATTTGACTGGAGCTAAGGTGTCACTAATAACGGAACAGAGGGATGGAGACGCAGAACAGTCTGACATTTCAGGCCATGTGACCAGAAATGCAACAGTCAGTCGTGCTGCTGAAAAATGTGTTTTTTTTTTCTCTCCCTCGCTTTACCCCTCTCGTTCTATCTTTTGTTATTTTTTTCCCCTTAACTTTCCTTTTACTAGTATCAATTCCCAAATATTCAAGGATTTATGTCACAATAAAGTAAACTGCTTGACTACCTTTTGAGGTCAGTGATGGAAAAACTAGCAGCCGGTTCAAATGTGATATTCGAGCAACCATAGGATGGCTCAATGCATGACCCAAATGCAGAAGTAGGCCTTTTCACATAGTCCTATAAGGCCATCTCTGTTGGGTGTTGAATACTGCCTTGTACAAGTTGTCAGTACAGTGATCATAATGATTTACCAATGAGCGATTGTTTGTTAACACTGCTTGCCTGTGTTGGTCTTGTATTCGTCTTCACAAGTGTGTAGCCTATATGAATGAGTGGTTGACATTATTTCTCTCCTCTACTGGTCTCTAGCCCACGGGGTACATGGAGGCTGCCCTGTCCTACAGCACCATAGAGGACCTGCAACTGCTCTCCTGGGATAACGCCCCCAAATACTGTGTGCAGCTCAGCTTCCCCGGGGGCACCGTCCTCCTGCAGGTATGTTCTGTCCCCCTCCCTCCCTCTTCATGTCACGTGTGTGTGTGTGTGTGTGCCAATCATGTATCTTTTACTTGACTGACTATGTGCCCTAACAGGCAGCCAACAGCTATCTGCGGGACCAGTGGTTTAATTCTCTACAGTGGAAGGTAGGATTACTAAGTTGAAGTATTCATTGGTTTGCGTTCATGGGGGTTCAACAAGATTCACAGCACTTTGGGCAGAGATTTTATCTGTAGTCTACACAGAACGCTGCATACATTTCCTTCATGCATTTTTGCATTGGTTTGATAAGCACATAAAACTGTATCTGTATGTGAGTATGTGTGTGCCTCTTTATTTCCAACCAGAAAAAGATCTATAAGTACCGTAAGGTTCTGAACAACCCAAGTCGCTGGGAGGTGGTTCTGAAGGAGATCAGATTGCTGGTGGACATGGCCCTGACCTCTCCCCTGCAGGATGAGTCCATCCACCAGGCCCCCCTGCAAATCATCTCCACCCTGCTGGCTGAGGTAGGCCCATCTGCAGACCACACACACACACACACACACACACCTGCTACTGGGAGGTCAGCTCAAAACCCACAGATGTCTGCTGTTTGGCAGAATAAAAGTTGTTTGGGAGTGTCTCTATTACATTTATTTGTCTGAGCTCTCTGTTGCTGATCATACCAGTCTTATTTCTGTTGTCCCCTTCCTCCTCAGAACACCAACCTCAGCACTCAGGACCATGAGAACATCATTGTGGTGAGTTTAAAGTTGCTGTTATAGTGTAATGGTGGATTCATCGGGATGTGTTTGTGTCCCTAACCCCATGGGACCTGGCCACTAGATATGGGATGTTGCAGCTCTTGAGGTACAGTTTAATGTACACTTTTTTTTACATGGGAGAAGTTGCTCACCTCATTTACCTGCCTTGGGGTGAATTATGAGCTAAGATGATGAGAGAATTATAGGTACACCGGTGTATTTTTAGGGTGAATTCTGCAGTAACTCTTGGGAATTACAGGCTAGGCTTAAGCTCTCGTGGACATATTATGTAAACATCAATGGTTGAGCATCTGACCAAATTATGCAAGATTTTAGTTCTGGCTTAACCGAGATTAGGCTAGCACTCTCTTTATTCACCCATGGAAGGTTTATCAGCTGTATGCCCGGGCTACACTTGGAATACACTGTCCAATGAAATGCTTACTTACAGCTTCCTTCTCGATAATGCAACAACAATAAGAAAATATAAGAATACGAACATAAAGTAAATGGCTCAGTAGAATAGAATACACATTTTAGCATAAGTACAATACAGATGGGCACAATTTATAGTCCAATATTTACACATGTTTTGGGGAAGGGGTATTGGGGGCAAAATGTTTAAATTGTGTGGTATTTAGCAATAATAATGAGTCTGGTAGCAGCAGTTGTAATGTGTGTGTGTGTGTGTGTAGTGTGCATGTCTGTGCGGGTGCGTGCGTGAGAGAATGCATGTGCGATTAGGTGCGGAGAATCAGAGCAGGTGGTTGGTTCAGTTATCTTGTTCACTAGTCAGATAGCTTGTAGTACTTTAGTTTATTTTTTGTACTTTTGTCCCTTTTCATCCCCAATTTTGTGATATCCAAATGTTAGTTACAGTCTTGTCCCATCGCTGCAACTCCCAGACTCAGGAGAGCCGAAGGTAGATAGCCATGCATCCTCTGAAACACGACCCCGCCAAGCCGCACTGGTTCTTGACACACTGCTCGCTTAACCCGGAAGCCATCCGCACCAAATGTGTCGGAGGAAACACTGTACATTTGGCGACCGAAGTCAGCGTGCATGCGCCCGGGCCAGCCACAAGGAGTCGCTAGAGTGCGATGGGAGGAGGACATCCCAGCCAGCCAAACCCTCCCCTAACACAGATGACTCAGGGCCAATTGTGCGCCGCCTCATAGGTCTACTGGCCGTGGCCGGCTGCGACACAGCCTGGGATTGAACCCAGGTCTTTAGTGCCTTAGACCACTGCGTCACTCAGGAGGCCCGGCTAGTACTGTTTCACCCAATTTATGTATACTGTATTCTAGTCATGGCTCATACTATATAACTTATTATAAAAACAATTCTGGATTCTTTTTTTTTTTTTTTCGTTCTTATTGCTAGGTATTACTGTGCTGTTGGAGCTAGAAACACAAGTGTTTCGCTGCACCTGCTATAACGTCTACAAATCTGTGTACGTGACCAATAAACTTTGATTTGATCTAGTAGAAACTGTCTCTGAGCCTGTTTATCAGACCTCATACACATTGTCATTGTAAATAGAAGATCACATGGCTGGGGAAATTGTGAGGTTATATTAATCAGTCCTGTCTCTGGTATCTCTGTGTGTCCCTAGGCCATCGCTCCTCTCCTGGAAAATAACCACCCTCCACCGGACCTGTGTGAGTTCTTCTGCAAGGTAAAGATGGGCCCCACTTCAACCTGTTGTCAAAATCAAACCCCATAACTGCCTTGGCCCTTCGTGCTTGTGTAATGGAGTTGAATTGGTAACCTCACTACTCCGCTTGAAATGCCTCCACCTGCGCCATCGAATAGTTAGCTTTTCAGTGGCGTAGCTGGTTAAGGCATTGTCTAGAGGGTGGTCACGTGTGTTTGCGAGGACAAAGGACAGATCAAGGTCCGGTAAGAGAAGGAAGCTATACTGTTAAGCAAGCACTGTGACGTCCCTCACACTAGGGCTGTTGTTGGAGCGGAAGATGGAACCACTTTGCTACCATGGCTGTCATTAACAGCCCATGTACAGTTTATCCAGGCCTAGGTAATAGATTCACATTATTGTTAAGATGATGGAGTGAATGGTTGTTTTGTGCAGCACTGTCGGGAGCGTCCACGGTCCATGGTTGTGATTGAAGTGTTCACCCCTGTGGTCCAGAGAATCCTCAAACACAACATGGTGAGCTAAGCGTTCCGTCTTGTTCCCTGTATAGGTTCACACTCAGTTTGTTTCTTTTCTTCTGTGGTTATATATTGGAGTGTCAAAGCCCACTGTGCCGCCTCTTGTCCTCTCTCTGTCCCCGTGTTTATTTCTCTGCCTCCTTTCTGTCTGTGCCAGGACTTTGGGAAGTGCCCCAGACTGCGTCTCTTCACTCAGGAGTACATCTTGGCTCTAAATGAGCTCAACGCTGGGATGGAGGTCGTCAAGAAATTCATTCACAGGTGAGTCAGTGACATGTTTTTAGGATGGTGATTTTTTTTTTCTCCACCAACCAGGAAAAGCTCAGGCCCTAGTTATTTTCAATAGTACTCCATGATTTACTCTGCTTTCTCCCTGTTCCATGGAGTCTATTGGGTGCTAATTGTGTGTGTGGCTGTGTTTCAGCATGCATGGCCCAACCGGGCAGTGCCCTCACCCACGTGTCCTGCCCAACCTGGTGGCAGTGTGCTTGGCTGCCATCTACTCCTGCTACGAGGACTTCATCAACAGGTGAGTGATCTGCTGTACTGTAGATCCAACACACAGACTCGACTCTCTGGCCCAATGAACATCCCTGGTTAGCTTAGGTTACTCACCTTCCCTTTTAAACATTTACCGAGGTGTTGACTTGAGTAATGAGTTATCATTATATCATCACCCCTGGGTCCTCAGCCCCTGTAGGAGAAAATTTGCTGGATTTCCGTTGCATTGTCACCCCAGAGAATCATTGCTTGGATACATGACCCTGAACACGCTCCCTCTAAGTATACAGGGGCTAATGCCGTTGTAACAGAGGCCTGGCTACAACCCCAGCAGAATGACGATGTATTCTAACTATGGACTTCTGAGTGTTAGTCTTGAGACGATTATGTAATGTGTGATACAATGACTCTCCATTCTTCTATTACACAAAATGGTCTCTCCATCTCCCCAACAAAATCTCTCTCTCTGTGCAGCCGGGACAACTCCCCCAGTCTGAAGGAGATAAGGAATGGCTGCCAGCAACAGAATGAGCGTAAACCCCCTCTGCCCCTCCGCCTGCTCCGCCCAGAGCCCCTGACACCCGCACCCACAGGTCTGCTGTCCCTCTCCCCTCCCCCCTCAGCTCCCCTCCCCCCTCCCCCCAAACTGCCCCTCTCTCCTCCGCCTTCCATCGTCAACTCCAGTGAGATCCTGGTGGAGTTGGAACGCAACAACAACACTGCCAACGCCAGGCGGAAGGGCCCAGGGGGAGGCGACAGTGAGCCCAACCTGATCGACTGTCTGCTGGTCAGCCCCGCCCTCAACGCCCTGTCAATCCAGCTGCCTGCCCAGGCCGACCGCGTGCTTGGCTGCTTCGCACTCATCCTCAAAATGCTGTGAGTTACCACTACTGTTACTGTATCCCCTCTGCCTTACTGTCTGCCTTACTGTGTGTGTTTAAATGTTAACAAGGGTTCATGTTTGGCACTATCTGTGTGGGCTGTGCTGAGTAGCACAACACAGCTGCTGCCTCTGATGTCCTACTGGAGAATCATTCAAAAGGAAGGAGTGTCTGCTAGTGTGTCTCTGAATGGATGGATGACATGGGTGTGACGATGTTTTGCAAGAGGGAAGTGGCACAAGTGGTTCTATTATGTGTGTGGGAACGAGGAATGACTGTAACTGTGACACTTAACAGACAGGAATCTGATCCTCTCCTCGTCCCATTGAATTGATGGATTTGTTTGGTGTCATAGGGCGACACTCGGGTTACCTCTCGTGATTCCCTGTGTGCCCAGCCCCCTGCTCTCATTATGTGTCCACCTTTCTGTTCTTACTCTTATCTCTTTCTCTCTGCAACCATTCAGGTCTGACTACGATGACTGGAGACCTGCCCTGGCTAGCCTGCTGCAGCCCATCCCATTCCCCAAAGAGTAAGTATACTGCCCTGGCTCTACACCTATCCACTTCCACCTCTTGTTCTCCCTCACCTTTCCTGGTCACTCCCCGGCCCTCCACCCTTCCTCCTCCAGGCTTTGTGGTCAGGGCTGGGACTTTGGGTGAGGGCCTGTCTCCGCCGTGGAGAGTGGCCTGGGAGTGGTGTTGACGTGGCTGTGCTGCTGAGGTGCCCTGCTGGGGATGAGGCGCCCCCCTGAGTGGCTGTTGTAATTGGCTCCTCAGTCCGGGCCCTCATTACCAGTCACCTACAGAGGGATGTTGTTGTCACAGCCGGCAGACTCACCTGCTGCTCACCTGCGCACCAGAGCCTAATCCAAGCGTTCAGGCGTCATTAGAAAGGGCAACAACACTCCGACACAACTCCTAGAGGGATTGAGTCAGACAGAAAACACACACCCCCAACTTCCGATAGATTGACATGTATTTGTGTGTTGTTGCTCAGATATGTTCAAACCAAAAAAAAATGGGATGCGTTTCCTATGCGATCCAACTGCAATCTGTTCAACATCTTACTGCATGTTTAAACATGTTTTATTCTCCATTTAATCATAATTATTGTATTTCATCTTGTTTTTAATGTGTATTCTTACCACCTCTTTAGGGCCCTTGCACATGCCAAATTTACAAAGTAAGTATCTACAGCCATGACTTCTAGTTAACAAATGTTACATTTCAGTTACCATCCTACAAGGAAAGCATGGCTTTGTGCCTGACTTGTCTGTCTGTTTTGAACAGAGAGCTGAAACATGTTATTCAGAGGTTTGCAGAGGACCCCAGACAGGAGGTTAGTGTGTGTGTGTGAATCTCTGACCATACATCACTGTTTCGCCTTAGTTCAGTGTTGGATTTGTGTGTGTGTGTGTGGTAGTCATTGTTGTGTGGTTGTTGCAGGTCCACTCCTGTCTGCTCAGTGTGCGCTCAGGAAAGGACGGTTGGTTCCAGCTCTACAGTCCAGGGGGTGTGGCTTGTGATGATGATGGGGAGCTCTTTGCCAGCATGGTGAGTGATTGGTGGTATTACCCTAATAATCCTGACCCTCATACCTACCTTCTGTTCTGATTGGCTGGACTTGACCTTTGACTCTCTCCTCCAGGTTCACATTCTTATGGGCTCCTGTTACAAAACTAAGAAGTTTCTCCTGTCCCTGGCTGAAAACAAGCTGGGGCCCTGCATGCTCCTGGCTCTGCGTGGGAACCAGACCATGGTTGAGGTGTGTGTGTGTGTGTGTGTGTGTGTGTGTGTGTGTGTGTGTGTGTGTGTGTGTGTGTGTGTGTGTGTGTGTGTGTGTGTGTGTGTGTGTGTGTGTGTGTGTGTGTGTGTGTGCCCTATGTACAGAGCTGACTTTTTTATTACTGTGTGTTTTTAGAGGTGTACAGGAAGCAGAGGTGACGTGTGTGTTTGTTTTAGATCCTGTGCCTGATGCTGGAGTACAACATCATTGAGAACAAGGACACCCAGCTGCAGATCATCTCCACCCTGGAGAGCACTCCGGTGGGCCTTCACATGTACGAGCAGCTGTGTGACAGGCAGAGGGAGCTCAAAGAGCTGGTGAGTTAATACCGCACTGTGCAAAAACAAAGGCTCGAACACAACACGCTCAACCTCACACTGCATTCCCAATTCTACTGTAATGTCTTCTCAAAATACACAAGGTCTGGGCTGTCAGCGGACAACTGTAGTATCTGCTCAGTTAAAACTGTTACTACTCTATACTGTCCACTCTGCTAGAGTTATCTATTCATTATCCCGTGTTACCTAGTGTTTCTGTATTGTTACTTCATGCAAATATGAACCCTTTATCTCATTTAAGAGACCTCCTATTTCATCATTGGCACATTGCTCATAGACACCACCTGCTGTCTGAATAGGGAACTGCTGTAATCAGTCGCCATTTTTTACATTTCCTTTCTCCCTCAGCAAAGAAAAGGAGGCCCCACCCGACTCACTCTGCCCTCCAAGTCTACAGTGAGATTGGCTTTTATTACACTACTGCCATTTCCTCAAACATTATTTGTTTTTCTTTCACCTGAACATGTGATAATATTTTTTTATACAAAATGTTCAAATTTAACATTTTTACATTTTGCGAGAAAGATGACCTGACTCTCCATGTCTCAATTCAATTTGAAAAACATGATGTCTCTCCCTGCCTCTGTATCTGACCATGTCTCTGTGTATCTCTGAGTAGGATGCAGACCTTGCCAGGCTGCTGAGCTCTGGCTCCTTTGGGAACCTGGAGAACCTGAGTCTTGCCTTCACCAACGTCACCAGTGCCTGTGCGGAACAGCTCATCAAATTGCCCTCTCTCAAACAGCTCAACCTTTGGTCCACCCAGGTCAGAACACACACACACACACACACACACACACACACACACACACACATCACATTTTTTGTTTTTATTTGAACTTTATGAGTAATACTCTGTATGACTTTGAAAGTCAAATCCTCTCTTCCTGTTTCTGTCTTTCCTTCAGTTTGGAGATACAGGATTGCGGTTGCTGTCTGAACACTTGGCGTGTTTGCAGGTGTTGAATCTGTGTGAGACACCCGTGACCGACGCCGGCCTGCTGTCCCTCAGCTGTAAGAACTCATCTAAATCATTTGACTATATGCTACTCACATATGGTATACAGTGGGGCAAAAAAGTATTTAGTCAGCCACCAATTGTGCAAGTTCTCCCACTTAAAAAGATGAGAGGCCTATAATTTTCATCATAGGTACACTTCAACTATGACAGACAAAATGAGGAAAAAAATCCAGAAAATCACATTGTAGAATTTTTTTTATGAATTTATTTGCAAATTATGGTGGAAAATAAGTATTTGGTCAATAACAAAGGTTTATCTCAATACTTTGTTATATACTCTTTGTTGGCAATGACAGAGGTCAAACGTTTTCTGTAAGTGTTCACAAGGTTTTCACACACTGTTGCTGGTATTTTGGCCCATTCCTCCATGCAGATCTCCTCTAGAGCAGTGATGTTTTGGGGCTGTTGCTGGGCAACACGGACTTTCAACTCCCTCCAAAGATTTTCTATGGGGTTGAGATCTGGAGACTGGCTAGGCCACTCCAGGACCTTGAAATGGTTCTTACAAAGCCACTCCTTCGTTGCCCGGTCGGTGTGTTTGGGATCATTGTCATGCTGAAAGACCCAGCCACATTTCATCTTCAATGCCCTTGCTGATGGAAGGAGGTTTTCACTAAAAATCTCACGATACATGGCCCCATTCATTCTTTCCTTTATCAGTCGTCCTGGTCCCTTTGTAGAAAAACAGCCCCAAAGCATGATGTTTCCACCCCCATGCTTCACAGTAGGTATGGTGTTCTTTGGATGCAACTCAGCATTTTTGTCCTCCAAACACGACGAGTTGAGTTTTTACCAAAAAGTTCTATTTTGGTTTCATCTGACCATATGACATTCTCCCAATCTTCTTCTGGATCATCCAAATCCTCTCTAGCAAACTTCAGATGGGTCTGGACATGTACTGGCTTAAGCAGGGGGACACGTCTGGCACTGCAGGATTTGAGTCCCTGGCGGCGTAGTGTGTTACTGATGGTAGGCTTTGTTACTTTGGTCCCAGCTCTCTGCAGGTCATTCACTAGGTCCCCCCGTGTGGTTCTGAGATTTTTGCTCACCGTTCTTGTGATCATTTTGACCCCACGGGGTGAGATCTTGCGTGGAGCCCCAAATCGAGGGAGATTATCAGTGGTCTTGTATGTCTTCCATTTCCTAATAATTGCTCCCACAGTTGATTTCTTCAAACCAAGCTGCTTACCTATTGCAGATTCAGTCTTCCCAGCCTGGTGCAGGTCTACAATTTTGTTTCTGGTGTCCTTTGACAGCTCTTTGGTCTTGGCCATAGTAGAGTTTGGAGTGTGACTGTTTGAGGTTGTGGACGGGTGTCTTTTATACTGATAACAAGTTCAAACAGGTGCCATTAATACAAGTAACGAGTGGAGGACAGAGGAGCCTCTTAAAGAAGAAGTTACAGGTCTGTGAGAGCCAGAAATCTTGCTTGTTTGTAGGTGAACAAATACTTATTTTCCACCATAATTTGCAAATAAATTCATAAAAAATCCTACAATGTGATTTTCTGGATTTTTTTCTTTTCATTTTGTCTGTCATAGTTGAAGTGTACCTATGATGAACATTACAGGCCTCATCCTTTTAAGTGGGAGAACTTGCACAATTGGTGCCTGACTAAATACTTTTTTGCCCCACTATACTTCACACCTGCCCTACAACCTCATACATTCAGTATAGAACAGGCCTTCCACACAGCCTCCTAGATCTATATATGTTCATGTAGGTTAAGGTGACATGTTTATGCGTGTCTCTTCCAGCCATGAAGAGCCTGTGCAGTTTGAACATGAACAGCACAAAGCTCACAGCAGACACATACGAGGACTTAAAGGTAAGATGAACCGTGAGACCCTCTCTGTTGATAAGAACACCGAATTATAGTTTGTGGTATCTTATCTTTTCTCCTCTCTCTTCCTGTCAGGCCAAACTCCCCAATCTGACGGAGGTGGATGTCCGCTACACCGAGGCCTGGTGAACACATCCTGTGTGACATCACTAGAACACCAACTCCATCCAAACATGAGGATTACCTGATATCAACAGAACACATAGTCTCTCTTACATCAACAACAAGAGGATCCTCTCCCATCTGTAGACGAGGACCTTTTTTTATTTGTTTTTATCTGGAGACGACATCAGAACGCCTGGACCTCTCTAGTAACATCATGTCAAGCGAGAATTACTATCTTTCTAGTGACATCGTCAAAATACAAGGAGCTCCTTTTTTAGCGACATCATCAAAAAAGCAAGGACCCACTTTCTTGTGACACAAGGGACCTTCTCTTTCTCTCTCATGTGTGGTTTCTCACTCAGTTCCTGTCCACATCATCCTATTTGCCCTCAATAGACTCCTCATAGATTTATTCAGTGTTGTGTCAAATGTACACAGAACACCAAGTAAACAAGTGGATATTTCTCCCCTCCCACTCTCTCTGAGGACCTTTATGTTTAAATGCACTCTTCCCTCCATTTACTGGGAGCTCTTCTATCCTTGTCTGATCAAGGTTAGATAACCAGGTCACATTCCAGTACACTTTTGATATTGCTTCTAGTTCAATCCAAATGTAGCTCTAAAGATGTGTCCAATTGTCATTTCGGTCTTGTTTTTTTTGTTTGGGTTCTTTCAGGTTCAGATTCTGGCCTTTCCAGTCCTTTATTGGGGATGAGGTGCTACCTCAAACAAAATAAAAATTGCAAGACTGTGCCTAATTCCTCATATGACACTCAATCAATTTTTATCAACTTGAATGAACATATTTTTCCAGACATCTCTGCATTCATATATTGTGTGTGACATTTAAGCAGACATTTCAGGAGCTCTGCTCTGTGGTTGCAACACTATTAAAAGGAAGAAATGTTTCCTTTTAATTTGTGTTTTCAATGTACATAACTCCCATATTTAATAGAATGATTGTGTAGTAGGTGGTCTGGGACTGCCTTGTATTTATGATTTCTCAACTTCATATCCCTCTTTCTGCCTCCCATTATTTTCTCATATGTTAAGACACTTTCCAGGCATACCGCAGTTGACTTTCATCACACAATCAATCAAGATGTTGCCTAACATTCTTATCCATGCTGAGGCCTAAACTGAAGCCCTATGTGCACCTTGCATCAACCTCTCAATGTTGACTTTTTGGCATGATGGTACAAGTTTTTCTAAAGATAAATATGGGATACATTTTGATATTGGCTGTAGATATACAGGCCATGGTCATCCTTAGGAGTATTTTGTGATAAATGTCAGGAGTGAACAGACTCTGTAGAGGCAACAGCATGGTGTATAGATGACCCTGTTTTAAAAAAGCAGCACATAACCTGCCCAGAGTCTCTAGAATAAGACCTTTGTGGTTAGTCGGTCAGTACCAGAGTGGAAAGCCAAACAAGTTAATTTCTGTTTCAATCCTTTTTTTTTTGTTGCCATACTGCACTTCAAACACAAATATATTGTATCATACATCAGTACTATCTGATACAGTGGCATAGAATCACGTGGACTCCAACATGCTAATCATTTGTTCACAGAGCCACATTTCTCTCTACTCTGACTAGGTATCCCTCTTTCCCTTTGCCCATCAAGCATGGAGAGAGGGCACTGTTTTGGAGTATGCTCACCCATTATGTAGTACATGTAGCTGGGGTAAAATGTTTCATTCCTCCATCTTCATTTGGAATCATGAGAACACTGTTTGCATGGGCAATACCACCAGTTCTGAATAGATTTCCTATATTATTACCAAGGAATGTGATATTACAGCATTCAGGTATGTGGTAACTTGGCCCACACAAACTGCAGAAGAGTTGTCCCTCTGTCTCTTCTGCTTTAGGTGGTTTTGATGAATCTGTTCCTTCTCTGTGCCCTTTCAGGGCGTCTCGTACACAATTGGAGCGTTATTCTGTATGCCCGACTCTGGTTCCCTCTACTTTTGTTTTCTCCAGAATGCTCAAGAATTCTTTCCGTTCAGTTTTGGCAGAACTTTCAGGACACAGTTGGACACCGTCCAATAAGATTTCAATGCTATGTTTATTTTGAGTGCCACGACGGTTCGGTGCACGAAATGTTGTTGTATATGGCCACCAGGCTTAGGACCTCATGCTGTCACATCCTGTATAATGTAAATACAAGTGTATATAATTTTCTGTCCCTCTCTATGTTCCCCTCCGCTCTGTGTTTCTCTTAGTCTCCCTGTTAGGGAGGCTGTTGCCTTCATCTTCAGGATGTGTGCGTGTGGTCATTACTTTAATTTTCACACAAAGTGCACTGTAATCTAACTTCCATTATGTTTTCATGGTAATTGTTATGGCTGATTTTGTATTTGTTTCAACGGTTTGTTTGATTTGATCACTTTAATCAAGTGTTTGTCATCTGTTTTGTATGTACAGTACCAGTCAAAAATGTGGACACTTACTTTCTTTTTACTATTTTCTACATTTTAGAATAATAGGGAAGACATCAAACCTATGAAATAACACACATGGAATCATGTAGTAACCAAAAATGTGTTTAACAAATCAAAATATATTTGAGATTCTTCGAAGTAGCCACCCTTTGCCTTGATGACAGCATTGGACACTCTTGGCATTCTCTTAAACAGCTTCATGGTGAATGCTTTTCTAACCGTCTTGAAGTAGTCCCCACATATTCTGAGCACTTGTTGGCTGCTTATCCTTCACGCTGCGGTCCCAACTCATCCCAAACCATCTCAATTGGGTTGAGGTCGGGTGATTGTGGAGGTCATCTGATGCAGCACTCATCACACCTTTGTCAAATAGTCCTTACACAGCCTGGAGGTGTGTTGGATCATTGTCCTGTTGAAAAAGAAATAATAGTCCCACTAAGGGTGAACCAGATGGGATGGCGTATAGCTGCAGAATGCTGTGGTAGCCATACTGGTTAAGTGTGCCTTGAATTCTAAATAAATCACTGACCGTGTCACCAGCAAAGCACCATCACACCACCACCTCCATGCTTCACGGTGGCAACCACACATGCGGAGATCATCCGTTCACCTACTCTGCGTCTCACAAAGACACGGCGGTTGGAATCAAAATTCTCAAATGTGGACTCGTCAGACCAAAGGACAGATTTCCACCAGTCTAATATCCATTGTCGTGTTTCATGGCCCAAGCAAGTCTCTTATTATTAGTGTCCTTCAGTAGTGGTTTCTTTGCAGCAATTCAACCATGAAGGCCTGGTTTGCGCAATCTCCTCTGAACAGATGTGTCTGTTACTTGAACTCTGTGAAGCATTTATTTGGGCTGCAATTTCTGAGGCTGGTAACTAATGAACTTATCCTCTGCAGCAGAGGTAATTCTGGGTCTTCCTTTCCCGTGGCAGTCCTCATGAGAGCCAGTTTCATCATAGTGCTTGATGTTTATTGCGACTGCACTTTAAACTTTTGAAGTTCTTCAAATTTTCCGGATTGACTGACCATGTTTGTCTTAGCTTATTTGAGCCGTTGTTGCCATGATATGGACTTCGTCCTATTGGTAAAATACCATCTTCTGTATACCACCTCTACCATATCACAACACAACTGATTGACTCAAATGCATTAAGGAAAGAAATTCCACAAATGTACTTTTCATAAGGCACACCTGTTAATTGAAATGCATTCCGGGTGACTACCTCATGGGGCAGCAGGTAGCCTAGTAGTTAGAACATTGGGCCAGTAACCGAAAGGTTGCTAGATCGAGTCCCTGAGCTGACAAGGTAAAAATCTGTCGTTCTGCCCCTGAACAAGGAAGTTACTAGGCCGACATTGTAAATAAGAATTTGTTCTTAACTGACTTGCCTAGTTAAATAAAGGTCAAATAAAATGAAGCTGGTTGAGAGAATGCCAAGTGTGTGCAAAGCTGTCATCAAGGGTTGCTACTTTGAAGAATCTAAAACATATTTTGATTTAGTTTAACTTTTTTTTTTTTTTTTTACTATATGATTCCAAATCTGTTATTTCATAGTTTGGATGTCTACAATGTACAATGTAGAAAATTGTATAGAAAAACCATTGAATGAGTAGGTGTCCAGACTTTTGACTGGTATATCAGCTGATGTTTTTTTTATTTTAACTTTCTTTTTTACGATTTTGAATATGAAAAGGGTCAGATCACTAGCTCTGCAGTCGCCCTACCCCCTTTGTCCATGGGTTACCACGATGTTCTGATCGAAGCGCAATGATGAGCAGTACATGTCGTAGACCAGCGACTGAATCACCTTTGTGTGATTACAGACCTTTTGTATTGCTGGAATACATTAGCTTGTGCACAAAATACTGTGTATAATGATATGAACATAGTATGTATGTATGCCAGTGAGTTTACTGGTTACTGTACTGTTTGTACACTGGTGAGATACTGTGTGATAAATGGAGAGATTCAATATGTGGAATTATTTTTTTGTAACCAGTGACAGAATCTGCTCTTGGACCATTTCTATTGATGTGGTAATAGTGGGTGGGGTGGAGGGGGGGCAGTGGGAACTTTTTTTTTTTTTTTTGTAGCCCTGATGCTCCTCTAGTTTTTAACATTTCAAATGTATAGTTAAAGAGGGAGACCTAGAGGTGGGAATGTGGAGGGTTTTATTACTGTAGAGGAAATTGTGATTGTTATTAAAAAAATATATTAATTTGTTATATTGCTATCCTGTGGAGCTCACTGTGCTTTGCTTGGGTTTATGTCTCCTCTTCTCCCTAATTCCCTCTCTCTTCTCATTCTTCTCTATCCAGAGGTGATATTACCTGTTCTAATTTTTCGGGAATTTGTAAAGATTTTTCATTAGAATTGTGACTGCGGCTTGAGTCTTAATGTGGTTGACAGCGGGGTGCCTGCTGCTGTGGCACCCCCCCCAGCTGGCTCAGTCATGGACATAAACTAGGTTTCCCATGATTCCTGTAATTTTTGCAGATCAAACGCTGCCCTCATTTTCTCTTGTCTGTGTTATCTGCTTCTACAGCTGGGTTACTGCTGCTGCTGCTCTGTGGCTGTTGTAATACAAATACAAGACCTTCTACAGGAAAATAAGAACTATGATGTGAAATAATTTCAATCAAAATAAACTGTCTGAATATGTTTCAAATGTGAGTGCTGCATAGTTATTTATAGGATCACTAAATTTCACTGGGATGTCAAACATCCCATAGTTAAACCTCATAAAATGAAGTCAAGCTAGTCAGCAGAGGTCATGTTTTGACAAAATGATGCAGAGGAACCCTAGACAAATATATAAACAAAGGATTATCAAAGCAACATAATTAAAATGTTGGAAAATAAAGGTGCTCTATGCAACAATTCCACCTGCAAATAGCCCTTTTGTTCAAAAAACTCAGAAATTGCAAAGGTTCAAAAATATATATATATATATGCAATCACCTCTCCTACAGAGGTATGTCACACATTATCTCTCTTTTGGCATTGGCTTTGAAAGACTGAAGCTTGGGAGGCAACCCCACAGGCTCAGGATTAGCTGACCTCAGGAATATAATTTACTGTTGATTTCTTTTCCTGTATCCTAGGACAGAGCAGAGGACCAGACAAGAGAGAATTAATGTATGCCCATTATGACATTTTATTGTAACATGAAAGGAGCATAACTCGGCCTACTTCTGTTTGCAGGTGTCTTGGATCTTCTCTGTTTTTCATTGGTGCTGAACTCTCATGAGGTCATTGCGGAGCTGTGGGGGGGTCGGAGCTCTGCTGGCTGGCGTGGGTGTCGTACAGGAAAAGCTTGTTGCTTAGCTCCGCCTGCCTCCTCCGCAGTTGGCTAGTTGATGAGTATAGCTCCTCTGCTTCTGAATGGCACAGGCTCACCATCCAGACACACAAACACCACCAGTAACTCACATCAAAGGCTGTTTCCAGTCAACATGCAGTGTGTGTCCACCTGCTGCACATTGATGTAGACTAGTAAAGAAGCTAGCTCTATGCTGTCATTGAAACCATTTTTCAGAGGAACTGAACGGTGCCCTAAGAGACAGAGAATAGTGTGTTAATGTGTAAACAAGGAGCCTATGGGTTCATGCACCGCATATTAGTGTGTGGATCCTACCTGAGTGGATGCCCTTCACAAGGAAGGTAGCCTGAGCCAGGATGTTTGGGTCTGAGAACATGTCCTCATTCACCACGAAGCGCAGGAAGGTGATTGTTACCTGAACAAGTCCAGTTACCAACATAAATAAATACACAATCATCTTTGAAACAACACACAGAAGCTGAGTTTCTTTAATTAGCTGGAAAGTAATTCCATCCACTCAAACCCCTGCTCCCACTCCTTACGAGAGAGAACGGTCTTAAACTTGTTGTCCTCTGTGTGTCCACACAGCTCCGTCTCTACAAAAGGGCTGGCGATGCTACGGCCTGGCTTCGGCAGGTGTCTGGCAGCTAGCACCTACAGGCGGCAGCACAACAGATTCAGTGCTCAACAGTAACCAGTTTGTTTACCATGTGAAAGATTATCAGGGATATGTCATTGTAAATAAATCATTCTGGACAATAAGGAGAGCCTTACTCTGACAGTAAGGGTGAACTTGACTTTCCTCTTCTCCAGCTGTGGATCATAGCTGTCAGAGCACAACTTTTCTGTCTGTTGCCTGTATGTGGACTGAAGAGGGCACTGTTGAGTTGAGTATTTATCTGGGACACAAACAATTGATTACCACTGGTACACCGAGAAAGCACTTTTTTCATCTCTGTGAACACAATTCAGGAGGCACTCACTCTCTAGTTTAGGTCTACTTTGCACAGAATACTAGTTATCTCATTCCTCCATCTTTAACACATGCTTGCCAAACCCACCTGCAATCTGAAAGTTGAGCGCCACCATGTGGCAGCCGCAGGCCCACAGAGGGTAAGGGTCGTAGTTGGATGAGTCCACATGTTGGCCCTTGGGGTAGATGCGGCTCAAGGCCTTGCCTTGACTCTCCACAACAATCAAATGTGGTGGACCCCAGGAAGAGTAGCAGCTGCGAAACAGGATCCAAATAAAGGTTATACCTCAGGAAGTCTGGAGTTCTGTTCTTGGCCGGGGTCTTGTTCTCCACGAAGGAGCGGATCTTTTTGTAGCAATATTTCACTGTGGGGACATGGTTGGGAATGGGCAGGCTGAGTTTGATCAGACCAATACGAATATTTGTTTATTTATTTGGATCCTGTTTCACAGCTGCTACTCTTCCTGGGGTCCACCACATTTGATTGTTGTGGAGAGTGACTTATTCTGGTAGTAATCATAAGAGTGTGAGTTAACCAGCCATACTGTTTTTTAGTAGCTACTATCTTGTCTCATCGCTACAACTCCCGTACGGGCTCGGAAGAGACGAAGGTTGAAAGTCATGCCTCCTCCGATACACAACCCAACCAAGCCGCACTGCTTCTTAACACAGCGCGCATCCAACCCGGAAGCCAGCCGCACCAATGTGTCGGAGGCTACACCGTGCACCTGGCAACCTTGGCTAGCGCGCACTGCGCCCGGCCCGCCACAGGAGTCGCTGGTGCGCGATGAGACAAGGAGATCCCTACCGACCAATCCCTCCCTAACCCGGACGACGCTAGGCCAATTGTGCGTCGCCCCAAGAATTGTGAACACCAAGAAACCAGCTATAAGGAGGCAGCTAAGGCAACAGTGCATCGTCCTCCTTCTCAGGATTGTGCCCAGTGCTCTTTATAACGCAACTGGCTAGTTTGTCTGTCTGTAAAGAGAAGGGCTGCTCTGACTGGATAGAGCGAAGCTGTCTCCCTTTACTCCTTTCATATTTCACCCGATCACATCTCATCGCATGTTTCAGTCTGATCATGTAGCCTGCTGTTACTATGATAAATCAATAGGCAATGATCTTTTCTAGCAAGCTATCAACAAGCGAAGCGAGAGTAGGGAAAGAAGAAGAAACACTGATGTGCATTGTTACACCCCTAATAACAATACAATAGATCAGGGGTGTCAAACCAGTGGAGGCTGCTGAGGGGAGGAGGGCTCATAATAATGTCTGGAATGGAGCAAATGGAATGGCATCATCAGCTGTATATTAAAGGTTGACAGTGCATGTCAGTGCAAAAACCAAGCCACAAGGTCGAAGGAATTCTCCATAGAGCTCAGAGACAGGATTGTGTTGAGGCACAGATCTGGGGAAGGGCACCAAAAAATTCTGCATCATTGAAGGTCCCCAAGAACACATTGGCCTATCATGGATCCCCCACGGTACTAATGCTTATTCTGTTCACCAGTTCCGGGAAGTCTACGTCACCGGCTTCACTGAACGGGATTCATTATCATCAACCCCGGACTGTCTTGTCTGATCACACACACCTGGTTCCCATTTCCCCTGATTAGTATGTTATATATGTTCACTCTGTCTTTGTCGGTTATTGTTCCCATGTCCGTTGGTGGTGTGAGTACCTATGCATGGTGCAGCTGGTATGCTACGTACTTTATATATTGTGTATTACGTGTATCGTCCCGTGGCTTCAACAAGGTTTACCCTCGCTCTTTTGTTTGGGTATATTTGTTTGGGTGTATTAAAAACCCATATTGTGTATTCCTGCACTTGTCTCCAAAATCCTTTATACCAGCATGACATGGCCTCCATCATTCTTAAATGGAAGAAGTTTGGAACCACCTTGACTCTTCCTAGCCCAGCCAAACTGAGCAATCGGGTGAAGGAGGTGACCAAGAATCCGATTGTCACTCTGACAGATCTGAGTTCCTCTGTGGAAATGGGAGAACCTTCCAGAAGGACAACCTGAGAACTTGAGAGGATCTGCAGCGAATAATGGGAGAAACACCCCAAATACAGGTGTGCCAAGCTTGTAGCGTCTTACCCAAGAAGTCTGTAATCACTGCCAAAGGTGCTAACAAAGTACTGAGAAAAGGGTCTGAATTTTGTGATGTTTCAGTTTTTTTTCTAAAAACGTGTTTTCGCTTTGTCATTATGGGGTATTGTGTGTAGCTTGATGAGGGAATGTTTTTAAAATCCATTTTAAAATAAGGTTGTAACATAACAAAATGTGGAAAAAGTCAAGGGGTCTGAATACTTTCTGAATTCACTGTATTTGATACCATTCCATTTATTCCAAACTCATTCCATATGGCCTAGTGTCTGCAGGTTTTTGTTTTTTCCTTTCAATTAGGCCCTAGACAACCAGGTGTGAGGAGTACCTTACTAATTAGCGGCCTTAATTCATCAATCAAGTACAAGGAAGGAGCGAAAACCTGCAGACCATTGGCCCTCCATGGAATGCGTTTGACACCTGTGGGGTAGATGTATTTGATGCGTAGTCTGAAGGGGAAAACGTGTTTGTTTTTTGTTGTGTGTGAAAACTTCTTTCAGTTTTGACATGCAACATTTTAATTCGAGTTGTGTAGCCTGTTCAGTTCAGTCAGTCAGCATTAGTGATTCGTATTTTCCTGAAATGTTTGGGAAACGGCACATGAATGCAACAGTCCGTTTGTGTGTGTGTGTGTGTGTGTGTGATGCACGTGTATTTCTACACTTTATGTAGCCGTTAACCATGATGCTAATGTAAACTGTCCTTCCAAAAATCTTTCTCAATTAAATGTTAACTACAAAGTTGCCTATAGGCCTACATGGCAGAATGATGTCATGATTATTTACATCAATCTACTTGCCATTTGTTTTGCAAATTCTGTTGTTTTGCAATCACATTAGCACCATGCAAAATACTGATCACTCCTCCTACCAGATCCTTTGTCTCAGATTTGATATGGTTGAACACTTCCTCAAAAAAGTTGTCAGGGAAAAATAGCTGCAGTTTTCCTCCATAGTCCCCTTTCCACCTGTAGGGAGCACCCGACAGAGGTTTGGATGTTCCTAATCTGACGTGTGTGTTCTTGGGCATCTCCATCCATCACTGTCTTTGGACACATTGTGGATCAGAGCCCCCTTGCAGAAGCTTACTCAGTTCATCAGGTCTCATGGGTCTGTAGTCGTACGTTTTAACTGTGCTCTTAGGCTTGTGGTGTTACAAATACAGTATATCAACAGGTAGCTGCATACATTAATACACATACAAACACACTACATTTGAAATTGCTTGAGAAAATCTATAAAAATTACCTCAATTTAGGGAAACATGTTAAAGGGATACTTCGGGATGTTAGCAATGAGGCATGCTAGAAGATACCCGTAGACTTCCACTAATTGTGATAATTCTAGTTAGCAATTGCGCTTGCGATAGTTAGCAACTTCCTTGAAAATGCAAGAAAATACATCAAATGGTATCCATGAGTTAATTTGACAACTGTTCAGCCATCAGCTCCACAGACTCCATCAAAAGCTTGTCCTGGAATACCTCTCTGAAGAGACGAGCCATCTGCCTCTGCTGCTCTATGAGGCAGTGCTCCTCGATGGAGAGAACCACAGGGTATTTGACAACAACAGCACCACAACGCTCAGTCAACACAGGTGGAATGTTCTAGAAACATTTACAGTCCTCAGTTGTAAAGCACTTCAGGTGTGGGTATGTTTGTTAGTTTGGGCGTGTTTTCTCAGACAGAAAAAGACTCACTCAGATGTGACGAAGGCATGGTCATTGATAGCCTTCACCACTTCCTCAAACTTGATCTTGGTGGTCCTGGTCCAGCCATGGTATATGATGGGCTCACCTGGCCCTTCCCAGCAGTCCACTACAGGCCCACACAACAGAATACAATCCTTTAGAACTATATAAGTAAATGGATAATGTAATGAGGCCAAATTGAAATATGTGAGGGACTTTTTATGGAGTTTAAGGTGTACTATTAACACTCAACACAGCAGCATCGCAGACGCAGGCAGCGTACATAGGCCTCAGTGGATAACTCGCTCCGCAGCTGGTCTCCAGTCAAGTACCTGAAGGAAAAACATCACAACAAGAAATACAAAATGCAGGCAAATCATTAACATAATTTGTGTGTTTATTATAACATCATCCACAGCCTATTCATCACATCGTTTTACAGTATTGCTGACATTCTTTACTGTGCTGACAACTGTACTAACACTTGGTGTGAAACATTGATTAAAAAAAAGTGAAGTAGTCTTTCATAGTGTTGTCGTGTATTTCTGTGTTATATGGCGGTACTGACGTGTTATGTGAGGAGTTGATCCAATAGAGGGACAGTGGGTTGTTCGTGTCCAAGTTGCACATCTGAGTATTTCTCATCCCAAATCGAGTTCTCCTCAGAGAAGAGGAAACTGAGGAGCTAAAGGAAGCGAAGAGAGAGAGAACGAGAGCGCTGTGACAAACATAACACACTATTCTCCACTCCCCATACAGACAAATCACACACCGTGTCCCACCTTGCTGACAGTGAACTCTGGATCGTTGGTCTTCCTCATGGTTTTGTCTATAAAGATGGTCATCAGCTCTCTGACCTGGTCCACGACTCTTGAGAGAGAGGAGCAGAGAGGAAAAAAGAGAGAAAAAAGTACAATAAAGGGAATTATAAAAGGTAGATTAAACACTGACTGAAAATTACAGTTTTACCAATTGTATAATTGAAAGATAGCTTGATTCTTACCTTCTGCTGGTACAGAAGAAACCGTTGGAAATCATGGAGAAGAACTGCAGAGGCATATGGTTTATCTTTACTACTACAGTAGGGTAGAACCACAACACACCAACAACAAGACAAGTTTACCGGTCCGGTATAAGCCGAGAAAATGATTGATTGTGATTGTAGAACTACATACAGTATTTCAAAGAAATAGAAAGACCCACCCCATGACGAAAGCACACGACTACCTTTAATTTTTATCATAGGTACACTTCAACTGTGAGAGCCGGAATCTATGTCATGCAATAAAATTCAAATTAATTACTTAAAAAGCATACAATGTGATTTTCTAGATTTTTGTTTTAGATTCCGTCTCTCACAGTTGAAGTGTACCTATGATAAAAATTACAGACCTCTACATGCTTTGTAAGTAGGAAAACCTGCAAAATCGGCAGTGTATCAAATACTTGTTCTCCCCACTGTATCTATATAAGGTCCCACGGTTGACAGTGCATGTCAGAGCAAAAACCAAGCCACAAGGTTGAATGAATCGTCCATAGAGCTCCGAGACAGGATTGTGTCGAGGGTACCAAAAAATTGTGCAGCATTTAAGGTCCCCAAGAACACAGTGGCCTCCATCATTCTTAAATGGAAGAAGTTTGGAATCACCTAGACTCTTCCTAGAGCTTGTCACCCATGTAACGGCTGTCATAGGTGGAAGAAGGAGAGGACCAAGGTGTAGCGTGGTACGTGTTCATGATCTTTTAATTACACTGAACACTAGAACAAAAATAATAATAATAAACAGAACAAACGAAACAGCCCTTCTGTTACAGAGACAGAGACAGAAAACAACTACCCAGAACTCAAGGGGGAAAACAGGCTGCCTAAGTATGGTTCTCAATCAGAGACAGCTGTCAATCGTTGTCTCTGATGGAGAACCATACTTAGGTAGCCTGTGTTCCCACTATGATTTGTGGATAGTTGTTTTCTGTTTTGTGTATTCACCTGACAGAACTGTTTCGTTTCTTCCTTTCACTTTGTTATTTTGTTTTGTGTGTTCAGTCTAAAAAATTAACATGGACACTTACCACGCTGCATATTGGTCCGATCCTTCCTATTCCTCCTCAGACGGCGAAGAGATTCGTTACAGCCCAGCAAAACTGAGCAATCAGGGGACAAGGGCCCTTGGTCAGGGAGGTGACCAAGAACTAAATTATCACTCTGACAGAGCTCCAGAGTTCCCGCTATGAAGATGGGAGAACCTTCCAGAAGGACAACCATGTCTGCAGCACTCCACCAATCAGGCCTTTATGGTAGAGTGGCCAGATGGAAGCCACTCCTAAGTAAAAGGCACATGACAGCCTGCTTGGAGTTTCCAAAAGGCACCTAAAGGACTCACAGACCATGAGAAACAAGATTCTCTGGTCTGATGAAACCACGATTGAACTCTTCGGCCTGAATGCCAAGCGTCACGTCTGGAGGAAACCTGGCACCATCCCTAAGGTGAAGCATTGTGGTGGCAGCATCATGCTGTGGGGATGTTTTTCAGTGGCAGACTGGGAGACTAGTCAGGATCGAGGGAAAGATTAACGTAGCTAAGTACAGAGAGATCCTTGTAAAAAACCTGCTCCAGAGCGCTCAGGACCTCAGACTGGGGCGAAGGTTCACCTTCCAAGAGGGCAAAGACCCTAAGCACACACCCAAGACAATGCAGGAGTGGCTACGGGACGAGTCTCTGAATATCCTTGAGTATATCCCGGACTTGAACCTGATCGAACATCTCTGGAGAGACCGGAAAATAGCTGTGCAGAGACGCTCCACATCTAACCTGACAGAGCTTGAGAAGATCTGTAGAGAATGGGAGAAACTCCCCAAATACAGGTGTGCCAAGCTTGTAGCATCATACCCAAGAAGACCCAAGGCTGTAATCGCTGCCAAAGGTGCTTCAACAAAGTACCGAGTACAGGGTCTGAATACTTTATGTAAATGTGAAATTTCATTTTTAATTAGCAAAAAATTATACAAACCTGTTTTCGCTTTGTCATTATGGTAGAGCCATGCAATGCACTTGGTTGAATTGGAAATTAATATTCGAATGGAAATTTTGGAAATGCACATACTAATAGATTAGAAATTAGATCGACATTCGGATGTGCAACCGGTGTTTTGTCTCGTCTGCCAATTCTATTAGGAATATTAACACAAGACCCCCGCCAGAGACTATTACAGGTGCACAAAAGACATCACCTTTGCGCTCCAGTTGAACCTAAAAGCAGATTTCCCCCTTGTCACTCTGTCACTTTGCTTTCCACTTGCACAGCTACAAAAAAATGGAACGTTTTAAGACTTACACAATAAATGAAACAATCAGTGCTATAGCTGTAAAGTAGCCTCTTCTATAAATTAGGCTACAGATGAAATAAGTTATGATGAACTTCACAGGGTGGTGAAAGTGCACGGTGATGAGCTTGATGCTTCTTTCCAGTAAATATCGAGGATCTTATTTTGGTGACAGGATCATCAATGCTTGGCTGTCATTTGACAGAATATCAAAATGTATTTTTTTCCATATTAATCTCATCATGTTGGCCATACATGGGCACGTGCCAATACCGGAGTGGGCACACTCGCTGTCTAACACAACATCTTTTGTGGGAAAACCATCAGTAGTGTTGGAAATGTGATGGAAAGCCATTTACCATGTATTTTTTATTTGGTACATGGGAATTTACCCACAAAAAAAGTGTTTTTGTGTGTGCTACATCATCACGCACAGCCTTTTATCTGCAACAAGTCAATTTGATAGAAACATCTCTGGTGGGAAAATGTGCATATTGTTTTTAATGCAGATTTTAGAATATTCACATAAAAATCTGTCAAAAATTGGAAGAAAACCTAGCTAGTGTTAGCAGTGGTCTCCTTGTCAAAACTAAGACTGTTGCTGAAACAAAGACGGTTCCATCGACCTATTGGAGGAAGGCTCCACACCACTGTCTCACTTGAGTATTTTACCTATTTATTGTCAGATTATCTCATTTTGCGCTTTTGTAGTGTTAGCAAGTATGTGTGTTTTCTATCCCAGTTCGCTCCTCTCTCTGTAGGTTTTACAGAAACTCCCCGCCCCTTGGCTGCAACACTTCTTATTTGGTGTACCCTGCACGCACCACCCATGTGAAATTCCTGGTCTCTGGCAGTGTTTGGAACTGCCAATCTGCGGTCAATAATGCAGAGTTCATGGATCACCCCAGAGAACACTGCTACTCCAGCTGCTCTCTCTTTATCTCGTCTCTTATATTCCCGAGAGCCTCTGGTTGTCGCAGTGGTGGCACAGGGCTGCTAATTTTTCCTAAATGGAGATTTTCTCTTTTCTCCCTCACTCACCTGATCATCTCCTCATTTGAATTTCAAGCTGTCACTGTCACTTGTCCACTCAAGCTTAACATTGTTGTCATCTATCACCCACCAGGTTCCCTTAGAGAGTTCTTCAATGAGTTTGACTTCTTAATAAGCTAATTTCTTGACGATGGCTCACCGCTCTTTCGTACCGGGAGACTTCAACTTCCTGACATCTGCCTTCAATTAATTTATTTTCAACTCTTTCTTTCCCCTCCTTGCCACTTCTGACCTCACCCTTTCCCAGTTCCTTCCCACTCACAAGGCAGGCAATACGCTTGACCTCATCTTTACAAGAGGCTGTTCGCCTACTAATCTCATGGCAACCCCCCTCTAAGTCTCTGATCACTACTTTGTTTTCCTTTTCTGTCTCCCTCTCCTCCAAGCCTAGCCACTCAGACCCTAACCAGATGGTCATGCACAGTCGCAATCTTCGCTCTCTCTCTCCTACTACTTTCTCCTCTTCTATCCTATCATCTCTCCCTTCTACTAAATCCTTCTTCATCCAGTCTCCTGATTCTGCCTCTTTGACATTACTATATTCCCTTTCTGTATCATATGACTTGCACTGTCCCCTTTCCTCCCGGTTGCCTTGGCCCTCCCCTCTTGCTCCGTAGCTGAGTGACTCATTCTGAGCTTAAATAATAGGGCTGCGGTCAGCTGAGTGAAAATGGAGGAAAACTAAACTTCCGGAGGACTTATCATCTTTTCACTCCCTCCTCTCTACGTTCTCTTCGTCTGTATCTGTTGCTAAACCTACTTTATCACTCTAAATGTCAAGTTTCTGCCTCTAACCCTAGGAAACAATTTTCTACATTCTCCTCCCTCCTTAATCCTCCACCTCCTCGCTCACTGTGGACGACATGGTCAACTACTTTGAAAAGAAGATTGATGACATCCGCTCCTCATTTACTCAGCCTATTGAGTCCACTGGTCCCACTCACACATAACTACCCTACACCTTGACCTATTTCTCCCTTCTCTCTCCAGATGAAATCCTGTGACTAGAAACCCTCCTCAAGAATCCAAAATTCAACCCCTCTGACGTAAAAAAAAAAAAACTATTTATTTTCTTTCCAAAACACTAGTGCCGTCTCTGACCAACTCTCTTGCTATCTCTCTCAGAACGATGTACTTGGCCCTAACCAGGGATGGGTCACTCTCTGCACTGCCAAAGCTGACTCTATCTCCTCTGTTCTCATCCTCCTTGATCTATCCACTGCCTTCAACACTATGAACCATCAAATCCTCCTCTCCACCCTCTCAGGGCTGGGCGTCTCAGGCTCTGCACACTCTAGGACTGCATCCTACCTGGCAGGCCACTTCTACCAGCCGACATGGAGAAGATCTTTGTCTGCACCACGTACTCTCACTACTGGTGTCCCCCAGGGCTCGGTTGTAGGCCCTCTCCTGTTCTCTCTATACACAAAGTCACTCGGTTTCTTCATATCCTCACATGGTCTCTCCTATCATTGCTATGCGGATGACACTCAACTACTTTTCTCCTTCCCCCCTTGACATGCATCTCTACGTGCCTGGCAGATATCTCAGCTTGGATGTTGGCCCACCACCTCAAGCTCAACCTCGACATGACAGAGCTGCTCTTCCTCCTAGGGAAGGCCTGCCCGCTCCAAGACCTCTCCATCACGGTTGACAACTCCACGGTGTCCCCCTTCCAGTGCAAATAACCTTGGCGTGACCCTGGACAACACCCTGTCGTTCTTTACAACATCAAAGCAGTGACTCGCTCCTGCAGGTTCATGCTTTACAACATCCATAGAGTACCACCATACATCACACAGGAAGCGGCGCAGGTCCTAATCCAGGCACTTGTCATCGCCCGTCTGGTCTACTGTAACTGTTGGCTGGGCTTCCTGCTTGTGCCATCAAACCCCTGCAATGTATCCAGAACGCTGGCATTCAACCTTCCCAAATTCTCCCATGTCAACCCGCTCCTCCGCACTCTCCACTGGCTTCCAGTAGAAGCTCGCATCCACTACAAGACCATGATACTTGTCTACGGAGCAGCAAGAGGAACTGCCCCTCCCTACCTTCCAAGCTCTGCTCAAACCAGCTTCCCCATGAAGCTAGGACAACAGTCCGGGCCCATCTTCCGAAACCCTACCTCTTCAAAGTATTGAGAGTATCTTAAATAATCCTTGCGAGAGCAGGATGGTTTGTACAAGGCTAGCACTGCACCGCTATCAGAGATAACAATTTGAGAAACATCAACTGATAGTTTATTTAATAGTTTCATAATTTCAATGTATTTACCAATGAACCGTAAATATTATTATTACCATTACATACACACCATTACATACTGAAGTCAATATCTAATATTAAACAAATGCTCAGTGACTACAATAAGCCTTTTTTTTAAGTTGTGGAAATGTCTGATCTATGATCTATTATTTATTTTACTTTATGAAGCCACCCTCTTGTTCTATTCCATTCACTGCGTCTATATGGAAATGAAACTGCTGATTTGCGTATGTAGCGTCACTTTCCCTCATCATTTGCATAAAAATATGAAGAGGCGAGATCAGCCAACCAGAGTACTAAACCTAGCGAGGCAGTACAGTGAATGAGAGAACCGCCAGAGTAGGTTATGTAGGCTTCATTACTGTAAGTTGCCTCCTGGAAGTTGACATTTATTGGTGCTGTAAAGAAGTAGATTAGCCAGTATGTCTATCTAGTGTCATACTTAAAAATAAAAAGGTTTTACATACCATTCATGTTATAGGTGAAAAACAATGTTTACAAATAGGATCCTTACTAAACACTTTGGAATAAAAAGCCATCAAAGCTAAACAATGACTTATGACAATACAAATTATTAATCAATTATAATATTTATTTAAATACTTGTTCACATGAGCTCAGACAGACTCGTCCTAATATTTATACATTTCTTAATTCCATTATTTTACTTTTAGATGTGTGTATATTGTTGTGAATTGTTAGATACTAGTGCACTGCTGGAGCTAGGAACACAAGCATTTCGCTACACCCGCAATAACAAGTGCTAAAAATGTTTATGTGGCCAATAAAATTTGATTTGAGAAGATAAAGGTTGATGTGAGTGGGCAACACCTGGTGTCCTGTTCAGTTAATGTAGCCAATAGTACCTGCAGTTCACACAGATAAAAAAATTCTGACTTAACCATCTACACACACACACACACACACACACACACACACACACACACACACACACACACACACACACACACACACACACACACACAAAGATAAAAAAAACAAATATTTATGGGGTTAGGTGCCCAATTCCAATTTAGGAAATTACTCCTTCCTTACACATGCCTTTTTTTACACACTTCTCAGTAGTTGGTATTCAGACTGTAACGAACAAGCTTTGCCGGTGTGGTTAACCGCTGACAACCCTCCCACTTGTTGGCCAACAGATTTTCGTGTGGAGTTTTCATTCAATAGGGTTCAGTACGTTTATCTTAAGCCATCCCTTTAAATACGGTGTACCCCTTAGTTAGAATTTTGTCCACAGACTCACTAAAATGGATCAAGAGAACAGGTTCAGAATATTAGGGATCATGAAAGAAAGCGCTCTAAATATATACATATTTGTCTCCGTTTCAACACCAATTAGTAGATTTTAAAAATACTCTGATCTTGTAGGTTATTTAGGCTTAGGAAAGTATTTATGAATCATAAAAGAACAGGTTAGGAGAGCCTTTACTCACGAAAGAAAAGTGGTTTGATTCATTCTGAAAATTGCCACATTCAAGTCTTCAACCCATTGTGATTTTGGAAGATTAGTGTACTGTACATAGATTTACAATAGGGAGAAAAGTGTACAATAGAGTTCTATACCCTAATCTATTGCCTGCACTAACCATGGAACTGTGTGATGACACAACCAAGTATTGCGCCATGTGTCGGGTTCATACTGTTATGGCTAGAGTAGATGCTTTCTCCACTTGGAAGCGGTTGGTTCGCTAGACCTTATTCATGGTTCCTTGGGCGTAAAGGTGGTGAAATTATTTGGGAATTAAGTCAAGGTCAAAATACAGCGTACCTGTAGACACACTTATTCGATCTCCAACCCAAAAGAATAGTGGGTGAATAGCATGCTATTCTCATGCTTAAGTTCAAGGTCAGAATAAGTGTAGAGAAAAAGGGGATTACGTTCCATTCACGCTCGCTTAACTCGGGTCAGAATCGGCCCCTAGGTAATTAGTGCACTCTTTTCTACAAAATGTCTTCTTGACATGTCTTGTCTGAGAAGAAACTGTGACAAATCTATGTCATGTCTACATGTCTCATTATCCATTGTTCTCCTCTGGCTCTCGGAGGCCCTGGCTGTGTAGGGTCTTCCCTGCCATCTCCATCATGGCCTGAACCTCAGGGTCTGCATCCAGGATACTCCTCTTGCCTTCTGTCGCTCCCTGCAACAAAACACCCCAACATCACTGATGTCCTCATGACAAGTCATGAATACAATAAATCAATGAATATTCACTGAGTGTACAAATCATTAAGAACACCTGCTCTTTCCATGACAGACAGACAGACCAGGTGAATCCAGGTGAAAGCTATGATCCCTTATTAATGTCACTTGTTAAATCCACTTCAATCAGTGTAGATGAAGGTGAGGAGATAGGTTTAAAGAAGGATTTTCAAGCCTTAAGGCATGGATTGTGTACGTGTGCCATTCAGAGGGTGAATGTGCAAGACAAAAGATTAAAGTGCCTTGGAACAGGGTATGGTAGTAGGCAGTGGTGTAAAGTAAAAAAAAATACTTCAAAGTTTTTTTGGGGTATCTCTACTTTACTATTCATATTTTTGCCAACTTTTACTTCACTACATTCCTAAAGAAAATAATATACTTTTTACTCCATACATTTTCCCTTAAACCCAAAAGTACTTGTTACATTTTGACAGGAAAATTGTCAAATTCACACACTTATCAAGAGAACATCCCTGGTCATCCCTACTGCCTCTGATCTGGCGGACTCACTAAATACAAATGCTTCGTTTGTTAATGGTGTCTGAGTGTTGGAGTGTGCCCCTGGCTACACGTGAATTTAAAAAACAAGAAAACCGTGCAGTCTGATATGCTTAATATGAGGAATTTTAAATGGTTTATACTTGTACTTTTACTTTTGATACTTAAGTACATTTAAAACCAAATACTTGTAGACTTTTACCCAAGTAGTATTTTACTGGGTGACTTTCACTTTTACTTGAGTCATTTTCTACTAAGGTATCTTTACTTTTACTCAAGTATGACAATTTAGTACTTTTTCCATCACTGGTAGTAGGTGCCAGGCGCATCGGTTTGTGTCAAGAACTGCAATACTGTTGGGTTTTTCACACGCAACAGTTTCGTGTGTGTATCAAGAATCGTCCACCACCCAAAGGAAATCCAGCCAACTTGACACAACTGTGGGAAGCATTGGAGTCAACATGGGCCAGCATCCCTGTGGAACGCTTTCGACACCTTGTAGAGTCCATGCGCAGATGAATTGAAAAAGGGTGGGGGTGCAACTTAATATTAGGAAGGTGTTCCTAATGTTTGGTGTACGTGGTAAGTTACTTCCTATAATTAATTGAATGTGCCTCTATCTCCACTTGCAGGTAAACATAAGGAACACACTGATACAGGCACAGCATTAAAAGAGAAAGAATTCATGAAATATTAGATGAAATAAATGGGATCAAAGGAGTAAGAAGGCAGTGGTTGTCCAGGTTGATACTGACCTCTTCCTTCTCAGGGGGCTTCCCAACCCCCCACACCTCCAGAGAGTCCAGGGTGAAGTCCTCCTCAGCAGAGAGCTGAGGGCTGCCATAGGTAGTGCAGCGAGGCCGTGCCCGGCTATGCCCACGGCCAAAATCACTATCCAGCCACAGGCCAAAGTACCCATGCTGACCACCCATGCCCTGATCATAAGCAAATTACAGAAATTACATTGTTTGGGTTAAGATAAAATACTATTGAGGCATGTGGTAGTTAATATGAT
Source organism: Oncorhynchus clarkii lewisi (assembly GCF_045791955.1). Taxonomy (NCBI): domain Eukaryota; kingdom Metazoa; phylum Chordata; class Actinopteri; order Salmoniformes; family Salmonidae; genus Oncorhynchus; species Oncorhynchus clarkii. The sequence continues at coordinate 59,609,902 of NC_092148.1, read as the reverse complement.
GTAGTTACTTGTGTGGTACTTCACATAGAATTATAGTAACAGATTGTAAAATAAAATGTTCAGGTGAGATTGTGTAGTTGAGATGTGTGTAGTAGTGGGGTGTCTCACCAAGCCGTTGGGCATGGTCTGCTGGCCCTGGTTGAGGTACATGTAGTGCTGGTTGTATCCTGTGCAGGTGTACACCCGTAGACAGGGGAATACTGAGAACAGGAAGCACCTGGAGTCTCCTACACAAGACAATCCAGTCACAAACACACACATCCAGAGATGAGCACTGATTATAGAGATGGACAACATACTGTATATGTCAGCATACATTACAAAAAAGGGCTTAAATATCTCTGCAGCAATCTCAGTCGGCCGTGAGCCTGTTTCTCCCGATTGCTACTTCCATCCACCACCACTCTCACCTTGGAACTGAGGCTTTACTTCCCAGCCATGGGAGGCGAAGCCACCAAAGATGTGTCCTTTAGTGTCTTTGATCAGGAGCACGGTGGGCCCGCGGCCTTTACAGCTGCCTACTATTTTGGTGAAGCTCTCCCCGTGCAGCTGAGTGGAGAAAAGCAGCTTCCAGGGGATGTTGTACCCATCAGGTAACTGTGGTGTGAGGAACATCAGCACGGGCAGGTCCAGCAGGCAGCGCAGCTTCTCCCAAGGGGTTTCCCAGCAGGGGGGCAGTAGGGTGGGAGGGGGACGGGAGGTTAAGCCCACGTTTAGGCCTTCACCTATCAGAAGGTCCATGTACATGGCCACATTGGAAACTCTGAACAGCCAGTCCTCCAAACATGGGACGTCACAGGTACGCTGGTCTGAGAGGAGGGAAGGACAGAATGTCAGGTTTTGTTGTTGATACAATAATATGTATGAATTATTAAAAATATGAAATCTGGGTGAGCAAGATTTATCTCCTTTCCTATTCACTCTATTCTGAAAACCTCATCAGTAAATTATCCTTCCATCCCTTTACCTGAGGGTTTTAGTTCAGAGCTCATCTGTTCAGCCAATAGTTTAACACCAATGGAACCGTCAGCCATACACTCTGGCTTCCAGCCCTGCAAACGACTCTTCTGGATGATGATCTGCACCACAGCAGAAACCAGGTCCTGCAAGAACTGAAATCAGAGCCAAATTCATTTGAGTTCAGAGCTAAAAATGCATGTTCCGCTAAGAACACAGGAGCACTTGCAGAAGACCTTCTGAGGGTCTACTAACCTCTATTATTTGGTCACATGTGGCAACACCTGTCCCTGTCCCCTGAGCCATTGCCATGAAAAGGGGCGCTCGCTCCTCTGCAGTGCCTCGCAGGACATCGGCCAAGAAGACCACCAGCTGCTCCCGACTCACCCCAGCCCCAGGGGGAGGAGGGGCCACTCCGGGGTCCATGCTACACATTCCAGCATAGACCCTCTTTATCATAGAGTCTGAGGCAATGTTTCCCATACAGGGCTACAGGACAGAAGATATGTTATATCTCCCATACTGGTACTGTTAAATATCTGCAAAATAATAACCACAGTTATTACATATATATGTGTTATTACACCTCCTACACATTGTTATTACAGTTATTACATATCTTAACCTTCTTGCAACGCGAGAACTTACATATTTCTGTATTATTTGTATTATTATTTGTAATATTATATTTGTATTATTTATAATATTTGTATTATTATTTCTTATTACAATATTTTAAACAAGATTTTGATTCTGGAGGTTAACTGATTAGATATCCTCGATTTGATAAATAAAATGTAATATCATCATGGTAACTCCACCCTCACCTTCAACATGCCCAGCGTTAAAACCTTCCCTGCTTTTCCAGCGCCACCTGCTGGACTCGCGCCGTGAAGCCGATCGAACACTCCCTCCACAACGGGCCGCTCCTCTGGGCGAAAACGGGCCAGCCGTTTCTGCACCACAACACTGTCGGTGTTCCCCATGGCCCTGTGTGCACATTGGACAACACTATCAGTGATAGGTCGGTAGTCATCGACAATAAAACGAGCACGACTTGAAACTGTCTGAAGGCTTGAAGCATCCAATGCTTCTGATCTGATGTAAAGTTAGCTATCGTGACTGCTAGCTAGGTGTCGGTGACGTAATTTACCTAACGTTAGCTAGCTCGAGATGATGATTATAGCTATTTACTTATCTATTAACAAACAACGTTGCAATTAAATTAATATGAAACATCTAGCTAACCTTGTTGAAAGAGGATAATTATCTAATTCCAGGGGCACTATGTAAACACAATACACTTCCTGGTATAAATAAGGGGGCGAAGATGAACACCAATCGAAATACCCGATAATCAACAGACTCCAATTATATTGGCTGGTAGTTCAAAATAATGATATGATTGGTCCAACGTCATATGAGTTTCCTCCAATCTGGAATTAGGGGAATGGGTGTTGGGCCGAAACCGAAAAACGTGAAGTTGTTCGATCCCCGTCGAGGGAGGAGCTGTTTTTTGTATATGATAGTAAAGCATACTTATGATGACTATAAAATGTGTTGGCACCTTCCATTCTTGCACATATTCTCATAAAAGGTATATTTTAACACTGTCTACTCAAGCAAATTTGCCGAACTGATAAACTTGGAACCAATTAGAACTTCCGTACAAACCCCTTGTGATGAAGCCAGCCAATGGCCTGCTTCTATCTAGGATGTAAACACAGGCAATTTACACTGTTGGATTAATTATTTTTCCACAAGGAAAACTACAGTCATTCATGTCCCATCTCCTTTATTCAGATAGTGTATGAGACCAAGGCTGATACTGTGGGTCCATAGTAATCGTTACCTTTATGCAGTATATACTATAAACATAGTACATTACACTGATGGCTTAGTTATTTCCAAAATGAAAAGGTACAGCAATTCACGTCTCCTCACCTTCAGATAGTGTATGAGACGAAGGATGATGCTGTAGGTTTTATTCTATACAGTATTGCCCAGTGTGTACTAGACACAGTAATATTACAGTTGGCTTCATTTTCCAGTATTGGGCTGAGTTTATGTTAGCCCAACCATAGTTAGATTACATTGGTGTTTTTTTTTCACACAGTTGCTGGGTTGCGATAGTTTTTGTTACACAATTTTACAGTACAGACAGTTATAGTTTCCCATGGAAACTATATTGCACTGAGGGTTTCGGTGTGTAGCTGTGTTTACTATAATTCTGTTGCACTACTTTACAGCACAGACAGTACCTATCCATTAATTGGACACTGACAGCTCTATTACACTACTGTTTTTTTTCACACATAGTGTAGCTGGGTTTACCTTCGTTTTTATGTTGCACTACTTACAGTAGGTTACATACAGAAACTATGCTAGTTTCCAGTGACTATCCTAGTTTCCCTTGGAAAGACCAGCAGTGTATTTTAGCTAGTCTGTTGTACTTACAGTTAAGATGGTAACTATCCTGGTTTCCCCTGGAAACTCACATTACAGCTCTATTACACTGCTGTTTTTCACACAATGCGTAGCGGGGTTGGTGCTCGATAGTTTCTGTTACGTTACTTTATAGTACATACAGTAACTATCCTAGTTTGTTTCCCTTGGAAACTCACAACTCAGCTCTATTACACTGAGGGTTTCAGTATATTGCTGGGTTAACTATAGTTATGTTACATTACTTTACGCTGGCCACCGCTATAGTTCTACTGAATACAGTGATGGAAGGCTACGAACTCCAGTTCCGATGCTGGCCACCGCTATAGTTCTGGCGCCTCAAATGTCCCAGGGTCTTCTAGTGTTGACGCCCTGGTTGACTGAATGTTTCCCAATGAGTTCAAATGAAGGGGTGTCAACCTACATCTTAGCCCCTTATTCTGGACAAAGATTCTGTCTGACAGACACGTTAACCTGTCATTACAGTTGTCCATATACGCCCCTCTTGCTGTTGTGGGTGAACTAAGGGCTTCCCCCAGTGTGTTGTGCCTGGCTAGGGCAATGGACACTTCACAAATGCAGGCAATACAAAATCTTTATCAGTTTCTGTTTACTATGGTAAGAGAGTTCTGGGCTAGGGCCTATTCGACCGGACTCTCACATTGCATGGTGGACACCTATACTGCAGCATTTCGGCTGGCCCACCGGCCTTTGCCTTTTGCTGTGGTGGTACATTCTACTGGAGGAGTAACTGCCTTATATGGACGATTGGATAGTCTTCCCCATTCAGGAACCAGGCCACAATGGACACAAGGACGTCTTGAATCACATTAGAGTTCTGGGCCTCACCCTAAACAAGGAGAAAAGTCACCTGACCCCTCACGGAAGGTGATCTACCTCGGGATATCCATAGACTCGACTCTCATGAGGGAACGTCTCCCTCAGGTGAGAGTAACAAAATCCTATCCTACCTCAGCCATTTACGGCTCGGACGAGCAATGTTGGTGTTAGAGTCCCAACAGTTAACGTTACTCGGCCTGCTGACGGTGGCTTCACTGTTGGTTCCGCTGGGCGTTCTCCATCAGGCCACTCCAGCGATGGTTCAACTCCCACGGCCGGCACCCAAAACAACACAGACACCCTCAACTGTTCTTGATGAGTGCATGTTTGAGGACCCTATCAAAGTGGCTATCCCACTCCTTCTTGTTAAAGGGGGTGAGCCTGATCAGAGACCACCGCAGAGAGCTGGTGTTCAGTAAAGCCTCTCTGACGGGTTGAGGGCCGTGTTCAGAGACATGGCGGCTAGCGGCCGCTGGAGCCCCCCATGGAGTGGTCAACACATCAATGTGCTGGAGCTCAGGGTGGTTAGTCTAGCTCTTCAACAGTTCCAGCCCTACCTGGTAGGACAGCATTTCCTGATTCAATGGCTCGGGAGCTTTTGCCGTGGGCCCAGACCCACTTGGCATCGCTGCGAGCAGCACATATCCTTGGTGTAATGAACAATGCAGCGGTCATACTCTCGAAAGAGGACCCGCCGTTAGGGCAAATCAAGTCTGACTTTTTAAAGTGGAAATTAAACTTTAGAAGCTTTTTTAATCACTACACTGCAAGCTTGCATTTCCTGCTGTGCAGAAAACTTCTCAGCAGCAAAAGATTGATCAAATTATGATTCTATCTGTATAGCATACCTTGCAATACAATCTTCTATAAAAATAGCTGGGCAAAATGTATACAATGTGCTCTGCAATAAGACGACCAGAACTTAATTTCTTAACCAGATGAGTTCTCAAATGTCAGCAGCTGCCCAATACCATTGTGGGCATGCATAATGTTGGATGTATTGGGATATAAATCAAATCAAACTTTATTTGCCACATGCGCCGAATACAACAAGTGTAGACTTTACCGTGAAATGCTTACTTAAAAGCCATTAACAAACAGTTCAAGAAGAAGAAGAAAATGTTTTCCAAGTAGGCTAAAATAAAAAAGTAATAATAAAAAGTAACACAATAAGAATAACAATAACGAGGCTATATACAGGGGGCTTCTGTACCGAGTCAGTGTGCAGGGGTACAAGCTAGTTGAGGTAATCTGTACATGTAGGTGGTGGCGAAGTGACTATGCGTAGGTAACAAACAAACGAGTAGCAGCAGTGTACAAAAGGGAGGGAGGGGGTCAACTTAAATTGTCCGGTGGCGATTTTTATGAATTGTTCAGCAGTCTAATGGCTTGGGGGTAGAAGCTGTTGAGGAGCCTTTTGTAGTCCTAGACTTGGCTCTCCGGTACCGCTTGCCGTGCGGTAGCAGAGAAAACAGTCTAGGGTGACTGGGGTCTCTGACAATTTTAGTGTCCGACACCACCTATTATATAGGTCCTGGATGACAGGAAGCTTGGCCCCAGTGATGTACTGGGCCGTTCGCACTACCCTCTGTAGCGCCTTATGGTCAGATGCCGAGCAGTTGCCATACCAGGTGGTGATGCAACCAGCTCTCGATGGTGCAGCTGTAGAACCTTTTTGAGTATCTGGGGACCCATGCCAAATCTTTTTAGACTCCTGAGGGAGAAAAGGTTTTGTCGTGCCCTCTTCACGACTGTCTTGGTATGTTTGGACCATGATAGTTCGTTGGTGATGTGGACACTAAGGAACTTGAAATTCTCGACCCGCTCCACTACAGCCCCGTCTATGTTAACTACACTGCCAATTCTCTGACCTCTTCCCTATAGGCCGTCTCATCGTTGTCGGTGATCAGGCCTACCACTGTTGTGTCGTCAGCAAACTTAATGATGGTGTTCGAGTCGTGAACAGGGAATACAGGAGGGGACTAAGTACACACCCCTGAGGGGCCCCAGTGTTAAGGATCAGCGTGGCAGATATGTTGTTGCCTACTCTTACCACCTGGGGGCGGCCCGTCAGGAAGTCCAGGATAAAGTTGCAGAGGGAGGTGTTTAGTCCCAGGGTCCTTAGTTTATTGATGAGCTTTGTGGGCACTGTGGTGTTGAACGCTGAGCTGTAGTCAATGAACAGCATTCTCACACAGGTGTTCCTTTTGTCCAGGTGAGAAAAGGCAGTGTGAAGTGCGATTGAGATTGTGTCTTCTGTGGATCTGTTGGGGCGTTATGCAAATTGGAGTGGGTCTAGGGTGTCCGGGAGGATGCTGTTGATGTGAGCCATGACAGTTGGTCGACACTTGACAGTTGGTCCATGCATGCTTTGAGTACACATCCTGGTAATCCGTCTGGCCCAGCAACTTTGTGAATGTTGACCTGTTTAAAGGTTTTGTTCACATCGGCTACCAAGAACGTTATCACACAGTCATCCAGGACAGCTGGTGCTCTCGTGCATGCTTCAGTGTTGCTTGCTTTGAATCGAGCATTAAAGGCATTTAGCTCGTCTTGTAGGCTTACGTCACTGGGCAGCTCGCGTCTGGGTCTCCCTTTGTAGTCCGTAAAAGTTTTCAAGCCCTGCCACATCCGACGAGCATCAGAGCCGGTGTAGTAGGATTCAATCTTAATCCTGTATTGATGCTTTGCTTGTTTGATGGTTTGTCTGAGGGCATAGCAGGATTTCTTATAAGCGTCCCGATTAGTCTCCCGCTCCTTGAAAGTGGCAGCTCTAGCCTTTAGCTAGATGCGGATGTTGCCTGTAATCCATGGCTCCTGGTTGGGATATGTACGTACAGTCACTGTGGGGACGACGTTGTCGATGCACTTATTGATGAAGCCGATGACTGAGGTGGTGTATTCCTCAATGCCATTGGATGAATCCCGGAACATTTTCCAGTCTGTGCTAGAAAAACAGTCCTGTAGTGTAGCACTGGTACTTCCTGTCTTAGTTTTTGCTTGTAAGCATGAATCAGAAGGATATAATTATGGTCAGATTTGCTAAATGGAGGGCGGGGGAGAGCTTTGTATGCATCTCTGTGTGTGGAATAAAGGTAGTCTAGGATTTCTTTTCCCTGGTTACACATGTGACATGCTGGTAAAAATTTGGTAAAACTGATTTAAGTTTGCCTGCATTAAAGTCCCCGGCCACTTGGAGCGTCGCATCTAGATAACCATCATCTTCTTTTGCTTATGGCCTTATAGAGTTGGTTGAGAGCAGTCTTAATGCCAGCTTCGTTTTGTGGTGGTAAATAGACGGCTACGAATAATACAGATGAGAACTCTCTTGGGAGATAATGTGGTCTGCAGCTTATCATAAGGTACTCTACCTCAGGCGAGCAATACCTCGAGACTTTTTTAATATTAATATTAAATATGAATACCTCGAGACTTATTTAATATTAATATTAAATAGTAATACCTCGACACTTCTTTAATATTAAATATTAATACCTCGAGACTTCATTAATACTCAATAGTAATACCTCGAGACTTCATTAATATTAATACCTCGAGACTTCATTAATATTAATATCTCGAGACTTCTTTAATATTAAATATGACATATTAATACATTGAGACTTCTTTAATATTAATATTTCATAGTAATACCTCAAGACTTCTTTAATATTAAATATTAAAATAAATATTTAGTATTAGACATCGCGCACCAGCAAACAAGTCTGTAGGATTATAGAAAAAGCTGTTGGGAAATTAATGTTTGAAATACTAAATGTTCAGTGAACGTGAATATATTTAGTTGGTTTAAATGATTAGCCTAACTTTCCTACTAACCTTCTAAAAGTTGACGATGCCAAATTCTTGCCAATCCATCATTCTACTACTTGATTGAATGTAAGGCGCGTTTTCCATAACGTACGTTGCATGAATATACATTAGAACAAAATAACATTTAGTGTTTCACCATTTATTGTGTACAGAGACAAATACTGTAGCTAAGGTGACTCAAGTAGTATTTGAAGTATCTAAATATATTGCCGGTGGGGGGGGCACAATCTTACAATGTTGCAGTCCAGAAATGAGCGCTTTACCATCTGTGCCAAAATACTTAGCCTGTAATGGAGACAGTAGAACTATCATCAACGCATGCTTCAGTATTCCCCAGTATTCTAGGAGCATTCGTGTGCCCAGGCCCCATAAGCGTATCAAATGTTTCCCACCCTGATCTCCAATGTAGCCAACCAATGTAGAGAGAGAAGTGCCTTAGCGGAATGCAATCTTAAGATCTTGTGGTCCAGAGACGAGAACTCTACCATCTACGGCAAAAGCCTGGGAACCTGACTGGGAAATAGATTTCTTATCACTGTTACAATAGTAAAACATAATGTTAGTCACCTCATCAAACTGATTCTAAGTTGAATTTTGTCTTCCAGATGCTCTAACAAGCATGTGTATATGTAGTTGGTGATCGTCAATTCTAAAATGCACGACACTGTAGGCTGTGTAAGACAAAACCCACAAAGAAGGCACATTCATATGTGGTCTCAATGTCTAATAGTGACAGCAGGGCTACTTTAAACAGCAGTAGGAGGGTTCTCCTCACAGGTGAGTGACTCAGCTGAGCCAATGCTTGGTTAATAGCACATGGTTGAACATTGGGAGCATGCCACAGGAGAGGAGAGCTAAAAAGATAATGAGAGACAAAAGTGAGTACAATGAATCAAAGAAATCATCACATTAAACGATTGTAGTTTATAAGCTAGAAATGAACATCCTGACAGATCTTCTTTTTTTTTTTTTACAACAGCCAGGCTACTAGAAGGATAGAGGCAGGGTGCTCTGCATCCTACTCCAACTTAGCTACAGATTGTACACCAGATAATGTGATATAACCAAATACGTTTGATATCCATTACTGGATGTTACAGGTTTGCCTATACCAAAATGCAGCCATACATTCTTCAACTAACCTGGTATTGGCAAAAACATTTATTTTTTTTCACCTTTATTTAACCAGGTAAGCAAGTTGAGAACAAGTTCTCATTTACAATTGCGACCTGGCCAAGATAAAGCAAAGCAAAATACAACAACACAGAGTTACACATGGAGTAAAACAAACATACAGTCAATAATACAGTAGAAAAATATGGCTATATACGATGTGAGCAAATGAGGTGAGATAAGGGAGGTAAAGACAACAAAAAAAAGGCCATGGTGCCGAAGTAAATACAATATAGCAAGTAAAACACTGGAATGGTAGATTTGCAGTGGAAGAATGTGCAAAGTAGAAATATAAATAATGGGGTGCAAAGGAGCAAAATAACTACAGTAGGGGAAGAGGTAGTTGTTTGGGCTAAATTATAGATGGGCTATGTACAGGTGCAGTATGTACAGGTGCAGTATGTATATGTGAGCTGCTCTGACAGCTGGTGCTTAAAGCTAGTGAGGGAGATAAGTGTTTCCAGTTTCAGAGATTTTTGTAGTTCATTCCAGTCATTGCCAGCAGAGAACTGTAAGGAGAGGCGGCCAAAGGAAGAATTGGTTTTGGGGGTGACCAGAGAGATATACAGTGCCTTGCGAAAGTATTCGGCCCCCTTGAACTTTGCGACCTTTTGCCACATTCCAGGCTTCAAACATAAAGATATAAAACTGTATTTTTTTGTGAAGAATCAACAACAAGTGGGACACAATCATGAAGTGGAACGACATTTATTGGATATTTCAAACTTTTTTAACAAATCAAAAACTGAAAAATTGGGCGTGCAAAGTTATTCAGCCCCCTTAAGTTAATACTTTGTAGCGCCACCTTTTGCTGCGATTACAGCTGTAAGTCGCTTGGGGTATGTCTCTATCAGTTTTGCACATCGAGAGACTGAATTTATTTCCCATTCCTCCTTGCAAAACAGCTCGAGCTCAGTGAGGTTGGATGGAGAGCATTTGTGAACAGCAGTTTTCAGTTCTTTCCACAGATTCTCGATTGGATTCAGGTCTGGACTTTGACTTGGCCATTCTAACACCTGGATATGTTTATTTTTGAACCATTCCATTGTAGATTTTGCTTTATGTTTTGGATCATTGTCTTGTTGGAAGACAAATCTCCGTCCCAGTCTCAGGTCTTTTGCAGACTCCATCAGGTTTTCTTCCAGAATGGTCCTGTATTTGGCTCCATCCATCTTCCCATCAATTTTAACCATCTTCCCTGTCCCTGCTGAAGAAAAGCAGGCCCAAACCATGATGCTGCCACCACCATGTTTGACAGTGGGGATGGTGTGTTCAAGGTGATGAGCTGTGTTGCTTTTACGCCAAACATAACGTTTTGCATTGTTGCCAAAAAGTTCAATTTTGGTTTCATCTGACCAGAGCACCTTCTTCCACATGTTTGTTGTGTCTCCCAGGTGGCTTGTGGCAAACTTTAAACTACACTTTTTATGGATATCTTTAAGAAATGGCTTTCTTCTTGCCACTCTTCCATAAAGGCCAGATTTGTGCAATATACAACTGATTGTTGTCCTATGGACAGAGTCTCCCACCTCAGCTGTAGATCTCTGCAGTTCATCCAGAGTGATCATGGGCCTCTTGGCTGCATCTCTGATCAGTCTTCTCCTTGTATGAGCTGAAAGTTTAGAGGCACGGCCAGGTCTAGGTAGATTTGCAGTGGTCTGATACTCCTTCAATTTCAATATTATCGCTTGCACAGTGCTCCTTGGGATGTTTAAAGCTTGGGAAATCTTTTTGTATCCAAATCCGGCTTTAAACTTCTTCACAACAGTATCTCGGACCTGCCTGGTGTGTTCCTTGTTCTTCATGATGCTCTCTGCGCTTTTAACGGACCTCTGAGACTATCACAGTGCAGGTGCATTGATACGGAGACTTGATTACACACAGGTGGATTGTATTTATCATCATTAGTCATTTAGGTCAACATTGGATCATTCAGAGATCCTCACTGAACTTCTGGAGAGAGTTTGCTGCACTGAAAGTAAAGGGGCTGAATAATTTTGCACGCCCAATTTTTCAGTTTTTTGAAGTGTTACAAAAGTTTGAAATATCCAATAAATGTCGTTCCACTTCATGATTGTGTCCCACTTGTTGTTGATTCTTCACAAAAAAATACAGTTTTATATCTTTATGTTTGAAGCCTGAAATGTGGCACAAGGTCGCAAAGTTCAAGGGGGCCGAATACTTTCGCAAGGCACTGTACCTGCTGGAGCGCGTGCTACAGGTGGGTGCTGCTATGGTGACCAGCGAGCTGAGATAAGAGGGGACTTTACCTAGCAGGGTCTTGTAGATGACCTGGAGCCAGTGGGTTTGGCGACGAGTATGAAGCGACGGCCAGCCAACGAGAGCATACAGGTCGCAGTGGTGGGTAGTATATGGGGCTTTGGTGACAAAACGGATGGCACCGTGATATACTGCATCCAATTTATTGAGTAGGGTATTGGAGGCTATTTTGTAAATGACATCGCTGAAGTCGAGGATTGGTAGGATGGTCAGTTTTACGAGGGTATGTTTGACACCTAGGTATTTGTAGTTGTCTACGAAAGAGCGGTTGAACAGGCTAGTAATAGGGGTTGCAACAATTTCGGCAGATCATTTTAGAAAGAAAGGGTCCAGATTGTCTAGCCCGGTTGATTTGTAGTGGTCCAGATTTTGCAGCTCTTTCAGAACATCCGCTGACTGGATTTGGGAGAAGGAGAAATGGGGAAGGCTTGGGTGAGTTGCTGTGGGGGGGTACAGGGCTGTAGGGGTAGCCAGGTGGAAAGCATGGCCAGCCGTAGAAAACTGCTTATTGAAATTCTCAATTATAGTGGATTTATCGGTGGTGACAGAGTTTCCTATCCTCAGTGCAGTAGGCAGCTGGGAGGAGGTGTTCTTATTCTCCATGGACTTTACAGTGCCCCAGAACTGTTTTGAGTTTGTGTTGCAGGAAGCAAATTTCTGCTTGAAAAAGCTAGCCTTGGCTTTTCTAACTGCCTGTGTATATTGGTTTCTAACTTCCCTGAAAAGTTACATATCACAGGGGCTGTTTAATGCTAATGCAGTACGCCATAGGATGTTTTTGTGTTGGTTAAGGGCAGTCAGGTCTGGAGAGAACCAAGGGCTATATCTGTTCCTGGTTCTAAATTTTTTGAATGGGGCATGCTTATTTAAGAGGGTGAGGAAGGAATTTTTTTAAATAACCAGGCATCCTCTACTGACAGGATGAGGTCAATATCCTTCCAGAATACCCGGGCCAGGTCGATTAGAAAGGCCTGCTCGCTGAAGTGTTTCAGGGAGCGTTTGACAGTGATGAGTGGAGGTCGCTTGACCGCTGACCCATTACGGATGTAGGCATTGAGGCAGTTATCGCTGAGATCTTGGTTGAAGGTGTATTTAGAGGGCAAGTTGGTTAGGATGATATCTATGAGGGTGCCCGTGTTTACGGCTTTGGGGTGGTACCTGGTAGGTTCATTGATAATTTGTGTGAGATTGAGGGCATCAAGCTTAGATTGTAGGATGGCTGGGGTGTTAAGCATGTTCCATCTTAGGTCGCCTAGCAGCACGAGCTCTGAAGATAGATGGGGGGCAATCAGTTCACATATGGTGTCCAAAGCACAGCTGGGCGCAGAGGGTGGTCTATAGCAGGCGGAAATGGTGAGAGACTTGTTTTTAGAGAGGTGGATTTTTAAAAGTAGAAGTTCAAATGGTTTGGGTACAGATCTGGATAGTAGAACAGAACTCTGCAGGCTATCTTTGCAGTAGATTGCAACACCGCCCCCTTTGGCCGTTCTATCTTGTCTGAAAGTGTTGTAGTTAGGGATGGAGATTTCAGAATTATTAAGCTAGGATTCAGACACGGCTAGAACATCCGGGTTGGCAGAGTGTGCTAAAGCAGTGAATAAAACAAACTTAGGGAGGAGGCTTCTAATGTTAACATGCATGAAACCAAGGCTATTACGATTACAGAAGTCATCAAAAGAGAGCGCCTGGGGAATAGGAGTGGAGCTAGGCACTGCAGGGCCTGGATTCACCTCTACATCACCAGAGGAACAGAGGAGGAGTAGGATAAGGATACGGCTAAAAGCTATGAGATTTGGTCGTCTAGGACGTCCGGAACAGAAAGTAAAAGGTTTCTGGGGGCGATAAAATCGCTTCAAGGTATAATGTACAGACACCGGTATGGTAGGATGTGAATACAGTGGAGGTAAACCGTCTGGCAATACTGTCTTCGTTCTCAATTCTGGAAGACAGTTATCTTATAAATGTATGTTTCCAGTTGCAGGTAGTTCTGCAAACAGATAAAACTCGTGAAGATTGTAAATCCTTTTGTACCGCACAAGGAGGTTCCTCGCCATCTTAGCTGCGGCACGTCTAGAATTTCCCAGCATCTTTGCCAGAACTAGTCGTTTCTATGTGATGCAGCCGCGGACACCTGTAAAAGTAGATGACAGCGCGTTCACACTGCGCTACTAAAACAAAAAGATCTACACACATGCAAGAGGCATATTTCAGTCGATACAAAACATGGATTTACTATCTAAGTTATCTCTGGTCTTTATAGAACCACCTGCAACTTGACACGGACGTGTACACTGGGTGTACAAAACATTAGGAACACCTTCCTAATATTGAGTTACACCCTCTTTTGCTCTCAGAACAGCCTCAATTTGTTGGGGGGTCATGGACTCTAAGCCAGCATGTGTTGAAAGCATTCCACAGGTATGCTGGCTTATGTTGACTCCAATGCTTCCCACAGTTGTGTCAAGTTGGATGGATGTCCTTTGGGTGGTGGATGATTATTTATACACACAGGAATTGTTTCTGTCCCTCCCCATCCAGTCAGACAAGCGTCTGTAAACAATGGAATTTAGGAGGACACTCTGCCGAGCGAGAAGGGAACTACCAACAACCAACGATGGTGCCTCACTGGGTCCAGTCATAGTTGGACAAACCATCGCTGTGTTCTGCGCATGTGCAGAAGTCCCAGCGGAACCACGGAGTGGGCAGGCGACACGTGACCCAAGAGTGTCATGACGGAATGCGCCGTCACCGTGTGATTTGGATAAAACCTTCGTAGGGCTAGCAACAAGGCAGTCCGCCGAGGATCCGAAATTCAAGCCTTCAGAGTCACAGTGTCTAGCTGTAATCCCAGGAAGACAATCCGATGACTGGGCCAAAGCGTGGTCTTTTCCCAATTCACAGCGAACCTCAGACGTGTGAGATTAATCACTGTCTGTGTTGTGTGTGTGATCGCCCGCTCTGCTGAAGGGGCGAAGACCAGTAGGTTGTCTAGGTAGGCTAGTAGCCTTATCCCCTGACTATGCAACGGTTCCAATCCCGCCTTTGGAAAAGGTGAGAGGTGCCAGGGCGTACCCGAATGGTATCCTTGCATACTCATATGCTACCCCTTGGAAGGCGAAACGCAGAAACTCCAGGTGACACGGACATACCGGCACATAAAAGTATGCATCCTTTAGGTGTATGATTATAAAAAAGTATTTGTTGTGAATACATTCCAGCAGACGTTTTTTCCCTCGACACTAAAGTGGTGGGACAGCCCAGGGTGGGCCACCCTCGAAAGGGGGAGGAAATATTGGCGTGTTCAGTGAGAAACGGGGGTGCCGAGACTTTGGTTATACGTGTAACCTTGTGGTTCCAGACCTCCATGAATGCAGCAAGGGTCTGAGCTGCACTGACTGAGGCACCTGCCTGAGTCGGTGTGCTTTCCCCCAACAACGATTGCTTCATCGGCCCAACATGGGGCTGTGTACGCAAGCTGTTCTTTAAACCCTTAACCACATTACCCCTGAGAGTGTATAGTACAGGGTTTTTAAAAGGTATAGCATGGCGGCTCATCAAGAGCGTCCGCTTTGCTTCTCTCAATGTCATTTCCACTCACAACGTCCTCATGTATGTGCTCAGCTGCACACCCATGGTGGGCTGTGCTACACACAGAGTGGTGTGAGGAAGAGAGAGAGAGAGAATGAACCTGAACAGTCTTAAGTGTGTTATGGAAAGAGGTTATCTTGTGACGAAGTCAGATGGAACACATTCTTTATTAACAATTGACACATAGGCTCCTCCATCCCTTTTGCAGGGGTGGGTGGAGAACAGTGGGCGCTGTCACATGAAGTGCTGCGCTCTCTCCCGTCCTCTCCCTCATCCCGTCATGGTCGTTGTCTCTTCTGGCAGCCCCTAGGCTGCCAGGGCGACGAAATTAAGACCTCTGTCACTGGTGGAGCAGCTGCCTTCTCTGGTCCTGCCGGAGGGGCGGGGCCCGCTCTTGGTGCACCGGGTGCTGCCGCTCGACAGGTTCTCCGTCTGACCGTAGACCCAGGTCTACTAGAGACGGTGGAGCGAGGAGGCTCTTTTGAATCCACTCTAGACCCTCCTACCAATGGCAGGTGTCTAGCTAGCTGCTTCTTCTCCTCCTCTAGCTTCCCAAAACGGCTCCAAAGATGCCGCTGTCAGAGATGGGGGCGTTCAATAGGGCAGCTTTGTCGGTTTCCTTCATAGCCATCACAGACAACCAGAGGTGTCGCTCCGCGACCACCAAAGTGGCCATGGACCTCCCCGCGCACACAGCCGATGCCTGTGTGAGATGGAGGTTGGCGCCGGAAATCCTCGACGCTATCTCTATCTCCTCTCCCGACAGCTCAGTCTTACCCGTAGTGAGACGGGACAGAGAGGCCGCCAGGAGGGCAATATTATTAGCTGCTGCTACAGCTTGTACACCTAGAGTGAAGAACTTCCCTACCAGCTGGGCTGTGAGTCTGTCCTTAGTTGTAGGTAATGTGGGTTTCCTGGACGACGGCCAGGAGCTCAAACCTGGGACAAGGTACACGGCTAGGGCATCCTCGAGCCTAGGGATCTCCTGAAGCCGTTGTACGTCCACTCTGGTGAATCATCAAATAAAATAAAATCAAAGCCCTTCTTACATCAGCTGATATCTCAAAGTGCTGTACAGAAACCCAGCCTAAAACCCCAAACAGCAAGCAATGCAGGTGTAGAAGCACGGTGGCTAGGAAAAACTCCCTAGAGTGGCCAAAACCTAGGAAGAAACCTAGAGAGGAACCAGGCTGTTATGTTCTGTTAATTACTGATGTCCCCTTTAAGGATGGAGCACCCTTGGTCATGCGCAGTATTGTTCTATGTCATTCTGGTACTAACTAGTTTGAGTAAATGTGAAGCTCCAGTTCAATTGCTTGTATTCCGAGTCTTTCTTATTACATAAATAAGTACTAAGTGTTAAGACACTACAATGGCGACGAGGATGATTACCTGCAGTGTGCATCACGAATACAGATGGAGTTCGTAGGAAGAGAGGAAGATTTTGACCCTGTAGCACAACAGCTAGCAAGCAGTGAAGACGAGGGGAGAGCTAACGAGAACGAGGCGGCAGATCAAAGACCCGTGGAGCCGGAGGTAAAGAGAATGGCTAGCATCGGGAAAATAGATGTGTTTGATGACACGCAAGAAAACTGGGCAACTTACATTGAACGACTGGAACAGTACTTCATTGCAAACGACATTGCTGATAACAAAAGAGTACCAGCGTTGTTGAGTTTAATTGGCCCAAAAACATACAGTTTGCTAAGAGATCTGACTGCCCCTCTGAAGCCCTCAAATAAAACATTCACAGAGATTGTGATTACTTCCGGCGCCGACAGAGATGGCCGCCTAGGAAACTATGCAGTTTTTTGTTTTTTTACGTGTTATTTCTTACATTAGTACCCCAGGTCATCTTAGGTTTCATTACATACAGTCGAGAAGAACTACTGAATATAAGATCAGCGTCAACTCACCATCAGTACGACCAAGAATATGTTTTTCGCGACGCGGACCCTGTGTTCTGCCTTACAAACAGGACAACGGAGTGGATCCTATGCAGCGACCCAAAAAAACGACTCCGAAAGAGAGGGAAACGAGGCGGTCTTCTGGTCAGACTCCGGAGACGGGCACACCGTGCACCACTCCCTAGCATTCTTCTTGCCAATGTCCAGTCTCTTGACAACAAGGTTGATGAAATCCGAGCAAGGGTAGCATTCCAGAGGGACATCAGAGACTGTAACGTCCTTTGCTTCACTGAAACATGGCTCACTGGAGAGACTCTATCCGAAGCGGTGCAGCCAACGGGTTTCTCCACGCATCGCGCTGACAGAAACAAACATCTTTCTGGTAAGAAGAGGGGCGGGGGCGTATGCCTCATGGCCAACGTGACATGGTGTGATGAAAGGAACATACAGGAACTCAAATCCTTCTGTTCACCTGATTTAGAATTCCTCACAATCAAATGTAGACCGCATTATCTACCAAGAGAATTCTCTTCGATTATAATCACAGCCGTATATATCCCCCCCCAAGCAGACACATCGATGGCTCTGAACAAACTTTATTTAACTCTCTGCAAACTGGAAACGATTTATCCGGAGGCTGCATTCATTGTAGCTGGGATTTTAACAAGGCTAATCTGAAAACAAGACTCCCTAAATTTTATCAGCATATCGATTGCGCAACCAGGGGTGGAAAGACCTTGGATCATTGTTACTCTAACTTCCGCGACGCATATAAGGCCCTGCCCCGCCCCCCTTTCGGAAAAGCTGACCACGACTCCATTTTGTTGATCCCTGCCTACAGACAGAAACTAAAACAAGAGGCTCCCACGCTGAGGTCTGTCCAACGCTGGTCCGACCAAGCTGACTCCACACTCCAAGACTGCTTCCATCACGTGGACTGGGAGATGTTTCGTATTGCGTCAGATAACAACATTGACGAATACGCTGATTCGGTGTGCGAGTTCATTAGAACGTGCGTTGAAGATGTCGTTCCCATAGCAACGATTAAAACTGAAACTGAAAGCGCGAACCACTGCTTTTAATCAGGGCAAGGTGTCTGGTAACATGACCGAATACAAACAGTGCAGCTATTCCCTCCGCAAGGCTATCAAACAAGCTAAGCGCCAGTACAGAGACAAAGTAGAATCTCAATTCAACGGCTCAGACACAAGAGGCATGTGGCAGGGTCTACAGTCAATCACGGACTACAGGAAGAAATCCAGCCCAGTCACGGACCAGGATGTCTTGCTCCCAGGCAGACTAAATAACTTTTTTGCCCGCTTTGAGGACAATACAGTGCCACTGACACGGCCTGCAACGAAAACATGCGGTCTCTCCTTCACTGCAGCCGAGGTGAGTAAGACATTTAAACGTGTTAACCCTCGCAAGGCTGCAGGCCCAGACGGCATCCCCAGCCGCGCCCTCAGAGCATGCGCAGACCAACTGGCCGGTGTGTTTACGGACATATTCAATCAATCCCTATACCAGTCTGCTGTTCCCACATGCTTCAAGAGGGCCACCATTGTTCCTGTTCCCAAGAAAGCTAAGGTAACTGAGCTAAACGACTACCGCCCCGTAGCACTCACATCCGTCATCATGAAGTGCTTTGAGAGACTAGTCAAGAACCATATCACCTCCACCCTACCTGACACCCTAGACCCACTCCAATTTGCTTACCGCCCAAATAGGTCCACAGACGATGCAATCTCAACCACACTGCACACTGCCCTAACCCATCTGGACAAGAGGAATACCTATGTGAGAATGCTGTTCATCGACTACAGCTCGGCATTCAACACCATAGTACCCTCCAAGCTCGTCATCAAGCTCGAGACCCTGGGTCTCGACCCCGCCCTGTGCAACTGGGTACTGGACTTCCTGACGGGCCGCCCCCAGGTGGTGAGGGTAGGCAACAACATCTCCTCCCCGCTGATCCTCAACACTGGGGCCCCACAAGGGTGCGTTCTGAGCCCTCTCCTGTACTCCCTGTTCACCCACGACTGCGTGGCCACGCACGCCTCCAACTCAATCATCAAGTTTGCGGACGACACAACAGTGGTAGGCTTGATTACCAACAACGACGAGACGGCCTACAGGGAGGAGGTGAGGGCCCTCGGAGTGTGGTGTCAGGAAAATAACCTCACACTCAACGTCAACAAAACTAAGGAGATGATTGTGGACTTCAGGAAACAGCAGAGGAAACACCCCCCTATCCACATCGATGGAACAGTAGTGGAGAGGGTAGCAAGTTTTAAGTTCCTCGGCATACACATCACAGACAAACTGAATTGGTCCACTCACACAGACAGCATCGTGAAGAAGGCGCAGCAGCGCCTCTTCAACCTCAGGAGGCTGAAGAAATTCGGCTTGTCACCAAAAGCACTCACAAACTTCTACAGATGCACAATCGAGAGCATCCTGGCGGGCTGTATCACCGCCTGGTATGGCAACTGCACCGCCCTCAACCGTAAGGCTCTCCAGAGGGTAGTGAGGTCTGCACAACGCATCACCGGGGGCAAACTACCTGCCCTCCAGGACACCTACACCACCCGATGTCACAGGAAGGCCATAAAGATCATCAAGGACATCAACCACCCGAGCCACTGCCTGTTCACCCCGCTATCATCCAGAAGGCGAGGTCAGTACAGGTGCATCAAAGCTGGGACCGAGAGACTGAAAAACAGCTTCTATCTCAAGGCCATCAGACTGTTAAACAGCCACCACTAACACTGAGTGGCTGCTGCCAACACACTGACTCAACTCCAGCCACTTTAATAATGGGAATTGATGGGAAATGATGTAAATATATCACTAGCCACTTTAAACAATGCTACCTTATATAATGTTACTTACCCTACATTATTAATCTCATATGCATACGTATATACTGTACTCTATATCATCGACTGTATCCTTATGTAATACATGTATCACTAGCCACTTTAAACTATGCCACTTTGTTTACATACTCATCTCATTTGTACATACTGTACTCGATACCATCTACTGTATCTTGCCTATGCTGCTCTGTACCATCACTCATTCATATATCCTTATGTACATATTCTTTATCCCCTTACACTGTGTACAAGACAGTAGTTTTGGAATTGTTAGTTAGATTACTTGTTATTACTGCATTGTCGGAACTAGAAGCACAAGCATTTCGCTACACTCGCATTAACATCTGCTAACCATGTGTATGTGACAAATAAAATTTGATTTGATTTGATTTTGGAGATATTGCAAAATCACCTATCACCTAAACCACTCCTCATCGCGGAACGTTTTCGTTTCCACAAGAGAGATCAGAATGAGGGGGAGGGTGTTAGTACATATGTAGCAGTGTTGAAGAAACTGTCTGAACATTGCCAGTTGGGAGAGAACCTAAATGACACATTAAGGGATAGATTTGTGTATGGACTGAAACATGAACACATTCAAAAGCGTTTGCTCACAGAATCAGAGCTCACGTTTGCAAAGGCTGTTGAAATTGCTGTGGCTATGGAAATCGCGACTAAAGATGCATTTGAGTTGCAAAGTAAAAGAAGTACTGACCTGTCACAAATTTCCCTGCACAAGTTTTCACGCAGTCGACAGCGCCCCCGTGTGGCCAAAAAATGCAACAGGTGTGACAGAGATGGTCAAAAAGCAGAGGACTGCCGTTTCAAAGACGAAATTTGTCACAAATGCAGTAGAAGGGGGCACATTCAAAGAGCATGCAAAGCAAAATTCAGTCACAACAGTAAAACTGAGAAAATTAAAGGGTTGGTGAATGCACTAGCAGAGAACAGTGGCAGTGATTCAGATGAACGATTAATTGGTACAATGGAGTTAAACACAGTGACTTCTCCCAGCAGTAGCATAATATGGGTGACACCAGATATCGAAGGCAAACCCCTCAAAATGGAGCTGGACACAGGATCTGCAGTGTCTATAATTTCCACTACTGTCTACAATGAGCACTTTAAGGCTATCAAGCTGAAGAACACAAATGTGTTGCTGAAGACATACTCAGGAGAGAGATTGAGCCCAATGGGGGCGTTGCAGGTCAGAGTGCATTATGGGGGGCAAACACAGCAGTTACAGCTGTATGTGGTGCCTGGAACTGGCCCCCCATTATTTGGCAGGGAATGGCTTTCAAAAATAAAGCTGAATTGGTGTGACTTGAAAATGCTCCACACGTTCCAGTCCAAAGAGAAAGGCACAGACCAAACACTGGAACACTTGCGGAAGAAATACAACACAGTTTTCAGTGATCAGATGGGAACAGTAAAAGGCTTCACAGCAAAACTTGTACTAAGAGATGACGCAACCCCGAAATTCTGCAAAGCCAGATCTGTTCCATACTCCCTGAGACCAAAGGTGGAAGCGGAAATCGATCGCTTGCAGGATACAGGGATCCTGACGAAAGTGGACAGAAGCGAATGGGCCACACCCATAGTTCCTATTGTGAAGAAAGACGGGTCTGTTAGAATGTGTGGGGACTTCAAGGTAACTGTGAATTCAATGTTGCATGTGGACCAATACCCCCTACCACGTCTGGATGACATCTTTGCTGCACTAGCTGGTGGGAAACACTTCAGTAAAATCGATCTGAAACAGGCTTACCTGCAGCTACCGGTTGAAGAGAGTTCCAAACAGTACCTGACAATAAACACACACAAAGGTCTATACAGGTATAACCACCTGGTTTTTGGCATTGCATCAGCCCCAGCCATTTGGCAGTGAACTATTGACCAGATTTTGCAAGGAATCCCAGGAACCCAGTGTATCCTGGATGACATGATCATAACAGGACGCACCGACAAAGAGCACCTGGCTAACCTGGAAGAGGTCCTGAAAAGACTGAAATAGTATGGTCTACAGGCAAACTTAAAGAAGTGTGAGTTCTTCAAAGACAAGATTGTCTTCTGTGGACATGAGATTGACTGCAATGGATTGCACAAAACACAGGACAAAATCGAGGCAGTGGTACAGGCACCACGACCACAAAATATCACAGAAGTAATATCTTTCACGGGACTGATCAATTACTACAGAAGATTCCTCCCAAACCTTTCAGCAGTACTCCAGCCTCTAAATCAGCTCCTGGAAAAGAATAGGACATGGCGGTGGACAGAGCAGTGTGAAAATGCATTTCTGGAGGCAAAACGGCTCATAACATCTGAACAGGTCCTGATGCATTACGACCCTGAAATGCCAGTGAAGTTGGCTTGTGATGCGTCCCCTTATGGATTAGGGGCAGTCCTTTCACACACACTGAAAGATGGGTCAGAGAGGCCAGTTGCATTTGCGTCACGAACATTGAATGATGCAGAGAAAAACTACTCACAAATCGACAAAGAAGCACTGGCACTAGTGTGGGGCGTCAAGAAATTCCACGCATACCTATATGGCAAGCGTTTCACACTGGTTACAGATCACCAGCCGTTGCTTTCCATTTTCAGTCCAAAGAAAGGCATTCCGGCAATGACAGCAGCCAGGTTACAGCGATATGCCCTGTTCCTTGCCAGTCATATGTATGACATTGAGTTTAAGCCGTCATCCCTCCACACAAATGCAGATGGATTATCCAGACTGCCGTGTACAAGAGAAAGACAAAGGAGGGTGGATGCAGTGGACATGTTCCATACCTCTCAGCTCGAGGCCCTACCAGTCACAAGCACAGTTATCAAACAGGAGACAAGGAAAGATGTGACCTTGTCAAAAGTGTGCACTTACACCATGTCAGGATGGCCAGCTACTGGCAGAAAGGAGCTGACTCCGTATTTCCAGCGGAGAAACGAAATTACAACGTACCAAGGATGTTTGATGTGGGGAATGAGAGTCATGATACCCCAGAAAAGCCAACATCTAGTCTTGCAGCAACTACATGAAGGTCATGTTGGAATTGTCAAAATGAAGCTGCTCGCAAGGAGCCACTTCTGGTGGCCAGGTCTGGACCAACAGATAGAAAATATGGCAAAGAACTGTAGTGGATGTTTGGAAACCCTTCACATGCCTGCTCCTGTCCCAGTCCACCCATGGGAATGGCCCGCAGAACCATGGCAGAGAATTCATGTGGACTACGCTGGTCCTTTTGAAAAGCACATGTTTCTGGTTATAGTTGATGCCCATTCCAAATGGCCAGAGGTGTTTTGCACTGACTCCTCCACCTCAGCTCAGACGATAGAGTGTCTCAGAACAACGTTTGCACGCTTCGGTTTGCCACTGCAGCTGGTAAGTGACAACGCGCAAGCTTTTGTAAGTGACGAGTTTACAAGATTCATGTCAGTAAATGGAATCAAACACTCAACCTCAGCTCCGTACCACCCTGCCACCAATGGGCTGGCAGAACGCTTTGTGCAAACCCTAAAGCAAGGACTCCGTGCAGCAAAACGAGACGAAGGGACTTTGCAAACAAAACTGGCCAAGTTCCTGGCCTCCTACCGAAACACCCCACATGCCACAACAAATGAAAGCCCAGCCGCACTGATGTTCGGGAGGCCTCTCCGCACACAGCTGGACATCATGAAGCCAAACAGGCGTAATGAAGTGCTGAACAAACAAGCCAAGATGCTCTCCGGTGGCTGGGAGCGCCATCTCCAAACAGGACAGGAAGTGATGGTGCGAGACTACAGAAGAGGAGGGAAATGGACAAGAGGGACCGTACACACACAAACGGGACCCAGAACTTACCAGGTTCAAGTGAGCCCAGACATAATGTGGCGGCGTCACATTAACCAAATGCATTCCAGGGAAAACAGCACAACAATCGAGAGAGAACAGGCACAGAGAGCTCCTGAGAGTGACACACAGGGAACTGTAGAGGACGGTGGGGCAGTAGAGAGACCCCAGGCTGAAAGAAGGGAACGTGTTGATGAAGGTGCTGCTATAGCAGACGCTATAATGGAACAAGCACACACTGAGGATGTTCAGGAGCCTCCAGACAATCTGAGGCACTACCCAGAACGAAGGCACCGTCCACCAGACAGACTAGACTTATAAACAAACAAACAAAAACTAACTGTTCAAGTTCAAATTAAAAGATGCAAAATAACTACAACAAGTTCTGGGAAATGTTTCAGTTGTGGTTTGGTAAAAGTAACTCTGATTGTATAAGAGAAGGAATGTTATGTTCTGTTAATTACTGATGTCCCCTTTAAGGATGGAGCACCCTTGGTCATGCGCAGTATTGTTCTATGTTATTCTGGTACTAACTAGTTTGAGTAAATGTGAAGCTCCAGTTCAATTGCTTGTATTCCGAGTCTTTCTTATTACATAAATAAGTACTAAGTGTTAAGACACTACACAGGCTATGAGGGGTGGGCAGTCCTCTTCTGGCTGTGCCGGGTAAAGATTATAACAGAACATGGCCAAGATGTTCAAATGTTCATAGATGACCAGCAGGGTCAAATAATAATAATCACATTGGTTGTCGAGGGTGCAACAGGTCAGCACTTCAGAAGTAAAGTTGGCTTTTCATAGCCAATGGGATGTACGCCTTCGCCGGCGCCCTGGCTGTTAAAGGCGAATCCCATGCACCCTCCACATATTTTGTGAGTGAGGGTATGGCAGGTGCCAAAGGCACAGCCGCCCGTCTTGGTCTAGAGTAAGAGTCACCCATCATCATATCCACCTCTGGGCTGGGGGGAATGGGGGCAGTGCAATCTCTAGACAGCTCATGACCCGCTCAATGAGCCCTGTAAAGTCAGAGCGCAGAGAGGCCATTGCATAGGAGGGGGCTGCTGAGAACTCAGAGCCCGTCTCTTCCTCACCCAAGGATGTGAAATTCCCCTCGCTCTCCCTAGGGAGGGGGTCATTTCAGTTTTTCCGGAGAAAAACCCAGACACTTCCCAACATCCTCGTCATCTCCAGAGGCGCCGTCGTCATATGATGCCTCAGAACCTGAGGCTAACACAGACACGGCGTCCTCCTGAAGCAGATCTACCCTGAAAAACACCCACCGCTGTTACCTCTCCTTTAAAGAAAGGAGGGTGCAGCTAGGGCATTCTGGGGGATCTGTGAGGCCGTCCTTAGCGTGCTGCAAACCCAAACACACGAAACATAAGTAATGTGGGTCCGTAGCCACCATAGTGAAGCAGCGACACTGAGCTCTTAAAAGAGCTTTTCGGGGTGGAAAGGGCGTGCTCATGACGACATCGAGACGATGACGTTGAGGCCTGAGTCTTCTCTCTTCTCTTCTAGGGTCCTTCAGTCCACTCCTGTCGCTGAAGATAATGGGAGGCTGATTGAGGGAACCGTCCCCTTATATAGGGACACTTGTACCCCTATTGGCTGCAGGTGTGTGCATAATTTTCTCTCAGGCTGTTCTCTGCCTAGGCAGCGGGGTAAACCACTAGGAGCAGAGCTCCCCTATGGGGCGGAGCTCCACGATATAGAAATGGAACCTGGATAGTACACAAGTTTTGATTTGTTTGCTGTTTAGTACTTGGCAGCGTTTGCCTGTCTAGCTAGCGAACATAGAAGTATTTAGTGGAGAATATTTGCTAGATTTGACAATGCCAACAAACAGAAATGTGTTCTGAATAAATAAATGTTCACAATATGTAAAAACCAGCTCTTCCCTCGCCAGGGACCAATCATCTTGAAAACTAGTACAATCAAGAACTGTTTGCACAATTTGGTAAAATTCTATGAAGGTAAATTGATGGTGTATCTGCTAGGCACTGAATAATTATTAGTGAAACTGATCATATAAAATGCTTAAATAATGTTTAGAATTGTATTATAATTATCATTGGCTATTTTCTTATGGCGTAATAAAGTGCAGAGTATGGTGGTCATTACTGTACAAAGGGCTTCAGAGAAATTAAGCAGCTTTATTGTAGGCTAAACTCCCACCACAAGATCCTCTGGCTGTAACCTTCCAAGCTTTGAGTTGGAAACTTAGAAATGTGTTTTGAACATCCCATCCTTGAGATAGGCCTAGGGCAGGTACTAAATAAGATCTGTATTTCTTAAACACATATAGCACTATTTTTTTGTCAAATATCCCACTGGGAACAAACTGCTTGAATCAAAGTTGTTTCCACTTAATTTCAAAGAAATCACGTTGAAACAACGCTGAATAGACGTTGAGTTGACGTATGTGCCCTGTGGGATGTTTGCTAAATATTATTATAGTCTATGATGCATGATCGAAGTGGGGAATATTTTTGCATTTTGTTAAATTATAGTAATTACACAGTTTAGATACATTACTTTACTATCAACATGTATCACTATTCAGCCATCAACAAACATGTTCGATACATGTATTCTATATAATTGGACAAACTAACAGAACATTCTCTGAAGAGCAGATTTGTTTCCGTTGAACGTCCACTACTATTCCCTTGTTCGCCAGAAGAGTGCGCAAAGGATGAAGTAAAAACCGAACCACTGTGCTTTGCAGCAGCTCATATTGAAACAGTCGGCAATGAAAAACGCCTTTTAAGGGCATAATATTTACCGTGTTGAGAGAGTTGGGTGTGTTAAACGTATCCACAGACGACTGCTCCGGTCTCGCTCCATTTGTATAGGTTACGTCGCCAGGTGTCTCTTGCACCAATCTGTAGACTAAAGCTTATTCCCCAGATAAAAATGACAGTACAGCATTGTATTTGATATTCATCTATATTAGGGACAAGTTATATCAGGTTCAGGGACCATTTATATCTTAATATAAATGTTAAAGATGATGATATAACTTGATTTCTCAATTACCGTATATAAATGCTCTCTGTTTATTCTGCTCATTTTAATGTGTGTACATTTGATGGGTGTGTTGAAAAGGTCATGGTTGGTACCAAAGCTGTAGGCCTAAACTGGAGGATGCAAAATGATATCTCACAAAGACTCATAACCTTGCACTATTATTATAGAATGAGAAACACAAAGAGCTTCCGTTTTGGTGAGCCATCACATACAGTAGGACTGAGACACTAAAGGACATAGAAGTAGTAGTGATTCTTTTCCAGGGGTTGATGGTGTGTGTAGGCTGTTCTCCTACTCCTAGATATTCTGTGTTATTGCAGCAAGTCTGACTATTGCTACTATATTGGAATACTATGGAAACAGCAACTGACATAGATTATGACAGATGTGCCATGCCCATTGAAATTGAAAGTGCACAGAAGCATGTGAAGAAGTAAGCTAGGATGAAAGTGAAGATACAGTTCAGTCATCACCTAATACTGTAAGTCTGAAGGGAACTTCTTGTTCTCTGATATCAATATTTTATTTTTTATACACCGTTTCTCTTTTGGGGCATCTGAAAACGAGCATTACTCCAGAATAAGATTGATGATTATCTTTCAGTTGTGCAGTGTAGGTCATACCAAGGGCATGATTAGGCAGTGAATGTGTCATTCCATCCATGTTAAAGCAAGCTCTTGATGTGCTTGGATGCCATTACGTTCAGATTGTCATGATAAACAAGGCCAAGGTTTCACAATGAAATTACCATCCTCTCTCTCCATCTGGCTCCTGGGAAATTAATGCAGGTAGAGACAAAGGCAGAATGAAAAACAAGTTCTCTGAAACTGAGTGCACGTGTAGATGTTCCAGTAAAGTTTATTGACATGATAGGTATCTCTGCAGTCACTCATTTGTTCCTCACTGCTGCTTCGACTATCTGCAAGTTGAGACTTGAGGTTTTTCTTTCCCCTCTCGACAGTTCTTCTTTCCTCTTCCCCTGCCTGCCCCCTTCTACTCACAGCCTTATATGGTAAAATATTTACTGTTGACTGACAGCACAGGAAATGTATCACTTAAACATCTGCAAACACAAGAACATACAGGTAACTGCCAAAGTAATGGAAACACTTGAATAAATGAGGGATACAAAGTATATTGAAAGCAGGTGCTTCCACACAAGTATGATTCCTGAGTTAATTAAGCAATTAACATCCCATCATGCTTAGGGTCATGTATAAAATATTGGGCAGGCCATTATTTTGGCCATTATTCTGGCTACCGTGGTTATGCCCCCATCTACAGTGCATATGAGTGGTCACTGAATGATTTGATGAGCATGGAAACGATGTAAACCATATGCCATGGCCGTTTCCGTCACTAGATCTCAACCCAATTGAACACTTATGGGAGACTCTGGAGCGGTGCTTGAGACAGCATTTTTCACCACCATCAACAAAACAATGATGGAATTTCTCTTAGAAGAATGCTGTCGCATCCCTCCAATAGAGTTCCAGACAGTTGTTGAATCTATGCCAAGGTGTATTGAAGCTGTTCTGCCTCGTGGTAGCCCAATTCCCTATTAAGAAACTTTATGATGGTATTTCCTTTATTTTGGCAGTTACCTGTACATTATAATAATAGTATCACTCACTATTTTTGTTGGGGTAAAACATTTCTGAAAACTCTGTGCTCTTGTTTGGAGTTCATAGCATGGGTTACAGACTAATCACCCTAGGGCACTGTTAATTATTGAACATACTGTATAATATCACTATCAAACACACAATCAAGTTGAAGAACATATGTGCACACAACCACCTTGAATCGCCAAAGCCTGGGGACATTGGTGTACATATGCAATTCATAAGACTTTGAATCACAGGTAACTTATTTTAAAGCATTGGATATTTATCGTATCAAGTATTTGACCTGCTTAGACACTCAGATCGTTCTTCAGGTTTTGCCAGTACTGACCCAAAAATTATTTTGGTTTGTATACCTTTGTAATACATATAAATCATCTGTAGACTAAAGTGCACAGTTTGTCACTCTATTGTTGAAAAAAAAGGAAGTTCTTAACTAACGTTAGCATAATTGCTAACTAACATTAGTGCAATGACTGGAAGTCTATGGGAACTGCTAGCATGCTAGTAGATGCCATAGGCTTCTGGGCATTATGCTAATGCTAATTAGCATTGGGTCACAAAACTACCTCTAACTTCCTTCATACTGGATGCAGAGACATAACAATGGTCTCCATGGATTCATCTGACTCTAGGGAAGTAGATAAAGGGCTTCGTTGCCAAAATCCCAAAGTATCCCTTTAAGCTGCTGTGCTGGCACAGACCACTTCCTCATTCTGATTTATGTTTGTGTAGTTTATTTGGCTCATGTGTTTTAAAATGTCCTGGGTTGACCTTGAATGTTCCTGACAAATTAATCCAAGTTGTAAATGCCAAACTCCCCAATGCAGGAAAAAAGTATTAAAAGAAAACTCACAGAACATTTTAAATGTAATATCTAATGCAACATCAGTTTATGCAATTAGCTGTATATCAAGCTATAGCCAGGTATAATTATATTTTTCCAATGGTCAATAATATTGAAGTGTTGCCTCTGAAAAAGCCAGACGATAGATAATGTTCTAAATAGTTACCATGTTGACCCATTGGTGATTGACAGTTATTACATAGGCTGGTAGTGGGGTTATTACACATCAAATCGTATTTGTCGAATGGGTTATTTAAAGACCAATTAAAAGGCACTCACAGACCCCAGTCATGCTATAGAGGGAGATGACCTTTCTTTATAACCTCTGTCTACCGACCATGTTTCATATCTTATTAGTCTGTTTGCAACTTGAACAGGATCAATAAATGAATAACTATTTTACCAGGGTTATTCATCCATGGAGTTGAATATTAGTTTAATTAAATAGTGACTCCAGCAAGAAAGATAAGCTGGACATATTGGCGAGTGAGTATGAGAGGGAGACAAAAGAAAGAGAGAACATTTATTGCCTCAGGTGTATGATCTACAGTGGGGCAAAAAATTATTTATTCAGCCACCAATTGTGCAAGTTCTCCCACTTAAAAAGATGAGAGGCCTGTAATTTTCATCATAGGTACACTTCAACTATGACAGACAAAATTAGAAAAAAAATCCAGAAAATCACATTGTAGAATTTTTTTTATGAATTTATTTGCAAATTATGGTGGAAAATAAGTATTTGGTCAATAACAAAGGTTTATCTCAATACTTTGTTATATACTCTTTGTTGGCAATGACAGAGGTCAAACGTTTTCTGTAAGTATTTACAAGGTTTTCACACACTGTTGCTGGTATTTTGGCCCATTCCTCCATGCAGATCTCCTCTAGAGCAGTGATGTTTTGGGGCTGTTGCTGGGCAACACGGACTTTCAACTCCCTCCAAAGATTTTCTATGGGGTTGAGACCTGGAGACTGGCTAGGCCACTCCAGGACCTTGAAATGCTTCTTACGAAGCCACTCCTTCATTGCCCGGGCGGTGTGTTTGGGATCATTGTCATGCTGAAAGACCCAGCCACGTTTCATCTTCAATGCCCTTGCTGATGGAAGGAGGTTTTCACTCAAAATCTCACGATACATGGCCCCATTCATTCTTTCCTTTACACGGATCAGTCGTCCTGGTCCCTTTGCAGAGAAACAGCCCCAAAGCATGATGTTTCCACCCCCATGCTTCACAGTAGGTATGGTGTTCTTTGGATGCAACTCAGCATTCTTTGTCCACCAAACACGACGAGTTGAGTTTTTACCAAAAAGTTATATTTTGGTTTCATCTGACCATATGACATTCTCCGAATCTTCTTCTGGATCATCCAAATGCTCTCTAGCAAACTTCAGACGGGCCTGGACATGTACTGGCTTAAGCAGGGGGACACGTCTGGCACTGCAGGATTTGAGTCCCTGGCGGCGTAGTGTGTTACTGATGGTAGGCTTTGTTACTTTGGTCCCAGCTCTCTGCAGGTCATTCACTAGGTCCCCCCGTGTGGTTCTGGGATTTTTGCTCACCGTGAGATCTTGCGTGGAGCCCCAAATCGAGGGAGATTATCAGTGGTCTTGTATGTCTTCCATTTCCTAATAATTGCTCCCACAGTTGATTTCTTCAAACCAAGCTGCTTACCTATTGCAGATTCAGTCTTCCCAGCCTGGTGCAGGTCTACAATTTTGTTTCTGGTGTCCTTTGACAGCTTTTTGGTCTTGGCCATAGTGGAGTTTGGAGTGTGACTGTTTGAGGTTGTGGACAGGTGTCTTTTATACTGATAACAAGTTCAAACAGGTGCCATTAATACAGGTAACGAGTGGAGGACAGAGGAGCCTCTTAAAGAAGTTCTGTGAGAGCCAGAAATCTTGCTTGTTTGTAGGTGACCAACTAAATTTACTTATTTTCCACCATAATTTGCAAATAAATTCACAAAAAATCCTACAATGTGATTTTCTGGATTTTTTTCTCTCATTTTGTCTGTCATAGTTGAAGTGTACCTATGATGAAATTACAGGCCTCTCTCATCTTTTTAAGTGGGAGAACTTGCACAATTAGTGGCTGACTAAATACTTTTTTGCCCCACTGTATAAACAACGTAACATTCTGAGGGTTTTCAATGAAGAAGAGTCTGTTCTGAATCAGATTGTCAAACTCTATTCCATCTTCATCACTTCCTGTTCTGTTTCTGTCTTCGTGTAAGCTCCATGTGATGACCTTTGAAACAGGATCCAAGAGTTTTCTTCTTTCTGTAGCACAGAGGCAGATTAGGGTCTTTCCTTAACCCCAAATACACTGTACACCAATAAAAATCACGTTACACAAACTCATTGGTGTTGTTAGTTGGTATGTTAGGTCAGTGTAAATCTAAACACAACCACCATTTGATCACCCCTCAGGACATTCAATTCTGTAAACAGGCATGTTCTTCCGGCGCCGACAGAAATGGCCGCCTCGCTTCGCGTTCCTAGGAAACTATGCAGTATTTTATTTTTTTACGTGTTATTTCTTACATTGGTACCCCAGGTAATCTTAGGTTTCATTACATACAGTCGGGAGGAACTACTGAATATAAGAGCAACGTCAACTCACCATCATTACGACCAGGAATATGACTTTCCCGAAGCGGATCCTGTGTTCTGCCTTCCACCCAGGACAATGGATCGAATCCCAGCCGGTGACCCAAAACAACGACGTTGTAGAAGGGGCAAACGAAGCGGTCTTCTGGTCAGGCTCCGGAGACGGGCATATCGCGCACCACTCCCTAGCATACTACTCGCCAATGTCCAGTCTCTTGACAACAAGGTTGATGAAATCCGAGCAAGGGTAGCATTCCAGAGAGACATCAGAGACTGTAATGTTCTTTGCTTCACGGAAACATGGCTCACTCGAGAGACTCTATCAGAGTCGGTGCAGCCATCTGGTTTCTTCACGCATTGCGCCAACAGAGACAAGCATCTTTCTGGTAAGAAGAGGGGTGGGGGGGTATGCCTTATGATTAATGAGATGTGGTGTGATCATAACAGCATACAGGAACTCAAGTCCTTCTGTTCACCTGACTTAGAATTCCTCACAATCAAATGTCGACCGCATTATCTACCAAGGGAATTCTCTTCGATTATAATCACAGCCATATATATTCCCCCCAAGCAGACACATCGATGGCCCTGAACGAACTTGATTTGAATCTATGTAAACTGGAAACCACATATCCTGAGGCTGCATTCATTGTAGCTGGGGATTTTAACATTTTATGGCTGCAGGGGCAGTATTGAGTAGCTTGGATGAAAAGGTGCCCATTGTAAACAGCTAGCTCCTCAGTCTCAGTTGCTAATATATGCATATTATTATTAGTATTGGATAGAAAACACTCTAAAGTTTCCAAAACGGTCAAAATATTGTCTGTGAATATAACAGAACTGATATTGCAGGCGAAACCCTGAGGAAAATCAAAACAGGAAGTGGCTTCTATTTTGAAAACTCCATGTTCCATAGCCTCCCTTTGCTGGATTTAAAGGGATATGAACCAGATTCCTTTTCCTATCGCTTCCTCAAGGTGTCAACAGTCTTCAGACATAGTTTCAGGCTTTTATTTTGAAAAATGAGCCAGAACAATAACATCGCGTCAAGTGGTCACATGAGTTTTGCTCGCACAACAGAATTTGGACAGCCATTGTTTTCCCCTCTCCTTCTGTGAAAGACATTTGCGGTTGATATATTATCGATTATATATTTTAAAAACAACCTGAGGATTGATTATAAAAAACGTTTGACATGTTTCTGTGGACATTATGGAAACTATTTGGAATTGTCCTCAAAGCGAGATTTTATTTATTTAGTCTGTCTGGGAGCAAGACATCCAGGTCCGGGACCCATTCTGCTGTTCCCACATGCTTCAAGAGGGCCACCATTGTTCATGTTCCCAAGAAAGCTAAGGTAACTGAGCTAAACGACTACCGCCCCGTAGCACTCACTTCCGTCATCATGAAGTGCTTTGAGAGACTAGTCAAGGACCATATCACCTCCACCCTACCTGACACCCTAGACCCACTCCAATTTTCTTACCGCCCCAATAGGTCCACAGACAACGCAATCGCAACCACACTGCACCCATCTGGACAAGAGGAATACCTTTGTGAGAATGCTGTTCATCGACTACAGCTCAGCATTTAACACCATAGTACCCTCCAAACTCATCATCAAGCTCGAGACCCTGCGTCTCAACTCCGCCCTGTGCAACTGGGTACTGGACTTCCTGACGAGCCGTCCCCAGGTGGTGAGGGTAGGTAACAACATCTCCACCCTCAACACTGGGGCCCCACAAGGGTGCGTTCTGAGCCCTCTCCTGTACTCCCTGTTCACCCACGACTGCGTGGCCATGCACGCCTCCAACTCAATCATCAAGTTTGGGGACGACACTACAGTGGTAGGCTTGATTACCAACAACAACGAGACGGCCTACAGGGAGGAGGTGAGGGCCCTCGGAGTGTGGTGTCAGGTAAATAACCTCACACTCAACATCAACAAAACAAAGGAGATGATCGTGGACTTCAGGAAACAGCAGAGGGAGCACCCGCCTATCCACATCGACGGGACAGTAGTGGAGAGGGTAGTAAGTTAAGTTCCTCGACGTACACATCGCGGACAAACTGAATTGGTCCACCCGCACAGACAGCGTTGTGAAGAAGGCGCAGCAGCGCCTCTTCAACCTCAGGAGGCTGAAGAAATTCGGCTTGTCACCAAAAGCACTCACAAACTTCGACAAATGCACAATCGAGAGCATCCTGTCGGGCTGTATCACCGCCTGGTATGGCAACTGCTCCGCCCACAACCGTAAGGCTCTCCAGAGGGTAGTGAGGTCTGCACAACGCATCACCGGGGGCAAACTACCTGCCCTCCAGGACACCTACACCCCCGATGTCGCAGGATGGCCATAAAGATCACCCCGCTATCATCCAGAAGGCGAGGTCAGTACAGGTGCATCAAAGCAGGGACCGAGAGACTGAAAAACAACTTCTATCTCAAGGCCATCAGACTATTAAACAGCCACCACTAACATTGAGTGGCTGCTGCCAACATACTGACTCAAATCCAGTCACTTTAATAATGGAAATTGATGTAAAAAATGTATCACTAGCCACTTTAAACAATGCCACTTAATATAATGTTTACATAATGTTTACTCATATCATATGTATATACTGTACTCGATACCATCTACTGCATCTTGCCTATGCCGTTCTGTACCATCACTCATTCATATATCTTTATGTACATATTCTTCATCCCTTCACTTGTTGGTTATTACTGCATTGTCAGAACTAGAAGCACAAGCATTTCGCTACACTCGCATTAACATCTGCTAACCATGTATATGTGACAAATAACATCTGATTTGATGTCAATGGTGGGTGTAGCTGGTACATGGAAGTCAGGCGCAGGAGAGCAGAGATGAATGGACAAAGCACTTTACTTAGGCAATCATAATACAGAACTCAACCGCGTCACAAAACAAATGCCCAAAGAACAAGTGACGCAGCACAAGGTACAAAACCCAAGTACAAAGTACCGGCTGCCACAAAGCACGGGTATAAAACAAAACCCAGGCGCAAACCAGCCGGAAGCATACCAACCTTGACAATAAACAATACCCCACACAGACATGGAGGAAACAGAGGGCTAAATACACATGTAAATTAGTAGGAGATGTAAACCAGGTGTGCAGGAAGACAAGACAAAACAAATGGAAAATGAAAGGTGGCTAGGCGATGGCTAGAAGTCCGATGACGTCGACCACCGAACGCCGCCCGAACAAGAGGAGGAACCGACTCTGGTGGAAGTCGTGACAGTACCCCCCTTGACGCAGCAGCGCGCCAACACCGGCCTCGGGGACGACCTGGAGGGCGAGGTGCAGGGCTGTCCGGGCAGAGACGGTGGAACTCCCGCAGCATTGAAGGGTCCAACACGTCCTCCACCGGAACCCGGCATCTCTCCTCTGGACCGTACCCCTTCCAGTCCATGATGTACTGAAGGCCCGGAGTATGCCGGGGCCCCCCCCTGGACATCGAGGGGGCGGAGGAACCTCCCGCACCTCAAACTCCTGGAGCGGGCCTGCCACCACCGGCCTGAGGAGAGACACATGGAACGAGGGGTTCATACGGTAATCGGGGGGAAGCTGTAACCTGTAACTCACTTCGTTCAGTCTCCTCAGGACTTTAAATGGCCCCACAAACCGCGGGCCCAGCTTCCGGCAGGGCAGGCGGAGGGGCAGGTTTCGGGTCGAGAGCCAGACCCAGTCTCCCAGTGTGAACACCGGGGCCTCACTGCGGTGACGGTCAGCGCTGGCTTTCTGGCGCAGCACGGCGCACTGAAGGTGAACATGGGCGGCGTCCCATGTCTCCTCCCCGCGCCGGAAGCAGTCATCCACCGCAGGAGCCTCGGTCTGACTCTGATGCCAGAACCGGCTGATACCCCAGTACCCACTGGAAGGGGGAGAGGTTAGTGGAGGAGTGGCGGAGTGAGTTCTGGGCCATCTCTGCCCAGGGCACGAACACCGCCCACTCCCCCGGCCGGTCCTGGCAATAAGACCTCAAAAACCTACCCACGTCCTGGTTAACTCTCTCCACCTGCCCGTTACTCTCGGGGTGAAAACCCGAGGTAAGGCTGATCGAGACCCCCAAACGTTTCATGAACGCCCTCCAGACCCTCGAAGTGAACTGGGTACCCTGATCAGACACTATGTCCTCAGGCACCCCGTAGTTCCAGAAGACGTGTGTAAACAAGGCCTCCGCAGTCTGTAGGGCCGTAGGGAGACCGGGCAGAGGGAGGAGATGGCAGGACTTAGAAAAATGGTCCACAATGACCAGGATCGTGGTGTTACCCTGTCAGGGAGGAAAATCGGTAAGGAAATCCACCGACAGGTGCGACCATGGCTGTTGTGAAACGGGTAAGGGGTGTTGCTTACCTCTGGGCAGGTGCCTAGGAGCCTTACACTGAGCGCACACCGAGCAGAAGGAAACATAAACCCTCACATCCTTAGCCAAAGTGGGCCACCAGTACTTCCCACTCAGACAACTCACCGTCCGACCGATGTCTGGATGACCAGAGGAGGGTGACGTGTGGGTCCAATAGATCAGCCGGTCACGGACAGCAGATGGAATGTACAGATGCCCAGCAGGACACTGGAGGGGAGTGGGATCTGCACGTAGCGCCTGCTCAATGTCCGTGTCCAGCTTCCACACTACCGGCGCCACCAGGCAGGAGGCCGTGCGGGAGTATGGGGGTGGGATCCATGGGCCACACCTCTGTTTCTTACAGCCGGGACTGTGCGTCTGCCTTCACGTTCTGGGAACCTGGTCTGTAAGAAAGGGTGAAAACAAAACGAGTGAAAAACATGGCCCACCTTGCCTGGCGAGGGTTCAGTCTCCTTGCCGCTCGAATGTACTCCAGATTGCGGTGGTCAGTCCAGATGAGATGTCTCCACTCCTTCAAAGCCTTGACGACAGCTAACAGCTCCCGGTCCCCCACGTCATAGTTCCTCGAGAAGAAGGCACAGGGGCGGAGCTTCGGTGGCGTACCCGAGCGCTGAGAGATCACAGCTCCTATCCCAGCCTCGGACGCGTCTACCTCTACTATGAACGCCAAAGTGGGATCTGAATGGGCCAGCACGGAAGCCGAGGTAAACGGAGCCCTCAGGTGACCAAAAGCCCTGTTCGCCTCAGCCGACCACTGCAAACGCACCGGTCCCCCCTTCAGCAGTGAGGTAATGCGAGCCGCTACCTGACCAAAATCCCGGATAAACCTCTGGTAGTAATTGGCAAACCCTAGAAACCCGACTCCCACCTCCTTTACCGTGGTGGGAGTCGGACAATTACGCACGGCTGAAATGCGGTCATTCTCCATCTCCACCCGAGGTGGAAATGCGGTACCCTAGGAAGGAGCCTTGACGTACAGGTCATGCTCCAACAGACGACCAAGCACAAAGTACAAAACCCAAGTACAAAGTACCGGCTGCCACAAACACGGGTATAAAACAAAACCTGGCGCAAAACAGCCAGAAGCGTACCAACTTGACAATAAATAATACCCCACACAGACATGGAGGGAACAGAGGGCTAAATACACATGTAAATTAGTAGGAGATGTAAACCAGGTGTGCAGGAAGACAAGACAAAACAAATGGAAAATGAAAAGTGGATCGGCGAAGGCTAGAAGACTGGTGACGTCGACCACTGAACGCCGCCCAAACAAGGAGAGTAACCAACTTCGGCGGAAGTCGTGACAAGGCAATAGATGAGAAACTGTAGACTTTTTTTTTTTCTTGTGGAAAATAACTGCTTTCATAATTTCCCAAATTGAGTCATTTGAGTGTTGATATGTCAGGGATGACAGAGATAGGGGAGGGTTTGATCTGGTGGACAATGACCTGAGTGGACTGACTGCCACTGTACTGAGGAGACAGATGCATCAATTTGGATGGAGTGCAGCTCAGCTCAGCTCGGTAAGCCCTGACAATGGCTGCTCTGTGACAATGATGGAGTGGCACACAGAAGCATTGAGATGTGACCCATTCACACTGGCAGAAAGGGCCCCCCCTCGCCCCCCCCCCCCCCCCCCTTCTCGCGCTTCAGGGGACATGATAGAAGAAAGTGATGAGCTCCTCTGCACAGCGAGGGGTTGGTTAAATATCCCTTAAGTACACAATCCAGCCGTGCTAGTCACTTTGTTAGCCCATGTTGTGGTATTTGGGGAAGTGACTGGGGGCTGTCATTTTTCTTTGAATCCAGGGAGGGATCTTGATAATGTCAACTGGTGCAGTGAATAATACAGTTAAATGATATTTCAGTGATATTGGCAAGATGTTACAACAGGCTCCATACTCTTTATATCTCTTGGTCTTTTGGTCAAATGTGATATCTGGTTTGAATTACACATGTTGCCAAACAAAAGAAAAACAGAAAAAGCCTCCCTGTCAGTGTGGAAGAACATTGCTGGGATAAGATGGATCGCACAGGCATTCAAACACTCACTGACGTAGACACACACGACTCTGCAGCGATGTGTGGGATGTGAAATATGCTGGATATGGGAGGCCTCTGGAATCCAGGAAGGAGCTGAGTATTGCTGGCAGGAACTCACTTGTGAATCCCAGAGTGAACAACACTCCTAGAACTCACTTCTTAAGCAACTCTCCCTCACTGTAATACACATGTACTTACACAATCCCTCTCTTTCTCCCTCAAGCTTATACTCAAGTACTGTATAGTTACACTCCCACAGCACAAGGTAGAAAACCTGGCTTCACCTTCAGCCTTGCTGTGGAGCTGTCAGAACATGCACACCTTAATGATACTGTAAACAGGCTAGCAGATAAGTATGTGAGTGTCTATTTTCCTGTGAGCATGATCATCTCAGGGTAAATTATGTTAGAGTCAGAAAGCAGTCTGTCCACCGGTGTGACAAGGATGCAAATTAACTCCCTAAAGTCGCTAATCTAATTAATATGGTCCCCATAGACACCACACAACACCTGTCTCACCCATCCTCCACTCAGCTCCAACTGGGCTAAGTCACATACTTACACAGTACATCCCACACGAGATTACCCTAACAGATCACACACACACACACAAACATCACAATAAGCACAGTTTAAAGATTTGATCTCACCCTGCATCCTCAATTACTAGAGTCTGTAGCCCTTACTGTGACTTAATACTGAGCCATGAATCTTTATCTTCACCTGACTAGTACGGCCTCACCCAGAACACTGTAACCAGTCTCTCAGTCCCCTGCCCTTACTCCACCACTCAGTCCGCTTGTCTGGACCTGAACCAGCACTGCTGGAGGCGATTGATTGACCTAATATAAACAACATTCAACACTCATTCAAACAAACATTCAAATTACACATAGGGTTAAGGCTCTGTTTGAAATCGGTCTTTACCCCTCTATCAGTCTCTTACCCACTACAAACTGAACTAAACTACAAGTCATAAAAGCAGACTGCTAGAGGCTTATAGATTACTAGATGAAGTAATTAGGCAGTCGAGTTCACATCTGTTGAACAAAACTACCGGTGACGGGGGAAAGGGGGTATGGGATGGGGGAGGTGAGAGAATAGAGGCAAATATTAAATTGTTGGAGAGGAGAGAAAAGGGGTTAGCCAACAGAGGGATTGAGTAGCAGGGAGGGGTTCTTATTGACAAGCTTTAGAACAGAAAAGCTTGTCCTGAGAATGTGATTGGCTGAGCCTGACAGTAGTGACCATGACAACATATGCTACTCCCATAAGCCCCCCAGAGACAGTTACTATGTGTACTCTAGACTAGGGCGGCACAATCACCCAGCCCTCCTTTCCATGTCAATGAGCGCTTTAGACACAAACAAAGAGACCAGCAAGCTTGAAAAAAAAAAAAACGGTTTTATTCAGAAATGATTGATCGTGTGCCCAGTTCAGTTTTTAAATGTCTCCGTAAATCTCCTACATAACATTGCTCTCAAGAATAAATCAAAGGTTAAACTCTTAGAGAAAATAAAAACATTCATTTTTGGGGTTTAATCCAAATAAAAAGAGGCTACAACAGAGAGATGGCTGCTCCTGGGTTGGGCCGACTGACAGTGCTACAGCCCTGCCCTATTGGTTTGTGTTCCATAGGCGAATCTTAGTCCCACCCCCGAGTGGAGGATAGCCAATAACAGTGTAGTGTCCACAAACACAACTCCCATGATGCCCTTCTCTCCATGGGAGATTAAGGCAGTAAACACAGTGGGGTATACCTTGGGGGTGGATTGGGAGACGAGACTGCTGGGCAGGAAAAACCTCTATTGGCCAATGATGCATGTTTGGACTACAACCACAGAGGAAGATACAGTAAAAGCACAATGATGATAAGTCCAATCAGAGAGAGAAAGATAATCATTCTGCCCTTCTGACATACAGTACAGTAACGCGTCTTTTCCAGTAGTAACACAAACACAGCACCACAGATTGAGATAGTTCTAAACGTTGTGGCGCAGCTGAGATGAGTGAGATGATGCACAGTACAGTAGATAATCAACCATGACCTAACTGGTAAGAGGGCTGAGGATAGGACTGTAGGCATATGTCTAAGTGTGTCTCAATGTGCTTTTTGTTGTTGTTGTTGTGTTTCTGTGTGTGCGTGTGTGTTTGTGCATGTGTGTATGTGTGTATATCCCCCTCTCTCTCTCATCCAGGCATGGAGACCCCTCCCTCCCCCAAAAGGTAGCAGCCCCTCCCCTGCCCTTGTGGACTTTGCTCTACTCTCCC